>NC_141581.1:4284342-5712456 GCF_036417535.1 Chlamydotis macqueenii | reverse complement strand
TAGCAGCACCCTGCATCCCCCCTCCCGCAGCACCCCGCATCCCGCAGCACCCCCACATCCCACAGCACCCAGCAGCACCCTGCATCCCCCTCCCGCAGCACCCCACATCCCACAGCACCCGGCAGCACCCCGCATCCCACAGCACCCCGCATCCCCCCTCCCGCAGCATCCCGCATCCTGCAGCACCCCGCATCCCGCAGCACCCTGCATCCCCCCTCTCGCAGCATCCCCTCTCCCACAGCACCCCGCATCCCCCCTCCTGCAGCACCCCGCATCCCGCAGGACCCCACATCCTCCCTCCCACAGCACCCCGCATCCCCCCTCCTGCAGCACCCCGCATCCCGCATCCCCCCTCTCGCAGCATCCCCTCTCCCGCAGCACCCCGCATCCCGCAGCACCCCGCATCCCACAGCACCCCGCATCCGCAGCACCCGCATCCCGCAGCACCCCGCATCCCGCAGCACCCCGCATCCCCCCTCCCGCGGTGCTGTGGATCCCCCCAGCATCCCGCGTCCTCGGCATCGCACCCCCCATCCCCAATCCCAGGGCATGGCGCCCCCCAGATCTGCCCCCCCCTCCCCACCCCGCGCGTCCCCACCACCCCAGGACCCCCCCCGCCTGCCCCCCGCGCCCCCCGCCCGCCCACAGCCCCCACAGCCGGGCTGTTGACTCCGCGCCAGCGGCTCACGGAGCTGCCGGTAGCGGGGGTCCTGTCAGCGTGGGGGGGTCCCAATGAGCCCCAGGACCCCGGTGAGGCACAGGGCGAGGGATGGGTGCCCCCCACCCCCCATTTTGGGAAGCGAGAGCCGGTCACTTCGCCCACGCCGCGGGATGTGGGGGTCCCTGTCTCCCGTGGGGTTGGTGGCAGGGGATGGGCACGCGGGGGTCCCTGGGTGGGTGGGTGGGGGGGGGCGACGCTGAGCCAGGCCCCCAGGGATTATCCCCCCCCGTGCCCCCCCCCCCGTCCCCGCGCCGCCCTGCAAAATAGGTCACCCAGGCTGGCGAGGCCGGGGCTGGCAGCGCCGCGTTAACCCCCAGACCGCCGGCGTCCTCGGCGCGCGGGGGTCTCGGCGGCGCGGGGGGGGGCAGCGTGGTAACGGGGGTGGGGGGCGCGGCGCGGCGTGGAGCCCCCCCGCGCCGCGGTACTCACGTAGTCGTGGAAGGCTTTGGCCTCGCTGGAGTGCTCACAGGTTTCCCGGCGGTCCGGAGCGGCGCAGTACAGGTCCCAGAAGACGCTGGAGACGGTGTAGGGGGGGGGGACAGCGGGTCAGGACCCCCCCGCAAAACGCGTCCCTGTGTCCCCCCCACGCCGCCCTGGCCCACCGTGCCCCCCCCCACATCGCCCCGGCCCGCCGTGCCCCCGTCCCCCACCGCTAGCTGAGCCCAGCCGCGCTCGTGTCACTGATGCTCAGTGGGGTGGGGGGGGCCGGGGCCGTGTGTGTGTGTGTGTGCCCCCCCCACATCGCCCCCCCAGCGTGACGGGGGCCTCCCGGCTCCGGCGCTGCCTGTTTTCCCTGGAAACGGTCGCTACGGCCGGAGCCCAAATTCCTGGGACTTTACATCAGGCTGCAGCATCTTGGGGCGGCACGGGGGGGGGGTGGCCCCCACACCGGCGGGGGGGCCAGTGTGTCCCCCCCCCCAGTACCGTTTGTGGGTGCTCAGGCCGGATTTGGGGTGCGGCGGCTGGGCGCTGGCAACGCGGGGGGGGGGGGGAGTAAAGGCCTGGGAGCGCTGTGCCCCCCCCCCCCAAAATCACCAAAAAATGATTTATTGGAAACGGGCAAAACGCAGCAGCACCGCGGCGCCCGCACCCCCACACCGGGGGGAGACCCCCACCCCAGCACCCCCACCCCAGCACCCCCACCCCAGCCCCGGGCTGCCCCCCCCCCCCCCAATCTCCCGCTTGGTGCCAAATTGGATCCATCTGGAGGGGCCGGACGAGGGGGGGGGGTCCCGAAATCACTGATGGGAAAAGCAGAGCGGTGGGTTGATGGGGTCCGAAATGACGGGGGGGCCCAGCCCCACGCCCCCCCCATCCCCACTCACCACCACCACGAGTGCAGGAAGCCGGGGGGCTCGCCCAGCGTGATGTTCTTCTCCCATCGGATCTGTGGAGAGCCGGGGGGGGCGGTCAGGCATCCCAGTCCCAGGCCTGACACCCCGGGGATGGGCTGGGGGAGCCAGGAGGGGCCCAAATCTGCGAGATGGGGTGGGGGGGGTGCTGCCCCCCTCCTTACCTCCGACAGGAAGGTCTGCGCCGATTTCTGGGCCCCCACGTGCAGCAGGTACTCGTAGACATAGAGCGCCAGCCTGCGGGGGGGGGGGGGTCAGGGGTGGGGGACAGCCCCCCCCCCCAGGGACCCCCGGCCCCCAGCGCCCCGTGACAGCCCCGTCCCACGGACCCCGAAAATGGGGGGGGATGGGCAGGATGGAGTCCCCGAGAAAGAAGCGGGGAATTGAGGGGGGGGGGGATTCGACGGCACCCGCCCGCAAGGGACCCCAGCCACCGAGCCCCACGCGTGACACCGAGCCCCACGCGTGACACGCCAACCGGCCCCAACGCGGGTGGGATGAGCCCGGGACGGGTGACACGTCCCCACGCGGGACACGGCCGTGGGTGTCCCCCGGTCAGGGCCCCTCCGGGGGACCCCCGGGCCCCGTCCCCGCTGCTCCATCACCCCCGGAACGGGACCCACGGGGAAAGTGGCCGGATTTGGGGGGGGGGGGTGTCACGGTGGGGTGCAGCCCCCCGGCTCCGGCAGGTGCCCCGGGGCCCGCGCTGGGACGGGCACGGCCCGGGGGTGCGGGGTCGCGCTTACCGGTACCCCGAGGGGGACGGCAGGGACCGGAGCGGTGGGGGGGGGGGCGCATCCCGGCTCCCGCCGCCCCGCTGAGCCCCGACGGCTCCCGCTGCCCCGCGGCGGCTGCCGGTGCTCCCCGGCGGGGCGGGGCCGCGGGGGGGGTCCGCCCGCCCCCCGGTCCCGGTCCCGTTCCCTCCCGCCGTCCCCGCTCCCCCGGCAAAAAAAAAAACCCCAAAAACTTCCGCGCCCCCCCCCCCCCCCCGCCGCACTCACTTCTCGCGGGCCTGGCCGTCCGAGGGCACGCCGGAGCCCTTGCCCTTGGCGTACATCGCTGGGGAGGCGGCGGCGGCGGCGCGGGTACCGGCTGTCAGCGGCCCCGCTCCCGCTCCCGGCCCCGCTCCCCCGCCGCCATCCCGGCCCCGGCCCCGGCCCCGGCGGCTCCGGCCGCGCGCCCGCGGGGGAGCTTGAAACCGCCGCGCCGGGCCGGGGGTCCCCGCGCGCCGCCGCGCGCTCTCTTCCCCCCCCCCCCCCACGCCCCCCCCCCCAACAAGCCCCGCGCGCCGCTGTTCCAGCAACGCCGCGCCCCCCCCCCCCCCGGCCCCCCCGCCGCCCGCGCACCGCCGCTCTTAAAAGGGCGATGGCAGCGAGGTGGTGGGGACAGGCGGGGCTGGGGAGAGAGGGGGTGGAGACGGGACGCGTGGGAGTGGGGGTGGAGAGGCACGGGCGCGAGGGGGTAGACACGAACACAAGGAGGTGGGCGTGGACACGGACACGAGGGGGTGGACACGGTGGGACGCGAACACGAGGGGGTCGATACGGACACGAGAGGGTGGGCATGGACACGGGGGGGACACGGACACCAGGGGGCGGACACGGACACGAGAGGGTGGGCATGGACACGGGGGGGACACGGACACCAGGGGGCGGACACGGACACGAGGAGGTGGGCATGGAGGGACGTGGAGGTGGGAGGAGTGGGCAGGGAAGTGGTGGACACGGGGGGACACGGACACGAGGGTGCGGACACGGTGGTCACAGAGGGACACGAGGTGGCGGACACGGACACGGACACGAGAGGGTGGACACGGACACGGTGGTCACAGAGGGACACAGACACGAGGGGATGGACGTGGCGGGACACGGACACCAGGGGGCGGACACGGACACGAAGGGGTGAACCCCGGGGACACGGGGACGCGGCTGTCAGGGGGTGGCAATGGCGGGACACGGACACCAGGGGGCGGACACGGACACGGCAGACCCGGGGGCGCGGGGGGGGGGGCGCGGAGGGACACGGGCACGGACACGGGGAAGGGCAAGGTGGGGACAGCGACCCCGCACGAGGACACGGACACACACCCACGCGTGGGTCCCCTCCCAAGTGGGAGAGGAGGAGGATCCCCACGAGAGCCCCCACGGATGCTGAGACCCCGGGGGGGGGGCCCGATCCTGCCCTCCCCGCTGCGTTAATTAATTGCACCAGCGCCTCATTAACGCCCCGACGCCCACCGACCGCCGCGACAGCCCACGCATGTGCGTGGCAGCGCACGCGTGTGTGTGTTTGGGGCGGTGCACGCGTGTCCGTGGGTGTGCGTGTGCACACGCGTGCCTGCGAGCGCGCGCGGGGTGCGTGTGTGAGCGCTCTCCCCCCCCGCAGTGCGTGTGCGCTTCCATGCCTGTGCGAGCGTGTGCCCACGCGTGTGCGTGGCGGGGCCGTGGGGATGCTGAGCCCTCTCCCCCCAGCCCCGCGACCCCCCCACAGGAGATGGTGGTCCGGTGGCCAGCGGGGGGTGCTGAGCCCGGGGGGTGCTGCCCCCTTGTCCCCCCCCGGGCCCGGCTACGCCCCGGCAGGGTGACGGGGTGACACGGGACAGCCGGACCCGCCTGTTCCTCTTCCCAGCCAGAGCGGCGGCCGCAGCGCAGGCGAGTCGGGGCGCTGGGGCAGGACAGGGTGGGGGGGGACACCATGAAAAATCACCCACTGGGGTCCCCGCCTGGGGAGAGGGGGAGCGGGGTGGGCGCCGCAGTGGGCTGCACCGGGGGGGGCCGGCGGCCGCGGATCGCGCTGAACCCCATTTCCCCCCCACCCCAGGCACAGCGGAGGGGCCATGGGGCGCCCCACCGCCCCCATCCCGCTGCTGCTGCTGCTGCTGCGCCCCGCCGCCCCCTCGCCCCCCTGTTTCGCCGTCCCGACGGGCGCCCCGACCGAGCTGGACCTGGCCAACAGCAGCCGTCGGTGCCCCGAGCTGGACTGGGGCCCCTTCCAGCTCCAGCGCCGGCTGCTCCTCAGCCACAACGGCATCGAGGGCCTGAGCCCCGCCGCCCGCGCGGGGCCCGCGCTGGAGGAGCTGGACTTGTCCACAACCGGCTGCGGGAGCTGCCGGCCGCCTTCCTGAGCCAAGCGCGGGGGCTGCGGCGTCTCCGGCTGCAGCACAACCGGCTGCGGACGCTGCCCGCCGGCTTCTTCGCCGACGCCACGGCCTTGCAGAGCCTGCACTTGGAGGGCAACCCCCTCTCCGCCGTGCCCCCCAGCGCCTTCCAGCCCCACCTGCTTCACCTGGACGTGCCGTGCCGCTGCGACGCGGTGGGCAGCGTCCTGGCGCCCTGCGCCTGCTCCCGGCCCAACTGCACCGCGCCCCGCTGCCGCTGCCTGGACTCCCACGAGGACTTCGTCAACGTCACCGATTTCCACGCGCGGCACTGCTGGGGCGGCGTGGGGCTGGTGGCCGGCTCGGCCGTGGCCGCCGTCGCGGTGGCCGTGCTGCTGGTGGTCGTCGCCGCGGTTTGCTACCGGCGGAGGAAAATGGCCACCGGCACCGCGGGCGCGGGGTGGGGTAAGTGGGAGCCCGCCGCGGCCTATGGGCAGCCCCGCTACATCAGCCGGCCACCGAGATTGGCGCTGCCGATGCCGCCGCCGCCGCCACCGCCACCGCTGCGCCCGACTACGAGAACGTCTTTGTGAGCCCCGGCACCGCCACAGCTGCAGCGCGCGGCTGGACGCCGCAGTGGCAGGAGAAGCGGTACAGGTGAGGCTCCGGCACGGGGCGTGTCCCGTCCCCTGCCCTGCTGCGCTGCACCTCGCCACCTCGTCCCATACCGCCTCATCCTGTCCCGTCCCGTCCCATCCCATCCCATCCCATCCCATCCCATCCCATGTTGTCCTGTCCTGTCCCATCGCATCCCCATCCCATCCCATCCCCATCCCCATCCCCATCCCATCCCATCCCATCCCATCCCATCCCATCCCATGTTGTCCTGTCCTGTCCCATCGCATCCTGTCCCATCCCATCCCATTCCATCTCATCCCATGCTGTCCCATCCCATGCCGTGCATGCTGTGCTGTGGCATTCCATCCATCCCCATCCCATCCCATCCCATCCCATCCCCATCCCCATCCCCATCCCATCCCATCCCATCCATCCATCCCCATCCCATCCCATCCCATCCCATCCATCCCATCCCCATCCCCATCCCCATCCCCATCCCATCCCCATCCCATCCCATCCCATCCCATCCCATCCCCATCCCCATCCCATCCCATCCCATCCCATCCCATCCCATCCCATCCCATCCCCATCCCCATCCCCATCCCCATCCCATCCCACCCCACCCCACCCCACCCCACCCCACCATCCCCAAGACCCTCACCCCCAGCTCTGCCCCGGTGGGACCGCGTCCCCCCACCCGCCCCATCTCCGGGCGCGGAGCGGCGGGTGCCAGCCCTGTCCCGCAGCCCCCCGGGCGCGGCGGATGCCGATTATTTCCTGGAGAGCGAGGCCGACGCGGCTGAGCAGCCCATCTACGCCAACACGCAGACCCTCGCCCAGGACGACATCTACATCGTCCCCAACCAGTGAGGGGGGGGGCTTCATCCCGAGGCCGCTGGCCCCCGACCGCGGTGACGCCCCGGCGCAGCCCCCGCCGGGACACGCGTGGGACCCCCCGGCCCTGGGGCGCCCGCAGCCCGCGGTTCCCCTTCCTGTTTCGGTCGCCGATGGAGAGCGTTGGGCGCGCGCGCGCCGGGGACGCGCCGGCGGTTGGGGACATCCGGGCGCCGAGAGCAACCCCGCTGCCGCCTGCGCCCCTTCTTTCCTGCTGAACCTGCCCGTTTTGGGGAACAGAGCAAAAAATAATAATAAAAAACCAATAAAAATTCCTTTTTGTCAACGCTCCTGGCGAGACCCCCGAGCCCGGAGCCGGCTGGGAGCCCCAAGGGAGCGGGACCCCCCAGGACAGGTCCCCAGAGCCCCCATCCCCAGAGTGGGGGTCCCTCTCAGGTCCCCGGAGCCCCTGTCCCCAAAGCAGGGGTCCCCTCGGGACCCTGCAGGACAGGTCCCCAGAGCCCCTGTCCCCAGAGTGGGGGTCCCGAGGCAGCGGGATCCCCCCAGGACAGGTCCCCAGAGCCCCCGTCGCTTTGGCCCAGGTCCCTGAAGCCCACGTCCCCGGAGCGGGGGTCCCCACATCCCGCGTCCCTCCCACCCCGGTCCCCACCCGGCGCTGGCGGGGCCTTGGGGACGCGCCGGGACAGCGGAGGGGACAGATTGGAGCTGTGACCCGCAGAGCCACCCCGTCCCGCAGCGGCAGAGCCCGCAGGGGTCGAACGCACCTGGAAATTGGGCAGCAGCCGCCCGGGGGGTCGAGGCTGCGCCCGCCTCAAGGACACAACCAACCCCAGGGTCCCCGGGAGCGTCGCCTGGGTGCCCCCCGCGCGTCCCGGGGATTTAACGGGAAATCCCTCGGGAGCCCGCTGCCGGCCGGTCGCCCGCCCGGGGGAGCCCGAGGGTCCGCGCTGCGAGACCCCCCCCGCTGAGGGTGACCCGCGCGGGACTTGGCACCGTGCTCGCCCCGTCCCCTCGCAGACCCCCACCCAGCATCCCAGTTTCCATCGCTTTATTCATTTGCGCCATTCCTGGTTTATAAAAACGTATAAAATGCAAATACAAATAAAAACCCACTTTCCCCAACGGGTATTCTGCTGTAAAACACAATAAGTTAGCAATAAATAAGGGGGTCGTATAAATAAGTCCCTAAGGAGTGGAGAGGCGATGCTCAGGGCCGCAGCCCCCCCGGGACAGGCCCCCCGCCCCGGCCCCTTTGGGCGCTGTCGGGCGGGCGCCGTCCGCTCACCAAAAAAACCCGAAAAAAAGCGATTTTAAATAAGGGAAGAAAGGGGAATAAGTTACTGCGGGGTTCACAACGGCAGGCCCCGGGGCCGCACCGGCGCGGAGGCGTTTTTACGCCGCGGAGTCCGGTTCCGGTGCCGCCGCTCGGGCTGCGTGCCGCGGCGGAGGGGACGGCGTCAGGCGCAGTGGCAGCGGGTGACCAGCATGTCCTCGAAGAGCGTGGAGATGAGGCGGCCCTGGCCGTCGTAGTGCATCAGCACCATGGGGTCGTAGGCGGCGGGCACGCAGCAGGGCGGCGGGGCGGCGCGCGAGAGCGCGTGCAGGCGGGCGCGGATCTGGGCGTGCATGCTGGCCGGTTTGTAGTTGTGGGGGCAGGAGCCCTGGCAGAAGCGCATGGAGTAGCTGTGCGGGGCGATGACCCAGTCCGACCAGCCGATGTCCTCGAAGGAGACCTTCAGCGACCGGAGGCAGCACTTCCCCTCGCTCCCCCCGCACTCCTCCTCCAGCCCCCGCGCCCGCCTGGCCCCCCGCCGCCCCGTCGCCTCCTGCGTCTCCACCTCCAGCACCGGCCCCTCGCCCCCCGAGGCGGCCACGGCGGCCGAGACGTCGGCCGAGAAGGCCAGCTCCAGGCGCAGCGCGTCCTCGGCGCCGGCCGCCCAGGGCCGCACGGCGGCCGTCAGGTCCAGGCTCGGGGCGTCGCGGTCCAGCTCTTGGCTGCGCAGGAGCCGGGGGGTGCGGCGAGCCCCCCGAACGGCGTAGACGTTGACCCGCAGGGGCGCGGAGGCGTCGAGCGGGGACGCGCTGGGGGACGCCGGCAGCTTCTTGAGGAGCTTCAGCTCGGCTCGCACCACTCGGAGCCGCCGGTGGAAAGCGCCGGAGCGGGAGAGGAGGAGGCGGTAGCGGTAGGGACCGCGGGGGTCCTGGTCTCCCTGGGGGTCCCGGTGTCCCCACGGGACGTCCGGCAAGCGCAGCACTGCGGGGACAGGGAGGAGAGCTGATGTAAGATATCCGTCCCGCCGGCTCCTGCCGGGCAGCCGAGCGCCCCCCTCCGCGGAATCGCCCGGATCCCGAGGGATGCTGAGGCCGGGGGAGATCCGGTCCCGTCCCCGCCGTCCCCAGGGACCCCCCAACCAGAGGGTCTCTAGCGGGTGCCCCGGGCCCCTCGGGGTGACCCCCACCCCGCACGCCGGCTGTCCCCCCCCAGCCCGAGTGGCAGGAGCCGAATATTTCCCCCAATCGCCCCAGATCCAGACAAAACCCCAAATTTGGGCTCCAGCTGGGGCTGAAGGGACGGCAGCTCCCCGCCTCCCCTTCGCTCGCCCCGAGCCGGCTCCATCCCCGCTCCGAGTGCCCGCGGCGGCCGATCAAAGCTTTCATCCCAAATTTCCTGCTTTTTGTGTTTTTAAGCGAATGGGCTGAGGCGCTGGCTCCTCCCCAGCGCCCGGGCGAGGGAGGCAGCCGCGATAAGGAGGATGGAGGCCACTGCCATTCATGCCCGGTCATGTCCCGGCGCACGCCGAGGCAGCTGGGTCAACGCGCCCGGGCAGGGACACGTCGGGGGGAACACACGCGTGTGCGCCGGGGGGGGGGGAGGGGGATGGGGGCGGCGGGATGCGCGCGGAGCTGCGGCCACTTACGCGTGGGGGTCAGGCGATGCAGACGCCCGCTCCCGGGCACGGCTCGCTCTTCCTCCCGGCTCCGGTTCGCCATCAGCTCGGCCACTTTCTGCCGGTACAGCCGCTGGGCTCTCCGGACGCTCTCCGGGTCCGGCCGCTGCCGGATGACGGGGGGCGCCGGCATCCCCAGCCGCTCCAGGATCCCCTTTTTGACGGCTTCCAGCTGCAACGCGTCCTCGTCCCAGGCGCGGGGCTTCAGCTCCACGCCGGCGAGAAGCAGCAGGAGCTGGAGGCCGGCGAGGATGGCCCCGACGGCCCGCGGCGTCCGCGGCATCGCGCCGGCAGCCGGCGGTGGCGGGAGGGGATTTATCTGCGAAACCTCTCGCGCCGAGGCTGGGGCACAGCTCCTGACGATGCTGCCGGGGAAATGAATGGAGTGGACCAGATCTGACTTTATAGGAGCCGAACTTTGCCCGCCCTCCGTCCTCCTCCCCGTCCCGCCGGAGTAAACACCCAGCAGGAATCTCTCCCCTCCGCCTGGGATTCCGTACGGGAGCTCTGAGGGTGCCGGAGTCAGGTGCCGGCGTGGGGTTTGCAGCTGCCGAGACGAAAAACACGCAACGCTGCTTCTCAGACGCAAACCTGTCCCTTCCACCTCCCGTCTTCCCCGCGGATCGCCGCTCCGGCTCACGGCCGGAGGGATTCGCCTCGCCTTCCCTGCCCCGTCCGTGGGCGAGGGGTGAGCGGGCGCCGTCCGACGGCCCCGGGGGCGGCGGGGCGGGTGGCGGGGGCAACAGAGAGAGGACGAGGCGCAGGCGGGAGAGGGCTCGTCCATCCCTGTGTCCCGGGCTGCCCTCTCCGACCCTCGCCCGCCGCCGCTCCCAGTTGGCACGCGGGGCTGGGCCGGGCACGCGGCCCCTTCCCCAAAACCCCTCCGATGGAGAAGCGGGGAGGCACGCGGCGGCCGGGCAGCTCGGCTCGTGCCGGCGCGTTCACGGAGGAGGGGAGCGGACGGGCTCTCGACTTTGTCCTACCAAACCGGCTGACGACACTGCAGCCCAGCTTTGCGGCAGCCGGCGCGGCCGCGGCCAGGGGACTGCCCTGCCCCGAGTCCGGTCGCTCCTGAAGCAACCGCGGCCGGGGTTACGTCATCCCCGGGCAGCCGAAAACAGCAGGGATGGAGCCGGGAACGCCCGGGTGGCGCGGATCCAGCGAGGCCACGTGCGGCGGGCGGGAAGCGCCGCGCCAAACCCGGGCTGCCCACACGCCGGGGAACAGAAACCCGGCGGTGGGAACGAGCCACCCAAGCCGGCACGGGACCGCCCGTCTCTCGCCTTCCCTAGGGGATGCTCCGGCCAAAAAACGGGAGCGGAGGAACCAGGAGCCCCCGGTCGGATGAGGCGACCGTCGGGTCCCCGCCGGCGCCGGCCGTTCCCAAACGCCCTGACGCAGAGCCAAGCGCCTGCTCCTTCACGGCGCTCCCACCGTGGGACGCGTGCCGGCGGTAATCCCCCAATTTACGGCCGTTCATCCGCCGCCCCTCGTCGGGAGCCGGCTCCAGCGTCGCTCTGCCTTCCTCGCCCCGTTTCTCCAAGGCTGGCCCAAGGCAAAGCCCAGACCGAGCGTTTTGCCCCGAAGCGCGTGAACGGGAGAAGTCTGTCCTCAAAAAGAGGAGGGGAGCGCCCCAGCTCCGGTTCCTCTGCCCCGCTCCGGATCCGTCCTTGCGGAGGGGTGGGCGAAGCGTGCGCAGGAGGTGCCCCCCCCCAGACCTCGCGCCGTCTCATGCCGCCTTCCTCTGCCCGGAGCTTCCAGCTTGGAGAGAAACCCCACGCGCGGCTGCCAGGGAAACCATTTATCCCAGTGCCTTGTCCCACACTGAGCCGGGCACCATCCCACTGGTGCCGCGGGCGGCACCTCACCCGTCCCCCCGGCAGCCGGGAACGCGCTGGGATGAGCCTCCCCCGGAGCACCTTCCCCCAGGGAAGATGGAGCTACGGGATCCTTGGGGCACTCGCGGGAGCCCCGAGCCCCCTGCCATCCCCTCTCCGGGGGATTTTGTCAGCCTGCAGCCCCCCAGCTGGAAGAAGAAGGGAGAGGGAGCACCGCCCCGCGAGGACCACAGCCCCTCGGGGCAGACCCCCACCCTCCCTGCCTCGAGCGCCCGCGGGTCCCCGGCAGGCGCCGGCCCCCCGTCACCACCTGCAAGGCGCCGAGCGCGCTCGCCCAAAGCCGAACGGGAGCCGCGCGGCGCGTGCGGGCGCGGGAAGAGGCCCCGACCCGTCAGCGACCGCCTCGCCCGGCCCTTGAGCAACATCCAGCAAACCCCGAAAGCCCTGCTTTTGCAACGAACTGTCCGGCCGCCGGCGCGGCGCGGGGTACGGGCCCCCTCCACGAGTGACGCACGGTGGCTCGCGCTCGGAAAGCATCAAAGTTTGCCGAAGCCGGATGTTTTCCCGCCCCCCGAAAGGCGCCGGCGGTGGAAGTGGGAGATTTACAGTCCAGCACCGGCCATAAAACTTGGGTTTTAAGAGCAGCCGTCGCAAACGCCGGGCGACCCGTTATGAAACATCCCCGCGCGTCCTCGCCGGCCCACGAGAGGCGATTGCGCAGCCTCGGCCCCCTGCGCAAACAGCGTCCCACGCGTTTCCTCCGGCCCTCGCCGAGCCGCTAGTGCATCGTCCCTTGCATCACAAGGTCGGATGTACCCGACGCCTCTTCCCCGCGGGACGCGGGTCCCGCTGCGGTTCACGCATCCCACCCCGGTGCAGCCCTCGCCCATCCGGGCCGGATCTGGAAGGGGGGGGTAACAGGAGCGCTCGGGATTGCCGGCGGCTGGGGACCCCCAGACGTCGGAGGGGCCGAGGGTGAGGAGGAGCGGGTGCCCCGCTGCCGTCGCTCCTCCGCACGCAGCGAGTGGGGGAGAAACGGGGAGTTTGGGCGGTTAAAGCATCGCACGGAGGCCAGCGGCTGGAGAAGCGACTGGAAAGTCCAGGAGAAAAGCTCAGAGCGCGTGCTGCTGAGCCCGGACAGACGCAAACGGCCTTTTCGCCTCCTCTCCCCCTCCAGACGCGAGGCGGCGGGCAGGCAGCGCGATGGGGGACGCGGCCGACGCCGGCTGCCGTCCCCAGCGTCACCCACAGCTCCCCGCTGAGCCAGCAGCCGGGAAAGGAGCCGCAGGGGCAAACGCTGAGACCGAAGAGCAGAAGAATCGAGAAAGGGAAGAGGAACACCCGCCACTTCCCCACGGAGGGCGAGGCGGCCGCAGCGCTGAACTCAGCCGGGCACGGACGGGTGCCGCGCAGGACGAGCCCCGAACCAGCCACGTCCAACCGGCGGCTCCTCCGACGCCATCGTCTCCCCAGCCCGACGGGGAGACCGGGGGGTCGGCCCCGCTCTGCTCCCCCCCCCAGCCCGGCAGCGGGGAGGCCGACGGGGGCGAGCGTAGAGCAGGGGGCTCCGGGGGAGCCTCTGTTCCTCAAAACTTCCCCGCAGCCGCTCGCCCGCGCGTGCTTGTGGAAACCACGGTTATTTTTGCAGCTTTCGTTATCGCAAGCGGCAAGAGGGGAAGTGCTGCCCCTCCAGATTTTGGGCCTGCCGGTTCCTCGCGCCTCTCGAGCGAGAAGCTCCTGAAAAGGCGCCGTGAGCCTTCGACTGAGGTCAGAGCCCCCCGGCAGCCGGCCTGGGGACGGATGGAGCGAGCATCCCGAGCATCCCTCTGCCAGGCGAATGGCGTCGGGGCCTCGCCTGCCCCCCAAAACCGCTCGGGCTGAGCAAGTCACATGCTGGAGGGGGAATATTTCCTGCAAATCACCGGAAAAAAAGGCAGAGGAGGCTTTCCCACGGGGCATTTCCAGCCAAGGGCTGGGAGGGGAAGGGCGGCGCGGGTTCCGTAGCGGAGCAGCCCTTGGGCCTTGCTCTAGAGGGAAGTTGGTGGCTGGAGGCCGTTCCAGCACTTCCAGGAGTAATTTGGGGTGAGAAAGCCCTCGGGGAAGAGGAGGAGCCCGGCTGGCCCGCGGGGTGGTCCACTGCTCGCGCCACAGCCGAGGTTTCCTCCATCCCGTCTCCTCCCAGGGCCGGGAAGGGGCGCGGAGCGACGGGAGACGCGGGCTGTCGCTCCGCTGGCCATTGTCACGATGAATCGGCAGAGTGGACGCCGCGGTGACCTTTAGTCGTTTCTAAATAAAACACAAACAGGAGGGGTCGGGCGATCAAAAAGCAGGTTTTGCCCCATCACGGCGGGAATTGTGTTTTTCTTCCTTTGCGGCAAGTTTACCGCATCTGCCAAAAATGAGGCTTTTGCCCCACTTGGACAACGACCTTTCTGCCTCGACTGCGCCCGTGGTCAAAGATTAACCGCAATTCCCAGCCCCCTCGGCTGGGCAGTGCAGGAAAAATGACTCCAAAAATAATAATAAAAAAAATAAATAAATTAAAATCTCACTCGAGAGCTCCGCGCTCGCCGCCCCGATCGCCTTCCTCGCCGCCCCGATCGCCTTCCTCGCCACCCCGATCGCCTTCCTCGCCGCCATGCCTTCGGCACGAGGAAGCTCCCGCTCGCAGCGAGCGCCTTTCCTGGGACAGACTCCCCGGACAGCCGGATTTGCAGGTAAGGGCCGTCCTCCGGCGAGGACGTTTTGCAGCTGGCAGGGGCGTTTCCTCTTGGGCAGACAGAAATTCGGTACAAAAAACGCCTCGCGAGCATCACCTGCACGAGGAGCCCCTCCGCCCCGCGCCTCACTTTTCAGCGTCGAGCCCCAGGCGCCCACGGGGAGGGAATTAGTCACCGGAGCGTGACTCGGGGAAGGGCTGCGCGCAGGGCACGCCGCTCCCGCACCGGAGCATCCGCCGCGGCGGGAGGCAGCTGGCGAGGAGCAGCGAAAAAAAGAGACTTTACCCCCGGCCGGAGCCGCGATGCCGCTTGGGAACGGGCCGGGAACAGGCAGGAGGTAGGGGATAATATCCGCGGCGTCTCCTGGAAGGATGGAGCTGCACGGTGAGGTGCCCCCAAGCAGCTGGGAGAGAAAAGCATGGTTGAAACGCCACGGTGCGGAGCCCCGGCACGGGGAAACGCTCAGCCTGAGCGTCGTCCCTGGAGCGGGAAGCGCATCCCAGGAATCTTTCCGCTCTCCGGGCACCCGTCCCTCCCCAGCCACCCAGCCCAGGGTGCGAGAGGCTGGGACCTGATCCCCCCAGCGACGGCTGCTGGGAGCGGGCAGGAAATTCCAGCCGTTCCCCCGCAGCAGATCCGCAGCTGCGAGTTCCTGACAGAAGCTCCGGGGAGCCCGTGGGCAGCGGCCGTCGAAGGGTGGGCTCTCCAGCGCCTCTGCTCGCGGTCGGCTTTGATTTGCAAGCTGGGAAAAACGAGGAGGGCGAGGGGCCTGCCAGCTGGATGCTGCCCAAAATTCCCACCTCGTTTAGGAGGGGTTTGGAGGGCTTGAGGAGCAGGGGAGGGAGAAAAGAGGGGGAACAGGCCAGGCTGTTTCAAGGAATAATTAAGATTAAGATCTACGAGGAGCCAGTCCACCGCGGAGATCTCCTCCCCGGCTCTCCGGGTGCGCAGCCAAGGAATCCAAGCGGGATGCTCGGCGGTGAGCGAAACCTTCGCGCTCTCCCTCCGGCGAGCTCCGGTTGCAAAACCACCTCGTCGGCACGCGGCTTAGCCAACAGCATGACATCACCCAGGGCCAGCGCCCGGCAGCAGCAGCCGGTCACCCTGCGGAGAGAATCACAACCAGAGTGACCCAAGCGGGGGCTGGCGGTGGGGCAGAGAGCACAGCCGCTCCGGGGAGCACGCGTCCCGGCTCCCACTTCATCTGGAAGCTCCCCAGCGCGTGCCGGCGAGCGCAAGGACAGCGGGAGAGCAACACGGGGCTGCGGATCTGAAGGAAAGGCTGGGGAGCGCAGCAAGCTCGCCACTGCGGCTCAGGACAGAAAATATTCCCAGAGATAGGTCAGGAAAAAAACCAAACAACCAGAAAAAGCAGAGATTCAGAAAGAACTGTCAAGTTTTCCCTTCTGACCCCCCCTCCAGCCACAGAGCACCGTTAACTCCCCCCACAGTCCCAGCTTTTGGGCTGGGACCTCCGTGCGGTCTCCGTGAGCCCCGTCCCGCCTCGGCACGCCGGGCCGGCTCTGGGCTTCGCCCTCGGTCTCAGCAAAGCCGTGCCTTGCGGTGCCGAACACGACACCCAGCCTGCTCCGCGGAGCGTCTGCGAGGGGTCGAGGCTGAACCGCCAGCGTCCTCGGTGCCATCGCCGTGCGCGTTCGCGTTGCAGAGACCCGACGCCGTCCCTCCGCCGGTGACGCCTGCGCGCCCGCCGTCGCCATAACACCGCAGGCGGCGGGAGGCAGGCCCGCGCGAAGCCCCCAGGCCCAAGCTGAAGCTGCTGGAGCGTTGTCCCTTCAGGCTGCTCCGCTCCATCGCTGCGGGGCGAAGCGGTGCGCGGTCCGGCTGTAGGGCAGCACCATCTGCTGGCACCAGTTTGCTCCCAGTCAGGACCAGTGGCAGCAAGGTAGCAGCGTGGAAACAGCCGACACAGGACTTGTCCTGACTCGTCCCCAGCCGAAGCCGGGTCGGTACGGCAAGACGACGCTCTTGGGGAAGACAGAGAGCTCCGGGGTCGCAGCACGCAACCGTGCTTGAGCTCGCCACACCCCGGCAGCTCCCAGATGCGCTGCTCACCTTCCCGCAACCCTCGAGGGAGCTCTTCCTCCAGAAAAAGGAGCGCGGCAGAAGAAATCCGGCCAGAAAATCGTTCCCAAGCGGCTCGGGAAGCCTGCGAGGGATTTGCAGCCTGCAGAGCAAAGCTTCTGCCGCCCGCGGGTCACCTGCACCCCACAGCTCTTCGGCCCGAAACCCCCTTTTTGTGTCCACAGAGAGGGGGAGCCGCCGCCAGCACTGCGCGAGAACAGCAAAGGACGCGTAAAGCAGGGATGCTTTATTCACTGACGGATCTGGAAAAGACTGAAAAGATCCAGGGTTCACCGGGCAAGGCAGACTTGGCGTGACACGGCTACGGAACCGGAGACGTGCTGGCCGGGAGGTCTCGTGTGAATATTTCAGCGCAGCACCCCGGTTAGAAGGGCGGCCGTAGCTCCTGCGGTCCACGTGGGCTGAGCGAGGGCTGGAAACTTTCCCTCAGAGTTCAAAAAAAAAAAAAAGAGCACAACAGATGAAAGAAACACGCGAACGCAATAGATGATGGCAAGATAAAACGTCCGGATTCTCTTCTGAATGAAACGACGCAAATACACACGACACGCAGCTGAGGTCCGAGAGAAGGAGCGCAGCCAGCCGCCGTTCCCACCCCGGAGAATGGCCACGCGGGACAGGGCAGGGGATCCACACGCAAAGCCCAGGGGCTCGTCTCCACCCGCAGCAGGTGCTCAGGGGGCGGTGCAAACCCAAACACGCCGTCATCTGCTCAGTCTGCAATCGCCGATACGTACCGACCGCCCCGGCAAAAGGCACCTTTAGAAACGAGCTCTTCCGACGAACGTTAAACACGCCAGGAGCCAGAGTTAAACTCTTTATTTACTTTGAAACACGGGTTCAGATTTTCAATTACAAAGTCCAGTCTAGCGATAGCAAGCTGAAAGTACGGTAACGGTTCTTTATGACACAGCCCTTTCGTGACGCGCTGGGTGGTTTGGTTTTACAAGGCACTGCAAGAACACGCTGAGAAAAACAGAAGCCCCAAGGGATGGAGAACTGCAGCTCCGAGAGCCGCGCCGAGCTCGGGACTGGCAACCCCTGACGTACCCAGACAGACAGCTGCCGATTTCACCGCGAGGAAGGAGCGGAGGAGCCGAGAGGCCGAGCGATGCTGTAACGTGCACAAGAGAGGCTGAACAAAACACGTCACCTTAAAGAAGGGACGGAATAACCTTCGCAAATTCGGCCAGCCTAACCGAGGGCGACTCTGCTTTTTCCTTTCTGTCACCAAACCTCAAGAACCCAACCCAGTGCAGTTCCCGAAGAGCACCCTCGGGTAAAGGCGGGTACGGAACGAGCTCGGCAGCCTCTCCCCGCGCCGAAAGCCCCGTCTCTCCCCGCTCCTGCCGTGCGAACGGCTCTGGTCTGTCCCCATCGCCACCGCTCCGCTTCCCGAAAGCGAGCCCAGCGCAGGACAAGGCACTCCCTGTTTGATCACAGTAAACATCCGCGATTGAAGAAAGCTGGTGCAATGGAAACCTGAAGGTGTATTTCAGCGGCACAGAGCTTTATTTAAGGGCAGTGTGGGGTTTCGTTTCCTATATTTAATTCCTATCTTCGAGGAGGCATTCTCTCCTCTACTTTGACCTAAAATAGACTGAGCAGATGCGGATCTCGGGTTTCAATTAACACGACGAAGAATTAACAACATCCTCAGCTTCGGAGGTTTGGCAGAATCTCACTTGCATCACGTCAGACACTAACCAGACGTGAATAGAAGTGGGTTTTTTTAAGAAAAAGTGCACTTTAAACTGCAAAACATTAGGGTTTCTGGTGCAAAAATAACAAATCCATCCACGCCAGGATGAGTCCTTACGGTATCAACGCGCAGTATTCTACCCACGGCAACAGACGCAGCGTGAACAGAAGCCTTCGCAACTCCAAAACTGCTCTCAATAAAATATTACCAGACACTAAAACTGCTGACAATTAATCTGTACACACTTTGACAAAGTCACTTCCTTCCAGTCGTCTCCTTCGCTGACTTTAACGCTCGATCCGCGCTGCGGGAGGAGATCTGAAAATCGCGATTCAGAGCGGCGCAGGCGGGTACTTTCCACACCTAAACGCCGGTTTCCTGTCAGCTCTCAGACGCTGCCCCTCGCTGTTAAAGCAGCTCAGCGTCCCCGCATCGGCCGCGCGGTCAGACAGCTGGAAATGCGCTAGAAGGCAAAAGAGACGCGCAAGTCACAACACGTTAAGCCGTGAAACGACGAGCTCAGGCCACAGCCGCTGCTGCGGCCTCACGCCAGCTCCTGCGTTCGTGGGGAATTAACAACTCAGCTCCTTTACACGGTTTCCCCATTTTTGGTTTTGAGCAGCTCCTCCTCCTGCAATTCCTGTTATACATCTCATAAGAAAGCGGTTAACGAACCACGCACTCCATCAGATGAAGATTATTTGAGTACCAGAAGAAACTTCAGTGGATTGTAATTTTTTTTAGCTTTTCAGTAACAAAAGAGAACAAGGCTGGGAGCCTGTGCCGCCCGTTTGCGAGTCTGCAGGCCTGGAAGCTTTTGGGCTTTTATTCCAGGCACGGCACCGCGCGACAGCGGCCCGGAATAATCCCCTTTGCCAGCTGACCGAAGCACCGGAAGGTTAAATATTGCCTGCGCGACCGGCAGAACAGCGAAGACGCGCCGGCGCTGGAATGCTACGTGGAAGCAGGGGTGTACAGGTGAGTGCAGACAGTACGGTCTCCTGCCTGCCCTACGCGCAGGACGAACGCTACGGAGATAAAAAGCCGACGCGTTAGATCGGAGCCCTGGTTCAACGAGCCCGTTTCCCCGCAGCGGGCAGCACCCCGCGCGTCAGAACGCAGCGCTGCACGCGAATGCCTTCGCAGTTTCTGTAAGGAAAGCACTGACTCCAGCTTTGCCTTCGAGCTGCCCTCCTCTCCGGGGCGAAAGCAGAGCAACCGGAAAGTTTCCATGAAGTCTCGCACATCCGAACGCCCTCAGGCAGGTCCCTCCTGGAAGGGCCCCTGAAGCTCAGCTGCTCTTGGCCGCAGTCTCACGTCACAACCACGCTCAACACCTCTAAGCATCTTCGTGCCCTTTTCCTTCTCTCCCGCTACCGCCACGTTTAGGAGGAAGCCATCGGCTTGGGGAATACTCCAGAGAAGCGTGAACTGCTCCACGTGATCCAAGGATTCTTGGATCTCCTTTCCAAAAGCTGCCCGATAAATACAAACAGCTTCTGTACGATGGGTGTTTGCCTTCAACCGTACCGCAGAACACCTCAGGAAGGAAGGGACCCGTAAGGCTCACCAAGTCCCCGTGAGCCGTTAAGGTAAAGAAACTTTCAAGCCCGCGGTTTTCTTTTTACTGGGCTTGATGAAGCAGATCACCATGGTTAATTGGAAGGAAATATCTCCCGACATCAGCGTCCCCAAATTACGAAGGAGTTCATGGGTATCTGGAGTTCCTCTAAATCCTCCACAGCATTTAAGAACAAAACCAATTAAACCGTCCCCAACAAACTTCACCAACTCGTTAGCCAGCGCCTACCCCAAGCCGCTGGTGAGCGGATAAAATGACATCAGCCTCGATACCCTGGAACCTCCCCAATTCTCTCTCCCACACCAAATATTCTCAGCCCCGTCTCTCCACGAAGCGTATCCCCAGAGACAACTTTGCAGTCACCAGACTCTCAAACTTTACCGGCTTTTACACTTCACAAACGGCAGGCAGAGCAATTAACGCTAGACCTGAACTTCCTAGGCTTGCTCGCTAGCGCGCGATCTTTTCTGGTTTCGCCAGGCCTCCCGGTCAGTGCAAATTAGCAAAATCCTATTTATTGACGATCTGGAAGAGAAAGCAGAGAGTAAGCGTCACACAAAACACCAGCTCTTTGAAGCTCTGCGTAATTTCAACGTCGTATTTCCAAAGAAAATACGCACCTACAGGGAAAGGCATTGCGAATGAATGAATTTAACAAAAAGCTTTAAAAAAAAACCCCCAAAGTATTTAATTTAGGTCAGATTAAATAAAATTAGTTTAATGCCATTTTAAAAAGTTTCGCTATACAAAATTTCTCTACCACCAAGACACTCTTTACAAACACGATCTCTGAGGACTAATTCTCAAAAACTCAAAAAGATCATAAAATAAATTATGTTTTCTAAGAAATCGATCGCATGGAAGCTTCACAAAAACAGATTATGAGGAAACACACAGCTCGAAGCGATGCTCAAAGCTCAGTATTTCCAAAAATGAGATTTTTTTTTTCTTTTTAACACTGGCACGTAGAAGGCCAACCACTGCAGCCCTCACGCAAACAGCGGCTGCAGAAATCGGCTCAGGATTTTCGCCCTGCAGAGCAGAGCGGACCCAAAAAAGAGAATCTACAGGTGTCGCACAGGACACGCTCCTCAGGCTGAACAAACCGAGGTGGAAACCGTTCTCCCGACGCAGCCGCCGCTGTCCACCCTCCCTGCCGATGAATTTGGCTCCGGGGGGGATCTCCGAGGCTCGGAGGAAGCGCAAACGCTGGACGGACACGGACACACCTCGCCCCACCACGGCCCTGCCTCCAGACCTTCCCGCAGCGCTCCAAGCGCGGCGGCCGCGGGCGCCGCCGCTCCCACCAGCCCCTCCCACGGCCGCTTCCGTTCCACGGTCAGTTTTTTTTTGTCGTCGCCTCACTAAACTGTTGATCTTCCGCTCCCATTTCACTCACGACTACATAACACGTAAATTAAATAGAATTACTGAAAATTACTTAAATCCATGGCTGAACTGAGCAGAATACGCGACTTACTCCTCTTTTTAAAGTTCAGCAGCTAAGATACACTGACGACAAGAAGTTCTCACCAGGTAAAGGAATAAACCTACGAGGTCAGTAGCCCAACTATTCGCAAAACCGTGTCGAACCACCAAGATTTAAACAAAACATTAAATAGAATAAATTACTAATCAGAAAGTCTGCCTCCCTGCCGACAACCTGACAAGTGCCACTTCGCGTTTGACTGGAAGAGAGAATTATTTCCCTTGGAGGCAAACTCTTCTGCGGGGGCAAGCCTGTAAATACAGCAGTCATCGCCTCGGTCAACCAGAAGCCTCTCCAAAAATCTTCAGCCACGGGTCCCTTAGCAAAGCGATTACGGCTGCAGAAGGCGGCGTCCCCTCTCGAGGGCGAGGAGGAGAAGCGGCGTTTCCTCCGTCACCGGACTTCTACTGGAAAACAGCAAGTTCACGGCAGCTCTCACTGAGAGGTACTAGAGCATAATCATTCACAATTAGAAAAATTAAAATAATGGCATTTTAAAACAGTTCCATGGGTTTTAAACATATTTGTGAAAGTGTTAGAATCAAATCGCAGACCTCTTCATTCAGACGGCCCCCCAGTGTGGCCTACTGGTCACCAGTTACCAACCTTGTCTCTGTTCCCACTCTAACGTCATCCGTCCTTCGCCGGAGCCTCGTGATTTGGCAGCAGCCCCAGGCGCCTGACTCGCACCAACCACTTCTAAAGTCCTGCTTCCGACCCGCGCGCGCGCTTCCCCACGCCGACCGCCGGGAAAAGTCCAGCCGGGGAGCAGCACTTCGCGCCCTCCCGCTGCGAGGGGGCACCGACCAACAGCCCGCGGCACTCGCGCCGAGCACAACCCCGAGTTCTCCAACAACCGCCTCCGGTTTACAGACGGAGGGAAGAGGTTTAGGATTTTAGATGCGATTAGGCAGAACGTCTTCAAATCTGCGCGTGCGCATATTTATGCCTACAATAAATCAAGGCGGCAACTTAGAATTTAAGTTCAACGTTACTCTTCTAACCTTTAACGAGACGAAAATTTATAACTGGGGAAGTTATAAATCACTCAGTCTTCGCCTCAAAAATAACAGCTAGCACAAAGAGTCTAGGACAGAGATCTCCCGCGGAGAAAGTGGCCTTGAGCAGAGCTATTTAACCGCTAACGATTTGCTTTCCGCACACAGGGAGCGACGCGTTTTGTACAGGAGGTACGTGGCTGACTTGAGTGAGGAAGGTGGTGTCGAGAGTGTACAAAAAAAAAAAAGACATTTGGAAATATTTGGCCCGAGTTAGGCTCACACTGCGTACAAATAAAACAAATTTAAAAGCTATCTCCTGCTCCACGACGAAAGGAACCCAAACCAACCCTTTCTATCTGCAGCTACCAGTTAACCAGTACGTTAGAGGGCCCTACGGATATCCGGACAACGCAGAGTGAGAAATCAGCGCCTACAATATTTTTCTCTTTCGGCAAAGCAATTTCCAAGACTCCTCGTCTCTTCCAAGCGCTGTTTTACAAGATACAAACCCAAACCACTCCAACTCCTTTCAGCTGGACGTTCACAATACGACCTAGAATTTGGGCCAAAGAGGAAAACAAACCAAAACAAGGCGAAAGCAAACTTTCCACTTAAGGACTAGTCATTAGAAGACCGGGTTATCAATTCCCTGCACCCGAACGCCAAGGCCAGCCGAGAAACTTCCCACCCACGCCGTGTGGGACCGGCCAGCAGCCGTGGCGTGGCTGACAGACAAGCGCCGGCTAAAGCACGGCACACGCGCTTCAGTCACCTCAGGAACGAGTGGCCACAGGTGGTTTACAGAAGAGGTTTTGAATCCTGCGTTGCCAAGGCTGAAATGCACACATTTGACCAAAAAAAAAAAAAAAAAAAAAAAAAAAGTCCATTTCTAGAAGTGGGATTTTCCTTTTGGAAGTCTGCAATCCTGGGTCCGTACGTCTCAGGCCGTTTTCCCCAATACTTCAGTCGCAGGGAAAAGGTAGGAAGTGCAATACGAGGATAGCTTCTGCCCGCTTTCAGTGTTCGTGCTGACAATTGATTTTGTCTTCCGAATGCTCCAAGACATCAAGCATTTCTTCTATGATAGCCTGGAGCGCCCGGCCCAGCTGTTCCGCCGTGTAGGGTTTTCCCAGCGGAGGCACGTGAACAAAAGCCGACCTCCCGCGGCTCTGGTACAAGGAGGTGTAGTAGGTGAAGTCACAGAGGTATCTGAAACACAAGGACAGAAGGCGTTTAGCGACAAGTGACCAACGCAGGACGGGAGGAACTGTATCCTCTCATCGTGCGGCACCGCAGCAACATCCCGCAGTAAGAGCGGAACACGAGCCAGGTATTGTCTGCGTGACGGCTTTGATCAAATCTAGAACGACAAAACCTAAAGATCTCTCTTTTTTTTCCCCAGATGACTGGGTCACCGCTGAAAGCCAGACGGCATTGCCAGCCCCATGAGAAGCGAAGAGCGAGCGCGTGAACCGTACGGGGCTCGCGAGCCGAGCACGCAGGGAACACGCACTGCGGTACCAGTCTGATTTCCCCACGGATCGCCGGCATCCCGTACCTGCCGGCATCCTTAGAAATAGTGACCGTGACATCCAGCCCCAGCGCCGAGACTCTCTTGCAAACCGTGTCCATGTCGATAATGGAATCGATGCACTCCGGGCCCCCTTCCACGCAGCACTGAGAGCCCGGGCAGAAGCGGCAGTTGTCTAAGCCTTTATAACCCACGTTGTGGCCGCACTTCTCCAGAGTGACGGTCGTCGCCATGCCCGAAACGCCAACGTGAACCACCAGCTACAAGAGAAAAGACACAAGTGAGATCAACCGAAACGTGACTGATGGAGAATCAGCAGCCCACTATCCCCAGTTAAAGACTGGTGGAGTTGTTACAGGAGTTCTTGCACAAATATCGCAGTAACAAGGAATTTATCAATGAACTCCTGGGTCCAGCGCAGAGCAACTCTTCTGGTTTCACCCCCTCCTGGCCTCACCGGTGATTTGCTCAGGGTAGAAACAGACGTTGGCAGGTTCACAGCTGCACTCAGGGCTGGAACAGCGCAGGTGGCACAGGCGAGCTGTGAGCTGTCTAGACAGCGGCCTCTTCACACCCGTGAACTGCAGCGCTCTAGTCTGAGCTATAAAGCTACACATTTTCTCACGACAAAAGAGGAGAAGAAGACCTAGCGAGGGACTACCAGTCTGAACAGACGTTAAAAACGGGACTTCACGCTATCCTCACGGCTGCAGCATGACAGATTTCAACCACGCGCCCTTCCTCTTCTCCTCCTCCCTGTGCTCACTCACTTGTGGACTGTGTTTTTTCCATAACGCAGGAATGAGTCTTTGCACTGTCTGGTATTCCACTGGGACTTCATAGACGTGCAGATCCACGTCGTCTCGCAGTCCCAGCTTCTCCAGCTCCTAGGAAAGAAACGAAACCAAGACGGTCAGACACAAGCTCAGCAGAGGATGTGCTTCTGGGAAAGTTTATTCGCAGAGCGCGTCTGCCCTGAGGGACGAACACCAGCTTACACCACAGGCTGTAGGACCTTGTAAACAGCACTGCGAAAAAAAAAAAAAAACCCACCTCAAACCGTAACGGGGAACAACAGCGGCGTCCCCTCCACCTGCGTTAACAGCCTTCGCCCACAGGACCGTTGGCTTTGCTCTGATGTGTGTATAACAAAGAAACCAACCCTCAACCGACAACAGTTACCAGCAACACCCACGCTCAAAAGAAAGGCTGGCTACGTTATTTGGAGAAGTATACAGTCATATTCGCTTCGTGAAAGAACTGGGTGTTACGTAGAGAGAACGGAATTGGGAGGATTACATCTGTTGTCTCGTTTCTCTGCTCTCGGGACCGCCGGCCCGAAGAGCAAATTCACACGTGTTCGCAGGTAAAGAGCTCTCGGGCGAGGCGACACGACTACCAGGAATCTGTGAGCCCCCACAAACACCAGCAAACGCTCACACGAGAAACTGGAGCACCACTGGCACGCACTTGTTTTCTTTTGGCAGAATCTGGAATGCCACACAGCCTGTTTCCAAAAAGCAATCTGGGTTTCCCTCCCTAGCTTTACCTGTACCTAACGTACTTACATCATTTTGTGCCGTGAGCCGTTGCCATTGCAGCGATGCAACTCACGCGGTCGATTATTTCTCCCTCTGTACCACTGACCAAAGCCTTGCCTTGAAAACATCCCCCAATATCCAGGCGACGCACCCAGCCAATTTCCTTTGAGCCTTTCAAAACGCACAGCGTCGGTTAAACACCTTGCCAAGGCTTCTTTAAAACCAGAGGGGAGAGGAAAGATTCCCCCCCCCCCCCAGTCCCCAGTATACCTGACTGGAAAGCACGCTAGTGCATCCCAACGCTCCCAGTTCCCTCCAAACACAGCCCGCGGCCCTGGCACCTCTCCATTTCAACGCACTCCAGTCTCACCAGTAAGGCTTCAGCTGGAGGCTCATTTGGTGCTTCAGATTCCACCAGTCTAGCCCAGAACAGCACTTCAGCAGAAGAGAAACCTTCCAGAGCCACCAAACACAAACTTCCAGAAACTGAAGGAAAGGATATCTCTGAAAGGAAGCCTCCGAAAAAAAAAATGTTCTTCAAGAAAACCATCAGCTGAGCTGACACCCAGGAGCCTTGCGCAAGTCTACAGCGGCAGGCGCTTCTCCGGCGGCTGCAGTGACCTCAGCTGTCGTGTCTAAAGAGTTCCAAGCGCAGCGAGCTCAGACCAAGCTTCCCTCTGACGAAGACAATGCTTTTTGGCACTCTGAAAAACTTCACAGCTGCTTTTCAAGACCAGTGAGTGACTGCACACGCCATAAAGTCACCAGCCTTAGTCAGAGTCCTCCTACAGCTCTGTCTCCTCCGGAAAGCAGCCGCAAGCGCATCCTTCATGCAATTCTTGGGCTTTATTTTCCTGCGCGCAGAGGTTGTACCCGCAAACTTCAGGCTGGAGAGTGCGGATTAGCTACTTTCAGTGAAGCTTACTCAATTTCAAATCTGCTGTTTCTCCAGGTTTCAAATTCTTTCAAACGAAAGACAGCTGAAAGGAGAGGACAAGCTGAGGTTTTGGACTCCTCCATTACAATCCTACCTCCCCTGTACAACGTGAGCAGTACCACAGCACCCTGCTTCTCTGCAGTTGTTGGCGTTAGTTGTTTATCGAGAAAAAAAAAAAAACAACCCCACCTTTCACACTCGTATAGACGGACCACAGCGAGCGTGACAGGATTTAAGATAACTCACACACGCCGCAACGGCAAGAGTAAGACTTTCACGGACCAGCAGACACGAGCAGCAACGATGACGAATCGTTTGCTCCGGCTCTGGGGGCAAGCCTGATATGAAAGGCTGGCTGTATCGATTAGCGTCTGGCACACACGGACGTTCGTTACCGGAGACGGATGCTAAGCCATGTTCCACCGCATCTTCTTTACACAAATCGCCCTCAAGCCTCGGCCGCTTTGTGTGGGTGCGTTAAGAAAGTAAGTGGTTTACAAACGAGAGCATTCGAACACAAGCCAGTCTCTTTAGAAAGATCTGCGGAGCGTTAATTGGTGGAAATTCATCATCGCCTCTCTCAAGAGCGTGAAACAGCTCCTGAAGACGAATCTGACCGCGGGAAGTTTTACCGGCTGTGCAGAATTAGCATCCACGGCGAGCGAGAAACCTCAGGCCGTACGAGCCGCACCAGCCACCTCCTCCAAACGCAGGCGCGCTAAACCTTAGCTTTACAAACTCACAACTTTCTTTTAACCAAGCGCAGCCTCTCTGTGCTTCCGTTCAAGGATAAAGATGTACGCTGGCCCCCAGACAACTCATTACCCCCGGCCTTGTGTACCTGACAAACACAGAGAACCGAAGGCGGCTGACCGATTCCCTGACCCCTCAACAATGCGCGCCTTTGTCCGCCTTTAATATCCTTATCAGGTCTGTCTAGACACCCTGACAGCAATTGTCCTTCCTCACGTCAGAACGCACCCTGACCTCTCTCCTCCTCCTCCTGCAGCTCGGGGGACGAAGGCAGGAGCCCCTCAGCGTCACACTCCACGGGGCACACCTGTGTCTGCACCCAAATCACAGCGGGGGAGCCCAGACAACGCGCCCAACTGAAAGCCTGGGTCAGTAACTTTTTCTGGAAAGGGAGCAGCTGGAAAAATTCCTCAAATGGAATAAAACCTCCAAACATTTCATCTTTACGTTATTGGATTGCTACCACCGCTATTTAAGGTCCCTCGTATGTTAACGATGTGTAAAAGCCATTCAGCTTTCAAAAACAGGCAGCCGGAATGTCACTGCGGTCAGAGGGAAACGGCACACGGTGTCCGTGTTCTCCGTAAGCAGCCGAACAAAACCAGAACGAGGAGCGGAAGAAAAGCAGAGAATTTCATCCTCGGGATCCAGGACAATAATAAAAGACGTAATAAAGCAGAACTAGCTCAGCCCTAAAGCTGGGAAGGATGGACAAAGATTGTTTAATTGATTTTTCTTCTATTAAAATGCAGATCACACCGTCTGGGATTCAGAAACTCAGACACGCCTTTGTGTCCCCTCCGCTCCGTGAAGTCCCCCGTCTGAAACTCGCACAATGCCCGGCTCGCGTGCGCTCAAAGACATGCTGTTCCTTTTTGTCTGGGCCTCTCGGGGCCGAGACGGGGTGGGGAAAGGCAAACCCTCCCCGCTGCCTCCCAGCCTGCGCCCTCCGTTAGGCGCCAGCGCAAAGGTGCTCAGCGGGGCCGGGAGGAAGACGGGCTCCACCGCGGCAGATCGCACGCCACCGACTGTCGTCTGACACCCTCAAAACTCCCCCCCGAGCCCCTAAAACAAATTTTAAACGCACGGGGCGACTTCATCTCTCAGCCAGGAGTGCCTGGAGCCGCCGGGCTGGAGGAACCACACGCCCTCCCTCTATAGGCATTACACGTGAGGTTTGGTTTTGCGAGCGGCATCAGGACCCCCACCACTCTTCCTGTCCCGGGAGCACAACACCCTTTGTCCGGCTCCGGAACAGAAGTGGATTGTTCACAGTAACGGACATCACACCAGTAAGAACAAACCAAATCAATTACCTCACCACTACATTTCAGTTACCTGCCTTTTTTTTTTCCCCCGCCTACACAGCTTGCGTTTTTCCCCAAACCGAAACGGAGGAAAGCCTAACTCCGAGGAAACCCTAACTCCGAGATATTCATTTCCAAACGGCTCTCAGGCGCAAAGGTTTTGGCTTCTCCTAGCAGCCAACGCGTTAGGCATCTGGACATTAGTTGGCTGTAATTGATTAGAGTTTGTGATTTAATTTAAAAGCATTCTAAAGAAGATATTAATCTCGGAGCTCTGAAGGGAAGAGAGATGTCTTGGGGAGAAAAATAGATTTAATTCCCTGGGCAACTGTACTAAAAGGTTCCCTGGAATTCCCAGTAGCTTTGTCATACACCACATCCAGCAGTGACAAATAGAAGCGGGATAACATGGCAGCACCGTCCCTCGCTAGGTCCAACTCCGTCGGTCAAGGATCGCTTGCTGCCGCTCCTCGGCGGAGAGGAGGCCGGCTCCGGGGCCGCAAACGCCGCCCGGTGCCCCCGCGCCTCCTGCCGCAGCCCGCCGTGCCCTGACGTTCCGACCCACGCTGGATGACTCCGCGGTATGCTGGGCTCCAGGTGGAAGTCTCGTTACGGATGAGACTCGGCTTACAGGTTAACCAGCTTGCCCAGATTCAGGCTAGGGCTGAGAGAAAAACAAAAATTCTTCTGGGTTGGTTTGTTTATTTCTTTTGAATTCCCTACAGCAGAGGAAGATTCCAGGCTCCCTGCCCCATTTAACACCTCTCAGTCCTAGGGAGTGCGCCTACGAATTCCTGACTCCTCAGCCACATTAACTCGCTCTCGTTACACTCTGCTAGCTGAGAGATTGTTTTCTGGGAAGTGAATAAAACATTATCCAGCTGACCACCTGGAACAAGCCGGTCCCAGCTCGTACAGCGGGAAGGCAAGTTACAAAAGAGCTGCACACTGAAATTTGTGGGATAGGTTTTCAGCAGGGCGCTCCGTTTTAACTCCTTGGGAAGGAAGCGACAGCGTTACCTGAACTGCGATCCAACTGGCGTTAACGGCGTGCTCTCCAAAGGGACCGAACCCTGGAAGAGAAGGAAAAAAAATCCAGAGTGACGAATCGGCCTTACAGGTCTGAGTACAAGCGGAGTTGCAAAGCGGTCTGGCGCTTCCCTGGTTTGTAGATCTCGAAAGAAAACCCACTTCTAACGCCCGATCCTCATTTACGCTACATCCAAGTACTAAAAAGAGACCTCCACCGCAACGCCTGAGCTGTGCACCTCTGACCCTGCGGGAACACAACAGCCTGCCTCAGAAGAAACTCTTCTTTCCCCAGCAGATACGGGGGAAGAGCATTTTTTCCTTCCCGACCAGGTCAGAAAAGCTTGTTGTTAACAGATAAGTTGAGCGATGTCAGGGCATGAGAATCATTATTGGATTTTCTACTCCCGATTGTTTCAGCCCGCAGCAGACGCTTTCACAACCACAAGCCCGCCTCGAGTACCGCTGCCGCGCTCAGGTCCGCAGCAAGGTCTCCGCTCGGACGCGTCACGCCTTGGCAGGGAACAAACAACTGCTGCTGACAGCGCACCTACGGCAGGCAGCAAAGGTTACGACAGCGCGATAAAAAAATTCCTTACTCACCACATCTGCGTCTCCTAACGAATAACCTGGCGTTAACTAGTAACCCAAAACATCTTTTCCTGAGCAAGCGCGCAAAGGTTAGGCGATTCATCCGGGTGCAGCGTCGATACGCTTTCATTTCAGATGTCAGGGTTACCCTCCGAGCCTAATGCAATTAGGAGCCATAAATTGTGCCTAACTCCCGAAAGGACCCGAGAGGGTCTACAAATATTGCGTGACACGTTAATGGAAACAGACCTATTTGCCATCAACAGCACAGCCCGAGGTTACGCCGCACGCCACCGCACCGGGAACGCGCGCGGCACGGGCTCGTCCGAGCCCACGGCTCTCTTACAGCCGAACCGAGGTCGCTGTCTCCCCAAAATAACTCCACAGAACCGAGACGCAGGCGTGCGCTCTTGTGAGCGAACTTCCAGCGTCACTAAGACAGCGCGGCGCAGGCGGACAAATCCAACAACCGAACGACTTCTCAGACGCTTCTGCAATTCCAGGATGTCCTACGCGGCCCTCCGGAAACAAACAATCGCGACTCGCTAGGTTTAATTCCTAAAGAAGCGGCAACAGCCTCGCAAAATCAATCCGATATCTATTTCTTTTTCAGCCGCCGGAAGGCTGAAATTCTACAGGTGCCCACGCACGGAACGCAGCCCTCTCGCTCCGGAGCCAAAGGCAAACTGGCACGAGCGCCGCTGCGGGCTGTCGCTCCTCTGACTCATCTCCTGCCGACATCCCTCGTGTTCTCTCTTTCGAAGAAGAGAAGCAACTTCGTCGGCAGCAGCAAACTCCACCGAGCGTGCCTCCGCGTCCGCCGCGGGGCCCTCCCCGGCTCGTTAGCCGCGGCGACCTCGACGGGATTATCTCCTTAAAGAGTTCTAAAAAAGAAACCGCGCACAAATCGTACTCATCCGCAGCGGGCGCGTGCTCGTCACCCGACGGGAACGGGAGGCCGCCGCCGATTTTAAAAAGGAATTTAGCGTGACATCGACAAACGGGTTGGCGATACGGGCAGACCTGACGGGATAACCACTGCATTTTAGAAACAGACTTCCCTGAAAACAGGGGAAAAAAAAAAAAAAAAGAGAGAGGAGCAACACCGCCAGCAGCGAAGCGTTTGCTGACGGGAGTTTTCTGTTTAGTCACCGCCGAGCGCGGCCGCTCGGCAATCGATAAGGGCTCGGGAAAGCCGGAATTCGCCACCTGCTTCTTCGCCCTCCGCAAAGGCGCTCGCCTCCAATTAAAACCGCTCCGGCGCGCCGGCAACAACGAACCCCTCGCCCCCGCGCTCGCTATTCAAACGGCCTCGACTTCAGCTGCTGCGGAGGAGGGGAGACCTGAATAGTTTCCCCGAGTCCCCCATTTGTCACAGAGCTGCCTTCCCCACAAATCAAGGCAGCCGGCCTTTGTACCCCGGGGAAAGGAGCCCAACGAGCTCTGGCCCGCGAGGCCGGGGCCCTTTCGTTTCCTTCCCCCACTTATTCTTCCCCGCGCCGCGTGGGTCGTTTTGGTCACGGCTTCGACACCTTGACGGCTCAGGGTGGGGTGGTCAGCCAGAAAATGCCCCCCCCCCCGCACCCGGGCTGATTTTTCCACTCCTTGGGAGAGCGAGTGCCCTTCTTTCCCTCCCAAACTCGGGGGGCGCAGGGACGGAAGAGGGGGATCCCAAAGCCCCCTCCTTGCCCGGCCAAGCGTTAGGAAAGCGGCTGCAAAGCCCCTCCCCAGAAAAGGTACCCCCGCCACCAGCTCCTGACACCCCTCACCCCCAGCAGCCCCCAGACCCCGCTCTCCATCCCCGGAGCTCCCGCTCATCACCCCACAGCCCCCCAAAAACAGCCCCCCCCCCATCCATCCCCTCCTTAGTCAGCCTCTGACGGGACAACACCCCCTCCCCAGCTCCCGGCCGCCCACCTCCCCCCCTTCAGGGAAGGGGGTCTCACATCTCCCCCCGCAACACACCTCGGAGAAGGGGTCCCCCCTCAAACCCCCCGGAGCAGGGGTCCCCCCTCTGCCCCCCCCCCCCAAAGCAGGGGTCCCCCCTCTGCCCCCCCCCCAGCAGAGGTCTCGCCTCTGCCTCCCCCCCCCCGAAGGGGTCCCACAGCCATCCTGCCTCCCTCTCTCACCTCAGGGCAGGGGTCTCCCCGCCACCCCCCCACCCCAATCTGCCCCCCCCAAGCCCCCATTCACCCCCTCACCGCCCACCCCTCAGGACCCCCCCCCCCCGTCCCCCCAGCACAGCTCCCTCGGCCGCCCCGTACCCGTCACCACCACCGCCCGCCGCGGCTTCTCCATCGCGGCCCCGTCCCGTCCCGTCCCGTCCGTCCCGTCCCGGTCCGGTCCCGCCGCTGCCGCCGCCCCTCACTGAGCGCCGGGCCCCGCCCCGCCCCCGAGACGGCCCCGCCCCGCCGCCACCATAGAGCGCGCTCCGCCCGGCGGCCTAGAGCGGCCCATACCCCCCCCCCCGCCCCCGCTTCCGCCGCCGGGCCGGAAGTCGCTCGGTGGGTGGGGCCGTCGGCGGGGGCAGGGCCTGGAGCCGTTTCACCGTCGAGCGGCGCCCGGTAGAAGTTGGTTAAACCGTTACGAAACGCTCAGCCCGATCCACGCTCGGGGGTCTCCTTCCTTCGTTCCCCCCCCCACCCACCCCGGGGAAGGCCGCGGGGGTGGGGGTTGGGGGAGAGCACGAGCCGGGGCCTGGATCCGCCGGTACCGGGAGCGGCCGCAGAGGACCCCGGGAAGCCGGCGCGTGCCCCGCCGGGGCACCGTGAGTGCGCCACCGCTTCCCGCCCGGCTACTTCTGTTTGCGGCTGTGTCGTAAAGGCGCGGACCGGGCGCCGCGGCTCTGCTTTACGGCCCAGGCCGGGTTCAGCGCTCTGATTGGTTCCGCCGGGGCCCGCGCCGCCTTCTGATTGGCCCCGCGCGGGGACCGGGGGCGGTTTGAGCGGCAGCGCCCGGCGCGGCGGCGGCGGTTTCGCGGCTCCGGCACGATGGTGAGTGGAGCGGGGCCGAGCCCAGGCCCAGGCCCGGCACCGGGCCCAGGCCTAAGCCCAAGCCCGGGGGTTCCCCGCCGGTGGTCGCGGTCCCCGCCCCGGTCCCCGCCGGTGCCTGAGGCCTCTCTCTTCTCTTCCTCTCGCAGCTGCCCCTGTCCCTGCTGAAAACGGCGCAGAACCACCCCATGGTGAGTACCGGCAGCGCGGCCCCGTCCCGGTCCCGCAGCCCCCCCCCCCCCCCCGGTACCGTGCGGGTGACACCGGGGCAGATCGCTGTACCGGGGCTGGGCCGGCGCCCCCGTGACTCCCGTCTCTTTTAGCTGGTGGAGCTGAAGAACGGGGAGACGTACAACGGGCACCTGGTGAGCTGCGACAACTGGATGAACATCAACCTGCGGGAGGTCATCTGCACGTCCCGGGTAAGGCCGGGGCGTCCCGGGAAAACCGGTCGGGGTCAGCGCCCTCCGTTCCCCCGGGGAGCACCCCCGAGGGCGCGGGGCCCTGCAGCCGCGCCGGCTCCGCTGTAGCTCCAGCAGAAGCACGGCTTCTGCCTGAAACGCAAATTTAATAGGATTCTTTTGAACAGCCACGACGAAGGAGCGCGCGTTCGGGCGGGGGCGGCTTTCTGCCCCGCACGGAAACGTTACGTCGGCGTTCGCGCCCCGGGAGGGGGCTCTCCGCGGGGCAGGGGGGCGCGATACGCCGGGCCGTGATGCCGAGCTGGGTTTCCCTCTGTCTGTCGCGTGCTGTGCTTCAAACGCTGCGCTGACTTTTCATTGACGTGCGCGTCTCTCGCCCTCTGACCCTCCGCGTCGAAACGGAGGAGCCTCTCGCGTACCCGTGCCGGGGCTCTGCGCCGGCTGGGACTTTTGCCCGTGGCCAAAGGCGCTCCAGAAGATTGCGATCTGCGCTGCGGGCTTTGGCCTCTGTCAGAAACGTCTGGTCTTGTCCCCGCCAGCCGCGCGCTGTGGGAAGCGCAACAGCCGACGGCCGTCCGGCTGCCGGCTCCTTCCCTGCCTCGGAACGGCAGAGCTCCGTGGGAGAGGCTGGCAGAAATCCCTCTCCTTCTGAAAAATTCTCTCTGCAGACCCCCAGTACCTGCTGTCCTCCCGACAGGAGAGTTTGGAGCGATGTTGCTGGGGCGTGGAGGCACGTTTGTGCGTCGATACGCCAGAGTAAACGTCTTGAGTGAGGTTTGCGAGGGAGCTCCGGGGCGGAGCGGTGGGGTTAGCAATCTGTGGGCTCGCCCTGACTGCTGGCCGGGCAGGAAGGGAAGGAACCGCTGTCGAAGTGAGAGGTAACGGCCAGCAAAGCGTTATCCGTGCCACGACACGGGTGATGCCGCCCTTCTCCTCTGGAAGCGGCTTCCCGCGGCTCGGTGGTCCGCTCTGGAAGGGCTGTAGCTCGCCTTTTATTCCCTCTGAGCGATCTGGGGCTCGGCAGCTGTGCCTCTGCCCGCCTAAAAACACCAAAAACGCTTCCAAAACCCGAGTGGATGCAGAGCTGGGGCCGCTGCCGGGGTTGTACTGGTGGCGCTGGGGGGGACTGGCCGCTAGATGGCACGGGGCGGCGGCGCAGCGGCAGCCCCGGCCCCGGGGACGGTTGTTTACTCCGGGGAGGGCGGAACGAGGAAGCGGGGGAGCCTGGCTCCGTCCCGAGCCAAGGCAGGGTGGGGTTTGCTGGGTGCCTTTTGGAAGGGAACGGCTTCTCTCTGTCCCGTCTTGCGCGTGAAGGGCTTGCCTGTACAGGCAGAGTCGCCCCAAATAACTCCTGGGGTGGAGGGGGGCGGGACCGACTGGTTTATCCCCGGAGAGGAGGAACGAGGCGTTCTCGTTTAACCCACTCTTCTGGGGTTCGTCCGCGCGCTGCCGCCGGAGAATCGCTGGGCTCCAGCCGTCCCGGCGGCAGCCAAACCCCGGCGGAGCCGCTGCCGAGCCGGGGCTGCGGGAGCGGGGGCGAGGCGGGTCGCCGTCCCTCCTCCCGGTTACATCACGGGCGGCCGAGTTGTTGTTGGGCTTCGACGCTCGGTTCCTGTTCCCGCCGCCGCCCTCGGCGCGCGCCAGCCGAAGCCCTGAGAGGCCGCGTCCCAGGAAAGCCCCGAAACTGCGTAAACAACTCCCAAACAACCTACAGGGACGGCTGCTCCGTAACCGGGCACCTGAAAACTTTCTTTTTCTGTGTGTGTGTGCGTGTCGTCTGTGAGCTCCGCGTTTTCCGCAGCTCCGTTCCCGTGCTCCGGTGGCACGCGCCGCAGCCAGCTGGCTCCGGACCTGCCTCGCTGCTCCGTCCACGCCCCGGAGGAGCCAGGGAGCGAGGCGACTCCCAGCTGAGGCTGCCGGAGAAGAAACCCGGCCGCGCGCACAGCCGCAGCTGCGTTTTTCCTGGCCGGAGCTGTTGTTTGTAGCCGTTGCGTGTCGCTTACCCCCGCCCTTGCCTCTCCAGCGCGGCTTTCAATTCCCTTCTCGCACGGGAAGGGAAGGTGCTGGTTCCCTCAGCCCCTTCTTCCTTCGTTTTCCGCGAGGCAGTTGTGGAACAAAGTGAAACTACGGTCGCTCCCGGCTGAGTGCCCTCCCCCAACCCCAGGTTGCAGGGCTACATGTTTTGGAGGGGAAAAAAAACCCAAAAAACAAAAACCAAACCCTTTTTTTGTGGCTAATTACAGATAACGCTGTCAGAAAGGCTGGCGGGGCTGTTGCGCTCTCCAGAAGCGCGGTGGAAATACTCAGATGCCCCAAAAGCGATACGAAAGCACCCGGGTCGCGTTCGTAGCCTAACGCCTCGCTCCCCAACAGGATGGCGACAAGTTCTGGAGAATGCCGGAGTGCTACATCCGCGGCAGCACCATTAAATACCTGCGCATCCCCGACGAAATCATTGACATGGTGAAGGAGGAGGTGGTGTCCAAGGGCAGAGGCCGTGGCGGGATGCAACAGCAGAAGCAACAGAAGGGCCGCGGCGTGGGAGGTGCCGGACGAGGTAACGACCGTCCCGTTTTGTGGGTTTTTTTTCCGCTCGGAGAGGGGCGAGCGGGATCCCTGCCTTTACCTTTCACCTCTTGTGCGAGGAACGGCTCTTGCTCCTGGGCTTTACACCCGGGAGCAATTCCTTCCCCGCCCCACCGCACGGGGTTAGGTGACCTCGCAGCGCTTCAGCTTGGGGACGGGTTCGCTCTTTTCTCCCCAAACTGTCCTGCTGGAGGCCCAAGAGCCGTTTCTCTCCTTTCCTGCTCGCCCTCCCGCCGGGTCTTGGCTCTGCGGTCGCCTCGCTCAGCCCCGGGGTTGCTCTCGGCACAGGCTTAGGCGGCGGCAGGAGCTGAAAATCCCAAGTGCCGCAACAAAATGGGATTTGGCCCGGGAAATCTTAGCTTTTCCAAGGAGGACTGAGGCACCGAGGGGCAAAGCCTCTCTGCGGAACACCCGGGTTGTGACTGTGCGAGAAATCCTGGTAGGAGGGCCGGGATCTACCCGGGGCCGTGGCGCCACGCCGGGACACGCGACGTGCGGCGTCTCCCGCTCCCCGCGATTCCCGCTGCCCGTGCTAGCTCCTGGAAGCTCCACGCATGCAAAAGTGACCTTTACAAATCTGAAGGCGCCTTTATTTTTCCTCCTTTCCTTCTCGGCCTCCAAAGCGCTTGGCGTAACAGCTTTTTTGGATGGGGTTGTTTGGCCAGGCGTCGGAGCTGAAATATTTTCTCTGCTGCGGAATTATCCACCTTGTGGAGAGCAGAGCCGAGCGCTGTTTGAGGCGGAGCTCCCTGCTGTTTGGATGTGCCGCTTAAATTCGCTGATGGAATATTTTGAAGGGAAGCTTTGGCATTTAGCTAATTAGCTAAGAGGTTTGGCTCTCGTTACTGAGATGTGAAGGGAGGAGAAGAGGGGTGGGGGGAAGGAAAAAAAAAAAATGGCAGGGCGATTTTGTGGAGAGGCCAGCCGGCAGAGGCGAAGCCGTGATTGTGCGCGGCTGAAAGGACTGTTGTTCCCGACGCTGCTGTCCTTCGGTTTGTACTTCTCGGCTCGCCAGATTCAGGAGCGCAGGCAGTCTTTGTTTAGCGTCGCTGGGAGCAGCCGGAGCCCCGCGAGCATCCCGAGGGCTGCAGGGTTAGGAGGGATTCTTTTATTTGTATTTATTTATTTTTTGCCTCTAGGTTAGCCACGTCTCCTCGGCAAAGCAACCAGAGCGGCTCCAGAGAAGCTCTTCTGCCCCGTGCCCAGACTGGGGGTCTCCTCCGGCTCCGCCTTTGGTGCGGGGCTGGCTGGCAGGGCAGATCCCAAATCCCTCTGTCGCTTCCGTGCCAAGATACAAACCGGTGCCCGGGATTGCTTTGTGTCCGGGGCGGATCGGAGCAGCGAGGGAAGAACGAGGGTGGGCTCGGCGGCTGGCAGACGCCGCCGGCTTACGGTGATGCTCTTTCTCTCCGCCCCGCAGGTGTGTTCGGTGGCCGCGGCCGAGGAATACCGGGCAGCGGAAGAGGCCAGCAGGAAAAAAAGCCAGGCAGACAATCAGCAAAGCAATGAGAGGCTGGCTGCGCCCTGGCCGGGGACAGTGCCGCGGCGCCGGTTGGTTTTTTATCACCTCAGGATTGCCACGTCGCTCAAACAGCGTTACCTTTCTGCTCTCCCTCAGGCGACCCGTGCCCGAATCGTGTCGTTGGGAAGCCCCCCGGCCATTTAATCCGGTAAAGCGGAGCTATTCGCTCCTTGTAGTCCGCAAGTCATTGGAAGTATTTGTTTTAAAAATTGCTCATGGTTAAGGACCTGCGCTCTGCCCTCTCCTGAGAGTGAAAGCACTGTTCCAGTTTTCAGGGTCACCAGGTTTAATTTGAAAGATCAACCACGTCCAGCGGTGTCAGAAGGGAGGCAAACGCTTCCTGGATTGTCCAGTTTTTTTTTTTTTTTTTAATACTTGAAACTTGGGAAACTTGTTGCATTTGTGACAGGTGTGTTTTGGTGTAAAAACACGGAACTTGAGGATATTGTGTCTTGGCCCAAGCAGGCTTAAGGGTTCGGGTTTTGTTTTTTTTTAAAAAAAACAACAAACGTTTAAGCTATTGCTTCTCTTCTGTTTCTGGCCAGTCGGTTCTCTCTCCTGTGGCTTACCGGAGACCGTGGGGTGAACGCTGCGCTGGCCTTCGAGGATTGTTTCCAAGAGAGCTCTGTGATAAATGAGGGTTTCCCAATTAGCGTATTACTAATTTGACTTCAGATTAGAAGCTTCCTGGAAAGGAAGGGGTTTTCTTGTGGAAGGCTGGTGTGCCCCCCACTTCTTGTTTATTTGTGGTTTAGTTTTTTTTTTTTTTTGTTCTTTTTTTTTTTTGTTGTTGTTCTGAAAAGCACCCGAGCTGTTGAGTTGATCTCTTTTTACCCCACTCTGTGCCTGCGACACAACGTCCTGACCCCTGACGATATTTCTCGAGCTTATTTCTGCTGGTGCCCAGTGACAGACTTCACTAGAAGTGCTTCTCGCTTCCTTTCCTAGTCGCCGATTATCTTTCCTCGGGGACGCCGGCCAGCGTGTCCCTCCCGTAGGTTAGGAAAGCTCCGTGAATTCCCAGTCGGGTTGCTCCGGTCTTCCGTCCCGCGAGGTGCAGGGTCCCGTGAGCAAAACGCACCTGGAAATCCCCTGGCTGATCTGAACGGAACGTCTGCGCGGGGGCGCGGGGGGGAGAAAGGGGCTCTGGCCGTGGCTCAGCCCCCGAGTGTGTGAAACGGCTTAATTTGAGGGGGAAAAGCTGAAATTGTGACTTGTTCTGAACAATTTTTTTTGTTTTGTTTGGTTTTTGTTTTTTTTACAACCGATTCCCGTATCGAAGCCTACTCTCTGCCACCACCGCTGTATTGAAATCAGTAAAGAACGTGCTTTTATAAATACTTATTTTTTTAACGTTTATAGAACCCGTGCGCGGTGGTGAGCAGGAATAAATCGCCATCTCTACGAAACAACTCCCTCTCTCTGTCTGCGACGCGCCCAGCCCTGCCTGACCCCGTGGCCGGCCGGCTTCGCCTCAACCTCGCTCGAGCCCCCACAGAAGTAATAAAACCCCAAGCAGGGCGGGCGAAACCTCTTGGTTTCTAACAAAGAGCAGCCACGTGTTCTTCGCGGCCGCTTTTCCTCGGTGAGGCGTTAACCGCCAGCGCCGGCACTCGATTCCCATCCCGGGCGAGCTGGCTTTTGCCAAGGAGCCGATTCCAGGCGATGGGAACGGGCCGCGTGTGTCCTCCCTCCTGGAAGCTCCGTCTCGACGCGAGGGCCCGTGTGGCATTTTAACAAAGCCCAGGCTGAGCCCTGTGTCAGACTTTCCCTTCCCAACCTGCTCCCTCCGGCCACAGAAACTCCGAGTGTTACGGCCGCCCTGCTGACAAAAAAAAAGGAAACGACGGCAGCGCTGTCGGGATTTCAGGTCTATTCTGGCCGGATAAATCTTCGCCGCAACAATGGGACCTTTGGCTTCGGCTCAGGGTAGAGTCCTCCAAGTACGCCTTATCTCCTGGCGAAGCTCTGGGGCCTCGGGCGCTGGAGCTCGTTAAGTTCTGCTTTCATTTAATTACAACCACGGGCTTTAGCAGCCTTCCCCGCCTGCCTTCCCCCCTTCCTTTTTCCATCTCTGCAGGAATATTTTTCGTCCTGAGCCGCGGCGCAGCCCCTCCGAGGGCAGTGGGTCCCACGCGGCAGCAGGTTGGGTGGAAGATGGCTCCGCGCGAGAGAGGCGCTGAGCCTGGGCGTCGACGCGACGCTCGCCTGTGGCTTTGGGCCTTTCTGCCCCAAAAAAAAGGGGCGTCTGGGTGCTCCAACCCTGCCCCGTAGCAGCTGAGGGAGTGAGCCACAGTTGGAGGGGAGGGGGAAAAAAAAAACAAAAATAAAACCAAAACAGGGAGAAGCAAGATAAAAGCAACAACCAGAGAGGAGGAAAAAGGTCTGAGCCTTGCTGCCGGCGTGGGTGGGTGCGCGCAGCCTGGCAGGGCGAACGTGTCCCGGCCGGAAAGACGGGCTGGGGCGCAGGGCGGGGCGGGGGGGGGGGGACGACGCAGCAAAGGCCACCCTGGAAACCCGTCCCCGCTCCCTTCCCCTGACATTTGCGCGGTGGCCGGGCCGGTGGCAGCTCCGTGCAGGCGCGAGGCCGTAGCTGGCGCTGCGCTGCCGCCCGCCCCGCCGTGACTCATAACTTCTGTGCCTCGGCGGGGCGGCAGCACAGGAATAGTTACACACCAGCGCCTGCGACGCGGAGGGAGTGGCTGCCGAAATATTTCAGGGCTGCGCTAAGCAACTAAAAATACACGTCAAACCCTCCTCCTCCTTTTTCCTTTTTCAATGTGTTTTCTTTCTTTCTTTCTTTTTTTTTTTTCTTTTTAATTCTTGGGTTTGATTGTCGGAGGCCCGTCAGGGCTTCCTCGGGGACTGGCGCAGGTTCGGAGGCCGGCGCCGGCGGCTGGTGACTTCTTGTTTTCCCGGCTCGGTTCCTCTCTCCCTCGCTGCGGTGGTGACTAAAGGGCGGCTTCCCCTGCGCGCCCGCTGCCCGCGATGCCAGTCCCGGGGTGGCAAACGCTCTCCTTCTTCCCTTTTCGGGGGCGGCTCGGCATGCCGGGAGGGCAGGGGGATGCGGGTGCACCCACGGCGGCTCGGCGTCGTGCTCTGGGTCCGGTCCGTGCCCTCGGCGTTGAGTGGCAGCGCGGCTCAGCTCCCGGCCGGAGCGGGATCAGGCACTGCCGGCGTAAAGGAGCCGGGGAATGATGATCCCGTTGCGACTGGGGAACCGGGGAGAGCGGGAATTGCGTGGGGACCGGAGGTGCGAGGATGCTCCGGAGAACGCGGCCCCGCTCGAGGCTCGTCGTGCCTTGCTGAGGTCCGGCGGCGGCGTGGGTTTATCCGAAATCCTCGCTGCCTGCTTTGGGGTAAATATAATCCGGCTGGCAGGTGGCAAGGCACGGCGTGACTCACGGGGTGCTCGCGGGGCCGAGCCGGGCTCCGACGCCTCTGGGAATAGCAGCGGCGGGCCCAGCCGAGGTGACGGTGGCACCGTGGCCAGGGAGCTCCCCACTCGTGCTCCCCACGGGTCTGCCCTCCTGGGGAGGCGGAAGGGGCCGCTGAATCATGACCCTCATTAAACGCTCATTAGGAAAATTAAGCTGCCGGCTCGCTGCGGGCATCGGGCTGCCACCGGCGAGACGTCCCGCGGCATCTCCGGCTTGGGGACGAGGGACGCGTGGGACGAGCACGAGTGGCGACGGGGAGGCGGGGGAGAAGCACGCGAGGGGACACGGCAGCACGAGCCCCGCGGTGCCGCGACTCCTCGGGGAGGGATGCCGGCGGGGTTCTGCCAAGCGGGATTTTGGGCGGCAGGGCCCGGCCGGAGCACGGCTCATGGCTCGCGTCCCTGGCCGCCGGCCAGCCGCTCTCCCGGGGCGGTTCGTTCCTCCCCGCAACCGATTAAAGCGCCTACAGCCAACGCCAGTTCTCGCCTCGCCCCGCCGCCGCCCGCGTCGCGATGCCGGGGTGGCGGGGGCGCGCGCCGATGCCCGTGGGGTGCAGTGGCGGGGCGGGGGGGGGAGCCGCCCCCTCCCGGCCCTGGTCCCCAGCCGGGTCCCCGTCCCTTGCCAGCCGGGTTTCGTCAGGACGGAAAGTCTGAACCTGCCGGTCCGGCTGCCAGCCGCGCCCCTAATGACGGGGTTCGCAGCGGAAACGGGGACGGCGGCTTCACCTGCGAGCTCCGCGCCGGCCCAGCCCGCCCAGCCCCAGGGACGCCGGCCCCACCGCGCTCCCCGGGTCGGGGACCCCAGGCACCGGGCTCGGTCGCGCTCTGGTTTATTTGAGGTTTAATCAACTGTGTTTATTTGAGATTTAATTAACTGCAGCTGCAGGGGGAGGGTAGGGCCCCGTCGGTCCCAGCCCCGCCGTGCCTCGGTTTCCCCGGCGCCAGCGCCGCGTGTCCCGGCCCCGCCGGCTGCGCCAGCCCTGTGCCGGTTGGCACCCGTGTGCCCCGCGGCCAGGGCTGAGCCGCGCCGTGCCCCGCGCCGTGCCCCGCGCCGTGCCCCGCGCCAAGCCACGCTGCGCCAGTTGGGCAGGCCGGGAAGAGGCCCCTCGCTGCCCTCGCCCGCGCCGGGACGGCAGAGAGCGTGGGGCCAGCGCGGCACCGGCACCGCCGGCACGGGGTCCCGCCGGGCCCCCCGCGGCCGACACCGCTGATTTATCGCCCTCGTTAGCGCAGGCCCGGGACCATCTGGCTGCAATTAGGGGCGGCTCAGCGTCGCCTCGGCCCCGCCGTCCCACGCACCGCGGGGCCCGGGACCCTCGGGCCCGTGCCGCGGGGGCCGCATCCTGCCGGCACCGGGGGGTTATCGTCGGCCATCGGCGAGGCCTCCCCCCGCGCCGCGGCTCCACGCGGGGACGGTGACGTCAAGCGCTGACGCCGATCCACCCCCTCAGCCGCCCGCGGGCTCGGCCGGCCGTGACGCGCGCCGCCGCCGCCGCCGTTGCCGCCATTTAACTCCTTCCCCGCTGCCGGTTGAGCGGGAGGGCCTGGGCCCGGGTGACCCCGCCGGTTGACCCCGGAGCAGGCCGGAAGCGGGATGGCGTGACCGCGGCGCGCCGCGTGCCGTGCCCGGTGCTGGCTGGGCGAACCCCGGCGCTGCCGGGAGCGGCCGGCGGCCAAACGCGGGGCGGGGAGGGGACACGCGGGGCCAGGCTGGGGCACGGGAGGTGCCGGAGGGTCCCGCGGCGCGGCCCGGTGTGTTTAATTATTTATTCACGTATTAAATTATTGATTTATTTGATTGTTTCCTGACCGGCGGGGCCCGGTACCGGTACCCGCCCTTCCCTTTGTGCCCATCAGCCCCGCCGGGGCGCGCGCTCGGGACCACGTGACCTCCTCCCCCCGCCCTGACGTCAGCCCAGGGGCCCTCGCGCTGTTGTCCGGTTTACCCCGGCCGGTTTCCCCGGCGACAGGGCGCGAGGAGGGGGTGCCAGGAGTGGGCGTGGCCCCGCCTCTCCCACCCCTACCGGACGGAGGCTCCGCCCACTCATGCAAATAACAAAGAGGGCGGGGGCGAGGACGTCATCTGCAGCCAATGGGAGCGCGGCGCGGTGAGGTCACCGCGGCGGCCCGGGGTATTTAAGGCGGCGCGGGGCGCGCGGCGGCGGCAGACGCGTGTGTGTGCGTGCGGGCGCAGCAGCGGGGCCCGCGGCGGGAGCCTCCCCCGCCCTCCCCCCTTCCCCCCCCTCCCTTCCCGGCGCAGCGTTCGCCCCGTTCTTTTTTTTTTTTCTTTTTTTTTAATTTTTTTTTTTTTTTTTTCCCTCCCCCGCCCCGGCCCCCGTTTCCCCCGCAGCCGGGCGGGGGAGGAGGATGGAAACACCCTTCTACCATGATGATGTGTTGAGCGGCCTCGGCAGCGGCTTCGCCCCGTCCTCCGGCAGCAGCGGGCTCCTCCTGCCCTTCCCCGGCGCCACCATGATGAAGAAAGACGCTTTGGGAATGGCCTTACCGGAACAGGTGGCGGCGGCTGCTTTAAAAGCACCGGGTGCGTCCGGCGGCGAGACGACCGGTTTGTTGGGTTCGGCCGAGCTGGGTTTGCTGAAGCTGGCGTCCCCCGAGCTGGAGCGGCTGATCATCCAGTCCAACGGGCTGGTGACCACCACGCCGACCAGCGGGCAGTTCCTCTACCCCAAAACGGCCGCTTCCGAGGAGCAGGAGTTCGCCGAAGGTTTCGTCAAGGCGCTGGAGGATTTGCACAAGCAGAACCAGCTGGGCGGCGGCGCGGCGGGGAGCGGCGGCGGCGGAGGAGGAGGAGGAGGAGGAGGAGGCGGCAACGGCGGTGGCGGCGGCGGCGGCGCGGGCGAGCTGCCCGCCGCCGGCCTGGCCCCGGAGCCCCCGGTGTACGCCAACCTCAGCAGCTACCCGGCCGTCAGCTACGCCGCCGACCCCGGCCCCTTCGCGGCACCGCCTCCCCGGCTCCCCCCGCCGCCGCCGCCGCCACCGCCGTTAAAAGACGAACCGCAAATCGTCCCGGAGGTGCCGAGCTTCGGGGAGAGCCCGCCGCTCTCCCCCATCGACATGGACACGCAGGAGCGGATCAAAGCGGAGAGGAAAAGGCTGAGGAACCGCATCGCCGCTTCCAAGTGCCGTAAGAGGAAGCTGGAGCGGATCTCCCGGCTGGAGGAGAAGGTGAAGAGCCTGAAGAGCCAGAACACCGAGCTGGCCTCCACCGCCAGCCTCCTCCGCGAGCAGGTGGCCCAGCTCAAGCAGAAGGTGCTCAGCCACGTCAACAGCGGCTGCCAGCTCCTGCCCCAGCACCAGCACCAGGTGCCGGCCTACTGACCCACGGGGGACCGTGGGGCCTGCCCCTCGCGGCTCCCGCCTCTTCCCCCCCCCCACCCCTCCAAACCCCCCCCCCGCGCCCCGCTCCCCCAAACCCCGGGCCCACGGACTTGAGGGGGCCCGAGGGGACCGGGCCCACGGACTTGAGGGGGGGGGGGGGGGGGGCGGATTCGGACTGAGGGGACCGGATCAGAGACTGAGTTGGGGTGGGGGGACGGCGGGGGCCCGGGCCGCCTTCCCGCCCCGCAAACGGACTGAGGGGGGAGTCGTCGTCGTCCCCCCCCACCCCGCAACTTCCCCGCACCCCCAGACATTCCAGTCAGCCTCACCGCACCCCCCCCAGTAAAAAAAAAAATCTCCCCACCCCGCCATCCGGAGAACCGGTTTCTCGCTGTTTGCTGCGCCGGGGGAGAGCGGGAAGGGGCGGGGGGGGGGTGGATGGGGCCTGGCGCGGGCAGGAAGCGGCGCGGCCGGCTGCCATTTTGGGGCGGGAGAGGGGATGGGGGTGAGGGGTCCCGGGGGGCGGAGGGGGCTGTGGGGTTACCCGCTGGGGGGGGGTGTTTGGGGACAGCTCTCGGGTTGCTGAAGGTGTTGGATGGGGGGGGGATCTCGTCGGGCGATCGTGGAGGGTGTGGATGTCGGGGGGGCTCCCTTGGGCTGAGGGGGTGTGACTGGGGCTCCTTTTTTGGGGGGGAGTATCTGGGGGGTGGTGGAGGTCGGGCGGGAGGGATGTGAGGAGTGTGGGGTTACCCCTGGGGCGGGGGGGGGGGGGGCTCGGGGGGTGTTAGGGGGCTCTGTGGGTGCCAGAGGGGGGTGGGGGGGTGTCGGAGGGGCGAGAGGGGAAGGTTTGGGTGCTGGCAGTTCCCCTGGGCTGAGGGGAGGGTTCCTGGGGGTCCCGGCTGTGGCTCTGTCCTGCCGGACCCCCGTGGCGCTTGGTGCCTCTATTGAGGGGGGGTCACCAGCACACCCCACCCCGCCCTGCGCCGGCACCCCGAGCCGTCCTGCGAGCGCTTGGGGACGGCGGCGCCCGGCCCGGCTGCTGTGGGGCGGCCATGGCTCGTTCCAGCCGCGGCACGCCGAGCCGAGCCGGCAGCGAGGATCCCGGGCTGGCGGGGAGCCCGGCGCGCTGGGGATCCGCCGTGGGCGGTGGCGGGGGAGGTGTCCCCTCCCGGGGACCCCGCGTGTGCCGGGCCGGCTGTGGTTCGCCGGGGGGAAGCGCCCTTCCCCCGCCGCGCGGAAGCAGCCATGTTCCGCCGCCGCCGTGCTGCGGCCCGGTGCGCTGCTGGGCTCCGGGACGGGCGGGGCGGCCGCCGCCAGCTGCGGGGCCGTTGTCCCCGCGTCCCCACGTGCCCGTGTTCCCACGTCCCTGTGTGCCCAAGTCCCCCCGTGCTGATGTCCCCGTGTCCCCAGATCCCTGTGTCCCTGAGTCCCCGCATCCCGGTGTCCTCAGATCCCTGTGTGCCCAAAGTCCCCCCATCCTGATGTCCCCATGTCCCCAGATCCCTGCGTCCCCAGGTTGCTTTGTCCCAAAGTCCCCACGTCCTGAAGTCTCCATGTCCCCAAATCCTTGTTTCCCTGTGTCCCCAGATCCCTGTGTGCCCAGATCCCTGTGTGCCCAAATCCTCGTGTCCCCACCCAGCCCCGTGTCCCCCTCGACTGCCGGTGCCCGCGGTGCTCTCACGGTTTTGCAGCGGAGCGCGGGGGAAACTGAGGCACGGGGGGGGGGGGGTGATGCCCCCCCCCCGCGGGGTCCCGGGGCTGCGGTGCGGCCCGGGGCCGGCAGGGGGCGCGGCGGGCGGGGTGGCCCCCGCCCCCCCAACCCCCCCGCCCCGGGGCGGATAAAGGCGGCGGGGCCCGGGGCGGGGGGGGCGGCGGCGGCATGGCCTGGGGTGCGCTCCGCCTGCTCTGCTGCGCCTCTGCCCTGCTCGCTGCAGGTACCGGGGGCGGGGGGCACCGGGCGGGGGGCACCGGGGGGGGATCCTGCCCGCTCAGCCCAGCCCCTGGGGCTGCAGCATCCGGCCCTGCCCGGGGGTGGGCTGCACCCCCTCCTCGGGGGTCCCGGGGAGCCCTTTTGGGACAGACCGCCGCTCTCGGGGGGCTCACCGAGCCGGTGGCGAGCGCCCTGCCCCTCCCGCGGCCGGTAGCACCGTGGGCTGGCGCGGGTGCTCCGGGGGCAAAGGGTCCCGGTGCCCTGTGCCGCTGCGGGCCCTGGACCCCCGTTTCCAGCCTGGGCCCCCAGCAGCCCCGCACCCGGGGTGCCTCGGCTCGCCCGTCTCGGCGTGGGAGCGGGCACCCATCGCTGGGTGCTCGGCCCTGGGCTTGCCACCATCCCGGCTCTGGGTGGGAACGGGCCGTCCCGGTGGGCCCGGCAGCCGTGGGGACCCCCAGCAGCCGGATTCGCCGGCCCCCCTGGGCGCAGGCACCGGGTGCCAGCTCTGCCGTGGGGCATTTCCCTTCCAGCGTCGCCCGTGGGGCTGGGCTGGACCTGCTCCTCCTCTTGTGCAAACAGGACTTTGGCGGATGAGGGCACGGGCGGCGCTGCCCGGCGAACGCCGCTGCGTCCCGCGAGGCCACGGCGGAGCCCCCCTCGTGGCCTGGCCCCGCGGGTGTCCGGTGGGCGCCGGGAGGGATGGGCTGGCGTGCGTCCCTGTGCCTGGCATGGCCCCTGCCGCCGCGATGGCTTGGGAGAGGCTTCCTCATCTTGGATTTCTGGGATCCAACGTTGGCTAAATCCCGGTTTTCTGTCCTCTGTGTGTGGCAAAACCCCCTGGAAAATGAGCGCCGGGAGCCGGGGCCGGTGCCGCTGCCCTTCCCGGGGCCCTGCCTGCCGCTGCGGGGGCCCAGCCGTGTCCTCGCTGACCAGCTCTCTCCTCCACGCTTTCGGGACAGGACGTGGCGTCGATGCCAGCAGCTTGGGGACAACTGTGTCACCGTCTCCATCCAGCTCAGCCGCAGCCACCAGCTTGGGGACACGCAGTGTCTCTCCATCCGGCTCTGACTCGGGGATGACCCACGCGCCACCGTCCAGCCTGGCCACCGTGTCATCTCCGTCCAGCAAAGCGAGCACAGCGGCACCTACAACGTCTCCTCCCGACCCAACGTCTCCTCCCGACCCAACGTCTCCTCCCGACCCAACGTCGTCTCCCAACCCAACGTCTCCTCCCGACCCAACGTCGTCTCCCAACCCAACGTCTCCTCCCAACCCAATGTCTCCTCCCGACCCAATGTCTCCTCCCAACCCAACGTCGTCTCCCAGCCCAACGTCTCCTCCCGACCCAACGTCGTCTCCCAACCCAACGTCGTCTCCCAACCCAACGTCGTCTCCCAACCCAACGTCTCCTCCCGACCCAACATCTCCACCCGAGACACCAAGCCCTACAGCACCTCCACCCAACACGGCCACGCCACTGCCTACGTCCCACCCAGCCGTGCCCACCTCCCAGGCCACGGCGCATCCGTCCAGCTCCACGCCAGCCTCATCCCCATCCTCGGCCGGACCCTCCGGGCCCGCTCCCGGCTCGTCGGCGTCCACGGTGAACCCCGGTCCCAGCAGCGCCTCAGCCACCAGCTCCAGGACGACACTGGCCGTCGGCACCAGCGCTGCAACCGGCAGTTCGGGTGAGAGGCAGGCCGGGGGAGGGGGGGGGCACTGTGCCGGCAGGGAGCCCCCGGACCTGCCCGTGGGCATGGGCACCGCAGCAGCCCCCGGGACCCCCCTCAACCCCCCCACTCAGGGGGTGCACTCACAGGATGGGGCTGGGGGGGCTCAGGGGCGTGGGTCCCGGGGTGAGCCCGGAGCCCCCCTGGGCTGCCCCATCCTTTTGGTGTTGTGAGCTCCCCCATTCTCCCCCAGCCTCTGCGTCGCGGGACCCCAGCCAGGGAGGGTGGGAGGGCCCCACGCTGGTCCCCCGTGGGCGGAGGTGACACGGGAGCTGGTGCCGGGTCTGTGAGGGGTGGGATGGCGGGAGGTGGGGGATGGAGCTGCTCTGGAGCCCCCTCACCCCAACAGCTGCTGTGGAGGCCGGGCACGAGGCTCGGAGGTGCCGGGGGGGGGATAACGGGGTGTCCGTCTCTCCCCTGCAGCGCAGCCCCCCGCCAAACTCAACCCCGGCCTGGTCGCCATCATCTGCCTCCTCGTCTGCGCGCTGGCGGGGGGGGCGACGGTGCTGCTGGTGCGGCTGTCCCGGCGCGGGACCCCCCGCTTCCATCACCTGGACGAGGTGCCCATGGTGCGCTGGGGGGGGATAGCGGCGGGGGGGGGGGGGCCAGCAGGGCCGTGGATCCTCATCCCGCTCTCTGTCTCTCTTCCCTAGAGCAAGGTGACAGAGGAGCCCCCCGTCACCCACCACCCACCCAGGTGACCCCCCCGGGAGCTGCCCACGCTGCCGAATAAAGAAGCTGCTGCCGTGGCTCTGGTTTCCCGTCTGCCGTGCGCCCAGCTTGGGGAAAACCCCCGGTCCCGCCGCGGGAGGCCCTGACCGCTTTCGGGGTCCCCCGCCCCGGGCTGGGTGCCCCTGAGGCGGGCAGGGTGGGTGAAGGGTGCGGGGTGCAGCGGTACGTAGGGTGATGGGGGCCACGCAGCCCCCCCCCCGTCGGGGTGGGATGGGAGGGAGCGCGCGGCCAGGCACGCACGTCGCCTTCCTTCTGCTCCGCTGCACTCGGCCGAGGCCGCCGCGCGCCGCGAGGACCGCGGCACATTGCGAGGACCGCGGCGCGCCGCGACAACCGGCTGCCGGTAAGGGGCCGCGAGCCAAAGCGGGGGGCCGGCGGCGGCGTGGACCCTTGCGCCGGGGCTTGGCGTCGCCCGGGCGCGGGCCAAGGCTGCTCGCGGGGCCTGGGGGGCTCGGCCTCGGGGAGCGGGGGGGCTCTGGGGCTGAGCTGCCCCCCGTGCGCCAGGGATGGTGGGTACGGGGTGCCCGTGGCTGATCACGAACGGGGCACCGGTGGGCTCAGGGCTTGGCGGGCGCTGGGGCTGGGGGCCATCCCCGTGGCCTCGGGCCTGCAGTCCTCGTCTGGCCCTCGGGGGGGGCTGTGCTGGGGGGGGGGGCGGTGTGAGACCCCGAAACTCGAGGCTGGGGCTGAGCCTGGCCGGGAGCCGGTGCCCGTGAATCCCGGGTGAGGAGGAACCTGCGCGTCCCGGGCCCCCGGGCGGCCCCGGTCCCGGGGTGGGGGGGTCCCACTGCTGACCCCCCACCGGCCGCGGCTCCCGGAGCTCCCCCCACCTCCACGCAGGGACGGCGATGAGACGGAGCCGGACGGCGCTGCCCTTCCTCGGTGCAGAGGTGAGACCGGGACCGGCACCGGGACGCACCGGGGGGGCGTGAGGGCACCGAGCGGGGTGTCCCCGGTACCAGCGTCCCCGCGCCGGGCCCCCGGGCGGCCGTAACCGGGATGGCGACGCTGGGCAGGAGTTAATTATCCCCTTAATGGGCGGTTAATTATTATTCACCTCTGCGTAAGCGCCCGCCGGCTCCGGGGGTTTTTCCGGCGGGGTCCCGGGGGAGGCGGGGGGGGGGGGGGCGGGAACCCCCTCCGGTGGCGGCGGCGGTGGGGAGGGGGTCCCGACGGCAACGTGCCCTCCCGGTGCACCGGTTGTACCCTTGGCCCTGTGCCCCCCGCCCGTCCGGTACCCCCGGGGTGCAGCTCCGCACCGTGCCCGGCAGGGGGCGCCCGCGCGCTACCGGTGCCCGGGGCGGGGGGGGGGATCCCGGGGGGGGGGGGGGCACCCGGACACCGGGCACAGCGCCGGGAGCAGCACCCTGCGGAGCTTCCCGGTACCGGTACCCCCGCCCCTCACCGCCGCCCCGTTTCCCCCCCCCGCTCAGCGCTGCCGCGATGCCGCCGAGGCCGCCCCGTCGGGTCCGGGACCGGGAGCCGGACCGGGAGCGGGTGCCGTCCGCCGACGTTTCTCCGGGAGCCCGTTGCTGCCGCCGCTGGGTTACCGGTTGGCGGAGGCGGCGCGGGGCCCCGAGCCCGAGGGCTCCCGGGTGGTCTTCACCATCGAGGAGAGCGGCCCCAGCAGCGGCGACGAGTCCGAGCCCCCCCGGTAAGAGCGGGACGGGGCTGGGGGGGGCTGAGGGGGGGGATGTTCGCTCCCTCGGTGGCACCGGGGCAGGGCCCCGCCGTCGGTGGCGCTCCCGGTTTCAGCACCGACGGGGCGGACAGCGGCACCGGTACCGGCGGGCTCAGGCGTCACCGGCCCCGCTGCTCCCGCCCCCATCCCCGCCCGGCCCTGCCCGGGGGTGACCCCGGCCCCCCCGCCGTGCCTCGGCCCCGGCTCCCGGGTTATTTTTGGGCCGTTCCCCCCCCTCCTCCGGGCCGGGGGGGGCCTGGCTCCGGTGTCACTCGCTGCCCCCTGCCCGGACACGTGTCTGGCGGGGACAGCCGCAGCCGGGGGGGGACGGGGACTGGGTGTCCCGGGGACGGGGATTGGGTGTCCTGGGGGCTGCTGGCTGCCAGGCGGCCTGGGGGGGGTCGGCTCTGCCCCCGCCCCAACGTCCCCTGGTGCCCCTCTGCCGCGACGCCCTCATAACTGCGCTCGCTCGGGAGCCAGTGGGACCCCCCCCTCCACCAGGACCCCCACCCATGGGCGGTGGTGGGCACGACCCCGCAGCGAAGAGGGGCTGGGGGCACAACGGGAGCGCTGGGGTGGGTTTGGGTCCCTCGGTGGCACCGCGGCACGGCCACACCGCGTGCCCGGGACGCTCCAGGCTGGGCCGTGTCCCACACCGCGTGTCCGGGACGCTCCAGGCTCGGCCATGTCCCACACCGCGTGTCCGGGACGCTCCAGGCTGGGCCGTGTCCCGCACCGCGTGTCCGGGACGCTCCAGGCTCGGCCGTGTCCCACACCGCGTGCCCGGGACGCTCCAGGCTCGGCCGTGTCCCGCACCGCGTGTCCGGGACGCTCCAGGCTGGGCCGTGTCCCGCACCGTGTGCCCGGGACGCTCCAGGCTCGGCCGTGTCCCGCACCGCGTGCCCGGGACGCTCCAGGCTGGGCCGTGTCCCCGGGTGGCACCGCGGCACGGCCATGCCGCGTGTCGGGGCTCGGCGTGGCGTTTCGCCGTGTCTCCGCGCAGAGCACCCCTACCCTCGCGGGAGCAGCTGCCGCCTCGGGGACAACGGCGTGGCCGGTGGCACGGGGCCAGCCAGAGACCACGTGCCCGGGCAGCCGGGCGCACGCCGGGCCGGCGCGGCCGGGGGGGACCCGCTCTGTGCGCCCGAGCCAGACAGTTGTTTAATTTCCCAGGCGCGGGCGGGAGGGGGATGGAAAGTTTCCCTGGGCCGCCGCGGCCGGGGCTGGGACGGCCGCACGCTTCCTGCTGCGCGCCGGCGGGCAGCGTGGCCTTGCCGTCGCCGTCGTCGCCGTGCTGGGGGGTCCCTGAGCCTCGCCATGCTGCCCACCCCGCGCCGCTCGCCGGGGGCTTCGCCGACGGCGTCCCCGCGCGGTTCCCCCCGCAATTCCCCCGTGCTCTTCAGGAAGCTCCTGATGAACCAGAGCATTCGCCTGCAGCGGCGTTTCACCGTGGCGCATCCCCTCTGGTAAGGGGGGGGACGCTGGCGGGTCCCCGGCAAGGGGCCGCGCTCAGCCGCGGGCGGGCGGGAGGAGGCAGCGGGCCACGCTGCCGGGACGGGGTCAGTGCGGACCCCTCCCAACGCTGTGGCACGGCCCCGGGGCCGCGGGCCCACGGGGACGGTGGGGGTCCCCACGCAGGCAGGGGCTGAGCAGGGCAGGGAGGAGCCACCGGCTGAGCACGGGTGCACTCATTGCAGCGATGGCCACCCGGCATCCGCCCCCCCCCGCTGCGGGGCACTGGCAGGGAGGGCGGAGGGGCTTTGCCCGGCAGAGCAAGGCACCAAACCGCCCGGGCACCTCGCTGCCCTCCCGCGTCGGGGTTTGTTTCGGGGTGACCCCCTGCCGGTGCCCCGGGGTGCCGGCGGGCGCCGACCCCACCTGCGCGGGTGCCGTGGGTGCCGTGGGGAGCAGCAGATCCCCGCTCGGCAGCAACAGCATCTATTTATAGCGGCCCCCGGCCCCCCCGCCGTCCGGCACCGCGCGGCCGTTATTAGTGCTGTGGTGTCCTCACCGAAACGAGGGGGTTTAACCGGGCACCAGCGCTCTCGGCGGGGGCTTCGCGTCCCCCCTGCCCGCCCCGGGGGCGCGGGGCTGTCCCGTGAGGTGGCAGCGGGGTCAGAGGTGGTGGCACGGGGCCGGGAACGGACGCGGGCATCGGCGGCGGGGCCGGCAGAGCCACAATGCGGCTTTGTGTCCCCGGTACCATCGGGGACGCGAAGCAGGAAAACAAGGGGCCGCGGGGCGGCGTGACGCGGGGCCCGGCTGGCACGGCCACCGCCGGGGACAACCGCGTCGCGGGCAGCGGGGCCGGCGCAGCACGGAGATGCTGCCGGGCAGCCGGTGCCCGTCCCGGAGGCACTCCTGCATCGGGTAGGTGCCGTGGTCCCAGCGACGCGACCGGGACGGGGTGGCTTTCCCAGTTCGCCCAGCGCCGGCTGGTCCCGGTCCGCGTGGCGGTGGCGGCCGCGGGAGGGGACAGGCGCTGGGCAGCCCTCGTCGCGTCTCCGCGCGCGGCCTTTCCCACGATCCCGGGGCCGGCGGAGCGGGAGGGGGTGAGGCGGCCGTGGCCGCCGCGGGGACACCGCGGCGTCGCCGTCCCTGTGCCTGTGGACCCTGTCCCCCCACGGCTGCCAGGTGGCTCCGGTTGGGGTGTCCCCAGGCCGCCACCAACGCGTCCCCAAGGGCCAGGGCTTGGCTTCCTCGGCGGTTTCTGTCCTTCGACGTCCCCTGGCTCCGCGCCGTGGCCGGGACGCTGTCCCCGCCGTGGGACATGGCGCTCCCAGCGAAAGCTGGCGGAGGCTTCGGGGGTTTCGAGGATTTGGGGACCGTGGGGACGGGGACGGGGACAGGACGGGCAGCAGCTTGGGTCCTCCCGGGGTCTCTGGGTCTGGGGGCTTCGAGGCCGGGGGTCCTGTCCCACCTGGGTGACATGGGACATCCCTAGCCCGTGTCCCCAGTCCCGGACCCTGCCGTGCCGGTAGGACACCCAGGAGGTCTGCGTGCGCTGAGTTGTGCCCGTTCTCAGCGCCGGCGTGAAGGAGCCAGCGGGGCCGGGCTTGGTGGCGGCCGGTGACCCCCCGCACCCGCGGGCTGAGGTCCCGGTGCCAGCCGTGTCCCCTCTCCCCTCGCAGCTTTGACCTGGAGAATGGCCCCCCGGGCCGGGGCGCGCTGGACCCCCAGGCCAGCCCGGGCGCGGGGCTGGTCCTGCAAGGCAGCTTCCCGCACGGCCAGCGCCGCGAGTCCTTCCTCTACCGCTCCGACAGCGACTACGACCTGTCCCCCAAAGCCATGTCCCGCAACTCCTCCATCGCCAGCGACCTGTGAGTGCCGCCCCCCCCCCCCCCGCCCCCCACCCGGGACCCCCTCCCCACGCTCACGCTCCCTTCGCTCCCCCAGGCACGGAGAAGACATGATCGTCACGCCGTTCGCCCAGGTAGGTGCCGTCCCTGCGCCCCGGCGAGGAGGGGACGCCCCCGGCTCTGGGGTGGGTGTCCCGGGGCGGGGGGGGGGGATCCACCTGGCCCCAGCCCCCTCCCGCCCCCCAGGTCCTGGCCAGCCTCCGCACCGTCCGGAGCAACCTCGGCCATCTCCAGGACCGCGCCGGCATCAAGTGAGTGGGGCGAGGGTCTGGCCTGGGCGGGGGGGCTGTGACCCAGGGCAGGCGGGGGACATGCGCGCACCCCCCCCCCGGGGGTCCCGGCCGCTCAGCCCCCCGGCCCCGCGTTTCGCAGGCGAGCGTCGAGCAGCAGCCTGCCCTCCGGGAGCAAGGCCAGCCTGGCCGGTGAGTGTGGGGGGACGGCGGGGGGGATGCTTTTGGGGCGAGCTGGCTGGCCCTGGATCCCCGGGGGTCCCCTGGGGGGTGCAGCAAGGCCCCCCCCCCGGCCCAGGCAGAGCTGCGACTTTGCCCTTCATGATCCGCGGCTGGATTTCGGCAGCCCCTCCCGCCTGGCCGCCCTTTGCGCCACGGCGGCGGTGGAAAGGCTCCCGTTGACGTCAAACCTTCCGTTAACAAAACCCCGGCGGCGAGCGGGGCCCGCGGGAGCCCGGCCGTCACCCCGCGGGGCACGCCGCGTGCCGGGGCCGAGCCCCACTGCCCGGGGATGCCGGACTCCAGGCCCCGGCTCAGGCCCGTTCCCCCGTGTGCCCCCCGCCACCCCGCTCAGGGAGGCAACGTGAGCGGCCAAGTTCCCGAGCCCCTCGGGCTGGGGGTGCCGCGGTCGGGGCCTGGCGCGTGCCCCCGCGCCGGGTCGCCGTGCGGCCGGGGGGTCCCTTGCCGAGCCGGCGGCTGCCCCGGCAGAGGATGCCCAGCAGAAGCTGTCGCGGGAGACACTGGAGGAGCTGGACTGGTGCCTGGACCAGCTGGAGACGCTGCAGACCAGGCACTCGGTCAGCGAGATGGCCTCCAACAAGGTGAGGGTCCCCCCCCCCAGCCCCGTCCCCCTGGGGGGCCACGCAGCCCCCCTCGCGCCGCAGAGCCCCCCGCGCCGGGCGGCCGGGGGTCCCGGCGCGGCTGAGCCCCCCGCGCGCCGCCCGCAGTTCAAGAGGATGCTGAGCCGGGAGCTGACGCACCTCTCGGAGACCAGCCGCTCGGGGAACCAGGTCTCCGAGTACATCTCCCGCACCTTCCTGGGTGAGGCCCCCTGCCCTCGCCGCCGCCCCTCCGCTGCCCGCAGCGCGGCCGTCGCGGCCGCGGGGACCCCGCACAAATCCCGTGGCACCGGGTGGGGACGGTGCCAGCGCCTGCACCCCGCTTGCTTTTGGCAAAGAAATTAAAATTTGGGCGCGGGGGGGGCTGTCCCAAGTGTCCTCCTGGGATTTTCTGCCTTGGGGGTGTCCTGGCTGGGAGCACTGGTGTGTACTGGTGCATACTGGTGCGTGGTGGCTGTTGGAGGTGCCCGGGGCAGGGGTCCGCGCCCCGTGGCAGGCGGGTGGCCCCGCGCGGGGGGGTGAGGGAAAGCGCCGGGCGTCCCCCCGCGCAGCCCCCCCGTTGCCATGGCATCGTGGCGTTATCCGCGCCGGCTGACGTCACCGGCGTGATGGGGGATGCCGGGGAGGGGGCGCGGGTTCCCCCTCGCTCACGGCCCCCGGTGCCGGCCCAGACAAGCAGCATGAGGTGGAGATCCCCTCGGCGCCGGCCAAGGACAAGGAGAAGGAGCGGAGGAAGCGTCCCATGTCCCAGATCAGCGGCGTCAGGAAGCTCACGCACGGCTCCAGCCTCGCCGCCGCCGGCATCCCCCGCTTCGGCGTGCGGACGGACCGGGAGGGGCTGCTGGCCAAGGTGGGCCCTGGCGCGGGCGGCCCGGGCGGCCGCGGAGCCCCTGGTGCTGGCCCCGCGTGGAGCTTTGTCCCTCTGGTCCCCAGGAGCTGGAGGACACCAACAAGTGGGGGCTCAACGTGTTCAAAGTCGCCGAGTACTCAGGCAACCGCCCGCTGACGGTCATCATGTACAGCATCTTCCAGGTGAGTGTCCCCACGGGACGTCCCCGTCCCCGTCCCCGTGCCTGGGCAGGGACGAGCCACCTCCCGCCTCCCTGCAGGAGCGCGACCTGATGAAGACCTTCCGCATCCCCGTGGACACCTTCATCACCTACATGATGACGCTGGAGGACCACTACCACGCTGACGTGGCCTACCACAACAACATCCACGCTGCCGACGTGGCTCAGTCCACCCACGTCCTCCTCTCCACGCCCGCGCTGGAGGTCAGCCCCACTCACCCGAGGCCACCAAGGCCACCAGGTCTGTCCGGCGGGGCCATGACACATCCACAATGCCTTTTTCCACCATTCCTAGGCTGTCTTCACGGACCTGGAGATCATGGCTGCCATCTTTGCCAGCGCTATCCATGATGTTGACCACCCCGGCGTCTCCAACCAGTTCCTCATCAACACCAGTGAGCTGGGGTGCAGGGTCGGAGCTGGGAGGGGGGGACGTGGGGGTCCCCGGTGTCCAGGACTCACCCCGGGGTGACCGGCGGGTGCCGTCTCACAGACTCGGAGCTGGCGCTGATGTACAATGACGCTTCGGTGCTGGAGAACCACCACCTGGCCGTGGGCTTCAAACTTCTCCAGGAGGAGAACTGCGACATCTTCCAAAACCTGAGCAAGAAGCAGAGGCAGTCCCTCCGCAAAATGGCCATCGACATGGTACGGGGGGAGGGGCCCGGACCACCCCCAGGTGGTGGTTCCAGGCTGGGGGGGCTTTGCGGTGGGGTCAGGCGGATCCCCGTTCCTGGCTTGCCCTGCCCAGGTGCTGGCCACGGACATGTCCAAGCACATGAATCTGCTGGCGGATCTGAAAACCATGGTGGAGACCAAGAAGGTGACCAGCCTGGGAGTGCTGCTGCTGGACAACTACTCCGACCGGATCCAGGTGGGCGTGGGGATGCGGGCAGGCCTTGGCCAGGCCTGCCGGGATGTCCCGATTGGTGCCACCACGCCTCCCAACCCCAGTTGGCCACGGCCAAGGGAGTTCCTGGGACAGGGGTGGTGGCCCTGGGCGACAAAGGACTTTGGGTGAGCGAGGCTGTGGCTGTGCCCGTAGGTCCTGCAGAACATGGTGCACTGCGCCGACCTCAGCAACCCCACGAAGCCGCTGGAGCTGTACCGGCAGTGGACGGACCGCATCATGGTGGAGTTCTTCCACCAAGGCGACCGGGAGCGGGAGAAGGGGATGGAGATCAGCCCCATGTGCGACAAGCACACAGCTTCCGTGGAGAAGTCCCAGGTGGGGCAGCGGCGTGGGGCTGGGGTGAGGAGCACGGCGCCGGGCTGGGGGTTCAGCTCTGCCTTCTTCCAGGTGGGCTTCATCGACTTCATCGCCCACCCGCTGTGGGAGACCTGGGCCGACCTGGTGCACCCCGACGCCCAGGAGATCCTGGACACGCTGGAGGACAACCGGGAGTGGTACCAGAGCATGATCCCACGCAGCCCGTCCCCACCGCCTGAGGGACCCGGGCTGTCCCCTGCCGCCACCGACAAGTTCCAGTTCCAGATGACGCTGGAGGAGGAGGAGGAGGGTGAATCGGACACGGAGCCGGAGGGGGCCGAGAGCCCCTTGGACGAGGACAACAGCGGCTCCAAGACACCAGCCACCGACGACTCGGAGCTGGCCGACACTGAGTGCCTGTCACCCGGCCCCCGGGACCGGGACTCGCCCGTCACCCGTCCCCGGGACGTAGACAACCGGCGGGCGCTGGAGGGGACGCTGCCCAAGGACGGCGGTGGCGGCGGTGCCTCGGGGCCCGAGGGCAGCGGGGGGCTCTGCCTGGACACGGAGGGGAACGTCACATTCCTGCCCCTGGACACGTAGCGGCACCGCAGGGACCCGGGTGGCCGCCGGGACGCGGAGGGACCCGAAACGTGTCTCCGTGCCGGAGCTGGGCAGGTCCTGATGGGCACGAGGCCGCTGCTCGCCCTGTCCCAGCGATGGCCACTGCTCCCACCCAGCGTCCCCGTGCACAGGCGCTGGGAACGGTCCCTGTCCCCTCCAGACAGGGTTTGGGGACGCTGCGCTGCTGCCCCATCCCAGCCTCGGGGACATCGTGCCCCTCGGGGCCAGGTGCAGCCAGAAGCGTTTCGGTGTCTCTCTGGGTGGCCCCTCCGGAACAGCAGCCCCGCGGCGGGGCTGGGCGAGGCGGGCGAGGGTGCTGGCGACAGCCCCCAGCACCCGGGACCCTGGCGCGGCCGCACACCGGGGCACGGCACGGGCATGAGTTTGTGGTTTATTTATTTGGGGACGGGTTCACTTTTTCAAGCCTTTTGTAGCTCACTTTTTAATACGCGCCTCACCCGGGCGCGCTCACACGCCTTCCCGCGGCAGAACGACGCGTTTCTGCGCTGCGATCGCCACTCGAAACGCCACCTTTGCACTTTGCACTTGGCGCCGCGGCGCGCGCCGTGACCCCCGCGTCTCCGAGGGGCCGGGGCAGCTCCCGGGGTCTTTTCCGTTTCTTCCTTCACCTTCCAGAGATTAAACCTGCTTTGTTCCCCACCAAGGCGAGCCTTGTCAGTGCGTCTTCCCCGTGCTGCCGCCATGGCAGCCGTGGCCGTGCCGGTCGGGCCAGCGTCCCCAGAGACTGGCGTGCTTGGTGGCCTCGTCTCCCGCGGGACACCGGTGAGGGCCCCGCTCTGTGTTCGAACAAAAGCGAGCTCCTCCCTGGAAAGGTCGATCCATCGCTGGCAAACGCAACCGGCTAAGGTAAATATTTAATCGCCGGCTTGGCGCGGCGCAGAGCCCGTTCCCCCCGCTCTTCCGCATTGCTCCCGACGGCGATTTGTATCGGCAAACACGTCCCCACCCGCGCCGCTGCCCCGGCACGCGGGGCCCCGCCGGCCCTCGCCCGCCGCCCGCCCCGTGCTCCCCCGTCAGCCGTGGGGCCGCGGGCGCCGGACGCTCCCTGCCCAGCCCGGCCGGTGTCCGGGGCAAGGCCGGCGTGGCTGCCCCAGCGCCCGCGGAGCTGCGGGCCGTGTCCCCGCCGCCCGCCCGCCCGCGGGGCCACCATATGCTGCCTGCCCCTAATCCCTGCTGACTGGCCGGGGCGACGGAGGACGCGGGGCCCGGGAGGGACATGGCCGCCCACCTGGGCTGGGCACTGGGAGCACTGTGTGCACTGGGAGTACTGGGAGCACTGAGGCCACCAGGCCCCACTTCAAGGCCAGGTGCCCCAGTTGGCGAATGGGGTCAGGCTGCCCACGGCTGCAGGACTGAGAGGGGCCGCGGCCCGTCGCGATACGGGGTCATGTCGCGACAGGGGAAGCTGTGAGGGCTCCCCCCCCCACACACCTTGAGCGGAGATGGCTTGTCCCCCACCTGGAGGGGAATGGTTCGCCCCGCTTCCCCCGCCCCGGCAGGGGATGGTTCAGTCCGCAGCCCCCGAGGCGCTGCCGGGCCGCACCACTGCGCGCTGCGAGAGGGGGGGACAGCTCCCACCACCGCACCGGGCGGGGGGGGCCTGCCCCCCCTTCCCGCCCCGCCCGGCGTGGCACCCACCGGCTGTCCATCACAGCGCACTGCCTGCCAATCAGCGCTCCCCTCCGGGGGTCCGTTCGCTGACGTCACGCTTCATTTACATACCACGCTCCGCCCTTCCCCCCGCACACCTTCCCCCCCCCCCCGCACCCCCCCTCACTCCCGGGGCGGCGACGTCATCCGGGCTCTGCAACCGGCGCGCGCCGCTGCTGCAGTTGCTGCAGGAGGAGGCGGCGGCGCGAGCGCGGGCTGGAGGTGAGCGCGCGCCCCCGCACCACCCCCCCCACACCCTCCGCGCCCCCCCCACCCCCCCGAGCCCCCCTCACCGGGAACCCCCCGGGCACCGGTGGCGGCGGCGGCCGGGAGCCGGGAGGGGCGGGCGCTGCCCGGGGATGGCGGCTGCGGCGGGGATGCGGTGGGGGGGGGGGAGATGGAGCGGGGGGGGGCCGCGGTCCCCGCTGCAGGGCGGGGGCGGATGGGGGGGCTCTCGGTGCGGCGGGCTCGGGGCTGCGGGCAGGGGCAGGGGCCGAGCACCCGCCCTGCATCCCCCCCCCGCACCCTGTATCGCCCCCCCCGGCACACCCTGAATTCCCCCCCCCGCAGCACCCTGCATGCCCCCCCCGCACCCCGTACCTCCCTGCAGCACCCCGTACACCCTGCATCCCCCCCCCGCAGCACCCTGCACACTCTGCACCCCCCCACCAGCACCCTGAATCCCCCCCCACAGCACCCCGCACACCCCGCACCCCCCCCGCAGCACCCTGCACACCCTGCATCCCCCCCAGCACCCTCAATCCCCCCCCGCAGCAGCACCCTGCACCCCCCCTGCAACACCCTGCATCCCCCCCAGCACCCTGAATCACCCCCCTGCAGCACCCCACACACCCTGCTCCCCCCAGCACCCTGCACACCCCGCACCCCCCCCACAGCACCCTGCACACCCTGCATCCCCCCACACCCTGTACCCCCCTGCATCCCCCCCCGCAGAAGCACCCTGCACCCCCCCGCAGCACCTCGCACACCCTGCAGCCCCCCCACAGCACCCTGAATCACCCCCCTGCAGCACCCCACACACCCTGCCCCCCCCACAGCACCCTGCACACCCTGCATCCCCCCCACACCCTGTACCCCCCTGCATCCCCCCCCCGCAGCAGCACCCTGCACCCCCACGCAGCACCCTGCACACCCTGCATCCCCCCCCCGCAGCACCCTGCACACCCTGCAACCCCCCCAGCACCTTGAATCCCCCCCCGCAGCACACCACACACCCTGCGCCCCCCCTGCAGCACCCCGCACCCCACAGCGCCCGCTGCCCAGCATCCCCGCCTTCTGCCCTGCACCTGCATCCCTGGGCGAGCACCCACCCCTGTGGCCCCCCCCCCCCCGCCCGGCATCACCCCCCCACCCCGCAGCGCCCACCCTGCGCGCCCCACTGTGCTGGCCACTGCGGGGGCCATTTTGCAGACGAGAGGCTGCAGCACCCTGGGATCATGCCCCCCCCCCCCCCCCACCGGTGCCGGCAAACACCGGGGTCCGCACGCCCCGGATTTACTGGCGGGGGCGGGGGGGTGACGGGAGCCGGCCTGGCAGAGCCCATCAGGGCCTCGCCCTGCGCTGCTCGCCCGCCCCAAATCGAATTACGCCGTAGCCGCGCCCGCAGCGGTGCGAAACGGCACCGGATCGCGGCGGCGCTGCCAGCCGGGGCCTGGCGTCGCGTGAGTTTGCCGTCGCTGTCCCCGGGCCCGTCCCCGTCACGGGTTCTCCTTCGCCTTCGCAGATGGCGTCCGCTACCGACTCCCGCTATGGGCAGAAGGAATCCTCGGACCAGAACTTCGACTACATGTTCAAGATCCTGATCATCGGCAACAGCAGCGTGGGGAAAACCTCCTTCCTCTTCCGGTACGCCGACGACTCCTTCACGCCCGCCTTCGTCAGCACCGTCGGCATCGACTTCAAGGTCAAGACCATCTACCGCAACGACAAACGCATCAAGCTGCAGATCTGGGTGAGACCCCCCGCCCCGTCCCCCGCCGCCCCACCCGACACGGGGGGGGCTGCTCCGCCGCTGCTGTCCCCCCCAGCCCGGAGCGCCCTGGTCGCTGCGAGGCGTCCCCGGGGGGGGGGGGTGTGACGCGCGGTTCCGTGCGTCCCGCGCAGGACACGGCCGGCCAGGAGCGGTACCGCACCATCACCACCGCCTACTACCGCGGCGCCATGGGCTTCATCCTGATGTACGACATCACCAACGAGGAGTCCTTCAACGCCGTGCAGGACTGGTGAGCGCCCCTTGGGCTTCGGGGACCCCCCCCAAACCGCGTGTGTCCCCCCCCCCGCCCCTCGGCGTGATTTCCCCCTCTCCTCCCCCCGAAGGTCCACCCAGATCAAGACCTACTCCTGGGACAACGCCCAGGTCCTGCTGGTGGGGAACAAGTGCGACATGGAGGACGAGCGCGTGGTCTCCTCGGAGAAGGGCCGCCAGCTCGCCGAGCACCTGGGTGAGCGGGGAGGGGGCCGCAAATAATTTAATTGGGGGTGGGGGGGCTTAATTAGCTCGCTGTAATTCTGCTTCGATAGCAACGGTGACTCGTTACCTCACGAAAAAAAAAAAAGCTGTAATTAAGCCGCGAGCTGCAGGGTGCGACGGCGGTTTCTGTTACAGCCCCGTAAACCCGAGAGGTGCTTTGGGGGGGGGACACGGGGTGGGCGCGGGGGGGGGGCAGGTTGCAGGCGGGTGGTCCGGGCCCGCGGCGCGCGCAGCCCTTCAATATTTAACGAGGGGAGGAGGAGCTGGAAGAGGTTTCCGGCGCTGGGCGGCTGGACGCGGGGCTGCAGCGGGGTTGGGGGGGGCGCGGGGGGGCGGGTTGCAGCCCTGATGGCGTCGTCAGCGCCGTTGTGTGTCCCCCCGTCCCCCCCCACTCCAGGATTTGAGTTTTTCGAGGCCAGCGCCAAGGACAACATCAACGTCAAGCAGACCTTCGAGCGGCTGGTGGACATCATCTGCGAGAAGATGTCGGAGTCGCTGGACACGGCCGACCCGGCGGTCACCGGCGCCAAGCAGGGCCCCCAGCTCACGGACCAGCAGGCCCCCCCGCACCAGGACTGTGCCTGCTAGGGCCAGCCCCACCCCCACCCCCCACCCCCACGCACCCCAAAAATCGGTCAGTGCACCCCCCCCCCCGACTCCGCTGCCCCTCCTCTTCTTGGGGGTCTTTTGCTGCTGCTACCTCCCGAAGGGCTGCAGCCCCTCGAGGAGCCTCCCCCCCCGTCCAGTTAGGCTGTGCCCCCCCCCCCTTAATTTATTTTTAAGCCTGGGCTGGTAGAACCCCCCCCGCGCCCCCATTCTGCTTCTCGTCGCTCCACGACCCCCCTCGCTGAGAAATCTTTTCTCTGCTCGCCACCTCCGGCTCCATCGCCCCCGCTCCCGGCCCTCCCTGGGGAGCACGGACGGACCCCCTTCCCGCGGTGAGAGGGGGGGGCTGCAATGGGACCCCAAAACCCCCTGTCCCGGCTGGGCCTCCGCTTGTGTCCCCCGTCCCCCCCGCCCCAGCCCGGCGGAGGTTCCCCCTGCCCGGAGAGCTGCCGGGGGCGGGGGGGGGCTCTGCGCCTGGCTCCCCGCCCGCCCCATGGATGGATATTTCCCAAATCCTGTTAATTTGTACAAATAGGCGCCGATTTACGCTCCCGCCGTCTTCCTCCGTGTACAGAACGACCTCCCTGTAAATAGGCGTAGCCGTGACGCTGTGCGTGACCCGCTGTGCTGTGGCCGTGGTGCTGCGTTTCGATAATTTTTTTTTGGTTTTGGTTTTTTTTTTTTTCCCCCCCCATTTCCTCTGTGTGGTAACCTTGCTTGTGAACATCACTTTTAGAAAAAAAAAAAAAAATTAATTAAGATTATTTAAAGGGTTAAAAATAAAATAATACAGAGCGAGGCCAGCCGAGCACGCTGCAGCACCCCAGCCCTGGTTCGGGGATCGTTGCAGAGCCCCCCCCCCCCCGCCCCGGGTTTGGGGGGGGCTCGGAGGAGCACTGCTGGGCTGCTGCGGCGCGCTGCGCTCCCCGCGCGTTCCCCTCGTGCCGTGCTTCTGTGCAGACCGTGATCAGTGGATGTTCCCGTCGCCGTGACGCGCCCCGGCGCCTGCCGCCCTCTATTTATTTTTTCTCGGAGCGCTGTTGTCTTTATTTTCCAGATTCCCCCCCCCCGAGACCGCGATACCATCCTCCTCCCTCCCCTTTTCCTATTTTTTGTGAAGTTTACTGATGGAAGAGTTACACTGTACTGTACAAATGTCAAAAGTGTCAAAAAAAAGAGTACGATTTCCTAAAAATCACTGTATTAAAGACATGTTGTGAAGAAATAAATGGATGCTGACGACCGGGTCCTCGGGGTCGTTGCCGGGGGGGGTCCCTCTGTGTGCTGCCGGCTCTCCCCGGCCCTGCGCCGTCGAGCTCGTTGCCGGAGAGGAGCCAAAAACCCGTCTGGCTTCTTAATTAGCGTCCCCCAAATTAAAATAAAAATCACCTGCGGGTATTTTCATCAATGCTGGAATTAAATAAGCTGCCAGGTTAGGTGAGGGAGCGTCCAGGGCTGGGATGAGGGGTGGGGGGGGGTAGGGTCCAAATTCTGCAAAACCTTTGCCTGAAAACGTCCCCAGCCGCCCCCGCCCCCGCCCCCGCCCCCCCGCCCCCATCTCCCCCCCCCCACCGAGCGGGTGGCGGCGATGGCACCGCTATTTTTGATCAAAACGGGGCGGCTGCGGCCCAGCCCACGCGCGGCGCCGGCTGCAAGGTGGAGAGAAAGGAGCGCGGGCGGCGGGACTGGGGGGAGCTGAGCGATTTCAGCTCGAAGACCAAAAAAAAAAAAAAAAAAAAAGCAGGAAAAGCAGCTTTCCAGGGCCCCCCCCAAACCCATCGTTCATCGGCGCCAGCGCCCAGAGCCGCGCCGGCGGCTGCGGTGGGCTCCGGCCGGAAAAATCCGCTGGCTTCCAAAAGCATCGCCGCCTCCGAGAGCCGCCGGCGCTTCACATCCCGGTGTCGCGCCGGCTCTGGCGCGGGGCGTCCTGCTCGGCGCTCGGGGGGCTGCTGGGCTGGAAAAGAGGGGAGGCGGTGGGGCGCTTGGCGCGGGGGCCGGGCCGGCCGCGGCGGCGGCGCGGGGCGGCGCTCACCCTGTATTTGAGGTAGGAGAGGTAGGCGTCCCAGCCCAGCGTGACCGCGTTGACGTACGCCACCCGGTACTGGGGTGGGACGAAGAGGAAATTCAGCAGCTGAGCCGCCGGCCAGACGCTCCAGTCGGCCTGCCGAGAGCGAAAGAGCCGCCAGGCGCTCCCGCCGCTGCCCGCTCCGCAGCGGGCCGGGGGGCGCAGAGCTCCGGGGGTGGCGGTTACCTTGTAAAACTCCCAAAATTTCTCCTTCAGCTCCTCCCAGCTCTCCTCCAGGGACTGGCCTTCCAGCGTGCCTATGCCTGCGGGGACAGACGGACGTCAGCGGGGACGGGAGCAGCCAGGGATCGGCGTTACCCCCTCAGCTGTGCCAAACGCCAAAAAAAAAACCACCCCCCAAAAAAATCAAATCCCCTCCACGGGACGGAAAGGCAGCTCTGGCACCAACCGGAGAGGGGAAACCCCCGTGCGCCCCACCAAGGGAGCGCGACGGGCGCCACGGCGGCACCCAAACCCGTCAGCGGCGGCGTGGGCCGCGCTCGACGTCCAGCGCCGCCGCGAGGTGAGGTGGGCGCCGTCACGTACCGAAGAAATACCAGGCGCCCATGGCGGGCGATGCCACCAGCTGGTCGATGAAGACTTTCTTCAGGACGGTTTTCAGCCCCCGCACGCCCCGCGCCGGGAAGGCGGCGTCCAGCCAGAGGTACCAGTAGTGCAGCAGCGGGCCCATGCTGCAGCCGACGGCGAACATGCGGCCTGCGACGCGAACAGCGCCCCGGCGCGTGCCGCGTTATTTGCGTCACCGCTCCCTCCCGCCGCCTGCGCGTCCGTCCCCCCCACCCCACCCCGGTGCGTCACCTGTGCGGGCCACCTGCAGCTGGGCGTCGGGGTGGTGGCGGCGGCGGCGCTGCCAGGCCTGCTGCAGCGCGTCGCCGGCGGCCAGCAGCGCGCCGCAGCTCGCCGTGTTGGTCAGCAGCAGCAGGCGGCCGGTGAAGAGCGGCTTCCAGCAGCGCAGCAGGCGCCGGCCCCGCGTCAGCATCCTGCGGGCAAACACCGTCCCCCCCCCACCCCTCCCCGGCCCCCCTGGGCGGGGGTCAGCGGGGGGCGGGGAGCCACCACACGCAGCCCCCCAGTTCCCCGTGATACCCCCCCATCACCCTGTGCGCCCCAGTTACCCCGCTGTCCCCCCCCGTTATGCATGCTGTGCTCCCCAGTTCTCCCAGTTAGTGCTGTTGTACCCCCTCCCAGCTCCCCCAGTGATCCATGCTGTGCTCCCCAGTTCCCCCCAGTTAGCACTGCTGTGTCCCCCAGTTAGAGCTGCTGTACCCTCCTAGTTCTCCCTGTGCTGCCCAGTTCCCCCAGTTATTCATGCTGTACCCACCAGTTCCCCCAGTTAGCACTGCTGTATCCCCCCCAGTTCCCCCAGTTAGCACTGCTGTATCCCCCCCAGTTCCCCCTGTCCCCCCCCAGTTCCCCCAGTTAGCACTGCTGTATCCCCCAGTTCCCCCTGTCCCCCCCAGTTAGCACTGCTGTATCCCTCAGTTCCCCCTGTCCCTCCCAGTTCCCCCAGTCAGCACTGCTGTACCCCCCAGTTCCCCCTGTCCCTCCCAGTTCCCCCAGTCAGCACTGCTGTATCCCCCAGTTCCCCCTGTTCCCCCCCAGTTCCCCCAGTCAGCACTGCTGTACCCCCCAGTTCCCCCTGTCCCTCCCAGTTCCCCCAGTCAGCACTGCTGTATCCCCCAGTTCCCCCTGTTCCCCCCCAGTTCCCCCAGTTAGCACTGCTGTACCCCCCAGTTCCCCATGCTGTGCCCTCCCAGTCCCCCCAGTGTCCCCATTACTCCTTCTGTGCCCCCCGCTGGACCCCCCCCAGTCACCCCAGTTCCCCCAGTCACCGTTACACCCTCGTTACCCTCGCTGCACCCCCAGTCCCCCCCCGTTACCCCCGCCGGCCGCCCCCCCGCCCCCGTTATCCCTGTACCCCCCCATTTACCCCCCGTCCTCCCCCCCAGTTCGCCCTCTCGGACACCCCAGTGCTCCCAGTGCCCCCACTGACCCATCCCGGACCCCCCCAGTGCTCCCAGTGCCCCCACTGACCCATCCCGGACCCCCCCAGTGCTCCCAGTGCCCCCACTGACCCATCCCGGACCCCCCCAGTGCTCCCAGTGCCCCCACTGACCCATCCCGGACCCCCCCAGTGCCCCCCCGACCCCGCGCCGCGCCCCCTCCCCTCACCCCCGCGCCCTTCCGCCACCGGCACGCGGAACAGCGGGCTCGTCCCGGAACGGAGCGACTTCCGCTTCCGGCGGCAGCCATGACACCTACCGAGGCTCTGGAGGCCGCCATGACACCTACCGGGGCGCAGGCGGCCGCCATGACACCTACCGAGGCGCAGGAGGCCGCCATGACACCTACCGAGGCGCAGGAGGCCGCCATGACACCTACCGAGGCGCAGGAGGCCGCCATGACACCTACCGAGGCAGCAGCGTTTCCGCAGGCCGGGCCCGGCGCCCCGCTCCCGCTCTCACCCCGCACCACGGCGGGGCACAGGCCGCCCCCTCCCCAGCGCACCACTCCAGAGCCTCTTATTTTTCCATAAAAACGTTTTTTATTATTTCTATTCGCCACTCGCTCGGTGCTCCCACGCTGTCCCTCAGTGCCTGCAGTTGGACAGGGCCTTCGCAGCCCCCGAGCCCCCGCAGGACTTGGGCTTCTCTCCCTGCCGAAGAGCGGCCGGTAGAGCCCCAGCGGGGACGGGGACCGGGACGGGGACGTGTCCCCAAGCCGCGCCAGCTGCCCCCAGCCCCCCGTCCCACCTGGTAGAGGCGGCAGATCAGCCCCAGCAGCGAGGTCTGGGCCTGCTCCTGCAGCTCCTCCGTGTGCTTCTGTTGGGGGGGGGAGGAGGGAAAATGGGGGTGGCGAGGGGGTCCCCGCGGTGCCCCGGCCCTGCCCGGCACCCCGGTCCCCCCCTCGCCGTACCCCGTTGATGAGGATCCAGGGCACGTAGTGGTGCGGGGGGTCGAGCGCCTGGGTCAGCTGGGCGTTGCGGTGCATCAGGGCGGCCCCCGTGTCCCCCTGCACGCAGGCGGCGACGCGGCCCGCGTCCAGCTGCGGGGCGTAGATCTGCAGGCACTGCCGGGGAGAGAGCGGGGGGGACGCAGGTCAGGGGGGACGGGGACGGCCCTGCGGCAGGGGGACGGGGAAGGGGACCTACGGCTTCCAGGTTCTTGGTGACGGAGCTGCCCGACTCCAGGCAGAAGATGAGGGGGAAGTAGGTGCTGAAGTTTTTGGCCTCGTACATCAGGCAGGTCTATGGGATGGGGTGGGCGGTGAGGGGATGCCGGACCCCCCGCCCCGCAGTGCCGGCACCATGGGGACGGGGACCGTCACCGTCACCTCGATCATGTTGCCCAGACACTCCTCGGAGCCGTGCTGGCACTGGAATTGCCACTTCCCGCTGACGTTCCTCTCCTGCGGGACCGAGCGGTCAGAGCGGCGCCCGCGGCACCGGGGCGAGCGCCCGCGGCACCCGGCCCGGCTCCCACCTGGGCGTTGCCGTAGGGCACCAGGGTGACGCTCAGGGCCTCCTCGGGCAGCAGCAGCCAGGCGGTGAAGAGCTGCTGCACCAGGAACCAGCGGCACGCCGGGCACAGGCTCTCGTAGAACAGGCTCACCTCCACGGGGGCGGTTGCCGGGCGCGAGAGGTTGGCGCAGCGGCTCTCCGCCTGCGCGCGGGAGGGTTTCAGGGTACGTGGAAGGGGTACGGCAGCCAGCCCCCCCCCCTCCGCAAAATTTGCAGGGGATGGGGCAAAGCTCCTGGGATGTGGGGCGGCCGGGGGATGAGGGTTTGCAGGGCCAGGAGGGGAAGTGAGAACGGCCAGGGACCTCCCGCAGCCGCAGGGTCCTGCGTGCTGCCGGCACGCGGCGCCGGGGCTTTCCACGGGAACTTCCCCAAACTATTTTTGAGGAAAGTACATCTGGTGGGGCCGGGATGCGGGCGCTGGGTGGGGGTACAGCCCAGCGCCCACCGCCAGGCGGTGGCTGCAGCCCCCTGGGGCGCGCAGGGCGCTGCTGGCCCCACTGTCGCCGCGGCATCGCCGTTCGGGGCGGAATGAGCTGAGAAGCTGGTTTGTGCTGAAAAAGCAGAAGCGGCAGCGGCACCTGGGGAAGGGTCCGGCAGCAGCACGGCGCTTCCCCGGAGAGTGCCGTGGTGCCAGCGCGGCACGGGGGCTCCGAGCATCCCTGCGGCGTGCCAGCCCATGCCGCAGGGATGCGCAAGAGCCGGCGCTTGCACCGGGTACCGCGCCTGGGCGCTGCCCCCGACGCCCGCCGCGCCCCAGCCCCGCTCGCCGGGCAGGCCCCCAGCCCCGCGCGTGCCGTTTGGGTGGGACGTGTCCCCGCGTGCCCGCCAGCGCAGCCCTGGCGCCGGGGGCTCTGACCTGGCAGGCGGCGGCGATCTCCGGCGAGCTGCACCAGAGGTGGGCCGGGAAGTCACAGGCGGGCAAGGCCACCCCGAGCCCCGGGGCCAGCAGGGCCACCAGCGCCAGGAGAGCCAGCGGCACCTCGGGGGCCATGGGGACACCGGGGTGGCACGGTGGCGAACTCGTCCCCGCGAGGACTTTTAAAGCCTGGGCTGCGCCCGCCTCCGCGCACCCTTCCTGCCTGGCTCAACCGGCCTCCTCATGTGACGCCGACGCTGCTGACTCACGCGGGGCCGCCTGGCCCCGGCCACCCCGTCCCCGCTGTCCCGCCGGGGTTTGGGGGCTTGTGGGGTCGCGGCCCCTCGCCCTTCCCTGCCGGTTGCGACAGGTCAGCGACAGAAACCCGGCCCCGGGCAGCCCGAGCTTGGCGTTTCCCCAGGGGGCAGGGGGGCGGCTCGCTGCGGGACCCTCGCCCGGGGCTGGGTGCGGGTGCCGAAGCCCCCCCAGGCTGGCAGCTCCGGGTGCGGGCAGTGGGTGCTGCCCAAAATACCCCCCGCGCTCATTTTGGGGGCCGAGCGCAGAGGAACCGGGTCCTTCCCCCACCGTTTACAGCTGCCCTTTGCATTTCTCGCCCCTCCACGCTCGGCTGCCGCCGCGCTCGCCCAGCTGCCGGCCCCCCCCGTGCCCCCGCCCCGCAGAGCCCTGGCACAGCTCAGCGCCGCCTGGGCGATGGGTCACATCCTGCACCCACGCCGGGGCACAGCCCCACCGCCCTCCGCCTCCGCTCCCCTGGCAAAACACCCTCCCCCAGAAACCCCCACAGCCGCTGCGTGAATTCTCTTTGTTTATTTCTTTTTTTTTTTTTTTTTTGTGTTGTTTTTGTGGGGTTTTTTTTGAAGTACCGTACAAAAATCCTCTTACAGTAACAAATACTGGGTTTACATTAGTAAACATCGACAGAAAGAGCATGGAGAACTACTGCTGGTAACGACAGCTGAAGTGGCGAGTTATCGATTATTGCATATACCGGGGGGGACTACAGCCCCGGGAGCGCGCACGCAGCCGCCACGGCCCCTCCGAGCACAACGCCACCGGGGCCACGGAGGGACGGGACCCGAGCTGCGCCCCGGGAGGGGTGGGGGGAGGAGCGGGAAGGGCCACGTCGCAGCCACGGGACGCGGGCGCGTGGCCGGGTTGGGGGACGACGGGGGTCACAAGCAGCAAAGCACAGCCCGCGGGGCCTCGAAACGCGCGGCTACCGCGTTCCTCCGGCAGCGCAAACAGCACGAGCGAAAGCAGCAAAGGACAAATCACAACTAGCTTGTTCCGGGGAGGGGGGGCTGCGCCGCAGGCGGGGGGGGGTCAGGGCTCAGGCTCCCACCCCAGGGGCAGACACGGTTCGGGGAGCCGAGTCGAGCACCGTCAGGGAAGGGCATTCTCCTCCTGGTTGTACACGGGACTGGCGGGCAGAGCCCCGTCGGGGACGGGCGCTGGTGGGCAGGAACGGCAGTGCTGGAAGATGCAGAGGGGGGACCGTGACCCCCGCGTGCTCACGCTGAGCTGCCCGCGCTCCGGGGGAGGAAGAGGCTTGGGCCGGGCGGCAGGAAGAGACAGCATGGGGAGAAGAGCAGAAATTCAGGCAAAAAGGTAAAAAAAACCAAAAAAAACCAAAAACCACGGTCAGGAGGAGCTGGAATTTCCCTGGACAGCAGAGCCGGGGCGAACACCAAGCAAAGTGCTGAGACGGGCGACGGCTGGAGGCTGAGACTCTGCTGGACGCTGCGGCGTGGCAGGCCCTGGCACGAGCCAGGAGCAAATCCTCGCCGGCAGGACCGTCCCCGCGCTCACGCTGGTGGGGGGAGACGCGGCCCCGGTGGGGCGAGCAGCCGGAGGATCCCATGCGCCTGCAGCCCACCCTGCGGCGCAGGGACGTGCTGGAAGCGCAGGGCTGAGCGCAGGACCAGCACAGAGTCCCCGGGATGAAAATGCGCCGCTGCCGCTAGCGCGGGAGCCTGGGGGAAAGCTCTGGGGCGTTGGCGCAGCCCCCCAGCTGCTCCCGGATCTGCAGAGAGGGCTACGAGCAGCGGGCCTCGCTGCCTCACTCCTTCGTTCTCACGTCTCCCAGCCCGAACCATTCCCTTAATTATCCCTGGCAGCTTTTCCCAAGGGATCCCCAAAGCCGAACGCAGCCTCTCCTGGGCGGTGCGCCTCGCGGCTCCCCCGACCCATCGCCCGCTGCTGCCGTGGCACTTCGGCACCCGAGCGCGTGCCCAGGCCGCCGCCGCGGATCAGGGACGGCACCGCTGCCCCGCGTCCTCGCAGCGCCAAAACGCCGACAAACCGCAGGAACCAACAAAGAGGGCCCAGAGCTCAGAGAGGGCACGCGAGCAGGGAACGGCGTCGGTAGGGCTGAGCGTAGGAGAGCTGCCACAAGCAACGCGCGCGGGGCGTTTGCTCCAGCAATCCCAGAGCCAAAAGGATCTGGGGACCGGGCTGGAGCACGGCGAGCAGGGTGGAGGAGGGCCAGCATGGCCCCCCCGAGGCAGACGGCGCGTCGAGGGTGGGCTGCAGGCAGAGCAGGAGCGCGCGGCACCCCACAGCACTCACTCCAGATCCCGCACAGCCCCGACACGCAGCGGAAGCGGCAAAGCCCGCAGCACCCACCAGCCCATCCCGAGGACGCGGCCTCCGGAAGGGAAAGGAGCCTCTCCGGCAAACCAAGAGAACAATTAATGCTTTCTTCAAGGCACGCAGCCGGGATAACCAGGAAAGCAAACCCCACCGCGGCCTCAACCTCCAAAGCTCTTCCGGGGCCACCTCCGTTGCCCTCGCGCCCTCTGAACTCAGCATCATCCGAAAAGCCGCCACCAGCCCTGCCCGCGCCAGCCGGCTGCAACGGGCAGCACCGCAGCAACCCCCAGCTCCTTCGCCCCGCCTGGCCGTACAGTACTCGTGATTCTAAGTGCTTTGCATACGTAGTTCGACGTCACGCACATACATCTCGAGGCGCTAAGGCCCTGGGCCGGCAGAGACACCAAGCTCCCGCAGCAGAGAGGTCCTTCATCTTGCGTAGGGCTCGTCGCGCGCGTCAGACTCCGGCTCCCCCCCCGCTGCAGCCGGCGGGACCCAGATCTGCGACAGCCTGGGGAGCTGCTGCCCCACACGCTCGTGCGTCGCAGCGGGAGCTCAGCGAACAGCAGCGCTAGGGAAGCGGCTGATCACGAACGGAACCGGTATTTACAGAGCTAGTCAGCTTCAACGGGTTACGTCTGCGGAGAGTCACCAAAGACGGCCGGAAACGAGGAGCTGCGCGTCCCACGGATACTGCCAGGAAAAAAACACGGGTACCAACACGGATTTCACAGCTTAGTTGGCACAGCTACGGTGAGAGATTCATCGCTAAGCGGATCCTCCCCCCGCAGACAGCAACACTTGAGAGGCGGTTACGGCGTGAGGGAACGAGACGGCGAGGCGGGGCACGGCGCAGCACAGAGACCTCAGCCGAGAAGCCCCACGGAGGATGGGGTTTCTCCTTCCGAAATGAGCCACTACGCAGAAGAGCGGCACCCCTCGTACCAGACACCACCGCAGCCCGCGAGGTCGCCGAGGGAAGTGAGAGCAGAGGACGCACGTGCTCAGCGGAGCCTCCTCCGGCACGCGGGCAGGGAGCCCCTCGCTCAGAGCGGCGCTCGCGGCCGCTCGGCCGGGGTGGTGACCAACGCCGTAGCGGCCTGAGGAACGGGGAACCTAGCTCTACAGTGATGCGTAGCGGGGCGACCTGCCAGCAAGAAGGGGATCTGACCTGCTTATCGGGGAAAGGGAGGGGGCTGCGCTCGCCCACGGCAATTCAATCACAACTGGATCCCACCTCCGAGAGGCTGGAGCCCACTGGGAATCCACAGCCCAGGCTTTTTGTCCCGTCAGCCAACACGTGTTTCAGCTACTGACCAAAAGGGACACCAGGAATGGTCACGGACATCTCAGAGGCTCTGGAGGGGCAGGAGCACAGAGACTCAACTATACAGGGTGCAAGAGTCCAGAGCCAGAAAAGCAGCGCCCTGGGGAAAAGCTGAAGGCAGCTGTTGTGTTGTGCACGGGCTGCTCATCTGGCTGGCGGCTGGGACAGGACCGGGTGAGCCAGCGTGACATTCAGGGAGTCGTTGTGCTGCACCAGGGACGTGTGCTTGTAGTGCAAGACCAGGTCCTTGAGGGAGGCGTAGAGGTTGTAGGGTTCGGCGAACCCGTAGCCGGTGGCCGTTTTGTAGATCACGCAGTGCTTGGTGTCACCGTCCACCCTGCCAGGGAGACAAGGGAGCAGGGTCAGCGGCACGCTGGGGACAGCAGAGCGCAAGCGGGCAGCACCGCAGAGACCTGGCCTCGGCAGGAGGAGCCGCCGCAGACGGGAGAGCTCCGGGAAGCCCAGCCCGCCAGCTGCCGCCTCCGCCAGCCGCCGGCATCCGGCGAGAGAAGGGCAGAGCGACGCGGGAGCGCGGCCCGCGCCAGCCCCACCCCGCCACGTCTGCCTGGGGGTACTCACACCACGGAGCAGGCGTAGCATCCCTTCTGGCTGCTCTCGCGGATCAGGAAGGTGCCGTCGCGCTTGCCGCACAGCATCTCTTCTGCCTGCAAGCGGTTGATCTTCCCCACGTACCACGTTCGCTCCTCGTGGTGGGGCAGCTCCTCCTCGTCGTCCATCATGGAGTACTGGCTGCAATCGAGCACAGGCAGGGTCAGACCTCCTCGGTTTGGGGATGTGGCTCCCACATCTCCCCTCCCACCACTAGCTGCCATCACCCCTTCCGGCAGGGAAAGCGTTCTCGGCTCCTGAGCAGGGAGACGGGCCTCGCCCGCAGCCCCAGAGCAGCCAGAACCGCCCGCGCTCCCTCCAGCCCCTCGCGTCCCACAGCGTGGCGAGCAGGGTCACTCACTCTTCCGTCTCGTTCTTGATGCCCAGCCACTCGTTGATTTTCTTCTGCCGGGCCCCCTTCTGCGTCAGCCACCTGGGGAAAGAGAGGCAGAGCTCAGCACGGGCGTCCGAGCCACACACCGCTCGTGCAGCCATCACCAGAGGGCAGCAGCCGTCCCCTCCGAGGGACCGCCGAGCCCCAGGGCTGGCTCCTGCACCCAGCAGCCCGCAAGCCCGGTCTGACGAGCCCCAGAGCCCTCAAGGAGCCAGCTGGATGGCTCCCGGGCTGGGCTGGCGAGGGGAGCGGGGCCCTACGTACACCAAATACTGGTCCCGCAGTTTGCGGAGCTGCATGAGGTCTGGCTTGAGGCTGTTCATGCGCTTGTCGATCTCCCGGTTCTCTGAGGCTTGTTTCTTCAGGTCCTGCTCCAGCTTCATCTTGCTGTCGTGGATCTCCGTGATGCGAGACTTGAGCTTCTCCGAGTTCATGAGGATCCTGGGAGAAGGAGGGGGGTTTGGGCGGTGAGCCAGCGTGGGGGAGGCAGAGGAGGCTGCCTGCCAGCTCCAGCCCACGGCACGCTGCCGGAGAGGCAAGGGCTGCACACGCCTGGGCTCCGTGCTGGGCCGGGATGATCCTTCCAGCTCTCAGAGCCCTTTCCCGGGCAGGCCTGGTCCCCACCCCACCCCCGTCCTCACCGCTGCACTTCCTTCTCGTTGCCCTCCCGCCGGAAGCGCTCGATGTACTCCTTGCTGCACTTCTCTTGGGTCTGACACTGCTCCTCAAAGATCTTGATGGTTTCGTTGAAAGCCTCGATTGCCGTCCTCTTCATCTGCAGCTCCTGAAAAGGGAGGGGAGAGCTGAGGAAGGAGGAGGATTTGGGCAGGTTTCTGCCCATTTGCGTCCCTTCTCCCCTCCCCAAAGCAGCGCTGTCCTCGCTGCAGCCAGAAGCCTGTTCTCTGGGGAGCGCCAAGCCCAGGAGCAGGCAAACGGGGCAGCAGGTCCCCAGTCTCTGCTCTCCTCCGCGCGCAGCAGAGTGGCTGGCAGCGACCAGGGGACGTCAGGGCAGCCCGCGGGGAAGGCAGCGCCCCCGTACCTGGGACGTGCGCGTGTACTCCTCGTACAGCAGGTCGTACTCCCAGCTCTTGTCCTGGTACTGCTGGTGATAGACCTTCAGCTGCTCCCCGACGGCTTCCACGCTGTCCTCCTTCACCACCTGGTCCTGCCACACACGCAGCCTCAGTCAGGACACGCTCCCGCCCTACAGCGGCCCCTCTGCCAGGCAGCTGGTCCCACGAAACCCCACCAGCCTGTCACCCCACAGAGCAGCGTCCCAGCGCGGGGGAAAGGGTGGGACATCGTCATCTACCAAACGGCCAGGGATCGGGGAGCAAACGCCCCCGGGTCAGGCTGCGCTGGCCAGGCGCGTCCCTGCGGCACAGGCCTCACCTGCTGGTACTTGGAGATGGGGTAGAGCAGCCTGGTGTCCAGCTTGGCATTGTACTGGGCAAGCGACTCGTGCCGGTAATGGGTGATGAGCTCCACCACCGAGCCGAAAGTCAGGGGCTCTGAGAAGCCGTACTTCCCTTCCCGGTGAAAGATCTTGATCAGCTTGTTATTGCCTCCCTTCCTGTAGCCAGGTGGGAAGAGGAGAGGGCACTCACCACCAGGCCAGCACCCATATCAATCTGGACATGCCCCTCACGCCACCCTGACGTCTGGGCACCCAGGCTCCAGCCCAGAGCGGCAGAGGCTCTGCAGGGACCCCGGCACCCTACCTGAGCGTGAGCGTGTACTCCCCCTGGATCTTGCTGGAGGCATCGCGCACCAAGAAGGTACCATCCGGTGTGTCCCGCAGCTTCTCGTTCACCTCCTCCCTGCGAGGAACACGATTGTCACAGCCCGTGAGGTGCAACCAGAGCTGCCCTAGATAACCTGATGGGCAGGGCAGCTGGGACAGGAGCTGCCAGCCACCCCCTTACCGGGAAATGTCACCCCAGTACCACTCGGCGTCCTGCAAGGGCACGCTGTTCCCGTTGGCCAGGCTGGCCGCACTGGGCTTCGGCTTAGGGGGTTTCGGAGGCAAGGCTGTACGAGAAGCAGGATTGAAGCAAGGTGAGTCCAAGTCCCAGCTTCCCACCCTTGCCAAGGGCAATTCCTCAGAGCACGGAGTCCCCCTCCCTGCAGTGACCGTCCTGGGAAGCCCTGCTCAGCCACCACGCTGCCAGGAGCTGCTCCAGACACATCCGCAGCAGCAGCGGCGTGCCTCGAGCGGGCCTTTGGGCACAGCGGGGCTACAAAAACGCCCTCGGCAACCTGCTCAGGAGGGCAGAGCCTCCACATCCACGCAGCGCAAACACCAGCGCCTCAGGCCCCAAGGAAGGGGCATCTGAGTACCTGGAGGCAACTGTTCCGGCTCCAACTCCTTCGTCTGCAGAAGGATCTCCAGAAACAGCACGGAGAAGTCAGGGCTCAGCTCCGGGCTGCAGGGAGAGGGGAGCCAAGGTGAGTGGTTGCGGAGGAGAACTTGGCACCGCTCCCGGGTGCCCCCCGGGCACAGGGGCAGCCGGGTCAGCTGGTTCATCCCAGCCGCCACATCCCAGGCTGACGCAGAAGCAGTGGCCCTGCCCTGGCTTTGAGTCCCACCTCTGCGCGCTGCCAGCAGCTGCATCCCACGTGCGGCGAGGCAGGGGCTGCGGGCAGACCTGCTGTTACAGGCCGGGCTCCTCATCCCGGCAGGCACAGCAGCCAACGCTCGGCACGCGGCTGGAACTCGACAACCTCACGTACCTGGCGCCAGGCAGCCGGAGGAGAAGGGGGCCGAAGATCTCTCCCAGGGCCCGAGGGTGCAGGTTGTTGCTCTCGGCCTGCTGCGATACCTTCCCCAGATGCCGGAGCAGGAACTGCAGGGTGAGCGTGTTCTGGAGCGGGACCGCAGGCGACTCCAGGGCCAGCAGCAGCTGCTTCCGGCAATTCTCCGGCTGGGGGGTCTCTGGGGAGAGAACAAGACACGGTGGAAGGGCTAGGACAGCCAGCACTGCTCTCCGCGCTTCGGCTCCGGCACGGCGCGGGAGCGGTCGGCGGCAGGGGCCGCGTGCCAGACCCCAGAGGAACAGGACTCATTTGAATCCCCAAAATGTGTCCGTCCCACCCAGTCACCCGTTCCCGGGCGCGGCTGCGGGAAGCCCTTACCCTGCAGGACACGAAGGACGTCTCCGTGCACGGCCACCGGCACCACGGGGGAGGGCAGGTCCTGCAGGTAGCCCCGCAGCGCCTCGCCCAGGGAGTGCACGTCAAAGGGCTCCAGGTCGCCCAGGGTCCAATCTGCCGGGACACAGATTTCCATGGGCGCTGGGCACGGCAGCGGGCACCCAGCCGCTGGCTCTGGTGCTGCCGGCACCCGTCCCACAGATCATCGCGCGCTGCCTGGCACCACGAGGGAGCTCGAGCGGCCCACACAAAGGAGGATGCCTGGAAGAGCCCTCTGCACCCCAGAAATAAGCTGGCTCTGAGAATGCAGGCACATCCCCCGCCCAGAGAGGGGGTTAGAGGCTGTTTTGGGTGCCCACATCCTTTGCCCTGAGCCCTGCCACAGGAATTCTGGGCGCGCACGACTCATGTGACAATTTTGTTCCCTGCTGCTGGTAGTGACAAGTGCAGGCTGGCCAGCTACATGCTGAACCCGACGGGGAAAACGTCTCCCTCGCGCTGCGCTGTTCCAGGAGCGCAAGGCGTGGGCTGTTGGGCCAGCACAGCAAGCCTGTCCCGAAAGCAGCGCGGCCGGAGCTGACGGCACCGCGCGGCCGGGGTCTCCACGAACGTCTGTGGAAGGGGACAAGCTGAGCGGCAGACAGCTCTGAAGGTTCCCCCGCAGAGACATCAGCCGCCAGCACAGCGGAGCCAGGGCTCCAGCCACCAAGCCGAGCTGAAAGATCCTCCCCTGCTCATCAGCGGTGCGACAGAGCCAGAGAAGCCTCCGCCAGCCCGTCGGCAAAGCACCCCGAGAGCGGGGCACCCCAAAGAGACAGCGCGAGACAAGCGCAGGGCTTCATCTGTTGGCCTTGCGCGTCTCCGAGCTGGTGCCAGGTCCCGCTGCCCCAGCCCCCGGAGGGCGGCAGGAATCCCCTCCTCGCCCGTCCCGGAGCGGGACGTGCTGGGACAGGGACGGCCCAGCCCCGCAGGCAGCGTGCCGGGAGTCAGGAGCCGCCGGGGACAGGCGGGCCTGGCCTGGATTGCATTACTGCTGCTGCTGTCACATCCACTAATCTCCTCCATCTGAGCCGATTCGCCTCCTCGCCACGCGGAGCTGGTTCTTACCGGTTCTCAGCGCTTGCCTCAGTTCGGAGCCAGATGTCCTGTACAACATCTCGCTGTCTAACCCTGCGGAAGCGGGGACGCTGCTGTACGCCGTGCGGCTCCCAGCGCAGGCACCGTTTCGGTGCCAGCCTGGCAGCCATGTGCCGGCCGAGCAACGGCCAACCAGGCCTGGTCAGTGCCAGAGCCAACCACCCGCAGATGCTGCCGCGGTCCCCTTGGCCCCCAGGACCACGGTTCAGCAGCCCCCTGGCACAGATCGGGGCTGGAAGCGCTTTCCAAACCCCGGCACCCATCTGGGGGGTGCAGGCCTCCTGCGTGCAGACCCAGCACCCTTGCCCCAGGCCTCTGCGCAGGACGGTGCCGCGGGGTCAAGCTCGGCTCTGGGGAACAGCGGCTCACGCCAGGGAGGAGCCGCGGGCCCCCCCTCTTCTGCAGGCAGCTGCGCCCCGCGTGTCCCGCAGAGCTCGGTCCAACACCAACGGGCTTTTACAGACAGCTGCCTGCCCCTCTGCCCTCGCTGGGGATTTTGGGGGGTATCGCCCCCTCGGTGCTCAGCGTTCCCCCCTTACCTTTCTTCTCAATGGCTTCCACGAGCTTTACCAGCAGCGGCGGCGCGATCTCTGGAGGGCTGAACTGCTCCTGCAAGTCCGGGAGAGGAGACCCTGGGGGGGAGAGGGAGGGAGAGAAGGGCTCAGCCCCCAGCACCCATGCTGCTCCTGCCAGCAGCGTTCAGGAGCAGGGAAAGCTGCGGCTGCTGCCACGAGGCCACAGCCCACGCGAACACTGCACAGAGACAGCGGGGAACCCGCAAGCTGGCCCCAAAATCGGCACAGCGCTTGTTCAGCCCGGTCTTGCTGCGGGATGTGTGCAGGGAGGGTCCCTGCTGCTCCCTGCGGAGGCCAGGAGGCAGAGCCCGTCTCCCCGGGGACCCCGGCGCCCCGGGCAGACGACGCGGGGGCTACCAGGGCTCCTGGAGCTCAGGCCAGGTTCGGTCCCTGCCCGGCACGGGGGCTGCGCGGAGGAGCGCGGCCAGGGAGCTCGCTCGCAGCTCTGAGCTGCGATTAATCCAGCCATTCAGACAGAACGCCGTGTCAGCAAATTCCTGCCCCTGATTGCTCGTTTAACATGGAAACCAGCCCTCTGCCTCCCGCTCCCCGCGGCCTCTGCGCAAGCTGTTACGGGGCGCAGGCAGCCCGCCGCACGGGACCGGGGCTCCCCCACTTCCCAGGGACCCGTGGCTTGGCAGCGGGTGGCATTTCACCGCCACCTCCAGATGCGGGGGCCTTGGCTCCGGGCACCCCCCTTCCCCTGCGCTGGAGGGGTGACGCATGCCGGGGCAGGAGCGCGCAGGCCTGGCTGCGCTGCTGCCAGCGGGAGGTTTGCCGAGCGACGAGCGGGTGCCAGGTCCCGTCCTGCTTCCAACCGAGCACCAGCCGGTGCAGGAGGCTCCTCCGGGCACCGCACAGACCCCGGGGAGCCCACGGCCGGTCAGCACACCCAGCAACCTCCACCGCGGGGAGGCAGAGCCAAAAGGCTGCTCCCCGTTGCGAAAGACGGCTCTCTTGTCACGGATCTGACCCGAACTCGCCCGGTGTGGTCTCGCCACGAGGCACAGCAAGCTGAAACTGCGCACCCGCCCGAGCCTCCCGCACCCACGGCCTCGCGGGGAGACGAAGCGGCTCGCATCAGCGCACCCGCAGAGCGGGAGGGCAATCCCCCTCAGAGAGAGCCCCTGGGCATGGGAAGGGGCCCAGCGCGGCGCTGGTCGGGGTGGGGAAGCTGCAGGCAAGCTGCCAGGCTGGCAGCTCCGAGCCTGACCCTTGGGAAGGGCTGAAGGAGAGTAAATAGTGGTGCTGCCCACGTGTCCCGGCCGGGAATGTGCTGCTTCAGCAGGCAGCAGCTTGCCTTTTTCTATCAGGCAGCCTGCGCCGGAGCCAGCAGCGGCTCCAGCGCCTGCCGGGCCTCCGGGCCTGGCCGCCGCGAACAAGGCCGCTCACAGCACGGCCGGGGCAGCTGCGGAAATACTTCCAAGCCGCATTTTCCGCTCGCGTCCTCTGCGGAAGGCAAACACCGGCAGCTCATAAATTCGCCGGCAGAAAGCGCTGGGTCTCGCCGCTCCGCGGGGCCGGCCTTGCTCCCGGGCTGCGCGTCAGCCGTGGCGCTGGCCCTGCTCCCCGTGCGACACCGGGAGCGAGGGGATTCCCGCCAGCCAGGGCAAAACCTGGGAAACGGAACAGAAACGCCGCCAGCCGTGAGCTTCCCGGGGCAGCCAGGACACACCTCTGCGCCTCCCGAACCGCAGACCACGAAGAAATAACAGGGGTTTGGCTGAAATTTCAGTTTTTCTCTTGCAAAAACGCGTCTCCCCAACCAGCACCCCAGCAGGCTGTGTGTAAAACGGCTCGGGGGGTTTGAACCGTGCCCAAGAGGGACGTTGGCAGGGGGGATGCACCAGAGGGGATGGGGACAGGGCTGGCACCCCACCTCGCATGCCCTGGCACCCGATGCTCCGCGCTCCAACCTCGGGCAGGACGCAGGCAGGCTGGCTTTCGGTTTCTCTCCCAACCGCGTCTTTTCTGCGTGTCCGGAGCTTTGGCACACATCTTTCCTCCACTTCCCAGGGATCTCCACCCCTTTGGCCACCCAGGCACATCTCCACCAAGCCCCGGTGGAGAAGAGAGCCCCGGGGAGACAGAAACACAGACCCCGCCGGAGCGCAGGGCTGGATGCAGGCAGGGCTGGATGCAGGCAGGGCCGGCGCAGCCACCGCAGAGCACGCCCCGGGCTCCCCGGAGGAGCCGCTTTCTTGGAAAGGCAGGTTGCGAACGGGATGACTCAGGTCAGCGGCTCTCGCTGCCAACCTAAACGCAGGGCCCGGCCACATTCCCACCCTGCGGACACGTTTCCCGGGGCCGCCCCTCCGGCTCCGGGAGCAGGAGGGTGAGAGGCAGCTGTGGGGAGCCACGCACCCAGTCCCACCACCCTGAATTTTAAGACAGGGGCTCCTTTCCGTTCTGTAAGACCCCAGAGATGTTTCACACGGCTCAAAGCTGAAGGGACAGCCGTGGCTCCCAGGCAGAGAGGCGGGGAGGACTGGGAGCACGCTCTGATGCCCACCAGCTCCTGCTGCTGGGCAAAAAATAGGCAAAGAGAAGGTAGCTGCCAGAGCTCCGCGGGCAGCGCTGAGGCACGGCGGCTCCCAGCTCCCGGACCGGGTCCTCGCCAAGCCCGGTGCCGGCTGGGAGGCAGCCGCAGGTGCGGGACGGCCCGTGCCCTGCCCCAGGGTGGCTGCCCGGCCCCAGCGAGAGCTCTGCGATCCGTTCCGCGATCCGCGGGGAGGGACCGGTGCCAGGCAGACAAGCAATTAGCTCCAGTTCTCGGAATTACTCTTTTAGACCCTGACTTTTCTCCTCTTGCCCAGAGACAAGTAATTGTGTGTCTCAGCGGGGCTGAGCGGCTCTTGGCAGGGAGCGATGCCCGGGGCGCTGCAGAGGCAGAAGCGGGGAGGTGGTGGGGAGATGTCAGGACTTATTCCTAAAGGGAGGGAGCGGAGCAAAACCCTCAGCGGAGCAGGAAAAGGGATCGAGGAGCAGGGGGATCCTGGCTTGGTCGCAAGCCAGAGAGGGAGAAGGGTTTTGGAGAGGCAAGAGCGGGACAAGGCTTGCTCCAAGCAGCTCTGCCAAGGAGATTGATAAGCTGGAGGAACAACGTGCTTTTCTCTCGGCCAGGACTGAGAGCGAACTCAAAAGCCCCAGGAAACTCCACCGCAGTGCTGCTGGCCAGGCAAGCCAGCGCTGCCGAGCCGAGGGCTTCACCGCCCGCCTGTCCGCCGCACGTCGGGAGCGGAGGTGTCTCAGAGCAACGCGGGACGGCTTACCTTGCTCCAGAGCTTCCTGCAGCCGGCTGCCGCTGGCCCCTGGCGTGGCGGGCAGGGGTCTCTGCACTCGGGGCCGGTGAGAGGGGACGGAGATCTTCACAGGCCCCACGTACTCCACGTACGTGCCGGGAAAGTCACCCTTCTGCTTCGTCCGCTCATTGACGCCCAGGATCCAGCCGATCTGATTGGGGGTCTGCTCGTCCCCGTCTTTGAAGCCCAAGGACTGCAGGGCCCCCTTGCTCACCACCAGGATGTCCCCAGGCAGGAGATCAATGTCCTCCTCGCGTTCCTTGCGGTAGGGGTAGAGCGCGCGGTACTGGAACCCATCGGTGCTGCCCATTCTCTCTGCCGTGGGGAGACGGGCTCGGAACGGTGAGGCAGCGCGTTTCGGGTGAGAGGGGAGGGATCTCAGAGGCAGCTCTCCCCCATCAGCACTCCGAACGTCTCTGCGTGAACCAGCAGCCCAGGAGCCTGGTCCAGGCGCCCCGGCGCGCTTAGGTGCAGCCCCTTTTCCTTAGCTTGAAACCACGATTCAACCAAATTATGGAGCAAAGGGAGAAGGAGACAAACATAATCCAGCACTCGTGAGCGCGCATGCAGCAAAGAAACAGGAGATCGGGGTTGGCTTCACCAAAAAAGAAGTAGGCGTCTCGGAGTCTGGGGGGCAAAAGCTCGGCGCGCTTCCAGCCCGGAACGGCGTGGCATGCTACGTCTCCCTTCCCAGGGCCTGCAAAGAGAAGACGACTGGTCACCGTGCAGCCAGGCACCCTGCACCCTCCCGAGACGCCAGCGTTGGATCTCGGGGTTCATCTCAGCAGCTGAGACAGGCAGGAGTTGTTCCTCCCCTACCCGCCAGTCGATGCCGAGCCCCGGGTCCAACCGGGACACACCGATCCCAGTTTACGCTCCCAAAAGCGAGAGGAGCCAGCGGCTGCAAGCGGGAACGCCAAGCCTCTCTGCTAGGACCAGGCACGGGCTCTGCATCCTGAAGAGGTTCACTCCTGCTCCTTCAGCCTACCCTCCTCGCGGCACTCATGCAAACAAGAAGACAACACGCGGGACAAAACGGCCTTCATGCAGGAACTTTTTTTTTGCGGCATACAGAAAAGGGTGACCCTGCAAGCACCAGCTGGAGGCTCTGAATAGGAGCAAAACAAACAGATTTAACCTTTTCTCGTTAAATCCATTAAATCTCACGTTTCACCTTCACATCTCCCCGTGCAATCCCCCACAAAGCCGTTTTCTGAAGGCAGCTGCCCACAAATGTAGGTTAACCGGGCTTTCGAGGCGCTTTTCCCGTTCCCACAGAGCAGCACTTCAAAGCTTCGCTCTGAGCAAAGTAAATTTTTGAACTTTTCCAAAGCACCAACAGCATCAAGTGCGGGCACAGGCTCTTTTTGCAGAGATGGAGGCGAGGGGAGTTAAAATAATCCTCAGAAGCCTCCAAGTCTGCTTAGAACTGCTAACTGCCTTTCAGCTATTCGGAGAGAAAATGAAGAATATGCTGCCTGCCCTGCCCAGAAATCCACCAAAAAAAGAACAAGCCTGGGTTATAACACGTTGTCGAGGGGATGTGTGAGCCGGGGCATTCCCACCAGCCGAGCACGTCCTCTTTTCCCATCCCCTCCCAGCTTTCCACCTCCCCCGGGCAAATCCCAGCACTCCCGTTCCCGCAGGCACGGCGTGCGACCGAGGACCGGACCTACAAGGCACAGGGCAGCCAGCAACCAGTCTTCCCAGGGCCACCCTAGGCCCGCCGAAACGCTGCAGGTCCTGTTAACGGCTCGAGCTCTTTTGGCCCAGAAACATCCACCAAACCCAGCCCAAACTCTTGAGTCTCATCTGAAAACTATTAGCGAGCAGGAAGGCGCTTCTCAGGGCTGCCGGAGCCTCTGCAGAGGGAGGCGAGGAGTCAAAGGGAGCCAGGGCACCCTTCCCAGCAAGGTCAACGCACAACCAAGCCCGGCACGAAGCCAAGGCTGCTCCGACCGCCGCTTGGATCCCGCAGCGTTTCAAAATAACCCTTTTGGGCCGGCACCGCGTTAAGAGTTCACAGCAGCTACAAACCCCTCTTTTCTCCCGCAGGCTACCAGCAAGTCCAAGATCGCTGTGAGCCCCTGGGGAGAAGCCGGCTTCACTTCTCCGCAGCCAGGCTCTCCAGCCCAGCGCCACGCCGTGGGGCTCCTTCCCTTGACGCAGAAGAAAGGCACAAAGAGGCTGTGGCACGTTAAACCCGCGCAGCAGCCAGAGCCCAGCGTCCCAGCTGGGCTGTCTTTGCCGTGAACGAGCAGGCGCTTGCCCTCGGGGGAGGTAGGAAACTCGCAGCCAGGCTCCGGTGGCTGGGGAACAGGATTGAGCCTTATCCGGCTCACTGGAGGGCTTGTCCGGAGCTCCAGGAGCAACACCGGACTCACGGAGAGACCCTGGGGACAGGGGGTGTCGGTGGGAGAAGCAGCACATCCCAGCACAGATGCCGTGCAAGCTCCCCGCTGTGCCGGAACGGCAACCGCAGGGAACTCGCAGCCGAGCCCGCATTTCCCCAGTGCAACCAGCCCCGGCCAGGAAAATATTACTTCATAATCCAGAGCATAAAGAGAGATTTATGATCAGGCTCGCCGCCTGCCCCTCGCCTCTCTGAACGCTGCCTGTCAGGGTACAACGGAGCTGAATCGGCAGCGCCGGATGCACCGCGTGCCTGCCGGGAAAGGCACCGGCAGCGAACAGATCCCGTCACGCACCCAGAGGGAGCAGAGCCCAAAGCCAGCGGGGTCGGTGCTCCCTCGCAGGCACCTCGCCGGCTCCTACCCGCAGCTCCCAGCCCCGGCTCCAGGCGCCTCAGACAAGCCGGTGCAGCCGAAGCGGCCGGAGGGACAGAACGCTCAGCCCTGGCAAACTCGTTCAGTAGCTTTTTAAAAGCAGACCTGCGTGGAGGGGTGGGAAGAGAAGAGAGTCGCTCCAGAGCGCAGGGTCTCTGCAAAGAGCAAGTCCTGCAGCTCCTGCTCCGTCAGCTCCTTCCAGCCTCCTTCCCTGCGGCAGGAACACAGGGACGCAGGTCTGTGCCACCCTGCTCCCAACGCGTCACTGGGAACGTGAAAAAACACAGGTAACAGAGTCAGCCTGGGCCTGGAGCAGCCTCGCCTGCCTTCCCTGCGCACAAGTGCCTGTGAACACGGGCGAGAACCCCCCGGGAACCCCAAATCCGCACGGCTAAAGCCGGCACCGCCCTCTCCAGGGGGAACAGTCGTCCTCTGTCCTGTCCCGGACCCAGCCAGCAGCTTCCCAGGCTGAGCTGCGCGTGTGGGACGGCAGCGCCGCTGGTCAGGAGAGCTCTGCAAGCCCGCAGGGAGCAGCTGACCGAGTCGGTGTGACTCTGGGGAGAGGGAACACGCGCGGCTCCCAAAGCCCCGCAAGAGCTCGGCGGAGGGAAGGGGAGGCGGGGAAGGCAGCGTGGAGAGGCCGGGACAGGCACGAGCCTGTCGGCTGGAAGCACACCTCCGAGCCGCGGCTCTGTGTGCGCAGGAGAGAGGGAGCAGCTTGCCAAAAGATTTCATCTGGGCTCGGCTCCAGCCTCTCTCGGCTCTCGGAGAGGAACCTCGTGTGTCCGCGCTGGCGAGCACTTGCTTAGGCTGCTCTGCAAATCCCAGGCATCAGACGTCTAAATACCTTCGGTAAATCTATCTCAGCGCCCAGGAACAATCCCTCGATTCATTAACTGCTGTCAATACTTTCTTTGTTTCATACATCGGTTTGAAACAAAAAAACACATTACGAGTCTTTTTGTGAGCGCCCAGCACGCAAATAAAAGCATCTTAACATTTCAAATGTGGTTCCTGTGCTTTTTAACCCAGCTCCAAACGCAGTTCAAAGTGCAGCTTGACTTGAAGTGAGACCGAGCGTTACTTTCCCTCCGGCGAGGCGAAAGAATGCATAAAAATATTTAAAAGAATACGCTTACAACAATCCACACAGCTCAACTCTTTCCAAGTTCAATCAGATCCTTAGCAGCAAAAAAACCACAAAATCAAATTTTGGACTGCAAAATGCTACATATTAATGGGTTACAGTGAGGACAAACCTTTCCTTTAACCAAAAAAAAAAAAAAAAAAAAAAAAAAAAAAAAGAGAGAGAGAGAGAGAGAAAACAGGATAACGCAACTAGAGATGGACACAAACATGGGCACGGAACTGCCTGCCGCATCGTGCCCTGTCGCGACAACCGCTGCCGCGTCGAATCGTTCCGACCTACGGAACGTCGCAGCGGCGAAGCTGGCGGTGCCGAGCACGCCGCGGGTCACGCTGTGCCCGCAAACAGCACCGGGGCGAAGAGCTTGGGAACCCCTGGTTTCTAATTCGGGACAAACTGCGCAGCTGCCCAGCCAGCTGGTATTCCCATCGCGCTTTACTCACCAAAGCCCAGGGAACTGAAGGAATATCTGAAACGTTTCCCTGAAAATGTGAATGTTGGGGTTAGCGGGGACCTGAGCGGCCTCATAACCCCCGCCTTGGGATGACCGCTGCCTGCCCAATTTCTGAGAGACATCTGGAGGCCTCAGCAGCCTCCTCCTCAAAGACTGCTGACCTACTCCAAGACTTCTCTCGCTGTCCGCAGGCTTCCCCCGACATCGGACTTTCTTGCTTCGGCCAAAGCCCGTCGCGTCTCCCCCACCTCAAGGGACTTTCCCCTTCTCCCCTCGAGGGCATTTTACTGGGTGGGAGATTTTGACACGGCAGCACCAAGGGCGCTACGCCAGCACCCTCCCTTCGCTGCAGGCTCCCTTTTCCCCAGCCCCCAAGCAGCCAGAACACATGACTTCAACTTTAGGAGCGTTCGCAGGGCTGGCTCTAGGGACTTTTTTTTCAGAAGTAAACTCAGGAGCTGTGTTTTGGCTACTTCCCTCAAAAATTACCCTTCTAAAAAAACTGAGTACGTGAAAAAATTCCAGCTGCTCTTGCTAACTCATCTGCTTAAAATCACATTCCCTGGGGTATCTGGAATTTATAGGATAATTTATTAGCAGCTCTGCGCGGCACAGCGATCACATGCAGTAACCTACAAGGTGAGAAGCAACCACGTTAGCAGGCCAGCGTTATTCGGGTATTGTTGGGAGAGGCGAGACCTTCCAGCTTGAGAAATCCGCTGTCCCTTCCTCTGGTTGCTTTTTATCTTCCGTTACTGGGTTACTTTAGCTCCGAGCTGCAGCTCCAGATATTCCCAGAGGAATTAAAAGAGCCCTCGATATTATAAATACTCTTTTTTTTTTTTTTGCATTGTAAACACACCCCAGCACTCAGAGCGAAGCGCCGGTGCTCTGACTCGGCTCCAAACTGGCTCCGCAAACCACTCTGCTCCTCGCCGCGTTCCAGCTGAGCCGCGGTTTCTCTTCCAGCCCAGAGCTTTTGTCCAGCGAGACCCAACTGCAGGCAGAAAGGATCTTCCTGAGTGCTTAAAAAAACCCCTCGTTCTAGCGAGTTAAAAACCGAGGGTTTGGGGCAGCGATCACCTTTAAGAGGACCGAAGCCTCGGTGCAAACCGCGCGGGCAGATCTAAGCACGATCTGCCCACGTCAGAGAAGAGAGTCACCAAAGAAACCAAACCATCGCTTGGACTTTCCCACATCATGGAAGAGCCGATGACTAGAGCAGAGGCCAACCCAGCCTTGGGGACACACCAGCCCTTCGCGTGGTAGGGAAGGGTGGGGGAACGGCCAGGAAAGCAGTGATTTAGGCTATATTTACTCAGCTGCCTCCATTCTCCGCTCTCACAGAGAAAGTCACAGGGCCAGTTCCCCAGTGGCTCGGAGAGCTGCTCGGGAAAGAAAAGCCTTGCATTAATGGGGAGGAGAGGCGGCCATTCCTCCGCCACGCTAGGCATGGGTGCCGACAGGCACAACGCTGGTGCCGCTCCAGCTCTTTGCGGCTCTTGCAGAGCTCATTTGAGACCGTTTTCCCCTCAGGTTTTATTCCCTACTGAAGATGGACCCTCAGCACGGGAGGTATGTGACCGTGGCAAGCTTCCTCTTCCAGAGGTTGAGAAACGTCCCCGGGATGGGAAGGGACGCAGGGCACAAACCTCCCCGGAGAGAGAGGCGGGCCGGCCGCCGGCCCAGAGCCAGGGTTTGGGGGCCGTTGTGCCTACAGACAGCAAAGCTGGGACTCCAGCACACCCAGAGGGACGGGCGCACCCCCGGGCCATCCAGCCCCGGCCTGGGGTCTGCCGGGGCACGACGGCAGCGGGGCCGAGCCCTCAGCCCAGCCCGCAGCCCTGACAGCCTTCATTTTATCCGGCTCTGCCGCCCCAAGATGGTGCCCAGGACCCCCAGCAAGGGGGGGGCTGCAGCCTGCCAAGGCCTGCGGGGGTCCCCGCACTGGGCCCGCTGCAGGGGGAACGGCACTAAGGAGATGGGGGGGCACGGCCCTTGCACAGGGAGGGGACGGGGCCAGCCCTGGCACCTCGGGGCGGGGGGGACACAGGACGACACGGAGCTCTGGCACAGGGGACAGGCCCTGCCACCTCGGGGCGGGGGGGAACAGGGCCAGCCCGGGGGCTGACACTGCCCTGGCAGCGGGGGACCAGCGGGAGGGGGACGGGGAGGGGGACGGGGCCGGCCCCGCTGCTGTCCCCGCGGGAAGGGGCCGAGGCTGGGCCCGGCGGGGCGCTCCCCCCTCCCGGGGCCCCTCACGCTGCGGGGCCGCGCTCGCTGCGGGTCCCGGCGCCGGCCCGCCCGCCAGGCCCCGGCTCTGATTCCGATCCCGGCCCCCCCCTCTCCCCCGGTCCCGGTCCCCTCTCCCCCGGTCCCGGTCCCCTCTCCCCGGCCCCGTCCCACCTCTCCGCCGTGCCCATCCGCCGCCGCTCGGCTCCAGCCCGCTCCTGCCTCCCAGCCCGGCGGCAGCCTGGGAAAGGGCCCGAGCGCCGCCGGAACGGCCCGAACCCGGCCCGGAAAGAGCCGAACAGACGCCGGAGAGGAACGAACCTGCCCGAAGCTGCGGCGGCCACGCCCCTTCCCTCCTCCTCGGTCGCGATCGGGGCCACGCCCCTCGCGCGAGCCGCTCCGGAAGGAGCCGAGGAGGGGTCGCCGGGGCGGAACCGCTAGTCGGCGCTGCGGAGAGCGCGGCGGCGCCCCCTTGCGGCGGGACGGCAGAAAGGGGACCGGGGCTGCACCGGGCATGGGGCACCGGGCATGGGGCAGCGGGCACCGGGACTGCACCGGGCATGGGGCACTGGGACTGCACCGGCACTGCACCGGCACTGCACCGGGCATGGGGCACCGGGCACCGGGACTGCACCGGGACTGCACCGGGCATGGGGCACCGGGGCTGCACCGGGCATGGAGCATCGGGCACCGGGACTGCACTGGGCATGGGGCACCGGGACTGCACCGGGACTGCACTGGGCATGGGGCACTGGACACCGGGACTGCACCGGGCATGGGGCACCGGGCACCGGCACTGCACCGGGCATAGGGCACCGGGCACCGGGACTGCACCAGGCATGGGGCACTGGACACCGGGACTAACTACACCGGGCATGGGGCACCGGGACTGCACCGGGCATGGGGCACCGGGCACCGGGACTGCACCGGGCATGGGGCACCGGGGCTGCACCGGGCATGGAGCATCGGGCACCGGGACTGCACTGGGCATGGGGCACCGGGACTGCACCGGGCATGGGGCACCGGGCATGGGGCACCGGGCACCGGGACTGCACCGGGCATGGGGCACCGGGACTGCACCGGGACTGCACTGGGCATGGGGCACCGGGCACCGGGCATGGGGCACCGGGCACCGGGACTGCACCGGGCATGGGGCACCGGGCACCGGGACTGCACTGGGCATGGGGCACCGGGACTGCACCGGGACTGCACGGGGCATGGGGCACCGGGACTGCACCGGGCACCGGGCACTGGCACTGCACCGGGCATGGGGCACCGGGACTGCACCGGGACTGCACGGGGCATGGGGCACCGGGACTGCACTGGGCACTGCACTGGGTACCGCACCAGGCATGGGGCACTGCACCGGGCACCAAGTACGGCACTGGGCACCCCCAGCCCCAGCCCGGGACAGGGGCCAGAGCCAGGCTTGGCGCCAGGTGTGCCGCTGGCAGGGCCACGTCCCCCAGCCCTCCCCGGGGCGGCCCCAGCACCCGCCAGCCCCCGTTTGCCCCTCGCCATCGCCCCACGCAGCGGGCGCTCCCCGCCCAGCCACGCTCCGCTGCTGGCCGTGCCAAACCCACCCCCCCAGCTGCAGGCACCACGCCGCGGCTCGTAGCGAGGAACAATTTTAATACAACAGAAAACTTCCCAAAGGTAAGAACAGAGCTGGGCAGGAAGGTAGGGTCCCCTTGGCTTTTAAGACATTTTCCATTAAAAAAAAAAAAATCCATTTCCCGCCATATCCACGCCAGCGGCAGGCCGCTGAGCCCCGCTTCCCACGGTGCCGGCAAGCAGGGGGCGGCCGGTGTCTCCCCCAAACCCCGCTGCCTTCCCGAGACCCTCACACAGACGGCGGAGGAAGAAGCAAAGGGAACACCGAGCAGCTCTGGCCGCTCGTTTTTGGGGGTTAAATGGCGCCGGTTTAACGGAGGGAGGAGGAGGATACGGAGCCTGGCACAAACCACACGCGCACAAAAGAATCCCAACACGCAGCCAAAAAAATCCGCCGGCTGCTTCGGGGTAGGGAACACACGCGGTGGCACGGGGACGGCCGACGGCAGCGGGGTCGGCAAACGGGGGACGGTCACCCCATCGCCGGCGCGGTGCCTGAAGGGGGGGGAGGAAACGTTGGTACATGCGTTGTCAAACGGAAACGGTTATATCCTAGAAAACGGTAGAAAGAGGGGGGAAAGGCAGGGTTGAGCCAGAGTTTGTTGGGTAAAAAGCAACGAGGGGAAAGAGGGGCTTGAAATTTCCAAATTACAAGTGAAGCAGCAGCACAGGCCCACGCGGGCTTGGGTTTTTAAAAAAAATAACAAATAAAAAAATTGGCTTTTTATGGATGTCCGTCCAACGAACACCGTGGGACGCGGCGGCAGAAGAAACGCAAAGCGCAAAAACCGACCCTAAAAATCCCGTTGATATTCGCTTCCGGTTGCGGAGCCTGTGGGTAGGCCTCTGCTTTTCCTGCCTGGAAGGGCCGACGGAGCCGGGCGGCTCCAAATAAGAGAATTAAAACCTTTGCATCCACTCTGCGTTTATAAAATGAACCACACGCCTCATCAAACGATGACCCACGTGGATAAACCCACCCCTTCGCATCCCACTGGGGGCTGCCAGCATTTGGGGGATTGTGCTCTGGGTTTGGGTTTTTTTTTTTAATTTTAAATATTCCAATTATCGCCCCCAGTGGGGGGGGGGTTCTTAAGAATTCTGAGGTGTTTCCAGCTAAAACCGAAGTTAAAAAGTGGGGAAAAGCGAGCGAGGCTTTGCAAGGTTAGAAACAGCGTGTCGTGGGGCCGGGGGACGCGCGGGAAAGCCGGGGCCGGACCCTGTGGGGGTCCTGTGCTGCCCCTTAGCTTATAAAAGTAATAAATTAATTAACGAATATTTGCATCCAGTCCTTTCTATACACAAAGGTTGGGGCCCTGCCGGGGAAAGGCCGCCGCCGGAAAAGCTCCCGCGTCTCTATAAAAATATGAGCATCTTTCGGGGAGTACAAAAAGCCTCTCGGGGAGCGGCAGCGCCCGACGTCCAAGACGGCTCCGGGGACGTTTAGCTCATGGATACGCCACGCGGGATGGGGTTTTTCGGGGAGGCGGTGGGATGCCGCGGGGTGCCTGAACCATCCTCGGGCGCCGGTGTGGGGCTCAGGGGTGCTTGGCCCCGCTCCACGCGCTGCCCCGGGGTGCTGGGAGCTGAGCACCCCCCGGCTCCTGGCCCCGTGCCGGCGGCGGCGGCCGGTGGCCGGTTGCTCTCTCCCCGCAGTTCCGGTGCTGCCGGGAGCCGTGGTCCCGATAGCGGCATCCATCCCACCGCGGCGAGGAGGTGCTGCCGTCCGGCGGCTCGGCGTCGCCGATGGGGTAGGAGCCCTGGCATTCCCACTCGGCCGCCGCCGGCTCCTGCTCGTCGCTCTCGGAGCCCTGCACCGCGATCTGCGGCACCGGGCTGGGCTTCGGCTTGGCGCCAGCCGCGCCGCCGCACCAGAGAGCTGCGCCCTGCCCGGCTTCGCTCTTGCCGCCGTCTTCGCTTACCGGCTCCGGCTCGTCGAAACTCACTTCTTGAACCGCTTCTTGCTTCTTGAAGGAGTCCCGACGCTCAGAGAGGTTCAAGCGCCGCATGACCACCACCTCCTGGTCCCGCTCGTACCTCTCCCCGAGCCGGGAGCTGGCGGGGTGATAACCGTGCTCCCCCGTGTACGCCGATGCTTCGCCCTCCCCGACAGCCTCTCCGTCCGTCGCAGGCATCTCCAGCCCCAGTTTCCGGCCGCCGACGGTTTTCTTCTCCGCCAGGATGGTGGCGATCTTCTCGGCCGACTGGACGCGTTTGAGGAGGGGGGAGCGGGGGCAGTCGGCGCTGCGGGGTCGTGAGCTCTGCCGGACGATGGTGGGGGGGGACAGTGTCTTGCCCTGGAAGGAATGGGGGGTTTTGGGGTACCCTGGGAGCGGGGAAGGGGAGCGCTGGGGAGAAGGTGGGCGTTGGGCGGATGAAGGGGTGCAGGCGAGGGGCGAGGGGGGGATGCTGCTGGTGGATTTGCGACGTCCCACTTTGTAGCGTTGCCCACCCAGTTTGGGCGCCAGCCCGTGCAGGGAGCTGGGGCGCACGTGGCCGGCGGGCGACGTTGGGGTGCTGGAGGAGGGAGAGGTGCTCTGCGGGGAGACAGCATCTGCCGAGAAACAGGTCACCGTGAGGGACGGGACGGGGGGGGCGGGGGACGCGCGGCATCCCCGCCCCGCCCGCAGCCCCCCGCTGACACCGTGGGCCGGGGTACCTGGGGGCAGGTCGGGAGCGGGGCTGCGGCAGGGCGTGGCGGGCCCCGGGGACAGGCTGTGCGTGGGGGACTCCGGCAGGCTCTCGCTGGAGGACAGCGAGTGATGGAGGCCGGAGGAGAAGCTGCGGCTGGTGTGCAGGACCGACGCCTGCTTGGAGATCTTCTTAAACAGGGATTTTCTCCTGGCGGGAGAGGACGTGGAGGCGGTGGGGAGAGGAAGAGCCTCAGCCCCTCCTTAAAACTGGCGGCCCCAAGTCTGCCGAGCCGGTGCCGGCAGGAACGGACCCCGCCGGACACCCTGGTACGGCAGAGCCAGAGCATTCCCCACCGGACAAAAGCCATTTTATCCCACCCCGGCTCACCCACCTGTCCTGGCCGTCCCTTTTCCTGCTCTTCTTGCTCCTCCGCGCCATCCTGGTCTTGGAGCTGTTTTTCCGAGCGGGGCCGATTTTAATGGAGGTGTTCTCCAGGGCGGTGGTCCGCAGGGCCACTTTGTTCCCGCTCTGAGTGGCACAAAATGAGTCGCTGGAGCCCGAGCACCGGATCCGAACCAGCTCGCCCCTCGGCTGTCAGCGGAGGCAATGCCGGGGAGCCGCCGGATTGATGCGCCGGTGCCGGGCAAGCCGCGCGGCGCCGGTCACCCACCTTCAGCAGCAGCTCCACGACGTCCCGGTGAACCAAACCCAGCACTGACTCGCCGTTCACGTGCGTGATGAGATCTCCCGCTCTCAGCCCTGCTTCCTGCGCAGGGCTCCCCTCTTCCACGCTCTGCAAATCGCAAGACCGAGATTTTTACGGGGATGCGAGCCTAAGCGTCCTCCTGGGGCGCTCCCACCGGTGTCTGGCGCTGCCGGTCCCTCCCCACGCGGGGCCCGGGCCACGTACCCAGACCATATGGTGGACGGTGTAGACGTCGCTGTCGCCCATGTAGACGCGGATGGCTCGCAGGGTGAAGCCGTACTTCTTGCCCGAGCTGTGGATGATGATGGGGGGCCGCAGGCTGGCGATGGCGAGGGACGAGTCCCGGCTTGGGGAGGAGTCGCGGGAAGAGGGGTTGGACGAGAGGGAGTGGGGGGAGATGGGGCTCATCAGGGCGCTGCTGCCGAAGTCGTCTGCAAGCGGGAGAAGCCGGCTCAGTCCGGGAAAACCACGCGGCACCCGCCACCCAGCAGGACAAACCGCGCGGCGCAGGCACCTGATGTGATGATGAGGGACAGGGCTGAGACGGAGGCGGATTTGGGGACGCGGCCGCCCGGCGAGGCTCTCTGCCTGTCCGGCGCGTCCTTCTGGCTGCTCAGCCGACGGCTCCCGCCCGGCTCCAGGCCCCGAGGAGTCGAGTTTTTCGTGCCGGTGCTGTTGCTCCGCAGGCGGATGCGGTTCAGGCTGACGAGATCGGCTGCGCAGAGGGGAGCGGAGGGAGCGTTTGGGGATGTGGAGAAGCCACCCCACCCCACGTGGGACCTCGGCTGCCCCCGGCGCATCCCACATCGGCGCCCGCAGCCTACGCACCGGATAGTGCCGACGGCTTTGCCGTGCTGCCAGTCCCCGCGTCGGGGTCTCCCAGCACAAATTTGGGTCTCTCCGGCTTGGAGAACGCCACGCAGGGGCTTTCATCCTCCGAGGAGAAGGCAAATTTGGGCATGGTGTCCAGGCTGTAGGTGCTGGGCAGAGCGGCAGGGCTGCGGCTTCGCTCGTGCCGGGAGGTGTACGGCGTGGAGCTGCAGGACGTCCAGGAGCGGAGCCTGCGCGGGGACAGCAGGAGGGCTTGAGACAACCGAAGGTGGGCAACGGGGATGGCACCGGGCTGCCGCGGCACCCCCGGACACATCCCAGCGACGCCTCCGCAAACCCTCGGCGCCGGCACAAACCCATGCTGGCGCCGCATCCCCCCATCTCGGCACACACCGGGGCTCCGCGCCCGCCAGCCGGCTCCTCTCCTCGTCTCCCGAGTGCCTGTCCCACCGCTCCTCTTTGTCCTCGCCGTGACTCCGCTCGGAGGACGAGGGGCTGAGGTTGGAGTTCACCGCCAGGAATTCAGAGCTGCTGTACACCTGAGGAGGAGACAAGGAGCAGAAATTCGGGAATGCCCAGGCGCTCCGGCCGTCAGCCGAGACACCGATGCTCGGCGCAACCCCGCCAGCCGCAGCACCCGTCTGTAATGCCGGAGGAGGGACTGGAGCACCTTGCTGAAGCGATGGGAGCAGGAGGAGAACTGCCCGATCTCCACGGACGATTCCTCGTCATTGGTTTCCTCGTCCTCCGAATCCAAGTGGTGGTACCTCTCGGAGCGAGCTGAAAGCGAGAGCCACTCCGCGTCACCACCCTGCCCGCCACGCGCCGCGTCCCGCCCGGGCGGCAGCTGTGTTGTGGCTGACAGCCGCGTCCCGAATCCCAGGAGAGTTTTGGGGTGAGAAAGTAAGGGTTTTGGTAAAGCTGAGCAGCCTCAAAACAGGATTGCATCCGTTTCGCAACGAAGTCAACGACCGACTTCGCCCAGGAGATTTTCATCTCCTGCGGGAGCACCCGACCCGCAGCTGGGATAGCGGAGCGGCAGCGGAGAGGGGGAACGGGGCTGGATTTGGCCTCACTGTCGAAGTAGCTGGTGTCGTCCTCCGACTCCAGCTGCGGGATGAACTCGGCCTTCTGCCGCAGCAGCCCGTTCCAGTCCAGGTGGAGGAAGAAGGAATGGTGCTTCACCTCGTGCGCACCCCCTGCCAGGCAGAGAAACCTGCGTCAGGGGGACGGGGCAGGTGCCGGGATGCTCCCGCTCCCGTCCCAAACAGCACGAGCTCTCCTCCGCGCAGGGCGAACGTGCTCAGGGCAGGACGGACCGGAGCCCTGCGTTGCTTTTCCAGGGTGAACCCCGAGCAGGGTCCTCCTCCCAGCGTCCTCAACGCGGCAGGACGCACGCGGGGTGCCAGGTCACCCCTCAAGCGCTGTGCCGTGCATACCGGTGCCCAAGCGCTCGAGGGGACACTGTCTCAGCAACCGCGTGATCAGGTCCTGGGCGTCCGCAGGAAGAGCCTCGTCCCCTTCCGGCCACATAATTTCATCTGCAAGGGAAAAGGGAAAGGGAGTTTGGAGTGGCTGGAAGAGTTTGGACACAACAACGTGACGATGCGAGGTGGCAGAAGTCACTTCTGAGCAAGAGGAAAGTCCTCCAGGAGCTGCAGCAGGTAAAAACGTCCTCCCAAAGCGGGAAACCAAAGCTTGAGGAGCCTTCTCGCCGTTCAACCGAGTACGAAACGAAGGAACGAAGCTCTCCACGTGTGAAGGACACGCCACGATGGCCAGGAAGATCGAGACGAGCAGCAAAGCTGCCACCGACACTCACCACTGATGACCTGCCCAAAGAGCTCCTCGGGGGTGTCTCCGAAGAAGGGGACGCAGCCCACCAGGAACTCGTAGAGGATGATGCCCATGGCCCACCAGTCGACGGGCTTCCCGTAGCCCTGTATGAGGATGACTTCCGGGGCGATGTACTCCGGAGTGCCGCACACCTGCGCGGGAAGCAGTGGCTGATGCCTCCGCAACGACCTTTGCACCAAGTCCCGAGGCGGTTCCGGTCCCCGGTGGTGGCAGATCGGCCAAGCGGAGCAGGGCCTCGTACCTGCTTGTCCATGAACTCCCGCGTGTCCTTCTCCATATGCCCTTCGTAGAGGTTCGTGGTCATGTTCATCAAGCCGATCTTTGACAGACCGAAGTCTGTCAGCTTTATGTGGCCCATGGAGGTGATGAGCAAACTGCAAGAGAAGACAGACGCCCTGCAATGACGCTGGTTGCTCCTGGGGAGACCTGGGCAGGATCAGCCAGACCCCAGGGCCTCTGGTCCTGGTTCAATAGCACAGAACCAGGTTTTTGGGCACCAAAACCCATGACCTCATTCTCCCTACCCTCTTGGCGTGGATCAGTCCCTCTTCCATCCCCACCCAACCCCAATCCTGTCCTTGCTCAGACCTGACCCATGTCCTCACTTGTCGGGTTTGAGGTCCCGGTGGACGATGCCGTAGTTGTGGAGATACTCCAGCGCAAGAACGGTCTCTGCGAAGTACATCTTTGTCATGTCGACGGGTAGTGGGCCCATGTTCTTCAGCAACGTGGCACAATCTCCTCCTGCGGGGACACGGGTCCTCCTGAGCACGGGGGGCTCAGAGAAGGCAGGGAGGTCAGCGAGCAGGGCGACACCGCCTAAGCAGGCTCCCAGCCAGACCCTCCCATCCCTCCTTGGAGCAGTGCTGATCCCTGGGCATGGGGCACAAACGCTCTCCTAGGTGAGCATGGCCACCACCTTCATCAAGGTGAGACTCAGGATCACCAAAGCATCTCCTCCTGCTTCCCTCTGCTCCCTAGAGCAAAGCAGGGCAGGAGATGGCCGGGTGGTGTCCTCAGTGCTCAGACATTGATATCGTCCGCTTTCTCCAGACCCAAATCCCGTTCTCACCTTCCACGTACTCCATCACCATGCAGAGGTGTCGCTTCGTCTCGAAGGAGCAGAACATGCTGACCACGAAGGGGTTCTCCGCGAAGGTGAGGATGTCCCTCTCCACGAACACCTGCTGGATCTGGTTCCTCAGGATGAGGTTCTGCTTGTTGATCTTCTTCAAGGCGAAGCGCTGCCGCGTCTCCCTGTGCCTCACCAGGTACACGGCCCTAGGAGAGAGCAAAATGGCTGGACCTCAAAACAAGTCCTCCAGCCACCAGGATCGACCCACGCAGCACCACGGGGCTCGGATGGGGAGGGCTCTGGAGACATTTACAGATGGAGTCAAGTGTTAGGAACTTCCCAGCTCACCCGTAAGCCCCATTGCTGATCAGCTTGATGGTCTCAAAGTCCCCCTCGCAGGGCTTCCTCCGAGGAGCGGTGGCCGAAGGCTGGCTCTGAAGAAGACACGGAAGGTTTTTAATGTTTCCCAGCACGCTGGTGCTCTGAGCGCTGGCAGGAATTCACCGAGCACCATCACGTATCACCTCTGAGTGCTCCTCGCTGCCAGAGGACAATCCCTCCCGGAGCCCTCTCCAGCCACAAACCCCAAACCAGAAGAGCAAGATGCTCTGCAGATCAAGAGCCCACTCTGAGCTCTGTCCACTCAAGAAGCAGCCACCCTTGGGGACAGCCAGAACTAACGTCTCCCAGCCTCAGACAGCAGAGGAGCTGCTCCAAGGAGTTTTGGTGTGGGGTGAGGCAGGACAAAGCTGGAGGCAGCAGGTGGGACACGCAGGTAGGACCACACTCACCTCACAGGCATCATCGTTCTCCGGCGTGATGGTGTTCCCGCTGTCGAAGTGATCCAGCTGGACCATTTCTGCAGAAGACAGGGATGGTTTTCACCTTCTTCATACTCAACCCCCACCAAAATAACCCCCCACCAACCACTCGCCCTCCAAACTCGGAGAACCTGCGGAGATTTAGCCACGCGCTTTGCTCAAGCTATCGCATGGAGAAATTCAGGTCACGGCGTTGAGAGGTTCAACACAAGGTTAAACATTTATATAATTCTCTTTTTTCCGTAGTCATTCCCGTGCTCTTTGGGGATTATGGTTCCCCCCCAATGCCGTGGCTTCCTATGGATTAAACGTTCTTGCGCTTAATCTGCTTTGCTGAACGTGCTGGGAGCAATAACGAGGGATGTGGGGCTGGCCGGGAGACTCGGACACCGTCCCGGTCCTGCTGCGACCCACCCCATGACACCAGCTCAGCCCTTCCGGTGGCCCCTACGACCTCCCAGTGCTCGTTCACGCTTGCCAGTGACCAAACTGGGAGTCCGCATCCCACGGCAGACGTCAGGGCCACCAGCCCAAGCGGTTCCTTACCCTCCAGTGGGTCCTTGACGAGCCCCAGTTGGCTGATGATGTATCGGGGAATATCGGTCTTTATTCCCTGGCCAACTTTGGCGTGTCCTTCCGCAGCTTCCAGGAGGTGGTAAAACTCCTCCGGGTCGAACTCCTGGATGAGGAAAACCGAGAAGAGTTGAGGAGCAAGGCTTTGCCGTTAAGCCTTTCCTCTAAGGTGACACCTGTAGTTGGAGACAGGCTCTGGATGCTTGGAGGAGAAAGCTAAAATCTCTGCTCCTGTTTCTACCATCGCTCCCCAAGCGTTCCCAGTGTAAAGGGTCGATGGAAAAAAATAAAGCCCCATGAGCTCCTCCTTCCAGCTGCAGGAACCGCAGCACAAAGGCAAGTGCTTCAGAAATTCAGTGCAACAGCTAAAAAAAAACCTCCTGAAAACGGATGAGAAAGCTTGCCAAGAAGTTCACATCTCCCTGCTATGCTAGGGAAAAACAGCTTGTCCTCTCCAAGAAATGGCTTTCCTGTTAGGAACGGTCTTAGCTCCTTGCAGCAGCCTGGCCAGGATGGTGAGGAGCAGCAGTTCCCGTGGTGGACCAGGCAAGGTGATGAGAAGATGCCTTGTCTTTCACGGTCTGTGCCCACCCGGAGAGGAGGCTTTGACCATGAAAGACAAGACACATCAGGAGCTGCCATGTCTTACCAGGCATTCCAGAAGGCGAGCAGGACGGGAGATGATGATCAGCAGCTTCCTCACCAGTTGGTCGATGAACTTCACCTCCTCGCTCTCCGAACGCTCCTGAGCCTGCCGGAGAGGAGACAGAAACCAAGCGTGTACTGGTGGCCTCAGGAGATGACACTGGGCAGAGAATTGGCCTGTACTCACATCTCGGAGCATCTTCTCGAGTTTCTCCTGCAGCTCCATGAAGTAGCGGGAGGTGATGAGAGCTCCCTGGGACTTGGCCAGGCAGTCACGGGCCAGCTCAATGATCTGGTGGTGGATGAAGCCCAGCACCCCGTCTGCCAGCGGCAGAGTGCTGCTTGGAGAGAAGTTTGTGATGGTGTCCTGCAGACGCTCTTCCATTTGGGCTGTGGCCTGCAAGGCAGAACGGAGGGTGATGCCCAGGAACACGCAACCCCATACCACGCGTTGGGTTTGGCCAGCCAGGCCACCTGCTGCAGCTCCAATATCCACGTGCACACCACGGCCCCACCTGGGCGGCTGGAGAAGCTCCACCAAAGTCTCCAGAGACCATTGCCTGCATGCGTGATGAGGCAGACTCGCGGGCCCCTGGCTCCCCAGTTCTTTGCCACGTTTCCAGTGTCCTTAACACCCCTCCCCAGTACCAACCATACATTCCAGCACGGAGCAGAGATTGTTCTGGAGAAGATGCTCTCAGAACGCTGTGGAGGCACCAACGCGCCAACCCTCCCTGGTCCCAGCTGTTACCTTGGGGAACCGCTCCTTGTAGACGTGGTTCATCATCACAACCTCGTTATCAAACGTTCCGCTCGTCCGTCCAGGGCTGTGGAGGGAGGAAACCGGTTGCGTTACGAGGTCCGAGTCATTTACATCCATGCAAATAACTGGAGCGCAACGTGTTCCCTTCTCCGCACTCCCGCTCCGAGGCAGTGCGAGCTCATCCGACCGGAGCCGTCGGCCTCGGGCCAGCGCTTCCAGCAGCATCCCTCCCACCACGCCGGGATCCGGAGGTCCCTGGGATCGTTAACCGCTATGGAATAAACGCGGCGATTAAAACCCGACCCGAGCTGCTTGCTGCTGGCCCCAGCCCAGCCTTTGCTGGTGTCTCCTCGGTGAAAACCTCGCCACCTGCAGAGCCCTGGCAGATAATTAATGTGATGTTAATGACATTTCAGCAGGGCTACAGCTCTGCCATCGGTGCGAAGAGGGTCGGGAGCTTTTTCAGAGCGAAATGAGGATTTAACAGAAACGTCCCCTGCAAAAAGCAGAAGCTCCTGGTGCTGGACAAGCAGAAATGTGACCGGCTCCTCATGCGGGACGTGGCCTTGGAGCGGCCACCCGGAGCTGGGTGGTTCCGCAGGGTCAGCCCGCGCGATGCTACAGCCACCGGCCTGATGCTCTCCCCAGATTTTCCTCCCCGCAGCCCACAAGTGTCCGTCCACCCACGCTCCTTGTTTTTGGCAGAGGCAAAGGCCAGGCTCATGCTCGCCCCAGCAAACACGGGTGATGTTTCCTGACCCCAGCCCAGAAACGGGATTTTTTTAACCTTTTCACGGCCGGTCAGGGTCAGGTGGCCTCCCAGCCCTGCCCTGCTTGAGCTCCTGCTCGGTGGTCCCCTCCTCTCCACTGGAACCTCTGAGACAATTGAGCAAGCTGCTGCAAACCAACTGTTCTGGCACAAATCCCCCTTTCTCCAGCTTCAGCCTCGGGAAACCTCATTCTCGGGTGTCGTATACTGCCAGGAGAGCAATGCCACATCCCAACAGCTGAGGAGATGCTGAGAACCAGGCCCTAACGCCCAAAATCACGGAGCTTAGGATCACAGGATGGTTTGGGTGGGAAGGGACCTTCAAAGCCCACCCAGCCCAACCCCCCTGCCAGGAGCAGGGACATCTCCAACCAGATCAGGTTGCTCAGAGCCCCGGCCAACCTGGCCTGGAACGCTTCCAGGGATGGGGCATCCACCACCTCAACCCATAGCTTCTCCGCTCCCCTTCAAGGGAAAACCCGTGTGGGGGTCAACACCTTGGGACGGGCTTAGCGGGACGAGGATGTCCCAGGAAAGAGCTCACGGGAGGGCAGAGGATGTGCTGGACGTGCCGGCTGCCGTCATCCCGGCAGCGCCGCGGGCGCTCCCCACGGCGGGCACCGTACCTGAGGCTCCTGGATCGTGGGCGCAGGCAGGGCGAGTGCCGCCCCTCCTCATCCGTGACGCTCTCCGTACTGCGGAAATGCTTAGAAAGGAAATGCAGCTCGTCGGGGGTGGGCTGGTACGGCAGCTGGTGCAGGCGCTCCTGGGAGGACGAAGACGACTGGGAGGAAGGACAGACACGGGGGGATCAGGAGGTGGATCCGTGCTTCCGGGCAACGGGGCAGAAACCAAGAAGCCCACAAGGAAAATATTCCTCGGAGCCTCTTGGGAGGCTGGAAACTCTAATGGGCAGCACACTGTGCTCAGGAACGTGAAATACGGACGGCAAGGCGGCCCGGGGAGCTCTGTGCTGCCCGCTCCCACCCCAAACCTCCTGCGTTCCCACTGCATCCGGCTCCGCTGAGCCCCCCATCCCTGGTACCCGCAGCATCCCGGGTGGCTCCCGCCCGGCCGTTCCCCCACGTGGTTGGGATGTGCCCCGTGTGTGCTCCACCTGGGACGCGCGGGAATGCCGTAACCCCCGGGGATGGGATGCCGTAACCCCCGGGGATGGGATGCCGTAACGGTCAGGGATCCCCCAACCCCCGGGGATGGGATGCCGTAACGGTCAGGGATGGGATGCCGTAATGGTCAGGGATCCCACAATCCCCGGGAATGGGATGCTGTAATGGTCAGGGATGGGATGCCGTAACGGTCAGGGATGCTGTAACCCCTGGGAACGGGATACTCTAACAGTCAGGGACGCTGTAACGGTCAGGGACGGGATGCTGTAACCCCCGGGGACGGGATGCCGTAACGGTCAGGGACGCTGTAAGCCGCCTGCCAGGCTCCGCGGCTTTCTTAGAAGCACATTTGGAAAGCACGACACAGCTAAAGCACAAGGTCCTCGAGGAACCGGCTGCCTAGGAACCGACGCCGCGGGGCTCGGGAGGCATTTCACCAAAAATCAAGGGTTTTGGGTTCTCCTCGCCTGCTGCCACGAGAAAGCCAACGTTACCGAAACAGTGGAGCTGGGCGTGTTGGTCCCGTAGCCAGAGGAGGGTAACGAAGCCAGTGACCACCTTCTGCCATCAGCCCTGCGAGCGCAAACGTGGCCATCACACACGGGGACAAAAACCAACAGCCAAATGAAAATAACGAACGCCGGGGCGACGGGGGCGGGAGGGGGACGCAGGTTTGGCTGGAATAATAAAGCCCGGAAAGCTTTTATCAGAACGGACCGAAACGGGGCGAAAGAAGAGGGGTTTTGCAGGGGAGAGGGGCTGTTCTGCCACCCCGGCACGCGGGGGACAGCGGCGGCGAGCAGGGTCCCCGGGAGGGGACAGTGCTGGGGCTCGGCCAGCTGGCGAATGCGTTTCAGATGGAAGGGGGGGAAAAAAAAAACCCAACCCTGCGAGAATCTGATTTTTAATTACAGCAAAATTCAGCCTCCTGGGACTCTGTCCTGTGAGAAACGGGGATTGCTAAAGGCTCATCCAGAGGCGCCCGGCGCCGCAGAGCGGAGCCCGGTTATAAACAGGAAGGCAAATGCTCCTACGTAGGCGAACGCTTCCTCTTGGAGACGTTTTTAAGGGACGGGGCAACGTCCAGGTCAAGAGGAGGCCCTGCACCCCCCGCTGCCCTTTCCTGCGCGGGGCCGGGGATGGCGGGAGCTGGCGGGGCGCCGGATCCGGCACCGGCACCACCGCGTGCCCTCGCCGCCGGCGGGCTCGCACACCCCCGCTTTGGCTTTTTGCCCGCTTACGAGCGTGAAAACCGTCCGTAAGCCTCCAGCTTTTTTCCGCCTGGCGATCGATGGGTTAAAAATCAGCCATCCGCCCCCACGTGTGCAATTAATTAATTAGCTAAACAGGATTTTGGCATCTGTGTCTGGAGCAGCGTGGGCTGGGGAGGGGGATGCAGCAAGATCGGCCTCTGTGGGGACCGGCCGAGCATCAATCCCCGGATATCTGCCGAATATCCGTCGGGAGCACTCGGAGCGGGTCCGAGCCGGGGTCGGGCTCGTGGCTGGGGACCGCGTGATGGGAACAGGGATATTTCTGCTTCCGGAGCTGCAGGGAGCCTGGTCCCAGAGCAACGCGTCCAGCCCGGGACACAGACAGAGAAGGGCTGTGCCGACGCGGAGCAGCCGTCTCCCACCGGAACGCAGCCCCAGCCCGTCCCCGGTACTCGCCTGTCAGTCCGAGGAGCATGGCTGGGGGGACGAGAGGCACCGGTCACGGCAGGGCAAACGACGCCAGGCCAAAGATCAGGGAGAAAAAACACCAAAAAAAAATGAAAACCAAATCACGTGAATTACGATTCTCAGGGAATATCGGTGGCCGGGGAGGGGGCCGGAGCGCGCACCTGCGAGCGAAGGGGAAGTTGACGGAGGTGCTGGCGGAGAAGTTGCGTGGGCTGTCCAAGGGGCTGCTCCCGGCTGCGGGGAGAAACGGGGAAAAGTCACCCCCCCACCCAGCCCGCTGCGACGCCAGGGGAAAGAGGGGGTACATCGCTTCCCAAGCCGTTCCCGCCTGGAAAAGGCGGCCAGGACCCGACCCCGCTGCTGCCCTCGGAAACATTTGGGTAATTTTGGGAGATGCTCAGCCCATCCCCTGGGACATCCCTTACCTGTCGGCACAGAGAGGGGGGAGAGGGGCCGCGAGAGGGTCGGCGAGGGGGTGCCCACCACTAAGCTCTTCCTATTGCTGCTTCGGCAACTAGGGAAGGAAAAAAAGGGAATTAATTTGGGGAAGCAAAGGCCGGGCAGGGCCGGCCGGGCTCGGGCACGTACGGGTCCGTTTGCACGCGACGCCCCGCGCCAGGGGACGCGGCTGCCGTCACCCCATCGATGACGGATCTCGCGCCGCAGGGGAGATCAATCCCCGGCTCCGCGCTGCCGGAGACGAGCCGGCGGGGTTATTTTTAACGAGGAACTGTCTCCTCCGGGTCCCATTTCTGGTTTTGGCCGGCTGGGGAGCGCAGAGGCAGGCGGCCCCTCGGGCAGGAACAGAAAAGGGATCTCAGAGGAGGAAGCGATGAAAACGCCAAGCGGCCACAACTGCTCCGTCACGTGGAAAATGCCCCCCCCCCCGCCCTGGCTGCTACAAACCCCCCATGCTCGGTGGTCCCCACGTCGCAGCGGGGAGGACAGTCGGTCCCCGGCCCCCCGAGACTTTGCGGTGTCGCCGGGCGTTTGCGACGCCCCGGCAGAGGCTCAGCTCGGCCGCGCTCGGGCAAGCGCTGGGGTCCGTGCTGGCGGCCTCGGCACCTCGACACCCATAACCTCCCGGCATCCCAAGCATCAATCCCTGGATATCTGCCGAGCACCCGTCGGGAGCGCTCAGAGTGGGTCCGAGCTCGTGGCCGGGGCCGGTGCGATCCCGCGGAGCTCTTCCGGACAAACCAAAGCCCACGTCCGCAAGCGCCGGGTCTCCACCTCACCACCTCCATTCCCGCTCTCCCAACGCACAAGATTTCCATCCTCCTGGCAGGAATTTCGTTTCTCCTTTCCTTCCAGCTCCTCTCCAAGCCCCAAGCCCAAGGCTGCAGCCCCGCTCCCGCCGCACGCAGCCCATTTCAAGCCCGTTGCGGACACCACGGGCTCATTGAAGTTCTCTTTCACTCTGCCGAGAGGGAACTGCGGATATCCACAGCCCGGAGCAGAATCCCGCGCTGGCTGGCGTGCGAGCGAGAGGACAACCTTCCCCTTCCTCTCCCCGTGCTTCCTCGGGCTGCAAATCCTGCGAAGGTGACGCTGAAATTCCTCGCCGGGCTGGGAACAGGAATCGGCAGGGATGCCACTAATTATGGGACGTCGTTTAACGGCACACCATGGCCCGGTACACCCGGAAAACCGAGAGGATGGACCTGGCGCAAAGGGATTCTCCCCAGATCCCCAAACCAGAAGCGAATGGCAGCTGTGGTAGCCGGGGCGCAGAGGACGGCATTTCGCAACACGTCGTCCGTCCGGACACATGCGGCACCGACGCACGGCCAACGCCGGCGGCACGTGGCCAGAGCTCGGCGGGCGATGCCCGTCACCCCGTCACCTCCCACCAGCATCTCCCACCCCGCGAGGCTCCTGCTCCCACCCTCAAACTGGGACCCCCAGCTCTCCTGCTCAAGGCTGAACGTCTCGGCCAAGCTGGCGGCCAGGGGCGCTGCGGGGGACCCTCCCCAAACCCTTTGCCTCCGGCTGCACCCTCCCCGCGGCGCCTTCGGAGGCCTCGTCATGATGCCGAAGCCTTCCTCCCCCGACCGTTCGCCCTTCCCTGGCCCCACCGTTCGCTTTTCTTGCTCGGACACCCACGGCTGCAAACGCGCAGCTCAGCACCCACCCCCGGAGCAAGAGCAAACCGCAGCCTCTCGCCGGCGCCGCGTGCCGGATGGGAAGCCGAGGCGCTGCGAGCGAACGCGCTCCGTCGCCGAAGCGGCGCAAAGCAGGGGTTTGTCAGCCGGGAGGGCTGCAGAGAGCGGCCGGCTTCGGCCGCTGCCTTGCCGCTCGGCCCCGCCGCGGGGACCGGGACGCGGCGCGTCTGCGCCGCGCGGGGAGGGGATGCCCCTAGGGACAAGGGGCTTGCTCCCGCTCGCTCGGTTTCATTTTGGAAGTGAAAACAAACCTCTAACGAAGCAAGTTCCAGTAAGGGTGACACAGAGGGAGGCCGGCGTTTCCTGTTTCCGCGCGCTCCACCCTCGGCTCCGCAACCATCTTGCGCCACGTTAACCCCGCTTCGCCTGACGCATCATCTACAGCCGGTTCCCGTCCTCCGTGGCGCGGAAACCTCGGGCCAGAAACGAGCCCTGGGGTAGGGACCAAGCCCCGAAGGCAGGAGCTGGGGCTGCTGCCCTCTCTGCCTCCATCACCCACTTGCACGTCTGGTACCAAAAATGGAGCGGAAAATCGCTGTCAGCATCTCCCGCGCTGCCTCGCCACTGCGCTTATTTCAAAGGACGTGGAAAGTGTGTGACGGCCGGCGCGACCTCGGAGCAGGGAGCAAAATAATGTGTCACCCGTCCCGAGGCCGCCCGCGAGGAGGAACCGGCACCCACGCCGGCAGCTGGCCTCAGCGCGGCACGGCCGGGATGCCCACAGGCGGGAGACGGAGCGCGATCCCGCAGGAAGGGAAGGGTCTGGCCGCGCAGCACGACAGCGGCAAACGGCTCCAGCAGGATCCGGGCGAGCGGCGCTGGGCAGCGAGGAGCCAGCACCGTGCCGTACCGAGGGTCACGCCAACCCGCAGGCAGGGCCGTCACCGGGAAACGCACGGAGGGGCCGCAGCATCCCGCTCCTCTGCCGCGGGATCCGACCCCCAAAACTTCCACGGCGAACACCAGGCCGAAGGCCAGCGGCTCGGAGCAGAGCGGGCGCGGGGTGCCGGGAGCAGCGCGGCGGCGAGGCCGCGTCAGGCCGATAAGGGAGCAGGCGCAGTCTCAAAGGGCAAACAGGCGACTCCGCTCCCGGCTACGTGATCACGGGCACGAGTCGGCGCTCCCGGCTCTCCTCTTCTCATGGCTGCGGAAAACGGTTTTCCTCCATATTCTCCAAACGGGTGCGCGGTGCTCACGCGCCCAGAGATTTGGGGAAGTGCCGTGGATCACCACATCCCGGAAAAGTTGATTTGCAGTGGGATAAGTTTGTATTTAACACCAAAATCCACCGAACCGAGCAGCCGCATCCCGAGTTTCTCCGTGACGTTTCTTCTCCGTGACTTGTGCCGGCGCTGAAGCCGGCTGCCTCCGCGGATGGAGGCCGGGATGGGGGAGGCTGGGGACCGCGCTCTGGTCGGTGAAACGCAACATGCTGCCCGGCACAGGCCACACAAACCTCCCCCACATCTCCAAAACCCCACCGGGCAGCTGGCGTCGCTCTGCTGAGCTGCCCCGGCCCCTCTTCCTGCCCGGCTGAAAGCCTGGCGCTGCGGATGCCACACGCCGGAGCCTCCCAAGAGCACCATCCCAAATCCTAGCGGGGAACCGCGAGGTGCTAAGTCACATCAAGAGTTATCGATTTCTTTGCACTGTAAGAAAGCAGCCTAAAGAAACCGCCTCCCTCCCTGGGACGCGTCCCCGTGCCGCGGTTCCCCGACGGCGGGTAGGACGCCGTACCTGTTAGGTCTGCCGGCGCGTTTTCCCGCGGCGTGCGAGGTGCGAACGGCCAGGGGCAGCATCCGCGGAGGAGAAGAGCCCCGTCAGCCAGCGACCCGCCGGCCGTCCCGCCCCGTGCCGACCATCCCGGCGTCCCCTCGCGGGAAATTAGGATCTCTCAGCCCCCTTAATCCCGCTAAATAACACCATATGCTTTCTGCCCGCCGTTAAATAGGCCAGACCGGTTCTCACCGTGGATTCTAGGAACACCGACGAGAGAAGAGCAAATCCCCTGCCCTTCCCGGGAATTACAGCCTCATCGCGCTCAGCCGGAGGCAGCCGACTGCCCGGATCATCTCTCCAACACACATCTCTCCCAGGGCCCCCCCGGGTTGGAAAACCCCGTCCAACGCCTTTTCTCCATCACGGAGGGTCCCCCTCGCCCGTCCCCGTGGCCGTCATTCCCGCAGCTCGGGCGAAGCAGGCGCCTTCCCGGGGCCGGGATGGGCGCCGGGTGGGTTCATTTGCCAAGCGACCGCGTCGCTTTGCACCCGCAGCGATATTAAAGCCGCTCACGACGGGAATATGTCCTCTCAGCCACCGTGCTGCCTTAAACACCGTTTTAATATAAAACCCTGGGGGGGGTTTACACCCGGGCTGGCTGCAGCACCCCAAATCTGCTGGTTGTCCCCTCCCCGGCGACACGTCCCCTCCACCCACCTGGGACAAGGCCGGCGTTGGAGCCAGAGAACTGGGGTAGCCCCCCCGGCACCTCGTTCACGCAGCAGCCCCTGACTCTGCCCCAGCCCCCCTGCCGAAGGGCTGCGAGCCCTTTGCCCCCCCCCCCCGGGCACCCTGGGGACCCTCACCCCAGCTCAGGACACGTCCCGTGGGTGCGGTGCCCACTGTGGCACGGGGGCTCACAGGGTTATTTCCCCCCTTGTGCATGCAAGACGCCCCCCCACCCCCCCACGTGCCTTCAGGGTGCACCCACACCCCCCGGGACTGGGGCACAGCACCCCAAAACGTGTATCCCCTAACGTCCTGGGACCCTAAACTCTGCACCCCCCGTGACACCGAGCTCCCAAGCACCGCACCCCCCGACGCCCAGCCCGCCCCAGCCTGGCAACCTTGGGGCTCTGAGGATGCACCCCCCCCCCCAAAAAAAAAGCTGCACTCACGGTGCACAGCCCCCCACCAACCACACGCCTCGGAGCGCACCCCTCCTCGGTGCACAGTCCCCCCCCAAAACCATGCACCCCAGGGTGCACTCCTGGTGCAAAGTCCTCCCAAACCACGCACCTCCTGGTGCTCCCTCCCTGGTGCAAAGCCCACCCAACCACGCATCCCGGTGCAAGGACTCCCACCCCCAAACCAGGCACCCTGGTGCCCTCCCCAGTGCAAAGACGCGCCCTCAAACCACGCACCCCAATGCGGAGCCCCCCCCAAAACCACGCACTCCAGTGCCCTCCCCAGTGCAAGACGCGCCCTTCCCCCGCGCCCTCCCAAACCACGCACCCCGGTGCCCTTCCTGGTGCTCGGCCCCTCCCAACCCACGCACCCCGGTGCAAAGCCCCCCTCAAGCCACGCACCCGGGTGCACGCTCCCCCCCCCCAGCCCCGCACGCCGGTGCACGGCCCCCCCAAACACCCCCCCGCCCCCGGCCCCGGTACCTCTTGGAGCGCTGGAGCAGGGCGCCGGCCGCCCGCTGGCCCCGGTAACCGGACGGGGCGGCTCCCCAGCAGCTCGGGTCCGACATCGCCCCCGCCCCGGGGCCCGGCCGCGTCCACCGGTACGGCCCGAGCGGCAGCGGCGGGGGCGCGCGGGGCCGGGGCCGCGCCGGGGGCTGGGACCGGGGCCGCGCTCCCGCTGCCGCCCGCCCCTTCCCGCCCGGCGGCGCCGGGGTTGCCATGGCGACGGGCGGCGCCCCGAAACGGGGTCGGGGTTGCCATGGAGACGGCGGGAGCACCCCCCAAATGGGAGAGGGGGATAGGGAGGGAGTGGGTTACCATAGAAACGAGGCAGCGCCCCAGTATGGGGTCGGGGTTATCGTGGAGATGGGGCTGCACCCCAAAATGGGGTCAGGGTTACCATGGAGATGGGGCAGCACCCCAAAGGGGCTCAGAGTTGCCATAGAGGTGGGGCAGCACCCCAAAATGGGGTCAGGGTTACCATGGAGATGGAGCAGCACCCCAAAGGGGTTCAGAGTTGCCACAGAGGTGGGGCAGCACCCCAAAATGGGGTCAGGGTTACCATAGAGATGGGGCAGCACCCCAAAATGAGAGCTTGGGGTTACTGTAGAGACAGGCTAGCACCCCAAAATGGGATCAGAGTTACCATGGAGACAGGGGAACACCCTAAAATGGGGTCAGGGTTACTATAGAGATGGGACATCACCCCAAAATGGAAGCTTGAGGTTACAGTAGAGTCGGGGCAGCACCCCAAAATGGAATCAGGGTTACCATGGAGATGCAGCATCCACCACCGCTGCATTCGAGGGGTACAAATCCCCCCCAAATCAGCGGGGGTGACCCTAAAGCCTGGGGCTCCCTCGGGGCGGGGAGCACTCCCCAACGGCACCCTGCCACCCATGGGACGCCGTGCTCGGAGGGGCGACTGCCCGGCAGCACCCCAGCACCATGCTCCCATGCCGGCTTTCCAGGAGATCCCGAGCAAAGACCCAGCGACCCAGCGACACCCGTTCTCCTTCATGCCGGTGACGAGACCCCGCATGGCGGCGCGTCGCGGCGAGCAGAGCCCCCCGAGCCGCCTGGCACGGCGTCGCCGCGCTCGCCGGGTGGCAAGCGCCACGGCCAGAAATCCTGACGCCGACGGGGTTGGGCGAGGTTTTCGGCTCGGCAAAAGGGCAGCACCGATGCTGGCGGCGCCGCACCCGCACACAGAGGCACCCGCGGGCGCTGCGGATGGCCCATCCTCATCCTCACGGAGACAAGGCCTCGGCTGAGGAACCGCGTGGCCACGCGTGTTTTCCCACGCGCCGCAGTCGTTTCCGGCAAGGGCTGGCGGAGCGAACGCGGCAGAGGGAACCCTGGCTCCCAGCTGCCCGCAGCCAACGGCTCCCCCGGCTCCGTCTCACCGGGCGCCGGCGGCTCTCCCCGGCAGATGGACGGAGGCGCCCGGCATCACCCATGGGTGCCGGGCAGGCTGCCGCTCTGTCCCGCGGGTGTCACGGGGCGCAGGGTTGGGGCGTGACAGCTGGGTGCCAGCGCACCCATTGCACCTTGTCCCCGGGGGCAGAGCGCAGCCGGGTCCGGCCACCCAGCTTCCACGCCGGCAGCGCCCAGCGGGGCACCGCAGAGGGGCTGGTGGCATTTTGGGTCGGGGCCTCCCCTCCCCACTTCTCCCATGGCGAGGGGGGGGTTTCCTGGGTGGGATGAAGGCACCATCCCCCCTCCTATCACGATGCCCTGCCCTGAGCCGATTTTGAGGCGATGTCCCCCCGAAACCAAGGACGCTCGGAGCCTGAACTCTGGCTACCGCGACGGTGTTCCCATCGGGGCACCCCAAAACGCACCGACCGGTAGCAGAGACAGAGCCACTGTCATGGCCGGGCTGTTTTTGGGGTGCGCGGGGGCTTGGGACAGACCGTGGGCGTCACCCCACGTGTCCTGCAGAAGACAGCATCGCTTTTGGGCCCCCTGCCCCGCACTGTGGGGCATCCCACCTTGCTGCCCCCCTGTTCCCCAGAGGTGGCAGCCGCGGTGCCCGGGGAGGGTTTGGGGGGGGGGGGGCTTACCTCGAGGGGTGCAGGGTTAGTAAGGGGCTGCAGGGGCTCAGCAGCGTCGGGCTCTGGCTGCTCGGGGACAAACTGCAAGGCAAGACGTGCCAGCGCGGCATCAGCGGGGGCCGGCGGGGACCCCCATGGCACAGCCCCCCCAACCGGGCTGAGGGGGCCCGGGGGCAGAGGGGGTGAAGGTCGGATGGGGGACCAGGGCTTGGGGGGGGCGGGCAGGGTGGGGAGAGGGGAGTGGGGCAGAGCCGGAGGGGGACGGGGGACAGCGGGGTCACTGCGGGGTGGAAGGTTGCGGGGGGGACACCGGGGGTTTGGTGCTGCTGGGGGGACGGGGGCTCTGTGGCCCGGGGGTGGGGATGGACCGGGATGGGGACGGACGGGGATGGGGACGGACCGGGATGGGATGGACCGGCGCGGGGATGGACCGGACGGGGACGGCCCGGGGCTCCGCCGCCCGCCCCCGGGGCCGGTACCGGTACCGGTACGGGCGCGGCCCGGCCCCGACTCACTCCGGGGTCAGCGCGGGGATCCTCAGCCCGTCCCGCCGCGGCTTCATCCCGCCGCCGCCGCCGCCGCCGCCGCACCGGCTGCCCCCGCGCTGGGCGGCCCCGACCGGGCTCCCTGCTCGGTCCCGCGGGCCCGGGCCCGCCCCCGCGGCTCGGACTGGCCGGGCTGGGCTGGGCTGGGCTGGGATCGGCAGCCCCGCGCCCCCGGCACTGCCCGGCCCGGCCCAGCGGGAGCCCCGAGCCGCCCCGCTCCCGGGATGTGCGGGCACTGCCGGTGCTGAGACACCGCAGCCCAGTACAGCCCCGGTACAGCCCCGGTACAGCCCCGGTACAGCCCCTGGCACAGCTCCAGTACAGCTCCAGTACAGCCCCAGTGCAGCTCCAGTGCTCCCTCCAGTGGACTCATAGCATAGCCCCAGTACAGCTCCAGTGCTTCTCCAGTGGACCCCCAACACAGCCCAACAGACCCCAACACACAACCCCAGCGCAGCTTTGTAACAGCTTCCTACCACAACCCAGTGCACCCCAGTACACCCCAGTACCACTTACAACACCTCAGAACACCCCAATACGCTCACAGCAGAGCACAGCACGCCCCAGTACACCCCAGTACATCCCAGCACACGCACATCAGGTTCCTCCAGTATCAGAGAACACAGTGATGCCGCCCCAGATTCGGGCACAACGAGCCCCAGTGCCATCCGCCACCCATCCCCGCTGCCACCCGCGATGGTGGTGCTGTGTCCCCAAGCGCGTCCCCTCCCCGGGTGACACCCCGGTAGCCCAGCTCGGGGACTTACGCTCTTCCTCGGCGCGGCAGGCTCAGCTCCTTCTGCAACGAGAAAAAGCGGGAAGCGGGGTCAGAACGCGGCCCCAGGCCTCAAGGGGTGCCACGCGCGGGACCCCCATCGGCCACGCGCCCAGCAGCGTCCCCGCCGCTCGCACCGGGCTGTCACCGCGGGATGGATCCCCGCTCACCGTGCCCGGGGTGCCACAGCTCTCCTGTGCTGGGCCAGGGGGACAAATTGCCCTCCCGGGGCCAGCGCAAGGGGACATCTCCTTCCCGAGTCCCAGGGGCTGGCGGCCCCGCGGCCAGGGCCGGGAGCGAGGGCACGAGGGCGGCGGAGCGGGAGCGGCACACGGCCGCCTGGCTGGAGCGTGGCCACGGGGTGGTGGCTGTGGCCTGTCCCCTACCCCGTCCCCCCGACCCCGGGCGCGGGGAGCAGCCGGCAGCCCCCGCGCTGTTGATTTTTCCGGGTGCTGGCAATATTTCTCTCAAGAGCTGTTTGCTCGCAGGTGGTGCAACGGGGCAAAGGGCGGCTACGCGGGCAGGAGCCCCGGCCCGTGCCATCCTCCCGGTGCGGCGGGCTCCGGCTGGCTCCGGCACAGAGCCAGTGCCCACCCGTGTGCCACCGGGCACGTGGCTGAGAGTGGCACAGGTCCCACGGGCACGCTGCGAGGGGCGCAGGGCGGGACGCTGGCACGCGCAGTGGGTGCACGCGCTGGCTTAACGCCCCCGTCATCGCCGTGATCCCGTGCCCACCGCTGGTGCCCGTCGGCCCCGTACCCCTAAGCAGCTTAACCGCATTCCCCAGGCGGGCAGGGAGCTCCCCGCACACAGGGGCTGCTGCCCCCCACGTGGGGGGCACGCGGCAGCACCCCAGCACCCCACACCCCCCTCGGGGTGCCCGCGCCCCATCCCGCTGCCCACGCCGCGCAGCCCCTGCGGAAATCCCTGGATTGGGGCGCGCTGCAACGCAGTGATGCAGCAGCGTTGCCGTGGCAACGGGTGACATCATGCCTGGGCGCACAGGGACTCGGCAGCCCCCGGGGCCCACGGGTGTGCGTCTGGCCCCGGGGTGGTGTGGGTGCCACGGGGGGTGCGGGTGCAGAGGGTGGGTGTCCGGGGTGGGTGTGGGTGCCCCAGTGCAGCCAGCATCACCGGGTGACCCCAGGCCCGGGCTGGGGATGGGGGTGCAGGGTCCCTGCGTGGAGCAGGAGCCCCCCAGCACCCTCACCCAGCCCTGCTGTGGCCTGGCCCGGACCCCCACCCGCAGCCGGGGCTTTGCCGCCCGTCCCCAAGCAGAAAAGGGTCACGTCAAGGATTTCACCACTCAGCCACGTGCAGATGGGACAGGGGACAGACGCCCCTGTTCCCCACGCTCACCCCTGCCCCGCGGCGCAGCCTCCCCACCCACCTGTGGGTGCAAGGGCGCAGAGTGGTCCTGCACCACTGGTCCAGCACCCAGCACTGCCAGGGGCTCTCCGTCCACGCTGCATCCCCGGGGACAGCCCGAGCGTCCCCCAAGGGCCCTGGGGACCTGCGCGGAGCAGCGCTGCGGGGCCAGCACCCACAGAGGGCCCGATGCACCCATCCGGCACAGCGCATCTCCCATCAGCAGGTCCCGGCGGGAGCCAGGATCAACCATCGGCCGATACCCACGGGGACGGTGTCAGCGACAGCATCGCTGCTCAGAGCTTCCCACGGGGTCATGGGCATGGAGCCACGGCGCCGAGGGTCCCCGGGGGCTGCTGGGAGCGACACCGTGCCCAAGAACCCCGAACGCCGTGGCCCTGGCTCCGAGCGGCCGCCTCGGTGGGGTCGCAGCTCCCACGCGGGGCTCTCGCCCTGGCTGCCTGTGCGGTGCCGCACCAGCTGCCCCGCGGAGCTGCCAGCTCGGACGAAGGCAGCGCGGTGCCATCCTCCAGCCGCCCAGGCGGCTCGGGCCGGGCCCCGCTTGCTGCGGTTCCTTTCTGCGGGCGGGGACGGAGGCACGACGCCTGCCGGAAAATCGGGCTCGGGGCTCAGCTCCACCAGCCGGAGGGGACCACGGTCGCCATCGCTTCCACGGCAGCGGATGCCGGGGTCCCTGCCGGGAGTGGGTGCGGGATGGGTGCCCGTCGGCCTCCTGGGAGCACACAGGGCGCTGGAGGGGGCGGCTGCTCGGAGGGGCAAACCGGGGCTGGCACAGCGCTTCGGCGCAGGCCCGGAGGGACCACGGCGCTCCCCCGGGAGCCCCCAGCCCCCGCACATGTGGGTGCCCACCCCCAAGGACCCCGCGGGGCGGCTGAGGGTCGCAGCCCGCCCCGCTCCCGGTGCTGGGTGCCCGGCTCCCGTCCCGCCCGTCCCACGCCGCTCGCGCGCAGCCCTCGCCCCTCGCCCGCCCAGCGCCCACCTCCCCTCGCACGCCCCCGCCCACAGCACCCAACTCCCACCCGCAGCGCCCACGCACGCACGGCACCCACCTCTCCCCCGCAGCACCCGCCCCCCGCAGCACCCCCGCCTCCCCCCGCAGACCCGCACCCCCCCGCCGGGGCTGCGCTCCCCCCGCGCCCGGTGCCCACCTGCAGGCCCCGCCGCCGCAGGATGCTGGGCTCGTCCATGCCGCCGTGCCCGCCGCCGCCTCCCGCTGCGCCCGCTCCGCCCGGTGCCACCGGTCCGGTCCGCCCCGCCGCTGCCTCCCGGGGCGCCCCCCAGCGGCTCCGCCGCGTTAGCGAGAGCGCATCCGCACGGGGTCCGGGGCTGGCACGGCACGGGATGGCGCGGCACGGCGCGGCACAGTCTGCCTGGCTCGGTACGGCCCGGCACAGCACAGTCTGGCACAGCACAGCACGGCACGGCACTGTCTGGCTGGCTTGGTACAGCCCAGCATGGCACAGTCTGACATGGCACAGCATGGCACAGCACAGGGCTGGCACAGCCTGCCTGGCTCGGTACAGCCCATCATGGCACAATCTGGCACGGCACAGTACGGCACGGCACAGCCTGGCATGGCACAACACAGGACAGCACGGAATGGGGCTGAGCACAGCACAGCCCAGGGCTGGTGCAGTCTACCTGGCTCGGTACAGCCCAGCACGGCAGGGTCAGGCACAGCATGGCACAGTTCAGCATGGCCCAGTGCTGGCACAGCGCAGCACGGCACAGCGTGGGGCTGGCACAGCCTGCCTGGCTTGGTACAGCATGGGCAGGTCTGGCACGGCACAGCATGGCACAACACGGTACTGGCACAGCACGGCACGGCACAGAAGTGGCACAGCCTGCCTGGCTTGGTACAGCATGGGCAGGTCTGGCACGGCACAGCATGGCACAACACGGTACTGGCACAGCACGGCACGGCACAGAAGTGGCACAGCCTGCCTGGCTCGGTACAGCCTAGCACAGCACGGCCAGGGGCTGGCGCAGGAGGGCACAGAGTGGCAACAGCCCCCGGCTTGGTGTGGTCCAGCCCAGGTCTGTCCCACAGTTGGCACGGCACAGCACAGCTCGATCCATACGGCCCAGTGCTGCCCAGTACAGTCCAGCACAGCGTGGCACAGCCCAGTCTGGCACAGTCCAGCGTGGCACGGCCTGGCACGGCACAAAGCAGCCCAGCCCGGCTTAGCGTGGCGTGGGTACAGCAGGGTCCTGCTGCGCGTTGCGGCTCGGCAAAGCCCGGCACAGCTCCGTTCGGCACAGCACGGCTCGGTGCGTACCCAGCCGGGGGGGGCCCAGCGCAGGCGGGAGCTGCGGGGGTCCCTCCGCGCCCTGACCTCGGCCGTGCCCACGGGGGCCTGGCAGCACCGTCCCGGCGCGTGGACGCTCCCGCCAGCGCCGTCCCGCGGCCCTGAGCGCGGGCCGCACAAGGGGACGCTTTCTGCGGGAACAAGGGGACTCTGTGCGCGGCCCCCAGCGCCGCCCGGCTCCGTCGTCCCGGGGTCACCCGCCCCGTCACGCGGCTGCCGGCGGCCCCGGCGACACCGCGCGCTCCTGCCTCACTGGGGCTTTGTTCGCCGCCGCGGGGGACGAGTCGCGCCGGGGAAGGGCGCAGGACCCCAGTTTCGGTGACGGCCACGCGCACACGCGCTGCCGAAAACCCGAACCGCGCCAGCCGTGGAGCAGCCACGCGAGATTCGCCCGGTTACGGGCCGGGGATCAAAAACACGCCGCGAAGTTTGCGGAAAAAAAAAAAAAAAAAACAAAAACCAAAAACCCTCAAAACCCCAAGAGATCTCTTTTGCTTACCTTGCGCTTCTCACCGGGCCGGGGCACGCGGCGCAGCCGGGGCACGCGGCGCAACCGGGGCAGGGTTTGGCCGAGTCCTGGCAGGCGCGCCGGCCGAAAAAGGGGATATTTTGGTTGCTTTCTCTTTTGCTTTTGGTAAAAGTGAGGCACACAATCGCACCTCCTGCTCTGCCCCGCTTGGGAACGGCCGCGCTCCGGCAAGCTTTGGGCAGAAGAGGAAACGTCGGCCGCGGGGAGCTGCGCCGGGGCCGCCGCCGAGCTGGGGGAAGGCACCCGCCGGGCGCTGCGGGAGCGGGGGGCCGGGAAGGGCAGCGGAGCCGTGGATCTGGCGTGGGACAGCGCGGGCGGCCCATGCTGGTGTGGCTGCTGGCGGCGCTGGCGGCGGGTGGTAAGTGCTCCCGCGGCGCCGGGAGATGAGAGATAACTTCAGAAAAAACTTTCGATGAACGATTCGGGGGGGCGATAAGGTCTGGGGAGCTGTCGCCGCGCTGGAGACGCTCACCCAAAAACCACACGTTCCCGGCAGAGGGGGGAAACGGTGGGGTTTGGGTGAGAATCGCCCACGCGGCTGCTGCGATTCCCCCGGGCGAGGATCGCGGGGGTCGGACGCCGCTGCTCCTTGCCGAACGTGCCGGGGTCTGGGGTGCGGGAAGCCCCCAGCCGCCGCGCTGTCCCGCAGGCACGGCCGCGGACCCCGGCTTCTCCTGCTGGAAGCAATGCCGCTCGCGTTGGTTCCTCTGCTCCTGGCCGCCCCGCGGCCCCGCCGGCGACACCTCCTACCTCCTGACTCTCTGGTGAGCTGGGGACGGGCACTGCTGCGTCCTGGGGAGCCCGTGGGACGCGTCGTGCCCGGGACACTCGGGGACACGCGCCCACGGCGCCCCGCGTCCGCCCCATCCGGATCCGACCTCGTGCCCGCTCCCCCCGCAGCTACGTGACGCCCAGGCTGTGCCAGCGGTTCGAGGCGGGCGCGAGGACGACGTACACCCTGAAGCATCACCACGTCTACGTCCTCACCAACGCCACGGCCTGGGTGGAGGCGCGCCGGGGGGGCCACGTCCACAGGACCCCCAACCTCACGCTGTACCTCGACGAGGCCGGTAAGCGCCGGCGGGGCCGGGCCGGGCGCCAGCACCGGTGCCGATAACCGCGAGACCACCGTGTCTCCGCAGTCAAGCCGGACCCGCCGCCCAGCGGGACGCCCTTCACCAAGAGCGGCGGCCGGCTGCGGCTGCGGGTGCCGCGGCCGCCGTGCCACCGCGGGGGCTGGCCGCCACAGCGGGAGGCTCGCTTCCGGAGGATGGGCCACTGCGACTGGACGCAGGTAAAAACACCGTTTGCTGGAGCCGGCAGCGGTGGTCAGCAGCGTCCCGGGGGCTCGGTGACGACGCCACCGCCCCCCCTCCCCCGCCACCTCCATCCGTGTCCCATCTGTTTCGCCGCGTTATCGGCTCTGCCCCGTCCTCCCGGCCCCGGGATCCCGCCGCCGTCCGTGGAGATTATGCAGGCGAAACCCCGGATTAGACCAACGACGCGGGCGGACACAATCCGGCCGCTCGTCCCCAGCAAACCCCCCCCCGCAGCTGGGACCCCCCCCCTGCTTCCCGGCTGCTGCCAGTGGGGTCCCGGGGCCGAAGCCATGGTCCCCCGGCCAAGGGGACCCTCCTGGCCACCCAGTTTGGCTCCCCCAGCCCCTGCGATGTTCACAGGACATGGCAGCATCTGCTTTCACGTCCCAGTAACATACTGGCCTTACTGGGTGGGCGCCTCCGTCCCTGGTTCTCTCTGCAGGTGACGTGCGAGTCGGTGATGGAGGAGGACGACTCAGGTGGGTTGAGCCCGTGGGGACGCGGGGGCCAAGCATCTCCCGGGGGAGCCCCCAGGTCCTGGTGGGCCCCCAGCACCCTGCGGTGGCCAAAAGTTGGGGAAACCGAACCTGCCCCTGCCCCCCCCCGTAGTGACCTGCACCCTGGGGCGGGACGGCGCCTTCGAGGTCCAGCTCCGGCACAAGCCCTCCCACTGGAGCAGTTACTGGAGCGACTGGAGCGGCTCCATCTTCGTTCCCGAGGGTGAGGAAGAGGAGCGGAAGCAGACGAGATCCCGACGGCTCCCCAAAAAACGCCGATAGCCCAGCCGGGCTCGTTCCTCTTGCAGAAATCCTGGCGAGCCCGGCGCCGAGCTACCAGCTGGGAAAACTGGGGAGAGACGGGCAGCGGGGGCTGCGGCTGGACTGGCAGGTACGGCGACATCCCCCAGGGAACCCCCTCCCGCAGCCCCCCTGCCGTCACGTCCCCCGAGCAGCCGCCTGTCCCGTCCCGTCCCCAGCCAGCGCCCCGGGAGCAAGGGGACGTCACCTACACGCTGCGCGTCCGCATGCTGGCGTGCCGCTGCGCCTGGCCGGCCCAGGAGGACGTCGCGGTGCTGGGCGGGGAGGTGACGGCGCACAACCTCACCCTCTGCGGGGCCGAGTACCAAATCCTGCTGACGGCGGCCAACGCCGCCGGGCCGGGGCCGGCGTGGCAGCTCCGCGTGCCGGCAGAGCAGCGCCCAGGTACGCGCCGGGCGGCGGCGCCCAGCTCGCCGGCGGCCTGGAGGGAGTTATTTTCCCAGCCGCCCCTCACGCCGCCCCGTCTCATCCCAGATCTCGGCTTCAAGGATGTCCGCGTGGCCGGCGGCGCCGTGACGGCGCGGTGGGAAGCGCCGAGCCCCGGCTTCGTCTACTGCTTCGAGAAGCAGCCGCTGCCGGGAGCCCCGAATCCGGGCGTTTGCGTCCGACGGGATTTCCCTGCCGGGAGCGTCCATGTGGAGAGAGGCAAGGGAGCGCCCCGAGCCCCCCGCTCGTCCCCCCTGCCCAGGACGGGGGTTTCACAAGCATCCCCGCTTCCCACCCCAGGAGCACTGGAAGCGCCGGGCTGTTACCGCCTGGCCGTGCACGGCTGGGCGCCGGCGCGGGGCTGGGCCACCTTTGCCCTGCGGCACCACTACGCCAGCAACGGTTCGTACGGAAACATGCCGCGCCCGCCTTACCTGTAAAATGGGGGGGTTCCCAAAACGCTCCCCCCTTTTTTTTTTTTTTTCACATCCCGCTCACCATCACGCGCAGCCTCGCTGGCCCTGCCCGTCCAGATCAATGCCAGCGCCGGGGACGCCGCCGCCGTCGTCCTGCGCTGGAGCCCGTCCCCGCGTGCCGCCTGCCCTGGGGTGCTGGCCAAGTACCTCGTCTGCCACGCGGCCCGGGGGGACAACGTGACCTGTGAGTGGGACCCCCCTGCCACCCCCGCGGGGCGGGAGGAGGGTGCCGCTGCCGGACCCCCGCCTTGCTCGTTATCGTTTGCCCAGACGGCGAGGCGGACGCCGCGGCGTCGCACTACACCCTCCGAAACCTACGGCCCGGCACAGCCTACCGGGTGGGCGTTTGGGAGGTGACGGCGGAGAGCGAGGGGACCTGCAGCGCCGGGTGGCACTTCCAGACCAAGGCACTGGGTACCGGCTGGAGACCCCCCTTCCCCTCCCCGTGGGGCGCTCGCCCTCGCCCCGAAATGGCTCCCGCGTCCCACGCCGGTTGCCGGGGGACGGCGGCGCCGCCGCTCAGCCGTGCCCGTCCCCAGGTCCCCAGGGAGCGGCGTGGAGATCCAACCTGAAGTACCTGGGCATCTCGCTGGGTCTCCCCGCCGTGGCTGCCGTCTACCAGCTGAGCAAGAAGAGGTGACAGCGGCGACGGTGGCCCCCTCGCCCCCCCATAATCCTCCCCCCTCACCAACCACCCCCCCTCTCTCCAGGGCTCGCCGCCTTCTCTTCCCGCCCCTGCCCAAGCCCGTGGGCAGCAAAGCCGTCCAGTTCTCCGACGGGGAAACGGGCCCGGTGAGGAGCGAGGCGCGGGAGGGACCCTGCGCGGGACACAGGCGTGGGATGTTCCCACCCCAAAACACATCTGACCCCCAGGGCCAGCCCCGGCCAGGCCTGCTGGAGCCCTTGGAGAGGTTCAGCGCGGCGGAGCTGCTGCTGACGGAGCTGGACGCCAGCAAGGAGATGCCGGACGCCAGCAAGGAGACGCCGGACGCCGGCACGCGGCCCGGCGTGGCGGCTGAAGAGCCGGCGGCAGCGCGCTCGCTGGGCCACGATAAAGGGCTGCCCTTCGCCTACCGCAGGCAGGAGGTGCCCAGCCCGGTGGGATTTCCCCCGCCCGGCAGCACCGGCCACCCGCTCGGCAACGAGGAGGAGGAGGAGGAAGAAGAGGAGAGAAGGCAGGGGTTGCGCCAGCCGCTGGTGCCCATCGCCCTGCTCATCTCCGACAAACCCGTCATCATCCGGGACCAGGGAGCGTGGGACCCACCGCCGGAGACGTTGGTGCCGTAGCCACCGCCGAGCTGGGACAGCGGGGACGGGCGGCAAGGGGGGGATGAAAGAGGTGACCCACCAGACGCCCAGCACCCACCCCGCGGGCGCGAGGCCGCACCGGCGCTGCCAGGGATTTTTCTGCGTTCCAGGATGCGGACGGCGACGCTGGCGGTAAATACGGAGGGAAGGAGGCAGCAGGGTGCGGCCGGGGCCGAGGGGATTTCCTCGGTCGGATCGGGAGGAGAGGCAGAGCTTCATCCCGGCCGGCTGCCTCCCGCCACAGCGGGGGCCGGCGTCGCCCCGGCGGGACGGGGGCACAAAGGGCCGCCGCACCCAACGCCGGCTGCTTGCGAGAAGTAAAAAAATATACAAAAGTGTTAAATATGCAAAATTCAAGAAAATAAAGGCAAAATTCAAGAAAATTAAAATAAATCGTGAAGCAGCAGCACCGAGGTGCCCTCCCTTGCCCACCCCGGGCAGGCTGCAGCACGGGCTCAGGGTCGCGGGCGCCGCTCGGCGCCGCAGGGCTGGGGCCGGGGGTGACCCCGCGCAGGCAGGGGCCCCCCCCCGGTCCCCTCGCGTGGGGCCACGCCGCCGCCTCGGTTCTTATCTGGGGCGGAACTGGAGATGCTGCTGAAGATGAAGAGCGGTTTGTGGTTTTCGTCTGCCCTGTGCGCAGGGGCCGGAGGCGTCAGCGTTTTCTTGCTGAGAGCGCAAAAAATTAAAAGGATTTAAAAAAAAAAAAAAAAAGAAAAAGAAAATGAGGTTAGCAGCACGGGGAAGGCTGGGGAAAGCAGCGCCTGGCGCGCTTCGCGGGGATTTCACCAAAACGGCGCTCGCAGCGGCGGCACGCGCGGGCGGGAACCATGCCGATGGCAGATGACGCAGCGTGGAGCGCGGCCGGGGCGGCACACGGCTGCGTTTCGGTGCGTTCCCTGGGTGTCACCCCCACCAGCCGTGGCTGGGCTGGGGTCCACGGCTCTTCCCGGCGCTCCGGGGAGGACGGCCGGCCGCAATGGCGGCATCCCCGTGGGCGGGGGTCCCAGCTGGCCGCGTGCGCACAGGGCCCCCCACCACCGTGCCCACCGGTGTCCGGCACCGCACGTCCACCGCGCCTCGGGCGCCCGCGAAGCCACGAGGTGGCACCAGCCCCGCGTCCCCAGGGTGCTCCCCCACCGCCTGGAAGAGCAGATCCACCTTCCCCTCCCCGCCACGCGTCCCCCCGGCCCTCCAGCACCTCACATCCCTGGGGATCGGTTGGAGGCCGGGGATCTGGCATCCCCCCAGCCCCAAAAACCCAGCCAGAGCGATCAGATTTAGGGATTTTACTGGGATTCGGGTGACCCCAGGCTCGCCGTCGGAGCGCACCAGGCCAGCCGCGCACGGAGGAAGTATTTGGTTACCGGCTCGGCGCGAGCACGCGCTCGAGTTTCAGCCCCGGCCCCTGTTTACAGCCCATTTTGGGGGCCGGGGCGGTGAAGAAAGCGGCAGCGGGGTCATGGCTTGGCTCGGCACGGCTGGGCGGCGGCGGTAAACACATCGCCCGGCTCGGGGCCAGTGCCGCCGCCAGTTCATAATTCCTGCGCACGGAACAGGTTCAAGCCGGGACGGTCAGTCCCCACAGTCGCATTAAAAACACCCGGGGGGAGAGGGGGGGCCCGGGGGACACCCCCGCCACCGCCCTCCGGGGATCCATTGCACCCTTGGTGCTGCTCACGTCCCCCCCAACGCCTTCGGGGACAGCCCCGTCCCCGCTGACTGCCCCGTCCCCGCTGACAGCCCCCCTCATCCTTTCCCACACGTGTCCCGAGTTGGCCGGTGCTCTGCTGGGAACACGGCGCCACGCAGAGCCCACGGGCAAGGTGCTGGGGAAAATTAATTAAGCCGGCCTTGCCAATTAGCACGCACCAGCAGCTCGGGACTTTCTAATTAGTTTAAATTTCACAGCGCTGTTTTCCAAATGAGCCTCCGGAAGCTGCTCTCAGCCCAGCGACGCGAGGACGGCCGCCAGGCCAGCTTTCCCAGCCAGGACGTGACCTTCCCTGCTCTTCCATCCGGATCCAACGCCGCGTGGGACCCAGACGTGCCGCGGGGCATGGGTTATGCCCGGCGAGAGCTGCTGCCGCTCGTGGCCTGAGAACGGGCAACTCGTTACACCCACCGTGGGGGAGGTGGGGGGGGGCAAGCAGAGCGGAGCAGCCCCAGCCATCCGCACACGTGTACCCCGACACCTCCGTGAGCGGCTAATTTAAGACCCGCCGCCTTTTATTTTTAGAGGAGGACATCTGATTTTGTTCCGCGACGCCTTTTTGTATCGCCTATTTCTGGCCGGCTGTTTACAGCCGCCGGTGCCAGCGCGGCCCAGTCAGGGTGCCGTTGGCCAAGGCGCGCGCCGAGCATCCCTGCCCTAACGCGGAAAAACCTCCCCCCGCTCCCACAGCATCCCGGCAACGCGGCCGGGGATTTACCCCGCACCACCTCCACCTCCGCTCGCCCCTGCGGAGCGGGAAATTCAGCGCCGCATCCCGGGAAAGCGAGCGGCGGGGCCGGGATTCGGCTCCAGGATGGAGGGGTTTGACCGGATTCCCAGCCCCGGGGGAACGCGGAGCGTCAGCCCGGTTTTGGCACGGGGCGGCCAAGGCGGGTGCAGCCCTGCGGCCCCTTCCCTCGCCCGCGGGGTCTTTGCGCCCAGCCCCGCTGTGGCGAGGAGGAGAATCATTTTCCGGGCAGAAAGCCACCACCTGCACAATGCCACCCGCTCCGGGAGGGATTAGGGCACCATTCAGGAGCCGCTTGGACTTAATTTCTAAGCAAACAAACCAATCCCTGGGATTTGTCTTTTTTTTTTTTTTTTTTTATTTTATTCTTTAAGCAGAGTCCAAGCGCTGTGCCTCGCCCCGGCGTTGCAAAACCCCCGCGGCCAGGATGCTCGGGGGCAGAAAAACCCCTGCAGCTGGGGAATTGTTCCTTTTCCTCCCTCAGAAAAGCTTCTGGGGTTCCCACCCCCCCGGCATCACCGGCACAGGGCCTCGCGGCCGCACCCGAGCGGTGGGGAAGGGGCTGCCGGGACCGCAGCCGGCCGAGGTTCGGCCGCCGGCCGCGGCTGGGCTGGGGGCGTTCGGAACGCCATGGGTATTTCGGCACCGGCGTTTCGCAACTGCGCGGTGTCACAAGCGCCGCCACGCTCCTGCTCTGCGAACGGGGGCCCGCGTCCCCGCACGCGAGCTGGGAGAAGCGGTTAAAAAAAAACTCCTCTACCGCGCACAAAACATCCGGGCGAGGGCCGGAAATATTTTCCCTCTGCCGCTCGAGCGTTTTCGGATGGCTGCACGCGGGGCCGGCAGCCGGGGGGCAGCTCAGCCCCTGGCACGGCCGAAGCTTTCCAGGCTTTGGCAGCCGCCCGGCGCAGCAAAACCACCGCTATTGATTTTTTTTTTTTTAACTGAAAACTTATAATAATAATAAAGGCAATCATAAAGCGAGGGCGTCGGGAGCGGGGCGGCCGCCTCCTGCCCCGGCTGAGCGTGAAGGAACGGACGCGGCGCCCTTACCGGCGCAGACGACGCAGCCGAGCCGCCCGGCGTAAATGCATTTCGCTTACGCTGGCGGCCGGGGTTGAGCTAAAGATAACTGGCTCACTAAGAACCAGAAAACCCCCCAAAATCCTGGTTTTTTTCAGCAAAACCTCAGGGAAGGAGCTGATCCTGGAGCAAGCAACCTGCTGAGCTCTGCGGCAGCAAACGCAGGGCCGAGAGCCGTTCCCCCCGCCCCACGCGCTCTCGGGGTTTACCAGCTCTTCGCAAGCCGATCGACTCTCCCTCATTTTTTTCCCACACGAAACCGCCGGGAAAGCGGAGCGAACCGGCTCAGGGTCCCCCGGGAACCGGCTCAGGGTCTGCCGGGAGCGTTCGGCGGAGCGGTGGCCGCCCTCGCCGCCGGCCGCGGCCACCTCCAGCCGGCCAGGAGCCCCACGGGCTATCGCTGCTGCCATCGCCGGGCAGGATGCAGTGGCATTTACACAGCTGCCGAGCAGGAAAATCCCTCTCCTGCTCCTCACAAGCGTTTAAAAGTAATCAGGTGCAGGCTTGCTAACGAGGCCAGTAAAAAAGGGGAGGGGGCTTTACTGGTAAGCTCCCAGTAACGTGTGGGCATCCTTGCAATCAGAGCCACCGTCCCCCACAAACTGGCCTTGGCTCTTGGGTGTTTTTTTTTTTGAAACCAGCTCAAAATTGCTGTTTCTTGCTGGAGCGGGGTGGGGGGAGGACAAGAAAAAAGGCGCAGGACCCCGTTTCCAGGTGCTTTGAGAGCAGGGAGCGGCTGGGGGGATCAGAGCTGGGGGGCTGGCCAGGGCTGACCCACGGCAGGAGTCGCCCTGGGAATGGGGACCAGTGGAAGTGACGGCCCCCCAGCCCCTGCCGCTGGGTAGGGGGTGGCCGTGTCCCCACCAGCACCCAGAGCAGCCCCCTGGGGAGGGCGGCGGTGCCTGGTGCTGGATACGGCGCGCGAGCAAGGTTTCAGCTGCGGGGAGACGCGGTGGTCAGGGCGTGGGGTGCCACCGCGCCGCGTCCCCCGAGACGAGGGTTTCCGCACGGCTTGCGGAGCAAAGCAAACCCCGCCGGCGTGGGGAGCGGCACTGGGAGCAAAGTCCCACGGCGCCACATCGCTGGCGCGGGGCAAGGCGGCGTCACCCGCGGGTCCCAGCCCTTCCCCGCGTGCTGGCGTGGGAGCTGCGGCCGTGTCCCCAGCCGGGCCAGCGCCGACCCCGCGCGCCCTGTTTGCGTGCCAACACACCACGTGCTGCCGTCGGATGACTCGGGGGGGGGGGATTTTTTTTTTTTAGTGGTGTTGTTTTTCTGAACAAAGCCAAAATATTTGCGTCCCCGCGGGGACGACTCTGGGTCACCAAGCCTGCGACGCTGCGCCGGGGTCCCAGCGGGAGAGGGGACACCCGGCTCTGTGGGGAGGGTTCCCACTGGCTCCCGGCGCCGGCGGCCGCGGCCCCGGCGCGGTCCCCGCTGTTTATACATAGACATGTTTGTGCGCAGCGCCCGGCCCCTTCCTCGCTCCCAAACAACTGGATAAAAGTCAAAAAGTCATAAAAATTTTCCATTGCCCGAGGGAGGGAGCGGTGACCGCGCAAGGGGTCGGGTGGCCTCGCTGCGAGGGACCCCAAAGCGGGGGGTCAGCTCCAGAAAAACAGGGGGCTGGGGGCCATGCGGTGAACAAGGCGGCGGTTTGCCCCCGGCCGCCTGCGGCACCAGCCGGCAGCCGCGGGGGTCTCGGCGAGCACCGCAACGCCCGCGTGCACCGCCACCGCGCTCCGTGGGGACGGGACGCGCGGTGCACGCGACACGTCCATCCGGGTGCTCCAGACCCCGTTTTCCGGCAAAACCCAACGCCGGTTTCTCCGCGGTTTTCCCCCCAGCAGCCGGAGGGGCTCAGCGCCCGCACCGGCTCGGCCGCCGCTCCGGGAAAAAGCTGCGATTCCCGTCGAGCCGGGGAGGAAGGCCCCGGTGCAGGGATGCGGGGACTTTGCCTGCGGTTTCCGTGGGCGAGAGCGGCTCCGGCAAACAAACGGCTGAGTCAGCGGGCAGAGGACGCCTGCGGAGCCGCCCCGGCATGTCGGGGCGCACGGCTGCTTCCCGGCACCCCGGCAGAGCGCCGGCACTGCCGTGGGAAGGGGGACCCCGGAGACGCTGCTGGGACCAAGCCGCGCCGGTTGCAGCACCGGGGATTGGAGCAAAACCGAAGCAAGGCCTGGCGCTGCCGGGGACCGCGTGCGCGGGGACAGAGCGGGGCGTCCCCGCTTGGGCAAAATCCAGATTTATCATCACTGACCGCCCCCTCTGCCAGCAGAGCGGCCCCCGGTGCCCCCACGGTGGGCGTTTTGGGGCGAGCTGTGCCCCACGGGGCTCAGCCCAGCTGGGATGGGGGGGAGGCAGCGCTTGTTTTGGGAGCTGGACGGGCGCCCGGGCCGGGAGGCAGGAGCCGCGCGGATAATCCCCGGCCCTCGCTGGGCTGCGCCGGCGCCGGCACATTCTGTCCCTGCCAGCGCTGGGACGGTCGCGAGCTTCGCGTGTCACCCTCCCCGCAGCATGGCCGTGCTGGCCCCCCGCCCTGACCCCGCGCCGGAGGACAACAGCCGCGAGCGAAGGCCGTGGCCGCCATGCCGGGACCGAGCATCCTCAGGGGACAGGGAGAGCTGGGGGGAAGCAGCAGCCCCCCCAAAATGCTGCAGAAAGGGGCTGCGGGGCTGGGAGCCGGGCGCAGGGGTCCTAGCACCCCAGCACCTGGGGCAGAGGGGTCCCACATTTTGGGGACTGAATGGCAAAAAGGAAAAGAGAGAGGAGCTGAGCGTGGGGCGGGGTAGGGGGCGGCGTTTCCGTGCCCCTCTCGAGGAGCGGATTTTGCCGGGTGGTCCGGGAAGCATTTTCCACCACGCGGGGCCAAGGGCTATAAATACTCCCGGCACTGTCATTGCACAACACGCCTCCCGCCCGGCACCGCGGCCGGCATCGCCACACAGGGCACGGGGCCGTCGGGTTCGGCAGACCCCCAGGGACCCCCAGTTCCCCGGTGCCGATAAACAGGAGCTGCTCAGCGGGGACTTTGGAGCCGGGGAAGGTAAACAGCAGAAGGCCGGAGGGAGCACCGGCGGCGCTGCCAGCCGTTGTGAAAGCGCTGCCGGGGGGGGGGTCTGCACCTCGCCCCGGCTCCCAGTATCCAGACGAGGTATTTTTAGCCCCTCTGGGCTTCAGGAAAGCAGCCCTTGGCTGGCAAGAGCCCCAGACAGGCCGTGCCCCCCGCGTCGCTGCGCTACCGCCTGGCTCGGCAAGAAAATCCTGGAGGCATTTGCAAGAATTCCTGCTGGAAAGATCCCTCCCACGTGGCGAGCGGGAGCGGTGCCCACTGGCATTGGGTTCCCTGGCCCGGCGCGGCCTGTCCCCATGGCCGTCACCGTCACGGCGTGATGCGCTTTCCCAGGACGGCGCAGCGGGATGGCGGGGTGCTCGGCCACTCTCCTCCCCCTCCGGCCCCGGGAATAAGCGTCCCCTTGTGCGGCCGGGGCAGATGATCGGGGTCTGACCGGCAGCCCCCGGCTGTCCCTGCCGTTTGGCCTTGCCGGCACAGAATGGCTCCCTTGTGCCGCGCGGCGGCGTGGCGGAGGCTGGCTGGAGGGGGCCGATCACAGGGTTTCCTTCGGGGGCACCTCTCTCGGGGGGGTTGCGGCTTTGCCGTTGGTGCCCCCTTTGATGTCACCAAAAAGCCCCAGCGCAGCTGAACCACGAGGCCACGCAGCGCCGACCGCCGCAGCCGCCGGCGGCAGATCTGGGCACGCGTCTCCCCAAACAGGGACGCCAACGCATTCACTGTGAGGCCGGTTAATCCTCTTCCGAGGAAGATTACTCGGTGCACCGGGGATGCCGAATAAAAACCAGATTTGAATAAAGGCTGCACGAGCACCGGGCTCTCGCAGGCAAACACGAGGACGAGTTTATCTCCCGAGCTGCGGCCGGGTGCCTGGCCCGCTGCGGGAGCACGTGTTCCGACACGGCCACGGCCCTGAGCCGCTCAGTAAACAACAAAAAAAAAAAAGAAAAAAAGAAAAAAAAAAAAAAAATCGCATTCCAGCAGCAATATTTTTAAACAGCACAGTCTGTGGAGGACACGGCTAAAGCCCCAGCTCCAGCCCTGCTCCGCACGCGCCAAGATTCGCTGCGCTCAGCGGAGACACGGAGCACGGAAATGCTGCTAAAAAACAAACCGCAACGCAGGGAAGCCGGTGAGGGAGCCTTCCTGCTCCTCCTGCGCAGCAGCAGCCTTCTCGGCCCGGGGCTGATCCCAACCTGCCTTGGGAACGCTAGATCCTCGCTGGATCTGCCGCGTCCCCGCCGGGCTCCGGGGATGGAGGAGAGCGTCCGTCCCCCAGCAGCCCGGACACAAATAGGAAGCGAGTGCGGAAAAACACAACAGGATCGCTCGCAGCCCTGCTAACGGGAAGGGGGCCAAACCTGCACGGGGGCGGAGAAGCCGGAGGCACAGCACGGAGCATCGCTCAGAGCTTGCCGGGGGAGCCCGACATCCAGGCAGGATGAGGATCCACCCGAGGACGAGGGTCCAATCTGGGGGAGCAGCGCTGGCCAAGCGACCCGGTTAATCCCAGTGCGGAGCAGGACTGGGTGCAGGGTGGATGGGTGCCCACGGGCCGACGAGGCGAGGGGAGGGAGCGCTCCCGCTCCAACATCCCCACAGCCGCAGGAGCCGAGCGGCTCCAGGCAACGTGAAGCGTGGGCAGAGCCGGTGAGCAGATCCAGCAGAAAGAGAGCAATAAAAAAAAAAAAAATATATATATCCAGGCAACATCTGGGTTTAAAGGATGTATTTCAAGCCAAAATTCCCCAACAAAAAGTCATACAAAAAGAACAATCAGAGACAAGAGTGGTCATTACAAAAAGTGTTCACAGATACAAACACAAAAGTCATCTGAGCAATCCCCAGCGAGCGGAGCGCGGCCCCAGCGCGGGGGCCAAGGCAACGCCCGGCGTCGGTTGTGTGCGGGGAAGCGAGCAGCCCCGCGGGCAGGATTGTCTCAGTGAGGGAATGCAAAGGTCCTCAGCACCCAAATTCTGCTCAGGTCACGCCACAGCGAGCGGGGTCAGCCCCCGGCACGCGCGCTTGAGCGGTCCCTGCTGCAACACCTGGGGTTCCCGCTGTGTCCTCACCGCGCTGGGGCCACCGACCCCTCCCCGGGCGCAGGACCAAGCTCATCCTGAGCAGGACTCCCGGCCCCGAGGGACTCGTCTCCACTCCACCTCTCCCCATCAGCATCTGTGGCTGGTGGCAGCCTCGGACCAGGCTTCCTTCTCGTCTCCTCGGCCACGCGGGAGCCGCAGCTCCAACGCCCCCGCGGTGGTACCGCGGTTTGGGGGCTGGTGTTCAGCCCCAGCACGGGGCAGGCAGCGGCACATCGGGCAGCGTCTGGCGCTGACACACAGGAACCAGTTTTCCTGTTCTTGGTAAACGGCACCGAAACGCCACCACAGATCGTAAATCCGTCCCCCGAGTCCTGTGCCCCGGTACCAGCCCGTGGGAGCCTCGGCGGTGTCGGCAGAGCAGCACAAACCATTCCCCCTGTGGGCACCAGCAGGCTCGTGGCAAAGGTTATCAGCAGCGGACAAAGCCCCTGCTTCATCCGGCCCGAAAAAGGCCTTTTACTTCCGCAGGGAACTGCAATCCTGGTGAGCCAGCGCAGGAGAAGGGCTGCGCCTGCATCACCACGGGACTCAAACCCCGAGCAAGATTCTCCAGAAATTCCAAGAAATACCTCCAAGCTCCTGCTTTCTATGACAGGAGCTGCCAGAGCAAGGCCACCGCAGGCAAGGGGAGAGCAAATATCCCCCCTTTGAACCCCAAATCCCGGGGCAGTTATTAACCCTCCGCATCCTGCCCAACCACGCACGGAGCCGCTCCACACAGCGGAGTCCCACGTGTTCTCCTACCACGCACGAGTCCACGGCCCCACGCGTGCCGTCGGTCCGTGGGACGGTCCCGACAGGAGCAGCGGAGGGCAGTGAGCAGAGCCGGGCTCTCGGCGCTGCAGGAGCTCTGGTCTCACGGCCAACGCGTTCCTGTTTCCAGACCGAAGCGCTGTGAGGGTGCAAGCTTTCATCCCAAGGGATCGCCGCGCCGTCAACCGCATCCGATGCGCTTCTCTCAACAGGTCATGCAGCGAGGACGGATGTTGTCTGAAGGAGGGTTTGGATCAATCTGCAAGCCAAAATCAGAGTCAAAAATCTCAGTGGCACATCCCAGCCCCCTTCACCAGCCCTCCCAGCACAGGGGGATTTGTTACCTCTGAATACAGCGGAGGTGGCCGGAAGCGGAATTCCTGGATGTAGGCGAAGAAGGGACCTTCCAGGATGCCGTCGAGTTCACTGCGGCACGGCGGGGCCAGGCTCTGCTCGGCCTCCGGGCCGGACACGACCGCCGAGTATTCAGGGGGAGCTGAGGAGAGAAAAGAACCGTCAGGGAACAGGAAACGCTGGCCGTTGCGGGGACACACGCACGTAAAAGGGCTTCAAATCCACCATTTCCCAAACCCTCCCGGTTCCCAGGGGAAGGAACCCAGGAGATGCAGCACTACAGCCAAAAAATTAAGTAAAAAAGCAAAAGCTGGAGCAGGAGACAAGGTTGAGAACTCGCTCCGACCCTCGCTATCCACAACGGGTTGAGCAGGGGGGTCCGGAACACCCAGACGGATCCCGGGGAGAGGGAGACGCTCACCCTCCGGCTGCTCCGGGATGCTGCTCAGCCAGTCCAGGTTGACACTGTACTGGCTGCTGACGCTGGACGTGCGGCTTCCGAACGGGTGCAGCGGGATGGTTCCGATGACAAGCGGCAGTTCAAGGAGCAGCTTGGACGTCCCGGGAATATCCACACAAACCTGTGGAGCCAGGAGACAGCAGGGAAGCTTAGCCGGTGGTGTTTTCCCAGTCTGGAGGAGCAGGTCTCTCCCCAGAGCAAAGGCCAGAGCCGGCCAAGAGGGAATTCTTGCAGCAGGATGCAACAGGAGACGCAAATGCTCCTGCACGAGCGGCAATGGGGAGAGCAGCCACAGCGGCACAGGACGAACCGGAGACCCCGTACAAGTCACCAGCCCCAAAATCTCGGCAGCAGCCCAAAGCAGGCACAACGAGCACAGCTCCGGCGAGAAGGGGAAGGCTCAACGCGGAGCTGAGCCACTCGCAGCGCTCCCCGCGAGGTCCCTCACCTTCAGGGAGTATTCCACCTGGATGATGCGGCACTGGAGGATGGACGGGCCCACCGGCGGGATCTTCAGCGCCCGCCCGTGCCACACTTCCCGCTTCCCCGCCGCAATGGAGTCACCGACGATGCTGGTCACCACCGACTTCTTCTGCTTCTTGGTGCCTCGAGCGATGAAGGTCTGAGTCTGGATGATGGCCGCCTTGGGCACCACCGCCCGGCTCGTGCAGTTGTCGATCTCAGCAAAGATAGGGATGACCTCGCCTACCAAAACAGACGCACGTGTTGGAGGAGAGGAGGCAGACGGAGCCCGGAGCTCCCTCAAGGAATCCCCTCACGGGATCACCGGGGGCTGGCCGCGCTCTCTGGCACCACCAGCACAAGGTTTAACCTAGCAGGAGCGCGTTCCGAGGGGGGCACCCACATCGGGCACACCCGCTAAAGCTCTCAAATTTTTGGTTCAAGGGCACCAGCGTGTGGTCTCACCTGGGGTGTAGCCTTTTCGGTCAATCTTGGCAGTCACAGAAACCTGGCCACGGTTGCAGTACCAGGCACGAGCAAGTTTCTCCTTCGCACCTGCCTGGGGAGCCTGGAGAAAGGGAAATATTTAAGTTATTCAGTAAGAAAGGATGAAATTCTGAGCAAGCACCTCCCTCACACCGAGAACCTGATGGGAAGCATCAGACACTTCTGAGATACAGGACGCAAGATGCTGTCACGATGCATTAAAGTTTCCAAGAAACTAAGAGGCACAGGTGACCTCCGTCCAGTCCAGGTAACGCCGGAGGGCACGAGTTATGAGGGGCAAATATTCCCTCCGGAAATCAGGCCTGCCTTGCCACGCCGGAGGGGAGGCAGATGCCTTCCCCGTGGCCCTCCTGGGGAAGTTTGGGATGCTGCTGCCCCGAGGCGGAGCAGGGGGGGGCTCACCAGCAGCGCAGGCGTGTTGATGTCGATGGGTTCGATCACAGTGAACTCCTTCTTCACCTTCTTCACCGTGGACCAGGGTCTGTGCAGTTTGGCTTTCACCCAGTAGCGCACGCTGCCGTGCTTTCCCTCGAAGGAGGTGGCCAGGGTCCTGCGGGTAAGCAATGAGGAGTTCAGAAGGGCTCTGCCGAAAGAATCTCGCTCTCGAGGGGTCCTGCGCCCCCCAGGACCTGCGTCACGGGCCAAGCGGCTCCTCTCCCCCTTCGCACCAAGGCAACAAAAAACATCAGCTTACTCGGGGAGCTGGAAGGTGAAGGGGAACTCGTGCCTTCCTGCCTGCAGGACAGTGACCTCGCCATTGTCTGCGGGGAAAACAAATTTAAGACGATTATCTCCCTCCCGCAGAGCTTCCTCCCCAAGCAAACCAGCGGCGGGGACGTACAGCACCCAGCAAAAGGGCACCCCAGGAATACTGCCAGGGTTCAACCGGCGCAGCCGCGACACGAGAGCTGGGCACCCTCTGCTCTCCACGTGTCTCCAGGCACGCGCAACCCGGGGACACCGGGCAGCTTCACCCCGCGCTGCAGCCCAGGAGAGACAGCCCGGAGGTGCTCGGCCAAGCCCCCCCGTGCCCCCCAGGCTTTGCACCCCCATTCTGCCTGCGCTGCGCAGAGCGGCCGGGGTCCGAGGGGACCTCTGGGTATCACCCGGTCCAACCCCCTCTGCCCAAAGCAAGCTCCCGGACCTCCGCAGGGGTTTTCCAACGCCGCTTCCCTGCCAGGGAGTGTCCACGGCAAAAGGAGGGGTCTTGCGTGGGGCCAGACCCTCACCGGGGTGCCCGGCACAGCACCAGGGTCTGGCTGCGAGGGGTGCACTCAGCATTCGAGGTGTCTGCGGGGGTCCTGTGCACCCAGCCCCCAGGGTCGCCAGACCTTAAGGCAGTCATGCACCCAAATTTCAGCTGGCTGGGGTGTCTGCAGCACCCAGCAACGGGGGTGTCCCAGGCACCCAAATTTCAGCTGGTTAGGGTGTCCCAAGCTTTGCCAGGCACCCAAATTTCAGCCGGCTGGGGTGTCTGCAGCACCCAGCAGCTGAGGTGTCCCATGCACCCAGATTTCAGTTGGCTGGGGTGCCCCAAGCTTTGTCAGGCACCCAGATTTCAGCTGGCTGGGGTGTCGTGCACCCAGCAGCTGGGGACATGCCAGGCACCCAAATTTCAGCTGGTTGGTGTGTCCCAAGCTTTGCCACGCACCCAGATTTCATCTGGCTGGGGTGTCTGCAGCACCCAGCAGCCGGGGCGCCCCGGGCTGTCTCACGCCCCCCGTTTCAGCCCCCGCAGCCCACCCGCGGGTGGGTGCCGTACCTGGGGGTGCCAGCAGGGTGTCGCGGTGGCTGAGGAATTCCACCCGGTCGCTGTAGCTCTGCGTGTAGGCGGTGCTGGAGCCGGCGCTGCGGGACTCGGTCCAGTGGACGCGGGCAGCGCCCACCGCCCGCAGCCTCAGGGCGCCCAGCCGCGCCGCCGCCGCCAGCTCCAGCACCACCCGGCCCGACACCGCCTGCCCGGGGCTGAAGGCGGCGGGGGCCTCCCGCTCCGTCCCCTCCAGCACGATGAGGAACCGCTTCAGGCGATCGAAGATCATGGCGGGGTCCCTGCGGCACCGCGCAACGCCCCCGCCGCCGCTCGCCCCGCGCTTTAAGTGCCCGGCGCTGCCGGGGGCGGCCCCGGCGGGGCGGGGCGGGACGGGACGGGACGGGGCGGCCCCGCCGGGCCCTGCAAAACAAGGCAGGGAGCATGTGCGGGCCGGCCTCCCCCCGCCTCTTCCCGGCTCCGTGGGAGGGTGGGGTGTTGGCGCGGGGGGGTGCGGGTCCCGTCCTCACGCCACGCCGCGCCGGGACGTCCCGGAGCGGGGTGGCTCGCGGGGACCGGACACGCGTGTGTGAGGCGTGAGCCCCGCGTGTCTGGTGCGGTGTTGCTCAGTGTGCCCCCCCAGCCCCCCCTCCTGCGCTCCCGTCCCTGTCCCGGCACCGGCCGGACCCCACGGCCCCAGGGGGATGTCCCACGCGGAGCAGCCCCCCATTTCGTTCCCATTCCCACAGGCGAAGGCCTCGCTGCACGTGGACCCCCATCTTCCCTTTCCCAAGAGCCATTCCCAGGGGTCGGAACAGGCCGCAACCGGATCGCGGCTCCTCGCGCGGTGTGGCCGGGCCAACTGGCGACGAAGGGAAAACTGGTCTGGGACGCGGCTTCGCTTTTTCTGAGAAATCCAGACCTGGCTCCGGTTCAGCCCGTGCAATCGCTGAGCGAGCGACACATCTCCCCTGCGCTTTTTAACCAGGAGAGCACCGGTTTTCTACCGGCTCGTGCTGGGGTTCGTGTGGCGTGGCGACAAATCGCGCCCGCGGGGGCAGGCGCAGCGCGGGGGCTCGCTCCGTCGGCTGCATCTGCGGCTGCTGGGGCGCAGCGGGGGTAAAAGCACGAAAACCGGGAACCGGTGATTCTCAGGGCGGACACCGCCGTCGGCAGCACCCGGAGATGATGTAAAAGGGAGAAAAAAGGGGTCTAGACACCCCCAAAGGGTTAATGCAGTCTTAGAAACTTCTACTTTAATCACGATTGTCACGTTTGCAAAGCACCCCGGGCAAGGGCTGAGGAGAAGACAAGAGAGGCATGAAAAATGTTACTCAGCATTTGGTCGCCAAATTTTTGAGGATTTTTGAGTTGCTCCTAGTCACGCTGGGCAGGACCCGCTGTGCTGAACTGGGCTGATCTCAGGCACCGAACATGAGCGAGGCTGAAGCCTTGCAGAGCTTGAGCTGCCTCCAAAGCCTAACTGGAACTGCCTGCCTCCCTCCCCGAGGGAAGGGGACCGTGGTTTATTTTACGTGCGCGACCATTTGCTGCCACAAGCAAAGATGAATCATAGCAAACGCTGCGAAGGGAGAGGGGAAGAAGGAAGGCAGGCACGTCACAGCATGAGTTAACTGGTGAGGGCAGCTCTGGGAAGGCGCCTGGTGTCCCCGCTGCGATGTTCGGTGACAGTAGAGGTGGCGGGGCTCTGAGAGGGGCTGGAGCCTTGGCCGGGCCGAGGCAGCTCCATCCTGCGCTTGGCATCTTCCCCCTCCTGCCCGTCGGCACACGCCCCTCCGCCCGTGACTCAGCCTTCGCCCACGGGATGAGAATCTCTGCAAGCCGCCCTCCTGTCTCAGCCACATGAGACGGCCGCAGCTACCCCTCTCCTTGCCTCCGCGTGGGGCAGGAAGCCCCTCTCTGACCTCTTTGGGACCCCGGCGATGGGAGAGGGTCTCTCGTCTCTCTGGGGATCGCCGGATGCAGGGGCTGTGGGACCACAGCCGAGGCCTTTCCATTCAAGAACGCTCCTGGGTGCCCAAACCCAACTAAAACACAGGCCAGGCTCGCCGCGGGATAGATCTCCAACTCTTCAGCCCCATCTAGAGTCTGGCCAGGCTTAAGCCGGTCCCAGCAGGAGCTGACATCCAGCCCAGAGGGGCTTCTCCTTTCCTGACCCACCGCAGGGACCCGGTGGCTTCTCCTCACTGATCCCGGAGGGCCCCGGGAAAGCCAGAGAGAGGGGAAGGCAGCAGGTAAAAAGGCGCGTCAGCAGCTCTGCCCTGACCCAATATCGGAACAAGACGGGACAACGCAGAGCCTTGCACAAGCGCACGCTCCCGGCCTGAGGAATAAGCTCCGTCCCTGCCGGATTTGCGAGTGTTGCGTATGTACGAGGATTAGGGTGCTGGCCCGGGGCCGCCGCACAACGGAACGGGAGCCCCGATGTGCTCCTAGCTGACGTGCCATAACTTTCCTGGATGTCTCCATGAAAATAAAATGACTCCTAGATGTTTGCCTCTCGGCGGGGCAGGACCTGCACCTCTGGGGAGTGCTGCGGGCCCCTCGGACCGGAGGCATCACTGCACAAAAAGCGGTTCCGTTTCCCAGGGCTCTCTCACATCACCTCCTGCAGAAGAGTCCAGGGCTTTCCTCACCTTGCCTTTGCCCATTAACCCCCGTCCTTCCCTCTCTTCCTGCCTGAGACGATTAGACAAAGCACATTTCACGGCCCTGCCACGCAGTCCCAACATCCTCCTTTCACCCTCTTTTCTTGTCTCACAGCACAGCACCCCGGTGCCAGCGCTCACCGCCCTGCCAAGAAACTGCAGATAAACTCACGGCTCAGGGGAGAGCAGAAGGGCTCTTATCTCTGCCTAGCTTCCCTCCTCTGCGCTGCCCCGTTACCATGACAAACCTCGCGTTTTTTAAACACCACGCAGACACAGCTGATCTCATCGAGAAGCAACAAGAAGGGAGCAGCCACAGGGATTTTTGGGTGATGGCACGTTTTCGGCAGCCTCTCGCCAGCTGACAGCAGGAAGGTCCTGACGCTGCCGTTGGGGACGGCGGGACAGAGCAGGACCCAGCGGGATCCAAAGGAAGCGATTTTGGCTGCAGAACTGCTCTTCTCCACAGCCCACAGCCTTCACTCCCTTAAAATGTTCTTGTGATCACGCGCCCGTGTCCCTCTCACAAAGCAGAAAAGGAATCTGCGTACAGAGACAATAAAATCCCAGCCCACAAGTTCTGGCGGGGCTCTCTGCTCCCCAGGGAGCCCAGTTCAGCTCTCCCAGTGCGATAAGTGACGGCCAGAAACCATCGGCTCCAAGCTACAGGAGTGCAGGGCGCTGGCGAGGCCGAGCGGCTCACGCAGCTCCTCCAGCCCCTGGCCCAGCGCCCTTCTGCGGGCGGCTCCCGGGGCTTCTATCGTACACAATCCCAGCAGCAAAATCCAAACATGCTTGCAGCGGCTTGTGGCTTCCCTACAGACATTTCCCGCAGCGATAATGGGGAGTAAAGCTCACCCTGTAACCTCACAGCTAACACGGCCACCATCCAAACACTGCAGCGACCAAGCGCTCAGGACCTTCTCCACTGGAGCTCAGGGCGAGGGCTTCTCCCGCCTCCTTAATTGTCATTGGGACCCTTGGCACAGCCGCAGCTGCAAAGGGGCCATGCACGGAAAAGCCACTGTCACAAGACAGAAGCTCCAGCGTAATGCAGGTGTTTGGAGCAGACGGCAAGGTGCAGCCATCCCGAAACAGAGAATATGACCCCCCAGCGCAGCCCAGAGACGAGAACACCTCCAGGAAGGCAGCTCACGTCCTCCTTCCATCACTCCAGTTCCCTCCCGCGACCTCTACGTTTGCCAGCGAGGGCTGGCGTGACTTTTTTTAGGTTGCACTTGGCCACCCACACAATGAAATGCCCTCAGCATCAGTGAAGTCCTACGGCCACCTCCGGGGCTGGACAGCACACAGCACCGTGTCACGGGGCCACCAGAAGCGGGGAAAAGGGGCGAGGGACCCGCAGAGCTATGACTGTAACGCTGTCATTGTCGGGAGGATAAAAGACGTGCACTTTCCTAAGAAAAGACAGAGTTAATGAGGGGATGGACAGCTGAGCTGTCCCATATCCCTCAGCTCTGGATCATCTCATCCCAGCCACACAAAGAATTCAAGCAGCTTGTCCTCTCGCAGTAGATCTAAGCAACGTGCCAGCTGGGCATGCGGTTCCAGCATCAGGAAACTGAAAACAAATATTTACTGAACTACTAAGTGCTCTTTCCACACTTGTGAGCAGACACTTCTATTTGCACTTCCCTGCGCAAACAGAACAAAAGCCACAACTCTTTCGTGCTCACCAGCCCCGAGTTTGCCGGCAGCCTCCTAGAAACCAGCAGCAGAGAAGAGGGTTTCCGAGAGGGACAACCCAGCTCGCGTTGCCAAGCACGCACCAGGGCAGAGGTCCTCCCAGAGGGGATGCCTGCAGTCCAAGGGGGTCCCAACCCAACGCCCCGCGCAGAGAACCACCCCCACGCCCCAGCCTTACCGGGGACGAGCTGGCAGCGGCGGTACAGGAAGGTCTGGTAGGCTGTGTAGTCACGGTAGACGGTGTTGAGCCCCACGCTGCGGCTCTCCAGCCAGTGCGCGACGGCACGTCCGCGAGCGTACACCTCCAGCGCCCGTAGCCGTAGCGTGGCGCGCAGCTCCAGCTGCACCCGGCCGTGCAGCAGCTCCCCGCTGCGGTAGGCGCCCCACACTTGCCCGTCCTCCAGCTCCACCGCCAAGCTCCGCACGCATCCCAGGGGCTGCATCGCTCCTGGCCCCGCTTATCCAGCAGCGCCAGGAGGCTGGACCCTGCCCAGGCTGAGGCGAGCGGGACAGGCAGCTGTATAGCCCTCCAGGGAAGGGAGGAAAGAGCAAAGGCTACGCTGAGATCCCCTAATTTATCCCTGCCCCTAACTGGCCCAACCCTGCAGGCCTAATCTTCTCCAGGGTTGGACCGAGACCCTGTTTTGCAGTGATGCTTTAGTGTTGACCTCATGTGTGCGAGGCTGACGCCGTGCCGAGGACGGGGCCGCAGAGACGAGTGACGTGTTTTTAAACCGATCGAGAAATAACGCGACTTTGTCTTATCTCTGAGTCACAGACAGAGTCGACGTGCAACTGGTACGTGCCGGCAGCTCCATCGGCAGGGAGGGGTCACGCACCACCAACTGTGCTGGCAGATTTCACGCCGCTGGGGGAATCAAAGGCTCTTTGGCTTTCCCAGATCAGGCGTTCCTGGGCGTTTAGAAAGCAAAGATCCTTACCCTAAAAGCCAGTTTTACTTTCTGTGTCTGAAGTTGCTTCAAATTCCCCGTGAAAAAGAAAGTGACCTCCCAGCAACAGCTCCCCCGCCAGCTGGTTCCACCAAAAGGGTGACGTTCACCAGTGATCCCCAGTGAAGCGTGGCTGTTTCTGCGGTAGCTAAGGTGGCAACGCAACCTCGGGGTCACATAAAAGTGACCCTGCTGGCTTGGCCTCCCAAGGGATGGGGCTGGCCGGCCCAGGCAGATCCCTCTTCAAAACACCTGGATCCCAAACAGAGTTAGTGCAAGCTCAGCACGCAGGAAACCCACGTGAGCCATCAGCTCGACAAAAACACACAGCTGGCCTCTAGGAAAACAGCCCACTCGTCATCGGCTGGGGGGGGCTGCCTCTGCCCTACTGCGCACTGACCTTTGGCTCCAGACCTTGACACCAAAATCCAAACAGAAAATAAGGGAATATTCCAGCCCACACATAGTCCTGACGTGCCGCTCACTTTGCTTCTGATCTCTTGCCCTTTCTCCAAGCTTCTCCCTACCCTACCTGCTTCCTCCTGCCCCAGCGCCTGCTCAGAGGCGCTCGGTGGGTCTCGCAGTCCAGACAGATGTGTCACCCACGTCTTTGGGCTAATCTCCCAGTTTATTCTTTCTGTAACAACAACTTTTTGTGTCCTCGTTCAACTCGTGAAATAAATGCTCCCTCTAATAACAAACAAACGGGCTGAGAGCAGGGCACCAGAACAACTAACGGGTAACACAACACGTGGGCAGTCCACAGCGCAGGAAATATGGGGCGGTCACCGAAGAAGGGAGATCACGCTGCGAAGAGCACCTTCCTCTGGGGATGGTATTTTTTCAGGGTGCCTATGGGGACGCAGCTCACTTTGGAGCTTGCCTTTGGGATTGCTGCTGGGCCTCTGGACTTGGGCGTGAACGCATCTTTCTGCTCAGTCCTGAAGACGTCCTGCGCCTTCCAGGGTAGGTCCAGGTGTGAGGATTTCAACTGAGGAGAGAGAAAAGCTGCCAGCATGTGGGGACAGGGCTGGGGAAGAGGCAGGCGGTAACGCGGAACCTGGCAGTCCCTACATCTGAGCCCCGTGTTGCTGCATGAAGGGTCACCCCTCTGGGCAGCTGCAGGCTGTGCCCGCTTGCATCCTCTCTCTCTGGGAGACGCACAGCCTTCTCTGCTGGTGGTGCAAAGCGACGTTTACCCTGGCTGGACACCTCTAGCCATGCCAGTTTTCCTCCTCTGATCCTCTAGGGGGGACCAGAATCACTTTCCCCCTCCCTCCAGCGTTCCTTGGCTTAGGGATTTGGCTGACTGTCCGTCCTCTCCCTTCACAGATTTTTCTCAGCTACGACTCTGCTCCCCACAGAGCATTTACTTGAGACTGGAGGCAGACAGGACTTGGTGTGCAGCTGTCCCATCTCAGCTGGCTCAAGAGCACACACCAAACCTGAAGACGTTAATGGGGAGGCTACAGCTTCGCTTCCCGCTTCCCCAAGCCACCCCGTGGCAAATCCAAGCCCATGAAGGCTGTACCTCCTGCAGCCTGTCTTCCGGGAGTCGTCCTTTCTGCTGTCCGTGTGGGACCAGCATGGCCTGCGTGGTTGTGACATAACTTTCATCTGCGGACAGGTGGAATTGAAATAAAAAGTCAATTCAAGTCAGTAGATTAGGAGGCAATGTCAGAAAAGCTTGGCAGTTTGACTGGCAGTCACAGATTTGCGTGTGTTTCCATTAATGAGAGGAAAGGACAGGCTTTGCCGTCAGCACTTTGCTGAAAACCTTTGCCCAGACAGAAAACAATTCTCAGGGTGAGGAGGTAAATGAAGAAATTCACATGGCAGTTACAGGAATATCACTCCATATGCTAGTTATGGAGCTGCTCCAGAAGTCTGGGGCCAAGGAAAAGCTCAATTCAACTGTGATCTGTTCCACATTTAGTAAAACAAATGGCTTAGAACCAGCTACACGTCATGAAGGGGCCTCCCTCTTCGCTGCAGAGTACTGGCCACCAGAAACAGGAGGCGACGTCAGAGGAGGATTTGGTTAATACCTTCCATGACCAGCTCTAACCACATCCCTTCCTGAGGTTGCATAAGGGTTTTGATAGAAATCCTTTCCTTCCTCCCAAATACAAACGCAAAACAACTTCTGAAAAACAAATGTAGCAAGGGAGAAAGATCAAACCACTGGTTCATGTCCCAGAAATGGTTTATGTCACCCGAATATGCGAAACATCGCTGTATGATGGCAGTGAAGGCCTGCGGCTGGCACAGGCGTCAGGGTGGCTGGTAAGTCAGATGCCATTTGGGGAGGTGAAGGTGCCTGAGATTATCAGTCGCTGTGAGAAGCAGCAGCAGCAGGCATGGGGCTGAGCATGGCTGCCCTGCTTGGTTTTGGGGTAACAATCTCATTTTACTACAGACACGACGCTGCACCACTGCCTTCCTGCCATCTCCAGCCCACGACATCCGGGCTGCCTCCTTTCCCAGAGCACCAGGCATCGCCGTCCCTCGCACAGAGCCGGGAAATCCTCAGCAGGCTTCACCTGGCACCGCGACGGTCCGAGCAACGTGGCCTTACCGTGGTAGTCGAAGGGCATGTGGCTCTCGCAGTGGCTCTTGCTGTCTGCCGTCACCCTCTGGCTCTGGTGGGGCGGCCGATAGTCTGCCTGCTGCGTTGTGCTGAAGAACTGGGAGCCTGAACACTTGTTTCCCAAGCAGAAATTGCTTTGGTTCCTCTGCACCTCCACGCGCGGCTTCGGCGCGAGGTTCCACCTGTCAGCCTGGAGAAAACGAGAGCTGGCTTTAACGGAAGCAGGCTGCAGCTGGGAAAGGCGCCCTATTGCACACTGCGCTCTGCGCAGACCGGAGCGAGGAGGAGAGAAGGGACAACGGCATCGGCGTGAGGTGCCAGAACAGCGTAGGTAAAAAAAGAGAGGGTCTCCCTCGAGAAACAGCCGCAGAGCAAAGCTGGGGACAGACCTCTGGGTAGGAGAGCAGCTGGGTAGTAGTAGTTCTTGCCAAGGCTCGATTTCTCTCAGGGTCTTCATCGCCTCTGGGGATGGATGAGAGGTTTCTGTTTGGATGGACAGTCGTCACAGGCTCTGGCAAAAGCAAGAGTGAAGGATGTCAGAGCGCTCCGATCTCTGAACAATCTGTAGCTACAACAGCTTCTCCTCACCCAGTAAAGCCCAGGCATGAATACCACTATACTGGAGTACTGTGTCCAGTTCTGGAGCCCCCAGCATCAGAAGGACGTGGAGCTGTTGGAGAGGGTCCAGAGGAGGCCACGCAGATGCTGAGAGGGCTGGAGCAGCTCTGCTGTGAGGCCAGGCTGAGAGAGCTGGGGCTGTTCAGCCTGGAGAAGAGGAGGCTCCGGGGAGAGCTGAGAGCGGCTCCCAGTGCCCAAAGGGGGCTGCAGGGAAGGTGGGGAGAGACTCTTCAGTAGGGCCTGTTGTGACAGGACGAGGGGCGATGGTTTCAAAACAGAGGGAGGCAGATTCAGATCAGATAGTAGGAAAAATTTTTTTACACTGAGGGTTGTAGAGCAGTGTCCCAGGTTGCCCAGAGAGGCGGTGGATGCCCCATCCCTGGAAACATTCCAGGCCAGGTTGGCCGGGGCTCTGAGCAACCTGATGTGGTTGGAGATGTCCCTGCTCCTGGCAGGGGGGTTGGACTGGGTGGGCTTTCATGGTCCCTCCCAACCCAACCCATTCTATGGTTCTATGATTCTATTTAACCTGCCAGGGAGGTGGGGTGAGGGTGAAACTGAGCCTCACGGGGCTGACACTGATGCTGAGCACACAAAAACTAAAAACCATTTAAAATCTGAAACGATACACGTTATATAAACGCATTGTATCTTTGTCTATAAATATATAACTGAAGCCACGTGATACAACCTACTGTTCCGCTGGCTGTACACCTCCGCGGTGGTCTGTACACGTGTCACAGACCGACCCTACCTGGACGGCGCACTGGGAAGAACTCGGACGTCGAGGTGCAGAATCTGGTGCAACCATCCCCCAGCTGCATGTTCGTGCGGCGGATCTGGGCGGCAGTGTGTTCCTTGTCGTAGGCTCTGCAAGATACCAGATATGAGCTGCTTCAATAGCAATGTTCGTCAGAAAAAGCAGTTCCAGGGGATGCCCGTCACGTTCTCCTGCTCGTACCTGTGTGTCCTCTTGCCTGGGGCACTGTAGGCATGTTTCTGCTCGCTCACGGACGCACTGCTTCTGGGATCCCCAAATTGAATAGGAGGCAGGTGCTGAAGAGAAGCCAAGAGAGCTACAGAACAGCCGCTTAAAGCACAACCCCTTTGTTTCCCCTCTCTGTCTTCCCATCCAGTGGGTTTTCACTTGCACAGACCACCCCCCCTTTCAGGACAGAACTCAACGTGGCAACGTGCTGCCCTCTCACTGTGTCTTGGCCCTCCCCAGAACCACGCTGTTACCTTCTCCTTTGGCTTCGCAGGCGGAGCCCGTTCACCCTTAAACTCTGCTTGGTAAGAAGTGTCGTAGTAGGATTGTCCATCCTCTTTAATATTGGAAACACATCCTGCCAAACGGCCAGAGGGAGAAATGATCGGTGTTATTTCTCAAAACGCTCTGTTTAGCTTTGTAAAGAAATATTAACGACATTGAAGCTGCGATCTCGAGGCAGCTGCTTTTTTAGCGTTTTAGTATTCCTGAATCTATTTCGTATAACGAAATGGCAAAGGAGTTGACACCAGATTGCAGTAAGGTGAGCTGCAACACTGCAGAAGGCGGACGCAGCGTGAAAACTGCAGCATCTGAGGATACAGCAAGCGCCGAAGACAGCTGGGAAGGCTGCGCTGCTTGGCTGGCAGTGGCTCTAGTTAATGCCATTAACCTGTTTTATGAGCATCACGTTGATCTACTCAGCTATAAAAAGAGAAAGCAAAATATCCAAGTAGTTCTAACAGCCTTAATTGCTGGCAGCATGACTCTGAGCCAAGCCGCCCCCGGAAGCCTGCACGGCACCGAGGACACGGGGAAGGTCTGTAGGGAACAGACCGCTCTGTAAAACAGCTCACCCCTGTGCAGCCTGGCCGCGGGCTGGGCCTCGTGTGCCGGGTACGAGCAGGTATAGAGCGACGGAGGGGGCCTTATTTTCTCTCTGTCTCCACAAGGAACATCATCCTTCCATTTGTTGATGGTGGGCGGGGTGGGTCTCCGAACGGGGGTGTGGGGACAGAAGCTCTCCCTCATCACCGAGCCCAGGGTGTGGATGCGGGGGTCCGCGTGCATGCGGACGCACGAGTCCATGGGAAGAAACGGGGCCACCGGCTGCGGGGACTTCGCCGGAAACGCCCAGCGAGTTTCCGAGCAGGTTTCCCCGCCGCCACCGCCAGCCGAGCTCAGCAACTGCCCGCTGCGGGGCTGTGGCGCCGGCGGCGGCCGGTGAAACCCCCGGAACGGGGGGAACTGGCTGTGAGAAAACGACTGACGGCTGCTTGCCGGCGCCCAGCCCTCATTCCCCAGCCGAAAGTGGGACGCCTTCAGGAAGGGAAGGCCCGTGAGGGGGGCCGGGATAGCCGCCACCACACTCGCCGCCATCGCCGAGGAAGCGGGAGGCGTCGGTAGCCACTAGGCCGCGTTGCCACGGCGACGGGTTCGCCACCTTCCCGGCAAGCCCCGCGCCGCGCCCTGACGTCACATCCCGAAAGCGTTGCTATGGCGGCGGGCGCGTTCGGCGGCCTGGTCGCCGCGTTGGAGACCCACCGCGGCCGCGACCGGCTGGTGAGTGGCGGGGGCGGCCCGGCGGGGCCCTGTCCCGCCGGCACGGCCGGGCCCTCACCGGGGCTGTGCCTCCGCAGGTCCGCACTCTCTGCTATGGCTGTCAGCTGGCGGGCGGGGCGCTGGCGGGGTCGGAGGCCCAGCCATCGGGGCTGCCCGGGAGCCTCCTGGCCGTGTCGGCCCAGCTGAGCGCCTGCCGCACCGCCCTGCGTCTCTTCGACGACTTCGCCATGCTCAGCTACAGCTGCGGCTACGGGCTGGGCCCCAAGGTGAGCGCGGGGCGCGGGGGTGCGCCGGAGGCTCCCTGGCCGCGCTGCGGGCGTCAAGGCCTTTCCCCCCGTGCTCCCCGTAGGACGAGGACGGCCTGGTGCGGGGGCTGTCGGTGCTCTGCAACCTGGCCAACCAGCTCTACTACCCCTGCGAACACGTGGCGTGGGTGGCCGACGCCGGCATCATCCGCGTCAGCTCTCAGAAGTGGTGGACTCTGAGCACGGCGCTCTGGGCCTTCTCCCTGCTGCTGGGCATCCTGCGGTACGGCTGGCTGGGCTCCGGTGGGAAGGAGACGGGCAGGGAAGGAACCGCGTTCCCTGTCATCAGGCGGAAATGAAGGACCCTCTCGTCCGCAGAAGGGTGCTTTTCCTCGTGGATGTGGTTAGGGGTAGTGAAAAAACCTCCCCTTGGCAGCTCTAGAACTCTGTTGTCTTGTTTCCAGATCCCTGAGAATCTTGTTCCGGTTAAGGAGGAAGCTGCAGCAGCACAAGCGGTACGCTCTCCCTCCTCGGCTATCCAGCTAACTTCACCCAAACGCCCCTGTCTTCGTTTGCGAGCCATCGCTAATTATGAGTACATTCTTTTCCTTCCAACAGCGCTTCTCCGCCTCTGAGTCGAAAGGAAACGAAAGCCCGAGTGCAGGCTGAGGTTCTGAGCATCCTCACAGACGCGGCAGACCTCGCCAACGCGATCCACTGGCTGCCTGCGGGGTTTCTCTGGGCTGGACGCCTTCCTGCGTGGTCAGTGGGTCTCCTGGGGACCATATCTTCCCTCATCGGTATCTACCAGGCAGCTAGAGGAAGAAATTCTGAAGCTGTGTAAACCATAAGTAAGCCTCAGGGGCCCGATTTTCACGTGGTAAAAGTGCGTTTCCTGAGGCAGGGTACGTTTTAACTTTTGCGGGTGTCACTGATTGCAATTCCACGCGTCCTGTAAGTGGGGCTGTAGCCAAGAACTCTTATTTCAAACAGGATTGTTTGCAGTTCATGATTTTTATCACTCTTGATCGGAGAAATCTTTCAGGAGAATCCTCTGAAAATCAATAAATCTCCCAGGATTGGTAAAATAGAGGGGGGAAAAAAAAGTCACTTCCATCCTTCCTTCCTCTGTCCCGAAAGACAAATGCCACCCTCCGGTCTTCGCCGTCACCGAAACGAGCGCAAAGTCAGCGTTAGGCAGGGACACGGCCGCAGTTCTGTCACACGAAACCTCCAGGGGACAGATCCTGCGAGTCTGAGCTGCGGCTCAGCGCTCGGTGCCCCCTCTGAACCGGGGAGGCGACCGGTATCCTGGAACTTTCTCCGGCAGGTGGTTTCGGCGTCGGAGCCGGGCGCGAGCAGGAGCCGTCAGCGGAGGGGGAGGTCGTTGCGTGATTTTGTTTGTGACGGTTGTGGGTTTTTTGGAGGCGAGAAGAAGTAGTAGGTGTAAGCAGTGCCTTGCGAAGCCGCCTTCTAGTCCGTCCTGCTCGTTTAAGGAGAAATACTGGAAGTTTAGGCAAACCAGCAGCGGCGCTGAGCCTCCAGCTGCGCCGTTATGAGAAGCCACCGGGTGGAGCTCTTCCGCCGGGCTTCGGCAGCAGCCACGGGACTGTAAAAAAAAAAAAACACCAAAAAAAACCTAGCAAATTTGTTAATCACCCTTCAAAGGACCAATCAAACCAATGCCAAGACGAGTTTTACGGTTATTTCTAGGCGGTGCCAATAATAAACGAGACAAATGCTTCAAAGGTGGCCTTGAGTGATAATTCTTTGTGATAACTGGGCAAACGTTCCGTAGCTGGTTCTAGAAAGCTCCGAAGAACGCCTGGGCGACAGCGTTTGCGCCGCGGTGGCTGCAGCTTCCCGTCGGCGCTCCTGCTCCTTCGCCCCGTCCCCTCCGCATTTATCTGGACCTCTGCCCCGCGAGGTGCCGCGGGGGACCGGCTGCGCTGGGAATTTGGTGTCAGACCTCCCGGTTTTGGTACAGCTCGGAGCGTGGGCGAGGGTTATCTGGAAAAGACTCTTGATTTTCCTCTAGTTGCGCTGCGGGTCTTGTGCCCGACGGGGCGGAGCGGCCGGGTCCTGCTGCAGTTTAGGGGTTTTTAATAAGAAATCCGGTTTTATCTCTTAACCCCCCTAAACACTCCTGCAGCGCCCGCCTGCTCAGTACGGGACAAGGCGTAGCTAAAGCCATTTAAAGAAAAAAACCAAAACCAACTACACACAACTCCGATGCCAAATTAGTAAAATTCCACAGCAGGCTTTTAATTTTAAGGCGGAGGAGGGATGCTGTGAACCGCTCCGAGTGCGTTTGCTTCACCCGCTGCCTCACCAAGCGCTTTTAAATTACAGCTGGCGAAGCGCGGGACAAACCGAAACGTGCCAAGATAAAGCAAAATCTAATCCAGAATTTCGAAATTTGTCTTTTTTTTTTGGTCCCCACTGACGCAGAATGTTTAAGCTGCTGGCTGTCCAGGGCGGCACTCGCTCCTTTTTTAGCACAAGGCCTCACGCGGGCAGACCCCCTCCTCTCAAAATCTGTTGGTTTTCTTTGGTTTGTTTTTTTTTTTTTTTTTCCCCTCTTGTTTTCTGCTGTGGCCGTCAGCCCGGCTCAGCTCCCGCTTTTACCCCGCGCAGGAAAACATTTGCTGAGCAGGGACGGTTCGTTCCGGCCGTGACCTCCCTTTGTCAGCACGCCGGGATCCAAAGGCCGGGAGCTGCTGATTGCAGCTCGCAGCCCTGCCCCCCCCGCACGGCCCCCCCCCCCCAGCTTTGTGAGCGCCGGCTCGGCCGCTTTTCGGCTGCTAACGGCCGCCCGAGCCGTGCTGCGGGAGGGAGCGGAGCCGCTGCCCCCGGGGGGGGCGCTGGAAGCGAGCGGGGGGGGCACACGGAGCCGCCGCCGCCGCCGCCGGGCAGCAAGGAGTTAAGGAGCGGCGCATGCGCACGCCCGGCCCCGGCTCCCATTCACAAAAGAACGCGCTGAGAGCGCTGCGGCCGCTGATTGGCTGCTGCGCCGCGTCGCGTCGGGGGAGGAGGCGGGGCCGGCGGCGGGGCGGCCACGCGGCGGGGAGCGGCGGCAGAGCGGGCGGCGGCAGAGCGCGCAGGGCAGCGAGCGAGCGTCGGTGAGCTGCGGGAGCGCGCATCTCCCCCCCCCCCCCACCCCAGCCCTCTATCCCGGTACTGCGCGGGGCCGCGCCCTGCGCCCGCGTTTGCTCCGGGACGGCCCCGCCCGGGCTCGCCTTACCGGCCGGGCTCCTCGCTCCCGCTGCGCCGGTCCGGGGCCCCGGTGACCGCGCTGCCGCTCCGCCCGCGCTGACTCTCCGCGCTTTTCCCTTCCAGAGCAACCTCGCCAGCATGTCCGTCAGCAGCCACGAGAACCGAAAATCCCGCTCGAGCTCCGGCTCCATGAACATCCACCTTTTCCACAAACCGGGCCACGCCGACAGCCTCCTCACCCACCTCAACCTGCTCCGCAAACGCCACCTCTTCACCGACGCGGTGCTGCGGGCGGGGAACCGGGCCTTCCACTGCCACCGCGCCGTCCTGGCCTCCTGCAGCCGCTACTTCGAGGCCATGTTCAGCGGGGGCCTGAAGGAGAGCCGAGACGCCGAAGTCAACTTCCACGATTCCCTCCACCCCGAGGTGCTGGAGCTGCTGCTGGACTACGCTTACTCGGCCCGCGTGCTGATTAACGAGGAGAACGCGGAGTCCTTGCTGGAGGCGGGGGACATGCTGCAGTTTCAGGACATTCGAGATGCTTCGGCCGATTTTCTGGAGAAGAACCTCTACCCCGGGAACTGCTTGAACATGCTGCTGCTGTCCGACGCCCACTGCTGCGAGCGGCTGCTGGAGCTGTCCTGGAGGATGGCGTTGGCCAACTTCACCTCGCTCTGCAAGACCGAGGATTTCCTCCGGCTGCCCAAAGACAAGCTGCTGGAGCTGGTGGAGAGCGAGGAGCTGGAGGTGGAGGATGAGACGCTGGTCTACGAAGCCGTTATAGGTTGGATCCGGTACGATTTGCCCCGACGCCATGAAGTTCTGCCAGAGTTGCTGCGCTCCGTCCGCCTGGCCCTCCTGCCCGAGTCCTACCTGCGGAAGCAGGTGGCCTGTGAGAAGCTGGTGACCAGCCACAAGCTGGGAGAGGAGATCGTGGCTGACGCCGTGCGGTGCAAAATGAAGATCCTGCAAAACGACGGCCTCGTGACGGGGTGCTGTGCCCGACCCCGCAAGGTCAGCCAGGCCCTGTTGCTGCTCGGTGGCCAGACCTTCATGTGCGACAAAATTTATATGCTGGATCATAAAACCAGTGAGATCATTCCCCGTGCCGACATCCCGAGCCCTCGGAAAGAGTGCAGCGCCTGCGCCATCGGCTGCAAAGTGTACATCACCGGCGGCAAAGGCTCCGAGAACGGCGCCTCCAAGGACGTCTGGGTTTACGACACCCTCCACGACGAGTGGGCCAAAGCTGCTCCCATGCTGGTGGCGCGGTTCGGGCACGGCTCCGCTGAGCTGGACCACTGTCTGTACGTGGTGGGGGGTCACACAGCGGTGAGCGGCGCCTTCCCGGCCTCTCCCTCCGTGTCCCTCAAGCAAGTCGAACACTACGACCCGCAGCTGGACAAGTGGTCCTTGGTGGCTCCTCTCCGAGAGGGCGTAAGCAACGCCGCCGTGGTGGGAGCCAAGATGAAGCTGTTTGTTTTTGGTGGCACCAGCGCCAACCAGGAGAAGCTGCCCAAGGTGCAGTGCTTCGACCCCTGCCAGAATCGCTGGACGGTGCCCGCCAGCTGCCCCCAGCCTTGGCGGTACACGGCTGCCGCCGTGGTGGGCAGCCACATCATTGTCATCGGCGGGGACACGGAATTCTCCGCCAGCTCCGCTTACCGCTTCCACAGTGACACCTACCAGTGGTCCAAATTTGGGGATGTCACCGCCAAGCGCATCAGCTGCCGCGCCGTCACGTCGGGTAACAGACTGTACGTGGTGGGGGGCTACTGCGGGGCTCAGCGCTGCAAAACGCTGGACTGTTACGACCCATCGTCGGACACCTGGAGCAGCGTCACGACGGTGCCGTATTCCCTCATCCCCACCGCCTTTGTCAGCACCTGGAAGTACCTGTCTGCCTGAGGCACCGCGCGGGGCGAAGGACCTGGAAGGTAAATAGTTGCGGGTCAGCCCAGAGCTCTGCTCTAAAACTGCGCTGCACGCGGGTTAAACCCTGAGGGGCAGACGCACGTGGAGCCGGCCTGGAGTTGTCCTAGAGAACAATGTCGCGCGAGCATCGGCTCCGGAACCGCGTTTCCAGGCGGGCAGTTTGGGATCGAAAACCCTGCGGGAGAGAGAACATCTCTTTAGGTGCTGAAACTGCGGGGAGAAGATGATGAGTGCCAATAACAAAACGCTTCACCTGGCATCTCAGCCCTTCCACTGCGTCTCGGCCTACGCAGAGATTTTGGGGAGTGCTCTCTGCGAGGACGACCGGGTGTTGTCACTGGTACAGAGAGCTCGCGGAGTGGATGGTTTCGTTCACGGGCAGGCCGTCTGCGGGAGCGGGGATAGACTGTGCGGTGCCACGGGGGACTGGCTGCTGCTTTTAGCACGGCCCCCCTCCTCCTCCTGGTGCCAGCCTTAATCTGCTAGTGGCACCCGAATGTCTTGTGGGACGTGAGGGCTGCGAGCCGGTGCCAGAACAAGATTACAGCTGGGATTTAGTCCCAGAATGGTTGGTAATTGCATGTGTAAGACAAGCCCTGTCTACATACAAGCACAGGGTTTCTCCGCTTCTAATTATTCTCTGGTGTCCTTTTCGTGCCATTTCTTTCCTGCTACGGAGCGATTAACTTTTTAAAAACTTGCGGCTGGAATTAAACCTTTCTAAAGGCTCTTGGCAGAAAAGATGCCAGTGATTCACAGATCCCTGCGCTTTTTTTTTCCCCCCTTGCAAGAGATGTATTACCCAAATGAACTTGTTTAATGTAATAAATTCTCCTGCCGTACCTATAGCGAATTAAAGGGTGTAGAGGGAAAGGAGCAGCAGTCACTCACTCCACAGGAGCAGCGCTGGAGGTTTTGAGGCCTGGGCGAGCGTTCTCAGGTTTGCTGCACACTGATCTCATGCTATTCTCTTCTGCACTACAGGTTTCGCACCTGATTCTGCCAGCGTCTGACTTCACCGAGCGTCCCGACAGGAGACACGGGCAGCGGGAGCGCCTCCTCCTACCTAGCAAGTCTGCCAACTGGGTGCCAGCCGCTGCGTGGATCTCGCGAGCATGAGCAGGGCTCACGGCGGCACAGCTTTGGCTTTGCACCGCTCCTGTAAGCGTTCAGCCCAGGGAGGGGACGGGCACGGAGGGACCTCCTTGGGCTGGCAGCTTGGGCTGTCCCTTGAGATGGCAAAAGGTTTCGGAGTTTTCTCCTCACTCGTGTGATCTCAGAGCAGGAATCAGAGGAATATTTTTTACTTCTTTCATTGAATATTTTGTTTTAAGTGACAATTTACTAGAAAGGACAAAGGAGGCTCCTAAGTAACTGGCGACAGGCTCTGGACTGCGCTGCTGTCTGCTGCGATTCGGAATGTGGGCAGCGCCAGAGGCAGGTGCCTGAAATGTCTTAACACATGACAGTATTTTGCCCACGGGCTGGTTCTGTACATGATTTTTTTTTTTTTTATACAGCAGTTGTGTGTGTTTATTACTCAGCCTGGAGCTGCTTCAATAAATCTGAATAAAATCCACCGCGGCCTTTGCCTGTTCTATATGCTTAAGCTGCAAGTTTTCCCAGCCCATCCCTGAAATAACGTCCAGCAAAACAGCAAAGAGCATTCCCTGGCTAAGAGGATCAGCCAGAGAGGGCTCAGATCTTCCTACATCTTTGTGACACAGGATTTAGGAAAGGTTCTGTACTGCCTTCCAGCTTGGAAGGACACACAGCTCTCTCTAGAACTCCAAAGATTAAGCTGTTCTCTGCCCTTACCTGGTCACCCTCTGCGGAGCTGGGTTTCCTCACCGCCAACACGAACGGAGGAAAGCGCTGTCGCGTCTCTCCCCGAGGGCTGCGTGCTCCGGGCCCTGCTGCAGGTGACGGTGGGGGCAGTGGGTGGGAAGGAAAAGCTCCGTTAAGGGTGGGAGGTACGAGAGGAATCGGCACGGTCAGAGGAAACGGGCATTGGAGGTACAACCAACTGCCTCACCACAGCAGCGTGGTTTGGGTGTGAGCCGTTATTCAATTTCAGAGTTAAATAAATCAATGTCACAACCCTTCCTAGCTGCTAGTGTAGGCAAGAACTGGCGAGACTACAAGGAAGAAAGCTGTCCTGCTGCTGGTGGCTAAAGCAGATGAACTGACTTCATTTCCATCCTGTTTTCTGATGCCTCTGCCATTTTCAGCGCGAAGGCTGGGCCTTTTTTCCTTCACCCTCGCTGTGCCACCTCTCCATCGCTTGCTGAGCCCAAGGGGAGGCTCGTGCAGCAGGCTGCAGGGAGCTCAGCCCACGGCCTGCTCTGCAAACCCAGCCTGGAGCCCCACGGGCAGCAGCACGGAATTACAGAATCATTTAGGTTGGGGAAAAAGAAAAAAAACTTTTAAGATCATTGAGTCCAACCATCCGGCAGCTGGAGCGCGGGGCAGCTCCCAGCTTGGCCGTGCCTCGCACACGCGAGCGCGGGCAGGCAAGCTCGTGGGCCAGGGGAGAGTCACCGCGCGGGACATGGGACTAGAAGCCAGCAGGAAGCCTCTCCATCCCTGTAAGCAAGCAGGGAGCTGCTTCACCTTTATTACCCCTACAGCTATTTGTGAGGGCCGGACAAAGTCCAGCTTTGCTCAGCAAGCCAGAGGAGCGGAGGTTTGCGGCCATTTGAGCAGCAGCTGTTTTATTTATGCTGCCAAGCAATAAAGGTTGGCTCCCAGCCACATCCGCCTTTTGCACCAGGGACAAAGTCGCTTCTAGCAACACGGGTCTCTGTCTGCCGCCCGCTCCCGGCGCTGGGATGTTATCTGAGCCAGGCTCGCAGCCTTTTCAGCTCGGGGAGCGAGTGGCCCTGCTGCTGAAGCCTTTGCAGGCGTCTGCGAGTTGTTTCCTCATGTCAAACTCTACTTACAGCTAACTGCCTCGCAGGGAAAACCGGCACTTCAAGCACACCTGGGCTTGGCTGCTCCGTAGCGGCTCCCCGCTGCTGGCAACAAAGCCGGCCAGGGCTGCATTTCATCACCTCCATCCTCCCTCGTCTGGCAGAAAGCCCCGTGCTGTTCCTGCAGCTCCACCTCCTCCTGGCAGGAACCAGCTCCGGGCACGGTGGGGAGCAGCCCTGGGGAAAACTAGACACCTTCTTCTCTTGCATGCTTGTCATCCTCCCAGCAGACCTGTTTTCCCAGTTTGACATTTCCATGCATCCATCCAATCTCCACTTCAATGCTGGGCCCAGAAGATTTAGGCCAACGGGGCTGTAGGTGAATTTAGTTTAGGGGTTAATTTGGTTACTGGGACAGAAATCCTCCTGAATTAACAGAGTTAATTTAGAATCTCAGCATAGCTCAAACCCAGACCTCTCCTCCTGGCCCAGAACCCCGCTTCGGGGCTGCACTCCCCCAGCTGCAGGAGCTAAACCCCAGCCCACAGCTGGAAGAGGCAACACACAGGGGCATCACCAGGCTCACAGCCAAAACAATGCAAGCCTGCCATCGCTCTCCCACGGGACGTTCCTCTTCTCACACAAAGCCTGCCAGCCACCGGAGCCAGAGAAATACAGCAGCAGACGGAGCCGCCTCCCTCCCGGCCGTGAGATACCCAGCCAGCCTTGATTTTAAGTGAAATGCACTGCTTCTTGCGCTGGGAGCTGCGTTCTGCTCAGCCCCCGCTGCCAGAGTGCCACGGCAGCACAGAGCCTTTCTCCCTTCTCCACTGCGGAGGGCCAGTGCTGCTAATTAAAAAAAAAAAAAAAAAAAAAAAAAGAGCGCAGCAGTAACTGAGAAATTCCCTTTTCTGGCTCAGACTGGATGTGGTTCAGGTTCATTCAAAGGTTCTGCAGTGCAGCTACCACACATCTAGCGAGGAACCCGAGTACAGTGACAGTCCCTGGCAGCCCAGGAAAAACAAAGCACTAACTACGCGCGTCGTGATTTTGCCCATGACTTCAAATGTTCTAGAAGGCAAAAAAGGAGGAAAAAAGAACATTACGCATCTACCTGTCTGCAATCCCCCCAAAATTTGCGTATCACAGACAGTCACCTGGGATTTTTCATGCTCCCGTGTACGTGGAGCCACATAAAGCGCTCCCTGCCCTGTTGGAGCCTCCTGTGCGTGCGCCACTGTCCCACGTGTCGCATGCTCCAACGCTGCCAGCTCCAAGAGGGTTTGGCTTTTATCCTCTGCCAGATCCCCTGGGCCCAGAAGCAGTGAACAATTTAGGCACCACACAAGGACAGGCCCCACATCCCTCGTCTGTTAAGCTTTGGGCTGGCCCCGTCCCTGGGATTGGAAATGAAACCGGATTTGAGTCACAAGGGTGAGGAAAGGGAAAGGCAGAAGCCAGCATATTCCCACTGTCGGAGCACCCTACGGAGCCAGTATCCTCTGTGCGTGTTTGTCCTCCGGCATCTGGCTTGCCAATGAACATCAGATGCACGTATGGGAACCATCAGCCGTGTCTCAGCCACATGAAAGAGGAAGGTTTAGCATAAAGCTGGTCATTGCCTATGGCCTCAGCGTGATTCATCCAAAGAGAAAGAATGTGGTTTGGGTTTCGGGTTAATTAGCTACAGATTTTAAAGGGAGACAAGGCAGGGCGGAGCTGCTGGAATACCAGTATGAGCAAGTCAACAGCTCTGAAGGCACCGCCGCCTGTCCTGAAATCACACCCTCTCCTGAAATCGCACCCTCCTTGTGAAAAACCCGAGCGACAGCGTTATCAATGATACTGTCAGTCACAGTGTTCGCAATCACCGAAGGAATGTCTGCCCCGCTGTTGCGGCAAGAACTGAAGCACAACACAGAAACGCCCACGCTCCTTTGAACACCGATGGCTGCAGCAGCACCAAACTTCTAACAGATGCAAATTCTGCCCCGAGATTTAAACTTGTCCCTGCGGAGCTCTGGGCTGCTACAGCCAGGCAGTTCCCAGCGGGAATTTGTGCTGCAGGGATCCCTCTTGGCCACATTAACCCTGGATCTCCTTGATCCAGGCTCTTCTGTCTTCCTAGAAACAATTACTACTGCTCTGACACACGAGTACGGCTGCAGGAGAGTACAGTGCAATTAGAAACTAAAGATTAAACCCACTGCTCTGGAAGCAGCTTCTCATAACTCCTACCCTCGACTGTCCCTTTCAGCTGTCCCCCGTGAAATCGTTTTGATTCCATTTCTTGCTGCTGAAAGATATTTAAAAAAAATGGATCTGAAGAGTTACTCGCCTTGCTGGAGCGACAGACAGCGAGACGTGGAAGCTCACAGAGGCAGTGACCTCCAGCGGCCACTGCGCCGCAGCTCCCTGGAAGCCGAGCGGAGCAGCGGCAGAGGTAAGAAATATTCTCTCAAAGGAGGCGCAAGTAAAAGCTTATCCACACATACTTTAACATTTCCTTCGCTGACACAGCGGTGTGTGGCTCCCCACAAAGATCAAGTCGTATTTGAAACCTTCGTGTGCCTAGGAGCTTTTGATTATTTACACGCAGTGAAAAAGTAGAAAAACTTGTGTTTTTCCAATCGAGTTCCAGTTTGTGCCCCAACCCAGATGCAGTCGCACTGCAGCAGCTGAAAAACGCAGGCTGTATGCTACTGACTCCGGTACAGAAAGAGCCGGGGTCCTCCAAAGGTGCTGTGATAAACACAAAGCCTTACTGCTGCACACAGCCATTCCCAGACCGCGCCACCGGCACGACCACATCAAAAACCAGCTGAGGGTTTTCCTCAACACCGGCTACAACGCAGGATTTCGACGATAAAAATCACAGCTCTTCCTTTGAAAGCACCCATCCAAGTCCCAGTTCTTCCACTCTCTCCCCAGTTCTGCATCTGTTCTAACATCTAGAAATTATCTGAGGTTGCAGCCTCTGGGTTAGCTTGCCAAGATGCCACGAGTGGGGATTTTACCAGGAAATGCAACTCGCTGACTCGGGAGCTGGGAAGCACTGTACCAGCCAGCGGCAATGGGATGGTGCTGGGAGCGAGGGCTGCCAAATTGGCACGAGCACCAGGGAGAAAGTTTCTATTTTTGTTATACTTGTTCCAAATGGGAACCGATACTGTCTGGGACAGAGCCAGGCATGTCTCAGACCGGCACCATGCGAAGCACCTCATGCTAAATATAAGCAACTTGGCGAAGCTCGCTCTCTCACCGGTATGCTGAGCGCAGACATTTTGAGATCAGCTGATTTTTTCCTAGCTGCTCACCACGCTGGCAAGGTCTGCGGCTATCAGTATCCTCTACTTAACACCTCCTATGCTCCGTGCTCTCCTTCGGAAAACCGTCAGAGTTCGGTTCATACGGCACACGACATCTGTCTAGGGCAGAAAATGAGAAGCAGGTGAGAAGTGACTGCTGCTTTGATCTTCGGTTCAAACACAAAATAATAAATAATTTTACAGATGTATAAAGGCAGTCAGTTTTTAAATATTTTTTTTTATTGCTAGAAGTTGGTTTCAGTCCTATTGCAGCTCCGAAATTCTTCAGTGGAGAAACATTGCAATCATTGTAAAAATCATCATTTGATGTGCTAAGATCAAGTTTACAATTAATCAAGAGTGCACAATTCAACAGAATATTAACATTTAACCATCAACTTTACAAATAAAATAAGGACTACAAAGATGTTGCTACCGCAGTATCAACAGTACAGGAATTATTTACAATGTTTACACCCTAACAAAAACCAAGATCGAACACTTCCCCAACAAAATGGTCAATTTAACCACGGACCATGACGATTTATTAGCTCTTTACAGTGTAAGGTGGGCCTAGAAACCAGACCTAAGACTGGAAAGCATCAAGAGAGTTCACAGCTCGGAGTGAGATGCACACAGTTACGCCATCAGGGTCTACTTTCATGAGAGATTTCCTTCCAGGTACAAACAGAAACGGAATTTGACAAACACTTTTCTAAAGTGCTCCGATTTCTTTCAGTACAAAAATATAAAAAACTGATTTATAAACATGGCACAAATGGTACGAACCGGAGCTCACGCAAATGGTATTTGATGAGGAACGTGCTGAGGGGAAATGATGAGGAGCCACCAGTGGCTACAAAAACGTTGGGTCTGGCCTCAAAAGAGAAAGCAGGGGAGAGGCCTTTTCTTTGACTCACTCAGAAGAAGGTCAGGCAAGGATAGCACATGCGCAACCCGGCGTCAAGAAGATTTTTTTTTTTTCTCTTGTAAATGTGAGAACTGCTGGGGAAGATAACAAAATGCTCCCAATTCCCTTGCACAGCGGCACAACACACAGAGACTCCACTGAGCAGCACCGGGGAGCCTTAGCTCCTATTCTGCAGAGTTCAAAGCAGAAGTGAAACAAAGTATGTATTTTAACCCCTTCCTAGCTGAATTTTCAACTTTCCTCGTAAATGCAAACGGCGAACACCAAGCTCCATGCATGCAGGATCATCTGACGAGTACTCAAAGACAAAACTGGCTGCAAATTATTTAGAATTGCTCCTACCTCTGCAGGAACACTATCACCTCGATGAGCAAGCGTCTCTAGAAATATCATTTTTGTTCTGCCTCGCGCTGGGAAATCATTAGCAATCTCGATTTGCGGGACATGCCACAACTACAACCCACAGACAGCACAGTTAGGAACTGGGAAAGCACTTACGGAACGTGCAGGGCAGGTGGGCTTGGTACCAGTGAGTAGGGAGGGCTCCTCAGCCTGAAATACAAAACGACCACAGGCCGAACGGGAAGGGAAAGAGGAAGCAGCCTTTACAGCAGAGTTGAAACTGAAAATCAGAACCACAGAAACAGCTTCTACACTACACCACCACGATCTAAAAGGACAGACACGACGATAATTTTAAGGCTGTGACACAAAGCAAAGGAGAAGGCAGTTCGAAGCTCATGCTGTAATTTTTCCTCCACACCCCAGCTCAGGAAGAAGCCAAAAGGCACCTGGGAGGCACAGAATTTTGAACGGGCTAATCCTCAGATATCAGTTGGAAGGGAACTTTTACCTGAAGAAATCAAAAAGTCAAATAGAAAGGATATTACTCAGCCAATAGAGGTGACTTAGCCCAGGACACAGCAGTATTTTGCAATCTAATTTGCCTGGATGAGTTATTTTTTTGGGAATGAGATTTGAGTAGAGAGTCCAAAACTAGTTCACTCAGTTGGGGTGATTTGATCCCAGTCTCACAGATTCAGTTTTGCAAAAGCAAGGAGATGACCTATTATTCACGTAAAGAAAATCTTTCACTTGCTCCCCTCAGCCTTCCACGAACGCTTTCACCCTACTCTGGTACGGTGAAACCTGCACTGGCAGGGAGATATCGCAGCATCTGCTCCCTCTAGAGCCTCCACGCTGGGTGTGGAACCGGACAGGGAGCAGTTAAAACAAGATCTCACTGCAGACTTTATGATCCAGATGTCCCTGTTCTACATTCAAGTTCACTCATTTCACGGAAGAAAGCAGCCAAATAAATCCCTTCAGCGCACAGAACATCCTCTCCCATACTTTAGGACAGGCACAAAATTAAACCAGATAAATGTTTCCAAAAACGGTTTTCAAATATCCAGCGACATCGCTCTTTGCTTGAGGTGGTTTATTCCACTGATGAAACTTCTCTTAGGCTAAAACTCCTAAAAACCTGGTAATTAAGGCAATAGGGACAGAGTTTTCACTGGGAGTGGCCCAAACCACAGCAGCAGAGGAGGAGAACATGGTGCGTGTTCTTGCTGCTTCACCGTACATCTACAGGAGAAACATTAATTTTAAGAACAATTCCCCTCCACTCCAACCTAGCTTTTAGGAATGCAAAAAAAGGAATGTACTGTACAACTTCCACGTTCATCAACATGGTATCACAACAACGCAAACACCCCCACGTTCCCTAAATTGGGTTCTGCAAATCCAGCCACTGAAAAGCTCCATGAATTCTGCAATGCTGATGATTTACCAAGCCGTCCTTTGGTATTACAGCGAAGCGCACCCCATTTCACAGCGATAATTAGTTGGTGGGCAGGGGAGTATCACCAGTACCACCAGTCTGGGAACAAGCCAGATGGTTTGGCGTTTCCTCTCACCGAACTCAGTGCCATCGCTCCAGGTTTATATCGGTATCACTGCGCAAAGAAAAAGACCCTTAAATCGAAGAAGTGTTACAGCAAGGAGCGCTTGCTCCCTAAGACCAATTCAGTATTTCGTAGCTTGTCCTTCCCCTCTCCCACTGACCAATAAATTTGGATTCTTCAGTTTCTTGTCTGAAGACGATAACCCAAATTATCACCACTTGAAAATAAACCCTCTATTTTCTGCTGAAAATTTGTGACTTTTCCTGCACTGTAACTAGTGAAATAATTTTAAAATGTTCGAGAAAAGTGAAGTTACAGCCTTAAAGAGCATTGCTAACATCACATAGGGCCTAATCACTGAGACAGCATCAAGGATTTGAGGAGACCGCAAAAAAAAAAAAAAAAAATTGCCATTCACTGCTACTGCCACGCAACTGGATGGAGAACTGACCAGGCATTCCACTCACTGGTGCTAAAATTCATTTTAAACCAGAAGTTAAAAATATGAAAAAAAAAAACGATTATCCAGCATGTTCTGAAAGGTATCAACCCGAGTTTTTAAGCTCTGAGATACTGATTTCTTTAATTCTGTAATAACACCCTCTAAACAATCTCTCCTGTGCACAACACATCTGACCGGGCGCGCTCACACGCGCTGGAATACACATCCCTAGGCGACGTGTGTAAGAAAGAACCGAGGTACAGAGGGAAGAAACACAACACAACAAAACGGCTGTGCAAATTACAACAAAGGGAAATAATGCCTTCTGAACCGAACGCTTACCGTCATCACCATTCCACCATTCAGAACTGACCCATTTAACAAGAGGTATCAAAGCTGGTTTAGCTGGAAGCAGCCAAACCAACACAGGTTTAGCTAAGAGTATTTAAAAAAAAAAATTAAAAATTTAAAAACCAAACCGTTCTTATTCCCTTCATTCCCAACACAGTGCTGCAGAGAGATCTCCGCAGTAACAGCAGCTTTGATATCTTCTGGTATTTGGAGTAAAGTCCCAACAAGTTAACAGACAAACAAAAGATGCAGAAAACTTAAAATCAAACAAGACAATAAATTACTGCATTCAAACGCTTCTTACACGTCTTCAGCGAAGAACAAAACCCAAGTCTCTAAGTTCCTTCTGAACCAACTCACAAGCTCTGCCTGGGAACCTGTACGGCTCTGACGAACAGAGAGCGACTCAGTGTCTCCGAGGAGCCAGGTATGCCAGCGCAAGCTGACGGCCAATGAAATGTGCGGTTAGTCCAACTCTTAATTACCGTTGCGTATTCTCACGTGTCCAACCCTTCTCGTCCACAAGCAGGTGAGCTCCCGACCCTCGAAGACTCTGTTAAGAAGCTTACCTTCTCTCTTGCACTGAGCCTGTGCTCTGCTGACTTCCCTACAGAAACAGAGACGCCAGCCTGGCGCCTGCGAGCAGGTATCACGGCGTCCGCCGCGCCTGGCTGTGAGGAGACTGGCTTGCCAGTCAACAGGTTATCAACACACCGTTAGCACCATCCTTTACACCGACCTGTGAAAATGGATTTAAAAATCTGCAGCCATTTGGGGGCCTACTGCTAAAATTTTTTACATAAAAATCCGGGCAGTTCAACATAAAGGATAACAATTTACAAGGCGGTGCCCACAAAGAGGGTACATTCTCCGAAAAGAGCAAAACACAATAAACAGCAGCATTTTAATACGCTCTGAACTTATATACCCACGCCATGTATCAATACATTTCCGTGTTTGGAGAATTTAAAAGCAAATTGTTACTGCTGCGCCCTCATTCTGAGCTGCTGGCAAAGAAGCCGATAAAGTCGAACAGTAATCCTGGTCTGGTGCTCGCTAGTCGTAACAGGGCAGGGGTGAAAAGACATCCACGTCAGGTCTGTCACGTTGAACAGCGGGGCCTGAGTTTTTCCAAACAGTATGTCAGAAGATTAATCTTTAAATGGAAACAATTAAAAGAAAATTACATCTTCTTTGCTGGTATCGTCTTGCACATTTAACAGGCTTGGCTGAGAGGTCACCAGGGTCTGAACGTGAACGTTATTGGGCTTGAACAGGTTCGCTGAGGCAGATGGAAGTGCTTCTGGCTGAGCATCTGTAGGGCCATACAGTTCTACAGAAAAAAAATGGAAGACAACAGATTAGTGACACCGCACCGGGAGCCTGATGCGCTTCCAGGGACGTGCGCGTTGGCCAAGGCATACCTGGCTGGAATGCAGCAGTCTGGCTGCTCGGGAGGACTGGGCTTGCCGATCGTCTGCCTCTCAGGACACCCTCATCTCGTCCAACGAGCCTGGGGGGAAGCAGCTGCTTCTGATCAACAGATGCTAAAGGAAATATTTTATAAATTAGTATTTGAGGCTAGCAGTACTTCACAAATGTCACACTTTCATGCTGGGGCCCGCTCTACGGACACTTTTGCATATCCAAGGAAGTTGCTATACCACAAAGAGCTGGTGCTTCTGTTCCAAGTTACTTAAATTTTTGCTTCAGTCCTCTAGACTGTGAGTTCTTTCTCTCTCCTCTTCCTCGAGGACTTCTAATTCAGTTACTAGCAGGCCCTGACAACCACAAATTTAAAATCTAGTATTATAAAGCAGAACAGAGGAAAAAAAGTTTGTCCTTAGCACTCAAATAGCAATGGGTATTTGCGCGATTTTTAACGGGCAGAACTGCGATGAACGTTTGTCGCTGCTCTCCATCTGTCCCACAGCTGCCCAGCAGCAGAGCGCACCGATTCTGGCGTTACGGCCCGTCGGTTTCTTTGATTGCAGCCATAAAAGCAATTCATGAAACGGTTTCTCTGGGTCCAAAGAGCTCCTCTCAGTGCACATTCCTTACATGTCACAAAACCCAAATTCAATACACAGTATCTTGCCTCTGGTACAGAAAGTCTTGTTCCGTTTCATTCTAATACCTATATATGGGCATAACGAGCACGCCTCCCACGAGAGAATAGAGACCAATATATTTGCGTTTCGTACTTTCATATAAACTCCAGAAAAAGACCATTAAGTACATTTCCACTGCAGCGATCATTATGCGAGAACTATTAAAAATAAACCTGGGGAGATGTGGTATTAGAGCTTTATTTTCCCATTTAGCAGCATTTGGTATTCAGGGTAAGAGGACATCAGGCTTCATTTACGTGCAAAAACATAAGCAGGTTTGTAACTCTACTGAACTTCAGGCATGACAGAGACAGCCGTTTCCATGACGTGCAAAAGACTTTCCCCTTCCCCTCCCTAGACAGGTTTGGCCCCGAGTCCGCTGCAGTAGTGATGGTAAGCTTGCCACTCTGAATCCTATTCAAAGCTAAAAAGAGAATTTTGAAACTTAAAATTATAGGCCATGCTCCTAAGCTGGCAGCAAGGCTATTTTAAGTGGTAGAAATAAAAAGTGGTTTTTACCGTGTCTGTCATTGGCAAAGATCACTGCTTTAGTACCCAGCAGTTACTAGCAGCAATTACACTGGGACAGGGTGACTGTATTTTTACTTGCTTCTATTTCTAACAAAATTATCCCCTTTCACCTCTGCAATGCAGACAGCATCTCAATTCTGGCCTGGAGATCGGTATTTAACGGGTGACTGGTGCTAAGAAAGGCACCGCGTTCAATGTCGTTACAACTCTGGACAGATAGCGAGAAAAGGGTGAGCCAGCCTCAAAACGTTTCACTCACGCAGAACAAGGAAAACATTTGCTCTTTTCCTTTAACACTGCAGTTAGCCAAGAAGATTTCACACCCAGGTTTGCAACCTCTCACCATCATTCTGTCCTGTTGTATTACAGAAATCCATTTTCAACACCATCCCTTTGGGCTATATTTCAATTTCAACAGTTACACATTCCTAACTGAAGGATTTTGAGAGCCTCCTACCTGCAGTAAGCTCACTAACAATTTGTGGCGTATTAACTTCTGGGTTCCACACGGGCAGTCGCGGGTTTAAACTACAGTGTTCCACCTCTCTGTGATGCTGGCAGAGATCAGCAATGCATTTAAATAAATGCACTCACCTGAACTGTCCGTCCTATGAGATGCTTTGTTCTTCCCACCTTTCTCTTTGCTTCCTTTTGTAAAAGTGGCCAGCTTCGTAGGAATCTGCTGCTGGACTGCAGCTGGCTTCTGGATCTGATTAGTTGCACTCAGGAGATGTATTGGCACTTCATTCTTCAATGCAAGAACCGGCCGATTCTCCAGGGTGGTACTGTCCCTACGAACCAAGTCTGGCCGTTCCAGGTAATCCATCCCGGAGACGCTCACTCTCACCGAGGTTTTCAAGACGGGCGGCGATGGTTCAAGCCCTTCTCCGTTGAAGCTGAGGGAATGACTTAGCATCTGGTTCTGTGTGAAGAAAAAGGCATTTTAAGTCAAACGGGTGTTTTCACCCTCTCAGATACAATGAGGCGAGACCGCTCTGAAAACATAAAGCACTTCCTAGTGAAAAACACAACAGGTTAGGCGAAGCCCAAAGCACGCTGGCAAACAGAAGCAAGAGCAAGAGTGCAAGTCCTTGAACCCCGAAATGAACCTCAGCGCTCCAGACTGCTTAACGTCACACATAGCGAAGAAATCAACTGTACAGAACGCTACCCGGTAGCACACCACCTGCAATCACCTGCCTGCAACAGGGCAGTGCCTGTACTTAAAAAATCCTCAGCCAGCCACATTCAAAAATAACTTATTCTCTGTTTTCACCTTTAAAAAAAAAATAATTCTCATTACCAAATGTCTGCGTGGATTCTCACAGACACTGGGGAACTGCCAAGCTCTGATCTGACAGTAGCCACCACCAGCTACTTCATGTGATGGTTCAAGGAGCCCAGTAAAAAGCAAACGTGGGTTAGTGCTGCAAAAGGGGCATCCTTCATCCAGAGGCAAGCAGGTTAACAGAAATAAAACTTCAAGAAAACAAATTCCTCACCTGTCCCATTTCTGGGGAAAATGTGCCTGACACTGTGTTCTGCTTCTTCAGCTTCCTTAGCTGATCTAGACGCTCTCTCTCTTTCTCGACTGCTCTCTGAGCTTCCCGCAGCCTCTCCAGGTCATGCTGATAGGCCTCTCGCTGCCTCTCGAGCTCTTCCCTCTCCTGATTCAACTTCTCTCTCAGCTGCCGAGTCTCCTCTTCACGCTCCTGCAGCCGGGCTTCCGTGCTTTCAAATTCCCTCTGCTGCCGACTCCTTTCCCGTTCCAGGCGTTGCTGCTCCAGCTTCAGCTGGTTCTGAAGTTTCTGTACATTCATCAGTTCTTCTCTTTGTTTTTCGAAGTTCCGCTGTTTCTCCTGCTCCAGCAGCAGATTGCCTCGCGTAGACTGCAGCCGGTATTGCTTCTCCCGGTCCACCATGGTGGCTCGTTGCATCTCAATGTAGCTGTCCTGCTGAGATATCACTGCCTGCAGGGAAAAGAAGTTCAGCATAAAGCACATGAGCTCAAAACACACGCGCAGCGAAACAAAAGACAACAGCATCTACCAGCTTGGTGACTTTTGTCTCCAAGAGCAGATCTAACTTCCAGCTCGGTCAGCCTGTTGTGACTGACAGGGCTCTAAAGATGGCTGAGCAAATAAGTTATGCTTGCACATGTCAAAACGAACATTTCTCACACCTAGAATTCTAACTGAATCGGACCAGTACAAATATTGCTGGTTACAAGGTTACAGTAAAAACAGCTAACACATACACACATGTGTATATCAATGACAATTTTAAGAAGAAATGAGCACAGAGAGCAGCCTGAGCTCAAAGCAGCAAAGGAACTGTATTTAAGTGAGCAGGAAAAAGGAAACAATCAAGACAACAGATCTCACACCTCCTTCAAAACAGCAGACTGTTCGTTTCCTTGAGTCTCGGGTCCTACATTCCACACTTCACTCTAGCTTTAGGGATATTTTCAAGGTAGCTCCTCTCCACACTTGCATGAATTTATTACATTTAATGTCTGCCAAACCTCTGGGATAGCAAACAGTGGCTTACCTGAAGATTGAAGAGCAACTGTAACAGCGTTTGTATCTTTTGGACAAGCTGAAGAGGAGGGGAGGCAGGGGGGGGAAAAAAAAGACATTAGACACTCGATCAGAGCTCTGTTTTGATGCATTGGACTTTTTTTTTTTTTAAAAAAAAAATCAACAGTATCTGTACAAAACCACATCCAATGGAAGCACAGCTCCAAGAGTACTCTAACACAGTAACAGCCGCCAGAGCAACACGCAGGCACGATGAATTTCAGCGTACGGTCCCTGCACAGATGTAGATAGCGCCCAGCAAACCTCACTGCGGTTCCAGGCAGCAACCTTCAGCATCGCTTTCCCTCACGTAACCTGTTTAAGGGTCACCTCCTCCCATGCGCCAGCACTGAATCACTACACAGGTACAGCACCCACGGAGGATTCAGAGGCACATTTTGTCAGGGAGCTGAGCGTATGCAACCCCTCCGAAGACGCAGGAAAAGCAGTTAGCCAGCTCTGTGAAATGTGTGCCTACGTACCCAGAACCCATCTTTGTTTTCTAACGGGACTTTTATCTCTGCAGTCAGAATGCATTATGCGTAAGGTACAGGCTGTTAATATGCTTGTGGTTCCACAGACATTAAAAATAGAGAGGTTTTTTGTGGTTTTTTTTTTTTCCTTTTTTTTTTTTTTTTAAATTTGTTTTGGTTTTGCACGCTATTATTATAATCTGGCTATTTGCCATTAGACTTCCTGACAACAGAAGCAACATACCTGAGACTCTACGGTGGGCTGAAAACCACTGCTGTCATCTGCTCTTGCGACGTCACTCTGTAAAAAGGACAAAAACAACATCTGCACTGGAGACACTTGTTAGGGACCGGTAGTGTTGCCAGAACAAGTTGGAAGGGTTCATCTGACTAGGGAACAGCGATTACTGCTGCAGCAGAGATCGCTCCTATACGCAGAAGGACACATATCAAAAACACTTGAAGCAGAGGCCGGGCTGAAACAGATGCGTGGCGATCAAAGCCAGCGTTAATGGTATAGCATCAAATGAACAAATATAAAACCAAATTATCATACATCTCAAGTGCTAAGTTAGCAACTTGCCCTGCAAAACATCCTTGATAAGTCTGGTAATGTGACAGCCAGGTCTCTGTTACAGTCTAGCTGTACCAGCTACTACAGCTTTCAACTCTGCGAGATTCGTTCTGCACCACTATCACGAAGAGGAGCAAGAGGAAATGCGTTTAAATCACGTGTAAGCCCAACATACGGTTTGAGATCCTTCTTCTGCATCAGAAGGGAGGTCATGGAGTTGCACATCCGAGCTCACTGCAGGACCTCTCCAGTCCCACTGTCTCTGGTCACCACCACTGTTCTTCCTAAAACTACCACCTGAAAGAAGAGCGGAATATGAGCAGCTCGCACCAGCACAAGGCCTGTGAAAACTCACTGCCCAACAGAGCAAGCAGAAAAAAAAAAAAAAAAAAAAAGACTTTGAAATCAGAACCAATATGCAACTGCAGGGCTTATCTGCGGTGATTCAAGGCGGAAGAGCTGACAACAGCCATGAGCAGGACTGCTCAAAAAAGTACAAAGACTTGAGGAGAGTGGGTTAAGATAAACAGGGAGAGCAAGTTCAAATTATGTTATGCTATTTTAAGTGAAGCAACCACAACGTATGCATGAAAATGATCATCTGTGGCTACCAGAACTGCAAGCTCATAAATGGAACTCTTAAGTAGAAAAGTTCTGTTCAAAGCAGCACCACTGTAAGCGCGGAAGGAGGTCGGGGGAGATGGAAACCATACTGTAGAAAGCACCCATAGCGTGACAGACACATATAGCTTCTCAGAGACAACAGAAAGAATCCTAGATATTAACAAGCAGTGAAATAAATGGTTTTATTTTTCAACAAATACATGAAGGAAAAATGGAGATAAATAGTATCTAGTATTTCCACTTATTTCATTACCTAACTGATAAAACATCTGTGCCAAAAGGAAAATGTATATTATTTAAGGATTCCGCAACCCTTTAGTGATTGTGCAGATACAAAGGAAAGTGAAAAAAGTTTTCATGATTCAATAACAAAAGCAGGCAGCTGAATTCAAATTTCCTAGGTTTTTAGGTCATCCCCACCACCCTCCCTCCCAAAAAAAAAAAAAAAAAAAAAAAAAAAAAAATTAAAATTCTGTGTGGAATTCTGGTAATTAGAAAGTATTGGTTAAGGTAATGCCCTTAGCATAACGGCAGCTGAGAGCCCTACTCTGCTCTCTAGTGTTGGCATCGGAAGCAAACGATACAACATAATTCCACGCGCTAGAAGCCTGCCCTTATCCCCCCTTAGAGCCTGGTGAAGGCTCCTCACACCAGAGCCCCATTTAATTAATTGTTCTTATCTCATTCTCTGTACAGAGAAACACAGCAAAGAGCCCAGGAGAAAGCTGAACGGCCCCTTTCTTACTTTTATTTGAAACGGAGGGACTACTGTCATATCCTCCAAAGGTCTCTGCTCTCCTGGGGAGTCCCGACCCAGTGCCATCTTCAGGCTGACAGGATCCATTGCCTAAGTGAGTGAAGATAAGGTTCTGGAGATTTTCAGCTAGGAAAGAGGAGAACATGCGATGTAAACAGCCACATCTATGCAGCAAGACGAGTGCATCATGCTAACAAGTTAAAAAAAAAAAAAAATCACCCATCAAGTACATGAAAAGATTGGGCAGTTTGAGAGACTTCCTGCAGCACAGATGAGTTTTCCTTTGTGACTTGCTCTTTAGGACAGGCTCTTCATATTGCACACATAAAGACAACCTTCCTTGAGTGTAAGTTAGATTATCAAGCCCTGGGTGTCTGGTTTTTCCTTTCCCCTCCCAAAAATAAAAATTATGTTTGTGCTTATTTTCTTTCTAAATAGACTATCTTTAGACAGGTTATTTTAATATACAACTCCCACATCATATTATGTTTCAGGACTGGTGTATTATTAGAGCACTCAGTTACCCATCTGAATAGACTCATCCTAAAACTCCATCCTTAAAAATAAGAAAAATCCAAGCTGTGAGAAGGTCTTGTACCTAAAAACACAGGTGCACCTTACCTATCTGGCAGATTGGTTCTGAGAACAAGGAAGTCTGACCAGTGTTACATAAAAGTATTATGTTATTACAGAATGTTCAGGATCTGTACTTAGACCTTACGTGCTTATCCCCAGCCCCACATGCACATTCCAACAGTGCGTTTACCTTCTGTCACTGCAGACTTCAAAAGAGCCTCTCCCTGCAGATTTTCTGAGATATCCCCCCGAAAAAGTAGCCGAGATCGGGAGCCTTGGGAATGGTCTTCAAACCCGTTCATTTCAGACATTTCTAGATAAATCTGTTGCTTCTCAGTTAGACTTTGCATAATCAGCTCATCTTTCATGTTCAAACGCTCTAAAGGAAGAAACAAACTCAGTTCTGCCTTCCTAATCACTGTCAGAGTACAACGTTCAATTTGGAAGATTATTACTCATTTTATGATCAGAGCATCAAATGCAGAGATTTAATTAACAGTTACGAGGAAGACTCGTGAAGCATACAAAACTTATTAAAATTTCAACCTTACATCACCTTGAAAGACTTACGAAGGAGAACTTGATCATATCATGTGATAAAAGAATAAGACAGTCATAAATCACAAACGGTGCTGAGCAGCAGTTCGTGGAATATATAACTAAGTCATTACCTTGAAAATCTTTTAACTTTGCAGCTCTTGCTTCAGCCAGCCTCCTCTCTGCTTCAGGTTCATTAAATGTTCCTCCTTCTTCATCAGGACAGCTGTAAAAAGGGAGAGACAGATATATGTTTGATTTGCACGTTAGATAGCCTAAAACCATCCCAGGATTCAGCCTGAAGCTTTTGCCTAGGACATGGTTTATCTTGTGTGTCGATCCTTCTCCCTTATCGAAAGCCCTGCTGCATCTGACATCAGTGAACCAAATTTTTTGTTGATTTTTTTAAAAAAAAGCAGAATAGTCTTTGGCTGTTTTTATTACATCTTTATCAGTGGCTTCTTCCCCACAAACACAAACAGAATCACATGCTTCAGTCTTACAAGGAAAGTTTAGGGATAGGCAAACGGATTTTTACAATAAATTTACCCCTATGAGGTCTGCAAAGAGAAGACAGAGAGCAAGAAATCAAGCCCTCCCACTTCCACTCATAATTTACCTTTCTACAGCTCTGCGGATGTGTGCCATCCAGGAATTCCTCTCCTCTTTCGAGCTTGTGTGAATTTCATACATTTCCGGCCCTTTTAAGGAAGCGCTAATTAAGAACATTGCCTTTTCCTCATTAGCCACCTCTCTTACAATCAACTTCTGCAATGAGATAACTGGCGGTTTAGAGTCCTGTAAAACAAAATATAATTGCCTCTTCACATTACGCTTCTGATATTGTCATATTGCTACTCATCAACCACAGATCAAACCGCGGAATGAAGAACGTGCATTTCAAAACCAAGAAGTCTCGGTACCTGATTGAATATTAAAGCATATTTTAATGACACGTGAAGTGAAAGAGGAGAACAAAAGGAAGCGTCAGATGTTCTAAGTCGGTAAGTTAGCTACAAAAGAAACAAAACCATAACACAGAGGTGTTCAGTGTGCCATCGGGCCCTGTGAATAATAAAACAAGGTGACAGTATATTGTATAACCAAGGATTAACTGGATTAGCTGTCAGTCTGCAATGAAACAAATTTACAGGAGGGATATTAGTTACTAAAAACCTATCTATGCTTCGCACAGCACAGGTCCAATATAGGCAGCCTAGAAAGATCCTCCCCCGAAGAAAACAGCTCTCTGTAAGCGCTGAACCTTCACAGCGTGGTCTAGAGTGACGATAAAACTGAAATGCGAAACAGACATCAGGAACACTAGGTTTTGCCAACTTCTCTGAGCAGCTGTGCTGCAATTCAAGCCATGAACAGAGGTCACAGGAAAAAGAGAACCACTAAGGAGATCCATTTGCTCCTCTCACTTGCTTGATTTATCCACGGAAAAGTGATATCTAAGTTTCAAACAAACTGTACACACAAAGATGAAAAAAAATAGATCAGTCTGCAACTGTAGAGCATGTTACTGGAGGGGAAAAAAAAACCCACCATGTAGCAGAGATCAGCTTTTGGGGACTGTCAAAAGCAACTGTATGATACGTGCTCACAAAAAAGAAAGGTCTAGGGGACGTATAACCGAGGGCACGACTTTGCAGTGAAACAGCTACACTGACTAAGAAAACATATGCATGATTGCATTTTCTGGGAACAACGCTTCAGCCCCGACGTAAGCTACTCACGCTTATCTCAAGGCAACAGCAGTCACGGAGAACTGCCACAAGAGCTGAGACACTGTACAGTAACTGTGTTTTTCCTCTCTGTCCACTTGCTCTTCTGCTCATAGCTCAGATGTGTTTTGGAAAACAGGGCAAAATTAGTCCGTCAGAGTCAACGCCATCAAATGAACTACTGTTCAAAGATTCACCTAATGCTGTTCAAGAGAAAATAACTTCCAGCCATCCTGGTTTGTGAAAGTACTCCCATTCTGTGCATTAGAAGAAGGAGGTAATTTGAAAAGCAGTTGCTTTTACAGCCCTGAGGTCACCAAAATAGCTTTTGCCATTAGAATTCAGCTCTAATGTTAATGTCTTGAAAAAAAATACACCCAAAAAACCAATTACATAAAATATTTTCTGTCACTCATTCTATTACAGCCATAACCGAACCAGATCGGGACAGAACGTACACAATTAACTGCTTTGAGGATACCTGTGGAAATGCCCTAGAAGAGCAAGCTAACCCACTGAGTATTCTAGAGCGCTGCAGTAATTACATCTGCATTTAGCGCTTATTACATTTACCTTCATGAAAGTTCTCTGCCCCCAGTAAATCTTAGGCTACTATGACCACGGTCACCACTTCCCTAACTGAAATGGAAGATTCTTTCCCCGCACATTAGCAAACAGCAGCAGACCTTATTTGCGAGTGCCTTCAAAGCACAGTTCTAGCATGTTAAACATATCAGACTTGTATAAAACAACGGCCTAACGAAGTGCAGTGAAAGGGAAGTTCACAGCACAACAAAAGGAGAAGCAGTGAACCTCAGAAAACGCCCAGGGTATCAGAAAACCGCAGCAGATGTGGCAGCTAAAACCAGCTCATGCAAGGGAACGCTGTTTCGCGCTGAGACAGCAGGAGGGTTTCAACAACTACCAGAACTGCTTCAGAAAGAGTGATTCTATAATAGCCAGCTGGTTTATTAACTTAATTTTCCTTCTGAACCTACCATATCAAGTATGTCACATCTCTAACTGCATTTCCTCTGTAGTTACTGTCACTTTCATAGATACTTTAAGCGAATGTACTAAACAAGGAGAACAATACTTACCACCGATGCAAATGTATATTTTTGGTCCTTTTCTTGTAAGAGCAACAGAACATCAGTTAACAGGACTGCCAGAATATCTACAGCAACAAGAGAGGAAAAAAAAAAAAAAAAAAAAGTAGATTTTTAAAGCAGAAAGACTAGTCCAGACTCAAAAATCACTTGACTTAAATTTCCTGCCGATCAGGGAATAGCACATCAACATTTGCAATACTGGCTCTGCTACTGCCTTCCACTTGGGTTGTCCACGGACAGCTTGCAGTGGTGCAGAACCAGCACAAACGGAGTCGATTTAAAGCTTGAAAACACCTACACAGGCATCCTACACATCGACTCAAACACTCACAAGGGAACATGTCTCCCTCGACAGAAGATTCTTCTGGAACTGCAGACATTCATAGTAGCACCAGCTCTTGGCTGTATTTTACGTGCTGTTGAAGCTTCCCCGTGAACACTTGAGCAATGAAGCTGTTAAAATATTCACTGTTCTGGTTTTCTGGCAAAAGAGACACGGGGAATGAAGGTGTCATGGGGCTGACACGACACAATCTTTCAAAGTGTGAACCCGAGCTCGCACAAGATAACGCAGGATGACTCAAAGCTCTGTCATCTCTCTGAAGACCTCCCTCTTGCATTGGAAAGCAGATCAGACAGATAATAAGCAAACAGCATAAGGAACTTATCATGCATCATTATAGAGATGCTTATTGGACAAGCCAAGAATAGAACAAGTGCTATTTCCTCCAATATCCTATTAAACAAGGGGGTTATTGTCATCTTATTTTATACTCAATCAATCAGTAACAAACAGTAAACAGTTACTAAAAAAAGAAAAAAAAAAAAATTAAAAAAAAAATTAAGATCTTGTTTCCTAGTTGTGCTTTTCCCCTTCCTGGTCCTTCACCTTTGAGTCGCCCTGACGCAGCTTTCCAGTACAGCATCCCATCCAGTAGAAGCCGCCTCTGTCCCATGTCATCCTTCCGGAAGAAAAGCCCATTCTTGCATTTCCCAGATGATTTTAACTCCATTTTATGCATAATCTCTTTAAGGCGCTGCCCCTTCTCGCACTCATTTACCATGGCATCTACATGAGTGATTGTGTCCTTAATTAAACTAAGGGCCTGGGTCAGCTCTTCATAATCTTTAGTCCCACCTAAGAGAAAAGAGTAGCAGTCGGTTACATTTTCAACTCTGGAATGCAAGATATCAGCCACCCAAACGTATTTGAACAAGAAGGTTCCATACTGAACATCTACCAGTACTTCCTAAGAGCTTAACTTTAAAAATAAAATAGAATATCCTAAAGCTCTAAATCTCTAACGAACTGCTATGTTTTTGTGATTGTAGACTTGAAACTGAACGCTGCTCTTGACCCTCTGATGAGGTAAGACTGGAGCTGCATCTAGAACGGCATCTTCAGCTAACAAAGAAGCGAGAAAGCAAGTATAAGGCAGTAGCAGCCTGCTTGCCTTATGTGAGGAGAGAATATGCAAAACACATGAGAAAAAGGGATCAGGAATCAACTGTGAGACATCTAGGAAAGATTAAACAGCCTACCTTCTGTATTTTGAATAATACGTTCCACCAGGACAGGATATTTGGTGATGCGCTGTGTAACCAGAAGGATGCACTCCTGAACGCCGAGCCTCCTCACAATGGAGCAGTTCCCGATTTTCTAGAACGCAAACCAGACCCATCACGTCCACGGCATATATTGGTCACCTAACTCCCTCGCCCCTCCATTCACACATTTTCTGTCTCAAAACACTTCTGTACAGTTAGGCAGGGCACCACAAGATTAGCTGCGTTCTTTTACTAAAGCAAAACTGATGATATAAAAAAAATTGCTTTGATTACTAGAAAAATAATTTAGGTACTATTTTGAATTACAGTTAACTGAATCTAGAGTCAAGCAGAGAAAGTTCCAAATCTGAACTGTTTGCCTATTTGTAACTGATTGTCTTTTATAATAGGATCAGTCCCTAAACACTTAAAAAAAATACTGTCTTTTTGAAACCAGATCCAAGCAGCTAACAGTCAGATTTTGTCAATAATGAATAAACCAAGTGTTTGTTTCACCACCGTGTTCACCAGCTGATCTACAGAAACACATTGCTGTTTGGAAAGGGAGGCTGTAAAGCACCAGAGTCCCAGTAGTCAGTCTGACTGCAGGCACGGCACAACCCTGGCAGCAGAATACAGCACCACGATCTTTCTTTACGTGGACTGAGGCTGCATATTTTAAAACTCTGGGCGCTTATTTCATTCCTTGAAAGTAAAGAGTTCTCACTTTTGAAGTCGCCTAGTTAAGAAGAGCTGGAAGTAGAGAGCCGTGTTGGAAAGTTCACACAGTATCACTTACTGACGACTGGAAAATGAGAATACTTAGGCATTCGCCATCTGAGATTCAGGTTACACACTTCCACTTCGGCCGTGTACTTCAGCCCTTCCTATTAATTGCACATTACAGTGTACAGCAGATAAACAAACCACCCTGGAGCCCATCTTCTGGTTTTGGAAAGATGACGTAGCGGGCAAGACTAGACTAAGAGCACCTGCTTTTTTCTACAGTAGTTCATCAACAGCATTTATCACTGATCTAGCTTGTTATCAAGCCAATTGACAACGATGGTGATGCAGCAGGGCAGCCAACGATAGAGCCAGGAACAGAACAAATACTCCGTTCCCCAGTCCTGTGTGGTCTCAAGAGCCTGCCTCAAATTTAACACCTGCTAATTGTGGCTTTGTGTCCAAAGAGCTCAAAAGATCCGAGATACAAGAAGCTAACAACCCATCAAATAAGGAGAACATGCCTCTAACTCTGCTATTTGCAATTTAAGAGATCTTCAAGGACAAAATAAAACCTAAAGCACTCAAGTATATTTCGCACAGTAAAAATGGAAGATTTCTGGTTGTTGTTTACCTTTATTAAGTTTTGGAACTTCTTATTACTTTGGAGCAGCTCTTTATAGTGACTAACAGCTTCATTGTGTCCACAACAGAACACACCGTATTTTTCTTTCATTCTCTCCCCATTTTCACCTGAAAACTAATTGGAAATATAAAAATGAAAGACATGAATCATTAAGCGTAGACTTACCTCCACTGCAAGGCCCAAGTTTAACATGGTTTTTTACAGTAACTGATTTCTGAGACATTTCTTCAATATTTCAATTTCTTCTATACCAGAAATGAGAAATTTATGCAGTGTGACAGCTGTGAGCTTGGAATACCAGTAGATAACTAAATATTAAACGATGGCTGTCATTATGAGAGTTTTTAAAAGGATTTCTGGGCCTCTGCACTTAAAAAGACTGAGGACTGTAAAAATGGTCACAATATACGAAAGAAATTGCCACATCCGCTCCAAACCAGAATGGGTGCTAACGTAGTAATGAGCTCAAAGGATCTTTACTGTATTTTTAAAAGGTCAGAACCAAGACGCGCGGCATTAAATGCAGGAGAGCCGTGTATGGGATGAACACCAGGAATATGTTATTTACTTTTGGAACACATGGAAAATAGAACCAAACCATCCGTGGTCACATATCCTACGACATGCCTACGCACGTGCCCAAAGAACAGTTAATGAACATCTCGTATTATTTGTCACCAGGTACGTTCCTGGGAGTCAGGCTGACACATTACACTGGGAAGATAACCTTAAACCCAGTATGAAAACAACCCTTACATAACACTTTAACCTTCCAGTTAGCTTTTTTAGAAGCTTAATAATGTCAACAACATTGGCAGAGTTTAATTCACACCTGTTTAACCAGGAGATCTCCAATGTTCTGGATTATATAATTTCGGTCACTGTCTTCTTCCAAGGATTCCTTCCGTCGCTCCTTTAACTGGAGCAGAAATTGCCCGTGCATCTCCAGCAGCTCATCCACACAGGGGAAGAGCTTGTTGATGACTGCATTTGGGAACTGCAGCTCCTCTCTCATGGCTTTGGAGTATACCTTCAGCATTATTTTCAGTGTCCTAACATGGTGCATTTCAGTCTGCATCAGTTCTGGGCAAGGGGAAATAAAAAAAAGTCACAAGTCATTTATATGCTGCACAGTGGCTAGTGAGACATAAAACAGCGGCTCCAAAAGCCACCGCCTTTTGCATCACGGATGCGAGGTCCCTAAATTTGCCCTTTTAATCTCCCAACCAGTGACTGGCCCTACTTACTCAATGACATCTCCCAGCTGCAACTGAGCTATTCCCTAAACGTATAGCCGGGTTTTCTGCATACACAGGCATACTGAAAACTATGGGTTGCTTAAAATCATCAATAGGAGGACTTATGCACACTACAAAATGTAACAGACTTGAAATCTTCACTCAGTTTTAGCTTCCAAGCACGAGTCAAAATGGGAGCCAGTAAAATCAATGACTTCTGCTTTGTTTCAAAACAGTGGCACTAAGAAATAAGAAGTTATAAGAAAAACAAATACTCTTACCATAAATGACATCTTGCCTTTTTATAACTTCTTTCTTTTGCCTTTTTGCATAAGACTGTTCCACTGCAACACTCCAAGACTCCGCCTCAAACTCATGAGCATCTGTTTCTATTTCAGTCCGGAGGGATACAGAATACGCATCTAGACCAAAAGCACATGCAATTTCAATTGTTATTAAACTGTTTCCCACTATATCCCTCATTACCATCATTAACAACAAAAACAACTCAGTGCTGCTTTCAGACTGTGTAAGAAGTTGCAAAAAAATCCTGAAAGGCACAGAAATTCCATACCTTCCAGAAAAATGGAGTCTGCTGTTGAAGGTGCAAGCGAGAAAACGTCATCTGAAGGCTGCTTACATTTTATAAAGCCTGAATCCCCTTCATCCATGTCTCCTGAAATCAGTCTAAACGGCCAAAGAAATTAGACCAATGCACCAAAACAGAATATTAACATTTATGTAAGTTGTTTGACACACAGACAGAAAAAAATACAACTGCTTTAACAAGCATCTTTCCTAAACTACAGTGCCGTTAACTTAAAATAAATACATAAAAGCTGTCGTCGCACTCCAACTTTAAACAGCCAGATCCATTTAGCAGCTCCACCACTGAAATATTACAGTTTTAATTAGAGCAGCAGGAGCAAGTATGTAACTTCTGGTATGACTTTTAAAAGATACCACCTGGTGACAAGCCACAGCCAGTCCAGAGTACAAAGGGCACTTTCACCGAGCAGGGAGCATAACTGCAGCACGTAAAAAGTAAACTACTACTTAAACAGCAGATTGTTTTGAATTAGTTTACTATTTTAATCAAGGTATCCTGCAATTTCAAATACTGCTGTCTCCTACACTAGTCAGAACTAGCACAATCTAGAATAACTGAACTCTGAATGCTGAATTTCAACAAGTCTGAAGACAAACATACCCGTGAAAAGCACAAACTCGACAGAGCTACTCAAATATTGCCCCATTTTATCTATCTTTCATGACACAGTACAGAGGGACTAAAGACAAGGTGATTTAAACAAAGACAAAATAGCTTACTGTTCAGGGAAATTAATTTCAGCAATAAGAGCTCAATAAATATCTTTTGAGCTTGAGAGCCAATACGAGTTCGTGCTTTAGTTCTGTAATTGTTTTTCTTTTCACACCGGGGGAGGTGGGCGAGAGGCAGCAGAAGCTAGTGAACTAGAAGAAAAGCGGTTTACTCACCCAAATTTATTAACAGTTCCAGCAGTATTCAATGAAGACTGAGAATTTCCTCTTTGGGCGATAGTCATACCGAGATTCCGTGGCAGTACTGGGGTGCCATCCGGTCCCAGGAGAAGATTTCGGGGCTGCTCCTTCAAAGAAGCGGCTAGAGAGGCAAAAATCGAATTGGTACTCAGAAAATGAGGCGTACACTGCAGATCGTCTGCTCTCAAACCTCTCTCTGAATGCGGACGGAGAACAGACAGGATCTTAGACGTCAAGAGCTCATTGTCCAAAAAAACATTCTCATTCCATTTTCTCGAAAAGGAACCACAAAAAGACAGCTCAGGATGAGCCGGAATGGCATTGCTTCTGCCGCTGCTTTTTGAATTTGTATTCCCCATGCTCACTGCTGGCTGCCCTCAGACTTGGCACAGTAAAGTGGCCCCAGAGATGCACTGTTTTTATACTACCTGTGATCCTTCTAGAAATGTAAAGCTGCCACTTAACTTACTGTATTGGCTAAATCAGCAGGTCTGAAGTGCAGGAAATTGGTCCCTACTGTGCCCATTTAGTGTGGAAATTGCAAGTATCTTCTCCTTTAGTAAAACACCAGAACCTACACACAATTATTCACACCCTACCGTATAAGGGCACAGAACATTTCACGGCAAACAAGAAAAATCTGAGATCACATAAAAGCCACAAGTTCTTTGCAATACTTACTGCTACACGGTGATTTATATCTGCATGCACACACACGGAATGTAATAGATACCAGGGCTAAATTTAATTTTAATACTGATGCTTTTTAATGCTTTTTAAATCTACACAGGCTGTGAACTGGAAAGATATTTAAAACTTGAATCGCTATTACACAACACATGGAAGCCTGTAATAGACTTATAAAAAATGGATACAATTATTTAGCACTAATGTCTGTAATGAATGATAAGGCACAGGAGACAAAATACATCCTTTTGAAAAAGGAGCTTCAGGGAAGTCAAAGACGATGAATCAGCCAGCCAATCTTTAAAACTTATCACTGCCAAGGTCTGCAGCTGCCCTTTTTTCAAAGTGCTTTTAAGGACATGGGAGTGGAAGAGATCTCATGGATCCTTGAACCCAGGACTCTGTCGTTGCAAGGAAGCTTTGTCTTACACCCAGACCAAACTCCTCTTCCAGTACTGGGACTGGGAGGCTGCTCCAGGACCATGCTGTTGTAGCAGACCAAGGGGGTCTCCAGCTCCCAGCCAAGGTTTATGCATCGCCAATTTGCCACTTTTTTTTTTTTTTGTAAAAGCACTGGTGTCTCCCCAGCCCCAAAAGCTCCCCTTTCTTAGTCTGCACTTCTTGGTGTGCCCCCACTACCTACCATCTCTCCTTCCACTTCTGCCTTGCTCAATCAAAACCAGCTAAATAAAGGTATTCAAATTTCTTCTCAGAAAACAGGTTTTTCCACATTTCTTGATATCCCATACTCTACATCTGCTTGTCTCTCCTTTCACCTTCCTTGAAACAGAGGACTAGAATTGTACGAGGGCGGCAGGGCAGGTTTCATCAATGACATTTGATAGAAGTTATATCACCACATCTTTTCCTGCTGGAAATACCTTTCCCAGGATCCATTTAGGTCTGAAATCTCTTGGCTACACAGAGCGCATTCTCAGTCTACAACAAACAGGGGAAACTGAGTCCTCTTCCACCAACTCCAAGTGATGAGCTCCAAGCCCGCTGTCCCGAAAGAGGAGACTCAGTAGGCGTTAGCAAGATCTGTGAAGGTGGAATTCTTAAACAAAGGCTTAATAACAAATGCCCTCTCATTTCCATTTGGGGAAGTATTGAAATCACCAGCCATCAAATTCTCTTTCTGTGCTCCACAAGCCAAGAACATGAAGTTCTGTTTCGCAATGGCAGGCCAAATCTCAAAATCTCCAGAGGCAAAACATGGAGAGCGGGATGGGGGGACACAAACAATACAGTTTGTACCTTTCTTAAAATGTATTTCTTTTTTATGTTGATACAATACCTTTGGCTTTTTTTATGGGGCCCTGCAGTCCGCAGCGTTACACTGCGGGTGAAGACATACAATGCCCATGCTATTAGCTGTTCCTTTAACTTCCAGTTTCTGCTTTTGACTACGGAAAATAAGTACTGGCTGCCTAGCAGAGTCTGCACCAACAAAAGCCATTTTCTGAGTTCAATTAGCACTGTCTGCACACTGCTGAGAGCCCGTATCGATCGCTGTTAACCTATCACACCAGACCAGACTGTATACCACAGAGCTGTTTCAACGACAAGCCCCACAGCCAACTTTTCCCATTTTCGTTATTCCTTATTGTTTCTGATTTTCGCCTCTGCACTTTCCCCTAAATGCACAAAACCATTCTTCACAATGCAAGCAGCCACTTATTTTCTTACAGCGATTATTCCCTTCGCGCTACCTCGTGGTAAGGATGGTTTCACAAAGAAGTACGCCTCGCCTTGCCATGCAGACCAAATGGCACTCCACAAAAACACAGGAAAGACACACAGCATTGCTGGGACATTCACATCAGCTGCGTTTCTTCAAAACAACCAAACGGACCAAGTACAAGGCAGAAAACAATTCTGCCCCAGTTACAGTCAGTCACCTGAACACCAAGAAGCCTGTTCTGCTAACGCAGACCTCGGAACATCTACAAATTAAAATGCCATTTAAATCATACACCTGTGGCTGCAATGGTCTGTTCCAGTAGCAAAAAGGTATTTCAAAGCCTATGCTGCAATAGAGCTGCTCTTTCTTTTTTTTTCTTCTTCTCCCAGATCCCTTTTCCCACTTTGTTTCAACAAAGATTTATGTTCAGACCATTAGTGCTAGCTTGTCTTAGAGATTTCTAGCAACCACTAGCTGCAGGCAAGTTTTAAATAGACAATTATGAAAATCTGATGTAAAACAAAGTTCACAGTTCTAGTCTTTTCAGAGGGCAGAGAATAGACAATCAATGAAAAACTAGCTTATTGATCCCTTTTCACCATGATATTTTGAGGTTACACAGCAAGAAGGTATAAAGAAAAATAAAAAGATAAAAGGATAAAAACACACAGGAGATTGCTAGGAGCCTCTAAGCCATTCCCAATAGGAAAAAAAAATGAAGCCGTCTTATTAAAAGAGACCTTTTCTATACCTCAATAACACACTGTGTATAGCCTTTAAAACATATTAAAGAAAAAAATACAATCGAACAGATAAGCCTTGAGCACAGAAATCATTCTTTAGTACAAACCTGGGGAAATGCACTGGGGCGAACTTTGCGGAGATCCAGAAGGTCGGTGCTGCAAATCTTTCTGCTATAGGAAAAAATACAATATTCTTACACACACAGACCAAACTTCCCATCCCAAATGAATCACGTCTTTCCTGTCGTATAGCACTAAGTGAAGCTGTACACTGAAAGTGTAAAGGATTTCATTTCTCCACATTCCAGAAGAATGGCATATAGACATTAACACTTCACATAAAAATCCCACCAAGCGTAAACCAGACTGGAACAGAACCAAAAGTGAAGTTACAGCTGAAGTACAGCTGTGATCATAAATAAGTCATCAAATGAAAGCAAACCCTTCATGTAGACAGTCTGCACCTACACTGTGCTGCCCTTTAGTTTGCAGAAATACTACCTAAACCAATCCAGCCAGTTTCAACCAAAATTTAGATTTTAAAATTGCATCTTTGGTAATCTGCACAACTTTCTTGCTCTTACAACGCTACGATATTACAGCTCCTTGAGATATTTAATTTCTTTGCATCTTAGAGAAATTGTGAGTAATACAGTCTGTTACAAACAGCTTTTTGGGAGCCTGGCTTCACGCTGAGGATCTCATTTCTGACATCACTCCTCACATCATTTTGTGCTCCTGCTCCCTCTCTGCTCTCTTTAGGAGTGGTTTGCAAGGGCTGGTTCAACCATGAAAGTTTGAGAGATGGTAAAGAGTAGGAATGAAAGCACCAGAGCAAGTGAATTTTTAGGTTTAAGAGGAAAATGCACAATGCCTGAAGAAGTTTAAAAGTATATCTCAAAAACCCCACAAGAACATTTCTGCCCTCAAAAGAGTTACATTCTAAAGCACCGAGGGCTGAAAGCACTTCCTCTAACCTCTAATTGCCTAGGTTTGAGCTGTTCTGCTCTCTCTTCTCCCCCTCACGGTACTCCCTAATCTGCTATCAGTCTCCGAAACCATCAACACTTGCAGGTTAAAACAAACTACAACTCCCTCGAGTATAATTAGTTATAAGGAGGAGGAAATGTTTTTCAAAACCAAGAGCAGCATAAAAACCCAACAGATAGACAGCTATCTGAAATGAACCTGTGACCTTACGTGCAATCACAGGCACCACGGCGACAAAGATAAAAAAGAACAGCTTAGCAAGATGCGAAGTTCATTACAGTTCAAAAATGAAATCACTTATAAACCATCCGCAACTGTTAGAATCAAATTCTCCTCCACCCCTCACATTCTTCACCAGCTTTGAGATGGCACAGCCTATTGAAACACAGTGGCCTAACATCCGGAGGCACCATCTAATTCAACGACGTTCCCCCCAAAAATTAGAGTTTGAGCCTTCTTATAAGTCGTGATGATGTAGGGCAAGATTCTGTACTGATGTAAACTGAAACACTTGCACTAAATCAAACTTCCTATGTCAAGCACTGCTATGAAAGACGAAAATATTTTAAAACCCACCTTGGGTCTGATGCTGCTGCATTCAGCCAGGAAACTCCTGCAGCTCTTATGGACATTCACTGCACAATCTGAAACATAAAAGAAAAAAAAAAAAAAAAGAAAAAAAAAAAGTCTTAAACTATTCTTGTCCTTCCCATCTAGGGAAAGGAAGAGCGACACAGAAAAGATCTTCTAATTTTGAAAGAGATGCAGAGTAAGCTCAGGTGTTTCAGGGAGCATCCTTCTCCTGCAGGATCTGTTCTCGATTTTACACCAAGTACTCAGGTGTTTTCACTGAGTCTCCATCACTGATAACGCAATTCACACATGCAAGCACAAAGAGACGCTACGGACTGCACGAACAGTATTCTGCTTCGTCTGCGCTCAGCCACAGCGCTGCTCCCCTCGTACTCACAAAGGTTGTTTCTGTGCCTCTCCATTCGGAATGGATGGCGAGACCACCCAAGAGGGCAGCAGTTTCTTTGGCTCCACACAACTAGCTCATTTCTGCACAGCGTTAGTAGAAGCTGAAGTACCTGCAGTAAACTAAAGGTCAAAATGCACCACAGAATCATCAGAGTACTACCACCACCAGAGCATTGCCACTGTGCTCGCTTCACAAAGGAACCGTTTTCAGACGAAGCAACTAGAGCAGTCCTCTCCCACCCAAAAGGCGTAAAACCATGAATAGCGTGGTAAAATCCAGCCTCTTTTTTCCCCCTTGTAATAACTACTTCTTGAAAAAAACAGGATGACAACAGGTAGTGTCAAACACTTCCTGCAGTCTTTCTGCTCGTCTATAAAATCAGATCCTCCACAGGTGGAGGAGGAGGACACCAGCAATTGAGTGCCTGCCACAGACAAAGTGTCCATAAAACCAATCACCTCCCGTAACTTCTCTCTTATTTGGGATATTTCTACCCATACCGTACCCCCCGCAACAAAACAAAAGGCACTGTATCTCATTTAAAATGTATGTGCCTCTGCAGACGCATGATAAAAATGTCTCAAAATTATTCACTTGCTAAAACCCTGCAGAGAATAACAAATATATCGGCTATTTCAGCATCGATAAGGCCTCCAGCCACCACCAGGAAATAAAGAGCTTGTTAAAAGACATGCCACAGCAACAAACAACTGGTTGACAACGGAAACTCCTTTTCTCCCGAGCCAAAGGAGCAAACTGCAGCACAAAAATCGCCACACAAAAGGAAACAGAAGAAAGCCCCCGTGCCATGGAGGCGGGCCGGGTTGGAGTCTAGGTTACAGACGGGGTGCCGTGGGGGCAGCAGCGGCGCACGCACGGAGGGAAGCGTTCGTACAGCCGCTGCCCTGCCTGCGACATCGCCTCTCCTCTTGAAATCCCCTTCATTCACCTACAGCTGTGCAATACAGTCATCCAGAAACGTTTCCTCAAACTTGCACTAGGCATGCGTATTCCCTGACATTTACAGGTCTTCACTGATTACATTTGATAATTATTTCCCTATTAATGATTAGTAGGAGCAATTCTACTTCAAAAGCTTGGGTATCTCGTTAAGCTAATGTAAAAGGAATATCAACTTTAAAATGTATTTCAATTTTAAGATCATGCACTCGCTCTGTTAAAGATAACAGCTTACATCACTCGCGGGAGGTACTTTTCACTTAATTAGTTTCCCAGGCTGCTCAAAGTGTCTTCACACAACAGAACATGCTGGAAAACAAGAAAATGCTGCAGAAAAGCCTCAGAAAATTCCCGCTGAATGTAAGGACTTGATTCTCTAAGAGACTATATGAAACGCAATTAACAATGATTTCCAAGGGGCATTATTTTTGCCCATGTAACAGAAAAGAATTTTGAAAACCGACAGAAGAATCAGACTATTTTATAAGCAGACTTCATCTTATAAAATATGCTGCAGCTTTTGCTGTTCCACACACTTTCGGAGACAGTGCTGAACCAAGCACGCTCCACCGAAGGATGAGAACAAACATTTCAACGTGAGCGAACTCGATTTCCCTCTTTGCACAGCCCCTCTGAACTGCAGGGGTCAAGAAAACAGCGAAGAGAAGAAGGAGGGACAGAGGACAGCGAAGAAGCGACAGGAACCTGCGCACATTGAGGCCGGTATTTGAGAGCAGAGATACACATGAAGGGTTGTTACAGGTGTACAGAAACAATAGATACCTAACCTTAAAAACACACAGGGCCATCCAAAGAAAAGGAGCATTGGCAAACTCAAAACTGACAAAAGAAAAATATTTTTGCATGTAAGATTAGTAACTGGTAGCATTTGGTCTTATCCAGATCAAGAATTTGGGAAGGCACAACAAGGAAACGGACAGCTACGTCAGCAAACTCTTCTCAAACTGGAGCAGCACAGAGAAAGACAGAGCGAAAAACTCAGAGGACTGCCACCCAGGCTCGTTCCTTCCTCCTCCTCCCAGTCTTCTCCTCCCTCAGTCACCCACTGCAACTGCAGGAGGATGGCTTTGGCAGGGCAAAACAGGTCCTCCGCAGGATTTCACTTTGACACAAGGCCACGCAGGAGGGCCGCAGCTCTGACTAGCGCCGAGAACGTCACAGTTCAACCGCCTCCGCACGCGGGAGGTGCGAGGATTCGGGTTACCTCGACCGGACGGGGACAGGACCACCACTGCTAGAGCTACAGATGCAACAGCAATCGATACCACACGTAGCATGGAAACGGAGCAAACCCACTGTGGCTGTTCTCGGGCTTAAACCAACAGTTTTGGAACTAAGACTGAGAATGTTGAGAGCATCGCATCATCCCACGCCTGCTCGCTACAGGGATTGTCACTGCTTCTGAAGCATTTTACACGGACTGGCACCAGCGATGACCGACTGCTCACGGACAGGCTAACGGAAACAGGGGCCTCGTCCAGCTAAGAAATCTTTAAAACCAAGAGGCTCATAAACATCATAAATATCCCGTTCGCAATTGAGGGTAATGAAATTAATATCTGGTACAACAAAAAACCCAAATCTTCCCTTTTTCATGAGATGCTTTCCCAAAGGCTCACGGGAACCAATTTGCAATTTAAAAGCATTTTCTTGGACAAGACATTACAACGCTGGTGAATACATTTTTTCCCCCCAGCTGGAATACCTTCCAGTGGGTCAGACACTGGCAATGTCCTATGAATGTCTTCCAGAATTGGATTCCAGGACAAATCTATGACTCACCAGATATTACGAGTATTATGACCCCGACCTTTGGTCTGGAACGGTACTGCCCAACAAAATAACTCTTAAAAGGCCATTTGCAAGCAACGACAACTAACAGACAGATATGCTCCGATTAGTCAAAAATCGAACTCCTGACTTTTTTTTTGTCCCCTCAAGCACATGGCATTTTGGCATTTTAAAAATGGCAGATTACAAAAAAATAAACAAACAAAACAACCCAAACAAACCAAACCAATCCCCACAACTTCCAAACAGCTAAGTTCAGCCAGGGACACCTTTTAACCGTGATGCTAACGAGACAAGGAGTTCAGGCGCTATTTTAATGCTACAGACATACCCACCACCTATTAAATCCAACCAGCTGAAGAGAGCTGCGGACAAAATAGTTTTCTTGTGAAATTAATCTTTTTTTTTTTTCCGTTTTCAGATATCCGGTGTTTCAGCAAGCGAAGAGAACCTCTTCTCTCTTTACTCATCCCTACACCCCACGAGGTAAGCCCTCTCTCTTGAGCTGACAACGGAAACTTTTAGTTCTGCACAACTTGCACACGAATGACTAATACAGACTTTAAAAGTCTGAATTTACACATAAGGATACACGACACAGCTACTGAGAGACATTTCAAACAACTACGACACTCCAGAAAAAGCAGCCTGTTTTGTGATAAGTCTCCTCAGGAAAGAGGAGGAGTTTCACTGGAATATGAAGAAGTCTCTGCATTTGGTAAATCCAGGTCAGGAGTTTTCAGGAACTCAGGACCAGTTTGATTACTTGTTTTGCTAACTCGCCTAATTGTGCGGAGGCAGAAGCCAAAACCTGGAAGGGCGCAGGGTGACGAGACACTTCACGTTCTGGAACAGAGACAGTCCACGCGAGAGAGCAACAACACTAAATTATCAAGTTTCAGCTTTCCCGTTAAAGCATTCCTCTTTGTCTCCAAAACCAAACTGGAATTGCTTTCTCACTGTATTTGGTTTTATTGTCAAAATATCAGACACACAGACGAGGGGGCGGAGTTGTGACATGCCCAGCACCGCCAGTTCTGGTGGGTTTGGGATTTTCTTTAAAAACCCAAACCAGAACGAACGAACAACTGAGGTTTCTTTTTTTAAACAAGGCAAAGTAAAATTAGCACATCATCCTAAAACAAACACGAGGACCATTCCAATTCTCTCACCCCGAACCCTCCCCCCATTGTACAGGAACGCTACAGGACCGAAGCGGCAGCTATGACAATCATAAAAGGTATTTAAAATATTTCGTAGGTAAACATTAGGTGGAACTACAACACACAATGTCTGATGGCTCCTGTTCGAGAGCCGTACTTAATGGGTTTATTTTTTTTTACCATACCAAAGGGAAACTAACTATTGCCTTATAACTTTATACATTTTTAAAAAGTGCCAAATAAAAAAAGGCACCTACAAAACTCTGTCTTTGGAGGGGAAAGAGAAGGAACTGAGGAGCGGCCATTTCTTCTCGTGGTTTTACACAGAAGACACACGGATGCTATAGAGACAAAAACACAGCACAAAGTCTTCAAACAGTACTCAGAAATTGCGCTTATTTATTAGAGCAGCAAAACCAACTACAGCACAGGAAACCTTCCGAAAGCCATTTCTCTTCGGATCGCTCCCCGTTTCACCTCACCTCCTCCACTATCCATCGCCACTCCTCCTGGAGTTTCCTCTCCAGCACAGGCCAGCTAAGCCTACCATCTGACACCACCTCCCGCTCCTCTCCCCGATGCGCGAGGGCTGGCGGATATTTAAAATGGGTCAGCCATCACAACTGCGGGTATTTATTTTTTTTTTGTGTTATGGACTTTTCTCGCCGCTGACAGCCCCAGCAGCAGCACTGTGCGAGAAGAGGAGACGCAGGATGTCGTTACCGCAAGCACGAAGTGAACCAGCTCCACTCCGGGCGACACCACCTCGCCTCCCCAGCGCACACGGCGGCGTTTCATCTCCTTCTGCGCCCCCTAAAAGATAAACCCCGGACCTTCACGAGCCACACGGCCTGTCCCCCAGGTTAACCCTCGAGCCGCTCACGTTGGGACGGCTGTAAATCCCGCAGGATTTGTCACGGAAAGCAAGATAAACCCGCCGCCCCGGCCAGGCTCTGGATCTGCTCCGACACCCCGGAGGCGCCCGGCCTTGTGTAACCGCCCGCTGCGGGACGAGCCTCGGCCCCCCCGCCCCAGCTCCCCGGGGAAAACCCCCCCTCACCGCGGGCGCTGCGAAGCCCCGGGAGCGGGGAAGGAGGCGGACACCGAGGGGCAGCCGGTCACCGGGCCTCGGCCTCCCATTGCCCGGCGGAACGGGGGCTCCCGGTGCCGGGAGGGCTCGCTAAGGCCAGGATGAGGGTGGCTCCGCGGGGAGCCGAGGCTGGGGGAGCCGGCGGGCGCGCTGACACCCCGGTCTCTTACCGGACTCCCCGGGGAGCCGCCGGTTGCACTCTCGGTCCCGGGAGCCGCCGCCACAGCAACAGGAAACGCCCCTCTGTCCCGGAAGCAAAAGGCGGACGGAGCTGCGCGCCTGCGTGCTGCCGCCGAGCCGACGGCGGGTTCCGTGTCCCTCAGGGCGGGCACGGGCACGGGCACGGGCACGGGCACGGGCACTGGGAGCCCGCGCTTTTCCCCTCAGGGCGGGCACGGGCACGGGCACGGGCAGCGGGAGCCCGCGCTTTTCCCCTCGGCCCGGGGAAGGCGGCCGCAGCCGGGAGCCGCCGGCCCTTTTCCCTGCCGAGGGTCCCAGGCCGCCTGCCCCCGAGCCTGGGAACCGCCCCGGCCTCCTCCCCTGCCCCTGCCCCAGCCGCAGCCCGGCGATGCCAGCGTCCCGCAGGGACCTGCCCGCCGTCGGCGCCTGGCTGCGGCGGGAACAAAGGCCCTGTAACGGATGGGATGCGGCATCCCCAGTGACAGCTTTAACGTGGTAGTTCATAGGTTTGTGCAGCGCCCAGGGCTTACTCTAAACATGTAATTCGTTATTAAAAGCCTGGTGGGATTTGCCGTTCAAAATGTGCTGAAGCTCCTGCCCAGAGTGCCCGGTGCTGGCTTCCTTACCCGCCCCGCCACGGCCAGCGCCTGCCTGGGCCTCCGCAGCTCACCCCTGTGCGGCAAACGGCGAAAGCAAAGCAGAATTATCTTCCTTATCAGCAGATTCCTGCACTGGCTTGTATGACTGAATTGCTTGCTGGAAAAACCACCTTTTCCCTGACAACTATGAGGTTTGGACAAGTGTAGCAGCAGACCACTGAAGTGCTCTGTGCAGGGAGGAAAAATGAGAAGAGCTCGTGACCTAACTTTGCCTCCCGACCTGTGAGTCACCCAGGGTTTACCATCCTGATCTCCAGCACAAGTTTGTCCTATTTTAAATCACGCACGGCTAAGTTCCCTGTTGAGCTTGACAACGCAACGCATGATTACAAAACAAACTTCCCCTCTTCAAAATCCACCCTACAGCTTTGCCACGCTGCTTTGAAAGAACCTGCCTCCGCCTGGGCTGGAAATATGCTGAAATCCTAGACTACCACGGGACCAATACTGTCTCTGGTTTCCACACTGCGATCTGTTTAATCTATTTTATTTTTCTCTTCATCTGACAGTTGCAAGCTTTTCAGAAATGTTCCCTTTTGTGCTGCTTCTGTACAGGACTAAATACAATAGTGACCCAGTCATTTATTAGGTTCTCTCAGCACTACAGAGAAATAATCATTAAATAAAGTGGTTTGGGGGTAAACAGCTGGCTGTCACTTTGTGACAGACTAATCCTTACACATTTCAAACTTCATGCTTCGCTGTAGTATAAAAGTAAAGCATTGCAGATTGCCCAACTACAGCTGTCACGAAGAGAACGTGCTGTGCTTGCGCGGCTGGCCTCAGGGCACCTCCGCAAAATCAGAGCAAAATCTGGCACAGCAACCAGCTGAAAGACTCCGTAGCTTAGAGCGAAGGTTTGGATTGCAAAGAAGAGAATAACACCGACCTTTTAATCCTACAAAACAAAAGATTTCTTATTGAATGAGTTGCAGGTAGATTACTGCCATGCAGATTTATGTATTTGCGTACAAGATCCTGAGGTTTTATCAGGGAACACAAGGAGCAGCCCCCTGGAGATGTTCCAGATTAAGGCGATACTGCCCAGATATTAAAAGAAAGTGAAAAGCAGAAAAGGAGAAGCACTGAGAATAGCGTGTTCTTCAGCTTCCTTTTCTAAAGCCTCTAGAGCTTGGTAGAGCCAGCTCTGTGTCAGCAGACTCACGGCTCAGTCAGTGTTTCCTCTGAAGCCAACACTGCGGATCACTTTCACATTTGCTTTAGATCCACCACTGGCTTATGACCACACTAACCCACAGTTATGTCAGTCGCTCTGGTTTTGCCTGTTTTGTTTGGATTCCGGTCAGTAATCATTTATTCCAAGTGGGACTCCCAGTCCATTTATCACTGTCATCATGTTCCAGCAGCCAAACCTCCTTTTCCCCCCAAAATAGAAGCTTTTTGGCAACTGTGTCTCTCTCCAGAGATGCAAAGTTTCAGATTGCCTGCTGCTTTTCAGATTTCTCAGGACTCTGTGTGGGCTATGAGCAAATATCTCAGGTTAGAAAATCAAGTAATTCCTCCTTATTATAACCCAAAACTATCCTTCCCGGAGTAGCTTATTGGCGCTACACTGGGAATCCTGAAAGCAAGAGTCTGGAGGTGAATTTCACACGGAATTTCAAGTCCAAACAAAAAGCCATTCTGGCTTCTCTTCCTTGCAGATAAGAAGCATGGGTGGAGGATGTTTGCTTGACAAACTGCAGAAACCCATCTCCTCCATTTACCCACAGAACCGTTGTGAGAAAGGAAACGGCTCTCCAAACCTGTTTCACAACATGCCTTAAATAAGTCCTGGAGAGGAGACGTGACAGCATTTTTTTAATAAACCAGCCTACATACTGAAGCAGCCAGTGAGGGTCAGCCTAGGACAGGCGGACAGTCTGGTGTCCACACAGCTCTCCAGCTTGTATAATTCAGGAGGATTCTTGAAACCAGGCCCCTTCTCTCAGAGGAATTTGCCTGAAGCCTCCCAAACACTTTGGGTGCAGCTACAGAGTTCCTTTTGAAGAGGGTGGTTGATCTGAGCTCCCTGAGGGGTCTAGGGCTCTATCTTACCCATAAAGTAATAGAGATGTAACTCTGAACTAACGAAGCTGCAGAAGACCCAGCTCTACCCCAGCGCTCAAGCTCAAGTCGCTAGGAGGGAAGCAATCCTCCTGCCATTCGTATTCCGCGGCATATCCTTGGCTCGCTTCCATGGCACAGCCTGCTTGGAGAGCTCTCCTCCTGTCAGGGCTTTCCTGGGAGTCATCTAACTTCTGTTGCATAAACTCTGGAAGCATGTTTATAAGAGAGGATTAATTTAGGCACAGAACCTTCTCCACCCTTGACAGCAAAGGCTCAAAAGGAACTTTCTCCATTTCCAGGTGAACAATAAACCTAGAGACTCACAGCTCAAAGTTTACATAACAGAGAAGACCCGGTGGCTGCTTTTGCCGAGATCCCGGTGACTGCAAACATTCCTCTTTGTTTTTCATCCCTACCAGACTCCTAACGTCACATCTATGAGGCTCTAAAACCGGAGCTTCGGAAACTCTCCTGCATCTTTAACGCTTGACGCACACCACACCCTCCTTCCCTGGGAGACTTTGTACTGCGTGGTGTCGGATAGATGGGAGAAACCAGGTGGGAAAGGGAAACCAGTCACCATGTACAGGGCCACTGGGGCTGCCTACCCTCTTCACAGCTGGTGTGCATGTTTCTAGCAGAACGATGATTCCTGCAGAATTCCTCCTGCTGTTCATTTCTCTAATAAGAGCTCCTCTATTTCATCACAGGCATGGTAGCCACCAGACTTTTTGTGCCCACAGGACAGTGAAAAGACCTCAGGCTTCCTAATATTTTCCCCATCCTTCCTCTCCCTGGCTTCAGCTCATCCCTTTCCTCTACCTACCATCTTTTCTTGTTTGGTTTTTTTTTTTTTTCTTTCCGCGAGCCTGTTTTGTTTTCTACCGCGTGGTGGTGCTGCGGTTAAAAATACCACGGCGATAACATCAACACCACCACCCGACCACGAGACGGACCGAGGGCTGGCTGGGCACCAAAGCGCAGAGATGGCGAAGTGTGAGTTCATCATGAGAGAACAAGAGCAGCAGCCAAATATCCTCAGAGCCTGGCAGCACCTACGGCTCACACTGAGCCCCGACAGAGCAGCTCGCGCTTCTGAAAAGCGGGCTTGCCGCTCCGGCTACGCGGTGGCCCCGAAGCTTGCTTTTCGAGAGCCGTATTGGTGACTTGTCGGGAGACCACGCGCTGCTCCTAGCTGCCGTAACAGCAGTTAGTGATGTCAGCTATCAACTGCCGCCCAGAAGCGGTTCGCAAAGGTTTCACCCAAGCATAATCCAAATATAGGCGCTCTCAGGCTAACAGCTGTCACACAGCGAGTCCCAATCCCCGTCTGACCACGGACGGGCCGTTAATTTTAATGAACATCGCAGAACCCTGCCCGGTCGTTCAGCCACAGTTCAATCCATCGCACAGGGAGCACACAAAACCGAGCTCTGCTGCCCTGCCAGTCACGTCAGCCTGGGCACCGCATCCCTGAGCGGCCCCGAGAGCCAAAGGAGGTGTCACAGAGTCCCAAACACAAACCAGTTCCTCAGCCACCTTGGAGTTTCTCTCCTGAATGTTAGCACGACTCAAGAACACAGATTCCTCACGGAAGGGCTGAGAAACAGGGTCAGAGTGACTATAACTTATGTCCAACCGGCACGCATTTATGATGGAAAACGATAAGCTGAGCCGCGCTCCCATTTCAGCAGCTAGCTCCAGCCCCGTGCACTCCGGATCACGCATCTCCGCAGCGCTCGTCCAGAGAGGAATCACCCGCACCGGCAACGCCCTCAGAGTTCCCAAGACTATACACAGCACGGCTCCAAGCTCTGGGTGCGCTGGGGATCGCGGGCTGTCTGCACCCTCGCAGGTTCAGGGTTTTTTTGGTAAGGCAGCGTGCGGGACTGCAAGCAGAGCCTCTGCTGGGAGGTTCCTCAGACAGGAATAACAAGGCATAACTCTGCCTCCTCCCGTAATATTTGGGTTCTCTCTACATACCCACAAAGCACTCTCTCTTGTTCAGCTCCCTGCTTCCTACTTTTTGCTGTGATGCCTGAAAAATGTTCACTAACAGCCGGGCCTGTGGTCCTTTTCAGTTTCCCTCCAGCTCCCCTGAAGGGAAAATCTGCTTCTCTCAGCGCGTGTGCAAGGGCAGCCAGCTCGTTTGTGCCCCAGGAAGGTTTTACTGACCTTAAGAGCCTCTGAGAGACCCTTACTGGAGAGTGAGCATTGCTTGAGGATATGGGGGAGAAAGAGAGCAGATCTCTCATTTCCAAAAGATTTTCTCTGCCCACAGACAACCCCTTGGGAATTAAAATGTTCTTCAGTGCCCTGAGTACCTGCCCCAAGGAGGAGGGACAGGGTTTGTCCGCCAGCCAAAGCCGTGCAGCAATGCCACAGGGAAAGCAGCGGGAGGACGGAGTTCCGTGCACGCCAGCAGAGGAGCAGCTGCCGTTCCTGCGCACTACTTACATCTGAGAAGCAACAACCTCACCCTTGCAGGTTCCGGAAGGCACCGTTTGACTTTTGTGTTAGTGAGTAGAGTTTTGGATGCTCTAGAAATCCCTGTGCCTGTGTGCAGGGCAGGTGTTGAGCTGAGACATCACTGCATCTGCAGAAAACAGCCTAAAAGATGCAGCTTCACTCAGGCAGCAGGGATATTTAATGGGGCAAAGCAGAGGTTTGCAAAAAAAAAAAAAAAAAATATTAAAGGAAAAGTTGACCTAGAACCCTCCTTGGGGGAAAGAGGCAGGAAACGGCCAAGCAGCCAAAGAAAATGAGGATAAACTATTGCCAGGCGGGATTGAGAGATCATTTGGGCTATTGGAGGAACAACCAGGCCAGGCCAAGCGGGGTGGGGGGTACAGTCAAGGCAGAACAGTGAAGCAATCGTGAGGCTGATTTAAGCGGGGAAACGGCCGGCCTGGGCCGGAGGGGAGGCCGGGGAGCGGTTACAGCCAGGCTGGGTCAGAGCCAGACGGCGACAGCCATACTCACTCAGGCACTGCAGAGCACTTTTATTCACAAGAGGTTTGGCACACAGTGAGCAGCTGGTGCAACTGGAGAAAACCCCCGGCACAAGCTGGTGCCCATTGATCTCTTTCCACCTCTCTTTTGGCTCCTTTGTCTCTTTCTCCTTCTCTCTCTCTTTTGGCTGCTCTTTGTTCTTACCCTGGAAGGAGAGAAAAAACACGGCTCCGTTACAGGCCTCGCACTGCCCACGCTTTCCTTTTCTTCGGGCGTGGAAAGCCGACGCGTAGCACACACGGTGGGCACCTTTACACCTGCACCTTCCCTTCCCCCTCGCCTCCGTGGGTGATCCAGGCTGTCGCCCAGCCAAAGTGCTCCTCTCTTGGTCTGCACAACTCGTGCTAAGACGGTGCGACAGCCAGAACACGCCCTGGAGCAAGGTGGGCTGCAATCAGGGCTCTCTCTGCCCAGCGCACTGCGTTAGGGGTCACGCCGCATCTGCTGACCAACATGGAGGCCTCAGCCATCCGAAATCAATCCAACTGTCTGATCCCTGGGGTCAGATCCCCTTTTCTCCTTGAAGAATTCAACAACTCCTTCCACAAATGCAGCATCTCACCTTATCCTTCTGCCAGGATCCAGTGACTCGGCTCCGCAGTGAACTCAGACGTCGCATCACCTTTGTGCCTTTCTCTGCTTTATCGCTCTTTCCACTATCCTCAGTTCTGAAACAAGAGCAAAACCATCTTAACTAAGGGGAAGTTAACTGGCCCAGCATAGTTCAGGGAGACCACTGGTGACGTTCATCTGAAGCATTCCTTTAGGATCCCATCTCTGAGCTTTTCCATCTCCTGGAGGATCTGGCTCAGCATCAGTCATGTCATTTATTAACAGAACCCTTGCAAATAAGGAGTTGATCTTTCACATTACGCCTGCAAGTTCTACCATCTCTGTCTTTTTGTTCAGTGCCGTGCACAACGAGGCCCCAGTCCTGGCGGAACCAGGGCAGACACCAGCGTCCTGCACGCAGCGTTTGCAGGGCAGTAGAGCTTAGATGGAGAGGGGCTCCAATTCAGCCTGCTCTGGGCACACAAAGTGTGTGGGTTCCCCTCCGTCTCACTTACTCGTTAGACAGGAACTCAAACCAGGTGAGGTTCTGCTGGGAGGAATCGCTGCCTTCTTGCACACAAGCTCTCTGCTTCGCCCTGTGCAGGGAGAAGACATCAGACACACAGCAAAGAATACGAGAGCAGAACTTTTGGGTCAGCGGAAAAGCTCATTTTTGGAGACGGGGCAGGAGCACGTCTAGAGTTACAGGAGAGGTGCGTGAAATGCCACTGCTCCTTGCAATTCTGCCCTGGTCGCACTGGAAGAATACAGCCCTTCTGGTGCTGTGGGGATTTGCCCCTCGGGACCAAGCGTCATTCGCCAGGCGGGTCCTAGGCAGACCCGTGAGCTCCCCACCCACAGCCCTCTCCCAGACACACTCACCCATGGTATTGCTTCAGCTCCTGAAGTACCTGCTGGACAATTAGCCTACCAGCAATTGGGCAAAAGAAAAGCGAGAGATTAGAAAATGTCCTCGACAACACATTCTGCACCCCACAAGGCATCAGGCGCTGGTTTACGACCAACTACTCAGCTGCGCCCCAGCATGGAGTGGGATCTCCTTTGCTATCGCATCTCCAGCAGCTGAGATACGCTCAGGAATCTCAGCCGTCTCAAAACCGCCAGGACTGACAATACCTACACGTGGTCTGGGGACACATGGTCCTTCTCCAGCATCTCCAGAGCAGGGGGTTCAACACCTGGAACACAAAACACTCTCAGCAGGGATCCTGGGTCGCCTTTGCAGAGCACCATGTTGCAAGCTGTGCAACTGGACCCTGTTAATGCTGCTGGGCTTCCACTCTGCCTTTAACGAGGAGGGAGAAGTGCCGGGAGTGGTTAGGAAGGAAAAGGCTGCACTGCATTTCTGTGAGGGAGGGGAAGGCTACATCACTTTTCTCTGTTACCCCTCCCTTCTCCAGTCTGTATTACGTTGGCTCCTGAGGATCCTGCTTGCAGCGAGAGCGTAGGAGCTGAGACCACCCCAGAGACCCTCCCCGTGACAGCCAGCTTCCCCTCCGCTTCCCTGGATGTGCTCTTAACAAGTCCCTACATTTTGCTCCAGGCCAGTCCTCGCAGGTGGGAGAGGTTAACGCGTTCCAGCAGCACAGAGAAGGTCAAAATGAAGTTTACAGGAGCTAGGGTGCCTCTGTTTTCCTAAGGCTCTTTGGTTTTCTGTGCAGAAACCAGGACCTGACAGCCTTGTCCCAAAGCCAGCTCCTCGCGGTGGGTTAGCTAAGGGCACTGCTGTCAGAGGGGGCCGGCACACAGACCGTGTTTGCCCCGTTCTTTGGGGTACGGCAGAAAGGGCACATTTGAACCCAGGCAGATGAAGCAGTGCCTCCTGTTCCTAGGAAACCGTCTTTGCCTCGCGTGAGTGGGGAGCGAGCAGTGCACCAGCCACAGAGCGGTTACAGGGCAACGTGTCACCGGGGACGGGCACGTCTGAGCTCAGCCTGCGCTTTAGCCAGCACCAGACTCAAAGTCAGCTTGACTTTTTGTTTCAGGAGCTCCTGGGACCATGTTGAAGGGAAGGACAGAGGATGTTTAGGTTTGCAGAGGCTACATCTCCAGCTTTTTATCTTCTTAATCACAAACGCCTTTAACTCATTTAATGCCATATATCAACTATACCAACCTTCCACGGCTGGAAGAGAAGTGTCGAAACCGCAAGGCATCTGAGGGGAGGCAACCGTCTCGCAGGCTGATGGGACAGACTGTGACCTCAGTCTCTTCCCGCTGCCGCCACATTCCTGGAGAAGCACAAAGTCACGGACATCTTTGGTCCTTTGTGCACCGAGGGAGCCTCCCTCAGGGCACAGCGTGGGTGGCAAGGCGGGAGTGCCAGTGATGATCCCCGCCTTCCCACAGCCTCCTGCCCTGCGTGCCCACCCTGGGAGCCTGAGGGCCCACCCTCACTGCGTGGGTTGAGACCTGTGGTGTGCGAGAGCGCAGGATTAGATCAAGACCCCAGATATTGCTGGGAACAGGCTGCCTCCTCACCCCTTCCCTCTCTCGTTCTGTCAGGGTTCCGATGACAGGGCACCGTAAGGCCCAGCCGTTTGTTGGCTTCAGGTTTGGGCTCCAGGGAGGCTGGAGCAAGTGATGTTTGTGGCTGAAACCTTCTCAGTCACTTCTCACATTTATAGGGCGTGTAGCGCTGTGATACAATCGTCCTTTTAATGGGAACTGAATCCAACGAACTTCCCCAGAGGAAAGCAGCGTGAAAGGGGAGGTCACACTGCTGTTTTCAGCTGCCTAGCAGAGAATTACAGAAAAGATGGAGCCAGACTCTTCTTAGAGGTGCACAGTGACAGGATGGGAGGCAAAAAGTGGAGGCTGCAGCAAGAGAAATTACAACTAGATTTGCGAGCACAGGCGGCTGTGCATCAGCCAGCTCCCAGGGCCTCTGTCCTGCAAGAAGAGGCAGTTTGTCCCAGAGCAGAGAAGGCCCATCCTTGCTGAGATTCCTGCAGACCTCCCAGCATACCTGGTCCAACGCTGGCATCGAAGTAGTCGACGCCTGCCTGCGTTGACTTCCCTGCGCCCGGTTTGCCCTGCTGCCAGTACACACACAGCCCTCGCACACTCACCGCCTCCTCCGAGCCAGAGCTGACCGTGAGGTTCGGCCGCAATGGCTCTATCTCCACTTTGATCACCGTGCCACCCGCACTGCTGCTCCAGGTTTCCAGTTCCCCTTTGGGCAGCTGAAGGGACACGCGAGGCTGCAGACGGGACGGGCTCCCCTTCTCCACATCCTCCTGCTCTGGGTCGCTGCCCACCTCTGTGGCATCCAGGCTGAACCTAATTCAAGGAAGAGGAACAAGGCAGTTTAGCAGACCCGTCCTGTTGTGCCAGGCACGGCACAGGCCCTGCGATGTCCTAGCCTTGGGGGGACAGTCCCAAAGAGATCACGCAACTGGGACACGGAGGATGACCACAGCAGGCACGTGGAAGAGGAAATGCCAGCAAGCGTCAGCCTGGACACCAAGTCCTGAGCATGTTAAAAACAGCTTCTCTGGCTGCCATCAGCGAGTCCACGAGCTCCTCGGTCACTGGGATGTTTAGTGCCGGATGGCTCTTGCTGATCTCTTAGCAACCCCTGAGACAATGCAGCCACCCAGACAGCAGCCTGCCTCGCCTGCGTGAGAGCTGCTGCCCTGCTAGCTGCAATGCCAGGAAAGTCCCTCTGGGCATTTAGAAACGGCAGATGTTGTCATTTATCGAATCGTCGCTGTGGCATCATGTCATAACTCCTGCTCCCACCGGGGCCCAGCTTCGAGGAAGGAAAAAGAAAACCTTTTCAGGGAAACGAGGGGTGGACCAGCTTCCCCAGTGCCCCGCGGTTTCCTGAACACCAAGTGCTGTTGCAGTGCCAACGACATAGGAGCAAAGTGATGGATAGGGCTCAGTGGAAAATTTTACTCCCTGCGTGGGTTCTGTCTGCAGATCACCGCCGCTTCATTCCTGCTGCCAGAGACAGGCTTCAGGGAGCGTTTGCTTAGGGGACAGCGGGGCGTATGCCCCTTCCCTGGCCCTGCGCTCACACACGCTTAATCACCCGGCGAGGGGACCGCAGGAGCCCCTGGCGCTGGCAGCCACGCTGTGCCACCGTTGCTCACGTGCCCGTTCCGCAGCGTAAACTGTGAATGATCCACAGCACGCGGAACAACAAGAGGTCTGAGAACCAAGGTCTGAGCCTGATAAAGACCCGCCAAGATTTCAGGCTGAGATAATTTTAAGGTACCTTATAAGGAGGAGAGATAAAAATAGTCCTTGCTGGCTTGCGCCTAACTGCCAGACATCCGGGAGATCAATACGTTTGTCAGCAGGGAAAGCAGGCGCGTAGGAACCTGGAGGCCAAGGCATCCATGTGGCAGGAGCACAGGGCGGCAGTAATGCCAGGCCTGGAAACCGCTCCCAGCCAGGGCTCCGCGTCGTGCTACAGAACACACTCTCCTCTGCAGTCACGTGGAGGACGGAGGGCTGGCGGACACTGCGGCGGCTGCAGGCACAGGCCCCGCCAAGCTGACTCACAGAAAAGAGGAAAAGGATTTGACAGAGCTCTCTTGATCCCTCTGAGGTGGGCAAAGCTCCCTCTGAGCCAGAGGAAAGAAGCCATCAGGGCAGCTGATGCTGTCCAAGGCTCCCTCCAGACAGAAAAGGGCTCTTTCCAGCTGGGAGATCCTCTTCCCGGCCCCAGGACCAGGAAAAGAGGGTCTTCCTACTGCCAAGGAGACATTAAAGCCTCTTGCTGCCTCAACATCTCCCTCCACGCCCCACCCAACATGAGCGGCAGGTGTCCAGCTGCTTTGGCAGATGCTGACAAGGGAGGGAGACCACCCGGCAGCAGCTCAGGGCGGCGTGATCGCTCCAGCCTCACGCAGCATCATTGCCCTCTAGATCTCAAATCCTGCTCGCAGCCCTGCCGTACCTGCGCTTGCAGTCTGCGGGTGACAAAGGGCTCTCCCAGCTGTGCCTCCGAGAGGTGGACATGGATCTCACCAGCGTGGGGAAGGACTCCTGGGCCTCCTGCAGCTCCAGCTCCTTGTGTGCCTCTGCGGGACACTCAGAAGTGCCGGTACCATCTTCCGACACCGCTGCACAGGAGCAAACGTGGCCTTTGTTCAGAAAGCGACAGTCGGCCTCGCCATAACGCACGGAGCAGGAAACGGGATTGGAAAAAGCGACATCCACAGACATTTTGCTCAGAGGCCCCGGTCTCTCTTGCAGTAAGCGAATGGCAGACACAGCCTGGGGCGCTCGCTCTGGCTGCGCTGCCGTCTCCGGTGCCGTTCTGGCGATTGGCGGGCTCAGAAGTCCCAGATCTCTGTAATACTCCGTGCCGTGGAGAGCAGCGTCTGAGAGGAGATCCTCCGTGCTGCTGTGCAGGTCCACTGCTGGGACATCCAGCTCTGCGGAAGACGAGTCCTCCTGCAAAGGCAGCGATGGCTTAGCCTGAGCACACAAATCCTGCTGAGAGCCTTGCACCCGTCCTGCGACCAGGACGCCTCCCGTGCAGAGCTGGAGCTGCTTTATTTTTCCCTTTGTCGTGGCAAACAGCCCACCTGCCGCTAGCGGGGCCAGGCCTGCGGCTGGGTTTCTCAAACCAGACTTTCCAAGAGGAGCACTCTGCTACTGCACCTCGTGGCCAGACCTGCCCCAGCCCCACCAGCTCGACTTCCTCCGGTTCCCCGTCCCTCATTCCCGCTAACACCAGTACCAAGCAGAGAGGTGTGATTTTTCCCAGCAGCAGAAGCAACACAACCTTGTATTCCTTGACAGGCTGGATGGGTACCCCTTTCCCCCATCCTCGTTCCACCCCAGTCCCTCTGAATATGGTCTCACCACCCAGTTTGCTGCCCCTGGCTCCTGCCTCGCGCGGTGGGAGCGGCAGGAAAGAGGACACTTGCCTTTTCTTGAGCCGCGCTGGTGCAGAAGGTGTCATCCTCCGCAATCAGGGACGGGAGGAAGCTTTTGGGATTGGGATACTCCAAAGCAGAGGTGCTGGGGTCAGTGAATTCCCGTAAGCATGGCTTGCAGTCAGACCCTGCAAGACAGAGGAGGTCACGGCATGTGAGGATTCAGGCAGGACGGACGTCAAATCCGCCGTGCGCAGAGAGGTGACGTTAGGCGGCACTGAAATGCTCCACGTGGCCCTCTGCTCGCTTGCCCCTTGCAGACGGGCACTGCCAGGCAACCCCAGGTCCTCAGAGGTCTTGATCCTGTGGGAACTTGGTGCTGGGATCCCCTAACAGCAGAAACGTCATCCCTCGAGCCATGGCATGTGCGGGGCAGAGACTGGGCTTGCACCATCCCAGCCAGACCCTCGTAGGACGCCTTGTGCTGCAGAGGCTGTTTCCACAGTAAAACAGAAGAGCTAAGCGCATTTTGAGGGCTGTTATTGACATGATGGACCTTTAAAGCAGAAATCTATGAATAAAAACACTAACGGTGATTTTATTTTCATCCGTGAGGAATAAAGGTGCCATTGGGAGGCCAAATTGGAGGCACATCTGTGACTCCAGACAACACGGAACGTGCAGAGCAGTAGCAGGAGCGCGGGATTCTCCTGACCCCAGCTCTCTCGTGTGGATTTCCCCCACGCAGGAGCGCTGCGTGAGTGTGAACCCGAGTGTGCATGCACCACCCGGTAACTCATTGAGAAACAAAACCAAGGTCTGGACGCGCGTCGTGGTACAACAGATCGTCCGGCTGACCGAAGCACGTTCCTATGCAACGAGACACACTGTAAATGTTAGCTGCCATCTCGAAACCCTCGCGTGACCCATGGAGGCCTTTTATCCCGTGGAGATACCTCCAGCTGAGGCTGTTGGCCAAAGCGCTGTGGTGGATCTCCGAAGACGCAGAGAACAACAGCAAGAGACTGTAAGCTGCCATATCTATCCGACGGGAAAAAAAACACCAAGAAACGGCTAGAAACCCATCAAACTCCAAGAAAGCCCGGTATAAAACATTAATATGGGGAAGACATTGTTAAAAAACACACTCCTGGAAACCCTGCACGCTGCTGTGGGTTTTCACGCTACGCAGCCAGAAATTGCACGGTGCCGGCTACAAAAAGGCAGCAAACGCCAGGGAGAGTTTGGAGGTTTGTTCCCTGGGTGCTGCTGCGCGCTGCCGGCGCCAGATTTGCTGTTTGAAGGAGCTTGGTGTGTTCAAATGGGCGCGGTAATTTCAGCCCAGGGTCTATAAATAACGCGGAAAGCAAGCCCTCTGTGAAGGCACTCTTTCAATTAAGGGTTTTCTAACTAGAAGAGCAGGGAAAATTTGGAACAGGCTTTCTGACAAGGTTGGAGAATTTACTTCACAAGACATTTTTAATGAATAGACAAATTCCTGCCCGGAACGTCCCTGAGCCACATCTGTAACGCTCTATCTGTAAAACTGGTAAAAGTGACTGAACACCAGCTTTTGCTTCCCTCAGGCGCACGCGGATTGCCTCTCAGCAGCTTGTAATTAAAAAAAAATAAATAAATATATCGGCATTTTGAAGTGAATTCACATGTGAACTAGCAGAGATTTTGGCGTGAGCGTGTAGGAGACAGCAGCCGAAGATGTCGGTGCGCAGTAAAAGCCGCTGAACCCCCAGACCAGGCTGGGATGGAGGCTGAGGCAGAACGGACCCAAGGGCAGCAGCCAGGTGGCAGGGAAGGTCCCGGGCGGATGAGAACGAACGCTTCCCCTCTTGCAAGTCCAAGGAAGGAAGGAAAAGGAGATGCCCGGCCCTCGCCATCCCTTGCGGCAGCAAACTACCCGCAGAGAAAGCGCCAAAGCTCCGGGAGGCGGCAGGGCCGCAGCGGGAGGAGCTGACAAATGCGGTGGCCTGACGGAGGCCAGAGCCCCGGCCCGCAGGTTTAGCTCAAACTGAGAAACAGGGAGGCGTTTTCCTCCCCAGGCAGGGTCCGGCTGTCCTGCCAAGGCTACGCTGGGCCTGCACCAGGCTCCAGGCTGCAGCGCTGAAGTGGATCCCTGGAACAGAGTCAGCTCTTCAGAGGCCTGGAAAATATTCCCCATGTTCTGCCTGTGCCACGCTGGGCTCAGGATTTGGCCAAGATGTAGGCTGCAGTCAACAGACCTCCTCCAGACCCCCCAAACAACTTATATCCTCCTCGGAGGCTTCAGACACTCCCGGTCAACACGTGATAAATCAGGTTTGCCGCCAGCCTCTGGCGAACTTGGCGGCAGCGGCCGTTAGGCAGCAGCACGCGGCGCGCGCGGGGCTGCGGCGACGGGGAGACCATTTTAGGCAATGCGCGAGCGCCGGACGCGACAGTTCAGGGCTCCCCCATCTAACACCTCCGCCGGTGGATGCTGCGCTGGCACCGCGTGTAGAGCCGAGCTGTGTGGATGCTGGGGCGAGGGAGGCTGCTGGAGGGACTCACAGGCGAAAAAAATGCTTTCAGGCATCGGGTTCCGGCACGATGTGCAAGGAAAGGCCAGCGTGGAGGGTGAGAGGCTGCGAACGTCCCTATATCCACGATCGGGGGGTCACCCACGTGGCAGCAAGCACCGCAGACTCCGGAGCCTCTTGAGTCTCCTGGACTCTGCGCTCGAGCCCGTTCGGAAGGAGCCACGCTCCGTGGTAAGGGAACGGGATATCTGAGCTGCCCAGGCGCTGGCGGGCGTCAGCGTTCACCTTCACTCGGCTGAGGCTGGAGGCTGGGATGACAAAGTGACACTTCCAAGAACGCACGCTGTGCGCTTCAGGGGAACATTAAGCAGATTCGGTGCTGCAGTTGCTCGGTTCGCCTCTGGCCAGGAACCATAAAAGGTTATTGCTGCAGGGAGCAGCCTCATCGGAGGAATTCCCAGGGCAGAGCCGGGAGGAAGCGTTGCCGGCAGGGCCGGGCAGGTCCCTGCCCACGAGCAGGGCTCTCCTGCGTTTTGCCAGAGCTTCCCGGCAGGCGGAACACGCCAACCCAGGAGCTCCTGCGTGGGAAGGAAGGAAGTAGTGACAGGCGTCCGCTGCCTGTGACGGTCTGGGACGGTCTCGGGGGTTTTGATGCCGTGGGGACAGTGGGATCAGCCAGTTGAGCTGCCTTGTCTCGAGGAGGAACACTCCACGCTGCTGTAACCGCATGCGAGGCCGCTGGGAGCCCAACAAAGACTGAAACGCTTCCAGTGCAGAGCTCCCTCCTGCAGCTGCCGATTTCTCCGGGAAGGGCCAGTCACCGGAGATGCACCCACAAGCATCGCAGCGGGAGACAGCGCTGGGATGAGCTCTGCCCGCGGCACCCTCGCCCGCCTGCTCCGCAGCTCGGCGCGGGACGCTGCAGGTCCCTGAGCGACCCTGGAGTCAGGCTGGCGCTGGCGGGGGAACGCCGGAGGAAACACAGACGGGAGCTCTTGCCGTGCGGGTCGCATCCTCCAAGCATCAAACGCTCTCTGCGTTTCCACCGGGGAAGGGCCACGCCAACGGCGGCTGGAAAAAGGCAGTGCTACGTGCAACAGTCCCGGGAGGGTGGGAAGACCAGACCGACTGGGTATTTCCCAGCAATCGGGGTACGGGCTGTTGGGAAGCCACGGAGAGCATCACGGACAAGAAACAAAAATGATCCCGTCTTCTCCTGGCTCCGCCCCAGCTGCTCTTTACGTACCAGCCTGCAAAGTGCCCAGAGCTGTAGGGTAAAGCGAGAGCTAAACTCGCTGAGCCAAAATTGGCTGAAGCGCCGTCCTTCGCCTGGTCTGGGCCCCACACCGTCGGCCGCTGGCAACGGTGGGGGTTGGCTCATGTGGCCCGGGCTGGAGGAGGGGAGCAGATAAGCCGCCCGGCACTGTAACATACTGTACAGAGCTGCTGCCTTATCGCGGTGCCGGGGCCTGGTTTTTGGGCACGAAGGGCCAGGGGAGCAGGGAGCCAGCACGCTCCTCGGCTCCCTCGCAGCTGAAGGGTCTCAGCGGGGCCGAGGGGGTTCGCAGCCCCTCTGACCCTCTCCGGGTCACAAGAAAGAGTCACCGCACGGCTTCCCCCCGTGGCTGCCGGGCACAAAGGACGGTCCCACGCGGACCACGGGGCAGAACGCCGGTGCCGGGAGGGGAGCTGAGCGAGACCCGAATGTTTTGTGCCCCCAGCACGAGCCTCAGCAGGACAAACTGCCCTGGGAGCGGGGCTGGGGGGAGAGGGCTCACCGAGACGCCCTCCAAAGCGGTCAGTGCCTGTGAGCGCTGCCGGGCTGTTTATTTTGTTTATTACTACAGAACTTAGCCCACCTGAGCCTCCCCAGTGAGCCGTAACCGTGTTAGCAGGCACGGCGCTGGGGAGGCTGCAGCGGGGTGTCCCAGCCAGGGCTCGGGGCTCACCACCGGTCAGAGCCCGCCCGACCCTGCCTCCCGCTCTGAATTAACCTTCCTTCGGCCGCTCCGCTTGGATCGCGGTCTGCCGCGCACCCGCGTCAGAAGAGAACTGGGTGGGGTGGGGGGGATGATGAGGGAGAAAGAGCGCCAAGAGCTTTACCGGCACGGAAAAAGGCACCCAAAAGCGTCAGCCTGCGGGCAGCGTTTGCAGGCAGGGACAGCAGTGTCCGGCTCCTCCCGGACCGCAAACGTCCCGCTCCCCAGGGCTCTCGCATCCCTCTCTCCGGGTCACGGCACCGCGCGCAGAAACGAGGCCAGTTCACACCACTGCTGGCATTTCCCGTCCCTGCTGTCGGACGCCCAGCCGGTGCCACACCGACCGCCACGGCTCAGCCCGTGCTCCGAACACGGGGGCTCTGCTTGCCAGCCCGCTCTGCAAGCCGGGGGGAATCTTTTCCCCAGCATCTGTTCAAACACCACGCGCTCCCTAAGGCTCAGCCCTCGCCAGGCAGCCGTGCGGAGGCAGCTGTCTGCAAACACCGGCACCTCCTGCTCGCGCGGCGGCGAAACAAATTTATGACAAAACCAGAAGGCTGAGATTTAACCCATTACCCAGCTCCTCAAAGCATTAATGTGCCTCGAAATGGAGACGAAATGGAAGGAAAAGCGTTAACCAACACTTGTGGCGGTGTCCCCCGGCCCGACACCGACACCGAGCCCTGCCCCGGGACCCCAGCGCCCTTCGCTACCCGCTCGCCCGGGACGGGCTCTCTGCACCGCCCCGCAGCAGCCCAGCTCCCGACACACGGCTCAGCCCGCGCTCCCCACGCGCAAGACCGTTACCTCGCTTAAAGGACCATCTCTTCCTCCAGCGCTTCGAGAACGACGGCCAGGAGTGGTTGAGCAGCGAGTCTGACATTTGGGAGCCCCCCGAGCCCCGTGCGAGGTACGACCCCGGGCGGGAGACAGCGGCGCGGAGCACGGCAGAGCTCGGCGCGGTCTAAGGCAGCGCTGCAGGCTGCAGCCCAGGGGCTGCCAAGGGGGGAGTGGAGAAGCCAAGTGTTTTGTCAGAAGTATCAGCTGATGGAAGCTGCAGCCAGAGAGAAATTCCTGTCTCTGGCTTTCCCACCTGTGCGGCGGGTCCGTGACTTCCTACAGCGGGGCCCGGGGAGCGCACCCGGCTCCCGAACCCCGCGTGAGGCTTGCGGATAGAAACAGCAAACAGGCTGTTGCCACACCATAACGCCCTTCCTCTCTCCGCCGAAGGCTCTGTTCACGACCATCAGCTGTCAGCCTGCAAACCACCGCCTTTAAGGCAGCTCCGCAGGGGCAGAGCCTCCACCTGTGCGAGCGACCTTCGCCCTCCGCACAGGGTAAGAGTTGAGACCACAGGCTTGGTATTTGCACCTTGGGCATCAGTTTCGGGTGCCGTGGCAGAGCCTCTGCAAGGGAAGGCGTGAGACGCTGACCGTCAGCATCCCCTTGCAGCTCGCAGCAAGTCCCCGGCCGCGGCAAGGCCCTTTCTCCAAGCCCTTCCCAGCTCTCCCCCGCCGGGAGGCAGGTGGGGCCGATCTCCAAACCGCGCCAAGGCCACATTCCCCACCCTGAGGTCTCCGAGCCCACTGCTCCCGATTGGCACCAGCCCCACAGCCCCGACCAGCTCCAAACCTTGTTCCCAACCCCTCAGCTGGGCTGAAGAAGCTGAGGTTTACCCCTGCGTGGGCTCCTGGGCCAGCCCGAACCTGCCGCTTGCTGTTCAGCCGACGCGCACGGCCTCACCGAGCGGAGTCCAGCCGGTTTGGGAACGGTCACAGGCGCCTCCGTGGCACTGGGCTGGTGTTATGCCAGGACAGGTGATGAAGAGCATTTCTCTTGTCCCGCCACAAACCCCACAGCGCTGCCCCGGGGCGGCCGTGGGGACACAACCCCAGCCTCGCCTGCTCCTCCCTCCCAGCAGAGCAAAGCTCCTGGTACGCGGAGGCTCCCCAGCCCGCGTTTCGCCTTCACGCGCGGGGAGCCCAGCGCTTGGACTTTTGGCTTCAGGACGAGCTGCTCCCTCACATGCCCCGAGGAAGAGGAGGGACAACGCCCTTGTGTGGGACAGAGCTGGTTCGGGGAGTGACTTACCCCACTTGCCCCGAGGGCCGGAGGCACCTCTCTGGCGCGTTCCCCGTAGCTGACAGCTCCAGCTTCTTCTCCAGCCGCTGGAGCAAAGCAAACAGCGGCGACTCATCGAGGAAGCCGCAGCCGCGCGGCCGGTTTGCTCACGAGGGCCTCTGGCTCAACCATCTCACCGCTTCCCCTTTCCGACGGCACAAACAAACCCGCCTCTCTCATGCTGCCCTTCCTTCGGCGGTGGCCCCGGTGCTGCCCCGACGCTCGCTCCCAGCCTCGCGGGGGTCGGGGCTCTGTGCGGGTCCAGCAGAATGGCCCGACTGGGGCCGTGCGCCCCGAAACACCCGCTGCAGGGGCCCGCCGAACCGGCGATGGCTGCGAGGACAGCAGTTGCCGCAAACTGCTTCCTGTTCCGTTCGGAGAAAAACCGCTGTGTGTGCGCCGTGAGAGCCTGGCACACACGGGCTGTGCCCGCGGGCTTGTTGCACCATCGCTCGTTAGTCTCCCGTCAGAGGCAGCGAGGCCTTGCGCAGGGCTCCCGTGAAGTCCTTCGTCTTTGCTGTCGTGGGTTGACCCGGGGCAGCGACAGAGACTCCGAAGCCCAGCAGGTCTCGGTCTGACCCGGGATGACGTGCCAGCAAAGCACAGGAACGCCCGCGCCGGCCATCGTGCAGCGAGACAGACGCTCTGGCTCCCAAAGCGCCCGGGGCGCGGGACGAGGCGGTGGTCCCTCTGCCCTCGCCGTGTGCGGTCTGGCAGGCGGCGCCCCCGGCACGGCCATTCGCTCCTTCCCAACAGGCCCCGTGGGCCGGTGAGCGCACGCTCCTCTTCCCGCGGCCCTGAGCGCACGCCAGCCCCGGCCAAGCCCTAATCAGAACAAGATCCGCTCGCACTCCAGTTACTCAGAGACCGCAGCTTTGGCAGTGCTTGGAACAGCAATTACCCCGTGCTCCAGGAAACCACAAGAGCAAAGAGGAATTAAGGTTTAATTTCTCTGAAGTCCACGAGAGCTCGATTACTATCAGAGACCAGGGCTGCTCCTAAATACCACGCAGCTGCTGCAGCTGAGGGAATTGTCCTCAGCTTGAACGAGGACGCTATCGTCTCCTCTGGTCTGGTGTCTGGCGCGGTTTGGGGGTTACCACCGCGGAGCCGGCCTGGGAGAGCGATGCGGGATCACGGCACAAGGGCTGGCTGAGCCTCGGCAGCGTCTCTGCAGCGTCCCGGAGAGCCCAGCGGGCAGCAAACCTCCCTTGACAGCAAGTTCGAGTTTTGTGGCTTTGCTTAATTTTGCGTTTTAGGATCCCGAGAACAAGCCTGCGCCAGAACTCCAAACCAACCAGTTTGTGTCCCATCGCTCCCACGGGAAGAGAACTCCAGATGGGCTTAGAAAAGGGCTGCGGTCCGGCTGCGCTCCTGCTGTGCCCCACGCAGGCGTGGGGTCGCGGGCAGCGTGGAGCCAGCTCCGGCCGCCCTGGCCAGTCCCGCGCCCAGAGGCGCTGAGCGGCATCCGCCCTGCTCGCTCTGCGTTCAGCCAGCGGCACCGCCGCCCTCCCAGCCTGTCCTGATTTCAGCTGGGACGGAGTTCATTTTCTTCCCGGTAGCTGGTGTGTTTTGGATTTGCTATGGGATTTGGCACGTGAAGAATGTTGATAATACACTGATGTTATTGGTCGTTGCTAAGAGATCAAGGACTTTTTCCAGCTGCCCAGGTTTTGCTAATGTGCAGGTGCGGGAAGCTGGGAGGGGTACGGCCAGTACGGCTGACCCAAACTGGCCAAAGGAAATATTCCGTAAGGCAGGGTTGGCCGGTGGGCAGAATGGGGAAGTTGCCGTTCTGAGATCGCTGCTCAGGATTGTTCCGAGATCATTCTCAGTCCCGCTCTGCGACTGCTGCTCAGGCCAGGCTGTATCAGTCACCGGGTGGTGAGAAATTGTGCATCGTTCTTTTTGTATATTTTATTATTATAATGATCTCTCTCTATAGTATTATTATCTCTCCCTTTGCTGTCCTAGTAAACTGTCTTTATCTCAGCCCATGAGTTTTCCTTTCTCTCTGATTCTCCTCCCCGTCCCACCGGGGTGGGGGAGTGAGTGAGCAGCTGCGTGGTGCTTGGCTGACGGCTGAGGTTAAACCACAGCCCAGCCCCGCCCCACCCTGCGCTGAGGCAGCTGAGGAAGCTGTTACTGTACCTTGGCAGGGACAGCGAAGATTCACCTCAACCCCTCCAAAATAAAAGCACTTTTTGCAAAAAGAAAACCACACTACTCGCTTTTATAACAATTCATCGCATGAGCATCACGCGGCGTCCCAGGGCCTCCTGCGGGGCACGTCGGAGAGCAGAGCTCCACGCGGGTCCAGAGCAGCCCCAGACCACGCGCTCAGGTCGGGCAGGGGAAGAGCATCGCAGGGCTGAGGCGTGCAGAGCCAGGGCTGCAGCGCAGGGAGCGAGGAAGCGTTAAACCAAACCCGTGAATTCCAGCAGCCGCGCCGCCGCTCCGTCCCACCCGGCCACGGGCCCCAGCAGCTCCTGCAGACACAGCGGCGGCAAACCCACGGCCACGAGGAGCCAGCGCAACGCCGAACGCTTCTGCTGAACGGCAGGGATCTTAACCAGCGGCTAAACACAGCGAGCGGTGAAGAGCAGCGTGAGGCCCCCACCTCGCCGGCGCAGCTGATCAGGAAGGAAATCTCACCTCTGCGAAACAAAACGAGATTTCAGGCGGAGAGATTTTACACGCCCGGAGCAGCCTGCTGCAGCGCCGACGGCGAGAGCGTTCCCGGGGCGAAGCTGGTGACAGCTGCTCAGCCGCGGGACAGGGATGGAGCAGACCCTCAAGCTTTTCCCTTTTTTTTTTTTAAACTGCCTACGCAGAGGGAAGCCTGGGTCCAGGCGCGCGGAATTACGCTCTGGCGGAGCAGCTCTGGCCGCGCGGGCAGAAGGAATCCCTTTCCCTGCGTTCACCTGATGGCACCAGGCTCCCAAGTCAAAGTTGTTTCAGACCACGAGCCTGCAACTGGCAGATCCGCATTTTTGTTTTTCCTTAACGCCGTTCATTTGGCAGCTGAAGCACTGCTCGTTCCAAAATACGAATTCAGAGCTTTCTCTGTGGTAAAGCCGCGTTCAGTGCTGCACAGACAGCAGACAACAGAGTTACTCCTGGATAATTTATTCAGAATTTTAATATAAACGGTTAATTGTTCAGCATTCTGACACACAGCAAGAATTTTTTCTTAATATTCAAAGATATTTTCTGCACGTGTCACTGCTTGGCTCATATATGAAAGCATTGAAACAATAAATCAAGGGGGAAAGTTTTCCTTTTGTTTTTTTTTCCTGCCTTTAAAAAAAAATCATGGCACATTTGATCCTGTATTTCCAACAGGAGGGACCTGCAATCCCCTTTGTATCCTGGAACCTCAGATCTGCAGAGAGAAAGGCGGGAGCAGCAAGATTAAACAGAAAAAACCCCTTCACAGAGCGTCACTTACCGCGCCTCCGAAAGCGCCTTCGGTTGGGGCGCAGGCAGAAAGCCGCTGCTCTGGGCTGCGTTTGAGGAACCCGACGTCCGGCACCCGCAGCCGCGCGGGTCCCCAGACACAAACCAGCTTTGATACTCCAGGAAAAAAATTCCCCGGATCAAAGCAAAAAGGGAACGCCTTTTGTTTTTAAATAAGGTTCTGTCTTCAGGTTTGGAAGTGGCCTCTCGAACGTTCCCCATCATTTACAGGACTCAGCTACGGGAGAAGTGTTCGGAAAGCGCGAAAGCGTCGCTGGCTGCTGCTGGGAAAACCTGGATGAACGGAAGAGCTCTGCTACCCTGCCCAGCTCAGTCTCTCAGGTAAGGAGCCCGAGCTCCGGCTTGGGGCGCTGGGACTCGCGGGGCTGGGACGCGGCTCAGCCAGCGCGGCTGCGCTCACGTTGAAACCCCGCTGGTGGTTCCTCTCCAGGTGCCAGAACGCCCCCAGGCCCCCCCCGCCGCCGGGCCCGGCTCCCACGGGCACTTTTGGGGCTGAGGAAAAGAAACTCTCGTACCGTCGGCTGGAACGCCGGGCTCGGCACAAAACGCCTACCGGAAACACCATTTCTTGCCGACTGCAAATCTGATGGCAAAGAAAGAATGACGCTGTCGCAGTTAATACTAACTTTATTACACAATATTTAAAAAGTCACTGCTCTACCTGTCCCCTTACAGCTTGCATTGTGCTGCAGTTAATTCGCTGACACTGCAAGGATAAGTGCTTACTTCCCAGAAGGACAAGCGATTTCATTTTAAAAAGAAATACACATTTAGTGACAGCAGATTTGCTAAAAACGGTAGCTTTAGAATTGCTTTCAAACAGTCAGGTTCCTCCAAAAGGCAACTGCACGACTGGCGTCGCTCTCGCGATGCTCGGAACGCGGCAAGCCGGGACAGAACGGGCCGAACACGACACCGCTCCTACGCTGGCAGCCAGGGCCAGAACCCCAGCAGGGTACCCGGAGCCGAGCAGAACTCATAAAAAGGCCCAGTTCAGTTCAGTTCATACAAATACCAAACCTGTCTTACGTTGAATCTCGTGTCTTTCTGAAGTCGCCGTCTCTTGATTCCAATCCATTCAGCAGCTCCCTTCCCCGCACCACGCGCTCGGGAAACTGCGAGGGGCAGCGGCTGTTTCGCTGAGGGGAAGGGGTTTCGGCCGTGGCCGTGGCCAAACCCACCGGCTCCGCGTGTCTCCCCACGGCGGCGGGCGGCTTTGAGGGAGGCCGGGACACGGCGAGAGGCTCAGAGGGTTTATCCGCAGTTTCCTGCTCACTCCAGGCTCTGGCCCGATCTCGCACGGATCGCGGGAGCACCTGGCGCAGCCTTGAGAGTAAGGTTTTTATGGCACAAAGATATTTTTACGTTCTCACTTGTAAAACAAGCTTCCAGTCTTTGTATGAGGAATCACTGCTCGCAGCGAAGGGCCCGCAGTACCTCAGGGTCCGTCTTCGTCGCACGGTGAGGGAACTCAAGCGCCTCTCTCTCCCCTGAAACGGAGCCTCAAGGATAACCGCCACAGCGCCCGTCTCGCTCCCGGCTTTTCCCATTTGCCTCCATCGTAGTTAGGGCAGTGACGCAGCAAGCAACTCTGAGACTTTTCCAAAGAGACACCAAGACGATATGCGACGTACAAGCGAAGTGTCCCACCGCTAGAGTACAAATTTAGGAGGAAAGAGATACGCTGCCCCTAAATTCAGAGTACCCTTTAGCAACCCAAGAGCAGCCTCTTCCGCACCAACGCGGCTGCTCTGTGATCACCGGAGAGCACCCTCCTCGCGGCGCGGCCTGGTTCCTCGCACCCTGCCCGAGCTGGTGCCGGCACACAGCTTACGCTCCGTTTTACGGCACACTGGGGTATTTACGAGCAGCCAAGCCAGACGCGTTCTAGCCCGGCAGCCACGCTTTGCAACGCCGCGCTGTACGGCACGAGAAGGACCAGACTGGCAAGAGGCGGTCAGGAAGCGGCAACTGAATTTAACCTGCAAACGTTTCCGAGAAACCTCTCCAGTGTCAGCTTCAAACATTTGCTGAGCGAACACAGCAGCGCGCAGCGAGCTGCTGCTTCCACCTCCTGCTTCACCAGCGTCAGAGGCGGCGAGCTTCTGGCTTCGTGCCGGTACCCTCCCTGTCCCCAGCCGTCCTCCTGCTGCCCTGCCCCATCGCTGGGCTCCCCCTCAGCAGCCGCAGCCGAGGGCAGGGTTCCCCACGGGGACCTCCCCGGATGAGGGCACAGCACCTCTTTCCAGGCAGGAGTCCCCCGCAGCACCCCGCGTGGAGAAGGCTTGCTCCAGCACGTGCAACCTCAACTGGTACGCAACCCTCGGCGCCGCTGAGCGGGCACCACGAGATCCACCTGAGGGATTCCGCCATCGCCAGGGCAAAGATCTTCGGCCAACAGCGACCTAAGTGGCGGCTGTGGGCTGAGAGGAAAGGATTTTCCAGAAGTGAGAGCCAGGCTTTACGCGTGATGTTCATTTATTCTTCCTAATTCTGCAGTTAATTGAGCGTAATCTGTAACAGCCACGAGCGGCAGCCGCTAGCGGTATTCTGTCGGTTTTAAGAAGGGGAAAAACCGTTCCCTCCCCGCTGGTGCCACACGCCCTCCCTCACCCTCGGCACGAGGTAGGAAGGATGACCGGGATGGCCGTTACGCGCAGAACTGGGCACAACCAACCGCTCTGCGTGGTGCAGTGAGGACGACAACGTGAGCCACGGGACCGGGCTGTCCACAGAGCAAACCACGGAATTCCGTTGTTTTGGAATCCGGATCCGAGCGCTGCGGGTCGTGTGTACACAGAGGGCCAACCAGTATCGACTCGGTTTTAAATCCAGACCCAACACCAGGCTCCAATGTTTGTTGATATCAAAGATCTTCTATTCCCGCAGTTGCGATCACTGCAACTTCAAACGTCAGCACAGCGAGGACGTGCTGGGAAAGGTTTATTTCGGGAGGTCAGATCCCCGCGGCAGGGCTCCGGATCCCCCGCGCGCAGACGCCCCAACCCAACAGCAGCGACGGGGACCGGTGACAGCGCCCGCTCCGCGCTGGCACACGCTGCTCCTTTCAGGTCATCACTTCACTGAAGTCCAAACATTTAAATGGCTCTTTTGTTCTTTTTTTTTTTTTTTTTTTTAATCACAACAGAACTCAGAGGATGCTATCAGAATTCCAGATCCAAATTTGTAAATTGGTTCCTTCAGTCGCCACCGCTCAGATCAGCGCTCAGCAGCGACGAGCTGCTCTCCTACCCGCTGCCTTCGGAGAATGGTCCCCAGTATTGGAATCGGCCGATATTGACTCTCCCTGATCCACAACAGGTCCAGACCAGAATATTTCAACAGGTTCAGAGGTGCGCAGTATTAAAAATATCCTTAAGAAACACTGAGGTAGACTGCACCAGAACAGGACAACGATAACCCCCCACATCCACCTGCCAAGATCTGACGGATACAAATTTACACGTTTTGTGTGTTTAAGAAAACAAATCGTTTCTTGGGTTTTTTTTTTTGTACAGTGTTTTATATATTAAAATAAATTTAAAAATTCTAATAAGAAAAATTTCTCTTCCTTAGAAAAGTGTGAGAATACGTCTTCTTTCCTGCAGCGTAGTAGAGAGCTGCTGACCAGTAACGACTTCGTAAAGCAGAAGAAATGTAAACGAGGCCTTTTGAAACCGAAGGGTCTTACCCGTGTCTGGACCGTCTATTTTCCATCAAACTTCATGAGCAACCTGCACCTTCCTTTTTCGGAACGACCAGAACCAACCAGCGCCAAGAGCCGACAGCTCGTGGTGCGCACGGAGCCCGTCGTCCCCCCTGCGCCGACCGCTTTACCTCCGGCGCAGCTGAGCGGAGCGGGCCCGGAGAGGCGCTTCCCTGCGGACTCCAGCCCCTGTCACCGCTCACAGGGAGAAATCAACAGCACTGCCTGCACCGGAACGAAAAGCCACGCACCAGCGCGGCGTCCCCACGCTCACCGAGCCAGGAGAACCTGGACTGCTCCTGGCAGAGAGCACAAACCAGCCCCTGGACTTCTCCAGGAGGAGAAGCAGAGGGCTGAGCATCTCTCCCCCTCTAAAGCCACCTCCTGCATCACAAGGGCCTGCCACACCCATCATCTTCAGCTCTTGCCTGAGCACTTCTCCCTGCCGACGCGCTCCCTCGTCGCCACGGGACGCGTTTAGTTTCACAATTATTTTCTGACATCTCACCGAATCAGCTCTGTCTTTTACGCAAACAGCAGCAAAATGAAGCACAGTCCAGAAGACGAAAGTCGACATCCTGAAGAGCGGAAAGCAGTGGCTACCGCACGCGCCCTGGGAAGCGTGCAGGACGCAGCGCGGGTATCGCAGGAAAACGCCGCGGGCCTGCAGGCAGCAGGAGGCCAGACGCCCGAGCAGCAGCAGGCAGGCAGCAGGGAGCCAACCACAGTCACGTTCAGCTTCTGCTTCACGCGCAGAGCCAGGAGCCTCACGCTCTGCCCCCTTTACGTTGGCTTCAGCGTCGCTTTTTTCGGTTCAAGCTCTCGCTCGTCCTCTCTCGCCGGCTGTTTCCGCGGCACGGCGCGCACAGAAGGCAAAGCGAGGGACGCGGGGGCGAAGGAGCAGCAGCACTCGGGACTGGGATCTTCTGGTGTCCTTCAGCCCCCAAGAGCCAAGCGAAGTCTCAACTACGTTATCTCAGGGCTTTGACTGGCGCCAGCCGCCCGCGCTGTATAAATCACAAGCTGTATTATAAAGCCTTGTCAAGTACAAACTCAACATGCGCTTCGTCGCTCCTAAAAGGGTAATCGGCTAAAATTAGTTCATTCTGAAATCTTTGGACCACTTTAAGACCAAACAATCCCCCCAACTCTCCCCTCCCCGAAAGGATCATAAACAGTCAATAATTTATACGAAGTTAAAATTTAAACTAAAGACATTTTTAAATATGTTACAACAAACAATATATATACTTAATGCTGCAAGGACAGAAAACTCCGTGTCTCAGGTCAGGGGACTCCTCCTTCGTTTGGTCTTGAAAGTACCCACAAATCTCAGATTTCTGCGCCGTTGGCTCCCAGCACATCTTCCTCATTTGTCAACGAGAGAAAACCTACTCCCAAGAGTCCTTCGTATAAAAATAATCTGTTTAGGATTCAGTCACTCCAGGGAAATGGGAAAAAAAAGATAAGTACACACTTCTGAGAAGAAGAAAGCTTCTGTGAGAACATACAAAACTTATGTACAAAACCAAGAAGTGTATATTTTGCTACGCATATACACCCCACATCTACGTACTGCACACACGCACACGCACGCACGCACCCCTGGGGTTTAACCCACTGAAAAAGTACGAAAGCAGCAGCTCTTGGTCAATCTGAGGATCCGGCGCGTCCGACTGATGTGTTGAATCCTTCAGCTGTAGTGAAGAGTGTGCCTGAAAGCCTGGAATTCTACTGGAAATGCTTTTGTCCTGCAGAAGTTTTGTTCCGCACCGTTACGCTGTAGCTCAGATACCGGCAAATTTCACGTCTTTTGTTGGCAAACGCGGATGCTCCTCCTGCAGTTTAACTGACACGGTCGCTTCCTGTTTTGAAACCATGGTTACAGGAGGGACAGCAGCCATGGAAACCTCTTCCATTTATGTTCACAGATAAGTCCACTGACAACCAGTCAACTTGGCAAAAAAAAAAAAAAAAAAAGTATTAATCATAAGATGATTAAAAATCTGAAGAGTTTGTAGGTGTGTGTCATACACTGTGGCAGCAATAACGAGAGTCCTGAGATTTGTGGAGGGGAAAAAAGCAGATACAACCCTTGGGCCAAACAGGAAGCGTTAGGAAGGACTTGACCTGGGCATGGAGAGGATCCGCCCGTTTTTCTTGCCACCGTTCATGTGAGTGTAGGGTATGTGCTCTTCATAGTTCCCCTTGAGGGCCATGGAGGGCCCATTGTCCCGCCCCAGGACTTTGTCCCTCTGCGAGTACGAGGAGGGGTCGAGGGGAATGCTCTCCATGTTCTCAAAGTCCATCTCGTACTCCTCCGTTTCCAGAGGTTTGTTCTCCTCGCTGTAGAAGAACGAGACCTCGTGGAAACTGGGGTGCAAGTCCTCCTTCAGCATCTCGATGATCTCGATGAAGGTGGGGCGCATTTTAGGGTTGTACTGCCAACACATCTGCATCAGGCTGTGCCTAGATCAGGACAAACGAGAGTCAGGGGCAGGAAGAAAGAGTTTCCCGTGGCCCAGACCAGGACCGTACCCGTGTCAGACCACCCACCACACACGCTGCTCCTCCGACACTCCGAGCTGGTTGTTTCCTTTCCAGTCTCCGTATCTGCCTGTAGATCCCAATATTCTCTTTTCTCTATTTCTGTCTAGATCAAAAATTCCTTCCAATTCCTTCAATTGTTCTTAACTTGGCTTCCGAAGGAAACGGGGCTGCGGTTCACGCGCTCTGTGTATGCGCGCACGCGCTTACAGCCAGGTCGCAATTTTTAAATTCATTCCATTTTAACTTTAAGTCAGCCTGAGAGATAACAAAGCTCCTAAAACTTCACGGAAAATAGGAGGCTGGGCAGAGGACAGAGGTCCTGTAAACAGCCCACCCAAAAGAAAGGCTGCGGCAAGAGGTCGTACGTTATCAGACGCCACGCAGAAAGAATTTAAAGTACAAATAAAGTTTCAAACTGGAGTTTGTAACTGGCCACGAGAGGCAAGCGTCCAGGACAGTGGGCTTTTTTCACACGGACACTCACAAAACATGGGGGTTTTTTGACTCTGGAAGTGCTGCTTGGCCAGAAGTGGGCTGGGGTAAGAGGTTACCGGGTTACGCTGCTCCAGCTGTGACTCTTACACCCTTACGTCCAACTGCCCGAGCTCAGGTTAGACACTCACTAACGGGATTTTTTTTAATTACTCCAAGAGAAGCAGCTTAGGGAGCACCTGGGTACGCGGCCACACCGGCAGACCTGGGGACGTAGTAACCTCCAGGCAGCAAACGTCAGGAGCGGCTGCGGACAGTAACCCTTGACCCTGGCGCCGGAGAACGTCTGGCTCCAGCCTGTGATCTCTGTGAGGTGTTTTTCACAGCTCTCACACAGCGCTCCCTCCTCTCCCTAACCCTGCAGGCAGCTCGCCTTCTACTCAGCGGGGCAACGCGTCTGCACCACCAACGGAAAGGCCTCGGACACGAAAAACAGCTCTTGGCTCAGCACAGCATTCTCCTGCCTCTCCCTCCTCAGGAGCCATAAATTGGATTTCTGGAAATCAGCGGTAAAAAGCTGCTGGGATTCTCAAGGCTATTTACGCAGCACAGAGAGATGAATTACAGAAAACCTCAGCAGAGCTGGGATTAAGCAGCTGCTCTCCAGCCTCTGTGGCCACGTGGATGCAGGCTGTGGCCAGGCTTTGCCACGTGACATAAGCCAGTTGCCACCCACTAGTTGGGAGTGCAGGAAAAACATTTTATTGGAGCAACTGATACAGTGCTTAGTTGTATTTTAAGCTTTTCCTGCGCTTTGTACTTCCTCCTCTTGAATCTGTACTCATAACGTAAGGTCCAGGTTGGTTTAATTTCCCTTCTAGTGAAACAGGCTGGCTCAGGTCTTTAATCCTGGATCAGTAAGGATGAGTTTCTGGGAGAGGAGGCTCACTGAAGTCTGTTTTGTTCCTCCCCAGCGGAGAAGGGGTTAAGAGGTCCCACACAATGGGCCACACTTTAGCTAAAGAGCACAGCTTGGTGCATTTTCCCCTGCTTTCCTACTTACAGCCTCTCCGGGCAGTTGTCCGGCTGATCCAGGTATCCTCCATCCATCACAAACTTCAGCACCTGCTCGTTGGAGAGTCCCTGGTACGGCTGCTCTGCTAAACTGCTTATTTCCCAAAGGACAACACCAAACGACCTACGAGAGAGAGAAGACTCCTGGTGAGAACGAACATCCTGGAGATCTACAAGCCACAGTCTCACTTTGGAGAACACATATTGTAAAAGAACGTGACTGTATTTTTAAGAAGAGGGTTGCAAAATAATGCTTTGTTGTGTCTGTTCTCTGAGGAAGCCAGCAGCTCACAATTTAAACCATGTGTGCGACAACAGTGAGCTCCTGAGCTAGAATCCACCTAGGACTGCGGGGTGCAACTCACCAGACATCGGAATAGGTGGTGAACACGCCATCCTTCAGCGACTCGGGTGCCATCCACCGCACAGGCAGCAGCCCTTTGCCCCCCTTTCGGTAATAATCCGTCTCGTAGATGTCTCTGGTCATGCCAAAGTCTGAGAAAAGCAGTTGGGATGTGTTAGATGTCTCTCCTCCCCTGCCACCTGTACTGTGCAACATCCCCAGGTGGACGTGTCCTCCCTTTGGTGCCAGGCTGTGCCACAGGCCCGGTGAGCCTCCTGTGGCGGTCATCTGTCACCTTGGGATCAACATTCAAAACATTTTCCTTTTCCCTGCATTTTTTCTACAGAGCCATAACAGAGACTCCAGAGTTAACATCTTTAGTGACAGCTTCTATTCTGAACATCACGTTTCTTCATCCCCTTTAGGTCAGGCAGAGCTCTCTTTGCCCTGAAATGCCTCAGCGTGAAGTCCAAAGGGGTCTGAAAAACCACCATGCTGTGGGGTTTTGGTTCATGTTTAAAGGTTATATTTACTTATTTCTAAAAGAGAGTGGGTTAAACACTGGTTCTTGTGGAAGACAACGGCTTTTAAGAGGCACCTGACCTAATGAGAGGACTATCAGCACTGGGTTTGTTGTACCCAACACCTTCTTGTCCTAATTCTCATGAAAGCAAAGAACAGCGAGATTACCCCAGGCAGTTTAGGCTGGAGAGGCAATAAACTTTTTGGATAGACATTTGAGAAGGGGCAAAAACTTGCTCTGGCTCCAAGGGAGATTATTTTCTTACTGAAGTCCACACAAATCTGACACAGGGAAGGAGAAAAGAAAAACGTGCTGCGTTTCCAAAGGGAGCCGGTGAAAATCACCGTGCTACACTGGTCTTGGGCTTCATGTATTTGCCTTCACAACAAACACGACCGACAGAATGATCTTCTGGTCACACACTACACACCTCCAATCTTTACAGTGAAGTCTTCTGCAACCATACAGTTACGAGCCGCAAGGTCTCTGTGAACAAATTTTTTGGCATTCAGGTAGGCCATGCCATCAGCGATCTCTGCAGCCATCTGGATCATTTCTCTCAGCGTTGGCGGCGGGCGACCAGGGTTGTTCTACAACGAAGAAAGAAGCATTAAAAACCTGATCAAGTTACTCTGTTGCACAACAGACTCACTCTCTCCTCTGCCTTTACCTCGGCATCAGGTCTCAAAGAGCGAAGGTAACTTTTCAAATCTCCATGTGCCATTAGCTCCATGACCACCAGAGTCGGTTGCCCTTTTGAGACCACCCCGAGGAGACGAACCTGGAAAATAAGTGAGGAATTCCCTCAAGGTTGTGTCCAAACACACTGGGCAGAGCCCAGCTATGAAAAGAGGGGGATATAGCAAAGCCAACAGCCCTCGAGCGAGCACTCAGAACGCCACCACAAAGCCCCTCACAACAAGAAGTTCTGCCAGACGCATTTTGTAAAACACGACATGGAAAGATCCCAGCTCTTTCTGATCAGCCGCCTCTGCAGAAGGGCGGCTTTTGTGAGCTGAACATCCGGCTTTGAGAGCACCAAAGAACTCTCAGTTATGTGACGGGACTTGCTGATCATCCGAGGCACCCAGCGACGCTTACCACATGATGGCAGCTGAACCCTTTCATCACAGAAGCTTCATTTAGGAACTCAATGCGCTCGCGGAGGCTGGCTGATTCGTTAACAGTTTTCACAGCTACTCGAGTCTCCGGCTCTCCCTTCACGATGTCCTTGGCGATACCTTCGTACACCATGCCGAAGGAGCCCTGTCCCAGCTCTCGGAGGAGAGTGATCTTGTCTCGCGGAACCTCCCATTCGTCGGGGACGTAGACTGTTGAGCAGAGGGAAATGTTTCTGAACTGAGCAGATATCTTTTGAAAGACATTTCTGTAGCAGCCTTGTTCAGCACTGCCACAGGATACTACGGGTATGAATTAAAAAAAAAAAAAGTCTAGAGAACTCCGTAAAGACAACGCCAATCCCATACCGCTGCCCTGTCTGAACGACTACACAAGAAACACGGCACTGAAGAAAGCCCTCACTGCTCTCACCATCACTGGCGCTGAGATATTCAGGGTTAGAGGATGCGTAGAGCGGTCCAGTTGGTCCTTCGGTTTGTCTGGAAGAGAGACACAAACTCCTCAGCACGTTTGCAGCCTCTTACAATTAGAGCTGAAGGCCGTTTGATTAATTCCCAAAGCATGCGGCAAATACAAACCGCCTCAGTTTCCAAAGCCACAGAGTATTTCCTAAGCTAAATTAATGTTGCAATCATTGTCTAAATCAGAAAATAAACACAGACTTATTCCCAACAAATAAACAAAATCTTTGGATGCAAGTTTTGCTTGTTCTGGTGAAAACTACACAAAATTGCACTCACCTCTTTTTCACGAGCACGTAAGCAGCTCCAATAATTCCAGCAATTATTATGGCAAAAATAATCGGAACAATTATAACGGCAATATTAGGCTGAGCGTTCACTAAGAGAGAAAGAGAGAGGTGCAGGTATTGTAAAGGTCCAAAAGCCAAGTCTTTTCCTCAGAGCAACCTCCCCCCTGAATAAACTGGAACAAACATGGAAGTAGAGGCGATTTCGGATACAGAAGGCGGGGCTGCTCACAACGAGAACTCAAACTGCTGTTCAGCAGCTACATAAAGAAAAGTCACACATTTCTAAGTCATTTCAGTTTCTTGAAAGTAGACATATTGGTAAATATTTTATGACCCCTTACGGTTCCCTGTGCACCTCTTGCTAAACCCCCATCTTCCAAAAATTAACCTGAGTTTCTATCAGGAATTAAATGTTGCAAACGAAATGAACTCACGATAATCGGCCACATAAAAATAGGTCGGTTCCGTCCACGAGCCGTTTCCAGCCAGCGACGTAGCTCGTATGCGGACACTGTAGTTTCCAGGCTGCAGTCCGCGCAGTTTACAGCCCTGCTCGCTGGCAAAGTGCTTACGCGAAACGCAGTAGTGTGCTTCCTGCGGGAGGAGGGAAGAGGAAAGCTGCATTGTGCCCCCTCCGCAACAGCCCCGAGCTCTGCAACAGCCTGCTGGGGTTTCTGCCTCCCCTCCTTGCCTGGCAAACACACACAAACAGGGCTTTCGCCCCCTCAGGTCCGCTCCAGGGTAGTGGTTTGTCCTGGATGTGCACGGTACAGTTTGGTAGTTCAGGTTTCAGAGAGCGAATGCCGTGCGCTGTGCCAGCCCCGAAACCCGACCTGCGCTGGCAAGCCCTACCACCCACGGGCACTGGCACTCGGCACAGGCGGCTGGGCTGCCCCCGGGCTCGCTGCCTGTTCAGCGCCTTCCTCATTTCTCTAAGCAATGTAAATTTAGAGGTGTGTTTTCTGTCCTGTGAAATAAAATTCCCCAAAAAACTCCACCCAGAAAGCTGGCAGACTAGATACGCTTATTTGGAAACAGGCACCACCGCGGCAGGCTTTTATTTCTCGCTGTCGCCGCAGACGGACTGCCAGAGAATACAAATTCACGATCGAAGTTTGATGTCACGCTGACTGATGCACAAGGAAGCTGGACAGGACAGAATACACAGGTACAAGGACTACTCAACTGTCCTGACCCCCACGTGGAGCTACTTCTCCAAACATGCTGTGCTGAGGGACAAGCAGAAATTCTCACCTCTGTCTCCCCGAGACGTCCGTAGTTCACTTCGTACAGGACAATAAGACCATTCGGCTCCTTTGGCTCTTGCCACTTCAAATGCACAGTATTTTTTTCAACCAGTTCATGGGTAACTGGACCCACGATGTCATCAGCCTTAGCTAGAACGAAGTTCATGATAGCAACAGTTTTATTTCATGTCTTTGAAAAAATTCAAAACTGCCAATACTTCATCCATCATCCCTTCCTCTCAGGACGTAAGGACAGCACCAGTACCGCACAACGTTTCTATATTGCGGCTGGCTGCTGCAGGAAAAGCAGCAGTTTGTAAACAGCCGTCAACCCAAAGCAAAGCTGGGGAAGATAATTACCTTCTGGCATGGTCCGGGCGCTGACGTAAGCGGCAACGCTGCACCGGGACTCCTGGGCATCATGGTTACAAGCGTGGAGCTCGATGCGATAGCCGGTGAAATGCCGCAGGCCTGAGATAACCAGAGACTCCTTAGACTTCACTTTTTCAAAAGGTTTCTGTTCCTCCGCGTTCTCAGACGCTGCTGCGGAATTGTTTGGAGAGGATGCGCTGGTGGGTATCACCACAGTGGCGTTTGCCACAGAACCAAGGTCTCTTCGTTTTCTTGACGGCCTGTCAGACAACGCAGGTTACAACGTTATTTGTTACATTCAGCGTAAACACGTTCATCTGAAAAGGAAGAGTTGAAATGAGAGGGCTCACAGTGCCACTGAAAATCCAAATTCAAGCCTCACATTTGCAACGCAACAAAGAAATTCAGGGTTTTTAAAAAAAAAAAACCAAGCAATCCATCTCACCCCTTGTAACGCACATAGCTTTTTAACATTACGTCTCCCTGAGACACCTTCGCCGCACAACTCCACACAGGGGAAAAGAAACCCAACAAACCAACAAGTCTGAATGATTCGCGTGAGAACTCAGGTTCTTCCAGACCCTCCCGGCTGCACTTCACCAGGGTGCCTCGCGGATGCCCCGCCGTGCTGCAATGCCTCGGAGTTCATCTCCTACACATTCTAGCTTCGAGCGCATGAGGCCACAGCGCAGCCCCCAGCTGCGGGGATCGCAGATGTGCCACACGTTCCAGGTGTCACCAACTCGCATTTATAGAGCATCAGACCAGTTTCTCAGCTCACTGGGATGCATCTGCCACTCTCAACCCTCGGGCTGAATCCAGAGAGACAGAAAACTGTAACCTTTTCCTGCCAGGCCAAACCCCTTACGTTCTCTTCAAGAGCCGCGTTTAAAACTCATGATTATGTATCAGTCGTGCAGCTCTGTGAACCAAGTACTGCCTCTCAAAATATTGCATTTTAGTCCGAAAAATCAGGTTTTTGCAGTTGTTAAAAAACCGGCAATGTGATCCTGTCAACTCTCCTGTTTGCAAGTGAGGGCTACCAGCCAACTTTAACATCAGATAAACAGAATCAATTCAACAGAAGTAAGAACTATTCACAAATTTAATTTTCTCGGGGTGGGGGGTGAGGATAAGGAATGAGTACTAAACCAAAACTCCTCGTTCTAACCCTTTACATCCCACTTCACATTTGCCACAAGGAATTCCAGGCTGGGAACCAACCGACGTGGTGAATCAGTAACAGGATTTAGTTACACAAAAGGAATTAATGCCATCGGAAAACCAGACCGTGTATTCTGAGGGGATGATGATCTTTTTTTGTGTGTGCATGCGTGTGCAGCTATTAAAGGTGGCGACCTGAACTGAACCCACACTTGAGGCATCTCCAGTCTCTAAAAATGTAACAAGCTGTTGGAGCAAATCTTCGCTGCTGAACTGAACATTCCACTGCCGCCCTCTGACTACCAGGCACGCGACTGGCCAACCACGGCTACAAGGGAGGGTCGCGCAGGTACGGTCTGCACCTGCAACCCCAGCTCCGTTCCCCGGCGTTATTCCTCCTCCAACGGCAAAGGCAACCAGCTGGAAAGGAGATTTTAAAGATTTCCTCAAACTAAGCATCAGGCTGTACACAACAACGTAAGCATATTAAGCCACCTGACGAAAAAACGGGATGCCGAGTGGCAGGTTCAGCAGAGCACATTCCAGTTTTTAGTTTTCTCTTTCCCTAATTACTAATTAACTCATTTTGGAGCTGCTGTTGTCTCAGTTTGTGCATTGTTCTGAACAGCGTCCCCCAACAATGGGGCAGAGTTCAGAGACCCAGGGCTGGGTCATGCCACCTCCCTCTTTTGGAAGGGATCTTTACGGTCAACCAGAACCTTGTTTGGACTTAAAAACAAAGCTACACGCCACTGTTTACGAAGTGTGGATTCAGCTGTTCCTCGTGTTTCAGAGAATTTTGTTTTTCACAAGTAAAACAGTAATTTGACCACTGATGCAACACAGAGTAAAATGAAAGAATAACCTCTTCCTTCTCAAGTAACAGAAAGCAAGAAACATTTTTAAAGCTGTAAGCCCAGATCTTCCCGTATTTATTGTCCTGGATTTGCAGCAATTTTCTTGCCAGATTCTCTGTATTTTCAAACATCTGATGTCTTCCCATAGTTGTTCCAGTGCAACTTTCATGATGGCCCACGGCCATTTCAGTAGCTCCGATGACCTTCCCTGTGAAATCCTCAGATTCGGGTTCCTTCTGCTGCTGCCAGAGACGATCAGCGTGCGTGAGGGCTCTCCGTTGGAAGGATGGAAGCGACAACTCATCACACGCAATACGGCCTGCGCTGGGGGTTTTAAAAATGCCTTAGCTCGCTTAAGCCAAGTTTTTCCACACACCTGAAACTAGCAGAGGAACAGCTTGCCGGTGTTCCCCCTTGTGCTAGCAAAAACACTTCTATGTTTTTCTGTACAACTAATTGGCTTGAACTCAGAAAGCAAGGAAAAAAAAAAAAAGTTACTCTTAATGCGAGTCATTTCCCAGAGCTTGTTCACTGTGACCCACGAATATTTGTAACGGCACGGGCATGTGTGACAGAGAGAGAGAGGACAGAGACAGAGAGAAGAGTGAGACTGCTTTTTCTGCAGGAGTGATGGTGGAGAGCGTACATGAAATTTCATCCTGAATAGCAGCCATTTAGTTTCCCTCTGCCTCTCAGGACTTCATTATTACTTCTGAAATCTTTCCATGCTTTCCACAGAACCACGGAATGGTTGAGGCTGGAAGGCACCTCGAGACAATCTGATCCGCCCCCCTGCTCAAAGCAGGGGCAGCCAGAGCAGGTCGCTCAGGACCACGTCTGTTCAGGTTCCGACTATCCCCAAGGATGGAGACTCCAAACCCTCCCTGGGCAACCTGTTCCAGCCTGCAATCAGCCCTTTGCTCCAATCTGTGCAGAACTTGGTCTGATATAAGAGCAAATAACACAGGAAAGAAGAAACAAAGCATCAGCTTCTGATGGCCACTTTGTTCAGCTACGAAGGGAGGTTACAAAGCACACGGTGTAAAGACACCCATGAGCTCCGACTGGGAAGGTGGGTATGGCAAGAAGCACTTAGAAATTTCTAGTTTGCCTTGCCAGTGCCAGAGCAAATTAACCCACAGGACTTGTGACAGTATCTCCTAGAGTAATCAAGCATGCACACGGGGCAGGAACAGCTTCGGTGATCTCCAGAGGGGTCTCAGCAGGTCAGGTGAAATCAGACCTGGACGAGGGCAGAGCCTGGTACGGACTAGACACCGCACAGCCGGGAACAGGACAGGAGGAGAAAAACGGTACATGGAAAACAAGGAGACAAACACGGGGGCAGTAACTCCTCAACTGCTCTGTCCTCTGCACCCCTGCCATCTCACGTTCCCTGCCGGCCTCGTCTGTGAGATTCCTCCCTGTGACTGGCAGAAGGCTTTTTATCTGAAGCGGAGCTCACACAGCGCCTGGAGAGAGGTCCGTAAGCTACCAGGAGCCACGTAACAAACACCCGCAGTAAAACACGCTTCACGTTCAGTGCCAGGCTCTAGGCAGGTTGCCCCATGAGCAGGCAACAGGCACAGTATTCCCGGGAAAACTAATTCTAATTTCCATTGCCGCAGCCTGGAGCCTGTCAGAAAAGACAAGCGGGATGCACGCCAGCAGGAAGTATCTTTACCGCTGCCTTACAACAGCAAAAGGGGCTTGTATCAAAGGGATGAGTTAGCCTAGGGGAAGGGGAGATCTCTTCCTTAGCAGGCTGACAAGGTGGCACATCCTGGTGATTGGTTTCTTCCTAAAATACATACCCCAGAAACTGGCCTGAGAAGCATCCCGGGCTGGCTGCACAATAAAATTGGAAAAAAAAGAAGGAGGAAAAAAAAAAAGAAATCAGATTGTCAGAATTTTCTGCCTACATCAAGAGGAGTTTGGCTTTTATACACGGCTGGGCTCTCCTCTGCTTTCGAGTACGTCGTGTCCTGGCATCATTTTGCATTTTGCACACTGAAACTTGGCCTTCTGATCAGCACTAAGAGCAAAGAAATAGCAAAAGGAGTGACGCTGCGCAAGCTTCCAGGTGACAACTGCAGGCATCAGACCAGGCTCGCGGAGAAGAGACGCTGCCTGCTACTAATGCGCTCAACAGTACAAAAATGTTCGTGCAGTAACGTAGCTTTTGTCAAGCAGCTGAAAAAAAAAGTTCATTAGCTAAGGGCAGGAAGCAGAGAATAAATTTAGAGCATAAAATACATGACAGTGAAGAGGGTAAGTTATTACAGACTCTAACCTGATTCCCTTCCTCTGTAAGTTGCGCATGAAGTGTGAAGACATTCAACACCACTTAATGTGACACTGCGTGTGCCATTCAAAACAGGACACTCACCGCCCACAGCGGCTGCATTCCTCATGGTATTGGTGGTATTTCCCAGACTAAGTGCAAGGAAGACCGCAAATACCACGCTAAAGGACAAGGCTGCGGCATGGTAAACTTCCCTTTTTCTTTTCCTTTCTTTTCAACTGGATGAAAAGCTAGACCACAAAATTTGAGGACAGAAAAAAACCCAGCTATTTTTGGCATCATACAAATTTAGAAGAGCTGCAGGCATTTAGCTATTTGTTAAGGATTCTCACTTTACTCTCAGGCTAAGGAGAACTCAGAGACAGGAAACAAGGGCAGAACCTCCCAGATCTGCAATAACATCAGCTGTAGGTGCTCAGCTCCCAGCGGTCTCCAACGCGCATCCTCAGCTGGACTGGACAGTCTCACGGAAGCCCACACAGACTTGCAACACGGCTGCGTCCGGCCCGGTATTTTTGTTTAATAATTCATCACACATCCCATCCTGACCACCTGGGGAATACTGTTTGATATTCGTACCTGGGGACAAAAACCTCGTTGTGAAGATAGTTCTCAAACGTCTTGCGGAAAGCAGACTCTTCGAGCTCCTTTTGTATTTGAGAGTCTGTTTTAGGACAGGAACAACATTCTCCGCTGACATCCTCATTTTCACTTTGATTATACTTCTGAGGATCTTCGGATTCAAAAGGAGGAGACCATGTCCTTGAGGGCAGTTTTAATCCTGTGGACAAAACAATTTTGGTATCACTCATTCTTGACACGGCAGAAGCAGATGTTTGGTCCTATAAAGATCCAAAACTAGCGTACACAAGATTCATCGCACATTCGGGCATTCTGAGCTCCCTCCGTCTTTTATGACAGGCCTTTGATTCAGAACTACGCTATTTTTGAAATGGAACTCAGATGCTGCTGTAGTCAGAGTTCTGCCCCCCTTCATCTCAGTTTAGGTAACACAGGGCAGCAGGTGAGATTCTGGGAGTCCTCAGTGAAGCTCTGTTCTGAAAGAATCCCAAAACAGGCACAGGATGCCGTCAAAAATTAACATGGCCACTGATCTCCAGAAGCACTGAAATTTCTTCCCTTACTACATCCATAGCTGTTATTAAACTTATTACTCAGTTTAAAAGGAAAAAGTGCAGAAGGGAGACCCCCAAAGGAAAAACCACCTGATTACTTTGTTAAAAAACACGAGCTTTTGCACATAACTTGGCAACAGCGCTACTGTATAATGTAACTGAACAGTGGGAGAACACAGCTGCATCTCAGCCTGTTTCCTGAACAACAGCCTGGAAAACAGCAAAATTAGGCACCCAGAGCACCTCCAAAGGGTGCGAGAAATCTCCAGACAATTCTGAGGAAGCCTGAGAGAAAGGCACAGGAGAGAAAGACGCACTCACCTTTTAAGCAGTAGTCAAGTTCGTAAAGCTCACTGTCTTCTGCCTGCTGCTGCCAGAACACCAGGTAGTGCGTGATGTTTCCATTGGGCTCTGAGGGTGGCTTCCACTTCAGAATGATTTGGGATGAAGAGTTGGAAACAGATATCGGATCTAACGGGACCGACGGAACTGCACGGGTGGGAAAAGAGACAGAGGTCACTTCCACTGCTCTGCGAGAGCTTGACAGAACGAGGGACAAACACAGGCAAGTTTCCATTTCCATGGGAATCAAGAGTGCTCTCCATAGGAGGTCCCCTGACAGCCAGCAATCCAGCAGCTGGACACACCAGCGTGCACACAAGCTCTTACATGTGGCCGCGCACGCCTGATGGAAGTGCACTCTGGCACCATCTCCCCATGCAGGGATGCACACACTCTTCCATTTGTTTAGGAACACCTTCCTACCAAAGCTCAGTGGCAACGGCAGTGGAAAGTTTCATGGACACGGGACTACCATGGCTACCAGGCAGAAGAGTATTTAGGTCTGTTTTTCTTTTTCACTTGCAAGGCAAGATTAGTTTAATGATACTGACCAGTAGCGTTGGTCTGGACGTAGATGATTTCACTCTTTGCACCGTACGTTCTTCGTTCATCGGAGAAGGTGACCAGAGTCTTAACAAACACGGCATACTGTGTCCATGGCTTCAGGCCCCTCAGAAGCCAGCCTGGCTGAGCCTGGGCTTTGGGCTCATTTGACCGTGGCGGTGGGTCAACATCCACAACTGTCCAGCTATTTGATCCACAAGCGTCTTGGCCATCAAACTCTGTCACATTTTGGTATGGACTTGAAAACAAAGAAAAGAAAAGAAAACCCTTAAATGAACAGAATCCTAATTTCAGCTTTTAAAACCAACATTTCTAAAGACATCACTGAAAGTTGTAATCCTTCACCCTTTGGAGAAGTCTATCTCATTGTCTGTATTCTCAAGATGAAGCATAGGGAGCTTTGCAACCCAGTCTCTTAACAGCATCACAGATCAGGGACTGCTCTACAGGTGATCCCAGCAATTAAATCCAGGCTAATTATTTTCATCTTTATGAAAATCACCTTGGTAACCTTGATTCTAAAAGAGTCTTTCCCACCTCAAAAGGAATAAAAACCTGCACATCCCATGGGTATAGTGGGGAGATGATAAATTCCATGGTTAGAGTACATATGTCTAGAATAGTTGGAACAACTAACGATTGGATTGCTCTTAAATGATTAATTTTGACTGCACACAACTCAGAGAAGTCAGGGATCTTAACGACCGCTTTTATAGAAGGGCGACATTGGAAACTGAAATGTAGGAGCCAGCCAATCACAGAGACTGAACACCTCTGCCTGCAGCAGGTTTTGTATCTACTCTTTGACACCAACTGCTGCTTCTGGAAGCCCACCATGGCTTTTATTTCATATGGCATTATTTTATAACCTAACGGTGGATCACTTACGCTTCTTTGTAAAATAGCATAAATCCCAGGAGGTCACGGAAATCAGGAGGCCAGTACGGCTCCCATTTCAGCAGGATCTTGTCATGAGATGTTCTAATGGAAGAAAATTTCAGCAATTCATTTTCACCTATGACAAGAGAAGCAACAATAATTTTGTTAATGCTAAAAAATAAAGGTTTCTATTTTTAATTATCTTAGACATTTATTTTCTCCACGGATAAATATAAGAAGGCAGGCATTGAGAAGAGCTGCTCATGAAAACCTTGTCTTACTTAGACGCTACTCCTGCCTGAAGCCAGGGGTTGGAACAGATGACCTCCTAAGGTTCCTTCCAGCTTAAATTTTCCTATGATTTCATGGAAATGGCTCTAGAAAAGCTGAACTAAATTCTAAAGGCAACATATGTTAAAATTCATTACGGTCTATATAGCTGAGCCCAACAATACGGTTTGCACAACCTCTGCCTCCCAAGGGCGTGAATTCCCAGCCTGGCCCGGGAGCAGCACGGTCCCTTTGCAAACAGGAGGGAAGGACAACAAACAGTTGCAGGAGGGTGGAGTTTTGGGACTCAAGGGAAGCATTACGATACGGTACGTCCAGGCAGCCCAAGAAGGACAAACCGTAGCTCTGATTGGATTTGCCATTACTGCAGTAGCTGCACAAGGGAGGAAGAACATTCATTTCACTGGCACTGCATCCAGAACAAACAAGGGGTTGTTTTTGGTTTTTTTTTCCTTCTTTTTAATTTTTTTTTCAGTAAACAGGATGCTGCCAATGTTGGTCTTGAAATGTATAAACAAACAAAAAGCCAAACACACTGGCAACCTGTGGTTTGAGGTGTGGGAGCGGCCCAGAGAACAGCTCAGCAGACTGGAGTTAAAGCTGGCAAAGAGAAATGCAACTGTCTCCTCCAGCTGCCTTTAAACAAAACAACCAGCCGGCCCAGGAGCCGCACACAACCGAACGGCAGAGGTGCATTTGAACCCCAAATCCTGTCTCATCCCCAAACGTGGGAAAAGCTTGTTAGTGTCTCATGGGAGATGACAACCTTTACAGGCAGCTAAATCCGTGTACCTCCTCCACTCTGCCCGGGTGAGAGCTGGGATATCCCTCAGGGTGTGACTCTACAGAGGGTTTGTCACTGGTACTGCCAGTTTTTGGGCAGGCAATCATTACGTTCCCGTCTCCTCACTGTGCTGGCATGGCTGCATGCATTGATATGTGGCAAACCGGATCAGGAAAGCGATTCAGCCGAAAGATCTTCACTTTTTACGTTTGGTCACAAACAGCTACATCAGCACAAGAAGGGCAGAACCAGGGAAGGGGCTGTTCAAGCAGTGCTGTCATCAAATGCAGAGAAACAATGCAGCCACAAGATGATATAGGCTTCCTTGCAAGCTGCGAAAAGAGCAAGGAACTGAAATGTAAGGGACTGAAATTCTAGTTTAATTAATGTTGGGGGCTTTGGTGGCGATACCTGCTCAAACGTGTCAGCCTGCGAGAGCTCCTGTTCCTGTGTGCACGTAAAACTTTGCGGGGGTAGGCAATAAGCCAGAGCTGAGAGATGACACAACCCAAGGCCAGCAAAGCAGAAATGGCTTGCTATTTTACATCCCAGATTACTTCTACAGCCTAGCTCACCACGTGGCCCTGGAAGAGTTTTACCAGCACAAACAGGGAAAAGGGATCGTGTGCGGCACAGAGTGGGAACAAACAGCGGGGCTGGGGGTGCAGAAAGGATGTGCTTACAGCAGTATCGCTGCCCAAATAAGAGTCTGCAAAACTACATCTCCAGTAGCACGGCTTCAGTTAGAGCACAAAGCAACGCCGTGTGTTTGCTCCTTAGTCATGCTGACACAGGCATCGTCTTATCACTGCTCTTGAAGAAAGCTGTTAGCTTAAAAGCCTCTGAGAAGCATAACAAAAAGTGTTGGAAAAATTCTCTGACTGTTGTCATAGCAATTCCCTCACGTGGCTCTAGAGATGGGTGGAAATCCTGTTTCTCTACTACGTTTATTCTGTGTGCGTACTGTGGCCTCATGACATGGAAAAGAAGATTAGGACTATTAATCAGGTACTCAACAGTAACACGGAGTCCCAGTCTGGACTGAGGTTATGTCGTGCTAAACTCTTCAAAGAGACGCAACAATACACTCAGTCCTGAAAAACCCACAGCTGAGCACACAAAGAGCAAACTTCTAAAGACCGAATTTGGCAAGGTGGGCTCCCGGCCAGATGTAGAACCCACAAGTACTTTTACTCATGGCACATTGACAGTGTTGCTGCAGCGCACGAGCAAGCGGCAAGTCACGTGTCCGGTGCTTTACCAAAAGGACAAGGACAGTCCCTGGAAAAACCACAGGCTAGGCTGAGAGAATGAAGAGTTTGAGGTTAGCAAGGCAGAGGGAATGGAAAATGGTGCAAGTCTCGCTGCATTCGGAGACTTTCTTACATGAGGCTTGATCACCGTTTGTCTTCAGAGCTATGTCGTTCCTTTCCTGACGGCCCTTAGTCCCAGAGATCTCCTCCATTTTGTGGATTTCCGACAAGCACAGTTTGGGATTATAATGGAAGAAGAGTTTGCCTCGTGCAATAGTGAGGTTGTGTTTACTCCAGTCCCAGAGTTGGCGAAGATTCTGGTTATCCAAGGCATAAAACGAATAATTCCTGAAAGCAGAGAGTGAAAATGTGGATTGGGGAGCGATCCACTGAAAATCCTTCTTCTTGTGTGCTAATCCAGACATCAAAGAAAAACGAATGCAAACTATCTTCCCTGGCAGGCCACAAACCATAGGCAGAGGAACATTTAAAAATAACTTAGGAATTGTTTGCCAATACAAATCACCCTGATAGCCCTGGCACTCCGTACACTGCAAAGCATCAAAATAAAGTATCTTTTGAAACAACTCACCCAGCTTCTAGCGTTTCTCCTCTGATCAGATGTAGTTTACGAAAAAAAGAAAGAGAAACCAAGGCATAAGATCGGCGAATTTTTAGGTAACCTGAGATTTCTTCTATCAAGCCAAGATTCGCTTCTAGCTCAGCCGCTATGTTATCTGTGGAGAGGAAAACATCGGGTTTAGTTGTCTGATACCACAGAGAAAACCACCGATATCAGAGGATAAACATATTAAATAGAACTGCTTTACATTAATTCCTAAGACCTTAAAAAGTCAGTTAGCGAAAAATCGCAAATGAACATCACAAGAGCCTCTGCTTTGTGGTTACTTTTCTGAATCACCCTAAGATTCAGAGTGGTCAAAGCAGAAGAGAAACCCCCCAGCTCACGGACGGCGTCGTATTCACCGATCTGATACCCAGTGCTCCCTACTCCCTACTCATGCAGAACTTACTTCCTCCACGGATATTTATAACTAAGCTTCCATTAACAACCGTGCAGCCACGGAGCTCCTGTGCCGATGTCACCGAATCGATCGTCTTCTCTTTCCCATAGTCGCAAACTTTTGGACAGGGCCCTGCACAGGGTGTACAGTGCAAGCTGAAAAACAGGAGAGTCGGGAAGGGAGACGTGATGCATTTGCGGAACGTCATCTGGGGCACCCCAGCAATTCTCAAAAGCAGAGCAATCGATTCAAAGCGACAGTGTCCTGACAATATGTCATGGGATTCACCTGCAGTGCGCAGCACATGGCTCTTAGGAACTCCAAATAACTGCTGATAATTGTGTAAATTGTCATTTCCGCATTTCGAATGCTAATCGCTCTGCCTTTTCCTACACAACAGAAACCAGGACAAAGTGACTTTGACTATTTTGAAGGGCCCATCCAGCACGACGCTGCTCAGTTCCATACGTACCAGGGGTTTCAGATCAAGAAACCCAGGCCCAGTCTCTATCCCGAGATTGTTAACCAAACATGTAACTGACGAGTGCAGAGCCGGGCGCTCATCTGGGAATCCTCTGATTAAGGACTGTACATAAAGCTGCCTTAAAAAAAGGCAAGCAAGCACGTGCTTTGTGCTCTGGGAAAATACTTCTGAAATGGCAGTAAGATGATTGCTTGCCCTGGTCATAACACCACAAGAATGTGTTCCCAACTAGTTCGGAGAAATAAATACTCTAGGAAAAGCACGGAGTAGTGTTGCGAGGTCCTACTGACAGCAGCACAGGAGAGAGGCGATGGTGCTGTTACGCAAGCAGCATATCTGCTTTGCGGGCTGCTACTTCGTTCTTTTGAAAAGCAAAACAGGAAATGGAATTAAAAGTCCTGTTAGAATGAATTCCCTGAAATTATTATGGCAAGAACAAATACATGTGAGTACAAAGCTACCAATATTCATAGGAAATCTGACTCATCACAACACAGAATGTTATCGTGAGACAAACAACGAAGTTTTCAGAGATAAACAACAGCTCAGCAACGTAAATTACTTGATTCCTTTGTCGAAAAACCCTGGGAACGGTCAGAATGGCTGTTCCCTGCTTTGACTCATGCTACACTTGTTTGTTACCTTGTCCATTTCTGTCTGGCACAGCTTGAACCTGCTCAATGAAGGTAATTACAGGGATGAGGGACAGATATTCCGAGAATGATCCGCTCAAAACACGCTATGCTCTTTTCATTAGGCATGACTTCTCCCCGTTCCGCTTAACAGCAAGGCTTTCCAGTCTGAGCTCTGCTTCGGAGGGGAGGGGAAGCGGGGCTACTACAGCCTCTCCACTGCACGTCTCCCTCATCCTCCTTGAGCACAGAGAGACGCCCCTCTTCAGGACGCCCCTCTTCCTTGTCCTCTCTCTCAATCTCCCTTTCCCGCTTTTTCCAGACTCAATAGGGAACAAGGGAAGCGGAGGAAGAATAGATCGGTAAGTAGAGACGTCTGCTTTTAGTGGCTTGAGTTAGCACGGTATTAGTTTGCAAACTGTATTAAAGCTGACCAGGTAACTGTCACAGACACTCAAATGCCGGAAACTTTTCTCGGTCTTGACACAGAACACAAACCTGTCCAAGCGAGAGAAAAGTACCGTACAAAAACTACAGCGTGGTTTCTTTACCTGCAGACACTCGTACTTACTTGCTGGAATTCATGATGTACCCTGACGGGCATTCATGGACGCATTCGTTATTGTGGATAACGTGACACCCCGACTCCCTGGCATTTTTGCATTTGTTGTGCAGTTCCTGGCAGAAGCTGAAGGTCACACAACGCCAGCCCTCAAAGCGATAGTAACCGGGTGGGCAGGTGTCCACGCATTTGCCTTCAAGGTAGAAGTTGCGGCACGCCACACATTTTTCAGGGTTGTTCGGCTCCGTGCAGTCCCCAAGACATTCGCTGTGACAGCACTGACCCTCAGAGGTGCAGCCTTGGGACTTGCAGGCAGGTGGACAAACTGTGAAAAGATAAAAGGCAACTGAGCATCACAGGACAACCTGACGACGTACGACTGCGAAAGGCTTACCAACAATTACACGTCGTCCTGCTCAGCTTGGTAACTTTCTTTCCAAAGAGGCATCCGTGAAGGGCAGACATCTGCCTCATCTCAGTTTTTCAGTGTAAATTCCAAGTTTTAACAACATTTTTGAAGAGTGCTATCATTCGCCCTCACAATTCATTAACCCTCATCTTCAAAAAGAGAAAACGGAGTTTTCCTCTCCTCTCTGTCCAGTGCAAGGCTCCCAGGAGTGCTTTGGTGACTCCAGAATTATTTCTGGAGCCCTGAAGTGACCAGACTCCTACAGCGCGAGCTTCCCAGTCTGGGATAGCCAGTTCCAGCCAGAAGATTCTAGTTTCTTGGTTTAAGAAACTAAGTTTCCCACAGTAATGCTGCAAATAACACATGTCCAACACTACTTGTACATTAATTTTCAGCTTTATGAAAATTTGCTTCCTACCTATCAACCTGTGACCCGTTTCCCTGGAGGAAGCCTGCTGGGCTGGCACCCAACACCAGCTCTTTGGTGACTGTCCCAGCAAGTCCAAGAAGAAGGGCACCCACGAGTGTTATTGCTTGAGGTTTTTATGGTTTGCTTTTTAATTACCCATTACTTAGCGCCTCACAATACTTTTAATGAGCGGTTTGGGCTTTGAAATAGAAACCAAGCGGCAGCATAGCTCAGAGCAAACGCCATGACTAACGCTGAGCGAGGAGCTGGAGGGGCAGCTCAGCAAACCCAGAGAAGCCGCGAAATGAAGGACAGTCCTCGCCCGCTGCCGCTCAGCACCTTCACACTCAGTCTTAACAATTCAAACGAGGCTGAACCGATTAAATCCAAGTGCTTAATCCAGAACACGTCGCAGAACGTCAAGACAGAAAAGATACGATAAAGCTGGAATCGCCGCTACAAGAGCGAGCAGCAAAGCCAAGGACGGCTGTGACGCAGCCATGTCAACAGCAGGAGGGACAAGGGACGCAGGCCGGGATTCATCTGCGCCGTGACACACAGCCTTGGGGCCACAGCTGTGAACTGCCAAGCAGCAGAGGAAGACATCATCACCTTCCCACCAAAAGCAGAGTTTTGTCTGAGGGCACATCTGAACGGCTTCTGATGTCTTGCCCAAGCGCCCTCGGTGACGGAAGACAACGATAACTCCTGCTGCGATCCGTGCTGGCCACAACAAGTAACCTTACACTGAATTAACACCACCCGCTTCAAAACGCCTCAAACTTTCTGTGCAGCACTCAGTGTTGAAGCAGGAGGGGCTTTCTTTGGGAAGGTCCCAGACACACCAATGTTCAGGGGCTAAAAGGTTATTTTTAATTTCTGGCCGATGCCTGGTAGCGGACCGTGGGGCAGTTTCATTCAGCTAAACGTGTAGGATCCGCAGCACAGAGTGCTACCGGTGTTTTGATTATCAAATCCCCAGCTGTGGTGAGGAAGAAAATCCCCTTCTGCCGCGCACCGCCCCACGTTAAAGGATTGCAGAATTAAGCGTGTTAAAGCGGTTAATGCCGGTCTTGGAATAAGCAGCAGTAGCTGCAGCAGACGGCATGGGAAATATAAGCAACCTCTGGTTTGCTCCAGCCTGATAAATCCTTTGAAGAAATACGAAATGGATGAGATTGACCTTGCGGTAGAATTTCAATTTCACCTCAAGTATCTTACTGCTTCCATGTCAGGCATCCAGGGCAGGTATTTTCTCTGCGCATCCCTCACGATTCATCCATTAACAAGGAAGACAGGAGAGTATCTCAAATTCATTTTCTTTTACGCTGACCAACTTCTTGCCCTTTTCTAGCAATAGCTCTTACTTCATGAACCTGCCACAAATCGTAATTCATTGATCCGCAACAGCCAAATACAGGCAATCTGCAGATGATACCTTCTCTCAGACTAAATATGAAACGAGAAACTTGTTGTAAAAGCATGGTTCTGCATTCCTTACCACGCCACAGATGGAGCACAGTCTAGCAACAGATGTCATGGCTGCAGTTTATTAGAAATATTGGCAGCAGAAAAGCATAGACAGAAAATTCCAGAATTTAGTCCAAAACACCATCAAATTTACTAACTCTGGTCTAAAATGTCAAGGTGTACGGGAGGAAAAGAGTCTGGGTGATTTCTCACACACCTCCCCATGCTCCTAAGTGAGCACTGACACACCGACGTCTCGCAAGGACTACGCTTGCAAGTACTGGTGGGGTTAGCATCCAGCCGGGACGTAAACTGCCACGGCGAACGCGCGCACCAACGATTTGTGCAAGCTGGAGGGTGAACGCTGCCGCGCAAGTCACAGCGTTCGTCATCAGAGCTTCCTGCAAAAGGGTATTCTCCCGGCTCTGTTTCATGCTTAAGAACTACAGAGTTTAAAATGTTCAGAAGACAACATTTGTTTCTCAAGGAGCCAGTGGAGCAGACAGTTAATTTGGCAAAGTTGGCCCTCGTGCAAAACACCCAGTGACACACGGCACCTACTTAACATTATGCCACACAATTTTTTTTTTTAATTTGTTATGGAAACTAATCTTCAAAGTCCTGTACTTATTTAAACATTTTGAACTCACCTGCAAATATTCACAGGGCAGAAACTATTCAAATTCTCAACTCTAAAGGTTTTTAGAAGATACAATGAAAGTATTTTTAAACTGTTCTTAACGTTTCTCTTTTTCCTGTTCTACAAGCTTTTGATGTCTAAAAGACAGCTTGAAGAAAGCAAAGCAGCCAAGGCAACGTCTCTTTTTTCCATTAAGACCAGAAACTGTCAATCACTATTTTGTGCAAATGCTCATTACACAAGATCCTGAAGAGATGTTGTCTTGACATTATCAACGTATGCACGCTAGAAAGCACTTAAAATTCATGCAGAAACCTCTCCAGTGCATCTTCACTAGTTCTTGTAACTGGTGCTACGGCATCCAGGTTATGGGACTCCAGATGAGTCAGATGGGTTTTTTCTTTGGTTTTTTTTTGCTGCCACTTTACGCTTTCGCTGCAGGACAACACTGAATAGGTTTGTGCTGACTGAGTGCACCTCATTACCCCTTCGCCATGGAGGTTTGCAGACTCCAGTAATTGCCGCTGCCCCGCGTAGGTTTGCCCCGTTGCAACGAGGCTGCACTTTTGGGAGCTGTGGCACGGCCCGGTACGAACCGAGGAGGCACAGGGTGGGCTCAGACATAGCATCTACGCAGCCCGAGCCTTGGTTAACGCCGGGGGATTTCTGGACAACGCAAAGCTGTTCATCACAGCCACAAAACCTCTTCACCAGATCTTTAAGAACGGGGATTTTAAAATCCCCATCTGAAAAAATGACAAACAGCATAATGCTTAACTAACCTGCCCTGGATGGGGGAGAAACGGAGCCGACGCAGAGGTTCAAACCTGTTGTTCCAGGGGTGAATAAATATTTAACTAGCTAGCTAGAGTGGCTCCAAAGGCTTAGGAAACAATGCATTTTACAAACCTTTCTGATTATAGATTCAAACCGACATTTCTTCATGCTGCTGAGGCCCAGCTGGGGGGGACAAAAGGCAGCAGAGTCAGCGCAAAGGAATTTCTACCTCTGTGGATGGCTCCCGCCATTTCACCACTTCCCTGTGCTTCAGGTGGGAAGAAAACACACCGATACTGTCAACATATTCCCGAGCCAGCACAGGTAACCAGGAGACCCATATTCAGCAGGGAAGTCAATTAAGCTGTTCAGCTAATAAACACAGTTTGTCTCAATATTGAACTAATGATTAAAAACGTTTGCGTTAGGCCTTGTTTCTTGCTTTCTGCTCACAACACAATAGCAGTGAATTGTCAGAAAAAGACAAAAAAAAAAAAAAAAGATGTAAAAACCACTCAGGGTAAGTTTTGCTGTTCCTTTGGGATCCTCAGCTGCCGGAGGGGTGTGAATCGCGACGTGCTGGGCGAGCTGGCCAGAGCGTTCACAGGGACGGAGCGCTGGGCACGGCAAGAGCGACGCAGCTCACCAAGAAGAAATCCTACACCGCTTGTATGAACGTCAAGATGCAGCATATATACTGCACAGATGTTCCCGCACGGTTTTGGGACCGATTCGTCAGGAATCGACACCACCATCTTTCTACCGGGCCGTAACCAGCCCCGTTCCTTTCGGCCGGGCCGGGGCCACCGGCCGCGTCCCGCCCCAGCCGCTGCTCGGGGCCTGCGGAGGAGCCGGCAGCGGGGGGCCCGCCGCCCCCGCGCCGCCCCCGCACCGCCGGGTCCTTCTTCCCTCAGCACAGCGAGCCGTGAGGAGGCTCCGGATCCCAGGAAATCCAGGACGGACAACAGCTGCGGCAGGAGAGCCGCCCCCCGCTCCGCCAATGCACCGGCCGCCTGCGCGGGGAGGCGGCCAGCCCGCCCTCACCCCCGCCGCTCCCCGCCCGCCAGGCCGCAAAGCTGCGGAGCCCAGCGCCGCTCAACCGGCTGGCGCAGGGTTTGCCTCCCGCCGAGCGCTTAACTCGCGAGGCGTATCTGTCGCGGGGGAAGGCGGTGCGAAGGCGGCCGAGAACGGCTTGCTTTGGCCGCGATAGCACCGCGCGGTGCCAGGGCCTAGGCCGGCGTAATGCTATACGACGGGCACATGCACAGACCCGAGCTCCGCAGGAACGCTGTCGGAGGGCGCTGCCTTTCCCCTCCTACTGTAAACGGCTGCGAGAGCTGCCATGTAAATTCACCCAGGAACAGTCTTGCACGCACGCACATATAATTATACTTGAGTTACAGTTGCAGCGGGAACTCTTAATTTAATTTCCTAACCCTCGAGTCGCGATAATGAGCTCTGGAGAAATGGGTCTTGCGGTTCTAAACAAAAACAAAACCAACAAGGAATTAAAAAAAAAGGAAACCCGAGGACTAATCGCCCACGGCAGTAACTCCTGTGTTGCAAGCATGCGATCTTAATTTAGCACTGCGGAGTCTGTGCTTGTTTCCTGAATTTCTGCAAGCGCTGAGCAGCATCGCGTCCACTGAAACCCATATAAATCTCACCTCCTTATACAATTATGTATTAAATCATATTTTACCTACATAGCGTTTTGTACTTGATCACTTTTCCCCAAGATTGACTCCTCTTCCTCTCAAGAAGACTCCAAATTCAGTAAGTCGTTACGTAGTGTTTGTTGCAGAGTTCTAGAACATAATTTTTATCCGTAACATAATTTTAAAATTATTTTACTCACGATCATCTGTTTTCTTCTGAGCATTTATATGATCTGAACACGTCAAGAAAACCAGCGTGCTGCCGGCCCCTCTGCACTGTGGCTTACATCCTTCAATTATTTCTTCATGTCACCGAGACCGGAGAGGCAGAAACCTAACCCCTAAACCCCTCGGGCCGCGCAGGGCACGCCGCTCCCGGGGCATTCCGACAGCGGTAACGCGCCTGGGAAGAACATGGCTATGGAGGCCCACCGGACTGTAAAGAGCACAAGGACTCTTCACTGCCTCAACAACTAACAACAGTAGCTCTCTCAGACCCCCCCGCCCCCAAATTTACAAAATAAGTGGAGAAACTAGAACACAACAGAAAATAAGAGGTTAATGTGCTTCTACAAAAAGACTGCCCGTGATGCCTGACACTGGCCGTAGTTATCAAGCGAAATTCAGGAAATATCACAACACATTCGAGTAAACTTTATGTCCCTTATTCACAGTGCTCAACTGCTCTAACAACATTTACCCTTCCCTTTTCCCCAGCGCCACAGATGTCCAAGGAACAACCCTCCAAAACCACACTGACTCAAATGCTGTTCTCTACACACAGGATTTCAGCTCTTAGCACCAACCCGGGAAGCAGAAAGCGCCAAGTAAATTCAAGGTTTTACAATCAGCACTAAAATTAAAGTGTTATTTATAAAAGAAGATATTACAGTACATAATGCCGCGACCCCACTGAGCCGCGAGTTGGGAACGTTAGAAGGTCCGTATTTACACAGGAACAGATAAAATTAACTGCAGGTGCCTCCCTTCCCATAGACAGTGACTTCCAAAAACAACACACTGTTACTAAAACGTAAAGGAAACTCTTCCCATTGACATTTCTCAGGACAACATCACAACTCTTATCTCATCTAGCAGTAAGGATAAGAAAGAACTTGTTTTGCCTCCCAACCCTTTCACAAGTTACGTGCTTATTTGGAGCTACGAGGAACGTCTCAAATATTCCAACCCGGAACCAGTGCCATTCGCAAACCCCGTGTATTCGGCTGCTTCCCAGCTCAGAACAGCCGCCACAGCTAAAACCGACAGAGATGCTGGTGCTGTCGCACGGACCTGTTAGGATCAGCAAACGCGAGTTCAGAAAAGATAAAAGGGTTTGGAGTTGCGTGCCACCTTGTCCAGTGACGATAATGGGGGATATGGAGGTCTGCGACAGAAGTTGTTGAATGGAGATAGGGGGAAAGGTTGAGCTCTGCTGGTGACAGAGGAAAGGAGCGGATGAGGGGAGATGTCTCCAGAACCTTAAGTCTCTTCCATGCCATCCTTCTGCTGTCTAGACCGCGGTGCAATCTATTATCTTCTGTGCTACAACTACCGGTGGAGTTTTTCCTCTGCAAATAGAGAAATTTATTCACACGTGAATTATGCCAAGGAATACAGAAAACTTACAAAGAGGAACTCAAACATATATGCATACACACACACACACACACCTTTTTATACAATATGTAAACATATATTATCTATAAGTCATGCCGATATGATGAAGCCTGGAGGAAGTCATCAACTGCAATGGATCCACAATGCTTTTTATCCTCTTACGAAGTGAGAGTCTTTGCAAACGAGCTTCTTCAGCCACCGCAGCACGGACACAGCGCAGTACCCGCGCCCAGGCGTACAAAGCCCCACGTAACTTCAGATTCAATGGCTCAGCACTGCGGCCAGAATTAGTAAGGCAGTCCAGCTATCATCTCTTATTTCGGGGGACAGGATCTTCTTGGGCTACAAACCCCAGCTATGAAAGTCCCTCACCTTTTCCCCATAAATCTTCAGGACAGGCTCGCATTTCACAGATCTTTTAGACCTTTCTGTTTCTCTCCCTTGAAGTTTTTCACTCCTGCTCTCCTCTGTCACTCCCACTATTTACACAGAGAAGTGGATGTCTCCCACTTGGGTATGCCTAGTATTGCCCAGACAGAATAAAGATCACAGAAGCATTTTCCTTTCATTCATTTTAAGCAGTGCGCATGGCGTTTACACCATGGCAAGGGCCGTATGAACTGAAGTTACAGAAAAAAAGCGTCTCGTTCTGATGAGAGCGAGGGGACAGAGCTGAAAAAAAAAAAAAAGTAAAACTCAAGACTAGGTCTGTTTTCATCCTGCTAGTACCTTTCAGTCAAGCCGATTCCCCAGGCATGTAAAAACAACTTGCAGAAATCTGGCTAAGCTGTTGGCAATCAAGCTTAAAATATCAAAACATGGAGTTTGATTTGAAAACAGGCAGCACTGTGAAAGGCGGAACAAGTGTCACACAGTGCACCCAAGGATAGCGACAAGAAGTTGTAAATACTTTACCTAGTGTCCACAACACGGCTGCTGTGCCATTCTCTGGCCAGCAGATCAAGCCTGCTCCTTGTACTTTGTGTTCAAAACTACACGGGAGCTTAGCGCAGCGTAAGGGGTCGGAAACAACCACCAACCTCTGCTCGCTTGCTGGTTTTTCTTTAATACGCAAACTCCAAAATTGACACTACATTTTCAGGCAAAACCTGGAGTCAGACACCATGAAACGTAACGCCCTGTGCAAATCAATACCAACCCCAGGCTTCGCTGCTGCCAGTGCCTTTGACGGCTCATCACTGAAGATCGAGAAGCCACCGCAACCCGCTCCTGTCCCTCAGGTACCTGAGGACGGGGAGACCAGAAGTTTCTGAGCTTCAGCCCTTCTGATGGTAATTTGCTAAAGAGCCATGGAGTGAAACCTGTCTCCCTGGGAAAAGGGGCAGAAACGTTCAGCGTATCTAGCCTCTGGCGAACGTGGAGATTCGTAAGGAGCAGTTAATTTCAAAGCAGTTTGGACATTAGCCACCTCATATTGTACCTGACTCTGTACACCAGAACAGATGATTTGTAATCAAGACCAGAATCTTTAAAGTTAATTTGGGGAATTCTTCTGTAAGGCTTTGCTGGTCATTTTACTTACAGCTACGAGGGTGCTGTTTTGTTGTTATGGTTCGTTAAATTTCAATCCTTATTACAACCTAAGGATTTGTTTTTATCATTCAACAGTTGACACGTCACCTGGGAGCCTCATGAAAGCTTCACGTTAATATTTAACTATATATGACTCTTTCCGATGTACAGCATCGTGCAAACATCCCTGTTCACTTTAACCTCCTCCCGTCAGACCTGCTCACTCACGCTGAGATCCTAGCGAACCCCAGAGAATCGCAGTGAAGGGATCCCGACAGCCACACGTGTCCAAAAAACAAGCGTCATTGCGCGTAAAGTCTCTATCCGTGCTTTCTTCTGAATACATCTCCCTCTAAAGCCAGGCGATTGTGTCAGCACAGTGCTGAGAAATAAATGCAGTTTATTTCTTGTGACGAGCAGCATAGACTGACCGGAACAGTCAGTCAGCAGCTTCGTGTTGGATGAGAGAAGATGCTGCATCAGGACGAGCCGACAGAGAGAAGCACGGGAGTTGGGATCTGCCCTACTGAGAACCGGCGACAAATGGAGATGCGCAGCGCCTCAGTGTACGGTGACGGTCTCAGAACAAGGTCCATCGAGTTCTTCCAAACACAGGTCTCAGACAAGCTATTACTTTTACCTGCAAACCCTGTCCTGGAAATGAGGAGTGGTGTGATCAAAGCACGAGGCGAAACGTGTAACCTTTGCTTTCCGCAAAGATAAGAGAGGGATGAGATTGCTTCTCTCAAGGCCACAGAGAAGGATGTTGTAGTAAACAAGGCATGAAAGAATGAAAGCTAAGTTGACACGGTCAGCTGTGCGGGGAGAAGGAAGATTGCATTTTAGATACGTTATGTGAAAAAATGTGTAAAATGTAACCCGGACACACAACATAAGAGCAAATCTACAACAAAAAGGACATACAGTTTACAGCAAACAGGGAAGTGGAGCTGTCCGTAACCGAGAAAGGTAATGACATGGGTGGAAGTGCAAGACTAACCACAAGGAGATTAAGTTGATAACTAACGATCTCCACAGAGACGTCAGACAGAGGTTAAGATTTTAATCTGGACAGATTTCATGGCGTAGTCATGAATCGTAAACATAGATACTGAAGCTGAATTTGTGCTTGCGGGTGAAGACACTGAGAAGAAGCCAGAGAGGAAGAAGGAACATAACTCATTCCAGATCCCCACTTCCCAGCTCAGCTCCCAGAGAGCCAGAGAGGATGAGGAGAGAGAAAGGTAAAGTATCACGTGAAGGCCAGTTGTGCAAAGAAATATCTGGAGGATGAACTTTCCAGTGAAGCAAAGCTAACTAGCTCTGCCAACCAGGTTTGTTTTTTTTTTTTCCGTAAGTTACCAGGATGCATAAACTGTTTCAGCGCACGGTCATTTAGCACGCTGCCCAAATCCACGTGAGACACGGAACGGCTGCGGAGGGAATCCGATCACAATGCCACTCTCTGTCCCACTGCAGGCACTCCAAGGGTAAAGGGTTTCGCTCCGTGCCAGGAGAGCCTGACTACCGGAGACAGCGGCAGAGGGAAGGCGACCGCGGGTCTCCAGCAGCCTCCCTAAGCAGGCAGCGCCCTGGGAAGCGGCGCTGCTGGTCGGCTGCCCGCTCCCCAGCACAACCCCAGGCTGGCAGCGGGCAACCTGGCAGGAATCAGACAGAGCAGTCACACCCCACGCGAGCAGCCAGCGCACAAGAGGATTCACCAAAAGCCCAGCACCTGTATCCTTCTGTTACCACGCCTGCTTCCCGCATAGATACATCCAAAACTCCATACTGTAAAGCGTCTCTTACAGAGATTTCGTAGGTGGCATGGTTTTCCCTGAACCTACAGTAATTTTTTTCCAAATCACATTTGAACTGTATGCAGTATCTCATTACTAGGCATGCTAGGATCAAATGCATAGATTATCTGCACCAGGTAATATTCTCTCAAATACTCCGGTCATTTTAGCCTCATCAGCTCGTGCCCGCTAATTTGCACACCCTTCTCTCTTTGCCCTAAAGCAGTAAGTACGCTCGCCACAGTTTATTTCTAGGCATAAGAATTTACTTAGCAGGACTGAAATAGATACTGTTTGCTCGCAGTTCCAGAGCCAAGCAGTTGAGACCTCTCTCTGAAATGTATTTTTATTTACTACTTGCCCTTGTCATCTCCACCATACCAGCAAGGCCCATTTTCACGTAATTCAATGTAGATTAATTAATATGTGGCCCCACACAAACGATCTAACTCAGCTCTATCCAGATAGATATCTGCCTAATGGTTTCTCATTACAAACGTACTGATCCCGACAGCTTTTGATTTACAGGACGCGTGCCGTGCCACATCACTCTGCTTCTCTGAGTGCCAAACGAGAATGGGTAAGAACGACCAAAAGCCTCGCAAACACAACCCTAAAACCCAAATGGCTACAGATCAGTACAAAGCCCATTAACTACATCGCACAAGTCACCCTCGGAGGCTATTAATCTATTTCTCCTTCTAAATCACGCACGAGAAAGTCGTAAACCGAATCCCAAACTAGTTGTGCCATCCCAACAAGGAGAGAACTGATTCTTCTGAAGTTACATCAAACGCAGGGGAGGTCCTGGATTCTCAGTCTTTCCTCCACGATAGCTACTGGCTCCAACTGTCAATTGTCAGAATTGTGAACATTCTGTTTGATTTCACACCTCTGCCATGGTAAACTCTGAAAACAAAACCAACTGTCACTGAAGTCCCTTTGTTCAATAATAAGGAAGTACAGTGGCAGCGAAAGTCTCGTTACCCGCCTGTTAAACTACGCTTGGCCATGGAGAGAAACAGGATCTGCTTACACAACATGAACTGGGCTGGCGCGCGCCACGTTTGCTAAAAAGCTTCAGCTTCAGGGATGCTTATCAGCACGGGAGCCAGGATACGGTCTAATCACCAGCTACCATCAGCATTGTCCATTTCAGAGCAACTGCGACTGTTCAGAGCTGCTCTAACTGACACCGTAGCGTGAGCGGCAACACCTGCCGATCCCTAAATGGGGTAATTACTGCAGGGGGGAAAAAAACAACTATGGAAATAATCTTATGATGGAGAGAGTCCTCTGAAAAAAAAAATTACACAAACTAGCGTTATCTAGCAAGAAAAAGAGATGGGACTCTCCTCTGCAAGAAACCTGAAGCCGTATCTGTTTCTCCAGGGACAAAGAGTCTTTTTCGCAAGCAAACTGCGGAGGTTCCAAATCTCAGCACAGAGCTGCTGCTACTGAAAACAGTCTTCAACTGGAAGGAAGCAGAAGAGGTTTTCCGAGATGCCGCCCAGTCCATCCACCTGTCCAAGGCCAGATCTGATACTATACCTAAGACATTTCTGACAGTTGTTTGTCTAACTCCACCTTAAATTCTGCCTCGAAGCACTTCCCTCATTCGCCATCTGAAGTTTATCGAAGTCTAGTTCGTCAGCAAGTCACCCTGACCAGCTCCATGTCACAGACAACCACCGAGGCACGGAGAGGGCACGGAACCACCCAAGAGGCCAACGGAAGTGCTGATAAGAGATCGGCGGTATCCAAGTCCACATCCAGCACGCGATCCTCTGAAAAATACTTAGTACAACGCAAAACACGTGATAGTTTATTGCCGAGTCCTGCTCAGCCTCCTTCGGTCCCACAGCACGGCTCGTATTTGAAACCGTGCCATTTCAAATTAGGCTTTGGGTGAATGGATGTCTTACTGCAGTGGATAGGCACCGGAAAATCTGAGCACAGAGAGACCGAAAGCGTGTTTGAAAAACACAATCTGGAGTTCTTTCTGTTATCGCAGATTAGAGCACGTGGAAAAACAACACACTCTTCCCCGGTGGTGATCAACAAGAAGCGTCATGCAGCAACTCCTGCTCTCGCCAACAGAGCCATGCAAAACACGAGGACGTTTTTCTTATCACACCCACCAAATTCACACACCGTACGGGCTCGAAGGAGAACATCTTATATTCCCCTGAACAAAAAACGATGCTTGATGCAGACACTTAGTCCTAATAGATTTGTAGGCTAGTTTTATACCAAGCCACAGAAACTCGATATCCAAGCACTGAAAGAGCAGCCAAACACCACACAAATTATTTAAGCAGCCCTGGAGATAAGGTGATTGGAGAGTGGAAGAGAAGCCTAAGGGAAAGGTCATCCACACCTGACATTTCTTTTGCTAATTTAACAATTGTAGAAACCTGACGATGAGGTGAGAAGTTGTTTCAGATAAAGCAGTTTTCACATAAATGAGTTTTCATTACGTCTGCTGCTGTACCTTACCTCTCCCTTCTGCCAGAAACACAGAACTGAACGAGCAGAGAAACAGCTTTAAAGGCTTCGCTTCAAATACCGTTTTAAAACAAAAGCCTTATTCCTTTAAGCCGCGTTAAGGCTCCTCTGGGCGAGACTTTCAGACAGTCAGACATCACAGTGAGGAGCTCCATTTCCTCTCTGGCTTTTGGGAGCTTTCGAGGGGTACGTGGAAGGGAACTCTTGGACTCATTCATCCCCAACTGAAGCTGTGTAAACACATCCAGTGCGATCAGCCTTACTTCAGAAAGATGACATTCAGACAAGACTGAAGACCAGAAAAAACAAGTCCTATTTGTGTTATTAAATCATTGGTGTTATGTTTTCACTACCCATGAAATAATTGGTTTGTCTTTGCAGAAAAGACAAGAGGAATATTTGTCTGATACTGAAATTTTAATGAACGTTGCTCATGAAGTATTAAAAACCTCACAGCGTCGTAACGCAACATGGATGCCTAATTACGTAGGCAACGGCGCAGCAGGGCTCAAGCCCACCTCCAAGTGCAAGCTGCCCTTACCCACTTTCTCAGTCATAAAACGTTGCCGGTATGATGGAGTTTTAGCGCGATGTCTGAACTTTCTGCAGGAGAGATTTCCAGATGCTCGGTTCAGTGCAATAGCTGGAACGTGATTTTTTGCTGCAGGTTGCTTAGTAAAAAACCTCACTTACTATGTTCGGATGTTTCAGAGCAGACAACTCGGAAGCTAACGGCGTCTCGCTTGCATTAGCAAAAGCAAAGCTGCCAAATTGGGCAGCTCTCCCACAGACCCCAAATAATCCCTCAGCTCATCACGTCAGAGCCCTGCCATTCCGACGTGGCCACATACCAGCAGCAGCAGCAACTCAGCAGGAGTCCCGAGTGAGCAGTAGCAAGATGTGTACAGCTCCAGAAACCTTCAAATTATACAGAAAACAAAAGACTGCAGTAGTTTATGAACAGATTAAAGAAATTCCCCTTCCCCAACTAAAAAGACCTCGCAAATTTTACGCTCTTCATTGGACCAGTCTTGCTAAATGCCTGTCAGCCTCCCCACGCCCGCATACGAACACGGGCTATAATCCTTAACAACTCAGCTGTCAGGCACCTGCCAGGGCTTCAGCGGCCACGGTGAGCGAGCTGACGTCTGCAAAGCTGAAACTGCCTGATTTACAATTACAACGCAGCAGTATTTCTTAATATCCTTCAGAAAGGGCACTTCTAATCCAATACACAAGATTAAAATCACATTTATTTTTCTGAATTGCAATGAAGTGATGCCAGCGAAACCACATACACCCCGAGATCTTTACAAATACGTAGAAGAAAATGAATCCCAGCATTCTACTGAATGCTATTCTAGACCAGACTTTCTTTCTAGCTCTTTTGGGGGATTGCCTTCAAAACATCTTCTTGCTCTGAGCCTCCAGCCTCTCAGGGTGCTTCGGGGGCAGCCTCTGCTCAGGTAAAGAAGAAAGCACATCCTCAAATCGAGGAATTCACGCTGAAGGTACCAAGCTAGGGGCTCCTTGTTCGTACAGAGCATCCTCTCGCCCCGCCTATGTCCTTCTCCTTGGCAGCAATTCCGCCCGTTTCCCTTACGAATCAAGAACAAAATTCCACATTAGAAAACTTTTTGGACATGAGCAGGTGCCGAGGGTCCTGCCCTGTTTTTTCACTTCATTTAAGTACTGACTTAGAAGGAAGCCAGACTCAAAGGAAAACGTGATACTCACTTCGCCAACATTTACGCACCGCACAGAGCCAGTCAATTCTCTGCTTGTTTTAAATGCCACAAGCCAAAATAAAAGCAACGCTGACGACTCTGAAACAATGTCAGCCCAGCCAGCACGGTGCCCCTCCAGTCCCCTCAGCAAAAAAATCCAGATACAGGCGATGAACGCACACGGTTGCAATCTACAGTATTCCAGCGACCGAGCCGCGGCGCGCCGCTTCGGACGCTTACGCAATGCCAGCCGCAAACTCTGGATCAAAGCAGCAACTGAAATAACTCCAGGCACGGACCAAGCCGCTCAGCCCGCTGCCGGGCCATGCCAGCCAGTGCCCCCCCAGCTTCCCGCTGCCCAGCACTCGTTTTCCCAGCTAACCAACAGCCCTAATTAAGAAGCATAAACATCCCAGCAAGTTCATTCACATCCCCCCAGTAGGAGCCTGCACACAATTCAAGGATATAATTGGGAAGCACGCCCGCTGAACTCGTAAGCAGCCGTTGTTACACACCGAGAGGGCGAGCGCGGCTTCCTCCAGGACACCCTGGGCTGTTCACCAGCGCTGTAATTCGTCACAAGGCCCTGCCGTCCTCCACCTTTCAGTACAGAAACAATCTCTGCGCTGCTTGCACCTGGGGTTTTTTGACCTTTTTTGTGCTTTCTTCTGGGGGGGGCTTTTTAAACACAAAATTTATTTACAGAGGCAATCCCTGTCAAATCCGATTCCCGACAGAGAAAGACGCTTCAGAGAGCTTTGCCAAGCGACATATTCCAGTTGCTCCTCTCACATACACTGAATATGCTTCTTTGTATGGACTCAATGGTTCACAATCCCTTCCAAGCCTTCTACAATAAACATTTCCCCTTCCTTCATCATAAAATGAAAGAATGCTACACCATCATACAAACCTGAAATTTATTTTGCTCTGTCTGCCTAAACTGGGGCAGGGGCATCAAAACTGCGTTTGATTTAGAATGTTTTAGAATTAATTGAAAATTTTAAGGTTTAAAATACAGAGTCATTGTTCTGCCTTCATTAAGGGAGGCGAAGGCAGGAAAGCACACAGGATACGTACGCTGGCCAACTCCTCATCTTCGCTTGCGCCACCACGGCACTGCCAACGTTCAGCAGGGTTTGCTCTGAACGAAACCAGCCTCCTCCTCCTCCCCGAGCAAACACATCGCACCAGGTGAGGGATCCGCAGCTCTCCCATTCACGCATGACTAACACAGGTTAACCCTGTTGCTCAGTATTATTATTATTTTTTTTTTTACATTCTGTGGCTTCCTGCTTCTATATCCATGCCCAGACAACAGCATTTTCCAACAAACGTGTCTGCCAAATGCAGTCAGTCTTCCGTATTTTGTCCAACAAGGGGTAGTGCAGGTTCCCTTGTTTAAGCAAACAAGGTAACTCGGAAATGTTCTTCAAGTGGAAAAAATAAGTATTCTACCTGCAGTACCCTTGGCACGCCACCCTTGGAAATCACAAGCAGTTGACGTCACCACTGAAGATCGAACAGAGATCTTAAAACATCTTTCAGTAACGTTCATGTTGAACCACTGCACGTGAAGCACTACACTCTTAGAATCACAGGATGGTTTGGGTGGGGAGGGACCGTTCAAGCCCACCCAGTCCAACCCCCCTGCCAGGAGCAGGGACATCTCCAACCAGATCAGGTTGCTCAGAGCCCCGGCCAACCTGGCCTGGAATGTTTCCAGGGATGGGGCATCCACCGCCTCTCTGGGCAACCTGGGACAGTGTTCTACCACCCTCAGCGTAAAAAAAAATTTCCTTATATCCAGTCTGAATCTGCCTCCCTCTATTTTGAAACCATCACCCCTCGTCCTGTCACAGCAGGCCCTGCTGAAGAGTCTCTCCCCACCTTCCCTGCAGCCCCCTTTGGGCACTGGGAGCCGCTCTCGGGTCTCCCCGGAGCCTCCTCTTCTCCAGGCTGAACAGCCCCAGCTCTCTCAGCCCGGCCTCACAGCAGAGCTGCTCCAGCCCTCTGATCATCTTTATGGCCTCCCCTGGACCCTCTCCAACAGCTCCACGTCCTTCTGATGTTGGGGGCTCCAGAACTGGATGCAGTACTCCAGGTGGGGTCTCACCAGAGCAGAGCAGAGGGGGAGAATCACCTCCCTCGACCTGCTGGCCACGCTGCTCCTGATGCAGCCCAGGATGCGGTTGGCTTTCTGGGCCGCAAGCGTGCATTGCCGGCTCATGGCGAACTTCTCGTCCACCAGCACTCCCAAGTCCCTCTCCTCAGAGCTGCTCTCAATCCATTTTCTGCCCAGCCTGGCTTTGTCCCTGGGATTGCCCCGACCCAGGTGCAGGCCCTTGCCCTTGGCCTGGTTGAACTTCATGAGGTCTGCACGGGCCCACCTCTCCAGCCTGTCCAGGTCCCTCTGGATGGCATCCTTGCCATGACTTCTCAAGTACGATGGACAGTGGCTTGGCAACTTCACCTGCCAGTTAGCTCTTGTTCAGATGCTCTAACGGATACTGGAACGGATCAGACAGCAGCGTCTGTCTAAAGCGCCGGTCGGCCATGGGCATTTAAGTGAAGGTTCAGCAGTGAAGAAGCCCAAGAAACATGAACGTGGTGAGACTATGGGAGCTGCATGCGTGGGGATTTCTCAGCAAGCTGAAAACGTAACACTGAAATCCCAGTCTTGTATCACCCACGTCGGTGGGCTGTTAAAGAGGGAAGCTGCACTAGATGCTTCTTCACAGCCCCAGGTTTTGTTTGTTGTTTTTAAAGCAAGCAGTAATAATAAATAGCTATTCCACCCCTTTGCCCCCAATCCTGGACTGTATCACCCCACCCAGGATCATAAATCTCTTAACTTCGCTTAATAAGCTGAAGTGGATGAGTTTAGGATGTCTAGCCTTCGCAAGCATCACAACAGCCCCGAGCATGAGCACTACGCGCACTCAATAAAGCTGTCGCTTGGCGAGGTTCAGAACAGACGCCCCAGCGAGATTATCGGGTGTCAACTTCCATCTGGTATTTGTCAGAGCTAGGGGGGGAAAAAATGGTAGTTCTTATCAGATCTCCAAATAAAAGGAGCACTTCCACTTCATGTGGTAGCCACTGGAAAAATTTCTTTTGTGTTTGAAGCTTTAAAAATATCTTGCCCTTGAGGTTGGCTAAGTCTGTTTGGTGCTTCGAGACCCCTTTCCCATACAAAGGTAATAAAGCTCAGCTTATGGTTACAGAAATTCCCAGCACATAAAAATTACAGGAAGCTGTTGCTAAGTAGTATTTCTACCTAAGTAAACATCACAAACCGTTTCCCACACACACCTCTGAACTTTGTTATTCAAACCTGCCTTGAAGATGTTCACAGTTGCAGAATTTCTCCTGGCACCGGTCTCTTTAAAAGCTCTCGGTGCTATTTCACAGCAGTGGAAAAACATTTCAGGCTGAGGGATGTTTTTCTGAGTGCTTTGTTGTGTTGCTCGTACCAGGAATCAAAGCAAGCTGCTAAAGCTACTCCCGTTCCTTACCTGTCCCCTATCTGCCCCACAATTTTCCCTGGATAACTCACAGGAAAATTAAAGAGGGATTCTGTTGTACTCCTAGTCTCCCGACCTGCTTCCCCAACATCATAAAAAAATCTGGACAAATATCCTTATTTTCATACAGTACCTTTCTTTAGCAGCTCCCTTGCATGGCCATTACTCCAGACTGCCATCCCTTCTATCAGCTCTGCTTTACTGTCTTCTTCGCTTGGCCCAAATGGCTTTGTGTACATTCTATTTTCTTTTCACGAGGCGAATATTTTCCAACAAATTCTGGATTCCACTAATTGAGAGACATAACTTTTGTTCTTATTGCGTAAAGCAAGACAACAGGTTGATGAAAGACTCTACCTACAAACCCGAAATGGCTCACACTCAGATTTCCTGGTAGCGTGAAGTCCTGAGATGAAGAAGATAACAGATTCCCACAAAGGTTTCACTCAGGATGAACAGGAGGACTTGAATTTCATCATATCCTCTAAGGAACGAAGCCTGTATTTCAGATATCCATCCTTATATTCGAGGAATGCTGCCCTCCACTATTCACCAAGGGCCTGTCAGATACTGCAGATCATTTTCCCGTTCGTTTTTATTTGGCCGTTCCACTTTTCCTTCCTATTACCTTACTCAGCTTCCAAATGACCCAATACGCAAGCTAAAGGCTGAACCCGCCTTCATAGTTAGACTGTCAAAACCATCAGACTGGTTCAAATTATGGATGGACAGAGAAGACTGGCTGCAAAGAGAACTGGCAGGAAATTCTGCTTCAGAAGGAATTGTTCCTTCCGCAAGCGGAGTGACAGACATATAGCATTTTTATTACATAAAAAAACTCATGTGGAAAAAAATGCAAAATATGAAAATCATGTTTGGCAGATCCAGACTGAGGTCTAGGACGTGGCATTTCCAGCATTTTTGTTGTCTGCATTCTTCAGCAGAGACGCTCTCTGCATGAACATGCTGCACTGAGCTAAGAACTATGTTTTCACAGCAATAAAAGTAAGTATGTATGTAAAAAAAAAAAGCCTTATAAAAATGTAGGCTGAAAAGGTACAAACCCTCCCGAACAGGAACAGCATTTGGCTGCCACAAACAGCAGAAGGCTAGACCCAAATTCCAAGCAGACTACATATTTCCCTCCCTTCTACTCAAAAATATAACGTGAGTTGGCCTTAACTGAACCGCCTTGCTTTTCACACCAACACAAGTAATTTGGAAAAGAGAAAAGAAAACTTTCAGGACCAATCTCGGTCTCTGGTATCTCCACCTACACATCTTTGCGCTCAGACGCAAATTCCTCAATATCGCAACAGTTTTTTCAAAGCGTGCAGCTGCCCACAGATCATCTCAGTTCCTCCCGGCCGGTTTGATCCCCAACCTTCGCTCCAACGTCTGTAAGAAGATCCTTCGCTTTGTTGTCTTGAACATGTTATCACCAACTGAAAAAATTTCTGGGCTGGAGTTATAGCTGCAAGGATGATTCAGAGACTTGGATGCGTGCCTTGGATAATTATACGCTATAACTGAAAGTCAGTTGTGGAGTTAACTGGGATATCTGTGCTGATTAAAGAGCTATCGAAGATGCACGGTCAGTAGGAGACGTGGCAGGGAAGACGTGAAGGAAGCGACTGCAGAGAGCAGGCAGGGGAAGGTCAGGGACCGGTGCAGAGGAGATGGGGGACACCTGGGACCCCGCTCCAACCCCAGCCGTTGCCATCTCCCTTCCCACTCACACGAGACCTTTCTGTGACGCCTCTCAGCCTTCCCACTTCTTGCCCATCTCCTAATTTTCTCCAGCAGGACTCAAAGCCTAGCAGGCTGGAAAAGCTTGCCAGCTTGGGACTTGTCTCTGTCAATCGACAGGCACTCTGTAACGTCAAAACAATCAATATTTACATGTTCTTTAAGGACTTTTTCCGGTAGACAAAACAGCAAACAAAATATCCTGGCCCCCAGTCCCAGGGCAGCAGTGCTGTCCAGCAGTGATATCAGTTTAGACAGCAACCACTTCCCATCCAGGGACGCAAGAAAAAAATAGCAAACAGGAGATTCTACACCAAGTTTTATAAAACAAACTGGAGATACAAATAATCTGCGTGAAAACAAACGACACAAAAAACCAAACTTCCCCCAAGAAAGTTATACTGAAATTGCTACAGTTCATTCCAGCACGGGTTAAAAAACAAAGAGTAAAAATAAAAGAGAGGAATACGCTTAAAACCAGAGAGACGGGAGACTCCGGCACAGCATTAGCTGCTGAAGATTCCCAGACAAGCTGCAAAAATGCAGAGGGAAAGATTTAATGCCATTAATACCCTCAGTACTTGGAGCTGCGAGGAGGCTCTTGAGGCTAAGGAAAGCCAAAGTACAACTCACACAAGCTCTTAATAATCCTGACAAAACAATTACACACGCTAAGGATACGTTACGGCTGGCACAGGAACAGAGAACACAGCTATTCCTCCAATAGGTTCACTGAATAAACGTCACTTCATCTCTCCCACAGTCGCTAGCGTCCGCGTAACTAGACTCGAAAGTCTAAACGCTACTAAAAAAAGTCTAAAAAGTCTAAAAGACTACCGGAGCTGTTAAAACAACTTTAGAAGCACACAGGCAGGTGTCACTAAGCACAATGTAATACAGAAACCAGCTTGTGGAGAACACCAGCCAGCAATAAATGAAAGTACAAATCGTGGCATTCGAAACAAAGATAAGCCTGGCGTGTTAAGTGGTTTTGGAAATGCAGAGCAGTTGCAGCCAAAATACGCTGGAGCACAGCTTCTCGAAATCTACAGGGAACACAGGAAAGCAGATGGGAGCATCTGCTTTTGAAACCACCTTCAAATTCAAATCTCAATTTCAAACTCAAGTCAAATGGACTCACTAGTCTGGCTTCCCTAGGTAACCAAGCTACGGTAGCTGAAAAATAGAGCTGAATTTGTACGAGCGGCTCAGGCGCTGAGATTTCTGCCCTGACGGTAAAATATTACATTCCTACAGGTTTCATGGAAATAGGCAGTCATATAAAGGACAGAAACCATACATTCCAGTCTGCTGTAGCGCAGCCCCAGAAAACTTACAGGAATGAGGGCCATCAGGAATGGTCTAGCCACAGAAAAAGTTTCAGTTAGGTCTTTAACCTTAAGAAGTAGCAGAAAACATAAACCATGAACGCCTAAGAAACCAGGTTTCAGCGCTGATAATAACTGTGTACCAAAAGAGTTTAAAAACTAAAATGCTTTATAACCTTACTTTTCATTTTAAAAAAGGAACACACATACATGCTTGCATCTCCTTGCTCATACCCTGTTATTCTGGTGACAAAAAATAACCACTCTCCTTAAAAGGAAGCTAGACGATTTTGGGGTGAGGAGTAGCAGAGGGGAAACCACATTAATTTCATTAGTTTCTGCATACTGGTAGGAATGCCTTCTCAAATTTGGCACTTAGCACGCAGAATTGCCCTTTAAAGCTTGGCAAGAAATCCTCTCCAGCCCGCAAGTTTCCTAATTTCGTCTTAGGACACACTGCTTCGTTTGGATGCGCTACCTCCAGAAAGACAGACAACTCTAAATGTGTCCCTTTCACCTTAATTCACTTTGCTCCCTGTCCGTCAGGCTGAACGTAAATCAAGTATGTAATTAAAACTAAACTTAAGCTCCGTTCCAAGTCTGGAAAACACAAATCTGTACGAAATGAAAAGCAACCCTGATACAGCTTAGGAACTGGGGTTCGGGGGTTGCCACAGCAGCTGACTTTCTGACCGTACCTCCTCCGCTGAGCCAAACCCGGGCGCAAAGCCCAGCTCCTCCACCCTCCCCAGGACTCCCGCTACAGGTAACCCCCATCCAGGTCCTCTCTCCTCCTCCTTTTCCCTTCAGGTCTGGCTTGGCTTTCAGCTTCTTACTCCGCACAAAACGTTGCTCACTTATCCACATATCTTACACCTTACGGGAGGAAGGTTTCAGTAAAAGTGCAATTGCACCTTTCTAGAGTTGAGTTTATTCCACAAATGCGTTTCCCTGCTGTTCTGTTCCTGCCTGCTGCAGCGTTTCAGTCAATGTGGACTTTTAATCCCCAGCAGAGATACTAATACCACTAACTACCAGACTAGACACCAGTTACACTCACAGCCTGTTAAACTTGTGAGCTCTAGGCAGTCCCTAACTTTCCAGAGAACCAAACACAACATTTTTGAATACGTTATTCACATGTGAAAGAACCGCTAAAAACAGCCCCGCTCCAAAGGGCCTCTCTTCACCCAACGTCAACTGTGAGCCTTGCTTTTAAGAATCTGTTCTTAAAGGCAGCAACTCACCGGTACCTATTAGCCCTCCAACAGATCCCACAAGTTAAAAATTGACAGCAAAACCACAGCTGACGCACATCACTCCGCGACCCACCTCTCTGACAGCGATCGTGGGTCCAGCAGCGTTCGATGAAAATGCCGTTTATCACAGTAGGCGGGCAGTTGCTCTTCCCCTTCACAGTTCCCGGACACACATCTCCACACTCTTCTTTGTCATCCTTGTTGGCCACGATGTAATTATCTTCTACGGAATCCAAAATCCTTGACCAGTCGATCGTGGATAAGTAACATAATTCATTGTTCTTCTCAATCCGCACAGCGCCTCGGGTAATGTTCATCAGGTTGTAGAGGCCGATCTCCTTCAGGTGAACCATCTCAAAAATGACCAGCGCGTAGTTAAAGAACAGGTGAGTTCCTCGAATCACAGTGAGGTTAGGGAAAAGTCCCTTTAGACTCTCCAGGCCGTAGACGCGAAAAAGAAGCAAGTAGTCTGTAATCATAGTCAGTTTAGGAAAGCTGAGCTCACGGAAATCTTCAGGCTTGGTTTTAAACATCAGCAATATCTGCAGGTGGCCCTCAATCACAGTGCAGTTCTCCAGCATGCTCAGCCGGGTCAGGTTGTTGCGAATGTCCATGCTTCTGCAAACTGGAAGGCAAAGAACAACGTCACTTCTTTATTTAAGAAAAGGTAATTGGTTTAGTTTTCTAAACACACGGTTTTGTCCACCCGCCCAGCCACACTCAGAATGCACGGCCAGGTCACTTTCAGTACAGCTTCACGCGTTAGGAAATACACTGTGAGCTACGCTCCCTGGGATACGATTACAAAATCAGACTGAAAGAGCATTTTGTAATTTTTTTCTGCCATCTTGAGTTTCTGGATATCACCTCTGTCACGACTGCCATTGTAACAGCAGCCCTCAGACGTCGTTTGGCACTCACAAAAGCAAGAGGTGTCTGCGCACCGGGATCTGTTTTCTCTAGGCAGCTGCCAGCGACACACCTTCCCCATCTCAGACCGTGCAATTAACGCCAGCGCATTAGAGGAGTCATTCCCAAGGGCTGCAGGGAGGGGAAGGCAGGAAAAGAATAACGACTAGGAAATGGTAGCACTTGGGAAGAGAACCGAAAACCCTGGAAACGCACCGATGCAAGAGCACGGCCCACGCTCCGGCCCAGACTGTGCTGACAGGAGTAATTTACTACACTGGTATTTTTTGCCCTAAGCATTCTTTTCAGATTAGGTGTTTGGGCTTCTTTGTTACGATTTTCTAAAGGTTGCAAATCTCCCTGCCTTGACTCTCTGGACAGTTTATTTAGCAGAACCAGTAAGCCAAAGAACGGGCAAAATGAACAATTACGCGAAGCGTAAATTAGAAGGTAAACCGGGTAATTATGAATCCAGGACCAGCAAAAGGAAAAGACAGAAAGAAAAGAGTTTGGCTAGGGAAATATTTCCGTTAACGTTAAGCACAGGTGAGAAATCAAGAAGGACATTCAGAGCACCGTGCCCGTAGAGCACAGAGGAGTCCCAGTGACAACCCTTCCAAACCAGTTTCCTAGAAACACACAGCCGGACCTGACCGCCCGAGGGAGAAGCCCGTGGAGGGGCAAGCTGCTCGGCAATAGAAGGGTACAAAGCAACTGCTTCGCTGCCCTGTCCAGGTGGGTTTCAGCATTTTTTTAAAGACTGCATCCACTTTAGGGATCCTCTCTTTTGTCTACGGCTGAGACGAACACGTCCCCGTACTCTCCTCGAGCACAGGATCTTTACTGTCCTTGTGACTGTCCGTAAAGCTCAGCGACTACAAAATTACTGCGACACAGCTTCAAGAAATCACCCAGCAATAATCAGGCCTCACAAAACTGATGTAAAGAGAGATGTTTAATACTTATGATTGTCTGACTCCTCATGGTTTCACACAGACCACTGCTGTGTGGGTTAAAAATAAATTCTATGCAAACATCTTAACGATTATTCAAAAATTTGCTCCACTGCAATAAAAAAAAAACCCCAATCTGGCAACACTAATACAGGATTTGGAGCAACGTTGTTGCCCAAAGGGATTTTTTGGCACCATATCCAAGTCGTTTCATAAATTGCTTTTTGGAAGAACAAGCTCACGCACACAGTGCCTCAGAGATGAAGGATGGACCTTTTAAAGGTGGGAAAGGAAATCTGATGACCAGCTACCAGCAACCTCTTTGCCCCGCGAAAAACGGCAGCCAAACTGGAAGCAAGCCAGAAAGCTGTCGTCTCAATCACGGGCTAGAAGAACTGGGAGAGCAACAGATTCTTTATAAGCACTCTAAGTATTTATTTTAAACGATGCAGATAGGTATTTCCAAGGAAGCAAGCGTGTGACAGGGCGGGCCAGTGGCTTCTTCATGAAAGGAGAAACAAGAGAAGGACAAATAAAACTCAGACACTGACAACCAACCTACAAGTCACCAGCTCAGTTAAAGCTACCCGATAAATCCAAAATCCAACATCTTATTTACTGCTTGCCGAGCACACGGGCAAAATACAGCACGCTGAGGCGGTACCCACAACCAGTCGCTGTACCCCGGGATGAAGGACTACCTAGCCGAAGTTGAACGCATACAGCTCGAAAAACACAGCTGAACTCTACAGACTAAGAATTACTTTAAAGAATAAAAGCTCCAGGCTTTTTTTGTGGCTTAAGGCCACAAAAGACATCTATACACTAAGCATAATTACCCGAGTCTTTCATCATTTCGACCAGAATTGGGTAAGCCATTAGAAACTGGCCCTCAGACAACCCCTTAACCCACACAGCCATCCCCGCTCAGCTCCGCGCAAAGAGGAGACCGCAAAAGCTGGAGCGTGGAGGAAAAGAACTGCAGTTTGGACAGCCAGCACAAAGTCCTCCAAGTGCTGCGGCTGCACTTCAGGCTACAAAAGTCTTCGTACCACCCAGTAACGACGCTGACGAACCCGCTCTGGAGGAGCTATGCCGGGTGGGCAACCGCTGCACCAGCCACACACCACGCGTCAGAGCAGAGGGTGCCACACACCGAGGAAAGGCATCACCCCGTTTGGCCAAGATGGACATTCGGCGAGGCTTCGTGGAGAGCGTTCTCTGCTCCTGTCTAGGGACAGGCCAACCCTCTGCGCTCACAGCACTCGCCACCTCAGAAGAAGTCAAATTACTCTGCTTGTGAACCTGACCTGCACCACTACCGGCTTCTGGCCGTCACTACTAACACAAGCAGCGCTGCTCTTGCTCCAAACACCCGGAAAGCCGCTTGGAGATCTTCCTACCGCCTCAAAAATTGCAACGAGCTAAACACCCACGCAGGGTATCAACCTCCTCAACCTCCCTCGCCGTCAGTTTTCCCCATCCTGAAACACAGCCCCCACTGGAGATGGCAGAGAAGGTGACCAAAGGCTAAGACAGGCAAATATTTTGATATTTTGACTGAGTGTGTTAAAGAAGAAAGGTTAGCTGGAGCTGAATCTAAAAAAGAAAAAACAACAACAAAAAAAAAAGGTGAGGCTTGGCAGTAAACAGCAAAGCACTTTGAAGAGTTGAATGCTCATATAAATCTACGCGAGCTGGAAGCACACATCCACAACCCATCAGCTGTTTGCGCTTTAGACCTATTTTGGGATTTTTCACCGCTTCTAAACCCTGACACAGAACGCAGTATTGGTAATTAGTGCTGCCGGCACAGGCCAGACAGGAGATTTCACACGTCCTGGCAAACCAGGATGTGACCCGAGTGATTCGAACTCGGCTGCTCTCAAAGCTGAGCAACAGCAACACAGACTGGCACGCTGTCTGCTGCGCTTACGGGCTTCCAACACCGGGAGCTTCCGCACCAGTCCCCGCAACGGCAGGCCGCGTCAAACGCCGACGTTAGCCTGGTATAGAAACTTAGGAGGAGATTAAAACAAACCAGAGGTTTGTTTCTGAAATAAACAATGGAATAAAAGGCTAATAAAATTGTAAATCTGCAAAGATCAAAAGGGTTTATACAGATTTTTCCACAGTTAGAGAAAATCACACTTCATTATTTTTCATGTTCTGCTTCAGTTTAGATTTTAACCGATAAATATCACCATGGTATCTGAGCTCCTTTTTTTTTTTTTAACCACCTCAAGGATGAAGGAAAATAATAAGGAGTTAAGAAAATCAGAAACAAAATATGCTTTTCTGCTGAAAGTTTCTCGAGCTTTTCAAGCTTTTGAATTCTGTTCAGCAGTTTGTATCTTCTCTTCGTGCAGCAGCCGCTTAAGTCACCCCATAAATTTATTGTTACCAAGACAACAAGAAGCAGTTTTAAGCAAAGTAGTAAGTGTTTTTCCACAGCTTCTCTCGATTGCATTTCTTCTGCAGGGACAGGAGAATTAATCAAGAGTTCAGCACGAAGGGTGGGCAGGTTTGATCCCAGAAGGAGAGCAAAGCTGAGCAGTCCATTATAAGACAGACAACCTGGTTTCAAAACCACTTAAATTAGCTTTCAGGAAAATAAAAATATCTCCTATTGATTCTCCAGCAGTAGGCCCAAAGCTATTCCTGTTCAAACGACTGGCAAAATCTCTACTCAACAGAAATTCCTCAATTTCAGCAGAAACAGGCTGCGTGTCCAGCAGTACAGCGTTACACTGCCAGGGAGGAAACGCTCCTCCATCCCCAGTTACCAAGCTATTCAAAGTAACTTAAAAAAAAAACAAAAAAAACAACAAAAAAAATCATTATAGACATGTTTCATCAGACCCCCAAGAAAAAAGTTGCAAGGCATAATGTTTAAAAAAATAAATAAACAAAAAAAATCCCAAGAGGCCAAAGCCTCTCGAACAAACTAGTTTGGTAACAACCTTGCCGTAGTGAATGAAGAAACGAGATCTGATGTCAGAGGTTAGTTTCCAAGAGAGAGTCGAACAGCGGAAGAGCTGGAACTTAAGCCCTGTTTATAGTAAACTATGTGGATACCAAACCTTCATGATTCACTGCTTCGGAGCGCTGGCTCTCCAGCAGTCCGGACCTGGATAACGCAGCACGGCAGGGAAAGATGACAAGCCGTTTCAGAGAACTAGTAGTTAACCCTGCATTTTTATAGTGCTGGCTGCCTGCTTGAATAAACAAATTATTTAGGAAAAATCACACTCCCCTTGGTCAAGCCAAAAGCTTTGCAATTCTAGAACAGGCTGACTTTCAGAAGTGGTATTAAGAAGCTGGAGAAGAGGCTTTCAGGTGTTTCTTGGATAACTGCTGAGGCAGGAGAACATCCCGTGAAGTGACAGGTCAGCAGAAGGGACCGTAGAACAGCTTCCAGCCTACTGCAGCAAAGGTATGATAGACATAAAAATATCTAATTGTTGAATATTAATTTTTAAACTTCAATTTTCCACCTCAGCCTCTTAGATCCGAGCAATGAAGCAAACTGAGATACAGCCTCAGAAGTGAGCCCGTCCACAAACCCCCGGCCCCCTGGGATGACGTCTCCGTATCGTCCAGCGCTCAAGAGAGCGCTGCTGAACCGCAGGCAGACCTGTCACGGAGGTCACTTTCACGCAGTCTGGCCTGTAAAGCCTGGCTGGCTCTATCGTTACGCTCTCCTCGTTCAAATCAACCCAAAACACGCGACCCGTACTGCCGCGCTACCCACGCGGGGACGAAAGGCAGCGAAGCGACGGCATCCCAGGACCACAGGGGACCACGCAGGGTAATGGGCAGCCTACCTGAGAGCGCTCCTGTGGTTAACGACCTTAACATCCTCGTTACTTCAAAGGGAGCAGAAACAGGTTCTACACGTTGCCAATATCAACATAAATTTTATTCCGCAAGACAGTCACCCCAAACCGGACCTCCAGAAAGCCGCCAGCTTTTACAGAGTGCTGACAGACAGCGAGCGTGCCACCTCTCTTTAACAGAGCAAGAGGGCACACCAGGATAGCCGACGGACGCGGCCGATGCCTACTGCTGATACAGCCCTGCCCTGCTGCGGTTCCCCTTTCTACTTTACACTCGTGGGAGCAAAATTTAATTCTCAACTGCGTCTGTCAGTATCAAAAATTAACATAGGGCTGAGGTGGGACAGGGAACCAGTTTCTTAATGAGTCTACGAGCACACACACACAAAAATCTGTATGAACCAGAAATAACAATTAAGAAGCAAATTCTTTTAAAAGGCTATTACTACAGAAATATGAAGTGAATTTTGTCCCACCTGATTTAGGCAGAGAGATCTCAGCTAGATTTCTAACTCCCACTGTCAGCGGTAGGCAACGGAGTACACGCGCAGCGCTCAAATTTCGGTGAAGAGTTTAGAAGGGGATAAAGCGTACTCTAAACTCTAGTGACTGCATTGATTAGTTTTCTCCTAACCACAAAAGCCGGCCAAAGTAAGTCGCTCAGTTGGTAAATGCCTAAAACTAGCTGGGGTAAATCCCACCCAAAATGCCACGGGCATTGACGGGCATGAGTCGTGTGTGAGATTTATTTCAAAAAGTTGCATTATGTTAACAGAGTGATTAAAAAAACCACACAAACTTGTTTTTCTTCACAAAAAAAAAAGATGTATGTATCTCGATTTTTACGCACAGGTCAGGTCTCCTTTCCCTAGCCCTTCCTTCTGCTCCTCTCGGTAACTTCTGAACTCGCCACCTAACTCCAGTCACAGGTAAAAGGGGAAGAGGGTTCTCACACACCATATTCCTAACAGTCTTACGAAAACTGGGGATGGGTTAAGGAGGAAAAACTCAGCGTCTCCATCCAAAGGATGCTTTAACCATCCACTCTGTTTGCCGACTGAGCCACCTACACTTTCCGCTGCTTTCCCCCAGCCTCTTACCTGACGTTGTCTAAAAGAAGTAAAGGGAAGAGAAAGACACGGGGCACAAGAAAAACCATGTCTGCTTGGGCTCAGAGACGGGGGAATGTTGTCACTGGAGAGCAGCGCTATTGCGGGGCGTGTGTGTAGAGAACGGAGGGGACAAATCTCCAAGAAAGCAGACTTCATTAGTTCCGTTGCTCAGAGAACAACTTGTTTGCTTATGCAACTGTCGTACGTGCGTTCACCCTTCGAGCCACGCTGATGCCGGCCGCCGCGGCAGCGTGTTGTTTTCCGTCCGCGCCGTAGTGCTCTGCGATCTAATCATTCTCAGAAAATGGAGTCAAACATCAAAGCGGCTGAAAACCTTTTGAATGATGGACCTTAGCGTCCAAATTGGCTGTAAAATACTTCGAAAAGTATTTGTACTACATGAAAGACATAAAAATATTCCACCTCAGGCTTTGCTTCGACATCTTGTGCATCGCTCCTGCTTCCCCATCCATGAACTGCAGAGCGTATTTGCCTACCACGTAGCAATACGGCAAAGACTATGGAGTTAAGATCACTTGCAACACACTTGCAATCCAAAAAGCAGAATATGATTTAAGTAAGTAAATAAATAAATAAGAAGCTTTAGTGTAGCAGTTCTAATAACGTTTTCAAATTACGAACCCCTGGACCGAAGCTGTTCACATATTTATTATTAGTGCTGTATGTCAGCCACCTTTTCCATTTCTCTGTTGGTAACAGGCAGGTTTGTACATGCTGGCCAGCTGGAACTCACCCTCCCAAGCCAAAACCGTACCCCTGCTCTCTTTTAAGGCTTCTAATGTAAAAACATGAACGAGGAAGAAATGGGGGCATTTTTTAACATACAACTTGTCTGATTGCTGCAAAAAGAGGCTGTCCTAAGGGTACATCCTGCTTTATTCCTTGAATACCATTCACATTTCAAAAATGCCCATCACTGCGCTATCTGCACTCGAACAGACTCTTTTGCTGCTGCCTTTTCCGAAGGGAAAGCTAACAAACAGGCTGTCAGACTGCCTAGAGACAGACGATTTAAGTATCCAGTTAGGTCTCTTTAAATAAATAGTTTCACACTATTAAAAAACATCTGCAAACGTCATCCAAAATTAAAACCTTTAACTAGAAGAATTCCTAAGGAAGTTTATTTAACATCACCTGTCAAAACAGCTCGTAAGGCTTGAACTCGTGTCAGCTGTGGACCTGACAAGTTTGCCACTTCCAGCACAGCATCTTTATACCCCTGCGCTGTATTTCACAGGACCCTGTTTAAACCCCGATCCCCACCTCGCAGCTTCACCCCCTCCTTCGATACCCGTGGATCGGAAAGCCCACCCCTAAAAGTGTTCCTGCGGCCAAAGCCCAAACCTGCCAACCCCCTCTGAAACCGGAGCCGGTTCTGAAAGCGGCCGGGGCGAGCAGCGCCGAGGCGCCGCGGGCCGGGGCTTCCCCCGCACCGGGCCGGGGCGCGGGGCCAGGCCCTTCCCCGCACCTGACCCGCGCCGAGCCCCGCGGGAGCGGCCCCCTCCCCGCCGCAGAGCGCGGAGGGCCCGGCTGCCCCCTGACAGCCCTGCCCGGTTCCGTCCCAGCCGCAATCTCGGTGGCCGCCGAGCCCTCCCTCCCGGCCCGCTCTGGGGGCTGCAGACGCCCCAGCCCAGCCATGAAGGTGACCCGCGCCGCTCCCCGCGGCAGCGCTGCGGGCCCCGCTCCCCCGCGCCGCGGGCCCCGGCCGAGCCGCCCCGAGCAGGTACAAAGGGTAAAGGCGGCGGGGCCGCGCCGCCTCGCCCCCTCACCGCGCGGGGCCGCCGCCGCCCGCCTAGGCCGCGCCCCCGGCCCCTACTCACTCTCCCCGCGGCTCCGGCCGCACCAGGCCGCCAGCACCACGGCCACGGCCAGCGCCGCCGCCGCCGCCGCCGCTCTCGGTCCCATTCCCGCGTCGTCGCAGCCGCCGAGGCTCGGGCGCGTCCCGGCGGGGGCGAATCAGAGGCCGCGGGGCGGGCGCGGGGGCCGGGCCCGGTTTCGCATGGTCGGTAAGAGACCCGCAGAGGGGCCGCGGGGCCCCCTTTATAGCGCCCGGCCCCTCCCTGCCCCTCGGTGTCGGCCCCGGGCTCCAGCGGCCCCTTCCAGCGCAGGCCGGGCTGGCGGCCGCTTCCCCTGGCCGGTAAACAAGGGGCTGCCCCCGTCAGCTGGGAGCGGGGCGGCGGCAAGAGGCGGCGCGGAGCCGGGCAGGGGACGGGACGGGACGGAGCCGGGGAGGAGCGGCGGAGGAGGCATCCACCTGCCGGGGCCGCCCCCGGGGCCGGGCAGGAGAGGGGCCGGGGTGGCTCCTGCCAGGCTGGGCCTGCTCCCAAACTCGCCGTTGCGGGGAAGAGAGCGGCCCCAGGAGGGGTTCCGGCCTCAGTAGCTTTGAGCTGGGGAGTTCGGTCAGAGGGGGGACGGGGCAGGGCGCTGTCCCGGAGGGGCCAACGCTGGAGAGCAGGGCTGGTTCCCAGCCCGGACTGCTCCCGGTTCCCCGCCCTGGCTGCTCCGCGGAGCAGGGGTTCGTTTCATCTGGAGGACGAATTGCCCCAGGGACTCGCTAAACGGAGCCCGGGAAGCAGTGGTGCCTGCTGAACCGTACTGTTGTAGTATCAGAGAGCCCACTCCACAGATGCACTTCACGCTTCTGGTTGTCTTTTTCCAGTGGAATTCAGCATTTGATACTTTCTTCTTTTTTAATCGTCCCTGCATTGTAGCCGTGGCTAAGCCATGACAGTACGTTTCCTGGCAACTTCCAGTAATTGTATCTGGCGCTTGCTTTCACACATTTTTGCAAGATACTGAGTTGTATAAATTGCAGGAATAAAGCTTTTAAAATTCAAAAATACTTGGTAAATGGACATTCTTATTTCAAATCTTTCTGCCACCAGATCTCTTGTATTACATTTCTTGCTCCATGGCCAGTGGTTCCCAGCAGGTCATTTAGCATGGGCACCTTTTTCCAGACCCCTAACTTGCATTCAGGGAGTTTGCACTATTTTAAATACTTCGTGCTACTTCTCCCTTTAAAGAACTGCAGCAGTTGTCCCAGGGCTATTGCACAGTTGTGAATGGGAGGAGGACTGGTCTATGAAATCACATCTATTTTGGTATGCTTCACTCTTGACATTCTTTGAGGTTTCCCCGTTGGATGGGGTAAGGTTGACGGCCCGATTCCGCTAAGCAGGATCAGCTGTGATGGTACCGGTGTGGCAATACCTGCAGCTTAGGATTTGCAAACCAAATATTTAGGTGAAAGGCCCTGCTGAAGGGGGATGCTTTCTTTGTGATTATTACAGCAAGAGAAGATGTGTATCTGCATGGCACGTTAGCTCTTGGTTCAGCCTCTTGGTGCGTCAGAACTGCCAGCATGGGAACAAATTTTCCCGTTTCTGTCCTTGCTGCCATTTTCTCACACGTACACTACTACTTACAACTCACGAGTGCAGAAGAGACTCGGAACCTAACTCACTTCTCTTCAGAATACTTCAGGAAGTAGGAGCAGCTAAGGAATGGAAATAAACAACAAAACTGTACGTTCTCTGTGTGCAAGTGAACCTGCTTTATGGCTAGAGACTGCATAAAACAGGGAGCCAAACATCAGCTAGCGAGCTTGGGCTATGTGGAATTCATAATGTGACTGTAACAGCAACCCGCTCTTGCTTACTCACTTACGTTCTTACTGCCTTTCATGTAATAATGATATCAGCTTACAGATTGGCACAGGAGGATTAAAGGCTACGGATTTATTATCTTTCCCTAAAATACTATTTTTAGTTTCTAATTACCGATTAAGAACATCAGGGTGCAATCTTTCCAGCATCTTTCCCATACGCTCGCTGCTCCATATTCATGGTGCTACAGTATGCTAGGTTTGCAATCAGATAAACCAACAGCAGCAATGTGGGCGCTAAGAAACTAAGCCAGCACCTGCTTACTCTATTTTTTTTTTTCTAATAGCTGCACTGCAGGCTCTCCTCTAATTTCTGATGCAAGAAACTACTAAAATTGCTAGTTTGATATATTAAATATGACTCCAGACAATATTCACATTTCTTTCTGCACAGGTGTTTCATGGTTTAGTTAAAATAATTTTAACTAAGCAGCAATAAGTGTCTGCTATGAACTGTGACACTTACAAACTACTGGGGTTCATTTCTGAATCCTCCTAAGAAAATAAATACAGAGAGACTTGAAATAGAGGGTAGCTACCTGCTGGACCCCACAAAGACTTTATTTGTTTTGGTCTGTTCCTTAAATATCTCGTAAGTATCAACTGCCAGGGAAGGCGAGAAAATGAGGATGGAGCTTTGAAAAATAATACTGTTTTCTAACCTTTAATGTTTTTACTCTTTGATGCAGAAAATTATCTGTAATTACATACCTGAACAGTGTACACTCACCGAAGGATATTCTTCATAGGACACCGTTTATAAAAATGTACAAAAAAGTACCAGCCAGGTTACTATTTGTGTCTAAAGAATCCTCAGTGCATTTGGAAGGCAAGGCTCTTTTTCTTTTGGAACTATTTAGAAAATCAGTGTGACAAAATTTTTCTTGTGCTTTCAGAGCTGGAATCCAAATGGTGGTCCCCCACTGTGGTGTTTTCATGAAAACACACTTCAGTTTTTGTCACCTCTGGCATTTCAGCTGAGGTAATACGCAGTAAAAGTGCTATCTGCTAGACAGTGTGAAAGCAGTATGTGACACGGTAATGCAGTACATTTACAGGCCCCATCAAAAGCCTTGTTCCTTTTGAAATCCCAAAAAAGAGCTGTCCCATGCATTAATCTTTGCTCTACAGTCACTTCATAGCTGCAAGAATCACAGGAGAGACTAAAAGGGTACAAAAAAGCCAGAGAAATAGCAATTTAAAGCTGTAAAGCTGTATGTCTAGTGCCTGCTTATAAAAGGCGCACAGTGTCTGTAGGGTCAGTGCCCTCCCCACAGTGGCATTCACTTAAAAAAAAAAAAAAAAAAAAGGCAGGCCCGTATTCTTCGCTCATTAATGTAAATATACAACAACATGAAGGCTAAAATAGTCTAGGGCGATGGGCACGTTGTTGTTGTGCCCGAGCTCTTTCAGATTATGTTCTGATTATGGCACGTCTGGAGTCCTGAAGAAGGACTTTGACATGTATTGTCACCAAAAAGAAAAATTTGGTGACTGAAACTTCACACTAGCTTTTGGCTTTCTGTGTGCATTGTAGGCCACACGGGCTGAGAAACAAGACATCTTTCTGGAGCTGAGTCTCAAGCTTCCTTTTCTGTGAGACTGGAAACACGGAGTCACGCTGCTCTGCCCTACAAATGCCTCCACATGAAACCAACCTGAGTGTACCGACTTCCTAATCACATCCCAGCTCTTCCAGATCAACGCTGCTAGGAACTGAAGTCCCGGGAAGCCCATCCCTGGCAGCAGTAGCGCTGGAGGAGCGGCCACCTTTGCTCAAATGAATACAGAGGATGACTTTGTAAACCAGCTGGACGTTACTGCCTACCTTCTGACAGAGCTGGAGCCGCCAGCTTTGTCATCATTTTCATTTAGCTTTCCCCTGCTCAGGTTGACTAAGCTAAGACAGACCGAGCTGTTTAGGCACCAAGAATACAGTTCTTCAAAGTCCTGGCTCCAGTACGGGTACGCTAAACGCGTCAGTGTTCGCACGCTACCCTTGGAGCGCCGTCACAGCCTTGTGTGGCCAGAACTGCACGTGGAGAGAGAACGCAGCTTGGCTTGCCGACCACTGAGATCCTGCGCTTGCTGAAAGCTTCGTGCCTTGAAAATGAAATCTATCTTTCTCTCATGAAATCTACGCTGGAACCAAGCACACGTGGGTGGGTGGGGTTTGGATTGGTTTTTTTAGACATATAAAAGTAAAGTTCCACGATAATTAATCAGTCCAGGAATATTCCAGAAACACAAAGCTTTGTGCCCAGAGTGGGCTTTAGAGCAGTTAACTCACCAGGAAAGTACATCGTAGTAATTCTGTTTTAAGAACAAAACAGCTGAAAACCAGTTCAGGGAGCCAAAGCCACACAGCGAGCCAGAAGGCTGAGCTGAGAGAATTCTCACTTTCTGCTTCATCCACCCTTCAATATGGCCTTTTCTTTACAACAAGTTGCAACTGCCTGGGTGAACAGTTACCCTGTTGCCCGGGCTGCTCTATTTTTATTGATCGGTCAAACATACTTTCCTGCTCACAAGTTTCTCACCATGCAGTACGCACATTATTCAGCCTCCTGTCCTTTGAAGACACAAAAAGAGTTGCTGTTGAAGCCAACAATAGCTAAGTCTCTGCATCACTAGCAGGATGTTGCTGTAAAGGTTACAGAATTGACTTCTCAGTGACTAAACCTAAGGCCGAGAGTACAGGAGAGCTGACCTTGGAAAATTTATCTCATCCTGTTTGGAGTCACAGAACCATTTGCCAAATCTCTTAATATAAAATATTTCACGTCATGGATTGACAAAGTTCCTTTCTTACCCTTCCTTCCGTCCACACCAAATCCGATAAGTGACTGCTCTCTTCTCGACGGGAGAAAGCTCAGAGGATGGAGATCATCCGGTCGCTTTACGTGCTAAGGACAGCAGTCTCAGTTTTTACTGTTGAAACAGGAAACACTGTCAGATCCTTCTGGAGCATTCTATTGTTGGATTAGCAAATACGTTGGCCCAAGGTGAAAATGGCAGAGGGCATCTCTCTGCCACATGCAGTTCAAAGAAACTGGAGATGAAGGACGCAAAAGAAATCACAGCTCTCCATGGCCTACTGCAGCACTGCCTCACTTTTATCTTTTTTTGTCCAGTCTCTGGTTTTGTTCAGTTTGATTTTTGGATGTCACAGAGCCAGATGCAACATCAGACTTGCTTTTCATCTGTGTCAGAACATTTTTGTTCTAATTCAGCATCAAACTTTTCAACTCAAAAGAACCTAGATTTTTCTTGACCGTGACAAGAAGCACACAACAGTCAGCATTCCCAGCCTGTGTCCAGCATGCAGGGCGCAGCTGCAAAACAGCCAGACAGATACATATCTGTCCTTCAGTCCCCTCCAGCCTCCTCATCCACCATTCTTTCCTACAGCTTCTCCCAGTACACCTAAGCCAACCCCACATCTCGTTTGCACAACGCGCTCCGCTGCTGCCAGGCATGCTGTTCTCTACCGGCAGCCACGTGCGAGTTAGCGGCCGCAGCAGCGTCACCCTCTCCGACATAGTGTGGGCATGCTGTGCTCCAGGCGACCAACTGGCTACACCAGTTCTAATCCACAGTTTACCACCCCTACCCCACCCCCTCCCCTTGTCTCTTCTTTATTTTTTCACTCTACTGCACATTTTTGCTGATCCAGAGTCAAACGTGGAGGGCCAGCCCCCTAGACAGCCACGGGGAGTACAGCAAACTAACCGTGTGCTCCACGCTGCTTTATCTCACATTGTGCATTTTGGACGACACAGAACTTCTGGTTCCCATTTTGATAACCAGTTTGTTCTGTAGCTAGGAGACACACCCTTTCTTTGTAAACGTTACAAATCAGGCATATCGAATCCATTATTCACTTGCTGCTGCTGCTTCCCACTTCCATCTCCTGTTAGGAGGTAGCGCTCATGCCAGAAATGTCACAGCGGTGTCATGTGACACGTGGTATTGATTTAGCTAAGTCGGGTTTTAATGTCACTCCTTTCCAGTGGGAACGCACCGTGAGTGCACACTGAGCCTCAGCAACGTGGCAGATCAGGACAAGAGCTACCGGCCAACCTCGCACTGGGCTGTAGGATCTGGAACGGCATCAGCACTCTGCTGTAGGCCAAGACATCTGATTATTTTCTGCTCATATCTGCTATATTACCACGGTTATTTTTGTTTTCATGCTTGTAGGTATTCATCCTAAGACTTTGATTCTCGGGTTTCAGTTCAGGTTTTCGGCAGTCAGTGAGAATGGAGGTGACTTGTCCAGCATCACATGGTGAACAGCAAGGAGCAGAACCTGCTCACTCCCATCGTTGTCACCTTTTTACAAGATACGCCCTTTTGGCAGAAGAGACCCCAGTTTTGGAAAGCTGCTCACAGCCTATAAAGTCTGACCACAGAGGCTTTGTTAAGTAAAGCCTGAGGAACACACGCCCAAAACAAGCTGGTATTGCCCAGCCACAGGAGCATGGCAGTTCTGCTCCTGCCATTCACGCATCCTTACTGACAGCCCAGCTACTGTACATCACCCTTCCAAAACACCACATCTAGCTGGGACTGAGGACACAGCTAAAACATTAGGTGTTATAATATCGGGAGCCTCTGTTGCCAAGGATGTTTACCAGAAAAGCTTAGACTGACCCACAGTTACTGTTGCTGCCAGGCTCAGAAACAGAGCATTCACCAGCCTGACATGACCCAAGTCTCCAAAAGATTTTTTTTTTTTTTTTACTTGCTGTCTCAAAGTAGGTAGTCTGCCAAGAAGCCAACCGAGGCCCAGCCCTATGCCTGATAAGCATCTCTCCATCTGGATTTCCCAAGCTTTTGGGAAAGTTAAGCAATTGTCACTTCACAATGTTTGCAGCTCTCCCAGCAAACCGTTTCTACATCTAACATTATTCTGTAGAGGGAAGCACATCAGAGCCCCATGCTACGAAATGGAGCTGAGGGCTAAAGTACCAGATCATACCACCAGCCACACGTCAGTCAAAAATAAAACCTGTCACTCCATCTATGAAATGTTACAAAGCCTGGAGTGATTGTTTATTCTACCTACTACTGGCACCGATCTTGAGAGTGTTTTTGAATTACTGTAATTACTAAATGAACTCAAGAAAAGGAAAGACTGCAACTGCCAATTGACAAAATAGTCACTGCGTGCAGGGAGATTGCTGGCCACTGAGGCAATTAATCCCTTTGGTTTGCAGGGCAGAAGGTAACATTCTTCCACCAGGTCAGAGGTAACCAGAAGCTCAGGGCAGCGCTGGCGGCACTATGCTCAGCGGTCACACCAGATACCACAAAAGGTGGCAGTAGTTACAGGATTCAATCTCAGTTCTGGCAGTTCTTCCTTCAAAATGACAAACACCCATTAAATGTCAAGAGCCAAAAGTTAAATAGCCTGTGTTTCTGAACTGGTTTCCCAGCAGGCTTATTTGTAAAGGAACTGCTATTGACATGGAGGGGCGAGTATTTTCTTGGGGGCAAGCTATCACTAATAGTTCCCTTTCAGGTCTTTCCAATTGAACTTGTAATCTCTAAGTGACAAGAAGTTACAGCCAACACACGGCTGATAGCGAAATTCAGCTTTAAACTTGTCTGCAATGATGCACCAAGTCTTTTGCAAGCTGGAAAAAAAAATTATTTCAAGTAATAAAGGGGAAAATGGTATAGACAATGAAGCATTAATGTTGTAACCATTCCAATACCTCACATACAAAAAGCATTCCAGCACTACATTCAACCTCTGCTCTAAGAGAAGAGCTCAGCACTGAAATGCCGGCAGGGCAAGTAGTAAACAATTAGAATTAAAAAATAATTCAGTGACACAGCATTTACTAATGAAACACAGTGAAACGGCAAACATTACAGTTGAAGAAAACTTCTGGGAAAAGTAGAAATGTCCATAAATGGACTGGCAGAGCTATAAACTTCTGAAAGATTCAGGGTAACAACAAGCTTGCTCAAACAGAATGAGTGTGTGTAGTATAGACGAGCAGCTAGAAGGAAAAGCTGTACTTCACAGTATAACCATTCATTTCATAACCTGTAAGTGAATGGCACACTAAATCGCAAACATCCTGCTAAATGAACAAAAATACTTGATGTAAAAAATGTTAACTGTCATCATTAACACAGCTGGTTTTTTAAAGAACAAAGCAATTCTGAAACACAGCCTGCTACTTTGGGATGCCTTCAAAGCAGCAGATGGATTTTTGTGAGAATTCTACTGTTATGACAAACAGCTCTTCCCCCCACCTTCCTCTCACGCAGGGCGGCTGCGGGGACCGCCAGCCAGGCCTAAAACACCCCATCTAGTGGTTCAAAACACCAAAAGCACAGAAACGGCAAAAGAACACTTGGGGGTCATCTGCTGCTCCGCGCTTCCTGCGTGTGAAACACCACGCGCACCTGAACACCAACACCTTCCAGAGAAAGGCTCCAGAAACAACAGCACAGATGTGGGGTGGTTTGCTTTTTGCTTATCACAAGCACTTCAAAATGGCTCTTGCGCTGTTACAACAAACCTCGCTTTACTGCAGGCTCTAAGTTTTTCTGGCAGTAGCAGTGTTTTAAAAATATTCATTTCTGCTTTACTATAGCAACCTCTTAAGAATACAAGTTTGACACAAACACTCTTGACTAGAATAACTTGTCTCAAAAGGTAAAGGCTGATTTTATTATTATTTCTGTCTTGAAGACACCAGCTTCTCTGCCCTCCTCATCTTACAGTGAAAAAAGGTTTGTACAAGTGAGGTCTGTACCATGTGGAGAGCACTGTACGTACAATTCTACGGTGCCAGGGTCACGGTGCTTTCCTGATGCAACAGCATCAACATAACAGACAATAAGTAAGTGAGAACATTTGCGCATACAAAAAGGGAAGCAAACATTGCAACAGCGAGCAGCTTCAGCTCTTCTATAGCACGTCTAAACTGAAGATTGCAAATGCTGAAGTCCCAAATACTTATCTGGGAAAAAGGTAAGCCTGGGAACAGTTTTACCTGTTGATACTCTCTGAATCTGAGCCAGGCAAGCAACTCAGCGGCAGCATTCTCTTCCTACACCCTACAGCTGTGTACGTGCATGACTTTGTAATTAAATATCCTGTTGGCAGCAAGGTCCCAGGTCAGTACAGCAAAGCTGTAAAGACAGGAAAAACTGTAAGACTTCGACTGTTACTTATATCCATACTGAGTAAATGCCTTTTAGGAGTTATAGCATTTGCACAGCCCCATTAAAACAGGGCTGTATCTATCCACTAAGGAGCTTGTTAGCAGCTCAGCATAAACTGCCGGCTTTGTCCCAGTTCTCCCCTCAACAGGCAACAATATTCACTGGGTAAAAAAAGTAACCAAGTATTCAAGCCATGAAACCCTTCACTGCACCCATGATTCCACAAGGGAAGGCCTTGGGCAGCCTCTTTAAGGACATGATAGGTGGCAAAGAAATGGACCGCTGACAGTTATCATACCAGCTGAGCTTTCTAACTGCGCTTCTACCAGGATTAAGTTAAAAAAAAAAAAAATCATTTTAGTTTGGGGAAAATCCTGATAAAGAGAATCATGCTGATGAATATAAAACAAACTACAATTAACATTATCCATAAGAGCCAGTTGACAGATTTCTTTGCATGCTGTTCAAGGCGGTCGGATTCATCCTTCAGCTTCTCGAAGTTCTGGTCTGCCATCCTGAGAGAATGTGAGAGTGTCTGCGGAGCAAAGAGAACAAACATTTTCAAACTCAAGACTGAAAGTTCTGACCACTGTTTCTTCCAAGGTAGAAAAGGTTCAATTGCACTAGACAAGCAGACAGGCATTGCCTTCTGAGCCTCCTCACTCTAATCTCACCTGGAATCAAGCTACAGGTACAGCATTTAACATATTAGCACCTTAACCTTTTGGGTTGCAAAACTGATAGTTCAGCACTGTAACAGACGCTACCTGGTTATCTTGTTTTATCACATTCTGAGCAGCCAGAGTGTTGTTTTTGAGACTGCGAGCCAAACTTAGCATTTCTTCAGCTAACTTCTCCTGCATATCCTGATGGTGCTGCAACACAGCATCCAGCTCCACTGCTGACTGCTTCTCATCAGGTGCAAGGCCTCTGCAAAAGCGTAAGGGAAAAAAAATTGGCATTTATTACTTCCTTGTGGGTCAAGCTCCCAAGGTTTCCCCAGACTCTGCAACTCTGACAAGACAACAAGAACAGTTCAATCAGCTGAAGTCATTATATTTAGGTTTCTGCCAGCAGACATGTCACCCCAATGGAAGCAAATCTCTGATTAAAAGGTCACTGGGAAAGCAATTCCCAAAACACCAAGCATCAGAATGAGAAACTTTGACTTACTTCCGCTTCCTTATGTTTAACTCCTCAGAATCTGGAAAAAGAGTTAAATTTGTGTTTTAGCACATTAAAAATTCCCATGCAATCACATGCTGAAGAAACAAGTCTTCTCTAAGAGATTTTCAGATGTTCAAATCCTTCCTGGCCCTCTGCTCCAGGGAATATGGATTTCAAATACCTACCTGCTTTCCACAGGGAAAAGACAACATGTAACATCAAACGTACGGTGGAGAGAAAAAACAGATGAATCATATCCCTGAAGGTACGGTTTAAGCCTGTGTGCCTTGGTGTTCTCTTTCAGGACACGTTAGATTGGCCCAGCTCCAGCCACTGTAACAGTAGCTATGGAAACTGTAAATTAATTCCTACCAGTTCCCTACATGAATAACATGGCTGTATATTTAAAAGGAATTGAACAACGCCTACTCTAAGCATCTAAAATAACATGGTTTGCTCAGAGCAGAAGAGAACAGGAACAACAATAAAGGTAAAATTGTCCTGGCTAATTCTATTAATTAGAATGTCTGTTTCTGTATGAATTCTAGAAACATAAGTTCCTGAAAGTCCCTGCTACCATACCAATAACAACGCTTAAGCTGTTGTCTGTTAGGTGTTAGGGTTTTGGTTTTTGTTTGGGTTTTTTGTTTGTTTGTTTGGGTTTTTTTGTTTGTTTGTTTGTTTTTTTTTTTTAAATCTGCTATCTTGAGGAGTGAGCCACTAAATTAAAAGTACACTTTGGCCAATCTCTAATTCCTGACCTTCCTCTCTGTCTCCCTGTAAGACTGAAGTTAACTGAAGTTAGAGAAAACAACAGATTACACTTACCATCAATAGCCAAGGGGTCCTGGGAGGCAGAAAGAGAAACAAAACAGAAGATTACAAAGCGGCAGTGATAAAAGACAGTCCTCCAGGCCTAGCATAGTGCCTGTGCCCAGTACTTAGACAATCCAAACCAGACAGCGGTGACTCCCCCTCAGCCTGGCACACATCTGAGGCACAGCCACCAAAGGCAGCTGAACGCAACAAAAGACAATCTGTAAAACAGCAGTAAAAAAGCAGCAGCACCAAAACATACTGTACCAAGCAGCTCACTCCTCATCTTGCCTGTGCAACAAGCCTTTGTCTGCAGATGAACTGTTTTAGTAGCTGGAGTTCTCTCTTTGGTTGTTGTCGGGGTTCGTCCAGGGGCCAAGAACTGATTCGCCAGAGCCTTTTCAGTTGATGAAGACTGTGAGCAGGAAGAAGCAATGAAAAAAGTAGTGAATATCACACATTCTGCAGCGTGGTGCCAACTGGATGCATGATCAACAAGGATCTGGGGAGCACTTCCACAGCTGCTTCCCACAGAAGAAAGGAAAGTCAGTCTGAGCAGCACTTGCTGTACCCACACTAATTGCGATACAGCTCGTTGGCATCTCACAGCTCTCCAGATGCACGTGGTGCCAGCCAAAAGAGGCATTCGGCCTAACGGACAGTACCTGCTGCCGTATCTCACATCAAAGTAGGGAGATGGATGTAGGCTAGGTGTACTTTGCTTTTGAAAAGGAAGAAGGAAGTTTCAGATTTCATACAATACCCTCTCTTAAAAAAATACAAAATTCCAATATATTTATTAACGGTTTTACAAGGATTGCCTGATAAGATTTTAACTATTATTATGAGTCAGGAGATAAAAGGGAAACATAGAAATCAGGCAATGAAGTGAATATAAGCAGAGAACACTTAAGTCCTTTCAAGCTGAACTAGTATATCTTACCAATTTTTCAGCTTCTAAAAGTCCCTTTAGGAAGTCCACTTTGCGAGAGTATTCATTCAGCAGTTCTGGGGCAGGCTTGCTATTGGAATTGGAAAATAATAATATGAAAACCAGAAGATATCAGTATTTTCTATTGTTCAGGTGACTTTCCAAATAAAATAAAGTACAACCCAACACATGGTTCTTCAAAGAAGCACCTTCTAACAGAAGTAGCCCCAGGCAAGGAACACGCTCGCATCCCCTGCAAGTCACCTTTTCCGAGGCTCGGGCACTGCCCAGGGCCAGGGCCGACACGCAGGGCAACGCGCCCGAGACCACGGCAGAGCTGCCCCGCTCCTCGCAGGGCTGTGCCACGGCTGCTCCCGCACCGTCCGGTGCTCCCACGGGAAATGGCTGTCTTACCGGTAAGAAACGAACGAGCCCGCCAAGGCCACCCGCCCGCCGCGGGAGCTCCGGGAGCCCCTCACCTGGCCTGCTTCTTCAGCTCCCGGAGCATGTCTTCAAGCGCGGCCACGTACTGAGGAGAAAAAAAAAAAAATAAAAGCCTTTAAGCGACAGCGTTGAAGAGGAATATTGTCCGGCAGAAGCCGCTGCACTGCTGAGCGTGAGGCTCACCCCCCGCCTCAGTTTATTTTCGACTCGCGCTGCTGCGGGGACACAGGGGCAGGAGGCTCCCGCGCCGCCCGCTTCCCCCCCGCGCAGCGCGGTCCCCGTCTCACCTTCTCCAGCCGCCACTCCTCGGGGTCGCGGCGCTCCGCCGCCAGCGCCTCGCACCGGCTCAACAGCCGCATCAGGTTCAGCTCCAGCCGCGTCGCGGCCATGGCGGGCGATCGCCACCGGAAGCTGCCTCAGCGCCGCTTCCGGGCGCCGGGCGCCATCTTGGGGCGGGGCGCAGGGAAGGGCCGGGCCAGTCGTTGCAGTCCAGCGCTTCGAGCGCTGTGTTTTTTTAAAACAACACCCCAAAACAATAACACTCCCCAAAACGGCCACAGAGGTGGCTGCTGCTCGGAGCCACTGTGGCAGTGCTGTGGTGGCACCACCAAAGCGGAGGCAGCACCGAGGAGGGCCTGAGCTGTGCTCTTCCTTCACTTCAACATGAAGCAGGGCCAGACTGGGCATTTCAGAACAATTCCATAAAGGGCTGGTACACAGCCTGCTGCTTCAAAACGTTTTAAGTATGATTGCATCTCAAGCTCAGGGGTTTCACCTCACAGCTGTGAAGCCTGTGGGAGGATGAGGCAGCTCAGCACCGCACAAGCATCCAGCGCTACGGCTCCATGCTGGGTTGTATGTCGGCTCCAAGATCACCAAAATGCTCCAACCAGGGCCTGCCATTAGTGCTTCCTCTGTGCAGAGAGCTTTCCCTCTGCTTTATGAGGTACTGACAGAGATACACAATTCCCAAAGGCTTCCTTTGGAAGAAATTGTTCATTAGACAAGACAGACCAACACATATTTTTAAAAAGTGCAATGTATTAATAAACGTTTTTATATATTTTGGTCTCCGTTAAGGCTATTACAACATTAACAGTTCTGTAAACCACACAAAGTTGTCATAAAAACATAAAAAAAAATTAAGGCAACGCACATTGATCCAAACTCACTGTTGGTCCCATTAGAGTCCATTGTAAGGGAAATGGAAAAAGGCACCGCAGCAGAACCAGGGGACTTTTTTTCCTGTACACTCAACCTATGTATTTTACTCAACATAAGTTTTATGTTCTGCTTTCTTTGCAGGGTTTTAATTTAAAGTGAAGAATATTTGTTTTAAACAACCTTGCTTAACCCTTACAGTACTGTACGTTTCCAGGCTGCCTTCCCAGTAGCCACTTAAAAGAGCATGAACAAGTTCACAGCCTTCAAAAGGGTTAAAGCCAAAGCTGCAGTCAACTTCAAAAGAGTCCACACAGCGTAAGTATTTCACTTCTCTATACATGGAACGTGAGAGTAAGGGTCTGAAAACCTCCGTTTTACTTTTGCTGTGGGTTCATATTCATCCAGAAGTTCCTGAGCGTGGGCCACTGCAGACCCTTGTGCAATGTATATAGAGTGGATTTTATCAGTTCGCCTTGCTGGCTGCTCCCTTCGTCTCAGCATTATTTGAGACTCTTCATTAGCTGAAATCCTGCCCTGGGATTCTGTACATCTGAAAATCCCAGGAGGAAGTTTTATGTTTGCTGTTGGCATCACCGGAGTTCGACGGGGCACTTTAATCCTGGACAGCGTTAAAGATGATCTGTGTCTTGAAGCCAGGGATGCGGAGGAAGAATTTGAAGAGGTTTGCAAAAGAGAAGGCACTTTGCAAATGTCTTTGGCAGGCATACTGGAGCTCTGAGCACGGCAGTGTAATCCAATAATTGCTTTAAAGAAAGAAGATACTTAGATACTGAAAGCACGCATAAAAAATGTAACTTGATACAAGCAACTGTGACCAGGTAACATCTGGTCATCTGGTTGTATCCAGTGAAGGATGTAGAATAAAAAAAAAACACACACTACCTTAATACTGACCTTCGGTATCCATCCGTCCTGTTCTATCTTCAAGCAGGCTCTCTGTGCTTGCTGAGGTCTCAGAGTCTATGTTTTCCTCATCAGAGCCTCGCTGATCCAGCTCAGGTAATCGGTAAGTTATATCTTCCCTATGTCAAAACAGAGATTGTAGCACTCTAGAAAGAGAATGTCTCTGATACGAGCAACTTTACGCAGCACATATTCAGAGGCAAACTTTCCTGCATGCAGTGATTAAATAGGAAATCTCATGGTATTTTCTCTCAGCTAGTCCTTTGCATTTTCCTTTTCACTTTCATAAAGGCCTACAGAACATAATTAACTAGATCATTTTGGATGAAAAGTATACTGCTTTACTATCTGTATTACCTCCAACTGCAAAGGGCATGGCCTACAGAGATAAAGGGTTTCCAAAGCTGTGACTTACTTTTCTTCTTTTATCGACTGTATGCGATCAATGAGAATCTCCTTTTCCCGGTTATCAGCTTCAGAAACTTCTTCCTCATGCAAGGAGTGCAGTTCCGAGCTGCCACTGTCATTTCCTTTGGCCTGTGAGCTTTTACTCTGCAAGACAAATCTACGCTGTGTAACACTTGTCAATCCTAAGAAGCTACAAAAGCCTTGGCTGTCTACTGGTCGCAAGGTGGAAGATAAATGAGTAGGCCAAATGAAGGTCTGATGGAATTGATTAAGAGCTGTTAGTTATCCATACAAATGTTTCAAAAAGGAATATAAACGTTTATATTCACCTGATTTCTCAGGTTTTGTTACCTTTTTGGAAGCACAGTACTCTGATTTGGCAGCCTCAGCTTAGTTTTAGTAGTCACTTATAAGTAGTATCATTACGTCCAATACCAATTACTGCCGGAATGTCTATAAAATACCAGAGTTATGATGGGACAGGTCAGCAGCCCTGCATGCAGTCTGGGGAGAGAGCTGCGCTGACACATGCAGTCTGAATTGTTCAGGAGGGTATTTAAAACCAAGTTACAATACATGTAGTAAGTATTTTAGTCATGCAGTAGTACCAGAAGAAAAAAAAACAAGCATGCACTCTGAACACAGGCAGCGTACATACCAGCATCCCCTCATAAGGGGAAGAAAACCCAAGTTTTACAGGCCAGAGCTAGAGAGAGATAAAGATCAAATTCAATATATGCGGCTTCTGATCAGACAGCTTGGTTTAATTAGTACAACAAAAACAAAAACTGTATTTGTCCTAATAGAAGGCTGCGTATTTTTGTCCACCATCCATCTCCAGAGTGAAGGAACTCCCTTGCCACTTAAGACACCCAGCAATCTTAGTTCTTCTGATTGAATTATATTGGAAAAGGCTTCGACCACTACAAGAGCAGATCCCCACCCCTGCACCCTTTATCAAACTGAGAGTCCAGTACAGCTGTATATTTAGCTCCCATCTATGGCTTTGGGCAAGTCCAAATCCCTTTTCTTATCTTGCAATTGATCTTTGACTTACTGGATGGCATGGACAGATAAATAAGCAGCACATCCCTTCCCAAGAAACTGGTGAGATGCCTTCTGGTGGATGGTGTGGTTCTGTGGTTTATTTCAACACTTACTGTATTCTGCCGAAGCAACGATAGTCGTCGAAAAGCGATGCTCTCAGCTGCTTCCAGCTGATTTATTTCATCCATTTTTATCTTGTACTTCCTTATCTGTTCCTTTATGAGCATCTCTACACACCTGGACAAAAGGGCAAGAGTGTATTGAGCAGCCTCATACTATAAAAGTTCTGAGGACAACCATAGTGGGATGAAATGCCTCTCCAGGCTTGGGGATTGTTTAACACACACACATGCACGGGGATGGCATGCAAAGTCTCCCAGTGCGTGTCTCACAAGGGGAAGCGCTGCATGGTAACAGGGTGAAGAGTCCAACACAGCAAGGAGAACAGGACAGGCTGTTACAGGTAATGGCACATGTTCTTCTCGGGATTAACCTGAGCCTCTCCTGCTGACTGTACACAACAATGGTAAGCAAACAGATATCTCCGTGGCTGACAATTGCTTCTGCTTCTACTTGTCTGCCCTGCGCTGGCATAGCCTGGTAAATACAGAATGAGCCTGCAACTGCCCTTGCCACCTCTGTGGCCCCAAGGGTGAGTAAGAAGTTACAAAAAGCTGTAATTTTTCAAACTCTGTTTTCATTGGAGGCAGATGCAAGACCAGCCATGCAGTGAGGATGGTGAGGGGCATTCAGAGAGCCAGAGCTGCTGCAGGGTGAGGAGAATGAAGAGGATCAAGGACAGAACCTTCTTCAATTCAAGGAACAAAGTAGAAGAAATTATCAGGGGTTTCCAAGTAGGCATGAGACAGTTTAATTCTATATATCCTACTGTTTAATATAGCTTGTATCTCAGCAAAATATGTATTAGTGTACAATCCCCCCAAAATATTATAGCAATGTAAAGTACAAACCCTGGTATTTAAGATTTAAAAGTCATCCTATTTTATGCTTTGTAAACTTGAGACAGGTGGAAGGAGTCACAGAAGGGCATATAAATTAGCAGCAATAGCAGGGCCAGAATTTAGCAACTCTTAACCCTCAGTGTCTCAGCTTGCTATGAATAAGGTTGCACCAAATGGCCTTCCACTATATTTCAAAGCACTACTTTGCAGCAGACTGCTAAAACTTACATAGTTGTTTTTGAAACATCCTTCATGCTGGTTAAAGGGTCAGAGGTATCAGGACAGCGCAAGAGGCATGGAGCAAAAACAATGGCCAAGGCATTAGGTGACATACGGTTGACATCTTCTATCAAAGCTACTCTGAAATTCAATGTTCAGGAAAAAAAAAAAAAAAATTAAGTGAACATTGCTAGAATACAAGCAATCTGATCAAACTTTGCTAGAGTTCCCAAATAACATGTAAGGAGGCCTCCAGTGTACCAAGTACATACAGCAGTTCAAAAAAGTTTTAAAATTATTTCACACTTACTAGGTAGACAAAGTTCAGACATCAGAAAAAGGAACAGGAAGCTGAACAGGTTAAGCTAGTTTGGTAGCCTCTCTAAGTATGTCTGGCGATTCAGTGCCTCCTCTTTAAAAAAAATCCCTTTTCCCTATCTTCAGAGGGCCACTTGGAAAATTCTCAAGTTCCTTGGATAAAAGCAGCCCCTTTACCAGTACCATTTATCCTCACTCCTAAGACCAGCACATGTGCAGACATTTATAATCCTTATGCAGTCCCTACCAAGTACACCAACATCCTCAGCTCACTATGTTCCCATCTGTATAAATCCTGTTCAGACAACTCACCAAACCTTTCAGATCTACCTCATCTTCAAAGTTGTTCTTAATACAGCAGATGGTAGAAGAAAGCATGCGTCTGTTCTTAAGCACAGCTATCAGCTTCAATTATTTCATTCCTAAATCAGCAGCACAATCCCTACACTGACACTCAAGGGGTTTAAGATTTTAGAAAGCTTCCAAGAGGCCCTCAAAAAAGTCACACGGAGGTTCTCTCCAAGGGAAATAATTAAACTCATTACTTGACCAGGTGGAAGATGAGTCGCTCCAAGGTATTATGATTTGCTTGTGGAAGCTGTTCAAGGACACTGTAAATGGCACAGAGCTGCTCCTGTTTTTCTGGTAGTTCTGCACAAGGGAGAAAGCACAAGATCATAATTGCTGTGCAACGCTAGTGGAAAGCCACCAAGCCCTTTCTGACATTGTCTCAAACTGTCTGCAGAGAGATTAAATTCTTAGAAGTCGCACTGCCGTTCCATTTACCGATTGTTATAACTGGATGTTAAAGGACCCCTAATGGCACTGCAATTTTCCTGCTTTTTCAGCTGCTGCTGCTGTTAGCAATCATCAAGTGAGACATCAAGATCTCCAACAATATTTAGGGTGCCTTAATCCCACTGAAGTTAAAGGAATCTAAAGATTTGAGATATCTGGATATCTAGGTCTGCTTCAGAACATCAAGGAGAAGAAAAAACCCTGTGTGAAAGGAAACCTATTCACATGTGCACTGGTTTTAGAAAGAGCAGTTGAATAGTGACATTATACTGTTAAAAGGAGTCCTGAAGCAAGGTCAAGTAAGCTAGAGGAGAAATTACCTGAGAAGTCCAAAATCATCGCTGTAAGTGTACTGGAAGGAAACTGTTTAGCCAGCATGAGCATCTTAAGAGTTTCTTTTCCAAAGGACATAATGATTTGAAGAAACACCATTGCTTCAAACATCTCTAAAACCTACCTACAGCTCGAAGAAAATCATTGTACTGTGCAGATGTCATTAGCGGATCCGGTAATTCCCGTAGCCATTGCTTAAGGATGCCCGTAATAGTGTGAATCGGGTAATTCTCCAGTTTCACCGAGTTTGGATCTGAAAAGAAATGTTTTATTTAGAGCAGTTCATTCCTTTGATGTACACAATGGGACTCCCAAGAAATAATATTAGAAGCACTCAAATCTTCTGTTCACAGAATCCAATTCAGAAGAAGTCTGCCGACAGTCAGTTATGTGTACTAAGCAGCTTTTCTCAGTCATCAAAAATAATACAGCCTGCACGGCTACACTGAAAAGTGCCAGATACTTTGAGACAGAAGAGAATTGCAGGGAAAACTGATAACATGGCAAGGAAGTCAAAAGAGTGGATAACACTGCCTGACCTGCTTGCAGCAACTGTTTCAGCTCCTTCATACGATTTGCTGATCCGGATTTCCTGTAAATGCCTTCTGTGTATAGGCCGTGCATCTCCACATATTCTAGCAACTTCTCCATGACAATGGGGACCGAATTTCTCTCACTGGTCAGGGAACTCACAGACACTCCAAAATGACGTGGTTCTGCGTCCTGTTCATTCTGGAATTGATACAGGTCAAGCACTGTGAATATCTGTTCCAAAGCTAGAAAATTCCATTGTTTCATGCTATACTTAGCTTATGTTTCCAGAAACAAAAGCTAAGTGTTTTATTCTAGCTTGCTACAAGCCTTTGACCAGAAGGCAGATTTCCTGAGCTGCAGCAATAAAGAAAAATTTATGGTACACATCAAAGGATTTCTTTAACAGTTTGTCCAACACAGCCTCCTTAAGCAGGAGTTCCCAAATTAGCTCAAGTATCATCTTTTAAAAGGATGTTCTTTTTCTGCAACTGCAGGGCCTGGCTCTGACTATATGCAGGCAGAAAAGTGAATTTAAATGTTTAAGCAATTTTTATTCAGTCCGCTGTTCATTTCCTAAGGAAAAAAAAAAGCATGCATGACTCTTAGTATCACAGTACCACATCCCAGATCTACAGTTCTTACCTTTTTCCCACAGGATGTACAGCTGCTCTGTATTTTGGACATGCATTTCTTGTGACAAGTCAACTTGCAAACTAGAGAGAGGAACAATTGTTACAAACACTGCAAATCACATGAAAACACCACGTACCTTGTCTTATTCACTTACTATACAACCTGCACGTACTGCTCACAAAGTCCCATGTGTACAAGCAATGTGCACGTATTGTAAACTAAGCGGCAAGAAGGAGGTGTTTTCACTCACCGCTGCAGAGACAGGCCTTTTCCATGGGCCAGATGTAGGACGAACAGTGTTCACATGACTGCCGGATGCTCACTTGGTAGTTCGTGAATACGTGGCCATTGTGTTCTTCAATCTGGTGGGAGACAGGAAAAAGTTATTGCACGTTTTTATTTTTTATTATTATTAGTTTTATTAAAACCATCTAACTTATCTTAGACTTTCCACTTTTATTCTACCATTACAGCTGACGGCTTTGACTTTGAAACCAAATTTTATCTTAAGGCAGTTGGGTTTGCCGGGTCATTTCATAATTGACTTGCTGCCTCGGCTAAAGTTCATCAGTGTAATGCGTTAGCTATGGTTTGTTATTAATATTTGGGACTGTTTAAAGGAAAACAACTACTATTATTGAGAAAGCCATTAGGTTCTACAACATGCTATGCACAAGCAAGAAAATGCCAGAGTACCACCTATCACTGCATAAGCAAGGTCTCTGATTTATGGAAAAGTTTTATATTGTGTCACATCTTCATAAAAGAGGTAAGTGATTTAGCATGCAAAACAAAGCAGAACTTCAGTATAAAATCAAGCTCTTTCAAGAGTCTTTTTCCTCTGTGCTCTGTGAGTACAGCTGAGAACTTAGGTTGTTGCAAAAAGAAAAGCACTTACTGCACGATCTTGTTTTCTTTTCTTCTTCTGGGCTTTGGTTTGCTGCAGTGGAGTACAGAACTGGCATTAGTCTTTAAAATTCAGACATTCCATTCTCTTTTTTTTTTCTTATTCAGTTTCCCAGACTCTACTTCACCTCCAGACATTTGAGACATTATACTGTGGCTTCAGCTTGGTATGAGTTGTCTGAGCTCATACTGCCAACTTCCTAAAGATCAGCTGAGCTCACTGTCTGACGACAAAGCACTTCCATCTCTAAAACCTTCAGAGAACTCCTAAGTTTTCACCAAAGAAAATGCACAAACACTTTGAATTCTGAAAATATTAAGAGTAAGTTAAGGAACAATTCCACAGAGGTGTATCAGCATTCAGAATTTGTTATGTGCATGATTCATGTATGGAAAGTGTTTCCCAAATAATGAAGAATGCTATGGAAAAGCTTTCCGAGGTAACATGGGTTTCTCATGCGAGGAGAGTAATATCATTCAATCGTCCCATAAGTCAGTAACAGTAAGTTTTATACCTTGGGCTGCTCAGATTCCTCTTTTTTTGTATATCCTCTGATGAATTCATCCAGAAGGGATTGGAAGAGATTCAAAACCAGCTTGACTTCTTTCTCTTCCCTTTTTTTGGCCAGATTTGTAACCAGAAGCTGGTAATTTTCCACCAGATCTTTGTAGCCAACATGGATTTGCCCATTCTACAGAATTAAAAAATATTATTCAGAAGGTAGTATTTTTGGACACAGTTTAAGGTTTTTATGCATTTAAGCTCAGAGGTAAGAAGGTACGCTCATTATTAAAGTAAAAGATAGCCCATGACAAAAACAAGTTAGCACACTTTCCTACTACACTGTGGAAGGGCGCTTGGCAGAGACAAGGCAGTGTTGGAGGAATATGGAAAAGCTGTTGGCACCTCTCTTTGGTGTTTAAACACAGCAAGATGAAGAGGCTGAAGACAGCAAAATCCATCCATTTCTAAAAATAAGTTACAGCTGAGTGAATGAGAAAAGGGAAACAAAACAGTCTGCTTAAGATTACAGCAGAACTGTAAAATGTTCTTTTTCAATTCTTAACATTCAGCTTTGAATTCCGTGCTAAGAACTTCTGAATTGCTTTGTCAAAGAGCCATAGGTGAAGCATTTAAACTGCACACAGTTCATTCATTACCTACCAACTTTCCACTTTGTTGAGACTTACTACTTACAGGAGCAGAGTACATTGTCTTGATGTTTCCTCTAAACTTCTCTGTGGCCTCAAAAAACAAACATTCAACACCAGACTTCTGGGAGCGCAAGTCGTTGATCTAGAAGGCAAATGTATCTGCATCAAATTTCATTAAAACAAGAACATCCAGCCAGTGTTAAGTTTCAGTTGCTGGGCTTAGTTATCCATGACCATTCCAATTATTTAAAACAAAGATTTCTTAATGCAGTGTAATGATACAAAAATAGGAGTCAGGTAGTTAGGCTCTACAGAAGTCCTGCTATTTCCTTACAAGTCATGCTTTTTGGTTGTTTTTTTTAAATACAATTTTCACTGCCCAGTTGTTTGTAAACAAATGAAGAACTGATATGAATGCCACCAGGATTTAATGTAATATAACACATTCCAAGACTTAAAGGAAGGAATAGGAAGGGCCTTAAACAGACCTAAACAGCGGTTTGGTCAAGCTAACAAATCAATTCCCCTTCGCTTTAAATGATAGTATAAACTCGCACCTAGAAAAGTAGTCTTTGAAATTCCACACAAACAGTGAATGACCTGAGTTTGATCATAGCTGAGTGCCTTTTACCTTGTTCAGGAGGAACTCATCAAGATGTTTCAGTTCATTGGCATTTGCAATCTCACGGACCATGGAAGCTCGCCAATTCTGAGACACACTAGAGATCTTGCTGATCTTTATAGTACGGTTCTTCTTTGTTTTACTGCTCTCTTTCACATGGCGCTCCCCTGCCGGGAAGCGACTTGGCTGTCCAGAAGAAGCTGGGAAATAAATTAATTTGTATATTAAAACAGAATGATTGAGTTCTGCAGTATTTGTTTCCATGCAAAACATTACAGAAAATATGGCTATCAGGAAGCTGGGAATTAAAGTCAGAGAAACTCACCTTCTGAAACTTTCTGGGTTCCTCCTGTTTCTGGTAAGAGGATGCAAGATACAAGGGAGAGGCCCTCTCCTTCATCAATCACATCAGGACTCTCCTTTAAAATTTTCTTGTCTGGCTTTTTCCCCAAAAATCTACGCAAAGGAATTTTAAAAGCAGACCTGAACATAAAAGCAGACACAAGTTTGTCACATTAGTAATGGAAGTTGGCTCTGCGACAAGAAAAGGCTCTTTTAAAGTACAGCTAACACCCACAATAGGATTAACCTCTACCGTGCATATTTCCTCTAAGGTCCAAAAACTGAGCAGCAGAAAAAAAAGACAGACACATCCAGACACACATCCAGACATTCTGATATTTACTGGATCAGAGCACTGCCTTCAACATACACAGAGACAGCAGATCCCACATCCAAGACATCACTTCTGGCTCAGGAAGTCCCCGAGTTGCAGAATGCCGGAAGCTGGAGGAGCAGGCCAGGGAAACAGCATTACATGCTTGCTTGGTTCTTAAGCTTTTCTCTTGGTGTCTTAATTCTCAGTCTGGATGACAGTACACGACACGGACCTTTGATCTGGTTCTCAAGTTAAAAGAACCAGTCCAGATACACGTGTTATGCAAGAGGCAGAGAATGTGTTCCTCAATAGGGTCAGCTATCATGCTTACATTAACGTGATGATCAAGTCAACGAGCAGCAACGCAGCCACTCATGTCGCCGACGTCAACACGTGTCTCTCCACAGTCACACTTTCAAGATGCCCAAATCAAGAACCAGTGTAAAATCTCCTTTTTTAAAAATTTTCGTAAAAGGCAGGTCAGTCACACACAGAATACGTACTTGGCATCTGTTTGCTGACTTGCTGACTGCATGGGAACGGCTGCATCCGAAGGAGGTAAGAGGTCACTGGGCTTCCTTTGCGCGGGATATTTCTTGTTATCTTTTTCTTCTTCTATTGCATCTGGTGATTGCTACAGTAGAGAGGAGTCATCAGAAAACTACATATTGAGTGAAACAGATTATTTAAATGGTTTTACAAATTAGAATGGTGAAAACATGTTTGCTTCATGGAGACAAAACACTTTACCTAATAGATATTAGCTTACTAATATAGAATCCAAGTATATTTAATGCTTTGATCAAGGGTCTATTTATTAAAAACTAAATTTTCAAATTGTTTTATAATAGTTGCTAGTAAAATTTTTTACATGGATATCAAGCCAAAAAAATTAACCTGAAAGGAACACAGGCATACAGAACACACTATAGCAAACTATTCACAAATCTTTAGTATTTATAAACAAGGATAATTAAGTATAAACATGAACAATAGCACCAGTACCTGATTCATGGCAACAGACTGGGCCAGTGTTGAGAGATCACTTAATGAAGATGAACTCCCCTTCTTTCTGCAATGATAAGATCAGGTTCAGATTATATATTTTATAGAAGTCTGTAGCCTCTTAATGTTTACCACCTTTTAAATAATCCACGTATCAATGTTACATCTGAGTGGGAAGCCTGATCAACTCTTGCAACTCACTTTTAAATGCAAAATGTACTGGAGAAGTAGAAATTGGGTATGTCAGATTTCCTGCTGTATCAGAGGGGTGATGCAAACCGCAGGCCTTGTTTTTAGTGGAAAAAAGACACATGAAAATAAACTCCAGACACTACTTTAACCGAAGCCCTGACTCTCCATTTTACTTTAGCATGGCAGGCTTTGCATCGTTTTGGTTAGCTTCTGAATACATTTTACCCATACAGATTCAGCTGCAGGACTGGGGACTGACAGCCAAGAAAAAGCAGCAGTTATTCATAGCTCTATTTTCTCCCATAACATGGCCAGATGTACAGGCTATCATGAGTTCTCCATCTATTTTAAAATATTACAGATACCTGTTTTCTGGAAAAGTCAAATAATTTGGCAGTTGTCCTTACTGTAGCTGATCCTGAGGAGACTTATCCGCACGTGTTCTTTCATCCAAAGACTGACTTAGCATATCATTCTGACCGGCATCAGACTGTCTCTTTCCTTTCCACTTCTCTCTCTTGTACTTTAATTTCCCTGGGTCATCCACGTATCTCTGGATTGGGGAAGAAGTGGGACTATCCAGATCTTTGGTTGCCTTCTGAACAAGACGTTTGTTTTTATCTGCCCAGCATTCAGCTGGAGTTTGAAAGCTCCCAGTGGCAGAGAGTGTATTGCGAAGATTCAGTGCAAGATTTGTCGGCCTTTCAGGGCAGTTAAAACTTTGGCTGCCTTTTATCTGGTTATTTTGATTCCCTTGTGTTTCCATTCTATCAACTGCCTTATCATCTATTTCTGATGGAGGTGGTTGCTCAGGAACAGAACCTTTTATCTCGCTTGACGGTGGAGTGTCCAAAAGAGCTTTTTCTTCAGTTGGACTTTTCTCTCCGTCAGTGCTTCCCTGAAGGACAGTATCTTGTGCTGTGGATTTCTTTTGCACTGGAACAGTTTCCAGGGCCTCTTCAGAAGAGGTTTGTTCCTCATGGCACAGTAAAGATGGTCCTTCGAAGGAAAACAGGACATGCTTATTCTGTAACTCGTTGTGTTCCAGCCCCCTCTGTCGGCGAGATTCACGTTTCTCCCTGCTGTTTGTTACTTTCTCAGGGCCCTCCGTCACGTTCTTCTGGGGTAATGTGGCTTTTTCAGATGAGCTCAGGTTTTCAGCTTGCACGTTTGGAGACTGATCTCTGTCCCCAGCAGCTTGATCCAGCTCTGACTTGTGTTCCACAGGTAACTGATCTGTCGCTGGTTCACTGAGCTCGTTCTTGCTCTTCTCGTGCTCTCTGTCTGGATCTTCCTGCATTTCTCTCTGCTTTTCTTCAGCTTTCTGCTTTTCTATAGCCATTTGCTGAAATCTGTGAAGAATTTGTAAGATGAAAACACAAATATTTAATGCACAGCCGTCAAGACAAGTATCCAACTGTTTAAATCCAGCCTAAATAGCAACACAGACACACAGGACAACTACACTTACAACCCCAGCATGACTGCATGGAGGTCTGTTTATGAGGACTGGCATGCATCAGTGCAGCTCAGCTGAATAATGCTCCAGTACTAAGCACTCCACCAGTTCCCACACACCACTAGCCACCCGATACCCACTGCAGTATCACATGGTAATAACTATCTTTAAGTCGTTTACCAAGTCAACATATCAGACAGAAATGGAGCTGGGCAGGTGAAGCCAGGTAACTAAGTGGTTAAAATGCATGTTTTCCTGTCATATTGCTCTTCTTCCTTTACCTCTTACGCTGTAGATGTCCTCTGACCATCGCTTGCAGGAGACAAATTCTCCTTCTCTGCTGAAGGTAGCATTTTCGCTCCCTGTATCTTCGCCACGCTGACTGAATATAAATGGCAGCATTATTCCTCTGCAGTGCCATCCTAACACAGCGGGAACGCCAGCAAGCCTAAGACAGGAGATTTCTAAAGTAAGGGTACTTGAAGATGAGGAGTGTTACTTGAGAGGGTTTGTTTGTTAAGGATGGGCAATTCTCAAAGATACCTGTAAAACAATGGCTGCCTGCCGTGTTCTGAGAAAGCGTCTCCTTTCTAAAACCATTCTGAGCCAGCTCTGAAGGAGAATGATTTTCCTGATCACTTCTTTGTGTAGTGTATCCTGTAGTATCTGCCGTTCAGCCTCTTTCATAAAAACCTGCCCAGTTAAAGTAAAGTTCATGAATAAACTTTAAAAAAAAAAAAAAAAAGGAGCCTTTAAGCCTCCACTGGAGAATGGTAATGTTTATTGCTGAACCCAAACCTGACAGCACACCCAAAAAGTAAAAGCCCTTCTGTTTTACCAAATCTCAGTGTTTGGATTCTAAAACATACAACTGTACTCACAGCCTTCAAATCATAGTACCCTTCAAAAAATGAAAACATTGATCTGTTTGACAATAGGCAATAGCAACAATTTCCAAAAAGTAATATCTACACAATGCAGAATTGCACTGTACGGCAAGGAGAGAGGTTGGCATCAAAACCAATGAGGCAGCTACTAATGCCTGCGTCAAAATTTGCAAGAGTTCAACCAGCTAATTTAAATACAAAAATGCAGGAAAGAGTAACATCTGTAAATGAACTGCACTAAATTTTGCTCTGTACATCAGTATTTCTTATTGGCTTACAGAAAGTTTCACAGACCTTGGTCTTCCCTATTTGATAATAGTTTTCATCCAGTTTTAGTTTACTCAAATAAACACAAATGTCTTCCTTAGAGGCTTTGGCATTTTTGGGCAGTAACACTTGAAACTGGTCTATGAATTCCTGTGAAAAGTAGAGACAGCAAGACATCAAAGTTAGAAGGCAATTCACAAGTTCAAAGTTCTAACTATATTTCTAAAATAAAGCTAAGACACCTAAGCTATAGGAGTTTGAACGTACTTATATCTCAGTCCAAATGGAGCTATTTTTTCCTACTCTGTAAAATGTAGGCTTCATCCAGCTCCAGTTAACAGTAAAGATCACCTGTATGTGATCTATAAAGGTACACACCAGATTATTTAACAGAAAACTAATTCACATACGGCGACAGTAACGTGCAGCACTGATTGCTTACACAGCACTCGGAATGCTTTCCTTCACGCAACAAGTAGCACAATGTACTGGTAGATACTGGTGCATACCTGGAATGTGTATTTGGCACTGTAGCCAGATCTTCTGATTCGCACAGTTTCTAGCATGCCAGTGTATCTTAGCTGTTGAAGCACCAAGCTTTCATCAAAAAGCATCTCTTTCTGAAAAAGATGAGCAGTCAACAGCTAGTAAATGCCTGAGGAGTCCAATTTTTGTCCAGCAGAAAAAGCACCTTCTGTTTTCACACGCTAGTTACCTTTCACCTCTGTGCAGATCGACCGTGAACAAGTCAAAACAGAAACATTACAGGGCTACAAGACTTAGATCCTCGGCAGTCAGATCAGATCAGCTCTTAAGGCAGTCTTACCTTCTCAGAATTGGAGCGGATGCAACGGATGAAGAATGGCTCAGCTTTACCCAGTGTCTCCAGTAACTTATTAAGTGAAGTCTGAAATGAAACATTCAGAATTTTTTTTTTCAGATACCAGCATTTTGAGTTGCATTTGACAGCAGTACAGCTTCTCCCTCAGAAATAAGGTTCTTTCAGGTCTGATGGCTATACAAATCCTATTTCAGCCAACGTGGAGGTTCTCCTGTACTGCACAGCACATCCCTGCAATTTGTTTTCACTTTTTCTCAAGATAATGAAAAGCGGGCTTTGCATATGCTGTTATAACAGCGCTAGACCTGCAGTGTACAGAGAACTAACACTGCATAGCTCAAGGGTAGTCTCTAAATGTGTTCTAACTCTAATCAAGTAACAAACCCTACTTCAAACAAATCCCAAGGATAAAAACAATTTTGTTTTTCAAGCAAGATCAGCCTAGGTCAGACCAGGAAGGTCTGTTCCATGAGGTCAGGGTGCACCCAGGGGCGTGTGCCACCGCTTCCATCACCTACCTGGAACTGCGCACTTATGCTAGGGGGTTTCTTCTTTTTGTGTAAGTGCAAGAGGGATTTCGTAGTTCGATCATGCAGAGTCATGCTTACTATGAGCTTCAGAGATTTGGAATCCAGCAAGTTCTAGAAGAAAGTTTTCATAGTCAACAAGGTACAATTCTTAACTGAACGGGAGATATTTCCATCTGCATTAAAACGAGTAAGAATGAAACCAACTGCCTAGGGCTCCACATTCAGTGACATGTTACACTTCATGACTGTTTCTATTTTGGACCAAAGTATCCTCTTTAGAGGGAAACTTTTCCAGTGCCCCATCCCAAGAGTGTAAGGTGAACAAGGTGAGTTACATAATCACTGCGTTTGCCTTCCATGACTTGATTAGAAACTGCTTTATGTATTTTTGGCAACTCTAGTCTAATTAAACAGATGCCAATTCACAATTTTTTCCTGTTCAGCAATTCTTATAAAGGTGAACATTTACCTATTCTTTAGATTGTCAAAAAAGAAGTGTTACAGGATAAATGATACAACTTCCATACATTATGAAACAGTATATTCTGAAGTTAGTTCTGTCAATCAAAACAAATGTTCATAGTGGAAAAAAAAAAAACAGCCAACCAACCAAAACCAAACAGAAAACAAAAAACCCAAGAGAAATCTAAATTTACTGAATAACTTTACCTTGGGAATGATCTGCTTTTGTTTGATACCTCTACTTTTCCTGTTAAAATATTAAAGATCATTTAAGAAAAAAAAATACATGATTTTTAGTTATTTCAGCAAGCCATAAGTCGGTGCAGTTTATGAGACAGGATGAAGGATAGAAGAAAATTAGCATCAGAGTGTGTTCATGCACGTCTGTTACAAGTGATCAATGCAAGAAGCGCAAACTGCTTCGCAACCAGAATTTTTTCTTTTTTAAATAAACTGTAGGTATTGGAAGCTTTCAAAAGTGAAACATTTTCTCTAAAGCTATTAAAAACTGCACTTTGCAGTTGTCTCTGTTGCACAGACTATTTTTGTGCAAGTCATTCTGGTTAGCTAACTGTACATACATTGAACTCCCGTCATAATACTACAAAAATACTCGTTACTGCTGCTTGCACCAGAACCCCCGTGAAAGTACTGAACTGCTCACAGAAGGACAACACATTGCCCAGCACTCCGCTTACAGATCCGGATACGTCCGAGATCGTCCCCAGAACCTCCCGGGGCACTACACAAACCTCCACACGCAGGGAACGAGAAGCAGCAGCTGTCAGAAACGAGGGTATAGTTCACATCCTCCTAATTCTACGCATGTTAACTCTGATGTAAGGCACGTTCCAACTCCATGCTGCTCAGCTTACATTTATTTATTATATAATGGACCAGAGAGATTTTTTTTTTTTTTTTTAACATATGCATAGGTGTTTTACACATTTAAAGAGTCTTAACCCAGGAATATACATAGCATTGGCATCCTGAATTTCAGGAAACCATTAGTTATAACTTGTGAGATACTTCATTGTTGAACATTTTGCAAAAAGCAGCTTGTACTACATACTCGGGTTTTAAATAAGTTTACATGAAAAGTAGGTTCAACTTTCAGCTTACGTAATGAAGCAACAAAGCATTCTCTATAGCCTTCTAGAAAACAGAAGGCTATAGAGAATAGCCTTCTAAAAGGAATTCTAGAATGAATTATTTTGTTCTTAATTGTCTTGTTTATTTTTTTGCAGAGGACAAACTTGGGACAAGCATGTTTTCTGTGGACTAGAATAACTGCCTGGTTATTGTTGCACTTTCAAAGCAATACCTCAAGCTCCAGAACTCACATGAAGTGGGAGCGGTGTTGAAGTCGACTGAGTGACCGAAGCAGCTTACAGGGATCATCACCCTGCCATGGAAGTCCTTTTATACTTGCGATGATTTGTTCATGCATGTCTCTAAAATGATTCACAGCAAAACAAAGACGGCAAACAAAGATATACAGCCATGAGAGGGGAAAAAAGGAGTTAAAAAACCCAAGAGATCCCATCACCAAGTGTGCTCCAGACAGCAGCAGGTCAATCCCAGACTACTTTTTCCTAAGCAAGAATGATTCTGATGTCAACTCAGCACTTCCTACTCTGTCAGTGCCCTAAAATTTAATTACCAGGGTCTCATACTAAACTTACTCTCTACTTCTACTTTTTCATGTAAAGTCTTGAGCCATCAATTGAGAAAGCAGAGGAAAATTTAGCAAAATAAACTTAATGTGCAACGAACCTTTTCCTTAAGCTAAGTAGCCTTTTCAGATAGATAAAAGCTTCTTTATTATAAAGTAGTAAATATTTTTATATATAGATTTGACTACTAAAATGAGGCTGCTTAAACAGACTCATATCAGAACAGTAAGTTAAAAACTAGCTCTTTCAGGAATACTTGATGAATTTTTGTTTTTCATTTCCATTTCAAACTTATTTACACGTTTAACTTTTCAAAGTAAGCCTGGGATGGTCCCTAAATCGTGGCAGATTCCATTCTTTTAAGCATGCACCGTGCATGTGAAGTGTTGTGTCTTGGCATGGAACTTACCTTCTTTACTCTCCAGAGAGGCACAAACCAAAAATAACAGAAGCATAAGAATCACTTCTGACTTAGATGCCAGCACCATTCTGAGATGCTCACTGAGGCAGCAACGTTATTACAGACAGTTGCTTGCTTCCTGTGGTACCTCTGAACATTTTTGGATATCATGACTTTGTTTTAAGATATCACAAGGAAACAGATAGGTTACGCTATGACCAATCCTTTCACCTGAATTGCATCTTTAGTTCTTAGTTGCCACAAGTGACAGAGACTGTCCAGGATGAAATAATATGAAGCAGCATGAAGTCACTACTTCATGTGTACTTCATGGGTTCACTTTTCCAGAGCATGCTCAGAAGGTCAGTCTCTCCAGGAATGTGCCTCCCTGGCCTTTAATCACAGGCCTATTTCTACTTACTTCTTGTTTTCATAAAAAGAAATGATGTCTTCAAAAGCATTTATATCGAAATCCTCAGAACAATCAAATGAGAAATCAAGCATTGAGCAGCTGCAAAAGGAACACGTATAAAACCTAAATACTCCATACAGAAGGGCAAATGTGCCTATACAGACCAGTGTGTGGAGGCAGTGCTGCAGGACCTGCCTTGCCTCCTAATCATGCCATAAGGCTGCAAAAACCAGACTACTCCTACGAATCCTTCAGCGACAAAGACTGGCTGCAGAGGAACACACAATGCTAAAAGCAACATAGGAAATACAGAGAACTCAAAACCCCAGCAGTAAAGGGAACTGAGGCTATGTTACTAAGATTTGGTAGTACTGGGACTTCGGTAAAATAAGCTAAAAGTATTGTTTTGATAGTGTTAAAAAGGCCAAGCAAACAAGACAAAAGAAATTGAACTTGCTATCCTTGTGGAAAGATCTAGTTGACGCTTGATATATGAAAATGCTACTCAGCAATTCAGGTCTTTTCCCTGATACGGGTTAAGTATGTGTTTCTCACCGGTAAACTTTTTCTACTGGTGTATTTGATCTCTGGAGTTCTCCAAGAGGAACTCTGGGTCCTTGACGTACCACTCCTGTTATGAAATAATCAACAGGTTGAATTTTGACAAAGATATGAGCGTAACAGTCACAAAAAACCCCCCACCAACTATAAAAAGCAAAATATTTACCCAAGGGTCTGGAGTTTCTGTCTAGCACTTTAGCTATCAGGCTAGATCATTTTGTTTCTCAAACTCCCTACTACTAGAAAGTAAACTGCTCAGAATAGCTGTTCAAAATGAGTATTTAATCCTGAATACACTCATTTGAAACTTTAGGGAGGTCTGAGAAGATCAAAACCAGTGATAAACTGAGCATGCATACTAGAAATAGTAGTATCTTCCCAACTTTTACAAATAAGACTTCAAATTTGGCACAGCCTGCTGGAAATGGTGCACTTACTGGAGAAGGAAGTCTGAATTCTCCAGATAAAACAGTGACAATCTCTTTGGCGTGTGAATGTTAAGCCATTTTCACAAGTCAGTTTTGTCCCTAGTACCTAACCAAGCTCGCACCTGGATAATAAGGTTTTGTGGTAAACTGCTTCTGTCAACAAGCCCTGACCAATTGTACAGTATTTGAAAGCATTTCCAGAGCGCTTTTTAATATCATACCTGCAGTCTTCTGAGCTCTCTGGCGTCCAGCTTCGGCAAAGACAGCCATTGCTCGAATAGCAGCTCGCAGAACTGCCCAGCGGAACACAGCTACTGGGTCCATTCCGATCAGCTCCCGAACGTAGGCACTGTCACTGCTTCGTAGTAAAGCAACAATATCTGGTCTCATGTAATCCATATTTTTCTCTCTGAAATCCTGCAAAACAGGAACATTGGACCACAAGCTCTCAGGAAAGCTGTTTTGAGCCATAGTATTAATCACTATTCAGAATTATTAATGATTTTAAAATAATAATTCTCACTATAGTAAGCATTATCTTCAAGTCTAGAAAACTGAAAAAAAAAACCCCAAACAAAAAAAAAAACCTAAAGTACATCTGAAAATGAATCTGATCCAGCCCATTCCCAGGAAGTTTTCTATACCCTAACAAAAACTATCAGAAAGGCAAATTTCTTTTGTGGCCGTCAGATCTGTCACCTACTTTTATCTGGTATTTAACTTTCCCGGCAAAGTGTCGAATAATAAAAGCAGGCTCCATCACTGGGGTTCCAACAAAAAACTTGTTCTCCTCATGCTGCTGTTTGAATTTTGCAAGTAGAGTTTGGTTGGTGGCATGTGGAAAACTAGGAATACAAAACAAAAAAGGTCAGCTATTTTTCTCCAAAAACAGGTACGATTATTAGGGTGCAAAGTGACAGACTGAGGAACGGCTACTGATTCTTACGGCAAGTATTTTATTGTTCAAGATCTCTACACTTTGAGACTTACACACCTGCTTTGAATATCAGAGGTGGGCTTAACTTCTGGACCAAAACCAAACAGCTCCACACATAGCAGAATATTTTGAGCTTTCATGTGTTCGTCAATGCTTCCTCCCACTCAACCAGTCAAGGTTACTTAGCAGCACATTAGCTGTTTACCACATTTGCTATTTAATGTTCCCAAGACTGACTTGCATGCATTTTACTGTAATTGTAATTCCATGGTAAAACACAAAAGCGAAAGTTTCTCAGTCTGCTTAAGACAAAGTTCAATTTTAGCATAAATTTCTATCACTACCATACTGGAGTCATTAGAAGCAAACTAGAGTGTAGATCATAGTCATAAGATGACCTTTTGCTTCCCACAACGTTCCTCTCCTTTTTAAAGTGCTGTATTTGTTCCCTTCCACAGTCCTTCCCTCCTCCCTGCCACACATTTTTTTTTGCAGAAGACATTTGTTGCTTACTTGCTTTCTTCATCCAGAAGATAGAAGAGGCCAGTTGGCTTCTTGCTGATTAAGTGAATGCAGGCCACATTATCAGTATAGTCGATATTGTGCCAAGTGATCCCTTCACTTTTATATTCCTCCTGCGTAGCTCAAGAAAATTCCCTCATCAGTATAGTGCCCTGACCTTTCATGTCCTGTGGTCTAAGTGCTTAAAAGACATCCTTGAACAGCTATGGCAAGTTGAGTTTGTTAGTTCAGGCAGCAGAAACAAAAACAAGGAAAACTTATAAATATAAGAGCAGAACAGCAGGCATATTGGGCCAGATCAAAAGTCCACCTAGGCAAGTCGCTCGACAGCGGATGCTTGGAGTAAAACTATTTTAAAACCAAAAGTGAAAAGACTATTTTGCTGTGCCTTCCCTACTACCAGCAGTCTACAAACTTGGAGTTAGACATTACATCTACATCATTACATTAAAACTCTAGTTAGACATATATCAGAGGAATTTAAGTCTATTTTTCTCTTCCATAGTTCTTGTATGAGAAATGACAAGTATTTAGTACCAAGTTCCAGAATTTCCAAATTTCACTGTCAGAAAAAATAACAGAAGTTTCAAAACAGGCAGTTAAGCCCTACATATCAACACCAGAACTTCCCTGAGGAAGCAACGTATATCGCTTAGGTTCAGAAAATCCGGAGCTCTGACAACAGAGTACGAAGCTCTTTGCTGAAATGCCGATGCATCAAATGCTTGACACAAGCTGCCCATTAAGAGATGGAACCAAAATATCAGTTTTTCTTAATGCTGTAAATGCCCACAGGAAAAGCTAAGTATGGGGTACTAACGTAAAAAAAGATATTGTACAGAAAATTAAGTAAGTTTTATGTTTAACAAAGACAAAGAGCACTTCTCACTGTTCCATACGACGATAACAAGATGTGGGTTATTTTTAAGTAGGTAGAGTTCAGCCCGCCTAATGACAGACTGCTCAGTGTGCATGCCGCATTACAGAGCTGAAATGCCATTTTCCCCAGACAAAAAAGTCTTTCTTTAAAGAGATATAGAGATCTCCCCTGAGGGCCCTCATGCTGCAAGAGATACAGGAAATCGGTCATTCAAGGATTAAGCTTATTTGGAAAAACTGCAGTAGAAAAAAAGAAAACAGTGTAACTATTTACTGTAGTCAGCCTGGATAGCCACTTCTGTCACAGGTTACAAAACAGGGACCTCACCATTACGTTTACATACAAAGTTTGTATGTTTGGTAATTTTCTTCTCTTTAAAATGCTTGTTTAAAGTTATCTACATGCTGTTGACAAAATATCACATACTACAAAATGACTTCTTTCTTTCAGCAGAGTGACCCGAGAATAACTTTTTAGCATAATCCAGGAAAAAAAACCCCCAAGTCTAGAGCAAAACCTCCCCCAAATCTGAGTCTAGAAAGAGGATCTGTTAACTCTTGCAGCAAAGCGCTCGGTAAGAAGATGATACCATCTGCGAACAAGTAAATCAACACAGGCCAGTAATATCTGTATTTCAGAACCACCGCCAATGTCAACATACAGTTGTATCCCCTAAATGCAGTCGAGTGGAAGAAGCAACAGACTGGTTATTAAGTAGTTACAAACTGACAAAAATAAAAGAAACTGTTTCCTCAACTATAAAAAAAACCCGAAACAAACACCTCACCGACCATTAAAAATTAAAACCAACCAAACCCACACAACAAAAACTCCCTGAAACAAACACCTCACCTACCATTTTAAAAAAATACAACAAAAAACCCCTGAAATAAACACTTCGCCTACAGATTTTCAATCTCAAAGATTACAATTTCACCAGACTTGTCTGGGGTTGCCTGAATATCTTTCTAGTTTCTTGCAGCCAAGCAGAAACTTAATCTAGCTCTCTGAAGAAGGACCTTGCTATCATTAGTATATGTAGGGCACTACATGCAGCAAAGCTGCAACCTTCAAACAATACTATAAGAAGCAATAATAAAACGACATTAAAAAATGAAGACTTTTGGAAATATATTCAAGCAATTGTAAAAATTATGCTATGAGATTCTGCAGAACAGTAGCTAAGTTGCACAATACAGGAGCACTTGATTAAAAAAAGTTCTTGTTTCAGCAACTCTTATTTCTTACCTGTTCCAGTTTGAAAATATGCTGATTGAAATAATACTGAAGCTGCTCATTTGCGTAATTTATACAGAACTGTTCAAAACTGTTGGTTTCAAAGTCTTCAAATCCAAAAATATCAAGTACACCAATGGACAAACACTAAAAAAAGATGTGGAAATCTAGTTTAGCAGCCTGTCATACAGTGACTTAATGCACAAGAGCTAACCATTACCAAAAGTAGCATATGCTAACAGGCTTTGAATATTTAACAGTTATATGTCTATTGTGAAAACAGAGATGATTAAATATTAACAAGGAAATTACCACGGACTTCAGAAGAATCTAAATTTATCTCGGATATCTGAACATGTCATCTGCAGCATTGTCTGTAGCTCGAAATACACAACTGTCTACAAAGGCTTGTTTCTGCAAGAAACTTACTGTAACAGATTCCTCCATGTCCTTCTTATTAAGGAGCGCATGATTAATTCGCAGAACAATCCAATCAAACAGAGCACTGTATAGGGACTTCGCCATTGAATCACGAGCTGTTATTGCCTGCAGAGGAAACAATGTTCAGAACTTCGTTAAAAAAAAAAAAAAAAAAAAAAAGCATTTCAGACCAGTGTCACTTAAAGGTTACAATCCTATTAGAGACAAAAACAAATTTTCCTTTAATGCTAACTTCTAACTTGCCAAACATCCCTCACTAAACATGAAAGTGTACCAAATTAGCTTTTTTTAATCTAAAAAAGCAAATTTCAGTTATTTAAAGTAATTCTACTAGAGTTCTTTTACTCACCTCATTGAGACTGTATGGCAAAATAAGCTTGTCATTAGCAGTCACAGTTTTTCTTTTTGTTAGCACTTCTACTAGAATTTCTCGTTTAACCTTCAAAAGAAGCAAGAACAAGAGTTAGTGTCACCCTCATACTCCCCAGTGAACAGTCTGATAGCAACAGCAGACAGTACAACTTCCTTGGAGAAGCCCACTTATCATTCATCAATAGCTTCACAAGTTCTTTGACTTCTTTAAAGTATTCCCAGCTTAGATTAATTCAGATGTTTCCCCACGGTGGCAAAGAACACATCTCCACTAAATTAATTCCTGCTGAGCTCTACGATTACTGAGTAAACAAATTCTATTTCCATGCTACGGGCTGTATTCCATCCCTAACACCAATAATTTCACCAATTTTAGCTATTTCTCCTCCCATAAGATAAATGTTGTGGAAGTATTATAAACCAGATCTAGATACAGCAAACTAAGCAACAACATATTCAAGCAAAATGTTGAGATAGGGCATGACAAAAAGATATATCAAACATGAGAGCTAAAGGGAAATACTCTACTTTCAAAAGCTGGGAAAGAATGTCCAACACTTCAGGTGGTCCTACTTCCAACCCTTCATCACGACCTGTAGCTTTCTTCTTGTACGTAACGTTGCCCAAATAAAGAATAGCTGAAAGTATTGAAAAAATCCTAAGGGAAAAAAAAAAAAAATTGCATTTTTGTAAGATTTTTTCTTGTAAGTTCATTATAACAAGTTAGCAGGCTTAATTCTACTTCAAGAATTTGTTTGGAAACCCTCAAATACTCAGCTTCCTACTGGACTAAATGTGATTCCAACACATATACAGTTGATTGCAATTCATGAATATTAAATAGCTATTAGTAATGAAAGCTTAAAGGATTCTACTTACTGTTTTTTTGTTGCTGAAAAGAAGCCAACCATCTCCATGGCTTGTTTTAATCTTTCAAAGTCATGTCGGAGATCTTCCTCATCTTCAATTTTCAAGTTATGCTGTGAAGAGAGATCCCTAATTAAAGGCAAAGAATGAAGTGCAAACCTCAGAAGAAAACAAGTACATTCTGTTCTGCTCTCTTTCACTTTTAACACAGCTGACAGACAGCACTTGTGAAAGCGTTTGTAAATCCCTGTCACAGATCACCTGATTGAGGTAGAAATAATCTTCAGGTTGCTTGAGGTGAAATTCTTTACGCTCTTCCTCATTGACTCCAAGTAGCAAATAATAAAAGACATGGTAGTTCCTACAAAGTCAAGACATTTCTCTTTCATGAAAGTATAATGATTTTTCTTTTATTCTATATACTTTAAATGCTCTTCAACTCTTGCATTGATCATAACTGTCTTAATAAACTGTATTAATCTCCTACCTTTCATCTTTTTCTTGAGAAACCAGACGAGATTTTTCAAGCAGGTATTTTTCAACAACAGCCCTAAAGAGTCACAAAAAAAATGGAAAAAGCTTGATGGCAAAAGAAAAGACTTCACAAAACATCAGACAGCAATTGACAAGAGAGTCCAAATGATGAAATCTGCACTAGAATATACAAGAGAATAGCTTAGTCGCTACCTCAAATCTAAAACAAAGATTTCGGTATGCACTTGTATTGTAATTGGAACAAAGAGAAACACCCAAGAAACACCTATCTTCAGCGCTTGGTTTTAGTAGACACAACTGGAAAGAGGCAGACGAAGCTAGAAAAGTGCTGATGAAAAACTGTAAGCAGAAACAAGATAGGCAGAGTGCTAACAATCTTATCTACTCTCAGATTAACAGTTATCTGACAAGGAATGCAAAGACTACAAGACCCCAAAAATATATTGGGTAACTGTCAGATTCTCAATCTGACAAATTAGCTAGATTTTTGTGATGGTATATACGTGAGTCTAAAATGGAAACTAGACAGCCAGGAAACTCCTTACAGTCTGACAAAGTCATCTCCTAAACAATCATCTGAACTCCTTGACATGGGATACAACAAACGAGGTCAAAGTTTCAGCAGCTTTTTCTCATGCTGAAGACAAAACACATGCATTCAAATTGTACTGCTCTCCTGAGCCAGTGCGACAATCTGAAAAGAGGCCAACTTTGTTCAGAATAACATTCAAAGCAAATGTGGGACAGAGTTCCCAGTCAATTATATTATTGCCGTTTTGTAAACTGCAAACACAAAGATGACCCAAAGGAAAGACATCGAAGCACAGAAGTCAGTGCAAGCTCGTGACGCTCCATAGCACAGTAAGCTTCAGCTCCAGGCAGAATTCTATACCAGCATCATGTGTTATGGCATTGCATCGCGGTATTTCATACACAACAGATTCTTCACCAATTCCCAAAAGCACAGAAATCAACCCCAGAAGAATCTCAGACTGTACTTACCCTCGGACAATGCCATTCTCCAAATAGTTGACTTGAATAAACTTTCCAAAACGACTGGAGTTATTGTTATGCGCTGTTTTTGCATTTCCAAATGCCTGTAATAAAGCAAAATTAGTTAGTTTTCAATTGAATGAAAGATGCCAATACATAGCTTTTCAAGCTCTTCTGCTCATTGTTCAGCCTCCTGTTCGCCCTGCAGTACGATCTGGAAATCCTACGGGAACGGCAGCATACAGATATCAAAAAGGCATCTTAGGAAGCCCCCACCGTTCCTCACAAATTTATCTACATTTATTATCTGCCCCATACAATAATATTTGAGGGACTGAGGGAGGGGAAGAATAGATTTAGAAATTTCTAAGAGTACAGGAAAGGTAATCACGGCTGGAGAGTGCAAATCACTAAGCGTTATGACCTTAGAGAGGATATTCAGTAGGAAGACAACAGCACCATTACCATGAAATTGCCTCTCCCATAGAACTACGTCTTGTTCCCTCAAGTATTGCTCCCACTCAAAAATTTCACAATCAATACATCTTTTTCTTTAAGTGAGAACAGAACATTAAGATCTTATTTATAAAGTTGGCCTACGAATTTTCAGAGTTGTGTACTGAAAAACCAGGAAAACAACAAACAAAAACTTTGGTTTACAGAACCACGTCATACTCATTGGCCAGCTAACTCTTCTGCGCAACACTGAAAAACGCAGCTGCGTTAGGTGTGAGGAAAGGGAAAAACAGGCATGGCACAAACTCTAATTGTGCATCTTTAACAGGTTATTGTATTAAAGATGCATATATCATGAGCCCTCTGATAGCTGCTAATATACACACAACACAAAATATCCTCTGCACGAGCCACGCTTAAGAACTATAAAGATAACTTCTTACATCTGAAAGTCCAGTAGAATTAGTCCTTGGGAATGTCCTTAACCTCATCAACACTTAACTATGTGTTCTTAGGTTAAGAGAGACTTGTCATCCTTCTGACATACAGGAGGCAATCCAGCATACAGAGAAGAAACCTTGTGTAACAGGCAATTGTTTGGAAAGATACACTGCTCGGTGTAGTCTACTACTGGCAATTCCTGCCACAGATATTTCCTCTCAAAGCCTCAGGCAATTAAGGCCTCCATTAGGAAATCCATCTCCCCTAATATAGAACATTAGTGGAATGATTTCACAAAAATGCCACCCTCTTCCTCCACACATCCGGAGAATGATGGACATGCAAATATTGTACCCAACACAGAACTAAACTGTTTACACAGAAAACTGCCCAATTATGGTGTACGTCCTAGGGAGCTACTGTTCTCATGACAGACATATTGGTTGTATATTGAAACTCTTCCCTTTTTCTTTTTCCAGACTACCTTAAGGGTTGCAGCTGCACCGCAGTGTGACACCTGGATCACTATTTCCAAAGTACTTTCTCAAAGCTGTCTTACAAGTAGACTCCGACTGCCAGCTGCCTAGTGTTCAGAGACTCTGATAAGCTTCTTATAAGCTGGGAGAACGTCCATAATTCCCGAGACAACCGTTATTTCTGACCTAAAGGAGTTCTTCCTGCGCAAAGTGAAAACCCGCAGAGTGACTCTGCTGTAAAGTCAACGGGTTTCTAAAGAGAGAGGATTTGTGCCCAGCAATGCTCGTAGGTGACTGCGGCCAAGTTCAACCTTCTAGTTTCTAGAGACCACGGTACACGAGTTATAATGCAAACGGCATCCCCATTCAGATTTTTCAAAGCAAGCATTATCCAGAGTCAGCAGTATCTTTTTGTAGCTATTATCCAACAACCTCACACGTTTATTATTTTTTTTAGAGCCAGTTTTGCCTATACAGCATAGTAATCATGTATAAAACCCTGCTCCACGCTTTACAGTTACCAGTCACCACCAGAACGAAAGCCCAGTAACGTCAGCACGGCAAACTGCCTGCTTTGTGAATCAGAAGTCTCCTCCTCTCCCACTGACCGGCTCAGCTGCGGCTCCGAGGAACACCATCCAGCTCCTCACTCAGCGTGTTAACAAATCCGCTGCAGCGAACTTGGCCAGGCTGCAGAACTGGGGACTTGCAAACGGATTCTGCAAGAACTTCTTTTTAGAAAGTTTCCCAACTTAAGCCACCAGTGAACTACCAGTTTACTGGTTATATTAAAGAAACCAAACCACAATATAGCTAAATTTATCACATTATTTTTTAATAATAGATATTTTGGCATTATAGAGTTAAGAAATCCCATAACCCAGGCTTCCTGAAAAACTTTTCTTAGTGATTACTCATGTAAGCAATGAATACAGTTTAAAACTAAAGGCTCTTATGATCTCATGTGTCTGGTATTTAGTCAAAGCATACAGCAAATTCTTAAAAGCTGATCTAATATTATCAGTTTTTAAAGAAAGTTTTCATGTACTGAATCCTTTTAAAGGATGTTCCAAGTTGCCTAACACTTGGGGTGAGGATTATTTTTTTTTTTTTTTAAACATTTAACTTTAAACTCTCATCACGGCTACTATATTCTTCAACATACTTTGATGAGTTAACTATATAAGAAGTGGCATTCCTGCCTAAAATTAGAAAGGCGGAAAGATTTGAAATGTTCAATATTTCGGTATTTAGCAATTAGATATCTTTAACTTGCTGTGGCTTTATCCTAGAGAAAAAGGACTGCTGATACGAAGTAGGCTCCCTTATTGCCTAGCCGTTGCTCTGCATTGAGAGCACCTTTAACGGATAATTCTAGCCACCTACTCTATACATAGCTCAGATTCACCTGAAACATCTCCCTGGTTTGCCTTTACAGAGCACCACCTACACGTTTACAAAAAAAAAATCAGAAGATGTGAGGGGACAAGAGTACTTCAGCTACAGAGAAATAAGCATTCCTATAACCAAAGCCATTTACTGTTTTCCCTTGAGTCCACGAGGAGACAGATGAAAGTGAAAAACCAAATCTAAACCGCTCCAATACAGAACATTAGCTATATAAAAAGAGGGGGAGTCAAAAATAGCAGAGCAAGGCCAGCAGGAATGAGAGCTGGGACAGCCTATTCCGGGAGTCAGGAAGTCATTCAAGGCATTCCAAGGTAAGAGGATGGAAGAGGCATAAACTGGAGTCTGCCACTCAAAACTCCTACAACACTGACAGCTTTAAAAGTATTCAGAAAAGACAAATTCTCCTTTTATTTGCTGTAAAAAGAAAACCCCAACCCACACACACGCTTCTATCACCTACCTCAGGAACACAACGAAAAATCTCCCTTAATTCTTTCATTAAAATTGCCAAAATCTGAAAAAGCTATCAGAGTTTCTGTGTAAACTCCATGGCAGAACCACCACTCCACAGACCAATCTTTTAACGTGCCAAACGCCAACGAAGATACAAATTACACACCCTGGAAAGGGAAATGCCGGCTCCAGAGTTTTGTAGAGGTCTTCACAAACATGCTGCAAAATATCCACTCATTAGCACAGAAGTTGCAGAGTAATTTTACAACTCTACGTGCTGTCCTGGGGAAGTCTAAGCAATTCACAGGATGAGGCTGTCTGAAGGACCGGGTGATTTTTTTCCCCCCCAAGAGATGTGTGCAGCAGGGAGAAGTATGCAACAACACATTTCTACCCAAAAAAACCAACTGGAAAAAGGAAGTTCCATTTCTCCTCTGATTATGATTCTTAAAACAAACTCGTGCAGATAATAGCATCAAAACAACTACTTTCCCTTAAATAGAACAGGCTACACCCACTAAATACATATGCAGACTTTTATGGCAAATACGAAAGAAAACCAGGGTTGAAGCACCGCTCAGCCGAAGTCCAGCTCACACCAAAAACACAAGCACAATGTGGAAAACAGTTGACAGCAAATTGCTTTACTCTCTTTTCCATAGAATAGTAGAGCATTTCATTTTACTTTCTACAAGGAAATGTAACAAGCTTTTTAATATGCTGAGTTCTAGAAAATCTCATCCCCCCCCACCCACCCAACTGTGCTGTCAATATTAATGAATTCACATTTACAACAGTCTTCTTTAGCAGAAAACTTCCTGTTGGACTTTCCATTTCATTTGGGCCTTAATTATTTTCAATGAATAACTCAGTGCCATTAAGAAGTCTTCAAGAACGCATCCAAATGTAAATTAGCAATACTTTCCAAAATAATACATGAAAAAATTACGACAACTCCAGTATTTCCATCTGCTCCGCCTCTCCTCAGCTTCCACTTCAGAGGGAAATGAACTTTCAGCACACTAAGAAAATAACTTCTGTAATAAAACCCAGCTCCTAAGGGTTACACTTTAACAACAGACAGCGAGCCCACCGGAGCTTTGCTGCCAGAAGAGAAAGCTCCAATTCCCTCTTACTACATCTCTTGCCACGTGCTCCCATCCCCTCGCTCCATTTTCTGCTTTTTTACTAAATTAATAAGCTTGAGGAATCTGATAAGTTAACTTTGGGTCTCTAAAATAAGTTCAGAGCGTTAGACTGCACACTGTGCATTTTATATTTGAATCACGCATTTCAAGACATTTTTCCCTGATGAAAGGAAAATACAAATTTCTTGGAAACTTCTTAAGTGTGTATGGAAAGGTTTAATTCTCTTGTTCAAGATTCTATAAAATAAACAAAGATTTGCTTCACTATTCCCAATTTGCCCCAAATAATAGTTTCCAAATGTAAATTCCTTCTTAAAACTTCAACCATACGTAAACTGAACTTAACAGTCAATATAAGAAAAAACTCCAAGGCAGGGAACTACACTTTAATCACTAAATTTAGAAGAGGATGAAAAAGTCAGGAGTATCTTAAAACAGAGCCTATCTTTATATTCCTATCAGTTTTAAAGAAACTGCTCTTCACTATGCTTTTTAGCCTGGAGAAACAATTAAAAAAAAAAAAATCTGAGAGCAATTCCTATACAGCTAAGGCAACCGTATGCCTCATGAACTGTTAAAAACCAGCACAAAACACAGCTTTAGGCTGTGCTGAAGCATCAGTGTCCCATGGAAGCAGCCAGCCTTTCAGATTTTTTTCCTCCAGAAAGCTGCACACAGCGCCAAACGTAGTCAGAAGTAGCACAAGCTACCTCCAGCTTATGAGGTCCCCAACAAGGAATCTTATAAACAGCTCGGACTCTGGTGTGGAGATTGAGCAAGAAGCATCTGAGGAAGAGACTAACCCATGACCAGCTCTCCTTTCACTAGCGCATGTGACAGGAACTGTGTCGGTACCGTATTTAATTTTTAACTACACTGTCTCAGTACCAGGTATTTCATCTCCCAGCAGTTGGAGAAAGTAGTAACAAGCAGCACCTAAGGTCAAATCTCCTCGCATGGCACAGCTGTAACTCCTGTCTTCAAAGCCTAGAAATTTTGAACAAGGATCTAAAATATTATTAACAATATTTTATCTTCAAATTACTTACACATTTGAACAGAGATTACTTAGCCGACACAGAAATAGGATTCAGTAAGAAATGTTTCCAAGTCCACTAAGCATGTGATGATAGAATTATAAATCCATCTCCATAACACACTAACTGTGCTCACCTCTGTGTGCTAGAAATATTTGCTTTAACTCCTTGAACTTCTACAAAAGGTCAATGTATAAACAGACACATTTTACTTAGGTGTCAGGAAAATAAGAGGTAGCCAAAAAGGGGAAGTTCTGAGCCAAAACGCAAGCGACTTCTACATCATAAAAGCCAGGGAACCAAACTTCAGTCGAAAGTACATTTTGAGTTTTCATGAGGACTCAGAATAAAACTTCAAAATTAAACAGAACACTCTCAAACACCTCAGGCACACTACAAAACTGTTCATGCAAAAAGTCCCCTAAAACATCCACTTAAGAAAAATTTCCTTTTACCACTTCAGTTCCCTTAAGTAAAAACCCAAATGAGTCACCAGCGTTGGATTTAGAAGTGACCAACTCTAACAGAAGAGTTTGTCATCAGTTTGACTTCCACAAAGCAAAGGAAGCTTTCCACGCATTCCTCTCCGAGGCCAAGATTTGACTTGGGTTTTTCAAAATTACACTTAGTGACTGGGATTGCACAAGAGCATCCATACTGGGAAAGTATGGACGGAAGCTTCACTGTCCACTAAATCTGTTCCGCAGTATCCGAAGTAGGATAGCTTGATTTTTACTTCTCTATGTTCTAGGTCTACCATAGCGTCACTTTTTGATGCGCACTGTGGTTGCGTGAACAGAGAAGTATATTTCCACTGCCCTAAACAGAGCTGGGCCACAGTCACAGGTACCCAGTGATTCATATCAGCCTGGACAAATCTTTGCCTCTGTAAGTTTCAAAAAAGGTTTATTTCTCCACAATTTCAAGTCCATTAATAATACGTTTAATACAAAAATATGTATATTCAATTCTGAAAGACATTTTAGGATTTAGATGTTCCTACATGTTTTTATATTTGTTTGTCATAAACCCCTTTATCTTTTGCAACTTTTGGGAGGATAAGTCTACCCTGAATCAATTTGCAGCTGACGAACACCCTCAAAGAAGTAGAGCGAGAAGCTTCTCAGATTTTCAGAAGAGCGCCTCACGTTTTAGACAGTATGTACTCCAGCAGTCCCGTTAGAATCCATTCGGCAAGTCTGCAAGCTAATTTTCAGCTGGTCATCATATTTCTAGCTAGCAAGGCTATTTTCTCAGGAAATACATTACCAAAGACTGAAGAAGTTGCAGTACTTATGACAGCTAGTCCTACTGTAGGAAATCACAAACGCCTTCTCATGAACATTCCTGTGCATACACAACATTTAGCTGTGCCCTCAAAATTATTAATTCTGATTTTGAATCTAGAGATATGTGCCTTTCTCATACAATGGAGAAACTGCAAGACAAGATTTTACACCGCTGCCTGGTTTGAGACAGCTGTATCACATCTGGCAGAGCAGGGTCTGAAACAGTTAATTTTATCAAAGGCAGAGAGATCAGCTGATCAAACAGTGCTTTCCACAGTGACCCCTTCCTGTTTTCTGTTTAGAACAGCAAGCTTGAACTCCAGCAACCAACAAACCTCAAACAATTTTACTTCTTCTTTCAAGCAGCAGAAAGCAAGGCAAAAAAAAGAACTTGCATATATTCCTCATTCTTTACAGAAAAGCTTTCAAATCACATTTATAAACGTAACATTTCAAAGTTTAACTTCATTGCTTTTCAACATTTTATCTAAAAGCTTAAAAAAAAAAGCTTATTTTTTTAATGAAAGTGTTGTTAAATTTGAGAATAATTACACCTAAAAAATACAATGGCTGTATTCACGTTCCTTGCTGCTGAAGATCTTATTATGAGTGACCATCACATCCATCCAAGCTTTCAGAGTTTTTCCTTTCAGGTAAGAGAGTAAAAGGGAGAGGCTGAAGTCTAAAAGATAAGTAAGTTTGTCCTGCTGCTACCTAATGCAAGGTCAGTCGTACCTTTTCTCACGTGTTTAGTTTTGCTTTCTGTTAGAAACTCTGTAGCAATTGAAAGCCAAAATCAACTCACACTTTCTCCTCAAAACAAACAATTGTAGAAAGGAAATAACTCCCTCAAAAAGTGAGTTCATGAAAATGCTGCAGGACATGCCTATACACAAGGCATGAATGTTTCAGGGCAACAATCTTTTTATGAAAATATTTACTTATGATTTGATTCAAATGCCATCAAAACTTTAAGATTGAGAATACAGGTAACCTCTGCCCCAGAATATTAGTGTTTAGTGATAGAAAGTTAAGTCAAACATAAATTAAAAGCAACAGGAAGTCAACTGAATGGAAGGATGAATTAAGGAAAATCAATCAGAAGCAGTCGAGCAACACAGCCAAACACCAGTGCAGCTGAGCGATATTTAAAGCCTAAACCGAGTAGATGACTCTTAAAAGCAGTATTAAAGAGCAGTTACCTGAAGTTTTCAAGAAACAATGTTCACAGAAGGCAATTTTAGCATGAATTTACCTCCAGAACTGGTCCAGCTCCTAGAATAGTTCTCTCCACACCACTTGCATACCCTTTCTGGCTCAGTGCTGTGAGGCAGTGAATTAAGAAGTTTGTGCTTTGAGTTTTCCCAGACCCACTTTCACCCGATATAACTATGCACTGATTAACGTGTTTTTTAAGCATTGTGTGATAAGCCACATCAGCAATGGCAAAAATATGAGGCTCCAACTTCCCAAGTTGATGATTCTCATACATCTTGACATATTTAGGATTATAAATGGGCAGGAACTTGAAGGGGTTAATTGCAATCAGAATACTTCCTGCGTAAGTATAAATTTTGTGCTTTAGAAAGCGGCATTTGAGATTCTCTAGGAGCGTTGTCTCTGTTAAGTTGGGGAGATTGCACAAGTCATCAAAGTCCTCCTGATGCCACGGAAGAAAACCCCTTTCAACCAATCGCCGAGCATCCGTCTCCTTGGAAAGCAATTGCATCTGGACATATTTGATGGTCCCATCAGAGTTCCTTTCTTGCAAAAGAAAGTAGTACCCATCCTTTTGCGGATGCTCATCCTGAGCACGACGAGGCCAGAGTAAAACTCTATGAACCGGAGAATCATTCACATCAAGTACCCATTCTTCACCACCCGATTCTTTCACCTCCACAAGAACATAATGTTTTGAGACATCCAATTTTAAGATATTAATCACGTCCTTGATGACATCTGAAGACGTGCTGTCCTTGGTTGCTGTCACTTTGCAGCAGGGAGCACTTTCTGTCGAGAGTTGGGGATAAATATGAAGATTATATGCTGCCTTTGCCTTGCAAACTGCACTGTCAGCATCTTTTAAACTCATTCTGCCCCTAAATGGGCTTCAGTCTTCCGCCTCTGCTTAATATGCAGTGCCCATCGTCTAAGGGAAAAAAAGGAAAAGAAAAAAAAGTCAGGTGTTAAATAAAATGCGTTCAAGGTATTATTTTCTAGAAGATGAGAATAAAGTTATTAAATAATCAAGTTATTAAAGAACAAAAGCACTATTCATGCACATCAGTGATATTACTTCAAAGTCTGTTTAGGCTGTCCCATGGAGTGGATAGCTGTCACAATATCTCTCCTCTTTTCAATTTTCTTTCTATTCCCATGCCATCCCTTCCTCGCCCTTACGGCAGTACAAGCGTTCACACAGCCACAAAGCAAACTGAACTGGAATAAATGTCCAAATCGAAAACTTCCTTGTTTCCCCAGGTTAGTTTTAACCCAGATAATTTCCCTGACCTGGTTCACTGTAGGGCTATGCAAACATTTATTCATCCTCCCACATAAACCCTCTTAAAGCTGCACAAGCAATCTGAGGTAGAACTAGGGTTTGATCACTTCTTCAATCGGCAGTGGCAGTTCAGAGCAGCCATGAAACGGCAGCAGGAGCAGCGCTTAGGTGCAAGGAGGAAGATGGTTCTGATGCCGAGACCTACGCGTTTTTTTTTCATTTCCCCCAGCTGACCTCTTTTCACGAAAGCTACAAGACAGGTACAGCATTCACCCCACTTAAGTGTAAGGAAAGAGTGTCTGTAGCTGACCAGTGCAAACACTGCTGTCAGCTCCTCCTAACCCTGCGCACCGTAGTGATTCCTTGAACACGCATAACTTACCCAGACAAGAGACTGCTAATTTCACCTCAGTGAACCACATCCTTGCCACAGAAACATTTGAACATGCTTTATCTTCCATTTTAGGCAACAAAGTAAAATTAACCTCATTGCAACTACTTTTCAGTTCAGCTAACAAGATCCTAAATAACTCACTTCATTCACAAACCTTTATGTCTATCACATCAACTCCTTCCTCACTGGGTTTCAGGAACTTCACACACAAGCCTCCAAAAAACATTCATTCAGATTGCTTTTTTCTCCTTTCATCCCTGACACAGGCCAACAATCTAACTTCCACCTAACATCAACCTCACGGAAGTCAACCTCCTCCTTCCTGCCAAGTTAAAAGCCTCTAGACCTAGTAACATTCTGTGCCTTTGCCAGTGAGTTTTCGGTACACCCAGATCACCAGGACTAGGTTTGCTTACACTGCTTTAGTTCAACAGTTTATTAGATTATCAACGGGTACTAAGAGGAGAGGATAATGAAGTACCCTCTTTGTTTTAACAGTCTGTAAAACTTCAGATCCAGAATATCAGTTCATTTTTGCTTCAAGAACAAAGGGTTCTAATTACACACTTAAATGCTGAATATATAGAAAAAAGAGGCAGAGAAATGCCAATGAAGTTGCTTTTAGCAACTAAACAACTGCACAGGAACTTGCACAAGGCCACAGAGCACAACCATTTCAAATTAAAATCAGTGGAGTTGGAAGCATTTAGCTGCAACTTCCACTGCGAGTAATGAATCACTTCACAGAAACATATGACACAGTTCTGCCTTACAAACAGCCTCCGAGTACAGAACTGTGCTTTAAGGGAACTCTGAACAGTAAGCTTACAGAAGACGTTGTTGTGCAAGCTGGATCATTTTTAGTGGCTGCTCATCAAAAGGAAGGCTGAGCAAGCCACAGACGGCAAGACAAACCACAGCACATCCCTGGCGAAGCTGTATGATCCCTCCGAGAATGTTGGGTTTTTTCCCCTGTTAAATTTCAATCTCCATTCATTAAGAAGAGCTTATTGCAAGAACTTGATTATACAGAAGGATGGAACAGCGAGCTCAAAGTCCCCTCTCCATTTCCTGTAATTATCACTAACCAGTAGCTAATAAGTCTGAAGTAATTATGCAAGTGTACAACCATTCTTAATCTACAGAAGCTAAAACACCTTGACATATAGTAGAATCTACAGTAGACTACTGCTCATGAGGAAGATGAATCTGGAGCACAGACAGAAAAAGAGAACAACAGTGACCATTTTCCTGTCAAGTTAGCCAGCTAGTTCAAGGGAGACAGTCTTGTGCAGACTTCCCTTTTTTTTTCTCCCAGCAATTAGTTTCAGACAGGCAGTCTGGTATGGTAGAGGAAGTCCCCTCAGTGAGCATTTTCACCAAAACAGCACCCTAAGAAATGTAGCACCAAATTTTTGGCTACAAGGAAGAGCTGAACCCAGGTGCTGACCTCCAACTTTACTGATAGATGTTTCCTAACCTCATCTCTTGTCAGCTAGCAAGATATATCTGGCACATTGCTCAAGACTCCCATATCACACTTTCCAAAGAGGAAACCGGAACAGAGATGGCCTCTTCTCTACCGGTGAAAAACCCAGGCCAATTACAGTAAGCAGCAACGTGACAGCTGGCAGCATCGCTCAGGTGTGTACGACTGAAGAAAAAAAAAAAAAAAAAAGGAAGAGAAAGACCTCTCATCCTGAAGACGACAGACTTCTGACAAAGCAACTTCAATGTATTTATGCTGCATACAGACTTCTGAATTATGCAGCCACCATACAACTTCATGGAATTTTAAGCAAGCATCCATTACTCTACAAGAATGATTTGGAAGATAGTCTACAGTAGAAAGAACCTGCTGAAACGCGGTTTCGATGCACAGGCACCCCAGCAGTAAACAAAAAGACAGTTAGCATAATACTGCCCCATTTTAATTAGATATGAAATCCAGACACTACTTGCTTGTTTTCAACAGCACTGAGCTTTAAGATTGCTCTTTCACTTGACAGCTTAAAACAGATACACTACTTTGAATCATTTAATGCCGATTATGAGGCTTTAAGAAGAAAAAAAATATTTAAATTCCAAGAGTCACTTTAGGAATAGCAGCATCCAATTACTGTTAATTCCTTTAAATCAATTCTGCTTTTGTTACCTACAGTTTATTTACCTGAAAACGCACTACATGAGTCCCAGAAGAAATAACAGGATGCTTTAATGAATCTACCTGAGAACCAGAATGAGAATACCTAGCCATTACAAATAGAGGTCTGAGGAAAACCCGCTGCTCTCCAACTACTTGTGAATTTTCTTAGAAAGGATATCAAATTCTTTTGATGATAACACTGCTGTAAAAGTGACAGACTTTGGTATACCTCTGACTTCATACTAAACAATGTTTTACGCAACAAATTAGAACATAAAAGCAAAAAAAGCATACACTGAACAGATTATAAATTCGTTACCTAATGAATTCCAGTATTCAACTAAGGACAGGTTATCATCAAGCAACTGGAAGATCAGATTCTAGCGAAGGTGTATTCCTGGCATGAAAGTAAACATTTTCATGATGGTTCTAAAAGAGAGTTACTGATAAAGAATTTATCATAAAGAGATTGAGATGGCAGTAAGTAATCAAAAAGCTAGATCAATTATATAGTTCTGTAGTAGAGGAGCAATAAAACAAACGCTAACCAAATTTCAGCTCAGTTTATAGATATATAAGTTATCCAAGAAACAATCCACACCAGCGGGATGGAATGGGAGCTATCCTGAAACAGGTTTGAAAATCATAACGAGTAATCTGGTATTCTAATATAACACCACAAGCACGGCAGTGAATGTGATTCCCAAACATCAAATGAATATTTAGTTAGGCAGCTGTATTACCCTTGTACTCAGAAGGCACGTGACCAATACTGCACCTAGAATATATCTGAAATTCAATTAAGAAGCTGAGATAAGAACAGCAACAACAACAAAATCTGCTAGAAAATACCCCCTTACAGCAAAATACTCTAGAAGCTTTGTCTATTAAAAACACATGGAGGAGACCGATATCAGTTTAAGTCCTTGCACGGGGAACTAGAGTTTGGTAACAATCACCAGTCTGGAGGACAAAGCTGTAACACAAGGCAGTCGCTGGAATTCACAGCTAGACAAACTCAGACTAACAAAATACAGAAATGTCACCAGAAGGCTACCCTACGCCGCAAAAAACATAACTGACACTAACAATGAGGCCTGACTGGTAAAGTTCTTGGAAAATCAGCCAGTCCGCAATTAGAGATGTGCCTCTTAACTAGAAAAGTTAATTAGGTACCACCCTCTCATTTATGTCAAGAGTGGTCTGAACAGATGATTACAATGATTCCTTCTAATTTTATGATCTCTAGTTACTTAGAAATTTTTTAAGCAATTGAAATATTTATGCAAGGTAATTCGGCTCATCAAGGAAGCACAAACCTGAATTCAGGTGCAGAGAATACTGGAATAAAAAGGAGAAATACCAGAGTAGAAGGTAACGAAACTGTATTGGTCAGCATGCAAAACAGTAAACTCCAGAAAACAGCAGCCTAACCACCACTGTGGAGTTCTTTCTGTAGATGGAAATTCTGCAAAGTTACCTCAATTTCTTTCAATACCCTTTCTTATAAGAAGCCCCTTCCCAATGCATGGGAAAACACAAAGCTGTGTGTTAGAGAATTTAGTAAGTGGGAAGCAGAAATTGGCAGTAGGTGGACATCAACTAATTTTAGACTTCACATTCAGACTCCTTCCTGTTTTCCTTCAGATGTTTGACTTTTCACAAGCCTTTTCTAGCAGAAGTATACATCTTCACAGCACTTTAAATTTACTAAGGACAGTCACCAGCATCTACAAACCACAGTAAAGCATTAGTTTTCACCATAGTCCAGGCAGTAGATGCAAATACAGAGATAGGCAAGCTGGGCAAGACAAAAAAAAAAGTTAGACATGCAAAGCCTTTGATTCAAACCTTTTATTCAGAATGTTAGACTGTGTTAATTCTGTGGGCACACATGGGGCAACAGCTGCATGGGATGAGAGTATTAAAGGATATAGTGATACAGGATTTGCACCCTCGAGACAGTGGTTTCATTGTGACAGTATAACATATGCAATTTACTGGTACTTACTGCAAGCGAGACTGCACAGAAGTAACTCTGAAATAGCGCTACACAAATTTGCGTCTGCGGAACCAGTTACAGGCCACCTTTACTCACCTATCCTGGAAGGATAATTCCAACAGGTCTAGAAAAACGGAAGCAAGGCTAATTGACCTAAAAGCTCTTTTCAGGATTTTGGTACTTTCCCTTACCCCATCCTTTGCAAGTTCTACAAACAGTTAATTTTTTTAAGAGCACTAACATAACGAGCTTATAAGGCAACAGTCTAATGCCATATTTGTTTTTATATTACCTATCAATTAGTACCTTCATTTGCTTGTAGAAAAATAAAACCCCACCGGGCTTGCCAAACAATAATCTAAGTGAACATTACACCGGGCTGTAATGTTTAGTCCATCGCTGGAGGATTGCTTACACTTGCCACTTAAATCACCGCGTGGGCCAACATTTCAGGTAACTACTTCAATATCTTACAGCAGAATTGCAGTAGGCTACATAACTTATCAATCTGTAATTCTACTTTTTGTTCAGAGAGCATTAATAGAAACAGAAAACCAAAAATTCCAAATCTACATAGCAATTTTGACGGTACTTTCTAAATGTTGTCAAGTCTCTATTAAGCCAATTAATTTTTTTTAATACACATTAAAGCCAACATTGTCCACTTAATACTGCAGTAAAATTCTAGAAGAGAACTTTGCGCCAATCAGCGCAGGGTATCTATTTAGTTTAAATAAGGCCATAATTTGAAGCCACATATTTAGTCAATGAATCACAGCAAAGCTATAAAGGGAAAGCTACCATTACAGCAAAATTGTTGAAGATGAACTTTATAATATTCCTGTTCTCCACATTTTCATGTACAGTTCCAGTGATGCCTTCCTCAAACTAAAAGATTTAGGCTTCTCACACTGTTCATCAAGTAATTTTCAATACAAAAGTAGAAACATATAACAAGTACTTGACTTCTAATATTCTTGAATACAAGAACCACCAATAACCATCCCCAAGAGAGATCCCTCTGTTTGACCAGATCGAAAACATTTTTAAAATATTCAGCTATTACTTATCCTTGATTCCCAAAGCAAGGAATTTCCAGCAAAATAGGCTACAGAGGCAGCCTGAAGTTTCCACAATTAACTGGTAAAGGCCTCGACCCTTGTCTTCCCTCACATTGTAAGGACATGCAGTTGCTGTAGGCTGAGCATAATTCATTTAAAGTTTTTTCTACAGTGTTCCAGACATTTGTAGATTATCTGAAAATTGCTTAGCATTCTCGTGCCACTTTAGTATTTTTCTCGGTCACAAAAAGTTCTGCTAGACTAAACAACTTTGGATCCTTGGTTTTCTTTAACTAAAAGCTCTTGGCTTTTTCCACTCCGAAAGAAGTAGTTCTGAATGGAGCACGCAAATTTACAACACATTTGTTACTAGTCTTTGTAATCAGTCCTGCTAGAGAAGTTACTGCCACAAACTGCCTAACAAAGGAGAAGCTGGGCTGCAATGCAAATAATGCAACATAATACAGGAAAAAGTCACAGAAATTACCTTCATTACAGGCAGTTCCTTCTCAATTACCTTCTCTCTACTCCCAATGGCCCTCGAGACCCTGATCCCAATCTACGCCCGCAAATCACCTAAGATGCAGACCTCTGCTTCCTCTTAATGACTCAGATGCACAATTTAACCTCAAGACAAGGATACCTTATCAGGCTTACAGTGACATTAAAGGTCTACAACATGTGATTACCTTACAAAAAGCGTAATGTCAGAGTTACAGATGTACGCTTGAGTATGATTCAGAGGAAATGAAAATGTGGCCCCTGTTGAGAAAGCAAGGAATGAAGGCAAAAAACCTGAGTGTCAATGGCAAAGACAGCAAGCCAAAAGAATCTTGGAGACTATTCTACCACTTTTTTTTTGTGGTTTTCTGAAGTTTATCCTTAATAGCATTGCAACTGTCCACAAAGGAAGTTAAAATTCCACTGGTCTAATGCCGCACTTACACTGATAAGAAATTTTCTTAAGAAATTTCAGGTTGAACTTTTGTGTAAATTAGGGGAAAAAAAAAGTTCATCAGCAGAATGTACACATGTCAAAAACGTCTTTAAAAACACTTCCACTGTTAAACATTGTTGGTTTTTAAAGAAAGAGCATATTTTTCTAGGATCTGCTTTGAGTTTCATGTGGTAATCTGATACAAACAACACAATAAAGCCTAGATAAACGCCACTCTGCAAGCCACGCTTCAGTCACTTGATACATCCAGAAAACCTGATATACCAGAGACAAGACCTCTGAATTTTAATTTTCTGAAATAAAGACACCCCTAGTCCTTTCAAAAGGGGGATCTTTTATTAAAACAGCTATCTATTGAAAACAATAAATCCTTATCAGCATCTCAGGCTTTGCTTCTCCTTGATATCAGAAGAAGTAGGCCGTGTTTCTTACAAACGTGGTTAATAAACACCTTCAGCCTTCAAATTCACAAAAAAAAAAAAAAGCACTGAATCAGACTTTTTGTTGAATCATAGTTTTTAACTCTTTTCCTTGCCTGCTGAGATAGCCGATACCGTTGCATCTTTGAGGAATTTTTCCTTTCCAAATAGCTCAGATATGCGAATCGTGGTATTTGGCCATGTGGCTAAGGAAAGGCCATATTTAGCCTAAGCAATACTGAACTACGCGCATATGAGTCAAACAGTTATTCACACACAGGATTATTCTCAAGAGGTCTAATGTTTGAATCATTATTTGTCAGAAAACTCAGCCTGTACAAAGCATTACTTTCTAGGTGAACCTCACTTAAATTTTTCATCAGCTGCATTTACTCTTCCTGAATTATTCAGTTCTATAAGCATTTTAGGTTCCACAGAAAAACACTCTGACGAGACAGACAGCTGCCCTGACACTGCACGAACTACAACATTCAAGTACTGAAAAAGCTTTCTGTTGAGACAAATGTTCAAGCATGGTGACAAAAAACAAAAACAAAACAAAACAAAAAAAACCCAACAAAACAATCCCCAAACCGTTCTACAAAAACAGTTCTGTCACATTACTGCAATAACTCCTGAGTTTTATGCTAACAAGTAAACACTAAAAATTAAGAAAATGGTCTTAGATGCATCGCTCTGAGAGGCAGAGACAATGTTACTGGACTTTAAATGTAGAGTAGATAAAGAATCTCATTGGTAGTTCAAAAACAAAAATAATCAAGATTAACTCTTTTCTAAAGAAAGCCCCAATGAATCTGGAAACTAATATGAGTACACATACGTGTTAGAAGTTCCCCATGTTGCTTCCTCTGTATTACACAGATTTGTTCCTGACAAGACTCCGAGTTGAAGACACCAAAGGCTTACTAAAACTTGGTGAGTGTGACACCAGTATACTAAACTGGAATGCAAGGTTACCTCACGCTGTTACTTCAGGGCAAGACTGCAGTAACATATTCCAGCTAACAGACCTGAGATCAGAGAGCTCCTAATTACCCATGACGAACTCTTATTTGCAAACAGCTAGGCAGACAAACCGATACCAATCCACCTTTAGGAGTGATGTGGCAGGATGCTGAGGATATCTTTGAAAGGCTAACTGCGCTTGCCAGAAGCCCGAGACCATCTCCAGCCCTTTTCTACACTGACACCCACTTCCAGAAGGTGAAATGAAAGAATACGGAACTCATTTGCATCCAAAGTTCTTCTCACTTTCCATAAACAGGACTTGCAAATAAAGCTGGGTAAGAATTTTGCCAAAATACTTACACAGTAATAGAAAAGAAAGCTGAAAATTACACTGAGAAGTCATCTTACATCAGGATCACACATACCTCTATCAACTGTATAGTCACAGTAGTCACGATCAGAATAGTACGCTGCTACTTTCAGTCTACAAACATGTAATAAAAATATGAAGTTTTACTTCCCAGAGACTGCAAAACGAAACTTTTCAGAGAGATACAGCACTACCGAGATACAAACAGCTGGAGGCATACGCCAATCAGGCAACGATGGTCACCGTGATAAAGCACGACCTCAACACGGCAGCAGCACCGGTAGTTAAGAGGTGTCCAAAAATAAAACAAAGAAACAAAAGAACCCAGAGAGTTTTAAGGGTTGTTTTGGAAGATGCTGAAGTACTTGTACGGAAGTTTACAGCCTGTTCATACCGAGAGTGTGAAAAAGCAGAAGGCTGCGTGGCTGAAAGATCAACAAGCAGGAGATGGAAGTTAACATCATGCCCCGATCGACGGCAAGACCTTCCCCCCGCATACCGGCCGGGAGACGGGAGGCGAGGCACCTTCCGTCCCTCAGGCCACGTCCAGCTCCGGGCACACCAGACGCCAAACGCCCCGGCAGCGGCACATCTGCCCACCCGCCCGGCACAAGCCCAGCCGGGCACCCCACAGCTCCAGCCCGCGCCCCACGCCGGCCCCGAGCAGCCCACCGCCCCGAGGGGCTCCCCGCGGAACCACCTCTCGGCCCTCAGGCTCCCGAGAGAAGGGACACGGCCTCACAGCTCCTGCCCGCCAGGAGCCCCCCGCCGCCTCGCCACACCGGCCCCGGGGCTCGGTGGGCAGCGCCGTCCCGGCTCGGTGTGAGACCTGGTCCCCCTGAGGCGCCGCTGCCGCAGAATTCGGTCACCTACAGAGGAAGAAAGGGAGGAAGAAAGAAGAACGAGCGCCCACCGCCGGTGTTGGGGGGGAGCGAGGCCGCGCGCCGCCGTTTCCCTCAGCCGGTGGGCGAAGCGCTGGCGACGAGCACCTCCGCCCGCCACAGGCCCCGCTCGCCGCTTCCGGGTGGGGGGGGGGGGGGGGGGGGCGCAGGGCGGCGCCCATTCAGCGCCGCGCGCAGCACTGCGCATGCGCGCCGGCGGGAGGCGCGAAGCGTCGCCGCGGGTTGTGGCAGCCGGCGCTCGGCTCTGCGCGGCCGCCTCGCCCCCGCCTGCGGCTCCCGGCGCAACTCGGGAACGGCTGCTCCTCGGGAGCCAGGTGCTTTCTGAGGCAGGGCCCTGCGGCGAGAAGCGGGAGTGGGTGGATTCCTGTCAAAACCAGAAAACCCCAGTTGCGCCCTCGGAGGGGATCCTCGCCCGTGAGTGTCGCTGGTGCTCGCTGCCCTTTTCCAGAGATTTGTCAGAGCGCCGGGGCAGCGCAGGGGATCCCTAGCGTGGGTCACCAGCTGCAGGGAGTGGCCACCTCCCAGCAAAGTCCTGGGGAAAGAACAACGTTTGGGGTCAGCCATGCCGCAGGCGTTGCCAGGCCCTCATCTCTCGCTGTACCGTGGCGCTGAGGGGAGCGGAGCGGCCCTCTGCGGGTGCAGCCCGGGCGGGTGGCAGCCCCGCGGGGGTGAGCGCCTGCCCTGAGCGGGCCGGCTTCTTTCATCCCTCCGCGCCGCCAGGGGGCGCGCTGCTTCTTCCTCCCCCGGCGCGCGCGGGCGTTGCTGCGCATGCGCGGCGGTTCGAACGGAATGGCGGCTGAGGCGGCGGGAAGCTGAGGGAAGGGGAGCGTTTCATCTCTTGGTTTTTTTTTTCGTTCGTCGCCGTTGTCATCTCCCGCTCTGTCTTTGCAGGATGTCTGGTCTGGAGAGCAACTTCGGCGCTGCGGGGGCGAGCGGAGAAGTGTCTAAGACTAAGCGGAAAGGTAGCCGTGGGGTGAGGGGGGAGCCCGCTCCGGCTGAGGCGCGGCGGCGGGCCCGGCTGAGCTCTGTTTGCTCCTTCTTCAGGAGGAATAATCGTCAAGTCTCGCTACCTGCAGTACGATAAGAAAGACGCCAAGAAGGTACTTCGACGCCTCGCTGCTGGGCTCAAGGGTCCTTCAGCAAAGGATAGAAGGGGGCTGAGGGGTGGCTCAGATTTGTGGAAACAGGACCCAAGAAAAAAAATTACTCTGCTGGGGTTGTGAGGGACTCCTGGTGTATTACTAGATACAGACTGAGATAGGAACTTGGGACCGTGACTTGCAAAGCACCACAACACCCTGGGATTGTAGTTTTTTTGTTAGCGTTTGAGTTGGAGGTAAGATAGAATCATAATCACTGCCTATGTTCAGTATTTTCTGTTTCTTAATTGTCAGGATACTTCAGCGAATTCCTGTTCAACAGCTACAACTAAAATATCTTCTACAGCTAAACCAAGATCAGTTCTTCCTCAGAAATGTAAAACTTCTGCTGGTAGGTTTTACCAGAAGAATTTTAAAGCTATTTTTTTTTGTGAATTTGTATTTCCAACTTCTTGAACTCTTAACTCTAAAAGGGTGTTAAAAGATGGTATTTTGTGTTACTTGCATCACTGCCAGTTACTATCTATACACAAAAGAATTAATAAGCTTGGTGTGGGATTAAGAGTTGTAAACTGAAGTGTATTAAACTCTTGTCTGGACATTCTGATAAAAAAAAACTAATCTGGAATTGAGTCATCTCTTTCCTTTTGCACAAGGCTTCGAACTACTCTTTTACTATGCCCTCACCATTGCTGTGCTTTTTTTTATTTAATCTTTTCAATAAACCCAGTGTAAATAACTGAAAATCTCCATCTGAACAACAGTCTGGTTTTATTTCTTTTGCAAGAATTGCAAAAGAATTTTCTGGTAAGACCTGAACTTGACTGCGAAATCCTGAGGAAATAACATTATTCCCTTTTCACATGGGGGTGTTGTTGTTGAACTGTGAAATGTTTAAGAGGATAACATTCTGAGCAACCTTATCTCCAGGTAGATTATACGTATGTTCTCTAGGTAAAGTATGCAAATGGTGTATATAAAGTAAACCTGTAAAGGTTTGCGTAAGATCGCCACATATTAGTGAAAGCTTTTAAAATTGTGAGCTTGTGCAGAAACTGTTGTAATTCTTTTAGTTTGATAACGGCTTCTTTCTACAGGTGTTATTTCTAGCTCATTAAATCAGAGTAGCTTTGAGAAAGGTGACTTGCAGTCCACTTTATTAGATGAAGGTAAAATTAGTCGACCAGACCTTGATCTTTCAGCTATTAATGGTAAGCTTCCACTCATACTCAATTTCTTGTTTAATTATTTTTAAGCGGTGTGCTCTAACTTGATGATAAGTAACCCTTATATTCTTCTGTATTCACAAAAGGATTTTGTTAAATAAGGTGAATGTGGTTTCAAGTGTCTTTAAGCAGAGGCATTAAGACCTTTGAGGTTTAAATTAACCTCTCAATTTTTAGTATCTATTGGGTGCCCTGTTATTTTGTTTGAGATCAAATGTTAAAGAACAAAATACTCTCAAGTCTTTGTTCTTATAACGGATGGGAGTTAGATTATCAGTCCCTCTGAAAATTCTACCACATCTATCTGTAACTGTCACTTGAACCTAAATGCTTATGTGATCCATGTTTTCTCATGAGTATTGTCAGAGACAGAAATAGAGCACAGGTCTTTTTTACTGGTACACATAAGTTTAGAATTATCTTTGCCTTTGAAGAACCTGATGGTATGTTGACCCACCCTATGTACTTTGGTAGAAGAGAGAAATAACTTTTCTGTTCTGATACAGATAAAAGTGTCCGCAAAAAGACTCCTGGTTCAAACTCTGCTTGCAAACAAGATACAGGGACACAAAGGAAAACGAAAAAGAGCGTGAGTCTCACTGCTTTTGTTTGTTAAGCATATTTATTTTGAAATGTGTGAAAAGAAATTGTCCTGTTTATCTTTAATTTTGGTAAAACCTTTGAGGTCCTGGATGATTTAAAGGCTTTTGGCAGAAGTCAGATGATAAGTCTATTCTGCTCCTAGTGGTATTTGTTTTGCTTATCAGATGTCTCAACACTGACCAAAGCTTTGAGTCCATTTCTTGTGGTAAAGAATCTGCTTCAATTTTAGCATATCCTCAAGTAGATTCCTTTTTTTTTTTTTTTTTTTTTTTGTTCCTGCCCATACTTTTTAATTATGTCACATTATCTTTAAATATTTTCGGAACTCCAAACTAATATTGATTCAACAACCTAATTTGAGGTGCCTTATTTAGGAAACTCATTCAGTGTAGCACTGAAATTTCAAGTTCTCTACCAGTATTATGGAAGTCTGCTGAAAATGTTATAAAAAGTGGTGGAACAAAGGTATATTTAATTAACATGTCTTGTTTAAAAACCCAGACTTCTTTCATTGAGCTGACTTGTTGATGATGAAGATTCTAGGCACAAATTGGACTTTCAGTAATTTACCTGAACACCAAAAAAATAATTGTTTAAATGCCAAAATTCATCTAGTATATTCTTTTCTGAAGGGGAATGATTCTGATTCTCTGATGGAAGAGCTGGAATCTCAGACACTGCTTTTGACTTACCTAAGAGTAAAGGTGAGAGTCAGTCAAGTGTTGGGTGCTTTGGATATAATAAGTTGATGTTGAGGAATTGTTTAATTTCTTGTTTGTGCTTTTTGATGTGTAGAAGTTAGAGATTTTTTTTTTGTGTGACTTTATACGTTTAGGGTTGTAAAACTGTATGACTTGCTCAGTCTCTTGGAGTGAATTCAATGCCAGTTTATTAAGCTGGTGTTCGTTCTTCATGAAGTTGGGCTGTGTAGAAGTTTTGGGAAAACCGTGAGTGAGAGCGTTCGGAGTTCAAGGTTGTAGCAGTGACTTTGTTAACTCAGTGTGTATATGTGTATTTTGTCCTTTGCAAAAAATATTGGCAAGGGTGGGGCAAGAAGGTGGAAAGGGGCTTTGTAATGTACTGTGCTTATTGCATGATGTCTCTGATTTGTTAATTGAAGCTCTCTGACCTGATCTGAGGCTTACATTTATTTCTTCAGAATATGTTAATTACTTAGATGTAGTATTACTTTAGTTGTGAATATTTTTTGATGTAATAGGCAGGAAAAAATCTTTCTGAGCTGGAGAAAAAAGCAGAAAAAAACTTGCTAATGTTGTGTGAAGAAAAGGAGAGACAACAGGAGAAGCTCTGTGAGTTGAAGCGTGAAATTCTACTGAAAGAGAGAGAGCAGAAACTTGATGATGCGTTAGACAAACAGGTGGGCTTTATTACAATTTATGCTTCTGCTGTATTTAAACGGGCTCACTTATTAAGCAGCCCTTTATCCAGAGAGTGTTTCTCTGCTTCTGTGGCCTGATAGGGTGCAATTTTGAGCATCTTAAACAAAATAAATATCTTCTTCCTGTTGTGGTGTGTAATGCTCTCTAGTAACCTAAGTAATGCCTTTGTCACGTGTGTGTTGTCCCTTGTGGATAGGCAGGAAGGAGAAGTTAGAGCTGTTGGGCAAGGGGGCAGCACTGCTTGCCAGAGCAGTTTACAGTTGGTGCACAGGAGATGCAAGTGTCTTCAACAACGTGAACATCCTGCAGTTATGCAATTCCGGTTACGGCTAGAGCTGAGATGCTGACACTTAGCAGCAGTGAACATCTTCTGTTCTGTACTTGTGTTATTTTATATGTTAGACAGCAATAGCTCTGGCCTGGTTTTAAGGAGACAGTTTTCTAATAAGTAATTAATTTTTGAATAATTAATTTGCAAAACTCAACCTATGTTTGCTTTTAACAAATACGCTTTGCAAAAATTAAACAAGACTTTTGTATTTTGGAGAATACGCTGTTAACTACAGTCAGAGTATCAAATATAAAACACTTTGCCTGGTATGTTGCTGATACCTCTGAGCTACGGTAAAAAGGAAACTGGTATTGACCTAGGCATTTTGAGGTGGTAGAGGCAAAGCTATTAAACAGCGTGAGAGGAGTATCATACCACAAACTTCTTGAATTCCTCTGTCAACGAGCATCTGAGAGTGGTATTCGGGTTTTTTTTCTAAATTATTTTTCTGTATTGAGTCAGAATAACAAAATGGCTGTTTTTGAAGAAGTGTTGGTTCATCATGTGTCTTTTTCAGATGGAAGTTCTTTCTCTCCTTGTTCCTGTTTCTGAACAGTTTAAAGAGCAATATAAAAGCTTTGCACTTGCCCTGGATGCCACTAGACATGAGTTACCCATAAAAAATATTCACATAGAAGGAGATACGCTAACGTACCTTGGTATGAAAGCTTTATTCATCAAATTTACTTTCAGAAATAGTGGGGTTTTGATATGCTAAAATTCTTACATTGTTACTGCTAGATCTATCTGTGGCCTCTGGAGGAATTTTGTGTGCTCTTAGAGCTTGTGTGAGCACTGGGCCACAGCATTAGTCACATGTTTTGCTATGAATGATTCTTGTCTGTGTTTAACCACTAAACTGCAGTTGAACAAGTTTTTTATCTTGCAGCAAGAAAAAAAAACCAACTTTCTAAGCTCAGGCAGTCTTCATATACAGAAATTTGCTAAAGAAAGTGTATCTTTTAACTGTATTCATGCCATTCCTCCTCCTTTCTTTTTCCTAATGGGTAAGCAAGTTGTAGAAATACTGTGATCTCTTCTTGTTTCTGTGTTTGAGGGGTAAAGTCACATGGGTAGACTTGCTCATGTTTCCTGTAGAGCTAGAGCTTAAATATATTGTGTGGTGTCTTGAATCAGGGAATGTTTGTTTAATAAAATAGTACTTCTGTTTTGTACTGAGGTCTGGCTGAAAAGTTACATTTTTTAACTGCTGATCTGCAAGAAACAAGATTCTTAAACCATTTACAATAATCTTGCTTACACTTTAAAACAAATGGAAAAGGTTTATTGAGAACTTAAAATTCTTGTAAGAAGTCTTGAAAAGAATAGATAGCTGTGTTTGGTTTGTGAATGCTAAAGGAAAGAACTGGATACATTTCATGGGGGGGGTACATGCCAATAGCAATATATGTAACTGACCAGGGAATTTTGGGTTTCAGACTTGTTTCTTCTCTTGCAATTGTCCTGTAAAAATCTTTGACATACTCTAAATGACAGCTCGGTTAGAAATTTTGATATCCTGTTGCTGGTGTTAATCTTCATAGCTAAAAATAATTTGACTTTCACAGTTTTCTCATAGTGTGTTTGTGAAAGTTCACCTGCTTCTGTGGTTACTCCAGCTACTAAGTAACCTTGTATTAACTGATGCCACCGCATGCATTTTTGAATAATATTTTAAAATCTCATATTGTAGATGAAGTGCGAAAGCAGTTAACTATCACACAGGAACTTCTGGCAGAACTTATGCCGAGCTACTCGGAAGAAAGTGCAAAAGCATCTAGTGTACTGAAAGAGCTTAAAGAAGTGTCTCAGAAACTGGATAAAGAGATTCAAAGGTATTTATAATAATCAAGTGAAAAGACTCATTGGCTAAATATTCAAAGGAAAATCTGTAGATCTTACCAGAGTATATCCGGATGTTTATTGGAGGAGGTTAATTGAGGGGATAATAGCACTGAGTTTAATTCTGTTTGTAGCAGACATCTGTGTTTCCATCTGAACCCTACCTACAGTCAAAGCAAAGATGTTTGGGGATTTTTGTTTGTGAACTGCTTTAGTGTGCTGTTTGTTGACACTTAGCTGAGAATTTCAGTGAGCAAGAACGGTCCTGGTAAAGTGCAAATATGTAGGAGAGTGGAGAACTCCAGGAGACAGAAAAGTGAACTGGAAGCACAATGTCTTAAATAATAACCATGCAAATATATAATCCTTTAGGACGTACGAGGAGAGCAGAAAAGGTGTTTTTTTTTTTCTCAAGTATGGTGTCAAGAAATACAAAGTATCACTGAGAGCATGAAGAAGAGAGAAAGCATGATAAATTTGCTTTCCTTCCTTCATTTCCCCAGAAGAGATTATAGCTAAAATCTTTGAAGATTGATAGATCATAAAACCAGACATCTGCTGCTCCTCTCCTCCAAATTCTAACCTTTGGGAAGAAAATTCACATTTTACTTTTTTTTCTTCTGGTGGTTCCATGGTAGGAGAATGATGTGAATGTCCAGGCACATAGCCTTTCAGCTTAAGCAGGAGTTAATTATCTTCCAGAGTAATTCATTTAGCTTGCTTCATTTGTTCCAGGAGCTTCACACAAGTGCAGAACCTGTCATTTCAAGTTAGTAAAGAAGTTTCTCTGCATAACCAAAGAATATGTGAAGAAAATCATGGACTAGATGTTGTGAAACACTGGTACTTCAACTAAGTCCGGGTATTGTTTTATTAATGGGGGGGTACTAAATCAATGCCAGGGGACTTGTTATCTTTTTACTTCTTGTATGAACATATAACTTGTCCAAATTTTCAGTTATACCAGGATATGAAACTAGCAGCATGTGTGCTTACTAACGGAAGAAGTTGAGTTTTCTTCTGCATGCTGCCCATAAGGAGACATAATTTTTTTTATCATGAATTTCTGTGACACCTTTCTCATCACTTTCTGCCTTAACAATACTGACATGTAAATAATAAGAAATGTTATTCTTAGCAAATATGACCTACATATTCTTAAACTTCTTGTTTTACTTTCTTGCACCTGGCTTCAAGTGCACTGATTTGCATCTCTTTCCAAAGTAGCGTTCCTTAGCGGACAGAGTATCAGAATGTAGATGTGGACTTGTGTATGTGGTACTGTGCATTTGCTGATCTCAGCAGGAGGATCTGTAGGACTGTACAGCATGGTCATTGTCGTCACGACAGTCATTGGTCACTCAGTGAACACCTTCTGGAGGAACTCTTCATTGTCCCTTTTTTCTGGATTTGCTGAGAGGAAAAGCTTCGTGGACAGAGAGTAATGAAGCTGATGCTTGGAAGGAGCCTGGTCGCTTGTAACAAGTGAAAAGTTTTGGTAACTTGTTGCCTAATTATCTTGGAAACAAATTATCCAAACCATAAATGCTTTTGTATTAGCCTGACACCTTCTCTTTAAGGACCTTTTTTTTTTTTTTTTTTTTAATAATAAAGACTATTTTCCACTGCTATTTCAATAGCCTTCATGTTTGAATATCTTCAGCGATCTCCTACAGAAGCTTTTGTTTGCATCTAGGCTTATGTAGGGCTAATACTACACAGTACACGCAGTGATGGATTTATAGGCACTAACCAGTCCCAATGGCAAGGCATGACCTACTGCCACCGAAAGTGCTGAGGCCAGAAGATTGTGAACCTGGAGAGAAACCTCAAACCTACCTACTGAGTAAGTGCCTGGGAGTGAGCGTGCTCTGTTATGAACATACACGCCAGATGTGGCATGTTTTTTCCACATACTTTCCATTTTTGTACATGGAATGCGTTTCTCTGAAAGACTTGCTATATATATATATTTTTTTTTTTTCACCTGTGCAACCTCTTCCTGTGATGGTTTTTCCACAGATTTGTTTTGTATTATCTGCATAGTGGTACATTTCTGGAGTAAGCTGTGTCTATAAAGCTTTTTGCCCTGGGCAAAGAATACTTAGAGTACTCTCCTTGCACTCCTTGAAATGCTATACAGGCTTTCCTCCTGGTATTACTAGGGATCTAACTAGATTATTGTCTCCTTTCATTAAAAATGAGGAGGAAATTAAGCTACAGTAACTGAATCAGTAAGGTGTGCAGTGCACTGAATGAGAAGTCAATATATAACAAACTATTAAGACTCTCCTTGTATAGAATATTGGTGTTTTGTTTTTTTTTTTTTTTTTCAGCAACTTACCTGTGAGCCAGTGGGAAGGCAATGTGTTATTTTAAGATATTAATCTATTACTTCTTCCTCCAACATGTTCGATGATCTACACCTAATAGTTCACCTGTGTGCTGCCATTCAGGCCGTGAGTCATAGGTGCTGCACGCAGGAGGATCATGCTCTGGGGCAGGAGCACGAGCTGCACCCACGGAGTTGGCCACTGGATGGGGAACTTTACTAGGCAGTCAAGGCATGAGTTAGCTGCGAATGAGTAATCTTTATTTTTCATGGATGGAGATCTCGGTAGAAAGACTTCTGTATGATGAAACTATTGATCAAACAACTATTTTTCCTGAGTTTGGATAATTGCTAGGATGTGTGTCCTCATGCCTTTAACCTGCTTATTGTAAGTATGTCATGCTGAGACTTGGAAAGTTAAGAGGGATCTTCTTAAATATGAGGGGAGGGGGTGAAATGAAAATGAAGTTGATAGTGTCTTGATAGCTCTGTCTCTGCACAGACGACACAGAATGTCTTTCCTAGGCTTTCTTGATGGTAGACCTCATTGCTGGTCTAAAAAAAAAATATTTTAAGAAATACTTTTAAATTAAACCCATCCTCTTTTGTCAAGTGACTTTCTACCACTGAGATACTACTGTGTGTATATATATACCCAAATGTTACTTGAGCAGCAGACGGCAATACAAATTTTCACTGTAAAGCGAAGTGAAATGCTGTTAGTTCTCCTTCCTGAAAAGGCGTGCCGTGGTCACAATTAAAGGCTCTAAATCTTTTGGTGAAGTAGTTCATCCTTGCTGCTGCAGGTGGCAGGCGTTATCTGTCCAAGCCTAAAACAAAGTGGGAGTCCCGGAGCTAAAGGCCAGTTGCGTATACAAAACAATGAAGTGCTTGGGGATGTGCGCTCATTGTTTCAGAAGAATCATAGACGTTGATTTGAGCATTCTGGGCGTTCTTTTCCTTAAATTGAACACTTGTGTAATTCTTTGTACAAATGGTAGAACAAGTGTTAGATAAAGCAGCTCTTCAAGAAAGAGTTTTAAGCTGTTTTGAACTGAGACTTTTCTATCTTGATTTTCCTGAATATTCTTTCTAAGTGGTTCTGTTTCAGCTCTTTGCAGAAGTATTTTAGGCTCCTCCACCTTGAAATAGCCACAGAATTAGATGCTGTCATATTTAACACTGTACAAACAACAACAAAGAACTGCAGAATCACTGGAGCAGAAGCTAAACAGATGTGACACCACTTATTTTGTATTTTCCACTTATTTTCTGACAATGTCACATGCTCTGAATTTGGAATCCTAAACAACTTAAGGGGTTTTTTTTATTTGGTTATCAATGTTGCCTTTTTTTTTAACCTAGAATTAACAGTGTTCTCCCTTCTGTAACTTGTATCAATGTAGATTTGTGTTCTGTCTGAACTTGTGCAGTATTTATTACCTATGTATTCATCTTTTAGGCCAGAAGTTCTTATTGACCAATTGTTATAATGTTAACATGAGGTGTTTTGGGAGGGTGCACTGTTTCCCTTCCAAAAATTGAAAGCAATTGTGAAACAAGCCAGTTAAGTCTGAGAGCCTGAGTGGTGAGGAGGGAGCACAGAAATGTAAGTACTCGTCCCATGTAAAATTATCTTTAATTATCTAAAAAAGCAATTGGCAAAGAGAATTTTAAGCTAGATTTGCGCTGCACAGATTCTGGTATTTCTTGGGGACCTCAGACCACATTCTCCTCAGTTACACTGGTGTTGCCTGGCTGTTTTGACCACTGGCTCAGGAGGGCTGAGTCAAAGCATTTTTTGCTGCGATTCCTGTGCTCCCTGCAATAGTGTCACCAGGGGTCAAAGTAAGGGAGCATCCTTCTTGCCTTTGGTGCGCTATAGCGGAGCTGCAGCCCCAGAGATAATCGAGGCCCGTTCGCCTCTTCACCAGCACCCCCCAACCCTACAATTCTTTGTTCACGCTGTCTCCCAATGGAGCTGATTCTTTGCTCATCAAGAGCAAGCAAGCAGCTCATGACCCCAGCAGATGTTTCTGCATTTTAGGCTAATGAGAACTTATTGGATTACTGCAGTCTTCCCTGCCTCGGAGTAAATACCACTTTGCTGGAGATCCGGAAACTCATACTGAATATGATAAACAAACTGCAGGCTGGACTGTGATTGCCAGGACATGAAAAGAGTTCCACAGCGGCAGAGGATCTAACAGCTCTGAAATGCACCACTGAGCCACACCAATTAAGAGCATTTCCAGTGATTGTGCGAGCATTCCTGTTCAACTCACAGAAGTGATTTTAGGTTGTTTCTTCCGCTGCATTTGTGTGTGGTCTTTAAAGCAAGTACAAGGATGGAGTACTTGGTTCGCAGAGTAGTCTCAAATGTCTCTGAGCAGTTTCTTTTATAATATTTCTGTGTTAGTGTATATGCAAGATCACTGGAGTTTTCTTAAATTTCATACATTAGGAAAGCAAATACAATTTCCCTCTTAAGACATAAATAATTTTTAGTTTAGATAGATAATGTGTTTGGAAATGGCCTGTGGGATATCAGAACTTAATTCCTTGTTTAATATCTACTGAATGTGGGGGTGGGAAGTTAGGTGGAAGAGTAGAGTTTTCAGGACTGCTACCCAAAAACATGTTCTGTCTGTGACACTTAATGCTTTCAGCAGTCAGGCTTTGTTGTATATTTCTTCAGAACTTTTTAGACAGTATTTCAGTAAGTGAAATGGTAAGCAAGTAACTACAGGAGTGCGGCACTGATCCAGGATGGATCTTGACTACAGAGCAATGTTAGTGCACTTAGACAGCTTCAGTGTCTTATGCACAGGGTGGTACAGCATCTGTATAGGCAGTACCCACAGATGTTGAGAGCCCTTACCTCTTTCTTGCTGCCTTGTTTTGTGTTGAGAAATTTGTCTTCACCTAACTGAAGAAAATAAAATTTCTCAACTTAATATGATTTGTATGATACCTCCACCTGTTCCTAGTTATAAAGGTGTCCAGCTGAATTTTGTACGTAAGTGTGGAGACCACAGCCTCTCTAGTTCCCTTATTTGTGTAGAACTTCCACCAAACACTAGACTATGCACAAACTTCTGTGGCATCAGTCACGTGTAGAGGCCGAGTAGAAAACTGGAACGTAATTTCTTGCTAAATGTCTTAATGACAGCCAATTCTGATTAAGCACAGTGCACTATTCCCATTCTAAATCAGCATCTGCCCATCTGAATGATTTCTTAGTACTGTACTATTTCAGTAATTTTTGTCAGGAATTTAAAATGTTTTACTACTGTGGAAGGTCAGCCTCTCCTGTTCTGTAGGTGATCAATAAGCATTTTTGACATAACTATTTCATAATTCTATTCTCAATATCATTATCCTGTTGTAATATGCTACTCAGATTGTATTCTTATTTTGAATGTGCCCTTTAATTAACCTTTGCTTGTAATTTTGTTCTAGAGATGCTTGAATTCCCAGGAGGCAGGATCAGTCTTGTTTCTTCCACTCTGTGTCTGGACTGGTGGTGTAGTTTCTGTAAAAAGACATTATCCTCACTGCTGGTAAGCTTGCATTTGTATGGCAAAGCCAATAGGAGGCTTATTTTGCAGTTACAGGTTTCTACATTAGATATCTCTGTTTGGCTAACAGAAAGGAGGCTGTCGCAGAAACACAAAGGGAGAACAAAACTGGAAGTTAAAGAAATGGGTGTGGGGTTTTTACCTTTAATATAAGGTTTTAAAAATTAACTAAGACCTTTTTCTTGTCTGGCAGTACATAATGACTGACACAAATGTTTTTCCATCGGGAAGAGGGGACAAATTATTCTGGCTTCCCTAAAGCTGACGGTTTGTCCTTTGGTTTTGGGGTTTTTTTTTCCGCCCATCTTCCACCAAAATCTAGTGCATACAGGACTTAATGCAGAGCTAAATAGCCTTGGTTTTGCTGTAGCGTCTTTTCTTACGTGCACAATTTACAGATATATTCTCAAAATCTTTCAATAAGTGAGTGTTGCCTCCTGTGCCTTTTTGGTCTGGTCACCTCTGTGACAAGTTAGAAACAGCACTCATGCTGAGACAGTTAACAAGGGCTAATTATTAAGGGTGTGATCCTACTACTAGACTCTTGTGAGTAGTCTTATTGATTTGAATTTTGTAATTGAGGGGGGAAAAGCAAAAGAGGACACAGCTGTAAGTAGCAATACTCAAGAATTAGTATTATTTACAGCTTAGTGTTAGCTCTACTTTTTGTTTGACAAATACCTGTCTGAATTGTAACATTACACATAATTTATTTACTGGGTAGATGGGACGTGGTGGGGGAAATTCTTTGTTCTGCAGAGTAATGATGAGGAGAATGTACAAGCAGTCAGGATAGAAATTAAATCGAGTCAGAACCAATATAGATATATTCACACCTTCTTCTGTAGACTGCAGTCCCTCCTTCACCTTTCTGACACCCTAGTATAGCCAGACCAACCCCCTTCACATCAGCCTGGACAACTGCCTGAGATTCCTAAAATTTCATGAGGAGCAGAATTACGTTTTCTGTAAACGAAATAAAAATCTGAACTATGCACCGTGCAAGCGGTGGGTGAATATGGCCCATAGATTTGACTGATGAATAGTTTTTATACATAAGCAGTTCTTACAGAACTTCCTTTAAACTCCTAACTATTACCAGATGTGGGTTGCAGGCGGCTGCTGGAATTCCAACACCTGTTGCATCACACTGAATAGGATTAATTTTGGCAGGCACAGAAAATTCCATTTCAGTAACTAAATAGTTTGAAATGATATCTAAAGCCTCCTTTTTTTTTTTCAGACCAAGCAGATCCTAGCCTTATTTACAGGATTGCACATACTTTCATAATTAGAAGATGGTTTGCAGTCTTTAGAGACTGTAATTGCCTGGTATTTCTTCTAGTTGGTAAATATCAAATAGAAAAGCGTTGATTTGGAATAAATCTCTTCTTTAAAAAAATAACAGTGATTTAAAAGGACTATACTCCACATAATGATAATTTCTAGCTGTGATTTCTGAAATGTAGAAATACACTGTTCTGTGTTCTATAGCATTATGCTGAAGATGATGGGGCTTCATTTTAGAAATGTACTCTGCCGCATTCATCAGTTCATTGCTGAACCATGTTTCTTCTTCAAAGTCCGTACGCAGAGCTCTTTCAAAGATTAAAATATGGGTGGATGCTTAGTGGCACTTTGTGGGGTTGTTGGTACATACCCCATAGATCTCAGGCGTGTGTCTAAGGAACCAGCTGTGGGTCTGCTGTATAAAGAGGTATGGGCGATGAAGTGTAGAGAGAATTGTTTTTTGAAAGCGTGATGTTGTTTCACCCAAAACATACCTGATCTGTGCCAGGACTATTATCAAAATAATTCTTTTGATTTTACCTCAGTTTTAGCCTGCTATACCATGAGAACAGCAGAGGTGCTTCATTTTAATTTTGCCTTTAATCAAAGGATTCCAACATGCTCTTAAGCATTACCCTTAGGAAGGAGGCTAACTATAGTATTGCTGCTTTGCAGACAGGAGGGTATAGAGGCATACAGTGTTCCGTGGATGTATCTAAGAAAATGATGAAGCTGAAAAAGAATTCGGAATTACCAGATTTTGCTTTATCTTTGCATGTTTTGCTTGTCTGAAGCAACCAAACCATTCCCACGTTAATGTACTTTCTATTAAGCTGATTCTCATAAAGCCGAGCTGGTTTGCTTGGGAGATGATCTCTGTGGTTCTACAGTTTGAATAAATTAAAGGAGAATGCAGCAGCAAGGAAGGACAGACTTTCTTAAATTTAGACAATCCAGCTATTTCCATTTCTAGTTAAGTTTCAAAGGCCAAGTTTTGTTATAAACCAGTTATTTTATTGACTATCGTAAACTGAAGTGCAACCTAGGTTTGACAGTGCAAGTAAATGTTGATCTCAACTGTGCCATATTTGCAGTTAGTATGAAGGAAGAGGAAACTAATATTCTAGCAAAATATTTGTAGAAAAATACACCTCTTAAAAAATCTGAATGGCAGGCATTGTATTTAATTCCATGTAAAACCAGTGTAATGTCAATTGAACTGACATCACCGCAAAGAACACTAGCGCAAGGTTTGTGGAGAGTGTTAATGTCTTGAACTAATGAGCATAATCTAACAAAACACATTACCTATTCTTATAGATACAGCCTCCCTGAAATCCTTGGCCATCATAGCTAGTACGTAGCTAATACAGCTCCTGGTACAAGAAGAATAGTGCTATCTGAGTACAATTATACATTTCTGAGGAATGGGAGATCAGAGGAAAAACCCTATATAAGATGGAGAGGAAAGATGTGTTAGGAGGGCCTCTTTTTGACTTCATGCTTTCTTGCACATGTCTTCAATTTTGGGCAAACAAGAGCCCCCTGGTAGCTCTTGTAGTGTTGTTTTGTCGTGTGAAGATACATGAGCAATGAAGTGAGCAAGAGAGGAGCAGTTGTGCTTCAATAGCACAGCAGCAAGCAAAATGGATTCAGCTTACAGAATACTGAAAGCTGCTTCAAGACGTTCTGCAACTCCTCCTACGGATGAGCTATAGCTAGAAAAATCCCATTAAAAATAAATGAAAATGACCTTTACCAAGGTGGGGAACAGTCTTTAAAAACTTCTTGTTCAGTAGTGAGAGGATAATTCTGATGTTCTTATTGTATTGAATAAAATTCCTTCAGTTCTCCGCCCTGATCGTGACATCTAGGGCAAGTTTTAAAACAGGATCTGCAAACAAACATTAGTCAAGGATTGTTGACATAATAAAAGTGATTCAGATAGGTGATTTCTTTAAAATCTTCCAAACTTGCTTGGCTATGATTTCAACTGTTGTGCCCAATCCTAAAAACTAATCAGCCTTGCAAAATACGTAGGCCTTTTGATTTGAGACTGTTGCTTGAGTTGTCTGGTATAAAGAATTTCCAGGTGAGGCATACTTGATAAAGCCCTGGCCTAGCTTTTGTTGTTGTTGTTGTTGTTTTTTTTTTTAATTTGAAAAATCTGTTCTTCCTTCTAGACTTGTTATGCCTCTCCACAAAAGTAAGACAATGCAGTTTAAAGATAGGTTTGGCAGGAAAATGTAGGCACATCTAGCAGTGTTAGCCATTACTGAAGGAAATCTGAACTTATCAAAAAGCTTAATGATTTATTTTTTTGTTAAGAGAAGTCATGTTGAAATTAGTCTAAGTTTCAAACAAGATTATAATGTAGGCACCATTTTGTTGCTCTCCTGGCTATGGACTGATCAGCCTCTGAAGTCCTGTTCCTGAAGTGGTCAGGGAAACCCTCATTCCTTTTGATGACTTTGTGTTTTGAGGGAATGCACCGACTTGAAGAAAATGTGTTAGCTAGTAATGATACTGCTAAAATATGGTGATTGAAATAATTTCAAGAGGGAGAAAAATAACTTGAAAAGTTTAGCAGCTTTAGCATCTTGATTTGCTGTTTTTCTTGTCAGAAGCTGGAAGAGAAAAGGGCCTTTGGTAAACTATCAAGTTGACTTTTGGATACAAATCTGCCTTTTTGCTAAATAATATGCTGGGCTCCATATCGGTGATTTTTAGAGGAAACGAAACTGAGGTTCAAATGACAGAGCTAACCTAGAAAAAAAATTAATGTTTTATAATTTTATTTCTGTTTTCCTAGTAGTTTACCTTAAGCCGGATGTGTAGTGTTGGGGGAAAACAAAAATATGATTCAAACTACCAACGTTGAGGGTTTTCGTTGATTCCGGGGGTGAGAGTTCAGCTCTGCTGAAGCACATCTGGGATCCTGACTTGCCTGGATTGTTTCCAGCAAGGATCAGGGAAGTAATTCCTTGGTATCTCTATGTGGCATTTAATCCATCGTTGGGAGGTGGCATTTATTCTTGTCACCTTGAGTCCCTGCTGTTGCTTTGGATATGCTTTTCCCTGATTTCTGTCAGCGCCGCTCTTACGCTGCACCCTCTTCTCCAGGCTGGTGTAGTGAGAGCTCCCCCTCCTGTCTCACGCCGGAGGGATGGAGACGGGTCGGTTAGGGCCCGGGGATGGAGGAGGACAGAGCACCGGTCCTGCCGCTGGATTTTGAGTGGGAAATTAGTTCTTTGGCAGCGCTCAGTGGAGTGCCTTGCAGTACACAGGCTCCGTTAATGGGACCAGACCGTGCAGGGAGGTGCTGTGCCCTGGCCCAGGTTGACGGGACCTTTGGGAACCTGAGCTTTTGCGACTCTTGCATCTGCCTGAGGCACGCCCGCACCTTCGGGGGCTGGAGGAGGAAGGCAGGTGGGCTCCCGGGGCCGGCTGGGCTCGGCGGAAGAGGAGCCGATGCCATAGCAGCCCTCGGGGCTGAAGGCCGGCCGGGCTAGGCTGTCCGGGCAGCAGGGAGGATGGCGAGGGTGAGGAGCGCTGGCTGGAGCCGGGAGTCCGCCGAGGCCGGGCGGGCAGCGCACCGGGGACCGGGCGGAGGCAAGCAGCGTCCCGGGGCCGAGAGGCGGAGGTGCGGGGCCCGGCCCCCTCCCCCGGTGCACGCTGTCAGGGAGCAGGCGGGGAGCCGCAGACAAAGAGCCGGGGCCGGAGCCGAGCGGGCACCGGGGCCAGGAGGGGGCGGCCCCGGGGGCGGGGACGCGGCGGGGGCGGCGGCCAGAGGCACCGGGGAGCCGAGCCCGGGAGCGGGGCGGCGGGGAAAGCTCGGGCCGAGCTCGCCGGGAACAAAAGGCTCCTCCTGCCCGCGGAGAAAGCCGTGGCCTGGGGCTTCGGAGCACCATGCCCCGCAGGGAGCCCGGCTGCGCCTGGGGGGTCCTGCTGACCCTCTGCAGCCTGAGCGCAGCCCAGCCCCGGGAGAGGCAGTGAGTACCGGGCGGGGGCCGGGGGAGCGGGGGGACACGAACCCCTCGGGAGGTGGCTGCTCCAGCCACTTCGTAAAAGCCTCTGGAAAGTCCCCTTGGGAGGCTGGGGGTCGAGGGGGCGAGCTGCGGCGGGTCCCCAGCCCGGCAGCACGTTCGTACTCGCCGGTGCAAAAGTGCATAGCACAGGGAAAGGGGGGGGGGGGGAAGCAAGAAGAAAGCCTCCTTAGAAATACCTGCCTCTAGCTCCTCCGGCGAGCAAAGCTTTTATCTGCAAACAATTATTTAAGGAATCCAGGGTGTTGCGCAGGGGCTGCCGTTGTGCTTGGGATGGCTGAAGGTAACGCTGGCTGCTCCCGCCGAGCGTGTGAAGCTTTCTTGTGGGGAAAATCATCCGAGGAGAAACATGTCACTGCGGGGAAAGCTCTCTGGCTCTTAGAAACTGAATCTGCAGCTCCTTCCAGTGTGTTTAGGTTAACTTTGATTAAGGTTCGCTTTGTTCTTTATCCCTCGCTTATTATAGCCCGTCAACTATAGCCCGTCAACGTCGGCTAGCTGCATTAACTGAGTGCCATGGAGAACTTATTTTCACTTGCTTACTAGAAAATATTTCACGTCCTGCCAAGTTTTGGTGTAACCTGACAGAGCTGTTAGTCAAATGCGCTTAAAGGATCTGTCCAGTCACTGTCAAGTTAACTGTTTAATTGCCAAGTTAAATATTTAATATTCAAATGCCACTTATGAAGTGATTTAATAGCCATATCCACGGGCGGATACTTCAGAGAGCGTTGCAGCAGTGTAGAACAATGTGAATACATGTGCTTCGCATATGGCTCTGTAGTGCTGTGCTTATGTGACAGTTTGAATCTAATCATTTCATACTGCATGCGGATGGTACTCTTTCTCTCTCTGCAACTAGATCAGCAATGTCTTTCGTACCAAGAATTTGCAAGCTAAGTAGTAACTTTTAATTGTTATTTACTATTGTTCTGATGAATTTTCAAACCTGGCAACCATAAGGTTTTAAATCTGCAAGTACCCCATGCAATTTAACTCAGATGCCACAGAGATCTGAACTTCCTTTGGGGGTAATGGGATCTCCATGGCAATGAGGCCTGCTGAGAGAGAAACATGGGGTTGGAATTTGATAAAAGATGACTTGGGGGCTGTAAAACACCATCATCCTCATCCCAAAGTGATAATTAATCATGAACTAAAGCAACCTGGTTCATGGAACTGTAGAAAGGCATGGGCTGAGAAATTTGGCTTAAAGAGTCGTATGAGGAATTGCCTCATTTTAAAAAATCCTTTTGGGTAGAAGAAAAACCCAGAAAGGTGTGTCATGAAGAGAATATAAATGTGCTGCTTACAGCCCCATGCATCAAAGAGCTCAGAGTCTGTAACGCTTTTAGTTGACAAGTTCATGGCACGGTGCCATTCAGCACAGAGGAACAGTACAGATTCCATTCAGAAACACAAGGACTGTGGTATGTACAGGAGGTCGTCTAGGGTGGCTTTGAAACTGTGTGTTTCAGAAAATAATTCGGTTTTGCCGGGGTTTTTAAACTTGCGGGGTATAACTGTTCAAACAAAAAAGTGGTAGCACAGCTGAGAATTTGAGCCCAATCCTGTAACTGCAGCTTCTGGGCTGCTCCTGCATAAACTGGACGTTCAGATGTGTTACATATATGCAAGTCTGACATTCAGAAAGTGCTGAGTATCAGCACTGAGGGTCGCTTCTTTTTTTGTATATCAAGTTGAACTATGAAAAGGAGCCATGAAAAATAATTGAGGCGAAAATGTTAGCAGTATCTAAACTGTTTCAAAACAAGGCATTATCTACAAAACTAAGGAGGTTCAAGTACCTCCTTATTCTTTCATGAACCTCCACTTTTTATGATTAACTAGTTGTATATTTAGTTTGTTTATGTATAATGTATTAGTAACTTTATATAATATATATGCAATAAACAACAATATTCCTGTTTTCATTTAAATACTAAGTATGTGTAAGTCACTTGGGCGCTCGTTGTTTCTATGTGCATTCTGTGTTCATTTCATGTGTATTATGTATAGGTCTAGACTGCTGGTGATCACAGATGTGACCCTGCAGGGGCAAATACATTACAGAGTAGTCTGTTCTTTTCCTTTTGTTATACATAGAGTGGCTCACAAATAAAGATCACACTTTTGTTGCTGTTCTTGACTGTCCACTTCCAATTTTGCTCCTCAGGGGCTATTTGATTGCGGCACCTTCTGTTTTCCGATCTGGTGTTGAGGAAGCTATAAGTGTAACCATCTTTAACTCTGTCAAGGAGACAACAGTCCAGATTCAGTTAGTTGTCAAAGGAGAAACTGTGTCACGAGGCCATGGAACAGTTCTGGGTAAGTTCCTGTTATTATGAACTTGACAACTGGCTTGTGAGTTGAGGTGCTGTGGGAGCACATCAGTATCTCTTAGAGAATTGCTCTAGGTGATGACGGAACTGGAACCACACTAATATTTAATTCATTGACTACTGCTGAACATTCTCGGTTGATTGTGCTAATGTGGTTTTGGTGTGTGTGATCTCAGACATCCAAGGTAGATAATTTTGGAACACCAAGAGGTGCAGAGACCCTGGATAATTGATACTCAATAGTTTTATAGTGGATCTCTTTCATTTTGAAACCCGAATGTTTCGTGCTGGGGAGCTGTATAAGGAATAACATAAGTTGACATTCAAGAAAAATATATCATCTACAACATCATAATCATTTTCTACCCCTGTTTGAAAATGAGTACTGGATTTGGAATCTCCCTGTCTTCAGGACTGAGTATTGCTGAGAGGTGGTAATATTTGTGCAGTTGGATAAGTCTTTAAAATCCAAGATGGATACTTCTCTGTCCTGTGTGTAAAGACAAAAGGTGTTTTGATTGTGTACAGCTTCATCCTGAATGAACTTACATTAGTCAAAATGAAGTCCAGTAGCACTGTTCTACCACTGCTAGTAGTGGTGTAAGCTGTAATGCAGACAAGGGTCAGACAATCAGGCTGTTTAACCATCGTCTTTTAACTCTTCTGTGTGTAAAAACTGGGAGTTATATAAAAGCGGTTTCCCTTCTTGGAACAGATTGTCTTTGATTTTTATCCTTTCCTTGTTGTCTTTGAAATTGGCTGACAATTGCTAAGTAATTCAAAGGGAGTGATGCTTACACATATGGACAACATATGGTAAAGAGAAATCTTAGGTATGGCAGTATCCAGCAATCAAAATAGATTCTATGAGTGTTTGTTCTGAGAATTATTCAAGTCCCCAGAGAGGCCAGGTCCTTTTTACAGCAAAATACTTCTGTAAGCATAGGGTGCCCTGTGCTGAACCCTCAGCCATGGTAGTAATCTCTAACCGTAGAGCACTTTGCAGTTTACCTTGGGCAAAAATTGTAAATAAATGTGGGCCAAGTTTGTTTTGGAGAACTCTGCTAGGTCCGACGTGCTCACCCTGCAGATTGTTTTACACAATGCAGGAAAATTGCTTCAGGTGAAATCATAATGAAACAGGAATTGCAGTTAGCAGCTCTGTGGTATGGGGTCTCCTCTCACTCAGCTGCAAATGTCTAAAATGTTAATACCTCAGCTTGCAAAGAATAATTCTCTCTCTCTTTCTCATTTTAGATAAAGGAACAATTAAACTGAAGGTGAGTGTCAATTGTTTTAAGATGTTTTTGATGAAAACATGAGGGGCTTGCCTTCAGCCACATCAGGCATTGCACTCTGAGCAGCTGCGGCATAAATACAGGGCATGTTCTGGTGCACACACTAAGGAGGAAGCAACCTTTGCAAGAGGAAGAGTGGAGAGGGAAAAGAACAAAGCTTAATCCATCACACCTCATCTGTCAGGCCCTTACACCACTGGAGAAAATCAATGGCTGAATATGTGGGTCATTGCTCAACACAAAGTTTTACCTTGTGATTATTTTGTAAGAATGGCAGTGCATATTGCTGTGTAAGTGACGTGGAGCGTTGGACAGACCAGAGAAATCCATAGAAGTGGCAGATTATTGAACTTTGTGTCTCTGCTAGTTGTTCTGGTACAACTACGTTAGCTAAAAAACATAGGCTTTTGCCAATTTTGTCTATATTTTAGCCTTTGACATTAGCAGTATTTTTGCCACCAGCATAGTCCATAAAATGAACCTTACCCATACGAAAGAGATGGAGGGAATGAGAGGAACTTTTTATTTCCAAAGAGGATCTGTGGTGGAGTGAAGTGATGATGAGTTTAAATGCAATTCTGGCAAAGGGTTCCAGTAGCCATTAAAAAGAAATTACATATGCTTACCTTAGTAAATCACTTTTTTTAAATGCTACCAATTCAGATTTCACTGTTCCTTGAAAGAAGTAATTTAGTTTATGCTGTATGTAGGACTAAGGGATACCATCCAGAGAAAAATGAAGCCATTTTCATAGTTTCTGTGAGATAATTTGGCTGTGCTTCCATGCTAGTACAGGATCTTTGTTTCCATCCCTCTTTTTAGGTCTTTGAAAAGATCATTGGCCTATAAGTAAATTAAAGCCTTTAATTTACAGAAGGCTAACTAGCTCAGTGATGGTCTGTCATGCCTAATGGGATCTCCTCTGCCTTGGTGGCATGCCTTGAGTTTTCTTTGCCTTCACGGTAATTACGATATGGCCAATGTTGATGCTGCTCTGTCCTGGCAGTAGTTAAACTGGGAATTCGGTACTAGAAAGGGTTTGCTGCTTCCCTGCCCCTTCCTACTGCGCTAATATACGAATGCAAAAGTGTTCCTTTCAGTTCAAGGAGGTAGAACACAGACCTATGTAACAGGAAACAGCAGCAGTTACACCAAATGCTATTACTTTCTTTATCCAAAGACTGTAACTCACTGTTGAATAAAAGCTACAGTGTCATTGCAGATTTCAGTTTTATTTATTTTATTTTTTCACTCTCAAATTATGACCTATTATCATCATATTTTTGTATTATCAGATTTTTTACTTTGTAATTTTTAATCTAACACAACTTTTAAAGTCTTATTTCTCTGAGCAACTGGTTGACAATATGCAGGCATGTTTGGGGCTTTTTTTTTTTGTGGGTTTTTTTTTTTTCCATCTCTATCGGTAGAGCGATGTCTGCCATAGCATGGTTGACTTTGCCGTGTAACACACCTCCTTTAGTGAAAGCTGCACATGGAGATCGAGTATCACTTTGCTTGAGTGATGAAGGAAGAGTAGAAGAGAATTTCCTGACATGTTTTTAGCATGACTTTGCCTCCTTTGAAGTTTATACATTGTAAAAGATCTAGTATGTTCTTCATTTTCTTTTTATTACTAACACATAGTTACACTGCAGTGCAGCAGGTAGCTGCTCTTTGCTCACTTCAGCGTCAGTTATATTCCCCAGAAAGCTCAAAGGCTTTTCTGTGTCTTCCTCACCTCATGGTCTGTTTTCTAGGTGCCTTCAGGACTTCGTGGACAAGCACATCTAAAAGTGTGGGGCAACCGGCATCTAGCAGAGGAAGGCTACATTTTTCACAACTATACCACAGTGACCATTGATAGCAAAGGATCGTCCGTGTTCATCCAGACTGACAAACCTGTCTATAAACCCAAGCAGAAAGGTAAAGCGACCTTGGAGAGGCTGACAGATGCTAGGGCTGCTTTCCAGCAAAACTTGTTTTCACCGGTAGATTCTAAGATGAGATACTCTGTTCAGTGTCAGCTGTGATTACTAATAAATTTCCTCTTTTCCTTTTTTAGTGTTGATAAACCTCTTTATGGTGACTTCTGACTTGAGACCAGTCAATGACAGGGTAAAGAAAACCGTTTTCTTTCACATTGTAAAATATGATGGAACTTGACAACTTGTATTTTATTCTAATGGCCATTTATGCAGAAATATAATTGGATTTCTTATTCTATTTAGGCATATCTTGTGATTGCTTGTTATTATTTACGAGTTTTTTTTCACTTGGTCACATGAGTGTTGAAGGAGAATGAATATACACTGTTGTAGAGCTAGTAAATGCAATGTAACTATGCAAAAGCAATCTGGAGAATTTGTCAGAGTCTTGCACTTTATTTAGGTAATGCACAGATATGCAAAGTATTACTTTTCTAATTAGATATGTGAATGAATGTTTATTTCTCAGGCTACTCTTACCAAAAAAGAGATGTTTAAACTCTGTCACCTTGTGCATCATACCTTGCTTATGTCAACTCAGCAGTTCATCACAAGAAGCAGAAAAGTAGCTTTGTTTCATAAAGCCTTTTATTCTTTTTTTTTTTCTTTCTTTCTTTCAGATTGAAGCTTATGTGGTGGTGAGTATCTGTCTGCCAGTCATCTAGCATGTATCCTGTAGAGGCACAAGATTCTTGTAGCCTCAAGAGGAACAAGTCACATGTCTGTACCTTTTCAAGTCCTTTATGGCCATTCCCAACTGTAACCTGCACAAAAATCTCTATCCCTGTGTCTTTAACTGATCTTTGTGTCTTGCTTTTTTGTTATGACCAACAAATATACTTGTTTTCTACTTCAGTTTCAGAAATCCATTCCCATTTTTCAGCCTGAGAAGAATTGGCTAGATTCACTGGGGTTTATAAATGTAACAGTCCCACTCAATTTCTCCCTTCTTTTCAATGCAGACACACTCCTATCCTTCATCTGGCTGGGCTGATATAGCAGGGCCAATCTCATCTCTGCACCCAAACATTATGATAGTGGACAATAGAAATTCATGGCAAGGAAAGGGTGCTCCTGTCTTCTTCCTTATGAGGTGAATGAGAGGTTCCTTCTGTGTCTAGTCTTTCTTTTTTTTTTTTTTTTAAAAAACATGTGTTTTCTTTAGCTGTCGGCAAGCAGAAGAATTTGCCCTCTTCTCTTGTTTGCATTCAGTCACAGATTTAATGCTGACAAAAACAGTGGGATTAATTTCATCTGACTTTGTCATCTAAAAATTGCCTTGCTAGCTGTACGACTCCCTTTATGAATAGAAAGAAGGTGTCTTCAGAGGCCACTTCATCCCATCCAAAATAGGTTTCTTAAGACAGATGGAAGATCTACCGCTTGACAGTGCTTACTTGTGTGCGTTGCTTATAGAAACCGTGTCCTTAAATGAGTACTGAATTTTAGAAAGCAAATACCCCCTGGTAAAGTATCTTCAGAAAATTTTTGGTAGATGTTAGTTACATTTGAGCTGTTAGAGAAGTGTGTATATTACAAAATGAAGTTCTTTGCTGCAAACTGAGTTAAATATTAGTGATATTCATTTTCACTGTGATGTTTCTCATTCCTAAACTGCTGTGCAGGATCCTCGGGGGTCTCGTATGATAGAGTGGAACAATTTGAAGCCATTTTGTTGTGGTAAGTTTCAGGGTTTTTTTTTTTTTTTCTCACTGTATTGTTGTTTGCCTTCGCTTCTGCTTATACTAGATTGTGTACAATAAGCCTTTCAAGGGCTGATGAGTGCACAGAGTTCACAGTGTGTTGTTTCCTTTTTCAGGTATTGTAAATATGAGTTTTCCGTTGTCTGATCAGCCGGTGTTTGGTGAATGGCTCATCTTTGCTGAGATGCAGGGACACACATACAACAAATCCTTTGAAGTTCAGAAATATGGTGAGTTGTATCCAAGTCAACTTTGACTATAACCCCTGTGCATTTGGAAGAACAAAACATTATGAAATGTTTTTACTTGAGATGAAACACCTGAGAAATAATGTATTTAAAACATCTTGAGGAAAAATTCTTTAAAGGCTACGTACTTCAGGGATATAGACACTTGCAACTTGATCAAGCCCTTTGTTTCTGTCTTCCACACTTCATAAAGTAAAGGACTTGAAATGGAGTATCATATTGCACAATCTATTCATGTAAGAAATATTTAATTTTGCTTTGGAAAACTCTTTAAGATGCTTTCAGTCTGTCAATGCTTCCCCTTCTTTCCCAGAGCCCTCTTTGGAATTTTGAATTCTTTTTTTTGCTACCCCCTTTTCAGTCTCAAAGTCCCTCTGTTGAAAGGTGGACATCGTTATACCCAGCACACCATCTACGACATCTGACCTGGTCACACAAGCGTTTATAGACACTGAAACTGCTAATAGCTCAGCTTTGTTCCCAACACATTGTGGAGGAGCTGGTAGCGAATTGTCCTCTTTACTGTGTATCTAAGTGAAAAACCTTGGGCTCAAATCCTGGAATACAGATCCCTCTGAAGTAAAAATCTAATGGTGTGTTGCTAAGGTCATCTTGCCAAGATGGTCTTCATTTGCCACTTTTGTTGATTTGTGCTCTGCTGAGTGCTGTCCTGCCTCATGTTAGCTACACTGCCCTCATCTGACCACGAGCAGTGATCTTGTCAGAGCTATGTATGCTTTTGCTATCATCTGTGCAGTAAGATCTCCGTGACAAGATTCTGTTGTATTTCTTTCCATCATAGTATTACCGAAGTTTGAGTTGCTGATTGAACCTCCTCGCTACATTCGTGACCTTTCACTGTGTGAAAAAGGAACTGTCCATGCCAGGTAGGAACGTGTCCCAGATGAAGTTTCATTACTGTAAATTGTAGTACAGCCACAGGATGGTGCAGTCACTGGAGCCTGGATCTCCTCTGCGGCAGACTTTTCAGATGATTTCTGGTCATCATCAGAAGTTTTCCTATATAAGAGCCTTCATAAAACACTTTAACAATAACAAACTGGAAAAATCTTCTGTGATATTTTTTTTCTGTTTTCTAGACATGCAGGTCACGTGGTAGTAGCCTTGATCTAATCAGGAAAGCAGAATACAGCTGGAAGTTATTAATTATCATCTTTCCATTTCAGATATACATTTGGAAAACCAGTGACAGGAAAGTTAATTGTCAATATGACTATAAATGGCGTAGGGTACTACAGGCATGAAGTGGGGCACCCTGTCCTCAAGACCACCCAGGTGAGGGAGATGATTGAGTCGGCTGCAATAAAATGCCTGATCTGCCCTCTTTGAAGTTAACACCACAGCTCTATTTTATGTTACTGGTGGGAGATCAGAAAATAAATGAATAAATGTGATCATTTGGTAATAAGCATTTTTTAAAAAAGAAATTATATATTTTTACGTGGTATGTTTGTTATTTGGGAGGGTGAGAATTTGTGGTATAGTATTAATCTGGTTTTAGATCATATGGGGCTGAGGGAGAATATGAGAATGAAGGACTGTCACAGAGCTAGTCCAGACTATGGACAAGGGAAGAAAAAGAAACTTGCGTCCTTTCCTCCTTCCTTCACCCACTCCCCAGTTAATTCCCTCCACTCGACACCCTTTAAAATACCGCTACAAACTCCTATCAAGTGACTATGCTTTAGATTTGGCTTCTAGGCCCTTTTTGAATGTTCACCAACACTCTTTGTAGATCGATGGCTCTGCTGTTTTCGATGTGTGTGTGAAGGACATGATGCCAGCTGATGTTCCAGAACATTTCCGAGGCACAGTCAATATCTGGGCCACCGTGATCAGCTCTGATGGGAGCAAGCAGGTTACGTTTGATGACTCAACACCTGTTCAGAAGCAGCTGATTGATATCAAGTACTCCAAGGATACCAGAAAACAGTTCAAACCCGGGCTGCCTTACAAAGGAAAGGTAAGATTAAAAGTAGAGACATGGACATGTGACTGATGTAAGGTTATACTGACCTGATCCCAGGATGTTACACCATGTTCTGGTGTGTTTTTCCCACCTACTGTTTCTGTCATTGACTGGAATTGCCTATAATGTAAAACTTGTTGTTCTATAAATGAAACACCGTGTAGGTAGAGGTCACTTACCCTGATGGAAGTCCAGCTGACAGAGTCACTATCCGAATTAAAGCTGAACTCACACCAAAGGACAACGTTTATATGAGTGAACTGGTATCAAGAAATGGCCTGGTGGAGTTTGAAATCCCCTCCATCCCTACAGCTGCCCAATATGTCTGGCTGGAGGTGGGTGAAAGCTCTTTATAGGATTAGCAGGCTCTAATGTAACTAATCTTGTCAAACCTGCACTTTATAAATCAGTGCTACAAACAGGAAATCAGTGCCTCTTGGCTTCAACTTCTTGATTTAAATGCAGCAATTGCTTTGTTTCTTGCTGCCAATAGAGCTGATGTTGGTAACCATCATGAAAAGATGCTTCTCCAAATACAGCTTAGCATAGTAGTAAGGGTCCAATATTTGCAGAGTACTGTTGCTATGTAAAGATGATAAGAGAAGAACAGCTGGAAAGTATAAAATGGGAGGTGAGGATACAGGGTAAGAAGAGAGTACAAATCAGACTTTCTATGCATGCATAACATTCAGATGTAACTTTTGTTAAGACCAAAGTGACAGCGATTGATGGGAAACCATCTGGGGATCAATATCTGCCAAACTACTTGTCCATCAGTAGCTGGTACTCGCCCAGCAAGTGTCACATCCAGCTCCAGGCACCAGATAAACCTTTCCAGGTATGTTGGTTTCATATTCCCTTATGGCAACAACTGCATTTCTTAGCTTAAAGTACTTTGTTGTAATTAACTATTTCTAGCCATTTCTGTTTCTGAGATCCTGGCCTGTTTATTGTTTCCACTACAAAGGCTGAAGTAGCTGCACTTCAGCCACCAAATAAATGTGGGCTCCACACGGTTCTAAGCAAAGGGCCTTTGGCGCTTTGCGCAGCATCTCATTTCCCTTTTTGTTGTGGGGACAGGGGGGAGAGGGTGGATCCCTATGCACTGACAACATTTAAGTTTTCCAGGTTTGAATTTATGTTCTGTGCACCTCCAGTAACAGTCACATATTAAGTGTTTGGAGAAAATTATATGCTTTAGTTCAGGTCAACAAATGCTGAAATATTAGAAGTTAAGTTAATGGGAGTAGCTTAATTACTAAAGATCCAAATTAGGGCTATGTAGTCTCACTAAAACATCCAGTTTAAATCTCAGCTGAATCTGTGTCGTCTTCAGTTATTGAACTATGCACAGTTATCTTTTTTTCTTCTGTAGTTTTTGTTAAAGCCTCTCTAAAAATGTAGTCCTTCCATATAAAAGTTGTCATGATCTCTCTCCTAAAGAAAAGATCTGATTTAACCATGATTTCTGTTGCATAGGGTTTTACTGAGAGTTGTTTAGGGTTTGTTCTCTACCTAAGAAGATGCCCTGAGGGTCTGCATATTGCTTTGGGAAAAAAAAAAAACACCTGTGTTTCGGCAATATACACACTTAGATTTCTATTATCAGATCTGTCAGGTTGGTTTCAGACTCTTTGTATCCAAATACGACCTTTTTTTTTTTTTTTTTTTATCATTGCATTTCATGGTAGTTTAATGGCTAATTAATCTTTTACAAGTTTCCTGAGGTATGGAAAGGGGATTATACACTGCTAATCTGAACACATTGTTCTTATTATAACCTGATTAGAACTAATTCTTCTGTGGGAAAGCTAGGAGTTGGATGACCAGCTGATGTGGGAACTGTTTCCCTGCTTTGCCAGCTCTTACTGGGTGTTCCAATTAGCTACATTCATTTTTTAATGAATTGTTTCATCATTTGTACTGGGGAATTCTTAATACTTCAAATATTTAATGTCACAAGGCACTTCTTGGACTCTGTGGCATTCTCACTGCATTTAACAATTAGCGGTTCCTTGTGTTCAAGTCTTTGCCATTTTGGTGTGTACCGTATGTACGTTCTGGCAAGTTAACACTGGTAGTGCTGAGGTTCTTCAAAAGATTTCACTGGGATTTAACATTGCTGTTCAGCCTTAACAGTCTCAGCTGAGCATTGCTATGCTGTAAATGGCAGGAGGATCAGGAGTGGAAGTTGCTGAAGAGAAATCCTACTTAACACAAGTGTTAGCTGCTCCTTGAATCCCAGAAGCAAGAAGTTTGTGTTCCTAGGAAAGTCAGCTGCTCCACAGAAGGCTTATTACTCAGCCAGACATGACCCAGTCCTAATCCTGTGGCTGAGCACTGATGTCTGTTCTGTTGAGACTGGCAGTATTTGGGGGATTTTGTTTCCAGGGGATTCAGTACTTAGCGAGTACCTCTGGGTATGGGACTTCAGTGCACAAAAAGTGCAGGAAGTCAGTGTGCTGCTCTGAAAGCCTATTGCAGGCATCAGGTGAGTTTACCCAACTCCCTTCTCATTTATTTGTGTGTTTGGCAGCTCCTTGAGTGCCAGGCTTTCAAATTAATATCAGGACTTGTGTAATTTGAAAGCGTTTTCCCTCAGATCTGTTCCCAGTAGTTTCCTGCCACGTTGGTTGTGTTTGAATTAGTATTTGCCAAATGAAAGTAGTCACCATGTATAATCTCAATTAAACTGCAAAGACTATTGAACATGCATCTTTTCCCACCCCCAACCCACCTCTTTCTTTTTTGGACTGGGCTACCGAAGGGGTGACTAAAATGCAACCAATTCTGACAGCTGCTCTGTGCCAAAAGGCTTTACTTTCAGGATTCCAGAGATTCCTTTATTGTTTTCATTAATGCATACAACCCCCCAGCCTGTTCTCCTGTTAGACTTGCAGGGAGTGAGGAGCTGAGCACAGACTCTTTTATTGTGAACAGTCCATGAAGACAGTGCTAATGTAATGTACTTTTCAATGCTACATTTCTTAGAAGAGAGGTCCCATCTCTTGTGGACTGAAACCCATATAGATTTCTGTGCTTTATAAATAAAAAAGCATGCATTGTAACAGACCAGAACTTTTGCTTTTCTGTCTCTGGGTGCAGGTAGGAGAGGAGGCTTGGATTGCAGTGAAGTCCACATGTCCTTGCAACTTCACTCTACATTATGAAGTGGCATCACGAGGCAACATTGTCCTTTCAGGACTGCAGCCCAGTAACATCACCCAGCAGAGGAGCAAAAGAGCCACCTTTGAGAAGAACATTGGTATCACTCGCTTCCCAGGAACAGGTAGCTAGCATGCGAAATGCAAACTTGCCCCTATTTTCTATTTTCAGGGAAAAATACCTTTCCACAAAGCTAAGTATCCTCTTTTTTTTTTTTTTTAAATTTGATCCTCCTCATAGGGCATAGAAAAATTTTGTGCAAGAAAAATAGTGATATCCATTGCACACATAGTCATATAGAAAAAAAAAAGATAAATTTCTCCAAGAAGGATAAGTCTTGAAGAGTTTTCTGTAGTCTTTCTGTGTTCTTTCTATGTTAAGAAAACTCTAATCTTTCTTAGTGTGCTTGGCTTGGGATCATCTGAGTGGTGGGGAAGCATCTGATGGGGCTGGGGCACTTTACTAACGTAGTTGAGCTTAAATGAGGAAGAGAACATTAGAGAGACTGATAGCGTGGATCAGGCTGAAGGAGAAGGTCATGCAGTTAGCATGGGGAAGGGAAATGAAGTGTGGACTCCTAGTTTGTACAAGGAATAACAGAAAGATACAAATCTGAAGAATTATATGCTTGGGAAGATGCACACAACAGCTGCCAAAGAAAAAAGTCTGTCTTTCCTAGTAACATGTCTGCAATAGCAGCCAGTTTCAGATAGTTAGGGGAAAGGTGAAAGAAGCTTCCCTAGATGTGTACCTGCCCAGCCTCTGGTGATCAGTGGTTTCAGAATTCGTAATAACTTTCTGCACTGAACGTTGGTTCTGAGCTGTTGCATTTTCTCTCAGCAGCATTCTGCAGCAATAGATACCCTCTTTTGTTTATTTTAAATGGCTTGATAAGTTAATTGTTTATTTCCTTGATTTTATGTCACAAAAAACCACTGGGTAGTCGTTCTCTATCGATCTTCTCCATACTGCCCGTTATGTGATGGGTGCTAATTGCCTATCAGCTTATACAAGGAAAAGAAAAGGGAGGGGAAGAGATTCTGAGTTCAAGGAGAACGTGTGCAACAGGAACAAGGGATGGATGCAAGTCCTGGGTGGAGAGTTCTATGCCTTACAGCATTTGGATGGAGCAGAAAGAGAGTGATTTTGTTAAATAACACTGTCCTTTTTACAATTTAATTTTTAGCACCTACCAGTAGCCCTGCAGCAGAGGTGGAAGTCTGCGTGACATTCCTCCGCTTCTCAGTAGTTCACAATATGGCTCCCTTGGGCCGTCTTCTGGTGTATTACGTCAGGGAGAACGGAGAAGGGGTCACAGACAGCCTGCAGTTCCCTGTGAAGCCCTCCTTTGAAAATCAGGTACTGGCAATGTAGTTAGTGAGGAGGAAGGGGTGGTGTCTGGTTACTCTTTGTAGTTTTGTCTGCTGATTGTGAGTCCACGTGATGGGATTTAATCTTAAATTCCTAGGTTGCAGTTGTTCTCTCAGCAAATGAGACCAGACCTGGTGACATTGTGAACATCAAGGTCCGAGCTGCAAAATCCAGCTGCGTCTGCATTGCCACTGTGGATAAAAGTGTCTACTTGCTGAAGACAGGTTTTCAGCTGACAGCCAGTCAGGTAAAAGGAAGCTTACGGCACTGATGTATTTTTCTTAATACTGCTGTCTGCGCTTTATCTTTAGTAAGTAGCCTTTGTGCCGAAGGACAGCAGTCTCTTCCCTTTCCCTGCAGGTTTTTCAAGAGCTTGCAGAATATGATGTGTCTGATGCTTTTGGAGCTCCGAAGGAAGAAGGGCACTTCTGGTGGCCAGGCATGTCCTCACGTAGACGCCGTAGATCTTCTGTCTTTCCCTGGCACTGGGACATCACCAAGGATGCTCGCTTCGCGTTTACAGTAGGAAGAATCAGCCTCACTTCTCTATGGAGTGTCTTTTTTACTTTAATGTTTGCAGAATAATTTTCAGCTCGATCATAGGCTGTTATTTTTTTCCCATCAGAGCTGTTTCTCCAGGGGGTAGGCTGAAAAGTAATTTCTGAGAACAGAGTACACTGTTCCAGCAGAGATACTGGAGAAACATGCTTTGATTTTGGCTAGTCTTGGTGAAAGGGCCAGGTATCCTCTTGGGTGAAGGAGCTCATGCTGATGCTCTGGAGAATCAGACGGGGAACCGGAAGGTTCCTCCAGGCACGGGTGAGCATGCAGATCTCTTCTGCAGTTGCTTTGACAGGGAAGGAAGGTGGAACATGAGTCTTTCCTTACAGCCTGTCCCTTATAGACTATCCTCTGGAAATCCTTTAAACCTATTGCCTGTGTCTATCTGTGTGAAAGATCAGCAATGTTTTCTTTGTATCCTTGATAATGTTGCCCTAATCCTCTGTCTCTTCATTCTTTGTCCTTTCTGCAATTTTAGCTAAAATGTTCTGTTGTCTTGTCTTAAGCCTCGTAGGCTTCCACATATTCCCCTAATGCCTCGATCTCTTAATCATAAACTCTAAATCCTCATTACTGTCCACTGCTGCAAGAGTCACTGCTTTTTCTCTCCCTGTGATCTGTTGGAGTTTTTGTTCTGATGCTTTTTTTTTTTCTTACTGAGAAGCGTAAACTCTTGGGGAAAGATCCATGTGTTAGTAGCTGGTATGTTTGCATTGCTGTATACCTATTTGTAACAATTTGGGGTGTACATAGAGAACAAAGCTCATAGACCCTTTGGTGTCTGGGAACTGCTGTCTCTTATGAATAAGCGCATTTAGGGGACAGAGCTGGCAGACAGCTTTCTTACGAATCCCGTATTTTGACTGTGAAGCCGTGTGGACAGTTTCCATTTTGCTTGGCGTTCCTGGTAGTGTAGAACTGGTGATGGCTGATGTGAGAGCTGCCTGCTAGCTGCAGCAGAACACACTGGAAACTTTGAGGAAGGGTAAAAAGCTGTAATGTAATGTTCTAGGGGAAAAATATGTGTAATAATTTTTCACCTGTAGCTGCCTGACAGTGATGTTAGATACTAGTTTAAATGCATTTTCCAAGCAAACAAATTTTCTCGTAAAACCTCTGCCTATAAAGGCCTTACATATTTTCACATTAACAGTCATTTTTATATGAAATTTTAAAAAATCCTCAAGTTTTAATTGAAATTTACCCCATAAATGTTGGAATAGGGTTGGAGGATTCTATTCAGGAAAGTTTCTACTGGTACATGTGTAATTCTTTTTTTTTTTTTTTTCCTTGCTGGTTTTTGTTTTGTGGTCTTCATTTTTATCGTCTAGGAAACAGGCTTGGTTGTAATGACTGATATAGTCAGCTTAAACCACAGACAGAACGGAGGCATGTACACGGATGAGGCTGTCCCAGCTTTCCAGCCACATACTGGGACGTTGGTGGCCTCAATGCATTCTAAAATAACACCAAGGTAATATTTTTGTTTTAAAATGTATTGTCTGTGATGCTCTTCATTATTTTTTTTTTCTAAATTCTCATCTGTTTCCCACCTCCATAACCCCAGGAAATTGCTTACTTTAGCCAAGGTGGTGGTGGGAAATTTTCTTCTTTTGTCTTGATAGACCTAACAAAAAAGTAACCGACACTACTTCATTAAATTTAAAAGAATTCTGAAGAATGCAAAGTAATATTCTTTAAAAGGATCATTTGAAACTCTTTGCGTATCTCAGCTTTGTGTGAATGAGTTGCTGCTTGTCAATACTTGCAAGCTAGCTCTTGCTTTGCAGAGTTGCTCGCGGCTCATTATTTTGACCGTTCAGCTGGTGGTCAAAATAAATAAAATGAGGGATTGCAGAAAGAAGGTCATGCAGTACTGTGACTAATGCTGCAAACCGAGGATGTGCCTTCCCCTGTGTTCTGAACCGCCTGGTGACCTCTCTTAGAGTAGGTTTTGGAGGCTGGTTAAGAAAAGATAACGAAGCGTCACAGATGTAGAAAAATGGAACAAATTATGAAAATATTAGAGATCAAGAAAATTCTAAGAGAAGAAATAGAGGTGAATATAAAGTAGTGATTGTAGTAACTGCTATTAGTAAGGCCATATCGCGATATCATGGGAAGTCACATGCTCTGTATGCTCCCTTTGGTTTTGTTCGGTGAGAGAATTTGGATCATAAAACCTTTTTTTTAATTACATTATTTACACTAGGTTTTAAGATTCTTATTTATACTATTTTTTTTAGATTTTTTTTTTTTCATGTCTCCAGACTATTTGATGTATGCGTACACAACAGGATTATTTGGAAAGACTATGTAATTTGTGTTACGAATGACACACCCTTTCACTTTTTTATGATTCTGTGCTAGTTAGAGCTTTGGTTGGTCATGTGAGCCGCATTCAGGTGATAACACTGATTTATCAGTTACTGTTAAAACCATCTTATTGAAAGAATTGATTGCCAAGGACTTATTTCTTGTTCTAGCAGAGCAGAGAAGAGAAAAAGAACCTTCTTTCCCGAAACATGGATTTGGCACTGCCTCAATGTCAGGTATTGACAGGGAGTTCCCTTAATTATATCCTGAAGATTGTATCCTCTTCAACTGCAGAAAACAAAGCTATTTAAAACGTTCTGGAGTTACATTTGCCTTCTCTGATATGTTGTTGTTGTTGTTGCTTTTCTTCATTACTGCTTTAATCAATAATCTTTTCCAGTAACATTTCATCTGGTCTCGCGTGTCCTCAGTTACTTCAGGGTGAACCTACCGGTTGTTTATACATTGCAAGCTGTGTGTAAGTGACCGTGGTGTCACCAGCAGCGGAGTATTTTAGGGAAGAAAAGGAGCAATGATTTGATTCAATACACTTCTAGGTTTTGCTAATTTATGGAAAGGGTGTATCAACAAGTTACTGAAGAGCAAGTGAGGCTGTGGGTTTGAAGTGATTAGCTACTGTGAGGAACTACCTGTTACATAAACTTGCCTCACAGGAAATGCAAGTCAATTACTCTTGCGATAAAAAGGGCTGTAAGATATAAAGTGATGATGCACTTCTAGCTTTATGCTAAAATCTTCGTATGAACCAGAATTCTGTGCACCGCTTAAGAGAGCGAAGGGTATTGGGAAATCTTGCCAGAGTTCACAGTCAAGGGGCAAGGCCAGCCTCTCAGAAGTGTCGGTTTCCCTTTACAGTGGGGGATGAGTTGGGTCTGGATTTGTGTTTGGACCCTAGGGTAATCCAGAAATGTCAACTTCAGTGAGTGCTAGTGTTTTTCTTCCTTTCCACCCCTATTCTAGCATGAATTGTTGCGTATGCTTTCATGGGAAAATTATCCCAGGGTGATAGGTGTGAGGAGATGGAGGCAGACTAACTGCTTCTGTAAATGCTCATATAGCCTAACCGTGCACCGGTGAGTTTTCTAAATTGCACAGAGCAATTCTTCTGATGCAAGAGCATCTCCCCCAAACCTTAATTTACTGCCCAATAAATCATGGTTTCCACCTGGTACAACTGGAACTAAAAAAAAATGAATAAACAGGTAACTAATCTGTCCCAGAAACAATACATCTCCGATGATTTGAAGCAATTATTAAAAGGCTTCTCCAGGTTTGCAAGTAAACTTCATTCTCAATAAATGATTATAGATTAAATTTGACAGGAACTTGCAGCAAGTGTATTCAAATCTGTTCAATTGAGCATGAAATATGCTTTGTAGAAATGCACAAAGAATTCCAGAAGTGCCTGTTTGGGCCTCAGCAAGCTGGGGCAGTTAATTATAAGTGGGAGAGTGTGGAATAAAAAGTTGCAGATTGCATTTTCTCCACTTCATTTCATTAGAAACAACTGAGTTGAGCATTCCTTGATTTCAATTCTCTTGAATAGGAAGAATGTATTTTTTTTTTCTTCTACTGTTTGTAATATACAATCCTCAGAAAAGAAACAAAAACCTAATGTCAACTTCCCAAACCAATTCTAAAAATTCCTAGAGCCTGGCTGGAGGGTCTAATGGCTGGAAATGTGTGTGTACTTTGGCCCCCTGCCCAGAAGAGTAAGTGCCCTCATGTGTGAAAATAATGTTAATGCTGGTTATGGGCTGAAATCCCAGTGGAAAGAACATCAGCTGCAACAAATTGTCCGGTTAAACAGACTGGAATACTGCCAGTTCTGGAGCGAGGACACCCTTCTGCTTGCTCTCCGGGGCTGAAGTTTATTGCAGGTACCAGCTACCTAACTCCAGTTAGGATGAAGTCGTAGGTATTAAGAAACTGATGTGCTTAAAATAAGTTAAAATGACTTGGTGCCATCAGGCCAAGTGCATTTCCCAGGGTCTCCGCTCTAGTTGGAGCTGAGGAACCACATTCACTGGCCAGAGAGCTTGGAGACTGGCTGGACCTAGCATGCCTGTTCAAAGGCAAAGTCATCTCTAGATTTTAATCAAACTATTTGTTTTAATCCTTTTCCTACTGCAATATAAATACACAGACCAGTACACGGTATGCTGCCTAGTTAGTGACCGTTACAATAGCTTAGGCTCTCTGAGAGCTGCAAGCAGTTGGTTCAGATGATGAAAGTGCAGATACTTCTTTGGTGCCGAAAATGTGAGCAACCTTCAGTTGAAAAGCAGTGAAAGCGCGATCCTCCAGTTTGTCCTGGATATGAATCAGAAGGTGTTGCAGCGTTGGAAGCGTGTTGTGTTGTAGACTTGCGGAGATTTTTCTGAAGATCTTGCTTTCTTGTTTTCCATGCCAACTAAGATGCACGTTGCTCTCAAAAGATTACAGAGCTAGCAGCGTGTGTACCCAGCTCTGGGGAATAAATAAGAACTTGAGAGAAAACAACCTCGGGGTGTACTCATAACTGCGCCAATCATCCTGCCAGTTGAGCCATGAAATAGCTTTTGTTCTTGCTTTAGGGGAAATGTTTTCTGTTCCAGGCAAGGCCAAAGCTTCTTTGCAGGAGGGAAATAGCAAAGTCTGCAGAACAAAATTGAATTTCTATTATTGTAAAGCATGGAAGAGAATACCACGTTTATGATATCCTGTTGTGATGTGCACAGTAAAGCTAAATACTCAGAATAGAAATTCAACTTTTAGTAATGAGTTTCAATCCACATTGGAAGAAAATTATGGTTTTGGAAATTTTCTGGGTCAGCCATTCTGAAAACCAACAAACTGAAATGCTTCTGAATCAAAATGTGCTCCCTTGGACAAACAGTTGCTGAACTTGGTGTCTGGAAAATTTCTCATTTGCGCTGATGTTCGAGCAGAGTCTGCAGTGTGGCAATGTATACAGGGGTAATAGCTTCCAACAAAAATTACTTTTATTTCGCTAGCTGTTAAATAAATTATGGCTGAAGTGTTTTTATCCAGGACCTCAACCTAGGATTCTTCCCTTCCCCCTCTTTTTTGCCCCCCCCTCTTTTTTGCCCCCCCCTCTTTTTTGCCCCCCCCTCTTTTTTGCCCCCCCTCTTTTTTGCCCCCCTTCCTTCTTTTTGCCCCCCCTTCCTTCTTTTTGCCCCCCCTTCCTTCTTTTTGCCCCCCCTTCCTTCTTTTTGCCCCCCCTTCCTTCTTTTTGCCCCCCCTTCCTTCTTTTTGCCCCCCCTTCCTTCTTTTTGCCCCCCCTTCCTTCTTTTTGCCCCCCCTTCCTTCTTTTTGCCCCCCCTTCCTTCTTTTTGCCCCCCCTTCCTTCTTTTTGCCCCCCCTTCCTTCTTTTTGCCCCCCCTTCCTTCTTTTTGCCCCCCCTTCCTTCTTTTTGCCCCCCCTTCCTTCTTTTTGCCCCCCCTTCCTTCTTTTTGCCCCCCCTTCTCCTTCCTTTTTGCCCCCCCTTCCTTCTTTTTGCCCCCCCTTCTCCTTCCTTTTTGCCCCCCCTTCTCCTTCCTTTTTGCCCCCCTTCTCCTTCCTTTTTTTGACCTAGTGCAGACATTCATTTGCCCTTAAGAAAAGTAACTCTAACGAGGCTGCAAATGCCTGTACAGCTTTTAACTCAGTAAGAATTTGTATGTTAGACTGTGTTTTGCAGACGCAACTCCTTGGTATTCTGCTCCTTATAAATATGCATAGGTATCAAGAAGCCTGATAGAAAACATTGAGCCTTTTAGAAACTGTTGTTCAAAGCAGACACTGATGCGATGATGTAAGTTTGGATCTGGAGGGAATTCCACAAAATGTTTGGCTCTGGGTGAAAAGCATTTCATTAACTGATCACCCCGTGTTATTCCCTGTTCTCTGTGGCAGTGATACATCAGGAGAGGCACGGCTGCATGTGGAAGTGCCAGATTCCATCACTACGTGGATAACTGAAGCTGTGGGTCTGTCTGAAGAGAAGGGGTTGGGCATTGCCAGCCAAACGGAGCTGAAGACATTTAAACCTTTCTTCATCGATTTCACCTTGCCGTACCACGTCATCCGGGGAGAACAGACCAAAATCCCCCTGACTGTCTACAATTACTTAGCTGTCTGTGTGGAGGTAACACCCTCTTTAGTCCTGTTGCTAAGTTACTATATTCTGTTTTATCATCAGAATCTCCTAAGTGAGCTACAAGTTATGGTAGATAAGATACAGGGATAATGTAGCGGTAAGCTCAGCATGCTTTGAACAAGATAAAAATACTGCTTTTCAGTATGAGTGAGTGTCACTGCTTTGCTTACTTTTAGCTTGAAACAACTGTAGTAGTCTGAAGGGTCTTGCAACACTTCAGGAGTACAAATATGGAAAAATGCAGGGAAGTCAATTAGGAAACTAATGCTGAACCACAGAGAAAGAAGTTTCTTCATAATCAGAAAGCTGCTGAAAGTAGCTTACTTTGAAAGAAGGTTTTTTTCCCAAGAAATCCTGTCTCCCTAGATGTTTTCTTCTCAAATTCATTATTTGTCTAGCTCCAGCTCATTCTGAACTACTTGTAGAATTGCTGAGCTGAAAGCAATGCTGTCAGCCAAATATATTACTGGAAAGTCTGAAGAATGCACAATCTGTGCATACTACGATTTCATTAAGTATTTTGTGGTTTTCCAATTTTTTTCACACATATTGGTTGATTTTGCAGCTGAAATTTGCATTAAACGGCATTCAAAAATTTTCACAGGTCCACGTGAAGATTTCTGTTCCAAAAGGCATAAAGTTTGTTGGGCATCCTGGGAAACACCATCTAACAAGAAAGAAGTGCGTTGCCCCCGGGGAAGCTAAACCCACCTCTATCGTTTTGTCCTTCAGTGAGCTGGGACTGAGCAACATCACTGGTAGTATAGAAATAAAAATAGCTTGCTGCTTGAAGGAGTTTTACAAGTGTTTCTTTTTATTCCTCTTTCAGAAGAAAATTCCTGTTTTCTTAGTGCCCCAAAGTGGAATCATTCCTTCCACTTGCTGCCAACTTAGCTTTTCAACCTCATTTGATTCTTAGAGATTCTGTAGCTGTAATGCACTGAGGAGTCTCTATGAACAAACCCCAGGAGGTTCCCTTGTCATCAGTTTTCTTCTTGTGTGATAAGTGGTCGTGTAAGGTTTGGACCTGTTACATCTTCCTGAAGAGATCACTGGAAATTTTAAAATAAGAGAATAACAACAAATTCTGTACATCTTCCAAGCAAATAATCACAGTAAAAAAATTGTGCAACACTGGAAACTAGGAAAGAGTTCCTCTGTTGCCCTGTGACTGTCCAAATATTGTCCAGTTTTAGATGTGACCATTCAAATATGGAATAAAGGTGATATGAGAGCTGTAATTACAAAACACTTGACGTGTTGTTGATCAACTGTATCTCATTAGTTTAGATCTTCACTTGAACTCCTGAAGATCTTCTTATCTCAAAATCTCTTTCTTTTTTTTCCCCTTCTGTTTCTTAGCAAAAGCTTTTGCTTATGGTGGAACTAACTGCTGTCAGGATGGGATGCAGACCTTAAAGAATGGCAAGCACTCAGAGGACAATTATCTGGAGAAAAGGACCCCAGTGGGAGTAGATTATGTTCGCAGTAGCGTTATTATTGAGGTAAAAAAATATGAAGTTGTAATAATTCAGGAAAATATATAAATTCTTGGGCAAATCATGAAACGTTTTATGTAGTTAATCAAGCACAAATAGATTTATAAGGATCTCAAGTTGCTTTATGGTATGTTTACATGACTGGAAATAATTTTAGTGGTATGTGTACAAAAAGCCCATTTGGTTCTGAGTTCATGTTGGTGAACCTGCAATACTGTTCAGAAAAAAAAAGGGATAGAAATTTTATCAGATAAGCTTGCTGTGTTAATCTAAGTAATATTCTATGATGTGAGATGCGCTGGTAGTGGTTAGCATATCTCTTAACAGAATACAATGCAATAACTTTTCGATAAGGGATATAAAATACCGTACGGCAGCAGAATATTACTTAGGTATTTTGTAACTGCTAATCCAAGCACTGTATTTTTACATATGGATTTCTGTCTTTGTATAGCCAGAGGGACTGTCCAGAGAATACACCTATAGTGTGTTCTTCTGCCCAAATGGTGAGTTCATTATTTGAATCGGATATTAAGTTTGTTTGATTTAGTTATAAATAGAAACATGTGGCTTCATCTCATTAAAAAAAAAAAATAAAATCTTTCTTTCCATTTCTCTCTGATTGATGAGTTATGGTGTGTAGGAGGAACTTTTGAATAAAGAGTCTTTCTTACCTGGCTGGCTAATTATGGATTTGCTCTAGCTGCCCAAGTGATTTCTGGAAATGGCAATTAAATTCCTTTACTTTAGGAAACAGTTTAAGTATTCAGCACTGTGGACAGTAACTGTGACTGTACTGTATTTTCAGTTGACGTTTTCAAATTCAGTTCTGGAATCAGTGTGTCCTTTCTGCCTGAGATCTGGATAGCTCAGAGTTGGCTCCAGTAGCTAAACAGAGATGCTTTTGACCACTAGATTAGAACTGAAAAATCGCTTACAGTCTTCATAATAAATCCAGCTGAGCAGTTTGAATTGAGGGATCTTCTGTATTGGAAGGGGATCTATAAATAGAAGATGGGATGATACATCCACGTATACTTTTATAGTCTATTTAAGACAAGCTGGAAAAAAGAACACGTACTTAGGAAAGGTCTGTTTGTTTAAATTTTAGTAGTTAGCTGTGGGTTATTTTTGAAGTATGTGAGCTAAGCTCTAATTCTTACAACATTCCATTGTTTTTCTGACTAGAGAAAATACACATTTCTACACCTAACAAATACGAGTACCAGTACATGCAGAAACCTGCCCAGATGACACACTTTGACATTGCTGTGAAAGCACACAATGACGCTCACCTGGCCTTGTCCTCTGGTCCACATGACATGGCGGAGATGACCGAGATTGTTATTGGTGGACAACAAAATACTAAAACATGGATTTCTGTAAGCAAAATGGGTGAGCCAGTGGTCAGCAGGGACACAGCTGGTATCCTGTCCTGGGATGAATTCCGCAGCTTCTGGATCAGCTGGAAAAATGGAATTATCCAGGTAGTGAATTTATCTATATAATGGTCTGGAAGTCTCTTGCTTTCTTAAATAGAGTTTGAGCAGACGTACAGCAGATCTTTGTTAGGCTTGTTGTGGAAGGGGAAACCTCCTTTCCTGTTGCTTTTTCTATATTGAGTCTCGGTCAGGCTGTTTTAATCAGAACACACCTTCCTTACGCTTATGTTCTCAGGATGTCGGTTTTCAATGGTTTTAGTGCTAAGTGTGGTGAAAGCCTTGGAGGTCAAGCCTGTGGGATTCTCATTAAACTTCCTTGGATTGCTTTGTGGGTGGGAAAGAGAAAGGTGCATCTACAGTGTTCTCTGATGCACGCATAAGTTATTGGGTCCCAGGACACATGGCAGACTCACTTCATATGTGTGAGTTCTCAGAACTGTATGGTTTTTTGTTCCTTTCAGGTTGGCCACGGTACTCAGGTGCTAAATGAGTCTATTATTGTGGAGTGGACAGTCCCCAAACAGCTTGAGGTGAAGTACATTGGCTTTTCCACAGGCTGGGGGTCAATGGGAGAGTTTAAAATTTGGAGAAAAGAAGAGACTGATGAAAATCACAATGAAGCGTTTACTCTTGGAGTTCCTCACAACATAATTCCAGGATCAGAAAGAGCTACGGCTTCAATAATAGGTATCAATTATGAGGAGGTATCACTAGGTACTAGTTATCAAATATGAAGAGATATTCCAGCTGTTACTTGCTTCTGGCTAGTGTTTGAGTAATACAGACCAGATAAAATAGTCATAGGCAGTTTCAAAGGTGTATAATTCCGGGACAAATATTGTATGGGGGGTTTTTTTTGGTCGCTTGTTTGAACCCTACTTGAGTTGACAGTGAGTTACAGATGATATCATCTGTGGGCTTTGCAGAGGCACCGTCTGTTAGAATTCCTGGTATTCATTTCATAATCATCAGAATCACAATTTGTGATGTGTGCTAATGTAGTAATCTAAATTGGGGAGTTATGGATAATCAAACTCTGAAATGTGAGATTTCTTTATTCCAGCAAGAGCTTGAAGGGCTAAGACTTAACATTGGAAGGGCTTCCAACTGACGGTGCAGTTTATTTAAGCTGACTATGTGTAGCTGGTAGAAATCAGTGTAGCCACGTGGGATTTAATCCTAGGGCGTCAAAAGGAAATAAAGCATAATTTCTTGATACGGAATGTATTGTCTCTCTTTCAAACAGGAGATGTGATGGGTCCTACATTGAATAACTTGGACAATCTTTTGCGATTACCGTTTGGATGTGGAGAGCAGAACATGATCCATTTTGCTCCTAATGTTTTTGTCCTGAAATATCTGCAGAAAACCAAGCAACTCAGCCATGAGGTGGAGAGTGAAGCTACTGATTACCTTGTTCAAGGTAACTTGTTACACTTACAGTTCATAGAAGGAGAAAAGGTTTGTAAGGTAGAAGAAAGTTTTACTAGTATCACATTGTACTTTCTAATTAAGAGTATCCCAAGTGATGAGCATTCATCGTTTGCTTGTAGGATAATCTCACAGGTTAACAGATTTTGATGACAAGATGTTTTCCCTTCATATGTAGTCTGTGTTTCCCGTCAATAGCTCCTAGTTTACACTTATTCATTTTTCCACGCCCCCCCACCCCACCTTAGGCAGCTTATTTCTATGATTAAACATTTCAGAAAGTCAAGGAAAATTAAATGTAGTAAAATCTGTATGTTAAAGTTTTTTGCCTTAGTCATAAATGGTCTTTGCAGTCCTTTAGTCACTACATGGCTCTTCTCTAAACTTTATCTTTTTTTAAGAGGATTTTCTTAGTAACAGTATACCCAAAATCAAAAGTTAGTATCCAGAATATTTAACCTAGAGCCACATAATGAAGACTTTTATCTGTCCTTTCAATGTCCTGCCCTATCTCACTAGACAGCTCTAAGCAGTTTATCTTTTATGCACTGTCTTTCTCGGCATTTGTTTGGGAAGAGCCACGTGCAAAATGGTTTTATAACTAAATAGTGTTCTCAGGACAAGCAAGAATTCAGAGATCATTAAAAACAAGATTGACCCAAAGGGACAAAACCGCCTTGTGTATGAGTCAGACAATAGTCATGTCATGAAATCAAAGGTGACAGAATTAGGTGGTTCTCCTCTGAAAATATCAATATAAAATGTAGTATGTAATGTATTTCTTTTATTCAGCAGCCAAAGCCCAGTGCTACTTCCTTTGCTTACCATCGTTCCATGTGTAATTTTTGTCCTTGCTGATAGCAGTAAGACAAAGGGAATTCTTTAATAGTCCGGGTCAGTGCTTCCTTTGCAACATCACTTGCTTTTGTTTCTTTTTATGAATCTGCAAACCTTCCAGGTTTTTGGCTCCAGACTCTGCCTGCCTTACTGCCTTAACCCTTACTGAAGAAATCCTCAAGAGTTTTAAAGTTCTCTGTGTTTATTGGAGCCCTGCCAAGTATAAGGTTTAGATGGGAAAGCCTGTTTGCTCACTCTAGAAGGCTTTTGTGATTTACCAAGCCAGAAAACTTTTTCATCGCTTAGTCATCCATCACAGAAAGTGCTGATACTCAACGATTTCCCTATATTCCCTAATCTGTAGAGGTGACCTGAGCTAAATTAGTCAGTAATTTTTCTTCTTTCCCACAATGCAGTTTTACAAAAAGAGGTGAACAGGTGAAAACTGAAAAGGTGAACCTCTCCAGTAAGTCCAGACATCTAGAGGAGCATTTAGATAACTGAAGATTTCAGAAGAGCAGGCAAGGCATAAAGTCTTTGCCATTGTCAGCCTAGGAAGCAAAGCAGAATAAGTGTAAGAGCAATGAAGCATAAGTCAACTCAAAGTGAACATTGGAATAAAAGGACAGAGAAAATTATAATACTGATTAAAAAATACCAGTACTTAATTTGACCATCTAGCACATTGGAAATGAATGCTTAGGAGTGATTTAAGGAGGAAGTGCTCAGTAGTAAATTATATCTGAGGTCTATGTAGAAGAAAAGTAATTTATTTAATGTAACACCTATTGTTTGGAAGAATTAAAAAAAATAATACTGTTCCTTATGCTTTCTATCACCTACTTGTATGTATCCCACAACCCCCAAAGATGTTTTTACTACAAGAGCAGTATTAATCTCTAGGGCTTTGCTCCTCCTATTTTTCAAACCATTCTTTCTACATTCCCTATGAGCCTCAGAAAGCTGTAGGGCAACAGGAAAAAGTGTAGGAGTCCTGGGCAGCCCTTCCTCGGGGACTGTGGAGCTGCCTGTGTCTGGAGAGGTCAGCAAAGAAACTTCGCCTTGGGAAATGGAAAAGTAATCTGTTCCCATAAAAATGTTTCGCAGTGTGGAATAAAACGTCTACTCACGGATGGGAGAATTAAGCAGGCACTACCTGTCTGTGACATGAGCTTATTGCAGATTTGACATCTCTCTGTGGCAGAGATACTCATTCTGAAGGCTTTGATCCCAGTGGGCCTTTAACAGCTTTAGCAAAGCGTGTATTCCGTATTCCCTGATGTAGAGGCTTGGAGCGCTTTGTTAGGATGGGCAGTTCATGGTTATAAGACAAACAGGTTTGAGAAGCAAATTATAACATTTCTACTAGCCAAAATGCAGGAGCTGTAATCTTACAGATGTTAGCCTGAACGAATTTCTGAATAAGCCTCGGCTTACGTACCCAGAGCTGACTCTATCGCAGCAAAATCAGAGGTTGCCTTGGGCAGCGGAATCCTTATGCTAGTGCCAGATGGTCTGAGTCTTCATTCCCTTTACATACTTGTTTTTCTCTGTGTGAGGATTTTGGACTCTCCCAATTCTTTTGTGACTTCCAGGCTACCAGCGCCAGCTGACCTACAAGAGACAAGATGGTTCATACAGTGCTTTTGGCGAGAGGGATTCCTCGGGGAGTATGTGGTGAGTTGCTATTTAAAACAGACTTAGAAAATTCGGTGTTTGCTAAATGGGAAAAGTACACAATTGGCAAGGAAAGAAGATTGATTTTCCAGCTTCCATCATGGTATCGCACACAGTGGAGAACAGAAATAATACTTAATGACTATAGACTTACTGTTTCAGTGCTGCTGAGTGTTCGTACTACCTAGCAGCGTATTATAGCTGTTTCAAGACCCAGGGGCAATCACATCTAGTCATATGTCCAGGCTTTATGCACAGAAGCTAAAGTTAAGGATCACGTTTGGTCTACTGGAATTGGAGTAGCAATGTGTGGGGCATGGAAGCACCTAATTCCTCCTGAACCATATACAGAGAAACTTGCTGTCTTTAGAAATGGCAGGGGCTTCTACTAGGGTAGGAAAAAAACCACCAAAACCAACCTGAAAAACCCCAAAGAAGTCTTTCTCCCAAGTGCTTTATATCCCCTGGTGGATGCAATGGAATGGCACGGATTTATGCCCTGAGAATTGAAGTGAGGACCTTTCAGAGTCAAACAATATGAGAGCCAGAAATTATGAAACTGAGAAATCAGCTCATCTCACTAATGTCCCCCTTAGGAAACCGTGGCCTTTAAGGTTGCACGTTACATCACATTAGCGTGTCAGTTGACTATAATGTATCAGATGTAGTAGATTCTAGTCTTCATTCATTTGCTTATGCTCTCATTTGGCTTCTCCATCTGCTCTCTATTTTGCTTTAAACTGATTTTTCTTCATGAACTCATCTGAGGGCAAGTACCACTTTATGATGCTGCTGCTTCACTGTTTCTAAGATAGTAAACTTTTATCTCAGATCTGGCATCTCCCAGTCCCTAGATGTAAAATATGGTGACACAGAATTACTTAACACTTGAAAAATCCCCTGCCAGGCAGCATGCTTTCTACCCTCCCATTCCTCAGAGGCTTGTAAAATGAATGATTCAATCTCCCAAAGCTGTCCAGAATTCGCACTTGTTGCATGTCAGAGGTTTAGAATTCCAAAAACACTTCCGTTGCTTTCTTAAGTCTTAATTCTCTACAAAGTCTAACGCAGCCTCAGACTTCAGCAATGAGTCTGGATTTCTCTTTTTTTTTTTAATATATATTAAGACAGTAACAAAATTGGAAAATTTACTCCCCTCTTTTATTTACAAATAATTCCATATTTTTGGGGATATTTATAAGGAGATTGATTCTTAATTTTAAAGCTTTACTAATTTGGGTAGTAGATGAGCACCTCTAAAAGGGAATTGAATTTCAGAGTGTATCATAACTGAGACAAGAATATCTTCCAGTTATACTTTTCGGTTTAATTTGTTGACTCTTAATCCTGCTCTTATCCAGAAGTTTGGACAGTGTTTAGGTGCTCTTATGTACCATTAATTTTTTTAACAATATTTAGTCTTTCCCTAACAAGGTTTTTTAAATTTGTGCTTTCTAAGAATGTTGTTTTTCCTCTTACTGATACATTATTCTGGATTTGTTTTCTCAGTAAAGATGATAAATTCTTACTTACAGGCTAACAGCTTTTGTCCTCAAGTCCTTTGCACAATCTCGTGGGTTTATTTTCATTGACCCAAAAGAACTAACAACTGCCAAAGACTGGATCATCCAGCATCAGAAGGAAGACGGTTCTTTTCCTGCTATGGGGAGGATACTAAATAAGGACATTCAGGTAAAAACTATACAGGCTCAAAATCATGCCATAGGTGCATTTTTGAAGTTATTATCAAAGCGTGAAGTGATACAGTTTCCTTATGCCTAGTAGGAATATTGCAGTTGAAAGGCTAGGATAGTATAGGAAGAACTAGGAGATTTTCAGTTTAAAAAAGTCTGTCAAGTAATCTGTGTGCTGTCCCATGAGAATGGAAACCAAGCTGTCACGTCTTGCAGAACACTTCAGAGTCATGCCTCGGAGTACCGAGTTCTGTCTGTTGATTGTATTTCAGGCTACTGCTAGAGAATGAAGCTACAATGTTGGGTGGGGTTCCTAAATTTCATACTCCTTATATGCAGAGAAAAATAAGTTATGTTGTGCCATGACTTCTCTTATCGTTATAACATACTCTTTGACTTGCTTCAAGAGTCTTTTTCTCCAGTGTCCTTTTCTCTAGTCTCATCCGGTGCTTTGTGTTTGTTACCCTCCAGGGTGGAATCCACGGTAAGATCTCCCTGACAGCTTATGTGGTTGCATCTCTTCTGGAAACAGGTGTAACGTCTGAGGTAACATAAACTTAGTTAAAATAGCTCTCATGTTCTACATATTCTAAAAATTATCTCTGTTGCTTTCTTTTTAAACTTGATTTTACTGCCATTCACTTTCAAGGGGTCTATGCTCACTAGAACGGTAGCATCCAGGTAACAGAGGCTGTTGGGAAGCCTTGAGATTATTCTAAAGTTAAGGAATCTGTTCTGAAGTTATTCAAGGTGATCTCCCATCCTTCAACCATCGGTTCAAGGATTATTCTACCAGAGCAAAACTCTTCCCTGCAGCCCCATCCCCTAAGTTCTCCTAGAAATGGCTGCAAAAAATGTTTTCTGCCTTGTAATGTCAAGGTGTGATTGCAGCCTATGCAGCTACTAGTAACTTGCCTGCGTATGCTCAAAAAAAACTTTAACTATCTTAGTGCTAACAGCAGTTTAACCAGGGCCGCGTCGACTTCGGGGATCAAGAAAACTTTTGCAGTCTGCCTTTGCTACAGTGGCCAAAATGCTACTGCTATTAGATTACAGTGTCTTTGGAGAGCTGCACTCCTGTAACGTGCTGGATTGAGGACTCTGGAGAAAAATGTTTCTCTTCTTTGTAATGAGACCGAACAGGAAAACTACAGCAAAAAGAATAGCTACATAGGAACGTGCAATTACGCTGCATCGTTTCTGAAGTAAAAAAAAAAAAAAAAATCACTTCCAGTGCAACTGGCGTTTTAGAGATTCCTTCTTAAAACTTCTGGTAAAAACAGTGTTCCTCTCCTCTGTTGTATTTTTGCCTGCGTGCAATTCTACTAGAATGGAGATGCTCAGATAACAGTATAGTGAAACATTCCCACTAACTAGAACTGGCAAAATGTCCACTTGCAGATATGCTGAGCAAGCCGCAAATACAGTTCTTCACTTGCTCGTCGACAGCCAAGGGAAGGAATGGTGGTGGGCAAGTAGGTCTGTACAGGTAGAACTGGAAGGTTCAAACAGGAGGTGTAGTGGATGTTGCAGCATGTCTTGTTGATCTATACTCAGACAAAAGGACTGCCCATTCCTGCAAAACCCAGTGAGTTTATGGAGATTTTGAAACAGCCAGTGCACAGAGCAATATCCATTCAAAAACTCTGTTGATAATCTCAGTACTTCCGATGGCATCCCTGTAGAGCTTGAAAAGTGAGACCATGCTGCCACTGCAAGCAGATACCCCTTAACCCTCGGTTCTTGTTGGAGTGGAAGGCCTTCAACCTTATTAAAAATTTAAAAAAAAAAAAAAAAAATCTTCCAGTGCTCATAGAGTAACTTTCTGCCTGCCTCCCTCTGAGCAGTGTGCCCCCTCTGAGAAGTGATGTGATGCTCTCTCTAGGCTGCTGTGTGTCAAGACAGCCCTAGCATTTTTATTTGCTGGAAGTGCAGTTTATGTGGATCTAATGGTTTTCCTAGAGGAGATTTGCAAGTGTTACTGATGATCTTAGCTAGGAAATGAGGAAGGGGAAGGTTAGTGCCACAGGGAAATCAAAGGAAACCAAATTACATCAAGTCCAATTAAATTGTTTCTATAAATTATCAGAGCCACGTTCCTACATGGTGAGGTCATTGAGGGAGTTAATAAAAGATGTTTGTGGGCTGCAGGGACCCCTGGGAACCTTGGCCTTTATTATCCTCTGGCGTCTGCTAGACGCTCCGGAGTGTCAGGAACACAATCAAACATACAGTAGAGAGCTCACTTCTGCTCTGTTCATCTGCTGCCTCGCAGGGGCATGAAATGTCTTCAGCTTTAGGGGGGAATAAATGTGTCTCGGCGTTAGTTTAGATCATTCCTGCTATGCTATTTGCTCCTTTTTTTTTTTCTGAATTTGTGATGCATGGCTTTTATTAGGGAGAGGAAAGTTAGTGTCGTTCTGCAGAGAGCAAATTGCATCTTTCCTAGTTCTTTTTTTTTTAATGGCCACAAAGTAATGTGAAATAAAGTGATTCTAACTGCTGAGGTATAGAGGCTGGTAATATATCTGGGCTTTTTCCTCTAAATATAGGAAGAAAGAACAGCAGTTGACAAAGCAAAAGACTTCTTGGAGTCCAATTTGTATTCAGCAGAAGACCCCTACACTACTGCCTTGATTGCGTATGCCCTGACACTGCTGCACAGTCCCTCCGCTGCTGTGGCGCTGCGGAAGATGAACAGCATGGCTATTACACAAGGTACCGTGCTCCTGGGTCCACTCTGGCAAGTTCCTGAACTGGCAATCCTCTTATGGGAACCAGCAAAAAGCCCTTGCAACTTGAATAACATATCTGAGCTATTGGAGAGGGTAGAGGCTGTGAGGTGAGGTCTTCCTCACGGCACGATTTGACTTGCAAGGCAAAAGTTTTCCTGATGCTCTGCAGAGGTCTGAGTACCCGAGTTCCACACGCGCAGCTGGTGCTGAAGGAAGGCAAGCATACCAGAGGCTCTGCAGTGCCTTTCCTGGTTGAGAGAAGTTTTACAGAGTTTGCCTTGTAACACATCCCGTTCCCTGATGGTGTATTTTAATCCAAGAATTACCTAACTTATTACATTGAGCTGTCTGTAATTGCAGTGGGAGCCTCTTGCCCAGGGGATGCTTGTCTACACAGAGGGACAGCACAGTTCAGGGCGTGAATCTGTTCTTTGAGTCAATGCAGAAGTACAATACACAGAGGCTTAGCTGCTATAATAACATACGTATTGCGCTGTCCTGTTTTTCTAGATGGCTTTACACACTGGAGCTTGACAGGAACTCTTGTTACCGATGAGGACACCTTCATGGGATTTAATGATGGTCTCTCTCAATCAGGTACCTGTACTGCAAAACCAGAGATAAGGGAATGGGCTGCAGCAGCAGGCCACTGACTGTGTGTACTCTAGTGAATTGTTTATGTAGTACACTTAAATTTCCCTTGCTTTTTTTCTTTTGTTTTTGTCTTGTTCCCCCTCCCCCCCCCAATCTGTTAGCGTTTCTGGAGGGACAGAAGGCTTTGGTCCTCAAAGAAAGCTTGTTTAGACAAGGTATTCTGCAAATGGCAGTCAGTCAGGGCAGGGGGTGGATGAAACGAGAGGCAGGTAATGTTATGCTGAAAGAGCTGTTCAAGAGCAAATGAGAGCCGGAGCTGGATGTGGGCAAGACAGTACTGGCTTTTCAGCCCCAGCTATCTCACCCTTTTTCACTCCAATTTTATAAAAACAATGAGTAATACAGAAGAGTGAAAGGCATATGAGATTCCATCAGGGAGGAATAATTTCAAATGGAAATCTGAGAGAAGTCAAATACATTTCATTTTAGAGCTGTTTTCACTTTGTATTTTCAAATGGACCTAGAGATTGTATACCCAGCTTTTGTTGTCAGTCACTGGCGTTTCAGCCTATTTCCTAGGCTGTGCCTATCAACGTGACAACAGTCCATTTCCAAGCGACTTAAAGCCATTGAATCCTCTCCTATGACGTAGGTTCACCAGTGTTCAGGAAGGCTCCAACTGGATATTGTATGAAAATCTTTGACAGGAATACAGTATGGGCAGCAGCAAAGTGGAACTGGAGTGGGACAGAAATGACTTATGGCATACACTCAAGCAGAAAGAAGATTATTTATTGTGTGAAGGAAGGAGCTTGTGTTGGAAGCAGAGATATCTCTGCAAGATGATGTATCTTGGGTGCAGGCATCTTTGAACTTCATTTTTGTCTTCCTGTGTTTGCCTCTACAGACTTCTAACTTTTTCTTTTTAATTTTTCAGTTAATGAATATTCATAGAACTATCTCTAGACCTGTCCAGATTCTCACTGCCAAATGGTATTTTGATTTTTTTTTTTTTTTTTCATTTGTCCCTCCCTCAGTTGTTTCTGCAGAAGTGGAAATGACATCTTATGCCCTTTTGACATACACGCTCCTAGGAGATGTGGCCTCTGCGCTCCCTGTAGTAAAATGGCTTTCACAGCAAAGGAACGCACTTGGAGGATTCTCATCTACTCAGGTGGGCTGCCTCTGAAAAAGGTAGCGTCAATGCACGCATGATCAATTGTAGAAATCAACCAATTCTGGAAGAGTCAATGCAGAGTTCCCATCCAGAGTCTAGACAGAAACTGTCTGCATCCTGGTAAGAAGAAAAACTTTCCAGTGCTCTTTACTGCTTCCTTCTGGGACTGATAATTTGAAAGGAACCCAGACTTTGTCCTTGCAGATGCCTTTGATAGCAAAAGCGAATAAAACCTGTTATTTCTTTTGCTGTCTGAATTAGTAAGGAAGATTCTGCTACCAGAAGCTGATGATTGTACAGCACAACGCTATGCTCCTGTATTCTTCACTATTCTGATCTCTCCCTCTTCGGATCCCTAGGACACATGTGTAGCGCTGCAGGCTCTGGCTGAATACGCTATCCTTTCTTACGTTGGAGGAGTCAACCTTACCATTTCCTTGGCTTCTACTAATCTAGACTACCAGGAGACATTTGAGCTTAACAAGATGAACAAAAAAGTCCTGCAGACGGCAGTGGTAGGTGGTTTTGTGTTTACGTGGCCAAATTTTAAAGCGATCCATGCGAACTGAGTTCTGAATGACAACTCAGATAAGTTCAGGAATGGTAAAAGCACAAGTTAAACAATGAGATCTTGGGCCTTTCTGGGGTTTTGTGGCTGGGATCTGATGTGAGGGAGGCAGCACTCAGTTAAAGGCATTTTTCACTGTAACTAATGCCTCGTGCTTTTTTGTGCTGCTGCTTGTTTCTGCCATTGCTAAGTGCAGGTGGCTGAAAAGAGTAAGCCTTCACTTCTGCAATCTCCTTCATAACCGGAAAGACATCTTGTAGAGAATAAAGCTAAAACTGATACTCGTTTCCATTCTGAGTGCAATGTCTTGTCTGTGTCTTAACTGTGGATTCTCCCCAGATCCCCAGTATTCCAACGGGGCTGTTTGTGAGCGCCAAAGGTGAAGGCTGCTGTCTGATGCAGGTAAAGTTGCCGCGGAGCTGTAGAAAGTATGTGAGCCAAGTGATCTCTAAACTCGCAGCCTATTTGCTGCTTTTTTTAATCCCAGTTTGCTATGAGGAAGGAGTTACTTTGAATTTATCTCAAAGTAATTATATAACATAGTGTTGCTTTAATTCACTCTCGTACATCACATTTAATTCTATGAATCTGCTCTAATACTGCTTAACATATGTAGAGCTGTGCTGCAAAGCCTCTGTTGCCTGTGTGCCTGCCATTACCTCTCTGAAGAGATCTGGTTTTTTGGGGAACATTTGTAGATGCTAGGAAACTGCCCTGATTTTTGTTTTGTTTTGTTTCCCCCGCCCCCACTTTCTGCTGCAGATTGATGTCACTTACAATGTACCTGATCCTATTGCCAAACCAGCTTTCCAGCTCCTGGTTAACCTGAAGGAGCCCAAGTCCGAGCAGCATCTTCAAGCTCCAAATCTCCTGCGGCCTGTCTCTCCAGATGAGAATCGCTCTGAAGCCTTGCACAGAGAGAGGGCACTGGTGGATGATGATGACCCAGCTTCAGATCAGGACCACCAGGAATACAAAGTCATACTGGAGACGTGTACAAGGTAGGAAATGCCAGCCGGCATCGTGTGCTGCCTGTTTCTCAGAGACCATTGAGTTTGCTGATCAGCACATCTATACTGATACAGGAAAAATAGCAAATTCTTTCTTGTTACACTGTCTGTATCGCAAACAGTGTAAGATAGAACACATCGCACACAGAATTTCAACGATAATTGTGGTTGTCGGACAGAGTTATTGCACGGACATTCACAAGCATTGTTAATGTTAGTGCTAAGTATATGTCAAAGGTAGAGAAACAGGAAGAAAATGTACAAAGAGGGCAACACCTTGGGTTTTTATTATAAAGTTTCATTATTAGCTCTCCAAAGCCTGAAGAAGACAAGCTGAATGTCATTTGCTTGTATCAGGTGCAAAAGAAAAAGTTCTGGATCATTTTCTAGGTCTTCAGTAACAGACTTTCCTTAAAAGCTTAAAAGACCTAGGTAATTTTAACTGGTTAACTCATGTGTTAAACGTGTTGATAGTTTTATAAAGATTATTGACTTGATTTTAATTGATTATCCTTCAGTTTTGGATACCAAAAACCTAGCAGAAGATGCTTGTTGCTGTGCTATGAATTCTGAATCTATGGTAAAGACAAAGTATTTGCAGATATTTGTTAGTAAGCTCTCTAAAGCTCACTGCTTATCTCCTTATTCTGCATAAAGAAATTGAAAATAGTCTTTAAAGATGGCATGATACTAAAGCTCTGGATGTTTTATTCCTAGCTCTCAAAGCACTTTGCAAAGACGTTAGCAGTTCCATCTGATTTTACAGACTGGGAAACTTAAGATACTAAGAGAACACAACTTGCCTGTAGACAAACAGCAGCAATGCTAGTTTCTGACGTATTCAGTCCACACTGAAATTCAGTTTACACTGTTGTGTAAACACGTCAGTACTGCTGCAGTTATCAGGGGTTGCTGATCTCTTTACAAAATGTTTTGGTTTTTAAGGAGGTTGTGGTAAAATTGTTCCAAAAGAGGGAAAGCCACAACCAAAGTAAATAAGGAGGACTTGCAGCATCCTACTGTATAATAGAAGACACCATTCCCAAGAAATTCATCATTAGTCTGCATATCTGTGACTGGGAGCGTGGCAGGTGCTGGGGCCGCAGCTTCACTGAACTCAAACAGTAGCAGTCAAGTGAACAGCTCAGATGTAATTCATGGAAATGGAAAACTTTTGCTCCCCTATCAGTTTCTGTCCCCTTCCTTCCTGCAGAGGCAAAGCCCGTACAGTGACTACAGCCCTGAAAACAGTTGCAGTGACTCCCGGCAAAGATGAGATCTTGTTATCTCTGCCAACACACGTGCCCCTTGTTGATGTGGCCGCGTTGCTGGCAGATGCGTTGCCTCTGATTGCCACAGGCCTGTGAAATCCCGGGCCGGGCATTTTTCAGCCTAGTTTAATTCTTCCTCCCTCCGGTAAGAACAGCCAGTGACAAGCAACTCAAACTCATCATCCAAAAGTTTGCTCTGGCTGAATGTAACACAATTTCACTTTCTCAACCTCCTCTCCCAGTGCCAAAGCGCTGCAGCTCGTGCTGGGAGGTAGGCTTATAAAGGCTTGTCAGTCCCTCGAAGGTGCCTGTAACCAAGGAGGCTGCCCTGCGTCAACACAACCTCTCTGTTGTTATTTCTGAAACTTCTGCCCTGGGAATTGCTGAAGCAAAGACAGAAATTTGAGAGGAAGCCCAGTCCAAGGAGATTGATTCCTTGGAAAGAAAACAAAAGCAAATGAAAATCTTCCCTTTTCTCCCCTTCTTCCTGTAATGATGCTCTTTTAACTCCTTCATCATCTCAGTTAGGCAACGTGAACAGAGGCATGCATCTAAGGATGACAACTGAAACATTTTGAGCTGGGAGTGTTCTTCAGAATGCAATTGTTTCAGTGTTACCATGCTTAGTGAAGTCCTTGGGGCACTTTTGAGGAGTTAGGGAGAAAACAGTATGGGAAATAGAGGACTGATATAAGGGAAAGCAGGAAAAATGCAGGTACAGGGATACTACAGGATTTCTTAGGGATTATGGTGCGTGGAATTAGATCGGGATTAACAAGGCTTGATGTCTCTGCGAGACTGTCAGCCCTGAACTGTCTGACACAGAGCCCACTGTGTCTGTCCACAGAACATCTCGTGCTACTGTGGGCGTGTCAGCTTGGCTGTGGCATTGCATCCAGGCTGGCTGTGCGCGAAGCGTCAGCAAACGCACCCACCCTGGCTGGGGAGGTCTCCATGGAGAGGCTTCCAAGCAGCCGGTTCAGGTCTGGCCAATTTGATCCCGGAGCTGTGTGCTGTGTTTTCTCAGCGCTGGGTGTGAGTTTCCTGACTCATTAGCAAAGATACTTTTCTCGGTATCAGTTAGACGCTGGAGCGAAATGGCCATTTATGAAACCTCAGGATTCACGGACTCTGCTTAGTATCGGGAGGTAACGTTCCTCTTGTGCCCCAATCTGTTTACAGCCCTCCGCTTAGGAAAGAACAGAAGTTTCTTCTACTCCAAGCGATTCTTTCCTTTTACCAAGTGCATTTTCTCAGTGATTAATTGAAAAATAAGGCAAGCAGCCCCACAGGAGACTACATCCTTCCTTCTTGCTTTTCTGCCTCTATTTGCCTGAACATCTCCTACATCTGACCTCTGTGAGTTGTGCTTAATTTTTGGTGAAAAAAAAAGCAGAAGAGAGGATTTTGTAAAGCCAAGTAGAGTGTGGCTTTCAACAAGTCCTTCAAAGAAGAGTAGATCCTTTTCCCTCTGAAGTTTATTTCAGTTATTCTCCATCCCAAGTTGTCCATGTACCATTTGTTATCTTGGATTCTAAGTTTGTTTTCCTTCTTTCTCTCTTTTTCTTCTCACGGGAAGATGGCTGCACTCCGGATCTTCTAACATGGCTGTCTTGGAAGTGCCGCTGTTCTCAGGGTTTCGTGCAGATATTGAGAGCCTAGAGCAGGTAAGATGTTGTAACGAGAGTGCCAGGCGTGATCTTGGGCCAGGACCTGGCTCGCTCATGGGCAGAGATTCCCTTTGGGGAGCAATAGGAAGCAAATGTCATTGGATGTTAAAGCATTGTCTAAAAAGATGCAATTAAAATTGAGGGAGCAGCAGATTTCACTTGTCAAAAAATATTGATCTGAAAAGATTAAACAGAAGTTCTGAGCAAGATTAACAAATTTACCGAATATGGCCAACTGAAGGCTTATTCCTGAGCACAGTGCACGGTAATTAAATGAGACCCATTTGGAAATGCTGAAGCGAAAATGTGCTCTAACAGGAGCTGTTTATGGCTTCTTAGTGCGCTGTGTTATCTCTGACATCTGGATTCCATTTCTTTGGAGGCTCTGTGTCTTGGAATTTTTTGCCTCTTCCCCCCCCCCCCCCTTCTGGGAGAACATCGTGGTTATTGCCAGCCAAACTGAGGTGGACAGAATGTGCCTCTTACCCAGCCAGCCCTCTAGGGGAGATGAACTGGGACCTTTAGCTTTACTTGATGTTTTGTGGAAGCATTACAGTGTATTCACTGGTGGGTTTCATGCTGCAGAGTTTTTAAGGACTGTGTAACTAAGGAGGTGTAAAATCCTTGCATCCTTGAGAACCGGTAAGAGCTAAAAAGTTTTTTGCTTCCGAAAGATCTCTTCCCTTAATAAGTTGATCATCATTATACTGGGAAGGGGAGGGATTTGGGGAAAGGATTTTAAAGTAGAATCGTAGTGAAGACCAGGCAGCTTAATTTGACATCCTAATTCAAGGAAAGGTGCACATTACTTTGTGTTCTTTAGCATTTCACTTGTTTTGACTAATTTTATGTTATAAACACCAATACATTTTCTTGGAGAAAATGAGACCAATACGTTCCTCTTGAGGGGCTTACGATCTCCATCAAAAGCTGCTGTCAGGGGGTCTCCAGGGCTGTCACTGGAGCCAGAAAAAATTGTGTATTGGTCCCTGAGAAGAGAATTGCAGTCTTTCAGTACTAGGGAGCTGTGCTGGAATACTTTTGTACGGAGATGTGTGTGGATCAGATTTGAAATTATTCCTGTAAAAAGAAATATCACAGTTATTTTATATCTGTTCACAAGCTGCATGTTGAGAGTTCTGTTTTCAAAGTATCCGTTTTTCTTTGCCTGTTGACCTTTGAGTGGGATATTCTCTCTCACATGCAACAAATGGTGCAACAAACTGAATATGGCTGTTCGGGTAAGGCGAGACCACCAGTGGAGGTCTCCAGTATCCCTGTGGTAAGAAACGGAGGAAAATTAGGTGAGAAGGCCTGGAGTGGGTTTTGCTACTATTTTATCTCCTCCTGCTGAAGGTGCTAGAGTGACAGCCGTTTGTACTGCTTTCAAATAAGTTCTCTTTCACAGTAATGTACGTAAATAATGACAGAGAAAATATGGATGGAAACTTGGCTTAGGACCAGAGAACTCAAAATGGGACAGGAGGAGAACAACAGGATATCTTTATGGTGTGAAACCCATGGGATGTTTTATCAGCAGAGGAAAAGGAGGAGTGAAGGGAGGGAAAGAGTTGAAGCAAAGAGTGCAAAGAGGTTTTCAGTACAGACGAACTGCAGATTTGTTGGGTTAAGTAACAAGTCCCTGTGTTTCTGATTTTTCCTGAAACAAGTTAAGAAGAAATTACAGAAATAGGGGTTCTCACTGTCAAGGTTCTCACTGAGTGAGTATCTCCTTTATCAATTTCAGCAGGGGACAGAGTTAAAGAGTTTCTAGGCTGAGTGTCTTGCGAAGGCCCCCGAAGCTCATGTGTTACAAGGGGCTGTGTAGGTCCTGTCATTTCAGTCCCTGAACTTTTTTTCCTTTTTGCCAAGGCAGCTGTGTTCTGGTATGAGGCTTGTTTACATGGCTGGGCCAGACAGGTGTCCCAGATAAAGAACTGTAAACCAAACACGCTTCTTTTGTGTTTAGTCACTACTAAAACGCTGCTGCACGCAGCGATCTGCTCCTGTGCTGTGCTGATGGTTTACACCGACCTGCGTTCAGGGTATGTTGTACGTGGTCCGAGCAGAGGAAGCACTGGAGGCAGCTGTGAACACACGATTGCCGTTAGGAAATACACTCTGCAAGGAGACTCCGATTCTGGTTCCCCAATGAACTTAACTGTACAGTGTTTTAAAACACTTTTGTTTGCAGTACCTCTTATTCTCTCTTACCTTCTGGATGGAAGCAGTCAGAGGGTAAAAGCAAGCTGCCCTGCAACTGCACAGGAGCGATTTTCTCAAAGCTGAAGGAGCTCGCAGCACATTAGGCTTTCTCTAGCACCAAGCAGATGAAGTGGTTGCTTTGTGCTTTCTCTTGTGGCATCTTCCCACCTGTCTGAATGTTATGTTCCTGCCTTCACGGGTAGAGAAGCAACAGAGCCCCAGCGTAGCCCATCTGTTAGGGTCTCTGGGCACAGAACAGCAGGTGATTTGGTTTCCTTTCTCCCCCTGTCTTAATGGGAAAAGGAGCTGATTCTCTTTCTTAACCGGAAAGGCTCAGCTCCTGCAGCACACAGCTGATCAGAATTCAGTTCTTGGAAATCTCAGAAGGATGTCAGATACTTCGTGCCATGGTTACTTCTTCAGTGCTTGTCAGATACAAAAGAGCTGGTTCAAAACTCACTGTTTTGAACGTTCTTTGGGTAAAAGACTACGTAGCTAGTGCCTGAATTTGAAGAGAGGGTTCAGTGCTGGGCAGTCCATTTCCTGAACCAGAACAGAATTACTTCCTTTGGGCAGTAGGAGATTTTGCTGAATTGGGAAGGATATTGCATCTTCAAGGGGGAACGTTTGCCTTGAAGAGCTGAATTCCATCTTTCTTATTGCAGAGACCCTTTGCATCTGTAAAAATGAAATGCAGGGATAAAGCTCAAGCATATGTGTAGGTAGAGAGTGAAGATGCAGACACAACCCCTAGGATTTATTCATGGCTATCAAATGTGTATCCAGATCATGCTGACAAAAATGAAATTCTTCCACTGAAGACCCGGTACCAGTTTTATCTTGTATTTTGGACACTACCTTCCGCAGAGCCCTGTCATTCCCACTGCTGCATTTTCTTGTTACCCTAGCCGTTGCCCTCTCTCCGTGGTGAGGAGGGGCAGGGCTGTAAATCAGATTTCCGTTTGCCCTCACAAGGGAGCAGTGTGCGCGGAGCAGACCCACGTGCGGCTCCGGGGCAGCGATGGTTAATGAATGCTCTGTTGCACGTAGAGGGCAGCCCCCCGGCTGTGCAGCCACAAATCCTTCTAATAATGCTGGGTGTCGACAAGGTCAGGAGGTCACCACAGGCTGGTATATATCAAGCTTCACCAGAAAAATGCAACTTTAGCTGAGCTGAGCATTTCCCGGTGGCGCCAGCCTCTCTGAGCCCTCATAAAAGGACTGTCTGCAGCCATCTACTGCTGAGTAATAACAGCCACCATCAGGCCCCTAAAATTATAAGGACAAATTAAATTGGCCCTTTCCATATTGTGTGGGACTTAAACACATGTTCCTTTGCTTGTTACAGTAATAGCAGGAAGCTGTGTGCAGGGTTTTACAGCTGGAAGCGCTCTGCTGAAGAAATTCACGGTTAAAGCTGGTGGTAGCAAGTTTAGGCAAATTTCAGTAGAAATGCTTGTTGCTTCATGTCATTCCTTCTAATACGCGATAGTAATAATGACGCTTTGTTCTCCTTTCCACACAGTTTTCATTCTAAGATCTCAAAATAACTTAGAAACCTTTAAAACAAACAAACAAAAAAAGCCAAGGAAATATTATCCCTGTGTCACAAACAGGACTGTCTGACAGAGAGGTTAAAGTGTCTGCTCTGGCCCTTACTCTGCTCCCCAGACTGGGATTTAAACACAGGCGTCCTTTTTCCACAGGCCATCATCCTCCCAGTTCCTGGATTTACTGTTTCTCACATGACAGAAGTGCTCTGAATACAGTTCATCAAAACAGTCACGACTGATGGACTGATCGAGTCCGTACAGCGTGACAGTCACAACACTGAGGTATTAGTGTGCCAAATACGGAAAATGATAGGAGTACCTTTGGGAAATCTTAAAATAAGATGTGATAGAAATGTATCAGCTGGTAGCACTTACATTTTGGAGGTGATCCATTAGCATTGTGTACCAGGGACATAGTGGATTCTCTGGGGCGGTGCAGCAGTTCTGTAGACGAGAGCTCTTGCGCTTTCCTCTGAAGACTGGCCTCAGGATGTACACGCAAACCTGCAGTTGGCAGGAGGAGGGGAGCTTAGAGGACTTTCACAAATGGCTGGGCAGTAATGAAGGGCAGTAGCACCTCAGAGGTGGGAAGTACTCCTGGATTGTGTTCTGGTACTCCTTAGATATGCAGAATGTCCGAATAAATACAAAGCGTAAGAAGAGAGAGTCTGTGGGCTTGACTGGTACGATGCAAATCACAAATCCTGCGGCCTCAGAGGGAGAGAAGATGAGCAGCAGAGGCCTGGCCTGACCCCACTCGTCAAAAGGGAGGATGCCTAGGGCTCTTTCAAATGGCTGCTCTTCTCAAATGTAAGGATTAATTTTCCTGGCAGAAGAATGTTTTGGATTTTTCAGCTGGTGGGAGAAGGGGACCTTTAATACCCAGCGCGATCCAAGAGCATAATTCCCTGGCAGCCTGAAGGAGTGTAAATAAGAGACTTTATCAAGTGTTTTGGGGTCTCTGAGGTCTTGCTTGAGCCTTGGTACTGCAAACAATCCGGGAGCTATTCGATTAGATTATGGATGGTGTGTCAGGTGTAGTCCGAGGGAGATAAACGCGCCGGGGACCAGGAAGAGCACTCAGCGTTGTGCACCTTGCACGCGTTCCTCATCAGGTCACAGAAAAGAACACTGGTGGCTTTTTCCTCTGTTGTGTGACAGCAACTGCAATCCTCTTTGCATTTCCCCTCTCTCTTACTGAAACATCCTATTCCGGCAGAAGAAATCCCTCAGGTTTAGTGTCTGATCAGTTTTCTAAGCAGTCTTCTCTAATTTCAAACTGTTTTCTATAAAATGAGATTACAATAAACCTCTTGATTTTTTTTTTCCCCAGTTATTGATGAACAAGCAAATTGGATTAAAAAGATACGAAGTGGATGGAAGAAAAGTCCTTTTTTATTTTGATGAGGTAATGAATTGTTCCCTATAATTATGTTGCTTTTCAGTGAAAGGCAAAAGACCAGCGGAGTGGGCATGAGTGCAATCAGATCTAATGGTAGTGGACCAGTGGATTGGGCATGGGTCTAACTCAGATCTCGCAGCACATACCTGCGAGGGTAAGGAGCGCTGGCTCTCAGCAGAAAATCGTTCGCTGGCTGCATTAGCAAGCAGGCTGGTGACACAGTGGTGTTAGGTAAGTCAGAGAATCCAGCTTGAGTTTCAGGTTGGACTTTCTGACATGGTTGTATGGCAAGTACACGCTTTAAAGGTGGGCAGAGTATCATGTTTGAATTCATCCTGTTTGGCTTTTATTCGTTATCTTTGCCTCTGTACCTAGTGTTGGAGATGTGTCCGCAAAGCCTGTTACCGTAGGGGCATGCGCTGCATTTCTTTGTCTGTCTCTTCTATGAAAGTGCAGTTTTTGTTACAATGAGTCTCTTACATCATTTCATGCAGATTCCTAGCCAGTGCATGACCTGTGTCAAGTTTCAAGCTTTCAGAGAGCATATAGTTGGGAAAACAGCTCCTGTTCCTATCAAAGTGTATGATTACTACGAGCCAGGTACGTGCCTGCTTTCCCTTGGTGTTTGCCAGCATCAGAGCTCTAGGCATAAGGCTCGGTTGTGATTTCTCATTCTTGCTGGCCTGCAGCTTTTGAAGCAACTCGTTTCTACAACGTGAGTGAAAACAGTCCCTTGGCGCGGGAGCTCTGTGATGGGCCAACATGCAATGAGGTGGAGAGCTCAGCCAGCCAGTGGGTTGGTAAGTTGCACCAAAGCCAAGCAGATTTTTTGGAAAATGGAGCCCACGGGTATGCTGTCCAGGAGTTCAGAACCCAAAATTGTATTTAGAAAAATGCTCTATTTCATGATGTGTATTAGTAGAAGTTTTCCAGAGGTTTGTGGGGAGCGGTATTAAACTTATGACAGCCAAACAGACCAACGTAGTCTGCTCTTCAGTCACCAAAGTGACTGTTATTTGCTTCAGAGGCAAGATATAATGTATACTTCTGGAAAAATCTGCACAAGGTGAGATGTTAACAAACAAAGGTAAAAACTTTTAAATGCAATTTGGTTTTCTCTTTCTAAAATATCTTACTACAGATATCCACAATTAACTGTATAGGAAGATTGAACAGTTTCGTGCATCAGGGAGGTGAATAACTTTTCCTAGAAACTCTATGTTCCTTTCTGTCTTCTGTGTGATACAAAATAGTTGCATTATCCTATATCTGGAATCTCTGCAGTGTGGCTTTTTCAGGAGGACAGCTTTATTCGCAGAGCTTTTTATTCGACCAAGTTTGTAAATTCCTATGGGAAGTCTTACAGAATTCAACATGAAAACTTACATCAGAGAAACAGAAGAAAATTGCCACCCCATCTTCCCTTCCCCATGTTATACAAAAATATTGCTTTGGATGTTTTTGTTTAATTTTCAGGCTTTGTTCACTCTGGACCGTGCAATAACGTTTTTGGCTGCTTGGAGGATGAGTATTTTGAGCAGTGTATGTGTTCGCGAGACTGTGGCTACGACGGGGAGCCTGTGTGTGGCTCGGATGGACAGATCTACCCGAACCATTGCCAGATGGAAGTAGCATCGTGCAGGAATAATACGAGGATAGAACAGATGCCCATGTCTCAATGTTCTGCCTGTAGGTTTCATTCAGTTCCTTCTTCTGTTACAGTCTAGTTGCAGAACGCCACAAATCCTCATCTAAGCAAATTATAATTACATAGCTGCGGTAGGGAAAAGAGGAGAATGCAAAACCTCCGATGTATTATTTTGCTGCTCATACTGTTGTAAGTATTAAAGCATAAGATTAAATTATAAGAGCAACTGCCTTCCTGCTTACTTCAGAGTAACTGATTTTCTGTTCTCATGTTTTACTGATCAGAATGACCTTCAGAGAAAATTAGTGATAGTGTTTTATCTAAAGTGAGTACTCCTAGATAAAAATGACATCTATGAAATGTAACGTTCTTTGGAGATTCTGCGTGGGCTTTCAGGATGTGCAGTGTAGCAGCTCTGTGAACCGAGTATGCCACCTCTGGAAATGCAAACATTTTCTAGAGATTAATTAACACATTTTATGGCCCATGCATTTATTTTTCTTTTTATTTACAGCCAAGAATTTGCCAGAAGAAAGGGAGACACACTCCCACACAGCTGAGCAACCCAGTGTTCAACAAACTCCAGCAGGTACTATCGCACCTCCGCATTTAATCCTGGGCCTTTTTCTTTAGCAAGGTTGAAGTTTATCCTGTCACTGTATGAAAGTATAGATGGCTCTCAAGCATGTTTAAGTAAAGATGCTGAATTTCCTTATGTTTTGGAAAAGATGGAACAGACATCAGAAAAAATGAAGAGGTCAGGGAAAGTGAGGATGATAACTATTCAACAGCAGACTAGCTCTTCTAGTCTTTTTCCTTTCCGGAAATCTGGCAGGATACCCGCTCTGGGCAGCGCGTGTACAAGATGTAGGTCATTGTTCGCAAGAGTGGGCGAGTGGCCCTCCTGTTTTCTCAGCCTTGCTGTGTTTGAACGACACACGCTCTGTGATCAATATTAAGCTGGAAAGATCACATTGAAAACCAGGCTGATGTAATGTGTTTCAAGAAACAACTGAACAGGTCATGACAACAGACCAAACAGTTGCAAGAACTGGAATCCAGGTGGATTAACTTTGTCTGTAGCAGTTCTGTGCAAAAATTGAGCTGGCAGTCTTGATTCTCTCCGAGCTGCTGTTTGGAATAAAGGGCCTTAGTGAGCAAAAATGTAAAGGTCAGTAGATGGAGTAGTAAGGAATTTGGCTGCTCATTTTATTTGGTGCTTATATTCATACACTTTTTTTCCAAGACTCATGTCGAACTTTCTCATGGTTCACAATAAATCTCACCAAGAAGCAGTGGAGGGTCAATAGAATAGTTTGTTTCATGCTGTTTCTAGTAAATAAACTGGACTAGATTTTTCCTGGCTGCTTTCCACTCATTAATTTTCTCCTGGCCTCCAACTCTCCTAACAAATCGGTAAAACAAGTTAATTCTTCACGAGAAGACACTGTGCCTTCTCGTGTCCTCCTTGTGGACCAGGGTTCAGACCAGTGTGTGTCCGACAGGAGAGAGCCATCCTCTTCTTCGGCCTTCCTCTGCTCTGCAGAAGTTGGCAGACAGTTTCGTATTCCGGTGTAAAAACACGAGGAGTATTTCATTATGGCTGTTTCTGTAGGTCAGTCAGTCAGACAGCGTTTAGTGTCTCTCCTTTTCCCTCCCTTTGTTTCTGGACTGAGAGTGCATATCTATAGAACAGACTGCTGTCTGTTGGAGGAACTGCGATGAATGCTTGTTGCCTTTTGTTCTGGGAAAATGCGGTGTACGCAGCATGGAGACTCTGTTTGCAATCCGAACCCTCTAAGGCAGCATTCCCAAACTGCTCGGTAGGGCGCTGTCGGTGTGCGAGGCCGTACCAAGTGTTTTGCTGCTGGTCTCCAGTAATGGACTGCAATTACATTATTTTTTTAATAAAAATTTGATAGTAAAAATATGGTTACCTGGGGAAAAAAACATTTGGAACTTGACAATAGTCCAAAATCCAAAAATTTTCAGAACAGTTTTTCTGAACTGCCAGTACCTGTCTGAGGAAAAACAACCCTCTGGCTTCTGTTCGGAACAGACCAAAGCAATGTTGGCTCAGCAGATGATCAGTAAGAGCAAAAGGGGAAATTCTGATTATTTTGTGTGTGTGTGTGTGGCATTTTGATACAGATGTTAGATTAACAAACCGATATACCGTAAGGAGGATATGTTTGTGAAAGCGCAAGCGTTTGGAGCTGGTGTTGTTCTAGGAGCTGAGCGTGTTCCGGCCGAGTCTCCTGGAAGCAACTGAAGTGGCGGAGCAGCCATGGCAGAGTGAGCATTCAGAGCTAAAACTGACTAAATCCTGCACCAGGAAAAGCGCCCAGCATGTGATTTTCATTAATCCTCCGGGCTCCTCTCAGGTCAACCACACGGTACAGGAATCAAAGTTTAACAAATGAATGAATCCCTCCTTGTGCCCGGGTCTCTTTTGGAGTCGCTGCTTTGTTAGCATTGAAGCATGTGATTGGTTTAAGTCTGCTCAGGTGCTCGGGGTTTCTAGTGAAAGTTTTGATGAGCCATGCCTAAATCTGTGATTTCCTAAAAGGATGCAAAACTCCAGGAGCCAAATCAAGCTTAGGGCAGGTTGATGAAACTGCCTCAGTGTGTTAATCTTCAGGAAATACCATTTTCCTGGAGAACCTCGTGGTATTTGTGTTGTCTGAAAGCCTTCTGTGTTTGCCATGTGACTTGTGCGGGCTCAGCTTGGCTCGATTGATGCTTGCGTTGTTAGCTCTTGTCCCTGTCACCCCAGCAGTGGAAACAATGAGAGCCAGCTTCCTTCCAGCAAGGAGTGGGGGACTTCGTAATGCGTTCGGGCTCACTCTGCCCAGCAGGCTGGCAGCGTAGTTCCACGCACACCAGTGAGCTTGCTAGAATAAAAAGCAGCTTTAGAGTTACGCCGTTCAAGGTAAGCAATTGTATATTGATGGGCCGGAAAAATCAGGATGTGGCACTTCTTGCAGCACCTAGCTGTTGTGGAAGCATTTTTAAAGTGCCTTGCAAAAGTCTGCAGCAGATGTTGCAGCAAGTGAGGCAGAGCGGCTGCGGTTTGATCCCAGAACTGCAGCCTTTTTTTGTACAGATGGGGAGATCCACTTCACATCTTTAGAAATATTCTCTGGATGGAGAGGGAAGTGTGCAGGGTGACAGGACTCAGCTGAAACAACTCATGTCTGAATCCTCTTCTTCAGCTGTTTTTTCTCACAGGTAAATTACTGAGAATTAGAGGGATGGCACAGGTTTTTAATGAGTAGCACTGACCCACCTCTCCCTCTAAGCACTGAAGCTCTGCTAGTGTGCTTTCACGTCCTGTTCCAGTCGTATTTGTTTGGACTGAAGGCTCCTGGAGCAGGATTTTGGTTGCCAACTGGAGTATCGGTATCCCGAGTGCCTCTCTGTCTGTGACTTTCCTAACATCGTTGTCACACTAGGCTACAAAAACGTGCATTTTCAGAGGCTTGGGGACCCTCAGGAGCTTTGATACCATCTCTCTGATGAAGTGGTGCTTCCATAGATCACTAACGCTCTTCTGAAATTGCCTGAATCTTCTCTGCCAAAAGTGCTGAGTGTGTAGCCACTGATGTTGGAAAACAGTATGTTGATATCACGGTAACTTTGTGATTCGACACGGATTTGGTGGAGAAGCAATATCCAAGTGTGGGGCAGCAGTGCTCGGTGGTGTCAGCGCTGCTGTGCAGCCCGCCCAGCCCCATGCTGCCTGGCCCCCGGCCTTCTCTCCACAGCCGGAGCGACGCTGCTTGTGCAGTTCTGCTCTAGCAGTTAGAAGGGCCGGTAGCTGAAAGAAAATTCGAAGTGGACTTATTATACTTTTATTTGGTGGCGGTGTTATTTAAAAAAAAAAATAAATGCCATCACCCATCGCTAGCTCCTAACAGGAACATCGGAGTGAACTCTGCTTCCAGGTGGAGTCATCTCACAACACTCCCTGGCAGGAGCATTATTCACAGGACCGCTGTTCTTTTAGGACTGATTGAACTGGCAGTGGGCCATTTTTCCTTTCACCCCATCGGTGTTCAGCAAACATTGGCTTCGGCACAAACGTTTGAGATGGGGGAGTGGTTTGTATGCAACAGGAAATGTCAGCCTTTCATCTTTGCTTTGACTCCAGTGCTGCATTCCTGGGAAGAGTGAGGTCTGTGATGTTAATTCTGTCCCTGGTGGACAGCAATCATCCATTCATAGAACGAGTTCATGATCTGGCAGGTTCTCACACGGACGAGGCCAAGAAGTGAACATAGAGACTGACTCTGCTTTCAAGCAAGTGTTCCCTTGCCTCGGGCTGGGCCTGTTGCTGGGAGGATATGGGAGGCAACAGGGAAGAGCCTTCAGATGTTTTATTTCTAGAGAACAAACACTTTCAAAGGCCTTCCTGAGTGTCCTCCTTAAATAAAGCCAACTTTTCAGCAGGGGGGAAGGGGGACTTTCCCTCTCTTACAACAGCTGTGGTTCAGCGATCGCTTTAGTTGGGATTGAGCAGTGTATACAGAGAGCAAACAGGACAGACGGACCGCTGAGCTGGCTCGAGGAACGGTTTAGGAAACGAGGACCTGTTGGTATTCCTCGAAGTTTTGTCTCGCAGTCTGGGCAGCGAGCGGCCACCCAGCAGAGAGAGGCACAGCCTGTTTGGAGTAGGGTACGTACGGGGTGAGTGACTGGGGTGAGTGCAAGGAGGTGGAGTGTTTCCGCCTGTGATGTGCACGTTCCTGTCTTCAGCGACGGGAGTTTCCCAGAGGTGTGTGACTGTGCTGAAGCAGATGGATTTCAGCTACTGCTGGTTCAGACTGAGGGAGAAGGGAATGGCTCTGGTGTAAACTCCTGGCCTGTTGTGCCAAAATCTTCATTCTTGTTGGGCTGAAAAGACATCTAGCTGCTTACACTGATCTTTTTCATGACGTGTACCAAGTAAACTACTCCATCTCAGTCTGTCCTCTAGCTTTGTAACTTACTTTTATAAAACAATGCTTAAAAGAGCCCGCGCGTTGCACATCTTCATGTGGATTGGTGTCTCCTTAACGGAGGTACTTGGCTTGGACCTACTCAAAGGATAGAGATGCAGAGTAACCCATCTGTGACATCTGGCATTCCCAAGGAACCTTTTAAATTTGTCTTACTATGTACAGGTCTCGGGGTGAACTGGTTCTTAACTTAAGCACCTCAGTTAATTAGATAATTTAAAATGAGATTTTAAGACTTTTTTTTTCAAATTACAAGGTCCTTTTTTTCTTTTTCTTTTTTTTTTTCCCATGTGATTTCTTTCATATTTTTTTCCAGTGCCCAGATCTCAAACTGGGGAATTGAAAATTCTGATTTACAGCAGCTTTTCTCCTTGCATGTGAATCTAAGCATGCACGTGCAAGTCCATCGACGAGTAGCCTCCATTACTCACATAAGGCACTCATTTAGCCCCTGATTTGCCGCCTCGATTAAAATTCCTTTCCTCTTATGTCATTCCCCTTCTCTGTGATGCAATCTGTGATGCCAACATGCAGTTTCTTTTGTCTGAACCAAAACCTGAGACGATGGTTTCCTTTCCAGCAGAGGAAGGCCCTCCGTTACAGACAGATCTGTCGTACTACTCCTACGAGTATGACCCAGACCCCTACGTGTCGGAAGCTGATGTTTTTGAGATCGTCGCAGAGCTGACAACGGCAAGCACCTTAAAAGAAGCGGACAAGGTTCAGGAAGCAGTGACCACAGTGGAATGGTGAGCTGGAGAGCGGGGCGTCGTAAATCTGGTTTGAGAGCCAAAATATAACATACTGACTCATGGACTGGGGCAAATGTATTCAGTTCCTTAACAGGGGCGTTCTTACAGCTGGCTTGCTCACCCCTTTAGCAAGGAATCACCAGGAACAAGATCTTGCTAGGGCAGCACATAAAAGGCTTTGTGACCTGAATGTCTCCATCCCTAGCAGAATAAAAAGTGACCTTTTAAACTTTTCTCTGCCCAGCCCCAGAGATGTTTCGCAGAGGTATGTAATGAGAAAGTGACTTTTCTTCATTATGTCCTCTTTTCAACAGAAATCTATAATTTAAGTGAAGAGAAGAGGCTCAGAATCAACTCCTGTATGAGTTTGTTCCTACAGACGACCTGCTGCAGAACAGAAACCGAACGATGACTACTTCCTGATGCACTCAGAACTGTAGGCTTTGCTGCCCCGAGGGGGGGGATCTGGAGCGCGAAGGGGGACACTCAGCGTTATTTTTCTGTCAGTTTTCCTGCCTTTTGTGCATCCTCTTTGGTGTACTTCCAAGGATGGGAGACCAATATGCTGTGCCCTCTAGGTGAGAAAAATAGAGGCTGGAATTCAAACCTATAGAGCATTTCAAAGTGTTTTCTCTACTCCAAGGATACTGCAAATGCCATTTCCTAGCTACATTTAGAAGCTAAGTCCAGGCCTTGTGCTTAGCTGAACTGCTGTTTGAGGAAAGATGGCTGAGAAGTTTTCTCTCAAATTATAATAATAAAAACCAGTGTGTTTTGCTAATTATGACATAGCAAGAGGCTGATCATCTTCCCCAGCCCGTAAGTCTACTACACCCACAATAACGTCCCACAACAGAAGAACTTCCCTAGTGGCTCCGTGTTCAGGGAAGTTGCTGGGAGGTGCGTTTTACCAGAGTAAACTGAAATCCCCTGTCAGGGCTGAAAGGCTTGACTGTCCACCGTGTGCCCGCAGGCTTCGGGTGGGGAGCTGCCGGCTGTAGCGGTGCCCGGGATTCGGTGGGTGAGCCCTCTTCGTGTTGCACTACGTGCTGATGAGGGCTGCGTGCAGCCTTCTCAGCCCCTTTCCTCCTTGTAACCCTGGCATGAAAATAAAGCTGACCTGAGGCGCAGTCCTTTTAAACGCTTGCCTGACTTCACCAGTCCCTTTTATTCTGCTCCCAGTAGGGTCCCGCTACAATAATTGTTCTGGCTGTGGTAATCTATGCATAGGCCCAGGGTCTGCTGGCCGGTACAAATCACTGGTGTCACAGAGGCTGGACTCCCTTAGACTGACCTGCCCCAAGCAACGTGGTAAAACTAAAAACAAAAGCTTTGTGTTTCCAAAAGTGCAGGAGCCAAGATTTTTTGGTTTCCCTTCCTGCCTGGAGCAGCATTGTTCTCTTTGGAGGAGTTACATGCAATTGCCTGTTGCAAAATAGTGTTAATATTTTATCTTCCCACTTCTATTGTTACCAGGACCCGGAGCGGGGTGGAAACTCCTTTTGAGGGTGTTTATTGGTGAATGGAAACAGGAAAAAGCCCAGCTCCATTCATTTTTAGGGCTTGTTTACACAGGAACCATGACAAGAATATATCCCAGTATAGACATTCCATTCCAGAATAAAGGCAATTTTATTCCAGAAAAATGTCCACATGGGGACAAAACAGGAGATATCCCAGAAGCAGAGCGTGTGTAGTTTCCAGTCCTTTTTGTCTGGGGCCAGATATTTGCAGAATGCAGTTGACATGATGGAGGTCTGGGGGCTTGAAGTTCCCAGAAATTTCAGAAGTGCTTTGCTGGCGAGCGTCCAAGCCTTCCTTCACGGCTGCTCCGAGCTCTGCTCGCAGGATCTCGGCGTGGCTCCTGCCCCTGTGTACCCACTGCTCCTCAGCAGAGGTTTCTGCCACGTCTCTTCAGTGTGCATGGACAGACCGTGTCCTCACTGTGTCCGCACAGCACAGCGAAAGCACTGGCAGCAGCATTCCTGTCTGGCAGGTAAATAAATGCCTCTCAACTAAATTCCATCCCCTGTAAGCAACTGGCCTGGCAGACGCTGGCTATTGTGTACACAGTCAATATTTATCCCCTGGATAAATAACAGACCTAGTGTGAGCTGCAACAAGAGCGTTGGTTTTTTGGTTTTTTTTTTACTTTTCTAAATATCAAAGCTGCACAATACAAACCCTGCTGTTTGCTGGTTCCAGCCTCGGCTGTTTAATGCTTTGAGTCTGGGAGAACGAGACATTTAGCCACCCTGATCACTAGCTTCCCACAGAAGGTGGGACCAAAGGTCTGGATTCTTCGGTCTCCTGTCCGTTGTTCCTTTCTGGCTGTAGTTTCTTGTTGCATCCGTTGTATGCTTCTAGATAGATATTTGAAGTCATTTTATGTTGCTTGGTCCTCTCACAGATCCTCGGGCAGTCAGACAGCATCACCACTGGGGACAAGGAGATGAAGGTAGGGAGTTTCAGCCAAGTATTAAACCAGACTTTGTTCACTTTCCTCAGGCTCTGGCACGTATAATGTTCTAATTCAAGATGCATACAGCTCCCCATTGCTGCCAGCTAAAGAATTCCTCCTGGTGGTGCCAGCCCATCAATCATGGCCTTGTTCTGTGGAGTGTCTGTGTGCCAGTGCTCTCACCTGGTAGCGGCAGAGGAGTCTTGCTTCTATTTACAACCAGAATAGAAGCCAGAGAGAGCTGGACCCTCGGAGGGCAAAGGCAGAGCAGCCTTGGTGTCCTTAACAGAGGCAGACCAGGACAGTGTGTGAGGTGATGAGCTGTGGTTTCTGGAGCCTGGCTTCACTTTGAGTGCTCCTGCACAGCTTGGGCACCTCCAGGGAAACCACTGGTTCGTCTGCTCTTGGCAGCCTCCATCTCCCCCTGGTCTTGCCACACCAAACTAGCTCCTTTCTGTAGCTAAAAAAAAAAGTCATTTTATTTAAGGAATTGAATAAAGGAACCTGCAATTGCAGCTGTGGTTGCATTTTCTCCCCTGTCACTGCAGTAAAGGAGCAGGTCTCTGCCCTCTTCTCCACCCCAGCTCATAGTCTCTCTGTCCATAGCTTTCCCCTGTCCCAGATTTGTTGTTCTTGTTTCTTGTAATTATCATTAATCCTTATCTAGGAAAAAAAAATCTAGATTATTTTTCTTCCATTCTTCAAAATCCTGCCTGGAGTAGAGAAACTCCAGGACTGGGTCCGTGAGAACCACTGGCCACAGCGTGGCCTGGCCAGACTCAGTGTTACTTGTAGGCTTTGGCCAGTTCTGACTCTGAAGCTTATCAGTCCCCCTCCTGTCCCTGAGAACACAGGGACACCTCGGCACTGAAAACTCCCGTTTGTGAAGCCCAGCCAATCATAGTTTGGAGAGAAGGGTTTGATTTTTTAAATTTTTTTTTTTTTTTTTTTTTTTTTCCACCAAGGAGGAGACCAGCTCAGTGGTGGAAAGCCAGCAAGGACAGCAGAGGTGCTGCTGCTGCTGCTGCTTTGTGGCTAAGAGACATTTGACCCCCTCTGTCAGGGAGAGGCTTCTCCTTTCCTGGCTCTGATGATCCCTCATTGCAAAGACAGAAAAGTGCCGCTGGGTTCGTAAGACACAGAGATTCCTGCTCACACCAAGTTATGTTACTGAAAAGCTGCAGCAGTGCTACTTATCGGTGATTTTTGCTTGCAGTCCTTGCAATGAAATTAATATTTATATATTTGTAACTGTACATTATGCAGAGTAATCATTACCACGGTATTTATTTTAAAGCAATAGTTCCCTTGTTCCTTCTCCTCCAAGTGTTTTGGTCTTCCCTCTTGCCCTCCTTCTTAATCAGCCTCAGCAGAAAACAAATACCAGCAAACTGTCCAGCTTGCCTGAAGAACATCCTTGAAACAACAGCACCTGCCTTGCTGTCGGTGACTGTTGACATATAATGCGCAATAACCTGGTTTTCTTTGCTGTGAATAGATGATCTGTTTAGGAAAAAACGCAGCTCAGTTTGGATTTTGGGGTTGGGTTTGGGGATTTTTTTTCTTAGTACTTGTTTCTAACGGAGTGGCAATAACTCTGGCTACACCGGGTCTCCTCGTTCAGTAGCTGGCGCATCCTCTGCGCGCGCAGCGCTGCACCGGAGCAGACGCGCTCTAGTTTTTCACCTGCTTTTCGCCCCCGCGCATACGTGTACATACAAATAGTTCTATGACCAGTTTTGTTTTGTTCACACAGATCTTAGCAAGTCTGAGTCCAGAAAAGGGTTTGGTTTAGATTCTGATAAATATTTTATTAAAAACTGATTTTAAGACAACCTTGTCTGTCTCTTCTTATTTGCGTTGTAGGCTGTAAGTTTGTTCACTCACAGGTTATGGTGAGGACAGAAGTCATGTCTGTACCAGTAAAACTAACGAATTCAGGAATTCTATGGACATTTATCACTTGTTTTCTACCTTGCTGCTTACTGGGACGTGCCCCGGTTGTGTCTGAGAGATGAGCTGGCTGCATTTTGTCGAATACGCAACAAGCTCTGTTTCGCAAGAGACAGCTCTGGCTTGCGTGTGACGCTACACGAAAGAAGCGTGGAGTTCTAGAGTGAGGTTTTTCTCAATTCTGTCTTTAATATTTCCCTTCAAGAGACATACGGGTTTTTAAAATCCAGTAATACAACCTTCACCCCAAACAAATTATGGATGCCAAGGGTTATTTGCGAAAACGGGGATAAGTGAATGAGACTTTTACACTTGTTACCAACAACGGGCTGACCTTACTGTGGTGCTGCTTACTGATCAAGCCAAGAATGAATTTTGCTAGAAAGTAGAGCCAGTGCTCTACTTTCTCTTGGCAGAACATTTTCGTTCAGGAGAGTACCTTTCACGTAGATACCTCCTAGTACCTTTGAAATGGTGGAAGGTTTGCAAGTTTCTCTTCTTTTTTTTTGTTTTAGGTGAAGGGAATATGTGTTCAAGGACAGCAAGCAAGTCAGTAGCAGAAAAAGAAATAGAACACAAATAGGAATCAGTCTGCAGGATGCATTAGGAAAAGCAGACCTAGGTGTATTGGCCAGAGCATCCCTGGCAACGCGTGACCAGAGGAGAAGTTGCGTGCAGTGTCCCAGTAACAGATCTGTAGTTGTTCAGCACTCCACATCTTGTCTGGACTCCACACGTCTCCAGGAATCCTGTGGTCCAGGTTCACTCAGTTTTAGCTATACAGACAGGAGGAAGGACTTGTCTCCTGGAAATACTGCTCACTGCTCTGGAGGAAACTTTTGGGATCCCCGTGTTGTCCTTCCCTTGTCCGCACTGTGTGTTGTGAGTGCTTTGGGAGCGGGGATGGAGGCTTACACCAGTGAATCTTTGGAACTTTTTTGAGGGAGTGTTTCCTTGGAGGTTTTTAGGGATGTGGTGGTTTGTTTTCTGTGACTGAAGAATCTCCTTCTCACCTTTTCCCGGAAGTCTTCGGAAACGTAGTAGTAGACGAAGGGATCAGCGCAGCTGTTGAAGGTGCTGACGGCCAGGCTCACCATGTAGCTGATGTACAGGCTGCCGTACAGCTTGGAGTTATAGCTGGAGTAATGAACAAGGAGCAGAACGTTGCTGGGTGTGTAGAAGGCCACAAGCGTGAAGAGCACGAGAGCTGTGAGCTTCATAGAGTAGGAGTACCGCTTCCCGCTGTCCAGGAGGGCTCGCAATACCGAGCAGTAGCTGAACAGCATCACCACCAGAGGAGCAAGGAAGGCGCAGGCGATCAGGCAGATGAAGTAGTAGAAGTAATACCCGTCGTCCTCGTGCCTAGGGAGAACGTCGTGGCAGAGCGTGACATCTGCTCCGTACAGGGGATACGACTGCTGCTGCAGAGTCAGGGGCAGGGTGAGGACAGCAGCGCAGAGCCAGATGGCAGTGCAGGTGCAGGCAGCAAAGGCGGGGGTGCGGAAAGAACGTGAAAAGAAAGGATGCACCACGGCCAGGTACCGGTCGACGCTGATGCATGTGAGCAGCAGCACTGAGCAGTACATGTTCCCGTAGAAGAAAGCTGTGGTGAGCCGACACAGGCCTTCGCCAAAGAACCAGTTGTTCCCCAAGAAATAGTAGAAAATCTTGAAGGGCAGCACCAATATGAGCAGCAGGTCTGCTGCAGCCAAGTTCATCAGAAAGACGGTGGAGGTCAGCTTCTCGGCCCTGGTGGCCAGGACCCACAGGGCCAGCCCGTTGGACGGCAGCCCCACCAGGAAAACGAAGGTGTAGAGGCAGGGGATGAGGCGCACGGTGACCAGGCTGCCCAGCTGAGAGCGCGTGGCCTCGTGGATCAACAGGTATGTGATGTTATTTATGGTCGCCTTTTCCCCGGGGATGGCTCGGGGACACGGTGTGATCTCTGGTGTCGTTACCTGCTCGCTGGTGCTGTTTTGAGAGTAATCTGTCAGACAAACGCAGTCTGTTACTCGCTGTTTGTGCCGTTACCCTTGGACTTTGCAGAGCAGGCTGCATACGTAGCGCTTACCCCAAAGGCTACAGGTTTGTGTTTACGCTGGGGTCCCCAGCAGTGGCAGCAGTCTGTAAAATGCTGCTGTGTGATGGGCAGGAAAAGCCAGCCAACAGAATTACGTGTGCAGGAGAAACCATCAGCAACCTTACTGAAAACGTACGTGGTGCCTCTGTTGCGTGGTTTCCCACGGCTCACAGATGGCTGCTCTGTTACACGATTGTCAGCAGGCCCGGGGAACCAGAGAGCAATTCCTCTGCCCGGCTTCCAAAAGCCTCCTAAGATCTGGGGTCACCCCAGCGTAAAGTCATGGCTGTGGGAGTCCAACTTTTAGCTAAAGATTTTGGTTTGAAGTCTTCTCTGATTTACTTCTCCTCTAATTTTCCTTTCTCTTTCTAGTTTCTTCCCCCCCAGTTTCTTTCTCTTCTGTGTCACCTTCTATCACCTCCTGCTCCCACTAGCATGCGCACAAAGCCCGGAGCGTGCTCCCGTGTGACAGCTTTACAAAAATGCATTTTCAGGGATCTCATAGAGGCACCAAGCATCCAGTACTTTAAGAAGCAGCGATTTTTCACCCAAAGACGCGCACTCACCGTCGTAGTCTGGAGAGGCCAGGCAGAGTCCCCAGAAGGCCCAGCACAGCACCATCCTGTGTGCCAGCCACCCGTTCCCGAGGGTCTCCATGCCGGTGAGCATCCAGTAGCGCAGTGCTGCTCGGAGCTGCGTGGGAACGGCCGTGTTAGTGACCCTGCTTACGCGTTTCCTTCTGTTAGTCCTTAACTGACGGAAGCACCAGGCTGATCCCGTGGAGGATGAGGCGTAGGGGGGCTGTCACGACACGCACGAGTACGCGTTGCCCAAGCAGAGACTTAGCTCCAGTGTCGGACACTGGGCTGGGAGGGGCATGCGTAGCCAGATCCAGAGCGTACTGGGGCCGTGCTTCACCGTCAGAGCGAGACGATGGCTCGAGTGACTCATTTGGGCCTCCTTCCGGCTCCAGAATATTCCTGGAAATAACAAATGTGGTCAGATCTGATGCAGTTTGAATTTGGTTTAGAGTGTAAACTGAACTTCTGACCTCCAGTGTCACGCATCCTTCCACCCAAGGAGACCCAAGTGGCTCTGTGTGAGATTCGAGGTCTTTCTCCACACCCTGCTTCAAAATGCTTTTGGGAGTGCAGATTGAGAAATCATCCCCTCGCAGAAACATAAACGAATTGCAGGAAAGCTGCAGATGCAGAGAAACCTCCTCAGCTCCCAGGGGGTACGCAGGGCTCTTGCAGCTGTTAAGGGTCTTTAGCGTCCCCAGATCAGGCTGGGCCTTCCAGAGTTCTCTTGTTTCTTTATTTCTGCTCCTGCTCCCTGGCTAAACAGGGGACAAAGCTCCTGCCCTTCCTTCTGGATGTCACTGCAGAGGTTGATCAGAAGTCCTGCGGGTCAGAGGTGTTTGCATTTGAAAGAATCAGCGTGACCACCAGCCTGGAGTGCTGTAACACAGGGACGATAAGTGAGGAGGTCTCATGGAGACGCTGCGCTTCCGCTGATAAACCCCCAGGAACAGCGAGCGCAGCTCCATCCAGCAGGAAAGGGGCCTGACACGGGTACAGGGGAAGTCTGCTGGTGGGTAGATAATGGTGAATTTCAGTCACTCTTGCCCAGGAGGAGCTGTGTTTTTCCAAAGATGTGCGGTCTCCACCCAGGAAGCCCCGGCGAGGGCTGAGCCCTCTGTGTTAGCCAACAGCTTGGAAGGGCGGCGCGCTGCTGCCGCGTACCTTGCTGGTTGTACGGAAAAGACGACACGAATAACGTTGTAAGAGGGACTGGCAGACGTTACCTGAACCTTTAAGATCCTTCGTTGCTTCGTCCCTCCCTTCTTTAACTCCTGGAGAGTGTTACCCCCTGCCATGCTCTGCCTTGCACGGCACTGCTGGGAAAGTCCCGAATCCTCTCCCGTCACCTGTGTGAGAGCCCCAGCATGACCTTCCCAGTGATCACCAAGCGGCTGGGCCGGTGGGGCAGGAGGTCGTAGCTTGAGAGGCTGCTGGTTTTTAGGCTTTTGCTCTCCGGTCCCCTGCCTGGCTCTGCAAAGGAGGAAAGACAGAAGCTGGAATCCAGGCAGTAGGAACTGTAAATTTGGTTTGGCAACCTGAGAAGCAGTTCATTTCTTTCTCCTCAGCTTATGAATGGCCTCTTCTGTGAAGGTTGCAAATCTGAGCCTGGCTGCTGTTTGATGAGATTCTTCTATTCCAAGGAGAAAATGATCCTATTTCCTTTGCTTTCACCATATTCCCACATCTTTGTGCCGAGCGTGTCGAGAGGTGGAGTTCCACTGGCAGGGATGGGGAAGATGCAATGTTACATGTTTTGCTTTTGTGATTCTCTCAGGATTTATGAACCATTACAGAATGACTCATGTGGCCGCATATTTTCCGTGCCTCAGCCAGGATCCTTTCCATGCTCTGTATGCAAAAAATTAGACATAATCAGGTTCAGATAGTGTGCGAATTGCAGCCCTGCTTCCTATGGCCAGGTCTCTGGAGTGGAGCAGAGAGAGGTTACTCATTGCTGTATCCTTTATTTTTCAGATGCTGTGTGATCTTTAGTGACTGCTTTAGATGCAGAACAGCTTGCCTGAAAATGCGAATGCCAGAGGTTTGTCACGGCTTGTTAACATCTCTTTAAGTCGTGTGATCCCTGCCCTGTGGGGGAACAATTTGGTTTTAAAGTAATTCATTGTGCAATAGATCATCTCCTGGGAGAAGGCGCTCTTTTATTCCGTGGCTCTGAACCCAAAAGATGTAATGCTGGAGAACAGGCTAGGGCTTTTAAAGCTCAGAGGGAGGGTGCAAACACCACCTGGCCTGGCCTATACGTCTTCAAGGCTTGCAAGAGCGAGCTGTGGTAGGCAAACAATGCGGCTTGCTCTTTCTGCTCTGTTCCAGCGGCTCCAGAGCTCTTCAACTGCAAGCCAGCCGGTGTGAAGGCTGAAATCTTACTGCAGCCGCTACCTGCCCTAGGCTGAGCTCGCGTTTGCGATGCAGACGCGAGCGGCGGCGGCTGACCACGGAGGCAGCAGCTCTGCCTTAGCGCCAGCAGCACGAAGCATTTCCACCAGTGTCAGCACAACCTCACATTTTCCATGAATGCAACGCTGGCCCTGCCTTTCCCAGCCACTGGCTCTGTGAGCATCTGAGCCTTCGCAGAACCACAAGGCACAGAAAACTTCCACTGACTGCTGAAACAGAAACAACGGCCCCTTGAACTGGATCCCTTCTACTTCTCCCCATCTACTCTGCCCTGGTGAGACCCCACCTGGAGTACTGTGTCCAGTTCTGGAGCCCCCAACACAAGAGGGACATGGACCAGTTGGAGAAGGTCCAGAGGAGGCCATGAAGATAAAAGGGCTGGAGCACCTCTCTTATGAGGCCAGGCTGAGAGAGTTGGGGCTGTTCAGCCTGGGGAAGAGGAGGCTCCGGGGAGACCTGATAGCGGTCTTCCAGTACCTCAAGGGGGCCTACAAGAAAGATGGGGAAAGGCTGTTTAGTAGGGCCTGTTGCGATAGGACGAGAGGTAATGGTTTTAAAATAGAGGGGGGTAGATTTAGATTAGAAATTAGGAAAAAATTTTTTACGATGCGAGTTATAGAACACTGGAACAGGTTGCCCAGAGAGGTGGTGGAGGCCCCATCCCTGGAAACGTTCAAGGCCAGGCTGGATGAGGCTCTGAGCAACCTGATCTAGTCAGGGATGTCCCTGCTCCTTGCAGGGGGGGTGGATTAGATGACCTTTGAAGGTCCCTTCCAACCCTAACCGTTCTATGATTCTATGACCCCCCCACCCCAGATTTGTCGCTGCAGGCTCTGGCGCGTACAAGATGACTTCCTGCCTTGGGCACTCTTCCTGACTTTGCCATCACACCAGCTCCCCTTCCTCTCACTTCCTCACCATCACCCTGAGATCCAGCTCCAGGGGATCTCCCTGCTTCTCCTCTCTTCTGCCTGTCCCACAGCTCTCCTGTTCTACTGCGACTCCACCCAGCCTTTTCCCTTGGTTCTGCCACACCTTTTGTGCTCGCATCCTCCTCACTGCTTGTCAGCTTCGTGCTGGTTAATACTTTTGAGGAGATGGGTATTTTTTCAGAACTGCTCTTCTGCGTGCTTGCAGTTTTCACTTCAGAGTGTAGGCAGTCCACCTGAAGCTGTTTTTCAGGAATATTTGAAGTTTATTAGCATCACTACAACTCGCTAGATGGTCTGGGATAGCTACTTTTGCTCCTTTCTCAGCTAGATAACGACGCTGGGGTAGGGGCTCCCTCCCCTGATACAGGGACATCATCCCTTTTCAGCACGGGGTCTCAGGTGATTCTTTTTGGATTCGTCCTTTAGCACAGGTATGGTTTAGAATTCCTAGACTTTAATTTAGTCTTTAATTTTGCTGAGTGGAAGGTAGAGCATACCCCTAGCTTCATTCAGATGGAGTTACTTAGTTCTAATCCAGAGAAATGAGTAAAGCAGGAAGAAAAGCTCAACTCCTGTTTACACACATACTTCTTGACTACCTCTCACTGGCTCACAGCCTCACCTTTCTTGTGTCACCGTGATACGGAAACGTTAAAGAAAAGTCCTGAAATACTAAATACTGAATTCAGGTGCTCCCTTTAGCAATTCTTAATTTAATTTAGAAAACCATTCATTCTTATTCCGTCCTGCAAACCTGACAGATGTTTTGAAGCTATCTTTCTTTGCTATTGCCAAAGCTGTCCACTTGCTGAGCTCTCCAACTGCTCTTGGGTGGTGTCAGACCTAGCTGTCCCTCCCCTTCAGCACAGGGAACGTCCTCTTTGTGAGACGTCCAGGATCTCTGCGAGAAGACTCGTGTAAAGCGGACTGCGTCCTTTGAGACGCCCCTACCGTCATCTTAATGAAATTATCCCATGCAGTTTATGCATGAGAGGATCGTTACTGGGAGAACAACAGCTTGTTTCCCCGTGAGCAAGGAACACGCTGCACAGGCAGCAGAGTCGCCTTTTGTTATGGCAACGGAAGTGTTGAGAATGATGTAAAGGAAACTCCTATCAGATCTGGGTCACATCACTACAGCTTCATTTGCAAAACCCGCAGTTGTTGTGCAGAGTTCACAGGGAGCACAGTTAAACATGTTATTACCCAGGAATTTGGGGAGGGGGAGGGAAAGGCGGGTGGAGGGTTATTTTCATGGTTGGAGTTGCATTGTCTTAACCTGTAGCAGATGTGCTTCTAGATTTCGGAACTGGAATCAGTCGCTTTTTTTTTGACCGTTGTATTTAGCGTGCGAATATGTGGGGGCCAGGCCTGGACCATATTTTTGCGCCACACCTCTCACGGCAAAGGCGCTGCTAGAAATAAACCAATCCGCACAAAGCTAGGCTCTGCTGGCCCTGCACCGAGTTTTTGTTTGAAACCCATCTCTGCGTGGAGCAACGATGCCACCCCATGGGCTCCGTGCTCTCAGCCAGGGACGGGCCTGTGCTCCAAGAGAGGGCTGAAGAACAGAGCCACAGATCCTGTGTGCGCTCTCCTAGCGCGCGCTGCTCACAGGAGAATTATCTCCCTTTTCTGTTAGCTGGCGCGCCAGCTTACCTACGCTTCTGGGCTCTCACTTCTCCGTGTGGGTGAGGTGAAAGATTCGCTGCCTGCCGGCCCAGCGGAAGTGAGCCGGCACACATCTGAAGCATAGATCCTGCAGCCTCTCCTGCAACTGCCTGAGGGACGCTCATCCAGCTTCTCAACTGCATTTTTCTACCATTTAAAATTCAGTTTCAGGTGGAAGACAATCAATCTGGGGCTGGTCAGGAAGTTTAAATTAATTTAAAACGGTGAGAGCCACAGACTTTTAAAATCAATATTTTATTTTACTTGAATGTGCAAATAAATATAAAAAAAAACTACATTCAAAGAGCTGGCAAAGCAATTACAAGCCCAAAAGCAAAGATCCTTCAAAAAAACGGAAGAACAAACTCTTGAATCGAGGTCGTGCTAGCAGATACACGGCGGTCGAGCTTGAACTCTCAGACGTTAGCAAGCCACTCTCAGACCTGCGCTGCCCGCTTATTCCATTCACGTCATTTGCTACGATCGTTTTTGAGACAATAGCACTGTAAAGGGCAAAAGTCTTGCTTAATCTGTTCAGATTATAAATTAAGGTTTACAAAATAAGGATGCTTAAAAATACCTGAAGTACACTTAAAAATGGGGAGATGGAACAGGACGGTGCACGGGCACCTTACGCTCCACGCCTTGGTACGCTTGGGATCTAATGCATTTTAAGCCACAAGTTGAAACCTATTTTCTAGTAAACACTTCTCTGTGTCAGAAAACCATAGAATTTGGCACAGATGTCATCTCCACTGGGAGCCAGCAGAGAAGCGAACAGGACTGAGGCGTGTTTCGTCAAGCTGTCTGGGAGCAAAAGGGGGACGCTGTGCTTTCACCGTCCCTCCGCCCAGCCCTCACACAGCTACGGGGTCGGTGTCTTTTATCACTTTACTGCAACAAGAGCAGGGGAAGGACCTTCAGCTCATTTCAGTAACCAAAATTTAAGAGAGACCCAGACAAGGAGAACATGAGTTCTTGATGAAGAGTCCTCCGCTGGCAGTGGTTGTGCAAGTGCCCATGAATGCCAGAGACTGGCCCCCCTCCTTCCCTCCTACAGATTATTTTGCAAAAAAAGACAAAGAGTCGGTACAGTTTTCTATTAAACATACCCCAAAGGCCAATTTTTCTACTGTCAAGTGAGACAATTGCAAAACCAAATGTTGTACAGTGGAAATAACCCAGGACCAATCCTACAGGCTGCTACTTAGGTCTGGCAGAAATTATAACCTAAAAATCAAAGCCACAGAAAAATATCGGGGTGGAGGGGTTATTCCCCCAAAAGCCAGGAAAAAGTTGGAAGCAGAGCTGAAAGGAGGCTGGAGCTGCCTCAAGATGTTATGTTTGTAATACACTCCATGGACAGCGTGCTTGCCCCTGGCCCCTGAAAAACAAGAGCGAAGTCACAGCAGGGCTGCAGGACAGACACAACTGAATTTTCTTGATTTTTCAACAGATTAAGTCAGACAATCGATGTAGCATTCTGTACAGTTCGGGGTAGGTTTTTGTTAGGTTTTGTTTCAAAAAGGCTTAGACAGGAGTACAGACAGTTCAGTGGAAAAGCTCGTCTCCGATGGCTGTGGCTGGATCTAACAGCACCCGTTACAGATTTCCATGTGTCACTGCAAAAAGAGCCTCTGTGCTGAGCCAGCAGAAACAGCAAATATCCGGGACGAATCGCAGCTCCAGCGCAAACGCTGTGCCGCAGGAGCTCCATCTGCTGATGTTATTTCAGTGGGGCAAGCCCGCAGAACCACCAAGTCCAGGCATGCGGAATGAAAGCGAAGCGCCCGAGAACGCAGTCTCCAGAGGCTGCCAATAAACATGCAAAATAAAAAATAAAATAAAATAAAATAAAAAAAAAGACAAGAAAAGAAAAAGGCCAGACCTCACAATGGATATTTCTCCCCACGCACGTGCTCCAGGCAGCTCCGGATCTGAGAAGGCAGAGGCTGCAGCAGGTCCTAAGTTCACAAAGCACCGCCACAGGATGCGGCGCGCGTCTGCAGCGGGGCAGCTGATGGGCCAGGCCGTCTTGCGCTGCAAATCGGGCTCTTGCCTAGCAATGCAGCTCAGAGAGTTTCTTCCCCTTAGTTTATGCTCCAAAATACTTCGTTGATGAGTGAGAGTTAGAGTGTCTGGTATGCTGTTCACTCTTCTCTCAGTTTTGGCATGTTTCTCACCACAGCACCAGTAGCAAATACTGCATTCATTGCCTGATTAGTACACATCGATAACGAAGCAGCCCGTAGCGGGGCTAGCAATCTGCGCCAGGTGCTCTCAGCCCCCCGGCACTTGGAGGTTACACCAAAGAGTTCTGCAGGCTCCAAGACGGCATAAACGCAGAAAGGGAGGGGACATTAAACCCTTCAACGTGGAAGCAGCTGCCAGCATCTGCTCAAACACCAGCCCAGCTCCACTTCTCCAGCAAAGCCACGACTGGTAGTTCGCCCACAGCCTCACCCCCTCACTCGGCCTTCCGCTACGGGCTGGTCAGCAGCGGCCTCAAGTTAGGAAACTACTAAAACGTGTGTGGCAATGCCGAGAGCCCTCTTCCCATAAAGCTTTTAAAAGTCTCTTTGTGATGGCTGGAGGATTACACTGCAAGGAGACAAGTCTATGCCATATGGAAAATACATCATAATCCAAAGTAAAATGCTGTTTGGATAAATATCATTAATACATAGATTGCATTCCCACCACTATTCGCAGAGTAAATGTGTTTCATCAGCCACGCTCCTACTTGTCTGGATCCCAGAAACAAGTCTCTTCTCACGGTGAAGCTGGACGGCGACTGTACTGAACTCGGTATCTGTTCACCGGGACCCCATGGACATTCACCGTCTCACAAGTTGTTTTACAGGGCACCATCTCCTCGTCTTCGTCTCCCATTAGCCAGTCTTGAACCACATCGACCGCCTCCATGGTCACGTTCTCTTCCAGCCACCTGTTGTGCCACTCCTCAAACTGCTGGTGGTGCTTCAGCAGCACCATGGGCTGTACCTGAAAGCAGGACAGTAAAGATCACCGAGAGGTTTCTGGGGAAGAAGCCGAAACCTTTGCCTCTTTGTCTGAGATGTGCGTGCTTTAAAACACAACACAAACAGTAAAACACGAAACTGCATGCCTGCATTCAAAGATCTCTATTTTTTAATGTTAGCCGCTCCCCCGTAAAATTTGCACGGTAAAGGCTGCTAAACTAAATCAAAGTACAGCGCATCTACCAGCTCTCCTCCGTGTTTCATCCAACATGGAGCAGTAATTTCTGCGTGTAGTTTACAGGAACTCGGCCACAAGACTTCTTGTAGGTACCTGTGTTTTGGCTCACATCCTCAACCTCTGCTGCTGCTCGAGCGACAGAGGAGTAACAGGAGATGTACCTGCTTGGCTCGGCAGAGCGCTCCCCGCCTGTACATGTAATCCTCCGAGTTCATGATGAACATCATTTTGTGGGTGTTGAGCTTGAACCGGCAGTCCACGTTGCAGGCACTTTCCACCCCGATCAGCCTCTTCCAGGAGCTCTTCACTTCGCTACGCAGAGCTCTCACTTGCTTACATTGCCACTTGCGAAACTTTTTCAGGTTTCTAGAACAAAACCAGGATTACAAAGCAGGTGTCACGCTTGGTTATCCATGCTCTTAAGCTAGCAGAGCTGACAGCACGGTATGAAATGTGTATTTCCACATTTAGCTTTCAGACTTTCTCCAGGATCTTCCCCTATACACTCTGACAGGTATTTAGTGGAATGGAAACAAATGAGACCTCAAATTCTTCCCAGAAGGGACTGCTGAGCCAGTCCCACTCCTCTCTAAACGCGGTTTCACAAACAAACCTCAATGCAGCGACCATAAATTTTTTCTTCAGCGTTCTTATGTAGTGCACTGGACTACAGCAGCCCCTTTGGACTCAAAGCGGAGCACGTTTCCCTAGAGTTGATGGTACGGCACATCGCCGAAAGTCACTGCCACGCAGAGAGGAAGCAGGACCAGCTGCTGCAGGTGTGACTCAGGAGAGGGAACGTGCTCACCTTTGCAGAAAGACCGGTTTCAGTAAGAAGCCATCATTCTGGTTGTTTGGAGCTCCTTCTACCCCAACGTACTGCTCCATGTAGTTAGCCAGGTGCTACACAAGAGAGAGAAATTTCAAGTCAGTGTTTGTTCAAGTCAGAACAAACACCGCTGCAAAGAACTAGTTTATTTCCAAGCTGCGTTCTGTGAAGCCGCTGGTATCTCACTCAACCCCAAGCTGATTTATGTTGAAGCTTTTTTGCTAACATACCCATTTCTGTCAATGACCACAGCCCTACAAGTAATCTTCCCACCTCCCAGGTAAACTTCTCCTAGCAAAGTCTCACAGTTTGGAACAAGAAAGCAGGAAAGCATTCTTAGACATGTGCTTTGTCTGTGGTACAGCAGACTCCATGGTCACTGCAATATTACCTGGACTTCCACAGGATCTTCTGTCTGGGTTTCTTCCGTATCCAGCAGCTCAATAGTCATGATCACCTGTCCTTTCCGCTGAAGAAACATTACCTGTAGTAAAGTTACAGGTGCAAGCCGTAGGCCACATGGGTTCACAATAAAACGCTGTATATTCACAGCAAGTCCTTCAGACAACAAATACGAACTAGGAGAGGAGTAAGCAGCACGGCTTTTCAGTGAGCCAGTATGCTACTTTCCTATCTGTGCTCTGGTTTTGGTACCTTCTCTCTGTATCGCTCGCTCTCACCATTGTGGCCTCGGAGCTTCCAATCCCATTTCTCCCAGGTAAAGTGCCACAGTCACTTTATGAAGTTCCCTGGCAGCAAGTTCTTACCTTGAAACAGTTCTCATCTGCCATGCAGCGTTCAGCCTTCCACTGATAGCTGGTCTCCTTTGCTGCCCGGACACACCTAGAGGATAAGTTACCTCCAGCAGCACCTCGCTTCCTTTCATTCAAGTAGAGCTCAACGACCTTCAAGCAGATGTCATCGCTCACTAGATGGTGAAGCTTCCATTAAAAAAGGGGGAATTCAGTCAGCAAGTCTGGGCCAAGTGTTACAAAAGGAGCACAAAACTCAGCACAGCAAAGTTTTAACTCCAGAGATTTCACACATTTCAATCTTTTTCATTACTGTGCAATAAAAGGAACAGAGAAGAGCGAGGGGCTGGTGTGCCTTAACTGTAACAACTACAATTAGAGGGCAGATCTGAGCAAAAAGAACTGCACCTTTTTTTTGCCTTAGATGTATTTTGGCAATGGCAGGATTTTGAAAAGATGGAAACTCAAAAAATGTTGTAAAAGGCCAGGAGGAGTAAATCCTCTAAAAACAGTCCCTGTACTGAAGCAGAAGTATCTCACTGAACTTCCGTTAGCGTGTTTCCCCTACATATATGTTTTCTATGAATTCGTTTGAAGTTTAGGGAGTCCTTGCATTACCTGTGAGAAACCTATCTGTCTAGAGAAGGGGGACGTGCAGCCCCCCAAACACACAGCACAGCTACCAAATTAGTTACCTGGCGGACAATATTCTGCACCAGTTTGTCCATAGTAAAGCCAATATAGGCATGGATAGTGAACATCTCCCTCAGAGTGTCCTCGTACTGCGTTGGGTCAATATTCCCATCCAGCAGACTCCTCACCATATCCAGGAACGCAGGGTAGTACTCCTCCAGCTCCACCTCACCTGGGGAGGGGAAAAATGCAGAGTGAAGTCAAGAACTACGAGGGACAGCGCTGCTCAAGAACCGTGACATTCAGAACCAAGAACGTGCTTACAGACAGACAGTTCTCTTGAAGGAGTGCTGACAGACTGTATCAGTTTTATCTTACGCACTTCCATGGCTACCTCATGTAGTTAACTATTTCGTTTTAAATCAAAGTAACAGATTAATGTGAGACACTTCAGAACATCTGACAACAGTGGGAGCACATGAAGTTTCTATGGACTATGCAGGAGAGCCCTCGGAAGATAAATGACAAACTAGCTATCCTATTAAATTAGCTGTCTCCACAAATCACACAGATGGCAGAGGTTTGTACCTCTACATTCCTTACAGACTTGCCTGCGGGTCCCGGTAACTCAGATATACACAACCGAGCACGAGTATCAGAGCGTTAACAATAGACTATGTCCTGGATTATTCTTACTTGGTTGCTTCAGTCTTAGTTCCATGGCTGGATCATTGTTTTTTTCTTTTCTTCCTTCACAGAGGAGTTTCTCTCTCTCTTTTTCAGTCCGATATTCTAGAAGCTGCTTCTGAGCTTGACGATAAATCTTTAGGAGCCTTGAGCACAGAGTCTGATGAAGGCGGAGGAAGAAATACCAATTATTGTTGACAAAGAATAGACTGTAAACATCATCCAGAGTGTTGTGGGGCTCAGCAGCTGTAACATCACAGAAGGTTGCTTTTGCCTCCAAAGGACTGCTTGGAGGCCCAGGCACGTGTTTTTTGCGTAGCTCAGGAGTATCCAGGTTCTGCCCCTGATGGTTTTCTCTGTCGTCATCTGTTGATTCTTCAGAAATACTGTGCTCGGGGGGCTGAGAGAAAAACAGCTCAGGTATGAAGTGGTGCACTATCTGCCGAATGGTTGCTTGATCCTCCTTTTGGATGGTAGGCTGCCTTTTTACAAAATAGCTGATAAGAGACGCCGCGTCTTCCAAAATTTGCTTATCTTCATAAATAAAGATAAGATGAGGCTCGTTTGTGGATGAACTCCTTCCCTCTGAATGCTGCTCCTGATGCTGTAATCAAGAGACAAATAGATAAAGATCCTTCCAATCCATGCTCAAGAGCCATTCCTGCCAGAAGAAATAAGCCAGTATTAACGCTGTGCTCGGGACAGTCATTTTCGGCTGAGAACTCTTCAGAGCACTACCACTTCAACAAGGTCCCAGGCGCGAGGTAAACATCTAGGTCATACTATAACCGAAGAACACATAGGATGGATGATTTACTAGCATACGCACCTCATCATAGACACTCTCGATTTCATTCAGCAAGCTCTTGGAGCGCAAAGCTTTGGTGTCATTTTGTTTGAAGTTGACGGCCTGGTGGTCGAGGGACTTCAGGTAGGCTTTCTCATACTGCTCCCGCCAAATTTTGTTGAAACCCTGCTGGGCTTCCCGCCATTCTTCCTCTTTTGCTTTCAATCTGTATAAAAGTATAATCTATTTCAGCTCAAAAAGGCAACCACGGAAATACACACGAAGTAGAATCACAGAAGTACTTTTAATGTAGCCAACTGTGATGCACCAAAGACTTTTCAGTGTTCCTGGAAGTAATAAATAAATAAATAAAGCACCACCGCTGAAGATGAGCTATCCTTTGAAACAACATCTACAGAAAACAGTTGTTTAAAAATGCTTCAAACATTCTTTATCAGTTTCTTAAAGAAGCCAGGAGAACACAGAAAGGGAATTACCTCTTAAGAACAACAGGAACTGCAGTAACTGGGTTTTTCTTAAGACTTTCAATGATCTCTGGTGCTTTATCACCATAGATGCGGTAGATGGCCCTGCGCTGGATCACTTCTGATGTTCCTCCCAGGCAATCATCCAGTCGAAATTTCTCCTGATCCTCTTGAGTCAGTCGTGACAGTTTTTTCTGCACACTCTCCAGCACACGTATCGTGGCTAAATTGGTCTCCAAGACCACATCCAACTGTCAAGCGTTCACAAAAGACACAGTGTAAGAACAGGCATAGCAGGAAAATGGAGCCCAGCAGCGTGCAGGCTTGTGGCATGCATTCCATCCCCACTGGGTGGAGCTAAGAAGCATCAGCGAGGTTTCTTACTGGAAAATACACCTCCACCAGTTGTCCCAAAGGTAACATGCTTTTTAAAACTGCACTCATATCTAGAAAGAACTATTAGACTCTAGGAAAGTTGAAAACACCAAACTCTAGCTCAAACTAACAAACAGGAATACAATTTTCAGTGGCTGGCCACCAATTAATTCAGTCAAAATCCTCAGAGCTAGAAGGTTTGCTTTCGGAGGAGGGAGATAGGCAGAAAAGAAGCTCAGTGGCAGAGCTACCTCAAACCGCTCATCTTCACAGCGGTGCAACTGCTCCTCATAAGGAGTCTTCTTGGAGCTGACAAAAGTGGAGTCTTCAGACCAGGATGGAAATGAAACCCAGGTATCATTTAACACCTGCAACAGCGCAAAGACATGACATTGAACTGAGCCTTAGGAGCCCGGAGCTGTTCTCATGGGGTCTGATACTTCTGTTTTATTTCTGCACAGTTCTTCCCTGAGTTTCTATGGGAAGTTTCAGACCTAGTTCACAAGGCACGGTCATGACTGCTCCTCAGAAGATTAGAGGTCTGTGTGGAACTGTGCCAAGGCCCTGCTCAAAAAGCTCAAAAGCACCTTCACTATCATCTCACAAACCACAGAGGTCACTCTGCGTAATCAGCAACTGCAAGTAAAGGAGGTAAGAGTTGCCAGCAACAGCGAGAAGCGGGAGCACACATGCTGCAATGTCTGCTCTCACTGAGAACAGTGCCTAAGACACTGGCTCACAGGGCTCTTTCAGGAGAAAAACTGTTTCTAAAGGCCACGTTAGTCCACTGCTGGAAAATTAATTTCAGGCTATTTAATATTATTTTCTTTCTATCAGAATAAATTTGTGTATGCACACAGACTCAAAAGACATTAAAGTGAAAGACGCGATTTGAAATGGGCTTAGACAAAATGAGTAAAATGCACGTGGATACTCTTATTTCAATCAATTGGATGAATAACCGATGTGAGATTAAAGCTGACTAATCAGCATTCAAGAGGGGAGCCCACACGCAGAAGCTGCAGTGCCAATGACCCCACTTAAATTATGTAAGTGCAGTATGTGTTCAGAGGTTGAACAGGCTGATCCCAAAGTACCTCCTTGCAAATGGCTGTTCTTCCACTGCACTTGGGCTGCTGATAGGTTTTTGGGAGAGCCCGGTAACTTGATCCTATGCGTTTGCAGGAAGCATAATCAATTTCCCGACTCATTCCATCCCCAGATCGGTCGCTCAGTGGAGAAGCAAACGAAAGCTCTTTCACGCCAAGAAAGGACTTGAACTGTGCAAAGAGTTCTGGAAATTTCCTTCAAAAACACAAGTAAGTGTATTTTGTTACTTCACTCTGACTATTTTAGGGTAGCTAACATGTGCCATAGAAGTGAGGGAGAAAATCTAAACAAACTTAGCACTCCAGTAATAAATCTTTCACCAACGTTTTACCTCTGTTATCATTCTCTCTGAATTGCTTTATGTTCTTTTTGACTTTAAGCAGGAAAAGAACCTCCCTTCATAACTTCACAAATATTCGCCTTAACTGAGGAGTCGCTTTGCCATGTGACTCTCCTTCTGTTGGAAGCCAAACAGCACAGGAGGCTCACATCAGAGCTAGACCTATTTATGTGTGAACAGAGATCACCCTCCAAAATTCATGAGATTCTCTGCTCTCAATTATTTAGTATAACATCAGGTGGTCTGCTGCTTGCGAGGCTTTAAATGTCCTCTTCAAAACGCTCTTTACGAGCTGTGTAGATATGTTAAAGATTAAGATTTTATTACTCATCTTTTTGGACGAGCCTTCAATTTCTTGCCTGCTACCTAGAAGATATTTCTGAAGTTAAATTCAAAACTTCAGTAATGAAGTTCACAATGTCTAGCAGAAAGTAACAGAGTAAGACCTAAAAAATATGACACAGCGGAGATGACAGTCAGTAACTTACCCTAAAAACGGTGTAACTAGCTGGAGCAACTCAGAGCCAGAGACCAACTCCTGGTTGAACAGAGCAATGCAACGAAGAAAATTTTCATAGACTTCTTGACTCTTCAGCACCCTACGCACCTAAAGCACAGTTTAGAGAGAAATTATCAGATCACTTCAACACCACTTTTATTTAATTCGTATTCTAAATAGTCTGAACCATGGGTACAGTGACAAACCTCTGTCTACACTGCAACGTAAAAAAATGCCAAGTGTAAAAGAAAATCTAGTAACTACAGATGGTACCATGAGGAAACATCATTGAAAAATAGAGAAAACCATGTCTGTGAGAGACGTGTATTCAGGAAAAGGTTAATTACCAATTTCTATTCATCTTCCAAACGCATCTATTTTCTCTTCTCTTGGTCTGTCTTTCTCTACCACTTGAAAAGTCAGGCAATTGCTACGTGCTGACAGATTGTATAGCAAACCAACCAATTAATAACCACAAAAAAGGATGAAAATAAGTCCACAGAATGTGAGGACAGGGCAAATACTGACCTTGTCAAAGAAGGAAAACTCTTGCAGCGTTCCGTATTTTCCCACTGTCGCTACCGACAGATCTTTGGTACCTCGCAGTTTCATTTTCTTCTGTCAAAAGAACAAGCAGTTATACTCAAAAGGGTGTGACTGAAATGCTATCAAATTCCTCTTTGCTGACGCGTAACAGCGCTCTGCAAAGGCTGAAGCTCTGTATTTCCCAAATAGAGATCCAGCACTGCTGTGTCAAGTCCTCCAATTTTATTTCTCCTACCTAACACCTACACACCTCAAAGATACTACTCATTACAACTTTATCTAAGCAATTATCTAAACACAATGAGTAATATCAGGTTCCTCTAAGTTTTCACTTGCTAAAAGATACCTTTGCTGGGCCAGAAACAGGACGCAACAACAGCGGTCTGGATCGCTTTTTACTCTGCTCCAGATTCTTCTCATGCTCAGTTTTCTGGACACTGTTCACTTCACACGGTCCATTCCCTGTGAACTGAAGCAAACAAATAATGATTTCAATGTTCTCTTCTCGACTGGCGCAAATAAAGAATCCGACACATCTGAACAGCACAGAGAGCATGTAGGTAAGTCGTCTGTTCTGCAAAACTGCGAACGACGAAGAGGAGCAAAGTTCATCTACTGGCTGTAGGTTTTTCCATCGTGTTTTGCATTCCTAAAGCTTCCTCATGTATTCTACACACAAACAGCCAGCATTCAGTATTCTGCCTCGTTCTAAGCATACACGTACCAAAGACCTTTTGGCCTCTGGGAGGAACTGTCCAAACTCAGAGAGCAGATCCTCCTGCCCTCTGAACAGATTTGCTACTTCGGTAAACACTTCTTCCTCTGACATGCCTCGAAAGGGTCGGCCTTTAGTGTTCAGCTGTTCTTTCTGAAAAAGATACACACAGATGTTAAACAGAGTCAAAAACATTCTTCGCTCTGCAAGAAAACTCAGCCAAAAACCTTACGCTACACAAACCTGAAATAACTACCAGATAGCCCAAGGGTCTCGCAGTGCATCCTTTCACACAGAGTATCGCTCAGTCGACTGAAGGTTAGTAAAGACAGATCTAGATACAACTACTTTACACCTCGAACCCGGGAAAATTCTACAATTTTCACACTTTTGTCACTTCATGTGAATATCTATGAGGGAATTGTTGGACTAAGGCTAGTGCTTGGGAACTGTGCAAGCCTGTTCAATAGGCAGACATTTCATTTGACAGCAGCCACTCAAACAGCTACACTGCAAACCCACAATCCCGTATATGGAGGACTTTTTACCTGGTAAGTATGAAGAATTTCTAAAAAGGATCTGTAAATCTCTGGATGGTCAAGGAAGCGTGTTTTGATCTTATTCACATAACTGATAGCATTATTGAACTCTACAGAATCAGACTCCAAAGGAATTTGGGATTTATCTTCCTTGTATGGAAGCTGCTGCCTGAACTCCTCGGAGCAGTCACTGTGATTGTGTGAATTCTCCTGGGAGTAATGCAACAACAGCCCGCTGCCAGGGAGAGCGCTGGGAACCGGCTCAGAGGGCACCTAGTGGCATAAGACACACAAGACAGTGATTTGTAGAGAAACATAGATGCAAGTTCAACAATCTAGCATCAGGATTTTCGAGCTGTTTAGCTAAAAATACTACCCAGCGAAGAAGAAAGAAAAAAGATTTAATTAGCCAATAAATTTCCCTACCTAGTTTACTAACATCATCCGTTAAAAACTCCCGTAGGTCGTGTCTGGCTATGAACCATGTGACGCATTACCGCTGTCGACTGTCGCTGCGTTAGCCACTACCCTTGAGAGGGTGTACCAAACAACACGCACTGCAGCTTCTGTCGCCGCTGTTTTATTTCAGAGGAACTGTCACTTTTAAGAAGTATATTAAAATGTAAGGCTCTTAAAGATTCTGAATTTCTAAGCTACAGAGAGATCTAAGGGAACTGAGATCTAAAAGATATTTACTGCTACTAATTAGAGTTAAACCACAAGTTTATCAGTAGAATTCAGGTAATAGCTCTGTTTCAGCCTCCACAACCACACAACAACAACAACTACAAAGAAGCAGAGGCCAATATTCTCCATCGGTATTACAGCAGATGTCTTTCACTGCAGGCTGTTAGCAGTTGCGTGGCAGTACTTGAGACGTATTTTTTGCCTATGGCCTAAACAGATTTCCCAGTTTCTCCGTGGAAGACTGGAAAAGCGATTCTTCCAGGATCTCTTTTGGAAATTTGTCACTACACACACCCCGCACTGAGAATCTATATAAATGAGTCAAGCCAATTACAATTTCGGTTTTCAAATCTGCCTGAAGTATTTGAAGCAGCACTTCATGCAGGAATATCATTCTAGTGCTAAACTAACAACTAGTTTGAGAATAAATATTTCAATTTATATTAGACCTATTATCGTAGACTGAAAACCATCTAAAAACTTCAGCAACATGCGATACAAATAAATCCACGCAGCCTAAACTGTGCAAGAGATGTGTACAGTGATACACGTAACAGAATTTACTTAGCGAGTATGAGCTCTGTAACCTACCTGACTATTCAAAGGTGACTGTATACTTAATTTCCCGTTCTTTGGAATTTCTATCCTGTAGCCCAGAGGGAGGAAAGCATTGAATCCTACAATGAGGTCAGGATGCTCATGGAAAAGCTGTGAAACACGTCGAATTACTCCAGGTGTGTCGATGCTAAAACGAGAAGAGTTTGTTACTTGCGTCCAAATCGGAAATATAAGTCCAGCAAATTACAGAGGTACGTGAATCATAGAATCATAGAATCATAGAACGGTTAGGGTTGGAAGGGACCTTCAAAGGTCATCTAGTCCAACCCCCCTGCAAGGAGCAGGGACATCCCTGACTAGGTCAGGTTGCTCAGTGAAGCCGCAGCCTGACTTCTTAGAGATACAATTTTTTAACAAACAAGTTTGGCAACCTCAGACCTAGAAATTAGCCCAAGCAGAGGTAATGACTACCATCCACTGCAGCCTCGTACCGGGAGCGTTGTCGGCAGAGAGGAGATACGAGTGTGCAGGTTACCCCAAACGGGCGAGAGCGCCATCACCTCTAGGGCCGGCAGGTCACGGAGAGGCTCTGCACTCACGCTGCTTCGCTTATTTTCCAGATCAGCGTTTCAGAGTGGGAACTAAAACAGATCTGCCTTCTCCGGTGGATTTTGTCTCTGGAAAATGATGGGATGGACAGAGACCCTCCACCTCCGGTGTCTAACGACTGCACGAATGGGGGACAGGCCAGCAGGGTGGCCTGTGTGTCTGCGGAGGTGGAAAGATGGTGTGAAGGCTGGGGCACCCTGGAAAGGCAGAGACCACCGCACAGGCTGAGCAGCTCCCTGGAGCAGCCCTGGGGCCAGGGCCTGGGCTTTACCTCTGGCTCTTGAACTCTTTCATGATCTCCAGGAAGCCGTTGTAGGTGGCGGGGTCGCTGCCGAAGCGGATCTTCACCTGGTCCAGGTAGGAAAGCGCATCCTCTACCTGCAGAGCGAGAACGCAGGTGAGGCCCAGAAAGGGGGAACAGGCCGTCGGGCACCCCACCGCCCCAAAATGGAGGCAAGGACACCCCCTGGCACTGCGGGAGGTGGGAACGGGCCCCGGGCAGAGCCCCACAGCACCGGGGAAAGGGGAGCAGCCTGCGGAGGGGCACACGCTACCAGATGAGGAGGCCTTGAGGAAGGCAGGCCCACCGTACTGGGGAGGGTGGGCCTCGCGGTGCTGCGGGAAGATGGCAGGGCACGGAGCGGGGCACGGTACCGGGGAGAGGGGCACCCCCGGGGAGGGTGACGGCGGTACCGGGGGAGAACAGCTGGGCGGGGGGGCGGGCACGGCATAGGGGAGGGGGAGACAGGAGCAGGGGGGCCTCACGGTACCGGAGGAGGAGGACTCAGGCCCCAGGGGACCCCGCGGTACCGGAGAAGGAGGGCGGGGGTGCCCCGCGGTACCGGGGGAGAAGGCCCCGGGACACCCCACGGTACCGGCGCGCGGGGCGGGGGGGATACAGACACCGGGGGCGGGTTCGGTGCCACGGACGGGGCGGGGCAGGTCACGGCGGGGAGGGCAGGGCCGTCCCGGAGCCGGGGGGCTCGGGGGGGTCCGAGGGCGGCGGGGAGCGGCCGTTCGCGGGGGCGGAGGGAAGGGGGAAATCACGGCGATCCCGGCGGGGGTGGCCGCGGGGGTTGCGGAGAGGGGGGGGGGGTCGCCGCACTCACATGCACCGGCAGCTTCTCTTGCGCCGCGGCCCGGCCGCCGCCGCCGCCCCAGCGCGACGCGCTGCCCCCCCGGCCGCCGCCGCCCCCCGCCGCCATGTTGGGAGTCGGGCAGCACCGCGCCCCCCGCGTCCGCCCCCCCCCAACCCCCGGCCGCCGTCAGCGCGTGCGGAACGCCTGCCGAACGCCTGCGTCAGCGCGCACGGCGCGCGCCGCGCCGCGGAACCTTCGCGGCCGCCGTCGGCTCCGCTTCCGGCCGTTCAACCGGTCACGGCGGGAACCGCGCCCCAGGCGGCTGCTCGGCGGGAGGGGGAGCGGCGCGGGCCCGGCCCCGGTGAGCGGCCTCGAGGGGGGCTGGAGCTGGGTCCCTAAGGGGGCAGCGGCGGCCCGAGTCCCCGGTGCCTCTGTGCCGGGAACCGGTGGCCCTGGCGGGAAGGGGAGCGCCGAGGTGGGGCGCGGGAAGGCCGCGGTGCCCGGTGCCCGCCGGCGGCTGCTCCTCCTCCTCAGCTTCGGCCGGGCCGCGGTCGGTGGTGCCCACCGGCCGTGCCTGCTCCGGCGTAGCTGGGTGAAACCGCAGAGCCGTGGGAGGGTTTGTGCTGGAAGGGGCCTTGCCAGTGGCGGGTTTGGGGTTTATTTTTCCTGTTCACCTTCCTTACGCGGTTGTCGCTGTGCTGCGCGGCGGCGGCGCCGCGCCAGGGTGTCGGCAGGCTCTGGGTGACCACCGCGAGCGAGCTTTCAGCGGCGCTCGGTGTTGCGATTCCGGGACGCTAACGCAAAAAGACAGAAAGAGAAACCTGCAAGCTCAGTCCCGGGTGTGGATGCGGGTTTATCGTACTCGTCTTTGCTTTTGACACCGCTGAACAGGTCTGAGAGAGCTTTTTGGTATGAATCAGGCTCCCAGAAGAATTTCCTTGGTGGTGCTGCAGCTTGTTCGAGTTTTGCCCATCTTTCTCTCTGGATTTTACCGTACAACGTTCTGGAGTGGGTTGCACTGACGAGGGGTGGTCTGAGGGCAGTGAAACTCCTCACGGATTGTGTAACCAACTCTTGGTATTGCAGACAAATCCGTCTGCAGTCGGTACGGTTCCGTTAGCAGTTGCGTGTGCGCACTGTACAGCCAGCTGTGGAAACCAAACACAGAATGAGGAGTTTACTGTGCAGGGGGGCTGGACTGAAAATATGGCACTTCTGTCAAATGGCCCCTTGTCAGCAGACAACTTGAACTGGGTGGAACTGGGTTGCATGAAGAGCAAGGAGGAGGGGTGGGGGGGCGGAATAAGCCATGCTGTTTGTTTTTCCTTGGGGCATTGTAGGGTATATGCATAATAAAAACTTACAGAGGCCTTTCTTGCTTTGTCCTGAAACTCGCTGCTGATATTTGAGCCCAGAAAAGTTCTTCTCTGCCGTGTGCTGGAATGGCAGCGTCCAGTTGCGAGGCTAATGAAGCTGCCTCTGAGTTCACAGCCTCTGTTCTGACACTCGTACAGGCTGTCGCTGTGTGACACGTTTCCCTCCTTATGACAGGAAGGGTGCTACACGCCTGTTTAACGCAGGAAGGAGTACAGACTTTCTTGCAGTTGTTAGCATTTCACAGTTACTCACCACTTGCAACATCCCAGCCTGTGACGGACTGATGCAGCGACCCAGTGTACAAGCACTTATCATCCTTTGAGAAGGCAGATGCCTTTCGGGAGAGAGGTGGGCTGGAAATGGATGGTTAGGGTTAGATGGTGGTGCTGGTAAATACAGGTTGAAGTGAAGATGCCTTCAGAGTATTCAGTGGTTATTCGGTGCGTAAGAACAGAGGTAATAAATAAAGATTTTTACAAGAGTGATCCTCAAAGGAGGATGGGGGGTATCAGAAAATAAAGGCCCTTGCTTGTGAGGCTGTGCAGGAAAGGGAGCCTGGTGTGGCTGTACAAAAGCCCGTTGTTCCACCTCTGGAAGGGAGTAGCTCAGATGTGTCTGTTGTGTTTTGTCAGGTGAAAGAGCAACAGCGTTCATCCAGTCTCCTCCATTGCTTTTTTTTTTTTGCCCTACTGGATTCTCCTGAGCTGGCCCAATTTATCCCTTCTGTTGCTCTTGTTAACTTGTGAAGTCTCATTTTCTTCACTGGTTTGTGTCATCTAGCTTACACCGGCTACGTGAGCAGTAACGAGCTGTAGATAAGTAACTCCTGTGGCTCATGTTTAGCCTCAGAGCGGTGTTAACAGCACCGATTCACTTGCGCTGTCAAGGTGTCGGTGCTGTCTGTCTAGATGTCAGGATGCCTTAAAATCACGCCTAGATGCTGAGAATAGCGTGCTGCCTGTCGCTCTGAACAGCAACGTGCAGGGTGTGGGTGTTCTCTTTGAGAGCTGGGAATCCTGGCAGTTGGATCCTCCCTGCCAGCTCAGGGCAGTCGGTAATCGACTATTGACGCTCTCTTACTACTGTAGTGCCTCCTAATAGCACATCTCGTGTTCCTGCTGACAGAACTCCAAGGCCCAGAGGTGCTGCAGAGAATCTTCAGATCCGCTGAGTGCCCGCCGCTCTCCGCGGCTGCTTTCCGAACAAGAGAACTGGCTTCTGTGACCTTCCAAAGGAAAAACTTGGTCCCGAGGGCAGATGTAAAGGAATGAGTCCCCGCTAGTCAGGCCGTAGAGGACTCTGTAATCTGCAAGGACAGCCACTCTGGAAATCAGAGAGCCAGGGATCTGGGCTTTAAAGGTGTAGGCGGGCCCGTCGATCACTGCGCATGGATCCGCAGGGATAATATCCACCACGAGGACTGAATCATTGTGGGCTATGGCAAGCTGCTTTTCCTGCTTGTTGATTGCCATGTCGTTGACTGGTTTCTGTGACTCTGGAGGTGGGGTGCATGCTACGTCCTGCCTGGAGTTCAGTGGAAAGACCAGGACTGTTCCAGATCCAAGCCCAGTGAAAAGGAGCCGGTTTTGCTCAGCTGTTTCCAGGCATCTCACTCGGGCAGAGGTGTCCAGTATGTCACACGCCTCAGCTGGGAAACAGAAGGAAATCAGCAAGTGTTTTTACTCCAACTGCACATGGATGCTTCCCTCAGAAGGGACTCATGATTGGCTCACAATTATTTGTGAAATAATTTGCACATTATTCATATTTCCAGGTTTCCCATGTCATAATAACAAGCAATTGTAGACAAAATCTTTGGAGAGGAGATTAAAAACTCTCCAAGCCTAAAACAAATTTTCCTGAATCTCATGCTTAGAAAAAGCAGAAAGGAAGCAGACTATGCCTGTTGATATTCAGAAAGCCAACCTTACCTTTGCTGTCCCTGTGAATTGTTTTGTTTTCCTCCTACCTCGAATGCAGGCTTAATTTAATGCAATCTTTCTGAGACGCAGTTCACCTTCTGTGGCTTTCCAGATGACAGCTTTACGTCTGTCCTCAGGCTGGGTAAAACAGACGTAGTTCCCTCCATGGGACAGTGCAGCGCAGCCTGTATTTGGGACAGGTGCCAAGGTTTTTTGCTGACGACGGTAAATGAGGTTCCACACTCTTAGATACGGTGCGCTGTGGGAGGCAGAAACCAAAGTGCACAGGGCTGGGAATGTTACTGGTGCTCCCATGCTGTCCAGTATGTCAGTCAGCAGCCCTTGGTCTGATAAACTCCGCACCTGGGAAGAGTTACGGGGGGAGAAGTCAGTGCCTGAGCTACTTTTTCCTTAGTCCTGTTTAAGAGGTAAAACAATATACCGTAACAAACTTGTACAGAAACGTACGTAAAGCCAAAGGATAGCATCCTAACACTAGAAGGCAAAACGCTGAGCAACTACGGGTACCAACGTACTCTAAACCAAGTGTATGAAGCACCTGGAGGCGCTCAGCCCACTTGCTTCCTTTGCTCTGAAAGATCTCCAGTTAGATCCCAGGGATCCTGGCCTGTCCTGGCTGTTTACCTGTTTCTTTGGCAAGAGGTGGTGCTCCAGATGTTGTGGATTCTGTCTGGCTCCTGGTCGTGGAGGGGGAGTTCAAATTTAAAGCGTTTCAGAGATGAAATAGTATTTCAGGCCTCTGGCGTGCACTGGGTGAGGCTGGCTCTCTGAACTGATGAAGTGCTCTCCGTTCAGTGTCAGAAGGAGAACAGAAAGGCTTGAAGCAACAAAGAGAACGCGCAATGGTCATCCTCTCAGAAGCATGTCAGTACTAGAAACGTCTTCAGAGCTGCACATCCGACCCCCAAACGGGGTGCTGTTCAAGATGTCCCCCTTACTGGATCAGGGCCGTATTCTGTAAGCTGGGTCTGTAAGAGGTTGGGAAGTTGCCCAGCCTTCCTTCCTTCCTTCCCACCTGGACAGATGCAGCCTGAGAAGCAGTAACAATAGTTACAGCTGCATGAACCACTCCTTCGTGTTCCAGATCTGCTGCTAGGAACCTGTGGAATCCCTTTGAGTCTGCCAGGTACACTCGCACGTACTCCTCAAAGCCTACAACAATGAAATGTTCGTTGCTGATTTATGGAGCTGAGGAAGCCGAAAGCTGAGCTGCTTCTCTTGTGAAGGAAAGAGGATAGACTAGCAGTGAAACTTAATTTGTCTGCATGGTATCGGGCAAAGCTGTGAAGTGCAGCAGGATAGAAAAGGGTTACGCTGCTCCGTTTGGGAACTAGGATATGGAAGTCTGAGGAGGATGCTCTATTCAGAATGGAGAAGGAGGGCCCGTTGTTACCAGATCTGTTGTCTGGCTCAGTAAACCTGGATATTGTAAGAAAATATTGTAAGAAAGTTGAACAGATAGATGTGTACCATGGATAGAGATCCCCTGCTAAATCCCACTGAGAGCACTGGACGTTGGTGTTTCTTCCTGTAGCCCGGAGAGCTGGTACTTGGATCTCAGCTCGACGGTGTTGCTGTTCCACAGACTCAGCGTTCCTCCTTCAGACACAGTCATAATCAGCAGCCTTAGCCGAACAGTGCAGAACACATCTGTGGATCTGACACCTCTCCAGAAATCTGGAAGATGAGTTCTGCTGTCTCCGGGTGCCAGGCATTGACCTAGTAAAGAGGTGGCAAAAGAGATAGGAGTAGCGAGGACTGAGGTAGCTTTTCTGTCTGCAGACTTCATGATTGCGGCTGTAGCTTCTAAAGTTCTCGTCCTTTCAGCACACTTTAAGTTAAAAACTGGCCATACCTTTGTAGCTGAGGAAGAATACACAACCATGTGCCCCTCATCCGCATGAAGGTGATGTGAGGGCTGTTCTTTGATATGTGTATCCTGGATAACAAACCTTGCTCTGCCCGAAATCAAATTCCAGATGCGCAGGCAGCAGCTGAAAGCACAGGCTCCTTTTCCAAACACTTTCACACACCTCACTTCAGCTATAAAATAAGAGGAGGGTATGCAAACAGAAAGATTCTCAGTGCTTTCAGCAACTGGGAGAATGCTGGCGGCTAGGAGGTGTCTGTGTGCCTGTAGCTCAAGGATGGCCAAGCTGTCAGAGCTCTCTTCAGCTATGAAAAAAGCTTTCCAGCCATGAAAAGTGGGGAAGGCTCACCAGAGTGCCCAGGAAGGGTGTGCAGCATCTCAAAAACTTCCATATTCCAGACAAGCACTGAGCCATCCCGGGAACCCGCCGCCAGCAGCCGGTAATCAGAACTAAGTGCCATCACTTGACGTCTGCCACGAGACACAAAAAGGAGAGGCTGCTCTTGATACCGCAGACAGAAAAGAGACCTTTTGCGACTGCTAATATGCTGTGTTTGCCCGGCTGGAACCCCCTTACCCTGTCTGAACCCCGCAGTCTGTGCGAAGAGCAAGATTAGGTTCCCTCAGACATATCTAGGTCAGTGTGTGCTTCTGTTGTTCTGACGACAAAATGACCCGCTTTGTCCTCGTTTGTTAAAGCCATTGTGAATGGGACTGGTGCGTGACTGAGCAAAAGGCAAACGGACCTTTCTCCTGCCTTTGTGTGAGCTCACAGGCAAAACCCTGTTTCTCCAGAAATAGATGTTCTCTCCTTCCTGCTCTGCTTGTTTATTATGTTTCTTGGATCTCATTCATAACAGATGGATGATTAGATATATTCTTGGGCTGTATCTGTCCGCAGGACTAATCCTACCTTTGAGGAATCCGGTGAGCGTTATGCGCAGAGGCCCACCGGGTGGCTGGAGACATCCGCACAGTGGAAGGAGGACAGGGTAGGGACAGACACTGCACCAGCTCAGACACTGCTGGCACCGCTTCCCGAGGACCTCCGGGTAAGAAGGCGCAAAAAAAAGAAGCCTGGCCAACACTTCTGTATATATTGTACTTGCTCCTAAGAGGGCAGAGAGAAAAAAGGGGTTTAGAACATGACTGTGGTGGGCCTGTGAGAGCTACCGCAGTTGTATTTTATGTGATGTACAGTACGTAAAATAAGCTGGCCTTATCCAGCTAGGAACTTGAATAATAGGGAAGGCTACGGTGTAAAATACAGGCAAATGAGGAAGTAGAGGGCTCCCAGTGTCACAGTTCCTTCTTTAGCCTCTTAAATGCTCTTTTTTTTTAATTTGTTAGGTTTTTTATCTATTTTTTTCTCAGTGTTTGGAGGATCCAGATAATTTCTTTCAGCTACTAAAGGAGTGTGGTGATAATTCTAGGATAACAGTTTGTAAAAGCTAGCTTATTTCTCTTTTTCAAGCTTCCTTCTCACAGCAGTTATTTATGCTGTGCAGAAAGGTTATGGCCGTAGGCATGGAGTCTGCCTCTGCAGAGCACTTTATGCCCGCTGTTGCCCAGTCCTTACCCAGCACATCCTGTTTCAGCTCCTCAATTCGTCCAGCGTTAAGTAAATGAAATGGCAATTCACTCAACTTCCTCAGATTTGCAACAGTATCAGAGAACCAGAGCGGCTGAGGGGCTACCTGGGAGCAACCAGAGCAGGGGGTTTGAGGCACGGCTTGGGGCTTAGTCTGTCTGCCTTCACAACGTCGGTGCCGGATGCTATCTCATGGTATGCCAGACAGCACTACCAGGACTTTCTTTTTTGTCCTCTCAGCAGGAAGTGTTTTTCGTTACTCTGAATTTCTCTTGCTACAATCGAAGGCAGGCTGCCTTTCTGCAGATGTGAACAATAAATTCCTTCCTTCCTTGTCGCAGGAGCCTTTTACATATAGGAAGACTATGTGACATAGTTTGCAAAATGACTGTAGATCTCCTTCCTTGCAGATATCTGTTTAAATGTATCTCTCTCTGTAGATATGTATATCTTTGTGATTTTTGAAAGCACTGAGTAGTGTAATTTGCTATTATTTCCATTGTTCTCTGATTTCAGACCCTGTGCAGCAGTCTGGAGACACAGAGCCCTGGTCCAGAGCTTACAGGTATGGAAATGTCTGCTGATATTCCTCACCTTCCTGTCAGCATCCAAAGTCCTGCTAAAGTGTGGCAATGTGGGAGGTTTCTTCATTCCCCAGCTCCAAGTCCATTTGAAGAAATCTGCCAGGAGAAAATGTCTGTGGATTTGGTCTTCTTCCGATAAATAACGATTCTGCACAATTCCAACAAATTGTCTGGGAAGGGAAAAAGTAATAGATGTACTGGAACATGGAGGTAGAGCTTGTTTTTCCTGTGAGCCTCAGCACTGATAGAGTTTAAGAATGGAGAGGAGTCCAGGCAGGGTGCTGGAAAGCCCAGGATGGGGACATACCGTACTCAGAAGTTTGGCTTCTCATTCCCTGCCCTCCAAAAGTACCTGTGTGCAGAGCAAAGAGGGGTGAAGCCATCTGCCTTCCGTTCTGCCAGGCACTCTCCCATGTCACAGCGTAGCCCTACCCAGTGGAGAGGAGGAAGGCGCAGGATAGTTTTACTTGAGGGAAGGTGGCAGTGGTAAATCTCTGAGAGAACTTCATCATCAAGGGATAAGATGTCCTTCAGCTCCATGTCTGACAGCCCATTTCTGCAAGTGAAGTGTGATATTTGAAAGGAAATTATTTCTCCTCTTCCTTGCTGTTTACCCTGGCCTGTAGTGGGAGGGTGAGTGGTTTCTCTGGCAGTTCAAAGTACTAGTCACCAAAAACCTTGCTAACTCACAGGGACGCGTGGCAGGCTCAGCTGAGAGCTTAGACCCTGGGTAAGCCATGGAGACTGATTTCCTTCTCCGAGTAATCCCAGAACATCTCCCTTCAAGACAATAATTTAGATAGGCTGCTGGGTATGAGAGGAATGTTATGCTTGTTAAATACATGTATGAACACATGCACAGGCCCAGAGAACTGAGAGCTTTGGTTTTGGCTGTATTTAGACAGATTCCCCATGCAGCAGGGGCTGGTTCCTCAGAGCTACAGCAGTGCTCACCGTGAAGAGGCGATATAGCCGAGCACGTGAGCCTCAGGGATGGTGCCGTGTGCCTTGTCCAGTCTCTTGCACAGACAGTGCATGGCGTCCGGGGCTGTGCTCGCAATCACGAGTTCTGAAGGTGAAATGTAAGATGCCCATTTTCTGGCCTGGTGAAAGACCAGCTTGAAGAGCAGGGCTTGTCTGCCGCTAGAGAAGCTCTGACGGAAATGGGCCTGTTGAGCTGGGCTTAGCCGCCTTCTCTCTGACGCTAAGAGCACTGCTAGCATCTCCTCACCTTCCTCACTGGATAAGGGCCCTACTTCAAAGCGCGCTTCAGCCTCAGGCACAGCGTGGTGGAGGGCTTTCAGAGTATCAGGCTCTGCTGTGGAAATGGAAATGATGACGTGGACCTTTGGAGGACAGCCTGTAGGGAGCCAGTGCAATCTGTGAGCCCTGTCACCGGGAAGCAATCTCTCCGCAGAGTCAAGGAACACCACCAGTGTCTGTGTGCCACAGCGGGAGACAGTGAGGAGGAGTTCACTGAGGAACAAGACTAAATCACTGCAAGTTTGCGTGGTCTGGGTTGGAAGCGGTGGCAAATCAAATGCTAAACGCGCTTGGAGAGCAGTGTCCCTCAGCAGGCTGTGAATGGAAGAACTGAGCTGGGACGTCCCTAGCAAACGAATCACAACTACGCTGTGCTGCCCTACAACAGCGCCCACCTGCTCAGATAGTTTGCACATCACAGCTGTTTTTCTACAGCCTGGTGGCCCACGAAGGATGAGGGCTGTGTGCGTTTTATCATTGTTCTGCCTAATACGGTGAAAAATGTTATCTAATAACTTCTGTCTCCCACAGAAAAACCGGCAGTTCTTCAGGCACAGAGCTGTGTGGTGGCCCAGCTCCTGCAGAAGTTGCCCTGGCTCCTCGCTGATCTGTCCTCCTTATCGAAGATTCTCTAAAACGTGGTGATTGGTGGCAGCAGTGAACTGCTCACCAAGTTGTTCCAGGTATTTATTATTCTCCTTGCGTTGAGGGTTCCCAGAGTCTTTACTGTAAGCCAGAGTGTGTACTTTGAGGTGTTTGGGATAAGGGCTTGCAATTTTTGCTTTAAGGTTGCTGAGCAGCTGTTTTGCTTCACTGTCCGGATTGTCCTCTTTTTGTAACAGCTCACTGTTTGTCCCTTGCCCAATTTGTCTGTTGGAATCCTCAACCTTTCTGAGGAATATGGGTTGCTCTCCTGGGTATTGAGGAGACCCTGTTCAATCTCCCATTGAATTGCTACAAAAAAAAAAAAAAAAAAGAGGGAGATGTGAGCATTCCGTTTCAGAACAGAACGCAGGAAAAGCCATCCGTCAACATGTTGCTAAATTTAGCTACGTCTGACTAGAGTGCGTATCAGGAGTTATCAGATCAGAACATCTTTGGAGGGAATGACGTCTGTCCTGTGGCAGTCTAAGCCCTGGTATGCTTCTCTCCGACCCTGTGCTGCCGTGGAGTTCGGAGCTGGGAACGTGCTGCACAGCCAGCACGGCATGGGACTCGGACACGGCAGGATTTCTCAAAGCACTTGAAATACCTACTCTCATCAGCCTGCTCAGTTGTTGTTCCATCCTGGTCCCAAGCAAAGTTTGTTGATACCACTGAAATGGATGTCACAGGAGAGCGGAATGGTTAAACCACATGAAACGTTCTGATGAGAAAAAATCTGAAAAATCACGAACGTCGGACGATTGCTGCCACACCAAAAGTGCCAGCCTGTCAAGCTCTTGCTGCTCCTCACCAGCCATTCCCAGCGCATCTACAGCACCACAGACATCGGGGCTCCGGGCTTTTCTAGAAGACCAGAGCGGTGTTTTCCTCCTCGCTCCCATCTCTGTGCTCTATCCCTCTAGGAAATGCCCAGCTCCATTTTCATTCTGGTTGGGGCAGAGTCTGAAGGAGGAAGCGTATGTAGAGGTAACACAGGGCTTCCCAGAAATGCAGCAGCAGCCCTGTGAAGCCCAGTGGCCCTGCAGCAAGGGTTAAAATACACTGCTTTTGTAAGATCCATCTTTGCTTCTGGGGATGAAGGACGCCTGTCTGGAATTGTACCAACGCTCACCAGCGCTGAGCCATGGAAATTCAAGAAAGGTTTCAGCTCTCTCTCACTATGAAAGGCTTCACTAAATGAAATTTGTGACTCTTCTTCACAGCAGTTGTCTTCATTACTAATCCCATTCCAGAGAAGGTACTTTGAAGGTCTAGAGAGCTTTACTTTTAGCATCTCTTGGAATTTTTCTCCTATCTCTTCTTGGTTAGCAGCTATGATACAACTCCAAAAGACTCCGAAGAGCACGGGCTCTGGCACTTAAAAAGGAGCAGCTAAGAGTACCACGCTAAATAAATAGTCACACTTGTTCAAAGCATTTTTTTTTTCCAGTTTTAAATAGAAATACCGAAACTCTACCTAAATATGCTGGAATTGCGTGTGTGTGTGTGGTTCTATATGCGTGTGTATATTTGTGTCCCAGGTGAATGTCCTCCTTCCTCTTACAGTGACAAAAGAAAGACAGAGTCAACTGGTATGAACACCAAAGCAAGTTAAGTTTCCTTATTTCCCTCCCTGGAATCTCAGAAAGTCTGCTTAGATGGCAACACTACAAATACAACAAAAGCAACGGACCCTTTACCGCGTTATTTCAATTTATAACGCGCTCAGGTGTACGTGTAGGACGCATCAAAGTTTGAGCTCTCTCTTCAGCTCGAATCATTTTGACATCGGGTCAAGGAGACTTTAAGGAGATCAAGGAACGCGTGGCTTCTGAGACTGGTGAGAGTAAAAGAAACACGCGTATCTCCTCACGTGCCAGCGGACAATCAGAGTCACTTCACAATTTTTATTTGTTGATGGCTTTTACAAAACAAAACTCCCCTTGAATCAGACATCCCAGAACATTTACAGTCTTGTGCATGCTAATGATACATCAGGTTTCATTAGACCAGTATTTGCAAAACCAGAGAGTCGAGGTGTCAGGTAGAATTCCTGTTTTCTACTGAAGGGGAGGGAAACTCACAAAATTAAGGCACTGTCAAAACCCAAGCCCACCAATCATTTGACCTTTTGTACTGGCTTTCATCTGGTTGTGTACAGTAACTTTTTTTTAAATTAACCATCAATTTCAATTTTGAACAGGGACATGCACAAAAGCTGCTCCGCCCCCCCCAGCTTTTCTTAAATCTTCCTGTTTATATTCCCAGTTGCAAGATGACAACCACAAACCTTGTTGCTGGGGATGGCACCATGCTGCTTAACTGCAAACCCAGTGCTACATCCCCACGCCTGCCATTTTCACCGCACTGACCCCAGCCCTTGGATGATGACACTTTTAAGAATGAAATCAGTGATAAGGAGAGCTTAGAACTAGTCTAAAAGCCAGTATTCACTAAACAGAACGTGGACAAACTGACAGACTGCTCCCTCAGCCTTGCAAGGCATTTCATGTTCTTCCTCACTCACTGAGCACGAGCTGCTCTCGCAGACCAGCAGTTTGGCCGAAAGGGACCCACAACGGATTGTCGATATCTCCAGCTGGTGTGCTTTTATCAGTCCTTCAAGCAGTTTTAATCAGCCGGTGTGAAATCTGTTTCTTCAGCCTTTATATCTTAATTTAAGAATACAGGAGATGTTCCCTCCTGCATCCAGTGGGAGTGTTCAGGCTGTCCTTTAGCACACCAGAATCACTGCTTCCAGCACAAACCAGCACGGAGCCGCGGGCTTAGGACCATACTTGGAAGTATCCAATTCTCCATATAAAGATGCAAAGTTTTTAAAAAAGCCAGTTTCAGGTCCATGAATTAGGTGCACTGGCAATTACAAATAAATAGTAATAAATACTTATTTACACTCACACCCCTTCTTGTATCCCACAGGATTACGAACAAACCAGAACCGTGCTGCTTCCCTAGATAAATATGCTCAGGTCTGAGGTGGGACACAGTATTGTTAACATCGTGCAGCAGCGCTACACGACCGTTTAAAATAATAACAGTACCCATACGTAGCACTCGGAGCAATTCACAGCTTCAAAGCTCCGCCAAACACAGACTTAGTTAAGAAAGCGACAGTGTTCTATCCATTATGGATCAGAGGGAACTCAGGTGAGAGAAATGGAGTTTGGCTAGGACACCAGAGTCAGTGTCCTCACTGCATGTAAAATGTCACGTTAGCTGGAGGTACGGCTGATGTGGGAGCTAGGAAAAATTAGATCAGGTTCATGTGAGACCACTGAATTTCCTTGAGCGTGAAATCCAATTTCCACATTGATTGTGTGTAAACAGTTTGTTGTTTTGGTAGACATCAAAAACGTCAATGAAAACTCGAAGGAACTTAGGAGTTGCAGGAGCACAAACCATTCATAAATAAACACAGTGAAAGCTTTCACATCAATTGAAAACGATGCATCATAATTGCTGACAGCTTGGGAACTGGCAATCACTTATCAGCCTGGCACAAACTTACAAACCCCTGAAAATCTGATCAGAATAGAGAGACAGAGCCCAAGAAGCAAGCAGCAGCACAGAGAGCACAAATGAAATTCAGGGACCCGCCTGGCAGTGTCCTGGCTTCCACCTCTCCCCTGGAGTCCGAGGTGGAGGATAAAGGAGGTCACAGGTAGCTTTGAGACTCAGCTCTGGAAGAATTTTCTTGGCCTATTTACTGTGCGGTTGCTTTTTTATTCAGCTTTTTTTGCTTTCCGTTTCCTTGTGCCTTCATTTAGCTCCTCTTTTGACTTTGCAGGAGCAGGTGGAGGATGGGAGACCTCTGGGGAGGCCGCATGCTGATCCTCATGATGACTCGTCTGTCCACTGGAAAAACAGCCAAAGAAAACTGGGCAGAGGAAGCTTTCCACTGGAGCAAAAGGTGAGGCGTGAGAGTGAGTTGCCGTCATGAAAACCTGCCATGGAACAGTGAATACTTAAAGATCACGCACACAAACGATGAAATACGAACTAGAGGAGCACTCCAGTTACCCCAGTCCCTATTCTACACGACTCAAGGCTGTATCACAAGGACCTTCTCCCATACTGCCCATAGCATGGAGAATTTAGCCTACAATTTCCTGAGCAGATCTTTCCTCGCACGTACAGCTTCAATAGTGGCTTAGGAAGGTGAACCCCCCCAGTTTAAGTCTCTACTTTTTCTCTGGTTCTGTAGAATTGTTAGCAGCAAACCTGCTGTAAACTGACCTTGCAAACTATCATGAACATGGTGAAAAAGAAGATGAGGTTGGCTTCAGAGACAGGGAGCCAGCGAGTTTGTTGCAGAGTGAAGAGGACTGTGCCATACAGACTAGCCTTTGTAGGGCTAGAAGAGAAATAAAGACGTTTTCTAGAAGGTTTGTATCATTTCCATCCAGTCTTGAATGGTTCTTTAAATTCCATTTCTGGTCTGACAGAGAACTGACAGGCTACCTACTTACAAGGACATATGAAGAATTTCATTTGTTTCTGGCTTCCAGACCCCACGCAGCAGTTGCTCCAAGTTAGACATCAAGGCAACACCAGAACCTGTGAAACAGCAGAAGTGAACAGCTAGAACTGCCGCAGCAGAGAGCTCTGCTGTCTTCTCCAGCTCCCCGAGGGATAAGGATAAGGATAACCTAAGGGGAAGAAAAGGTCCATGACATTCTTCCCAAATTTAAAAGTTCGCCTAAAACAGCAGAGCAGGGCAAACGCTTCCTAGACTGTTCCGTAAAGTGTTTCCTGATGCACGGAAAGGGCGTTTGCCTCTGTTCCATTTACTGAAGCTCAAACGCTCGATCCAAACAAAAGCTAAAGGAAAACTGATTGGGCTGTTTCCACACTGGTAGAAGCCATCTGAAAAGGCACAGGCTAGGCCAGAGACAGCAGAACACAGGAGAAAGAATAAAGAATTCCCGAGTTCTACACCCGTATTTCAGAGCGACTCCAGCTTTCCAGGCCTCCGTTAAAGTTAGACGATGACTCAACCAACAGCCATTCTGCGCGTCCTGTGTTCCAGGGAGCTTGACTGACTGCAGCCAGCTGACCCCCTCACTAACCAGCTTGCTGGTCAGCACTGGGCGATGCGGCCACCTTAAGTTTCCCTGACAGATCCTCCCGTCCCTCCCCACGGGGCCGGGTGCCTCCCTGCTGCATTAAGAGTATCTCACGTTTCACCTTTGACCCATCCGGTAGCCATCATAATGAACCACCCGTGGTGGTAACGGTGATGAGCGTGGTGGACGCCAGCTGCAATTTTGCGAACTCTGACCACCTCCTTCATTGCCACAAAGATGAGCTTCACGGGCAGAAAGCTAACACACTTGTAGAAGAGGTTCATGGGACAGAAGAATATCAAATACCTGGAACAAAAACACAAAGAGTTTGCAGACCGTTTGTTCCCCCCGATGTGGGACGTACAGAGAGCACTGATTAGCAACGCTGCCGTGTCAGCCCGAATTACGCCAGGGAGAAGGGAGTGGTGGTTCTGTCAGGCAAAAGCACATACAACCGATACGCACCGAGGAACTTAAACGGGGAGTAACTGTGGTTCCTTTGTGCACGTTTCACTGACACGATGAAGAAAATGCCCCCAAACCTTCAGTGCGTGCCCCTCCTCTCCCCTCTGTGGTATCAGTGCAGCGCATGCTGCTCTTGCAGTCTGGCCGCAGTCCAGCTGCAGCAGCTGTGAATAGAAATGCCCGGCGACTGGACTGGACCCAACCCGTATAATCAAAGCTCTGGACAACTGGTCAGAGAAACTGCAAACTAGATCTAGGAATACAAAAGACTCAAAGACCACCCCATCCCACCTCTTCTTTCCCCGGAAGACCCCAGCAAGATAATACCTGCGTGTCGCACAAACGGAATACCTCCCGTCACACCGGATGGTTTCGTGCACAGCGAGCGGCGTCTCGTGCTTAATAAATGAGGTGAAGGGCAAAAGACTCACCAAACTGCTGTGGCCAGGATGACGCTGGAGTTATTACTGAAGTAATCAATAGGTGATTCTCCAAGTAACAGATCAGCAAGTATGTAACTTCCAAAGCAGTGAAGCATAGCACAAAGCCAGGAGGCAAAGGGGCTCTTACGAGACATCTCCACGGCTCCTGTGAAGCAAATTCTCAATGAGAAGATGGATTCAGCAAATAATTGAAGACCCTCTAAGAAAGAGGCTTGCAGTGCATGTTCTCTGACAGAGTCAAAGAAAAGAGCTTGTAAAACAAAATACAAAAATGTGTATTCTGTGAAGCCTGGACAAGTGCCAGATATTGCCAAGGAATGATGTGTGATCTCAGCTTGCAGGCCCTCCGAAAGGTTTCACTGAGCCATTAGAAGTTTAGGAACTGGCTAAGAGTTTCTCTCCTGCATTTGCTGCTACTTGGTGCAAGCAGAAAGAACATTTTTTCCCTTGAAATCAATGTCTTTTTACAGTCTAAAAGTAAAATGCATACTAGTACCATTCTCTCCATTGCTTCAACCTAGGTTCCCTCTAGAATTCATGAACAATCTGCTCAGCTCTTTCGTTCATAAGATAACCTGTAAAAATAGAACAGCAATTCTTAATCTTTATTTGAAAGAAGAGGATTTGAGGATTCTTGCCTGCTCCTGTACTAATTTGGAAATACAGCTAGATATAAAACAGCATTGCTGTTTGATAATACATTACGGTCTCCTCCCACAGCTTTCAATTGCCTTTTTTAAATTCCTCCAGCCATTTCCATCCACCTCTGTGCTTCCTGAAGGAAGTCTCTCAGTTACACCAATTCTGTAAGACTGTTTCATGGCGTTAAACTGCTGCAGAGTGCTCTGAGCAGCGTTTCAGGCACCAGTAAGCCAGTAACAGGCAGTCAAAAAAGAGAATGCTAAAATGTTATGTCAACAGTGGCCTTCCTTAAATAGCAGTAGGTGAATCAGCATAACTTAAAACGACGACTGCCAGACTCTTCCATCCTCAAAGACATTTGAGCCAGCTGAAAACACAGGGGAAGCGAGACAGCTGCAACAGCCGTGATACGAAGCTGGTTCCATAGGAACCCGAAGTTTAGCTTGAGGCTTAAATTTAGTAACGCTTGTTTTTCCTTGGCTCCATGAAGCCATGCTGTCTCCAAGGAGGAAACAGGACATTACTGTCCTGACACTGATCTTCAGCGTTGGAGCTGTGGGATGAAGCAGCGTAGGAATCTAGCGAAAAGTACACCCCAGCGTTATCCCGTCCAAGTGGATTACTGGGCTTACATATTTTTAAAAGCTATTTTCATAGCCTGCTAACTGTTCTGCTCAGGACTTAATGCTGGAAGACAGCTGTAAGTGACTTCTGTTTCCATGGAGTTTAAATAGAACAGTGTGTAGACTGTACAGCACGGAGATCTGACAACTGGGGGATTTCAAAATCATACCAAAGCGTGGGGGTTTCTTTTCTCCTCAGTCATCAGGCAGTTACACTGGAACCACTCGAAACAGAGCACGAAGGGTGCACACGCTATCAAAAATACATAGAGAAGATGGCATTCGGAAAAGGCCAAGGCACAGTCAGACTGCAACAGTGCAGAAAGTCAGAGCTGCGATGCAGATCTGTAGATCTTTACAAGATAAGCCCAGGAGAAGAAACAAAGCAAGGTCAGTTCGGGTGCCTGAGAACAGATTATGGCCCGGTGTGGAAGGGGGGAAAAAACCACGGCTTTACTTACAGCCTTTTTATATATAAACAGGAGGAGAGTATTGCCACAAGAACAGAAAAGCCAGGCAATGGGACAGAAATGTAACGCCTTAGCTATCCCCTGTCCTGGGGCAGTAGCAAAGAAGTGACTGACCTTAAATACTGCAATGTGGTTGGAATCCGATCTTAAATAAAACGCAAGATTATTTTTCTAAACCAGAGTGCCTAGTTCTGGGTTATTTTCTGTTTTATGTTCAGACACACGTGTCAGCACCCTGAAAAAGCACCGCAGCAGGGCTCTGAGCCCCGAGTCCGCGGCGCACCGCGGCTGCTGACAAACGGGACTCGGGGCAGGCAGCGTTACCTGTCCACGCAGAAAAAAAAAAAAAAAATGTCAGGTTTATGCCTCGGCAGACACGAGGGGAGCGTAGCTGCTCTTCCCCCACAGCCCCATGCCGTTCACCGCCCCTCCGGCGCGGTTTCCCCCGCCCGGCCCGGCGCGGCCCGCCCCCGGCCCTGACTGACGGGGCGACCGCCCAGGCTCCCCCGCCTCGGCCAGGCCCGGGCCGGGCGGCCAAGGGCGCGGGGCCGCGCTCACCTGGCTCGTACTTGAGGTAGAGGACGGAGACGATGAAGTAGGCCGCGTCGAAGAGCGGGAAGACGGGCAGGGCGGCGAAGGCGGCCGCCAGCTCCCCGAGCTGCAGGGCCCCCGCCAGCTCCATGGCGCCGCGGCAGCGGGCACCGCCGCCCGCCCTCCGCCGCTCGCCCCCCCCCGGCCCCGCCTCTGGAGGGGCCGTCCCGGGGCGCGGCCTCGCGTCCAACGGGGCTGCGGGACGGCGTCTGGGCGCGGAACCCGCCCCGCTCCCGCTGCCACCTCCCACCCCCGGGGAGCGCCCGCCTGTTCCGCTTCCGCCGCCGGAGCCGCCGCCATGATCGGGGACCTGCTGCTCTGCGGGTAGGGGCCCGGGGCCGGGATGGGGGCGGCCCGGTTCGGCCCGGCCGGGTCTGACGCTGTCTGTCTGTCTGTCTGTCTGTCTGTCTCGCCCTTAGGACGCTGCTGATGAACGCCGGGGCCGTGCTCAACTTCAGGCTGTGAGCGGGCGGGGAGAGGCGGGGGGAGCCGGGTGTGGGGTGAGGGGTGAGGGGGGGTGCGCTCACCGTGCCTGATGCGGATCCCTTCCACCCCTCGGTGTCCCGCAGGAGGAAGAGAGACACGGAGGGATTCGGCGAGGAGGCGAGGGAACCCACGACCGGTAACGGAGGGGAGCGGGGAGCCGCGGAGCGGGGGCCGGGCCCTCTGCTCGCGGCTGTAAATACGCCCGGGAGCGTAGGGAGTTCTCGGGTAAAGCATTTTCAAGGCACCACAGTACAAGTTTAACCCCGTTTCGTCTGGGTGTGAATTACTCCGTGGCTGGAGTAACCGGTTTACTAAACTGCAAGCTAAAATTTGCCTCCCTGATGTGTATGTACAGGCATGACAGTGCTAACTGTCGATCCCCAGTTGGCGATTTGAGGAGAAATACAAAAATGTACATTTATTTCTGCATTTTTTAATGTAGGTGCCTCTGCCACAGAGGTACTGCTCTGCTCACAACCGCGTTCCCGCTTCGGTGTGCGTGCCTGTGTTGCTCCTTTCTGTCTCTGCTGGTTAACAGTGGCGCGAAGGCTGGAACCCACCACAGAGGGCTGTCCTTCCCTTCTTAGCAGTGTGACTCCTTTTTATCATTTATTGTTTATTTTCCCACATGCCCTTCGTAGGGCTGCACTGAGCATAGCACGGATCATTTGCCTAAAACTTTCAGGTTTTTGTTCTCTCGTCTTTTGGGGTTATTTGCTGTGTCAGAGTTGCTTGTGTTTTCCAGGCAGTGTGGAAAATGTGACTTGCCAGTGTATTAGCTATTTTTTACGTCAAAAATTTCTTCTCTTGATTTTTAGGTGACAATATCAGAGAGTTTTTGCTGAGTCTCAGATATTTCCGAATCTTCATTGCCTTGTGGAACGTATTCATGATGTTCTGCATGATTGTGTAAGTAACAGCGTACAGCATCTTGTAATTCCTGTATAGGAAGCCATAGGTGTTGGTATTCTTGCCTGTGTCTCTCTTTGCAGATCTCTTTCTCTCACGCTCTATCGTTCCATAATTCCTTTTCATTTCACTTTTTGAAGATTGAAATAGAGACGTTGGCTGACTGTGCAGTTTTTTGCTGACGTGGGGACCCGTAGAAAACCTTCTCCACCAGCATGTGTCATTTCGCCGTACATACAGCGTTCCTTGTTGTGGGCTGCTGAGATAAAACATGGTTTGAGTCAGGATTTCCCTGTAACTTCTGGGATGTTTATCATTGTCGGGGGGGAAAAAACCACACCAGAGTGTGGTAACAGAGCGGAATCAGCTGTGAGAACAGGCTCTGGAAACAAACAGGTTTTAGTTCCGAGCGGCAGGCGAGCGGGCTGCTTTCCTTCCGCCCTCAGGTAGGGAATGGGCTGGTGTGGGGGCAGCAAAGCCGGTGGCCAGATGTGCACTGGTGCTGTGAGCTGGACGGGCGTTGGCGGGGCTGCGCACAGCAGCACCCGCTTCTCATCTGCTTTTTTTTTTTCTGTTGCACCCACCAGGTTGTTCGGATCTTGAAAGTCATCCGCAAACATGCCTGTTAACTTGGAAGAGACTTTTGGCTGGAAACATCCCTTTTCTGTAAAGTAAAAGATGATAACGCTTTCAGAATGCAGCCCCGGGCCTGTGCCCTGTTCTTCGGTACAAACTCCCGACGCGCTCAAGGGACAGGACACGTTCGTCCTCCTCAGCCCGGCGCGCAGTAATTCGGTGCATGCTGGTTCGCCCGCTGCCGGCGGGTGGAGCCTTTAGGCCCCCGAGCCCGCATTTTGGAGTGAAATGATTTCAACTTTACTGAAATAAAGAGAAATGTAAATTGTTTTGCTAGGCTTAGAGTGCGGTGCCCGGTGTGTGGGGTAGAACTGGAGCATGAGCGAAGACCACAGTCTTAAAATTCCGCATTGCGCGTCGCTCCCAGCTTGCGCTGTGTCTGCCAGCGTCACCGTTGCGCAGGGTACGTGGAAGTCGCACTTCTTGATTCATTTTTATAAAGCTGGCCAAGTATTGGCGTGGCTTCTCACTCTTCCCTTTAGTTTAGTCGGAGGAATATAAAAGGATGAAGAAAAAATGAGGTTCTCACCTTCTCACTATTTTGCCAACAAAATGCTTTTGAAATTAAAGTTTCAAAGATCAGGGTTTTTTTTTGTTTTTTTCCTGAGCAATACATAAGGGATTTTGAATAAGAAAAAATACAAAAATAATTCTGTAACCCAATCCTAAGGAACAGGTTTGGAGTAATCTTGGACTCGGTTGAATAAAGTTGTTCTATTTAAGGGTAAAGTACGCATCTGATGCTGTGTTAATTCTGTTCCAGGAGAAGTTGATTCACTATTGGTGTGTTTTTTCAGAAATTTTATCTAGTCTTGTAATCGTGTCTGGGTTCTTGTGTTATTTTTATTTATGTTAAGTTAGCCTCTCTGACCAACAACTCTTCCCCAGCATCACCGAGGTAACTGAAGAGAGCGTGCAGGGCTGGGAATCTTTTAAATCAAACTGTAAGCTCTTTGTGGAGCTTCCTCGGCTTCAGTTTCTTTAACTGGCTGTTGAGAAGGAGAGAGAGGCCTCATTCAAATGATTCTGAGGCTCGGGTTTTAGGGAATACCGTGGATTTTATCTGGATGCGGTCAGGCACGAGCGATAGGCACTGGCCGCAGTTTATTAGAGTTGCCCTCTCTTGCGTTAACTGAAGCTTTCACGTTAAACATGAAGGGGGAAGGGTAGCTTGAGGGAAGATGCCCTGCTCTAACAAACATTTAAAAAAAGCAAAGAGTATGGAGGGAAGGATCCTTCAAGCGTAGATCCAAGTGTCCAGAAACGCTTCCGGTCCTAGGTTAAATTTAAACGTATTCCTTGTCTTGTCTGTAACTTACGTACTTCATGTATTTTTGCCTGGACTCGGCGCCGCAGCGCTCGGGCTCTGTTTTGGACTCGAGAGTTTAATTCTTGCTCAGGAAAATGGTCGATCCTGCGCAGAACTGACAGTCTGCCCTCTGGGCAGCGCCTGGAATACAGTGAACACAAGAAATCAAAGATGATCAACTCTACTGGTAAAGGAATATGGGCAATTTCATTGCTCTGAATAGATTTTGTGACTGTCTCCTCAAGATTTCAGTTGTTTAAAAGAAGAAAGGTTAAAATTCAGCTCCTGAGCAGGTGCTTTAAAAATTCCTAGCTAGTCCTGAGCTGCTCTTAAATGCTGTGGGAAGTTTAAACGCGGGGCTGAGCGCTTACTCAGCGTGGTGCAGGACGCCTCTCGCTCCAAGGCTGTTGTTGCACAGCTGCTTTTGTACCGAGCCCATCTTTGTCTTACACGCTTCTGAAAACCTGACGTGCTTTTTAATTGTGGTTTCTCCTCTATGAAGACAACAGCAGTGAGGAGGTAAATACGTCTCCATAAGGAACTACTTGTTCAGTTTGTGTACGGTTATCTCTCTCCAGGTAACGCTGGAAGTTTGTTGCCCTACCCATTGCTCTGAAAATAACGAAAATACGAAGTTCTGCTGCAAAAAAAACTTTTACTCTTCATTTTTTTTTCTTGACAATAAAAGGGCCGCTATTACCTTCCCACCAGCCTGGAATCAGGTCCCTACGGTTCCGTTAGGTCTGTAACACCCGAGCAGCGATGGTTTATTTCCGATGATTATTCACGCGAACCCGCTCTCCCCACGAGGGTCGGTGCCACCAGGCCGCCGCGGAAGCGCTGCGGGCCGGGGAGCGCTGCCCGCTCGGCCGGTTCGCACCGCCGGCTGCGGCACGGGGGGGGCTGGCGCTCGGCGGGGCCGCAGGGCTCGCTCCTGTCCCCGCCGCGCCGGGCCGAGCGCCCGCCTGTCCGCTGCCGCCGCCGCCGCCATGCTCCGCCGCGCGCGTCCCGCCGCTCCCGCAAACTGCGCAGGCTCGGCCCGCTGCCGCCCACCGCGCAAGCGCGTCCCGCTGCAAAACCCACTGCGCATGTGTGCTCCCTGCCCGCCGGTGCGTGCGGCGCAGCGTCAGGGGCGCGCCGTCGGGCGTGTCCCAGGGTGCCCTGCGCGGGGCTGGCTCCTGCCCCCAGTTGAGTTTGGCCCCGAGCGGAACGATCGGGCCCGGCCCGGTCGCGCCGTCGCGGTCCCCCGTCCGCCCCTCCGGCCGCGCCCCGCCGCCCCCGCCTCGCGGGGAGCGAACATGCGACTCCCGCTCCCCGAGGAGGCCGCCGCCGGCGAGTGAGGAACCGTCGCCCCGGCCCGGCCTGGCCCCGCCGCCCGCCCGCCCCGGCCGCAGCCGCCCCGCTTCGCCCAGGCAATGACAGCGGCTCCGGCCCCCTCCCCGCAGCAGATCAGGGACCGGCTGCTGCAGGCCATCGACCCGCAGAGCAACGTGAGTACGGCCCGCCGGGCCCCGCGGCTCCCGTGCCGGCAGCGCGGGGACTCCAGCCGCGGGCCGCCGCCGCGGTCCCTCGCAGCCGCCCGCCCGCCCCGGGGCTCCCGCGCCGCCGTCTGAGGGGACACCGGGGCCGCGCGCCCGCTGCCGCCGCCGCCTCGCCTCCCGCCGGGTCCGCGGCTGCGGCCGGGCTCCTCCCCGGGCACCGGAAGCCCCCGCTGCGGGTGGTAGCGGGGAGCTTCCCCCCCGCCTTGCCCGCCTGGGGTCCCGCACGCAGCGGCGCCTCGCCGCCCCGCTCCCCGGAACCGGCACCGCGGGGCCGCCTCGGCAGCGGCGCCGGAGGCCTCCTCCCCGCTTCCTCCCAGGGGGCCGCGGCCGTCCCCCGCCGCACCGCACCCCACGGGGCCCGGCCGGCGCTGCCCGGCCATGCGGCGTGCGGCCCGGCGGCCTCCCGACGCGAGGCCGCGGCTCGGGTGCGGCCTGCAGGGGGCTCTGGGCCGGGCTCCACCGGCACCTTCCGGGGCGCCCACCTGTTCCTGGGGCCCTGCCGCCGCCTCCAGCGGGGGCCCCTGGGCTGTCCCAGGTTCTGCACACGCCGGGAGGGCTTCGATGGTGGTTTCAGGGCTCTGGAGCCGCTCCAGCACCGAGCAGCCTCGGTCCTTGCTGTTATCCTTTCCTACAGCGCGCTAATGAGCTTATCTGCTCCTTCTGGGATGTAGTGCGTGCACAGGAGTCAGCGTGTATTTTACCTATAAGTGGCCTTGACGTTTAAGCGGTGGTTATCCAAAGCATCGTTTACTCTTCGTAAGGTTTTTTTGGCACTTTAAAGTAGTTCCCTGCTTAGGCGTTTATTACCGCGAGAGGACTGCAGAGCCTGCAATCTGTCAGATTTTTGAATCTTAGATGAACAGCTGCCGCAGCAGGACGCAAAGGTGGGTTTGTTTCGGCCGTCTGCGGTTTTTGGGGGCAGCTTCGGGGGTGACGGGCTGAACGCACGCGCGTGTGTTGTTCCAGGAGGCTGGGTATGCAGAGTGGAATTTTGTTTCTATTAAAGTCGTACCTGCTTCTGTCTGAAGAAGTGTTTTTTTGTCATAGACCTCTACTGAACTCTTAAAGTAGCTAATAAAGTTCTTGCCATTTAGAAACGTTCTGGAGTGGCCTGTGTGTGATGTGAAAACTGAAGAAAAATCGCCCTGACCTTGTAGCTTCTGTAGCGATCCCCCGTGGTGCGCGTTTGTCACGAGCCGCAATATTACGCGTTCGAGTAGCAGGAATGGATTGTAATGGTAACTGTGGGCTTTTAAGTGTCCAAGTTGTTTGAGGTTGCAGTACTTTACCGTGGCTCTTGCTGAAATGCCAGTTAGTGCTCTCCATGAGTTTTGTTTGCTCTGAGTTCTCTTTTTGTGGCCTCAAATTTTTCTCTTTGCGCTGAAGCGAGCGTCGTGATTAAAGCTCTGACAGATCTATGGTTTCTCTTGACTTCCAGACTGCTGGCAGCACTCGTTCCCCTACTTCTGGTGTTACCTTCTAAAACACCGTGGCTGAGTGGAGTTAAGCAAGCGGGAGATGTATTTTGTGGTGGATACTTTTCCCTTTTCTCCGTACGTTAATGTTACATTATGCTGCAAACGTGCTTGCAGTCTGGTTCTGACGAGGGGGACCAGAAATAACCGGGCAGCTGTCTGCAAGGGGAAGTTGGAGCATCGGCCAGTAGCTCTGCTGAGCTTCCAGCTGGTCCGCAGCCCCGTAAGCTGAGGAGTAATGTATGTTAAATTGTAATTCTACATACTTGATACTTATCCAGGGCAATAATTGGTGGCAGAAAAATCAGCCCATTGTTTAGGAATGCCTGTAGGCAGGGGGCTGTCTCCCATTTTAACCTTTTCCTCGAAGGAGAGCAGAGGTGGTGCGGTTGAGATCCGTTGTGCGGGCTTAGCTCTCTCACTTTTTTCTCCAGAGCACATGGAATACATCACAAACGTTTGGTAGAACTGCCTGTCCTGCCATTTTCACGGAGGGAAGTTAAATTGTGAACATGCTTTAAAGCAGATTCTGGATTTAATTGCACTTGAGCACCAAGTAAAAGCGTAAGGAACTGTTCTGATCTCTTCCTGCAGGAAGAGGTGAATGCAGCTTCGAGCTGCTGCGCTTGCGACTGCTCATGGAAAACTCTGGCTGCTTTCTTCTGGCTTTTAGAGTCTTCTAAAAGAAGTGCTTGCGTTCAAACTTAGAGTATTCGTTATTGTGACCGACTTCCTTGTTTACCAAGAAAGTCAAGCTTTGAGGCCTGGATTTCATTCAGGCTTCTCAATATAATTGTCGGTGTGCGTCTGTGCGTGTTTCTGGAGAGGAGAGAGGGTGAAAACTGCGCTGACGTTGTCAGGTGCGCGAAGAGCAGTCCAGTTCTGAGAGTTTGTAGGGGAGGATGTGGTTCTTTGTAGTGCTTTACTGTGGGGCGCTGTAAGTTTAAGCTTTACTGATACGTTCTCTTGTAGAAGCCGTTTCTCCGTTGTGGATATTCATTCCAGTGTAGCTGTAAAGGTCTTTGTGGCACATACAGATCTTGGTTAACTCTGAGGTCCTGCCTTAAATTAAAAAAAAAAAAAAAAAACAAAAAAGTTTCCCCACCTGCGTTGAGTTGAACTAGTCAAAATAATCTTTTCCCCAAGCTTTTAGAACCTGCTTGCTTTGAGAAATCATCTTCTGTGCCGATTGTTCATCTTGAACTGCTACATAAAGCTGTGCTGACTCAGGAGCAATGTTTGAATTGTACAGGTGCATTGAAGACGATAACATGCTGAGAGGGCTGGAGCCCCTCTCCTGCCAGGCTGGGAGAGCTGGGGCTGCTCAGCCTGGAGAAGAGGAGGCTCCGGGGAGACCTGAGAGCGGCTCCCAGAGCCTAAAGAAAGATGGGGAGAAACTCTTCAGGAGGGCCGGGTGCGACAGGACGAGGGGTGATGGTTTTGAAATAGAGGGAGGCAGATTCAGATCAGATATTAGGAAAAAGTTATTTACACTGGTGGAGCACTGGCCCAGGTTGCCCAGAGAGGCGGTGGATGCCCCATCCCTGGAAACGTTCCAGGCCAGGTTGGCCGGGGCTCTGAGCAACCTGATCTGGTTGGAGATGTCCCTGCTCCTGGCAGGGGGTTGGGCTGGGTGGGCTTTAACGGGCCCTTCCCACCCAAACCACTCTGTGATTTAGCACTTGAGACGTTATATGTTTATAACTTGGTTTCGCACAGTTCAGAATTTACACGGGTAACCTCTATTCTAAAGGAGACCTATAAGAAGTAAGCTATTTTTAAAAAATTGCATCATCTTGGAAGCCACCCGGGATGTCTGGTATTCTGTCTTCATTTATTCAGCCTTTTCCCCTTGAAAAAACATATGGGCAAACTACTTCTGCTACACGACTTCGGCACTTATTATCAACATCAGTCTCCTTCCAAAGCCTGTGTGCTAGCGAGAGCGTACCAAGGCTCCTGTTGGAGGAGAGCGTGAGTTTAGTGGTGTCACCCACGATGATGGGTGGACCCGTGACTTTTCTCGCAGGAAAAATCCTTTTCCTGGAAGAACAGTGTAGAAGCAGTAACTGGAGAAGAGTGTCCGAAACCTTGTCGTAGCGGTGTGAGGTCTTACATGTTCCTTGTTTCTGGTAGAAGCAAGGCTTTTCCCTTCGGGCTCAGTGCGCAGAGAAACCACCTCTTCCACCAAGCAGAACACCTTTGCCTTGTTAAATCGTGCTCCGTGCTCTTCAGGGAATTTATTACTGATGGCAGGAATAATGAGAGCGGTTTGTTTTTGCTCTGTGGGAAAGCCTGTCATTTCCAACTGGCTGGTAGAATTGTGCTTGCAATTAAATGGCTCCTCATCCTGAATATGTAGCAATGCTTTCCTGATTTTAAATATTAGACAATAATTTAATTATTTGCTGTTAATACCTCTCTGTGATGCAAACCCGGCTTTGGTTTGAGATGCTCGCTGTGTGGTGGGAGCTGATTGTAAATCAGGCTGCCGTTCGTGCAGTATCTCAGCTGGCCCTGGTGCTCAGATCTTCGGGAGAGGTCTGTGATCTGAGTTATTAATAATAAATTGGTCCGGGTGTTGTAATATGTTAAGCAGTGCCTTGGCCTGGGGTGATCCTCCGCTTGATGCATGAGCTGGATAGTTAAAGATGCTTCCGTGACTGTTTTCTCTATCGATTGCTTTACCGAAGCCCTAGAAACAAAAGTCTCCATCATCAGTGATAACCACGGTTCCTAGAACTGGGTTTGAAAAAGGAGGGAGAAGGTGCCAGGCACTGCTGTGGCAGTAGAAGTATTGGGAGTGGAGGAAGGCTCCGGGAGAGCCTCGGTGAGTTCTGTGGAGGCAGGGAAGTGTTACGTGTGGGCGAAAGTAGACTAGGCATGGCTTTTGCTTTAGCTTTATCCTTTTCTGTGAGGCCTTAATGAGCTTATCAGTTTTGAGGAAGCTGCAGCGTGCAAAGAGGCTAGAACCCGTCGTACCTCCCACCGTTTTTAGTTCCTTATTGTAGCTCGCCGTGTTTCAGGTAGTAGCACGTTCTGTGTGTCGCTGTGTTTCAGGCGTGTGGTGAACCATGCGAGTGGTTGTGGTGTTTCCTAACCTGTAGGCTCCGAAGTGTCGTTATCGTGTCGGTCCTGGGTTCCAGGGTGGTGGTATAGTTTAGCTCTTGGCCTCGCTTTGCGGCTCTCCTGCCCACCTCTTTCCAAAGTGGCTTTTTTTGCCTGGTGGAGGTGTGTTCCAGCAGTGCCTGGGACGCTTATGCAGACGGAGATACTGAGTTTACCCGGTCTGAGTTCGCGCTTGTCTGCTTAGCTGCCCGTATAGTCCCGGTCACTTTGTTGTTGGCGGTAATACTGTTACTGCTGTAGAGGAGTTAAACACTTTTCATTTGCGCGGTGCCCCTTGCCGTAGTGGGACCATTATACGCTCAGGGGCTGCTGGGGCAAAATCCGAGCAAACAAAGGTAGCAGGGAGTTTGGGTGGAGGGGTCAGCGCGGGGGGAATGCCAGAGCGCCTTTCTAGTGTGAATTCCTTGAAACTCCACAGGTTGCAGTGATGATGGCAGGAGTCGTTTGCTCTGAAGCTGTAATTGGAGTGTTTGTTTCAGCTGGAGTGACAATTTTAATAACACCCACTTCTTATTCCTGCTACACACACCCATTTTGTGTGTGCCAGTGCAGCTATTTGCAGGATCATGTGGTGAACCGAACTGAGGAATTGATCAAGGTTTAAAAAAGAAAAGATTATTTATATATATATATTTTTTTTTTTCCTCAGGTAGCTTCTGGTGTAGCTCAATTACCTGGTAAACTTCTGGTGCATTACAAATAATACTGGCACAAGTGTGGCAGCAGAATTGGGTGTTCACGTGTTTAAATAAGTAGGGAAGCTGAGCAGTGGAGCGCCGTTTGCTTCCCTGCTGCCTTAGCAGGCTGGCTCCGGACGTCCTAGGAAGGAGGTGTGTGCTCCCTGTAAAAGCTAACCACACCTGCCTGTGTTTTTGGAGATGAGTGGATGCCTTATGGCGGCTTTATTGGCACTGTCGCTTGTGCGTGGTTCACAGATGTCTGGAATCATCTCCTGTTCAGTTGTGATGCGGTAATGCAAGTGCTTGGCACGTGTTCCTGGGATAAATGCTGGGAAACTTCTTTACGGATAGCCAGGAGGATGCTCCTGAGTAGTAACTGCTGAGTGAGCTTTGCAACTCAAGAGTAAACCACTTTATACTAAAGGCTGTGTGGCTTATGCTCCAGATCATAAAAACTGAATTGATGTGGGCTAAACTTGCGCGCTTCCACCAGCTGAAACTGGCAACGGAGCCGCACCTGGCAGGAGGGCTGCTGCGATCCCCGTCTGCGTCCCCGCCTCCAGCTGCACATCCCTGCTCCCTCCCTGCACCGGGACAGCCGAGGAGCTCACTCGGCCAAACCCCACCTGCAAGGGGGCTCCTCTGGGGCCGCTCTCCCTGCCCGGGCTCCTCGTGGGCTCGGGGAGGTGGCAGTTTTGGCACAGAGCGGTAGCTGGGGGAGCGTGTGCGGTTAGGAGAGGTGGTGGAGGGTAGTGGCAGCCCCAGGCTGTACAAGCACCCTCCAGCCAGACACCCTTCAGTTTGTCAGGTTCTTTCATTAGAGGAGATTGGGCTTTTCAAATACAAGTGATAAAATCTTGCAGCACACACGGCAGCAAGGACCCTTGGTGAGAAACGAACGCTTTGATTGCTCACGGGCTGGAGGGAGGAGGCGGTGTGAGGGAAATAACTAATCTGACACGTGGTTCTTGATGTAACCGTGAAGCAGTTAACTGAATGGAAGAACCAGCATTTTGTAGGTAAAACAAACATCAGGAATAATACTGACAGTCACCACGAACCACAAGGTTTATAAGACAGCTGATGCAAGATGTGCATCCTGCCAGGAGAACCAGACTGCCCAGGCAGCAAAGAACCCGAGGCTGCGGTCTCCCAGGTTGCTCTGACGTGGGGCAGCTGTGTTCCCGTGGCCACTGGTGCACCCAGGACCCTGTGTGAAGCCATCGCAGTGCGTGTTTGCGGACAGCTAACCCAGGAGAGCCGGGAGCTGAGGCAGCTGAGCCGTCCTGCGATGGCTGGAGCTGGTGTGGGGCGGGCACGGGGTGCAGCTGGATCGGCTCCTGCTGCTCGGGCACCACAGCCTGACACTGGCCTGGGTGGGAGGGAAAATATTTGCTGTCGAAAGCTCCCAAGTGGGGGGAGACACAATCTATGTCTTAGAAAATATGAAGACCTCCAGCTTAGCCTATGTTTCAGAAGTCTGGACCTAGGATAGAAGCTCCAGTTTGTCAGTTTGTTTTGTGCAGTAAGTTGAGGGTGAGCCCAGTGCAGGAGTGTGTAAGGTGTGGGGTTTTGGTATGGCTGTATGACACAGCAGCACTGTCATCCTGGCTCCTTTGGCTCCTGATCAAAGTGCTTTCAGAGCAGCTGAAGCTTTTTCTCTCGGCATCCTGTGAGGGGAGAGCCTTTTCCAGTTTCTTCAAGGAACTGCTGCAGCTGACAAGTAGAGTTTTCTTTTTTTTTTTTTTTTTCAGGAACCACAAAAGTTTCAGGACAGGGAAAGAAGGAATCGATTCTGCCTGCTGTGGAAATTTTATGTTAATAAGAACTCCTTTTAAGGCATAGTTACTCCAAGATGTTAGATTTGGTGTTAAAATTAATGGCAGTATAAAAACCCTCCCCGTCTGTTTTGGCTGATAACGCTTTCTGCTATCTCGTCTCGCCCATTTTGTGCTTGGTGATAACTTCAAATAAACTTTCTTTGATCCGTGTAGTGGCCCCACTTACATGCTTGGTCTTTAAAGAAAAGTTTAAGGTAAAGGTAAGTATTCAGTTGAATATAAAAGTATGTTTGTTTATTCAGTATTCTAACAGCAGCATTATTGTTTCTGCAGGTAATTCATGCTTTCGGTGTTTGGAACAATATTTAAGAGCTAGCAAATTGCTTTAATTTGAGGTGCAATCTGCTAAACTTAACAGCGTGTCAGTGTTTTCTGGGGCATGGCTTTCACAGGGCAGTGGTGCATGCTTAAGTGTGATTGTTAGTATCAAAGTAGACAATTTTCAGCGTGTCCAAACAGTCGGTGGTAGAAATTTCTATTGAGGAGTCACTGGAAGTAAAACACAATTAGTTCTGGTTTCCTGAGCAAAGTGGTTTTCTAACAGAGCAGCTGGGGAGGAGAGGAATCCTGCGTCCAAGCTGGTCGGTAGTATTCAGCAGCACGCTCAACTGGGTGTATTTTGAAACCTTGTGCTGTAAGGATGACTCTGCAGAGGTGGGAGTCTTGTCTAAGAGCCACAGCCGGCGCTCCCGTGGAGCTGCTTTCTCACATACAGCCTTAATGCAGAATCAGCTTGCAGAGCATCATGATTATACTGCAGGTCAAGATTGATTTATTTTTTTAAGGAGCAGAGACCTTCTGAAGGTAGAGGAGCATGAGTTTTTCCCAGGGTGGTGCTGCACGTTCGTAACTTCTCTTCAGCAAACAAACGTCCAGTGCACGTACAACCAGCACCCAGGTTCTGTAACTCGAGCCGTCACTTAAGCGGAGCTCTTTGAGCTGGTAGCACGGTCAGCGTGCAACCCTGCCTGTGCTGCGTAAGTGAATGGCATGGGAAGGAACGCGAAACTTTTATGTCTGTATGTAAGTTATCAGCCCGAAAGTTCCAGAAAAATGTATCCTTCCGTGTTTTAGCTTATCCTTGGAGAAATTGCAATTGATTCTTGAATAGAGTTGAGCACAGGGAGATGGAAGAGAAGATGCAAGAGGTGATGTCTCAAAGGTACTTGCAGAGGCGGAGTGCCAGCAGCTTGTGTGCTTACGGGACAGGCGCGCTGGTTAAGGATCTGCCTGCATCAGGGGAACTCGGTCTCCGTTGCCACGTGTGTAAGAGCTTCAGTCTGTCGAAATACGATCGATTGCTTTTAGACTTTGTGTATTATTTTCTTCACAGGACTTTTTAAGACAGGCTGCCAAGGGGCTTAAGTGTCAGTAGAGCTTTCTTAAGTGGAAATCGTAAAGTTTTTTGTTACTAGATTAGAAATAACTAGTGCCAGATTGCAGCTTGTTGTGTGTTTAAATATAAAAAATGCGGATGGGGTACTGGGTTCTTTTGTCCTGTCATGATCACACTGGGCAATTGGCTCTGGAGCAGAGCTGATCTTTAATTAAAGTAGCCCTCCAACTTGTAAGCTCTAAGATAAAGGTGGTGTGCTTATGGTCCTTTGGGGAAAGGCTTGCTTTTTTTTTCCAGCCAAAGGTAGAAAACTCATGTTGTTTCTAGGTAGCTGCTAACGGTCGTGCCACCGGATGGAATGGCCGAGCATTCTCGGCTGGTTATTGGGGATCATCGCTTTCCCCAACAGCTTGTATCCTCCTAAGGACCTGCACAGTCTCCAGAGAACGGGGGTATTTGGAAATGGGTGACTGGCAGCAGCATTTTTATCTAGAGGTTGGTGAGCAGTAATTCTAGGAGATGGGAAATTGTTTCTTTTTTTTTTTTTTTTTTTTTTTTTTTTTATATCAATAAAACTTCTCTGTGGTACGTGCTGATGGAAATTCTGTGTCAGTGATTGCTTTGAAAGGATACAGTGACTTCTCTCCAAACTGGGTATTTAAAACTTTCCCAATTTATAAGACTGTTGTTCTCAGACTTTGTGGACAAATATGCTTTTAAATGCTTGAGAGCAGTCGTGCAAGCGTATTGTACTGCTGTGTGATGAATTAATAAACTCCACAATGCAGTGTATTCAACCTTAGCTTCCTTTATCCTTTAAGGATCAGCTGAGAAGCTTCCCTAGCATTTTGAAAGAAGTTGTTCTGCTGCATTTAAAAGTGCATGAATATGATGATAGGTGCTCTTATTCTTTAAGAAAAGAGTGAAAAGTTTATATTGTGGTGATGTCAGTAGGGATTTTCTGTATTACGTTCAGATATCAACTGCTCTGTGTTAACAGCTCTGGGTAGATACTCCATGTAACATAATATTGAAGAACTTCAGAAAGCTCTTGGCGCTTTGAAGCCGTTCTCATCAAGTCCTTAAGTGTGTGTTGCGTAATTTTAGATCTTCACTAGTTTTCTGGGTTGCATTAAGATGAAGCAGGTGACTGCAGAACGATTCTGTCCAGGCGATGCCTCTAAGGGTCACTCTCATAATCTGGTTTGGTGTCTGGCTTTGCTGTTACCGTAACGCAGGTAGGTAATAACCGCGAGTTCGGGTGGAGAGCTGCCGTGCCGGGAGCGTCCGGCTCTGCCAGCACCCCACTGCCGTGCGCTAACTCTCAGCGTTGGCTTTTCGCTTCCCCAAGTAACTGCAGACGTCTGGATCTGTCCTTACCTAGAGAGCATCGAGACTGTGATCAGTCAGAAGGGGGCACATCCTAAGGCTGAGGCTTCTGTATAGTCTCTGTTATTCTGCCTGAATACTCAACCAACTCTGCGTTTCTCTCTTGTTGAAGTAGGACCAGTTGTTCCTGTGACTCTGATTGCAGGGCAGCCTCGTTTGATGGCTCCCTAAATTTTTAAGCAATGGTTTTGGACTTCAGTTCATGGCTTATAATAAATAGTAACTACCAAGATTCATCTGTGAAAGTTTCTGTACAGGTGGAAGAGGGTGGGAAATGGTGATTGTATCTACGACGAGACTGTATGGTGTTTCGATGTCCTTAGGACCAATGGAGTGACTAGGCTTTGTATTTGTTGTGCTGAAATCATCTGCAGCCCCTGGAGAGGGACATGTTGCATTATCTGGTACTCTTTGGTTGTGCGGCTCAACACTTGGCAGGTCTTGTTCTGACAGACACGCTATGTTGTTCCACTAAATGTTAGACGCGTTTGTAGCTGGCCGTGTGATCCGCGGTATTTATACCAGAGGGCAGTGGGTGCATGGGGCTGGGTCAAACCTAATCGTTTCCATGGTTATTGTTTTACTGTGCTTTGTTTTGGCAGGACCGTGCTGTTTTAGAAATGTGCTCAGATGCTGGCATGTAGGTAAGCGTGTGGTGGCTGAGGTGGTGAGATGAAGTGACTGCAGAGCCCGAGCGGTGATGAGCCGCCTGCGAAGGCTGGGGCAGCCTTGGGCGTTTCCTCTGGGATCTCGTTCACTTGGGATAGCGAGCCTGCCCTGTGCGGTGGGGCAGCACGGGCCAGAGGGGCAGCGAATTTTGGAGTGTTGAATTTTGTCCTTTATAATAAAACCGTCTCTGTGTAACTACCTGTGTGTATCTCTTTGAGAGGACAGAATTTAGAATGACTGTTTTGAGTCAGCTCTTGGCTGGGACTAGGTGGGAAGGAGACTGGGTGTTCCAGTGTGATTCTGGTACTTGCTGTTCGGTGTGTGATCCCCAGGTGTGAATCACAGGGCTGCGTGACTGGAGGAGACTTAATGGAGCTCTGTGGTCCATCACCTTCACCGAAGTGCCATCACCTGTATGAAACAACTCCTTCCAGACTTGTCTCATCTGTTCCTAAACCTCTGCAGTGGCTATGGAAACTGTTTGAGAGCTTATTTGAGGGCACTGGTAGCTCTCTGGTTATTCCTAATATGTAATCAGTGTCTTGTTGCAAATCGGGCAGTAAGCATGAAGTCAGTTGATCACCGTTTTCTTTGTTATGATTAATAATGCCTAGGAAGGCTTATTTCAAGCTTTGTATGTCTCCTCCCTGTTTTTTTCAATACTGTGTATACTGAGTACTTAAATTTTCTCTTATTAACCGTGTTTTCAAAACTTCTTATCACTGCTCTCCTCTGAACTCCTCTTTGTATGTGCTCTTGAGCTGTGGCGCCTTGAGATGGACATGTAATTCCAGCTGAATGTGATTCCTGTACCATTCTGTATCAGTACGGTGTTGAGTGAAAAACAAGACTAAAGCCATCTTGCTTGCAGTGTGCCGCGGTAGGTACCACTGAGACCGAGTTCTGCCCTGCCGTGACAGTGACTGCCTGGCTTTGTGGTGCGCAGTACCCGCTCCTCTTCTTACGCTGTTCCCTTCTCTTGAGTTTGTGCCACGCGTCTTCCCAGTCTAATAGTGTTTCATGTAACTAACCTTCACTTCGACTGCTGGGCTTTTTAAATTGGGCTAATATTTTTTTTTTTTTTTTTTTCCCCTCCAAAAAGGTTTTGCCCGACTTCATGGTCTGTTTTGTTCTGGTTATTTTGTGGGAGGTGGAATAAGCGTGGGGTGTCGTGTTGCAGTGAGTCTTCTATGTTTCATGTCCAACTGAGAGGTAGGCACCTCGGGTACAGTTCCTATATTATACAAAATGTTAAGTGAATGCTGATGTTGACAGACAGTTATTCCTCTCTGTAGTAACAAGAATGTCTTCCAATTATTGGCTAATAAATATGAACGGAGAAAAGTTACTCTGTTGATTGTTTTCTATTTGCCTTAAAGATATCTTCCTTTAGAGCAGGAGGGCTTCCCTCAATGGGGGAAGTTTATCCCTCTGCCAAAAGGTACAGAGGGTTAAACTGTTGTCTCACTGCAGTGAAATGTTTCAGGTCTGCTGTTTTCTTCACAGCATGGTCATTTGTTGGAATCTGACCTGACTCGTGTTTGGTGATCCTGGCATTGTAAAGTATATATGGGAACGGTATCTGGATGATGCTTTACCATTAAATAAAGCCTAAGTACGAATAAAATATATGCAGAGTGTTTTGACTCTTTAAATTAGACCTGGAGATTTTAAGTCCAGAGGTAAGGATAGTGCTTGCTGTGCCTAGACACTTTTTGTGACTGTTCTGGCTAGTCAAGGGGTATTTCCAGGTAAACCTGTTGTTTTGCAGCACAAATTTCTGATCAGTTTTCAAAGCATGGACTCCAAGTGAATTTCTCTGTCATAGAAGATGGCTCTCAGTGGAAGACTTTCAACCCAAATCATTGATTCCTTCGTGTTTAAAGATCTACTTTAGTAAAGACTATTAGAAAACTCGCCTCCACCTTTAAGAATATGTTTTGTGTACTGGTGAATGTTTGAACTCCACTTAGCAAACTGACTTTCAAACATTTTCAATACTTATGAACAAAACAGCGCATGGTCATCTTTTTGGTGTGTCATTTCTGTGAGTAGTGTCTCGTGTACCCTGTCTTTAGACATCATCCTGTCAGATTGAGGGTAGGGGAAAGTGTTAACAGCTCAGTTGCGGGGGAACTGAACTGAATACCAGCAGGTTGTAACCTGAATTCTAACTTTGTGTGTTTGGTCTGTATCTTTGAAAAAATGACGCTGTAGTTTACAGTTCATGGTCTGTATTGTTAGTGTCTGGTATCCGATGCGTCCGATATGAAGTGCTAAATAAGCACTGTACTGCTGTATTGCTGTTGCTGCCTTTAAATAAAGCCTACTGTGAATAGCAACTCTTCTCTTCTTACTTCTTATTCCGTGTTTCAGATGATTATGCAGTGAAGTAGCTTTTGTACAGATGCAGTGCTGGGGGCAAGATCCAGTACTGATCAGAGATCCCAGTCCGGGGTAGGAGCTGGTGCTTAGATGCAGGTACTTGCCAGGCGGCTTTGGAGGAAATAAATGGCATCACCTGTAGAGCTGGTGCTGAACCTCCTTGTGAATCACTGCTGCTTCCCTGGCCATCTCAGCAATACTGACCTTGAACTTGGGATTTTCTTGAATTGCTGCGCTACCTAAGGATATGCACAGCCCATAGATGCCACATATGAAAACATGACACTTTTTATAACTGTCCAATAAAATGCTGCTGTCCCTAGGAGCAGAGGGAAGACAATTAAAAAAAAAAATGGTACAAATGCTCCTGTGAACTTCTGTGTATCATTGCCAACAGAATGCCAGCTTGGCACTAGAGGTCTGGATTTGTATCTGTAGGAAGACCTGTTTCGTCTTCCACGGTGGGTCTGCTTCTCTGCTTGCTTTTGTAAAATTGCTTTGATACTACAGGAGGGAAAGCGTTACCGAAGTACTTTCTTTGAAACTAGCGAAATATTGAGTATTTGTAGCGTATTCTGAGGAAATCAGTTGAAGTATGGTGACGCATACGTTCTCTCAAAGCCAGTGTCTTCTGCTGTATCTGGGTAGTCCGTTTCAAAATGCCTGTTATGGAGTCAGATTATTGTAACCTGTGGTTTCCGAAGGACAATAGCCTTACACTTGTTTTTAGAAAAGTTTTGGTGACTGGGGACTCTGGACACACTAGGCCTAGTGTAGATACCCTTTAGAAACTTTTAAAGATGCTAACGTGACCTGTGTGGATGATGATGGTGCTGTGTCAAGAGACCTTTTAGTGCTGTTCTGTGAACTTCATGCAAGTGATTTAGAAGAGCCTTTCTAGCTAGAATGCAGCAGGATAGAAATCTGTATTAGCAGTTTCACTGCCTTGTTTTTGTAATTGTGCACCGAGCTCTCGGGTTTTCCCGTTACGAGGGAATATCTACTCCTTGTCCTATAACTAAGTCTCTCAGCAACATCATCCTTGCTAACTCAGATCTGGTTTGTCGTCTGTCGTGGTCTAGTCACGCACGCAAAGATCTTCAGACACATCCTTGTGAAACATTTAAAAACACCCAACTTAACTGCTTTGTTCGAAGGGCTGCAACTGAACGTTTCTGTGACGTTTGTTTCGTAGGCAGCAGCGGGGTGAGATGTAGGCTGTCCGTCTGTCCAGGCGGTCCTGAGGAGGACAGGAAGGCGTTACACTGCTCACTCTGTGTCTGCATCTGGACTCGTCTGTAGATGAGGGAAGAGAATCAAAGCGTAACGTTTGAGTGTGCTAGTCCAACACAAAACGCGTTCCCACAGGTTGGTAGTCCGAGCGCTTCTGCACCGCCAGCACGTGGAGCTGGTGATAGCAGCTCACGCATGGGTGCTGGGTCTGCTGCTGCTTTCAAATCGGCCTGGGAAGGAGGCGCTAGAATTGGAGGTGGCAGGGAACAGCTGTACGTTAAGCGTTCCCAACCCAAACACCCTTTATATCCTTTGTATCCTCCAGTGTAACACTTAACCTTGAAGTTAGTTACTGAATTGTTCTTGATTTATAAAAGTTAAAATATGATTAAGATGCAGTTTAAAAACAGGCAATTAAGCTACTTGATTTTTTCCAGAGCGTTCAGAAAGCCATGCTTTTGTCTGAGGCCGTAGTAAAACCATTTAGTGCTTAATTCGGAAGAGATCTCGGATACTAGTGGTAAGCTCCGGAGTACGGCTGCATGACTTGGAGACTTGCGTGGAATAAATAAGATTTGTTTTCTGTGACTGTCATTAGGGTTGGCTGGAAAGGATTACCGTAGATGACTCAAAGCAGATGTTCTCCAGTAAACTTTAGAGTGAATTAGTCTGTGCCAGTCAATCTCCACAGCGTGGGAATAGCATGGGATAACTTGAAATGCCGTATAAATTATTGTTAGCCGTTTTCCGCAGTCTCCTAAACGCGAGGTCCTGGGGCTCCTTCACAGAAGTTCTTGTTTTGCGGGTGGTAGTACAGGTTGCAGTGTAAGTAGACAAAGGCAAATAGAAACTAAAATGATGTGTAAGTTCCTGAGACGCTGACTTATGCAATTGTACCCTCAACTCGTGTCTGAGGAGAGCGAGGTTGCCCAGCTCCCTTGTCCTCCCGCTCTGCTTTATGTTACTTTCCCTGTCTGCTGTGTAGCCAATAAGCGTTTTGAATTGCAGCTTGCATTAATCAGTTATGATTAATGACCCAAAGTCGGGTGATGTCCTGGTGGGTTTTGTGACTTCACTCTCGCGCAGTTATGTGATGATATATTAATTTTGTTAAGCCAGTAGCAGATGGTTTAAGGTAAAGGTACTGGTGTGCTGCTGGGTACTAAATAGGTGTCTGCGCAGTGACTAGGTGATACCTGAGGTGTTTTGGGGAGATCATCTTGTTCTCATCGTAGTGTTTAACTATACTGCAAGAAATTTCATAGTCTATGTTATTTTGAAATAAGCGAATATTATTTTTATTATAAGCTTCTCTTTATGGCAGTTTGGATGATGCGTTCCAAGAAAACTATGCAAAACTGCTGGGGAAGGGTGTCAAAGCAGTTGAACATGCCTGAAAATTTATTTATTTATTAAGAACCACACTTTCCTGCAGGTCAAAAAGAAGGAAAAACTGAGAGGAGCTGCTTGCAGTTGATCTCGAGTGTGAGCCTTCGTGCTCCTTGCCGCGACTGCTTCAGTGCGACAGCGTGTTTTCAATTGGTTACAAATGTGTGAAGAATCCAAAATGAGTGTTTTGTGTTTTACCAGAAGTTGAGTGATCAGCACGGGCTCGGGGTGTAAGGCTGCTTTCACTGGCTTAATTGGCACCATGTGTCCCTCGAAGGAGGGACCGAAGTAGCAGCCTGTCAGTCTTGGTGCAGACCTGGTCCTCAGTCGGTGATTTAGGATTTGGGGGCATCCATGCACGCGTATTTGGGTGTTCTGAGACAAAGGCAAAGCTGTTACTGGAAATCCCCTGACCTGTTTCATCTTTCTGTGGGTGTGTGTATACACCAGCATATCACTTTCCCCATCTTGACCTTTTGATAGACTAATGATCCTTTTTTTTGCCATCGGTTTGTCATTTAGAAAATGAATATTTGGGGATTACCAGTAGCTACATAAATAATTGTACCGATTATCGGTGTGTGCAGTACACAGAGCCTTTTTGCACCCTGGTAATTCATAGTCTAAAACACGTGTTGGGAAGGAGAGTTATCATGTTTTGCGTGATAAAAATGTTTGTCTGGAAACTCCCGGAATTGAACATTAGCTGTTCTAAGTGCTCTGGTTCTAGAAACTGGAAAAAACCAAACCCTGGTGTTATGTATTACTTAAACTGTGGTGCTAAGCCATCCTTCCTAGGCACCGAGGGCAGGGCAAGGATCAAAACATGGGAGGTGTACTGAAGCGAAATAGTATGACCTCAAGTATGTGAAGATACGTGCTGTTGCTGCTTTAAAGCTTAAGTGGAGTTCTAGCAGACCTGACTGGACGGTAGGGCTTTCCGTACTGCAGAGATGTGAAGAGAAGACATGACAGATCAGTTTGTCTTTGGTCTGAAGGTGGTTTTACAACCTGCAAGAGTTAAAATCGTTCAAAGCCTCTAGAGACTTTTAAAATAAGTGTGATAATAATAAATCTAAAAGTCAGGCAAAGTGTTTAATTACTGACAGCTTTAACCAAGTATCTCCAGCATTAAGCATTCCCGGTGTGACAGCAAAAACACTGTACGCACAAGACTTTCTGAAAGCCGGAGACTTCAGCTCCTGATTCTCCTGTTGTATCTTAATGGAAGGGCAGAATTGACCTGAAAAAGCTAATTCTTACAACCCCGCAGTCTTTTTAAAATGAGGAATCTTGCAGCAGAGTGTGTGGCTGGGAAGGTAGGACTGCCTCATTATGCTCCTGATAGGACTTCAGGATAATGTGGGATCCCTGCAGAGGTTCTTGCTGCGAGGTTTTTCTCAGATGCTGTTCACGTCCAGTTGAGTCACAAATTAATTTAAGCAATAAATGAGACTGTGATTCAAGGTTTCCTTTGCTTATCTTTTAAATCTATCTACAGAGGGGAATTAGAAATTCCAGGGTTGAGTGCTTTTAAGATCAGGCACTGGAAATAGGAATCTTTGTGTGGTCTGAGGTTTCTGATAGAAATTATTAAAATCACACTTGCGCTTAACGTCTACAGGTTGTGGCAGCTGCCTTTGTGTGGAGCGTACTCATGCATACGGAAATGTTGCGGTGAAGCCCATCAGAAAATCTGCTACATGCTTTGTTGATGTAATGTGAATTTCTGCAGTCGCTCCTCGCCATCTGACATATCAGGAAATACAGTGCTGAATGAGGGGGGAGCTCTGAAGGCAGCTGAGGCCCAGGCCTGCTCCGGCGGGCGCTGGGCGATTGCCTGAGGACACCTGCTGGGCACCACGCTTGGTTCAGCTCTGCTCCTCAACTTGGAGGAGTTCAGACCTGGGTTGGTAGACTCTTGGTGTGTAGCTCCAGGAAGCATCAGTATCTTGAGCAAAACTGTGGAACGGTGACTTGTGTAAATCTAACGCAGTGCCTAAAGGAATAAATGCAAGATTTCTGATCTGACTTGTTGCTCTCCTTGGTCCGCTTGGTGCTTGCTTCCAGTTAGGCTGCAGGACAATTAACTGATACCTTGGCAAGGGGTCTCAGAACTTGGCTAGTACGTCACGCTGGCTTGATGGCTCCTGTTTCCTTTAGTTTTACATAAGTGTATGTTGGTTAAAGCTCCTGCAGGCTCCAACTAGGTCAGTAAGGTGTCCTTGTCCCTATTCTTTGAACAATCGGCTCCCTGAAGCCAGACAGTGTGATAGTAATTTTGTGATTAACGCTTCCAGCAATTATAAAGTGGAAGGTCTGAAATTACATTTGATAACGAAGACCCGTACGTGAAACGTGAAGTGACTTTGTCTTCCTTGTTGCAGATCCATAACATGGTGGCAGTGCTGGAAGTGATCTCCAGCCTGGAGAAATACCCCATTACCAAAGAGGCACTTGAGGTATGTCCCCCTCTGAACGTGGCTTGATTTTTGTGTGTGTCAAAGGACTTTCTCTGCCGATCTCATTTCCATAAAAGCTTTTCTTCAAACAATAGATTGATTGCAAACGATTCACAATTAAGGTATTATTTTGTCCCTGTCCTGCTGCTTCTGACATCTCAGTGCACACACAGTGACTCTTTCTGGATTCGGATCAGCGTTCCGTGTCGCACCGCTCCTCTTTGTGTAGGGCACTAAATTAATCACTACTTGCTACTAATTAATTCTGTTGATTTTAGCAGCATCACTGTGCTTGCTGAAGTACTGCTCACCTTTTTAGATGCTTGGTGACCAAGCAACAAAGAATCTGAAGTAGGAGTATCTGTGTGTCTATGCAATTACTCTCCTGTTCGGGTAAGGAGGTGCCAATGCCTGATGGAGCTGGCGAGATTAGGTGCAAGTATCAGGTGGGATAACTGCAGTCTCACTGGCCGCTCTTAGAAACACAGCCCAAAGAAGGGGTTTTTTGGCTAAATTACAAATTTTTTTTCAATTTTTATATTGAAATTATTGGTGTTGCTTGCTTTTAACTATCACTTAACTCTAGCTGTATTTCAACATCTGTATCGGAACACGTTGCATTTTTCTGTCAGAGTCTGGTCTAGGTTTTCCCCTGAAGTGCCTTTCTTAAGTAATCTGACTTGTGGAACAGTTCTTTGTTTTCAAATGTGCTTTGGGAACAGTCAAACGCTTCCTTTCGCTTACGAAACCACTTTGGGACACCCCAAGGAATGCTTGTTTAAATCGATCTTTCATACCCTTCCAAGAGACCGGGGAGTGAAGGGAGAGGAGAGGTGGAGGAAGAAGGTAGGACATAAGTCGCACGCTGGCTAGTCAGGTCTGTGAAACTGAGATTTTTATTGTCAACAGGCAAAGATTCTGGAACTTCTTCCACTTGCCTCTTTCTGCAGGTCTTACGGTTTCATTGTGATGAACACACGCCTTTTCTGCCTTGGGTGCTGCACTTCCCCTCCAGTCTGAGCTTGCACCTTTATTCTCGAGATTCCTGCCAATTAAAGAATAAAGAATTCATTTCTGGTGTTTTTCACAGCTAACGGCTCTGGTGCTTTAGCCAGGGAATAAAGACAGGCTGACTTGAAACCTACGGCAGGTTTCATGTTGCGTGGCAGAGCAGTGGACCAACGGGACTAATCCTTTCTAAAAAGATTAATTCAACACTTAAATCTTTAGTGATTTTTAACAAGGTATTTTTTAGGGTAAGCATTACAGAGCAGAAATGCACCTTAAGAATTTTGTTTAGAATGATACCTGTTTGTAAAACAACTTTTGTCTCTTTATAGGAAACGAGACTTGGGAGGCTTATCAATGAGGTGAGGAAGAAGACATCCAATGAGGAACTTGCCAAACGTGCCAAGAAATTGTTGCGGAATTGGCAAAAGTTGATAGAACCTGTAACCCAGAATGAGCCAGTGCCAAGAGGGTTGCCGAATCCACCCGGATCAGCAAACGGTGGTGCTCACAACTGCAAACCAGAAGCGCAACTTCCTGCTGTGGCTGGATCAAAGCCAATCAGCGAATTGAAAAGCAGGAACGATATACAGAAACTAAATTCTCCAAAACCAGAGAAATTGGGAAATCGAAAAAAGAAAGGCGAACACAGGGACGGGCATCAGGGCCCCCCTCCAAAAGTCTCCAAAGCTAGTCATGAAGTATTACAAAACTCTTCCCCGCCTCCAACGAATGGAATTGGAGGTAGTCCCGAAAATTTTCCTAGTCCTGTAGATGTAAATCTACATGCAGGGCCTGAAAGCAGCAGGACAGAACTCAGTGAAAATGACAAACACAATAAGATCCCAGTAAATGCTGTAAAACCTCACACCAGTTCTCCAGGACTTGTAAAACCTTCAAGCACTTCCTCATTATTAAAGACTGCAGTGCTTCAGCAGCATGATAAATCGGAAGAAACCACAGGACCGCACCAACCTAAGAGTCCTCGCTGTTCCTCGTTTAGCCCTAGAAACGTTAGGCATGATACTTTTGCCCGGCAGCATACTACGTACTCACCAAAGGATTCAATGCCTAGTCCATCTCAAAGGTCTCAGTTCTTAGATACTGCACAGGTGCCATCGCCGCCACCATCCCTGATGCAACCATCAACACCTCCAATGCCAGCAAAAAGACTGGAGTTCTCTCAGCAATCGGTAACTGAGGTATCTCAGCACTGGCAGGAGCAGCAGGTACCGTTCGAAAGCCAGCACAGGCATACAGCAGGGACACTTCAACAGCACACGTCTCCCAGCTGCAAAACCAGCTCCCACCCTGGGGAATCTCTCGCGCCACACATGGGCTTTTCACAGGACACTTCAAAAATGGACAGTGATGATGCTGCTTCAGGTTCCGATAGTAAAAAGAAGAAAAGGTACCGACCCAGAGACTATACAGTCAACTTGGATGGGCACGTGACAGAAGGGGGCGTGAAACCCGTGAGATTAAAAGAGAGAAAACTCACTTTTGATCCCATGACAGGACAGATAAAACCTTTAACACAGAAAGATCCTTTGCAGGTAGAAATCCCTGCACTTACTGAACAGCACAGGACAGAAACGGAAAAGCAGGAGCAAAAACCCAACCTGCAAAGCCCTTTTGAACAAACGAACTGGAAAGAATTATCCAGAAACGAAATCATTCAGTCGTATTTAAACAGACAGAGTAGCTTGCTGTCTTCATCAGGAGTACAGACTCCAGGAGCTCACTACTTCATGTCTGAGTATTTAAAGCAGGAGGAAAGCACTAGGAAAGAGGCTAGAAAGACTCACGTTCTAGCTCCTAACAGCAAACCTACAGACTTGCCTGGCGTCACAAGAGAGGTCACAAGCGATGACCTCGACAGAATACGCGAACATAACTGGCCGGGCGTGAACGGTTGTTACGACACACAGGGTAACTGGTATGATTGGACACAGTGCATATCTCTAGATCCGCATGGGGATGACGGTAGATTGAACATCCTGCCTTACGTCTGCCTAGACTGAGTACAGGTTTTGCTAAAAATGCTTTTTACATCTGCAGTTAGCAAAAACGGCAGACACTATGCCACTTAAAGAGGGAGAAAGCCTCCTGTCCTGGACAAACAGGCCCAACGAGCAGAGGGTGTGAGGGAGCTGGTTCTTCACAGATCTTTCCTTTAAATTCTCCTTTTGTGAAATGCTGCTACCAGTTTACTAACAATTGCAAAGGAAGGCATACAAAGGTTGATAAATTGAGTTCAAAACTCTAGAGCGAGCCAGCTATAAAAAAGTGTTAGTCCCCAAAAGAAGCGAAGAGGATTTCCAGCACTTTCTGAATGCCGGAATCTTATTACAGGCAGGTACAGAGAAAAATTGCGGGAGTTACCTTAACAAAATATGCATCTATTTATTTGACTTGATTTGGGTTTTTATTTGGCAGTGAGATATTCAAGAGACAATGTGCAAAAACTGTAGTTTTATTTGTATCACATCTCTGAACATGATTGCGTTTTTTAAAGTCATGTGGTACGGAGATTGGGTTTTAAACAGCAGGTGTTGCACTGCAGGCTGGGAGACCAGCTTCAGCTCAACATTCCATAGGCATCCACATATTTTAGTCTGGTTTCAGTTTAAATCCAGTCTCTGAAAAATGCTGCAAAAACTAGATGTTTAACGATATTTTTGATCCCACCACCACCAGCCAAATATTTTTCCTCCTTTTCCCTTCCTGCAAACTTCTAGGAAAAAAAAAGAAAAAAAAAGAAAAAAAAAAACCACAATAAAGAAAAATCACCTTTTCTAGAATCTAAATGTAATGAGGGTGCTACAAGTTTGTAACTGTACTGTGAGAGGGAAAAAGGAAGCCTGTTTGTATGCTGGAAATATACTTGTTACCATTCCTTTAGATATTGTTTGCCTTATGGATATCCATCATAAACGCAATTTGCAAAAACAAAGAGCCTTAGTGAATGTACAGTAACTAGACTTCTGTGTTCTTGGGATGCAGAAGGGAGCAACTTTGCTATTTGGTCCTTTAAGTGGACACATTGTGATATAAATGTGGAAATAAAAAAAATTTGCACAAACCAGTTTGTGAATTATTTATACTTAATTAATTTTTTTAAAGTTTGCTCAGTTCAGACCAGCTAAGCGATGGCCGACGCCGAGAAGCCGTCGGCGCGGTGTGGTGAAGCCGAGCCCCGTCCGACACTGCCGAACGCAGCTGGCTGTTAGGGATATACCAGATGTCTTCCAAGTATGTTGGTGGTATTCAGTCGCACAGGTTGGATTTATTTTTATTTTTTTTTAACTCTGGTTGCATCCAGGGTCTGGAGACTGATCACCCAATTGCTGTTAACGTACCTCAATGTCTACAAAGATCATAGTTCAGCTTTTTTTCCTCAGTAACTTTGTAATATATAATTCCTAATTGTTAAAATGCTTTCTAAAGCAGCCTGATTCAGTATAGAAAGCTAAGAATTTCTATTAACTGTAATTGCTTTAATGTTTGGGACTAGTTGTTTTCTGCAGTCCCCAGTGCTGGGCTTCTGTCCAGGGGAAAAGGGGAGGGGACACGATACCAAAAATATTTCTAGGTTTAGTGATGTTAACTCTGTTAATCCATTTGTGCTGGATCTCGCTTCTGTGGAGAAGAGCCTTGGCAAGAGCTCTCCTGTCTTTGAGAGCAGAGTCAAGCTCTGAAATTATTTTAAAAAGGTGTTCCTTGCCAGATACGCGTTAGGTTGGTTCGTTCCCTGGAATACAACTGCTAAGGTTTGGTTTATTTTTGTCATTCTTGTTCAAACCTACTGCTTTTGTGATTGGACTGGTGTTGAAATGTGTGGGCATCTGAGAAATCTTCACTGATGTCTGTTTGCTTCCATTTCTGAAATCTGAGGTCTGAAAGTAAAACCAGGGAAAGTGCTTACCGAAAAACATTTCTAAGTGTATTTTCAGTTTACTTCTGTTCTGTCCTTCTGCAGTTGATGAGGTCAAGCAGCGTGTGCTAGAGTTGGGAAAGCTACTGCCTTGCAGTTCAGAAAGGCAGAGTTGACGGTGGCGGGGTAAGAAGCTGGTCACTTTGGAAAATGCTTGGGTTTTGTTTATGTAAAAAATATTGTGCATCTTATCTGCCCCTGCCCCTTCTCCCTCTTTCCCTGAATGGTCTTACTGAAGAACAGGGTCTGTGCTCTTTTGAGGCCTTTGAATACAGGGCAAATTTCAGGAAATTACAAAGTATTACTTTACACTTTATATAAACCCCATCAGTTTCTCCGCTGCTTACACTTCTGATGCAATCGATGGCCCTGGTGGACCACACTCTGTGAGGCGATGCCCTCGGTTCATCACCACTTTTAAATGACATCCAGCTCTCGTAGCAAACTGGCCGTGCTGATGCTCGCTTTGCTTGAGGGAGCGTCAGGTAGCAGAGCCAGCCCCTTCCCTCGTGGTACAAAACCGCTGGAGAAAATCACTCACAATGCAAGCTTTAAATCGTGTTCCATACCGAATTTGTTTCTGCTGTAAGGGTCAACTCACTTGGATGTTGTCCAGGGTGAGACGAGGCTTGACAATCTTTATTTCAGCATGCGAGTATAACCAGTTCTGTGAGCTCCAACAAATGTGAATAAGTTTACAAGGTGATATTTTTCTTGTCAATTTTGTAAACAAGTTCAAATGAAGTTTACCGTGTGCGTATCTGCTGTGTACTCTCATTTTTGCATGAACTCAGTTTCTCTGCCATGGTTTCTCCTACCTGCCTTACAAAATTTATTCTTCTAATCTCAAATTAATACAATGCCATCTCTCTTCTTGTCAATGGATGACACGAAATGGCTCAGCTGCAAATCTCTGGGCATTCACCGTTACCTGAAGTGCATGTTTTTGTAGGTACGTGGCTGACGTAGAAATGTCTTTCGACAGAGCGCATGGCTGAAGGAGGCTCTAGACCCCCGTCCCCCGGTGCTCGCCCACCGATCTACGCCGCCAGCGTTACCTGTTCCCGCAGGCGCTGGTCAAGGCCGGGAACCGCAGTCTCGCTGCCTCTGGGTGCCTGACCCAGGTTTTCTGAGGCTGTCGGCGGCGGCTGCACAGCCGTAAGGCCTGCCTTCCCCTGGGGAGCACGCTCCTCCTGTAAAACCAGAGCAGAGAGGAGATTTTTACAAATTTTTAGTGCGTTTTTTGCACACACACACACCCCCCCCCCCCCCCCCGCTCTCTCCCGGGTTCTGTCCCCTCGGGCTCCCCCGGGCCTAGGCCAAAGTGCCGCAGGGCAGCGGGGCTCCTGTCTGGCGAAGCGACGGGCTCCACCTGGGCCTCCCCTCGGCCCGGGCTCCCGGTCCCACCGGGCGGTGCGCGGGGGCGGGCGGCTCCCCGCCGGGCCCGGGGAGCGGCTCCTGCCGGCACCCGTAGCCGCCGAGGCGGCGGCCCCGCCCCGGGAAGCGACGCGTTGGCGGCGGTGACGTTTTACCGGCGGGCGGGCGGCGCAGGGAGCCATGGCGGCCCCGCTGGCGGCGGCGGCGGGGGGCGGCGGCGGGGCGGGGGGGGCGGCGGCGGCGGCGGGGAGAGGGGGCCGCGGGCCGGCGCTGCGGGAAGGGGCGCGGGTGTCGGCGCTGTGCCTGGCCTGGTACGGGCTGAGCGCCGGCGGGAACGTGGTGAACAAGCTGCTGCTCGGCGGCTTCCCGCGGCCCGTCACCGTCTCGCTGTTCCACATCCTGGGGCTGTGCGGGCTGCTGCCGCCGCTGCTGCGCGCATGGCGGGTGCCGCCGGCCGGCCCGGCCCAGCTGCCGCCCCGCGCCTACCCCCGCTACATCCTGCCGCTGGCCTTCGGCAAGTACTTCGCCTCCGTCTCGGCCCACGTCTCGCTCTGGAGGGTCCCGGTCTCCTACGCGCACACAGGTGAGGCCCGGTGCGTGTGCGGGCTGGGCTGTCCCGGTGCCGGTTGTGCTCGTGCGGGGGCTCGGGGCAGCGGCCTGGAGCCCAGTGGGGTGATCCCGAGTCCGGTGGGGGCTCGCTGCGGTGTCCCGGTCTCTGCTGTCTGCTTGTACGGCGGCCCGCTGCGGTGTCCCGGTCCCCAGGGGTGCTTGTGCCGGTGCCTGGTGCAGTGTGTGCCCCCGTGGGTGCCCAGCGCGGTGTCCTGTGCCCCCGTGGGTGCCCAGCGCGGTGTCCTGTGCCCCAACGCGTGTTCACTTGGGTGCCCAGCGCGGTGTCCTGTGCCCCCGTGGGTGCCCAGCGCGGTGTCCCAGTCTCCAGTGCATGTTTGTAGCGGTGCTGGGTGCAGCGGCCCGGAGCCCAGTGTGTGCCCCTCTGGGTGCGCGGCGCGGTGTCCCGTGCCCCTCTGGGTGCCTGGCACCGTGTCCCGGAGCGCCAAGACCCAGCTCGTGTCTGGCCCTGAGCCCTTCCTCCGTCCCCAGTGCTCAGCCGCTGCTGATGGTGGTGAGTGGGGCTGGCCCAAGCTTCGCGTCCCCACCGACGTTTTCTTTCCGTTCGCAGTGAAAGCGACGATGCCAATATGGGTGGTTCTTCTTTCGCGGATCATAATGAAGGAAAAGCAGACGACGAAGGTGCGGACAGGTTTGCTGAGGTTTCTTCTCTTGGTGGTTTGTGGTGTGCGCTGCTGGCTGGGATCAAAGCTCAGGCTTTGGTTACCTGGGTGAATTTGGTGATTGAAGTTAGGTTATGTGAATTTTACAAGTTCCTTTTCCTTTTGTTGTAAATGTAAAGAAAACATGTCTAAATGTTGAGCGAGGTGATGCTCTCTGATACGTCGGAGTTGTTATAGCGTGTATTGTAGTCACTTAATTTCCTCAAGCTACAGCACTATAAAAGTGAATCCCTTTTAAGTTCTGTTCTCCTTTCCTCCCCAAATCAGTGGTACGTATAAACTCAGTTAAAGTAAAAATTCCTAGAAGATGTAAGCTGTTCCTCTCTATGCCTCTTTCAGGTGTACTTGTCTCTGATCCCCATAATAACTGGTGTCCTGTTGGCCACCGTCACGGAACTTTCCTTTGACATGTGGGGGCTCATCAGTGCGCTTGCTGCTACTCTGTGTTTTTCACTCCAGAACATCTTCTCAAAGAAGGTAATGGTTTTGCTGCTCAGGGGTTTATCCCGAGCCTTTTCTTCACTCTCTGGTGTGGATTTTTTTTCTCCCGCTGACAGCTTGATAGTGGTTAAATTTAACAGTTCATTTGAAAGCTGTGGATGTGTCTACAGATCCTTTCTCTGTAGTGAACGAGTCAGTGTCAACACTAGGCGCTCCTTGAAATCTTAGAAACAAAGTTAAAGTGTATGTCTCGAATCTGCTTAGTTACAAAATGAAGTCTGAGTTGTGTAGCGTTTAAACTGTGTTCTTGTCTTTTAATACTGAGAGCCACGACTCGGGAAACCATTGTTTTTCAAACGGGCATCTGGTTTTTCTTTGTTTGTCCTTGTAGAAAATTCATACTGTAGCAGTATTTACTTGTTTCGGTAATTTGTCTGTCACGTACAGCTGTTACTGTTACACGGCTCCTGAATCTCTGCTGCTGACGTGGGCGGTAGCTGAAGAACGGCTGTTTAATGATTTTTTTGTCAGGTGTTACGAGATTCCCGAATACATCATCTTCGGTTGCTGAACATACTTGGGTGCCATGCTGTGTTCTTCATGATCCCGACGTGGGTTTTGGTAGATCTTTCTTCCTTCTTAGTAGAGAATGACTTGGTAAGTGTTGTATTTGGGAAACTGTTTGCTAGTAAGAAAGAGAAGAGGGAAAAAAACCAAACCCTAACAAACACCACCACTCGTACAAAAAAAAAAAAGGGCGCTTAAGTGTTTCAGCCTGGTTCCTCATCAGCACGGAAGGAACTGTTGTGACATACCTGCAAATTGTTTCATAAACCAATATAAAAAAAAAAAGCATAGTATTTACTGTGAGAGTTCATGTCGGGGTTAGGAGAGGCAGTTTATGTGACAGCGTAAATCTCAGGAATTAGGAGCTGGAGACAGGGACACGTGCCCGCAGAATGCGTGGTAGGGTACGTAGGGAGGTGTTTCCTCAGAGCTGGTAGTTGCACAACGGAACGTACTTGGGTGCCTCTTCAGAGTTAAGTTGCAGCTGTTCTTCCTATCAAGGCAGGTGAGAAGTGACTCAGGCTGTATTTGTGCTTCTTTATTTGTGCTTCTTTGTTTCTTATCTGAAACCTGAGATTTTTCTTTTTTTTTTCTTGTAATGTTTGCTTTATAACAGAGCACAATGTCTCATTGGTCCTGGACCTTGATGCTGCTTGTAATCAGCGGATTCTGTAATTTTGCCCAGAACGTCATTGCCTTCAGCATTCTTAACCTGATCAGCCCGCTAAGTTACTCCGTCGCAAATGCCACAAAAAGAATCATGGTCATCACAGTGTCCCTTATAATGCTTCGCAATCCGGTTACCAGCACCAATGTCCTGGGGATGATGACAGCTATCTTAGGGGTCTTCTTATATAACAAGGTAAGGGGCTTGGTTTTTTGGTTTTGTATGGTTTTTTTCCTAGTTATATTAATATGTTAGGTGATACCTAAGAAAAATTTTCTTTCTTTCTTTCCTAGACAAAATACGATGCAAACCAAGAAGCAAAGAAGCAGCTACTTCCAGTTACAACTGCAGATCTTGTGAACTTGGACAGGCATCGAAACACTCCTGAAAAGTCTCAGAACGGACTGACGGCGTTCGCACAACATGGAGACTACCAGTACGGTCGAACCAATATCTTAACAGACCACTTCCAGTACAATCGGCAAAACTATCCAACTGCCTACAACTTAAACCGTTTTGATATATAGAACCCTGGCAAACAGGTAGAGACTGTGATATCAGAGTGTCCCCAGCATTATCAGAAACTTTCCGTACATCCATGAATGTAAAGCCATTTTATTGTACAGTTTTTTGCAGAAGGGAAGGTGCGTGTATAGTGAAAGCGGTACAGACCTTCAGCTTCCGCTGAGCGGACCTGTAGAGGTGGAACAGCTAGATCGACACTGGAACTAAACGCGTAGTGTAGCTCTCGTGCAGAGATTCTGGTGAAATGCCCGAACAAAACTTCAGAGTAAGATACCTGCTGTCACTGCTCCTCTTCGGAATCTGTCAGCTGATGATTCCTTTGGCAGCTAAGTTCTGGCCAGTATTTTGTTTCCACGCTGGTAACGTCACCTTTAATTTGTTCTCTAGTGTGTTTTAGTGATACTTAGGGGAGACTTTCAGAAAGAAGTGAAACTTCAGACGTGCTTCTGGTTGTCTGGTTTGTCTGCTTGAGGAGGCTTGACGTAGTCATCAGTTGCAGACAGGTAGGCTGGGATTCACCTGGAGCAACTACGAAACTTCATCTGGGTATTAATTACTTTGTGCTTCCATTTTTGATGACAAACCAGAAGTGTTTCTGAAAGAGTAGGCAGTGGAAAGATCCATCTCTTCAGGAAGCATACTTCAGGCATAGAGAAACAGAACTCTCTAAAACCGATGTTGTCCCAGTCGCTGCAGGTAACGAGCAAACCTTAAGATGGTCGTTGTTTTCTGAATGATGTGGTCCTGTGACTCCAGGCGTGGCTCTTCCTTGGCAGTACAGAAAACGCCTTCACAAATAAAGTGTTGGAGTAATACAATTATTTTTTTTCACTTGCTTCACACCTGTTCCTCAAAAACTCTTTTGTTGCTTTAAAAATTGAAAGGTTTAAGGTGTTTTCTTCTTAGTTTCATGCGTAAATTATGCTCTCTTATATGATTAATATATTGTGAATACATTAGTTTGAATAATCATCATTCTTAATTGTTTCTTAAGTCTATCTTTTTAGCCCCTAATTGTTTTACATTTCTTAATTACTGGTGTTGGAGTTGCTGTGTGCATTTAGCCTGACTTCTACTTTCCAGAGAGAGTTTATTTTCTATCCTGCTGTGTTCCTGCAACTCCCCTCGCTCAAATAGTAAATTGCTAAGAAAAAAGTTATTTGAATTGGCAGTAAACAGATAATTTATGATTGTGAAGAACTGACAGTATAAATGAACGTACTTAATTCTGGACGAGTTGATTTCTGTGCATCAGTTACTGCATTTGTGCATGAAAGGAATGAAACTGGCTGAACGTGGGTTTCGCTGAATCACATCATGATTACTTTAGCAAAAGAAGATTTTCGGGGCCTCCTTTCCTTAACAGGAAAGCTGTTGTACAGTGAGATTTTTGATAGCGTAAGTATTATGTTTTTACTAGAGAGGTGGATAGCGGTGGATGCCGGTGACAAAATTCAGGGTGTGGTACAGAACACTCCTTCCTCTTATTTATTACTTTAAAAATGACCGTTTCCGTGGTGTGAGGTGATGATTTGGCTCCTTTCTGGATAATAAAGAATATGTTTTTAAGTGCAAAGTCAACCGGATCTTATTCTTTTGGCTGACCATGGGGGCAGTTATGCAGACTGCCTTCCACCGTGCAGTCCAAAAGAGGAAATGGTCCTGAAACTTCAGAGATGGGTTAAATACGCTGCTCATGCTTGTGAGCAAAACTTCCCTGGTTTGACTGGAGCAGAATCTGTTCATACGAGCTTAGAACTTGGGCTTTTAGTGTAGAAAATCTAAATAAACTGTTCCCTAACCCTGGTTAACAAGAACAAGACAATGAGGAAAAGCATTCTTTCAAATGAAATTGCTTTTGCCTATTCCGGTATTAATTTATGTACAATTACTTCTTTTTAATATGGGAAGCTGCAAAATGTGTATTTCTGAGGCTCACTTCCCAATATTTAAGTGCTTTCACGTACCTGCGATAAGGATAGTGTGCACTCTGGATTTGGGTTAGATTCTGGCTCTGCGCAAGACTGATTTGAGGATGAGACATTTAGGCTGAGGTTTTTAAGGGGGCTGAAGTTCTCCAGCTGCTTTCAAAGGGAGCTAGCTGTAAACTGTTAGCCTCCTGCACATCTTAACTGTGTTCGTTGTGCCTCTGTTTCCCATCTGGAACATAAGGATGATTCTTCCCTACTTCACAGGGGGATAAAATACCCCCAAAAAGTGGCAGTGGGGGCCCCAGGGACGTACTGTGAGCTCCCCTGCACGTTTTCTGGTGTGTCTGCTGCTGCACCATCTTCATACAACTTGAACAGTTACTTGGAATGAAGCTCCACATGCTGTATTCACAGAGCAGAGGCTTTATTACATATCTTCAGATGGTTTCCTTTGAAAGAATATAACCAGGTTTTTTTTTTGCAACTCTTTGCAGAGAAAGCTTGCGCTGCACGCTTTCTTTTTTTTCTTTTTTTTTCTGCACGCAGACAAAGCTTGCTCAGCTTTGTCTGACAAGAGTACGGCAGCAGGTGAGAGCTTTCTGTTCAAAATACTTCGTCCCAGATTCCCGTCTGGGTTCGTGGCCTCGCTGTGCCTCTGAAGCAGGCACTACTGTACTCGCAGAGCAAAAAGGGACTGACCCAAAAGGAGGATATAATCTCTTCAGGGCCCGGAGAGTGAATCTCTTCCCTGGAGACTGCGCGACAGCGTTCGTGCTCTTCTAATTCAGGTCTGTGGTCAGCAGGGGTAATTTAGTGTGGCAAAACATGTAATTAAAATGGTGAAGTGAATCAGTAACGAGAGGCGGTTCTGCTGAGTACCTGAATCCGAGTCCTTAAGCAATATGCCCACATTCAGGTAAAGGAAGTTTCTGGTACTGTTGTAATATATATTTTAATCTTGGACCGCTGGGAGATTTTGTTTGGCAAGGTGAAACATTTGTTTTAACATGGTTTGTAAATTAATGACGTATTTAATTATGTACATAGGTCCGTAGAAAGTACGGAAACACTGGAATAAAAAGGGCGTATCTAGACAATCACGTATAACGACCCTGTTATTACACCGAAGTGAAGGGGCTTGGTTTGGGTTTTTTCCGTGCGGGAAGCTTTGGGAGCGCCACACGTCAGGAGTAACGGCCACTTGGGAGAAATTGGATTCATGTTTTGCTGTACGGGTGTGATAGCTGGTGGGATGTTTCCCTAGGTGGAAACTGCGATGGTTTGGATGCCGTAACTAGCGTTGGGACGCTGGGCACTGGTATCCTTAGAAATGTTTCTGTTGTGCATTTCTAACATACGTGTGAATGCATCACAAAACTGCAAAGTTCTCCCCAAACCAGTCCTGGATAGTTCTAGAAATACCAGTGTGAAGGAAACCAATCTTTCCCCGCTACGTGTGGGTTTTCTGTTGTAGTTGGTGCTCTTTGAAGGTCTCTCTAAAATACTTCCCTTGCAGATTCAATTTTAGTACCCAATAGTGATCAGAGCATCTTTATCAATTGGTAAAATGCTTGTGTTTTTAAATAACCAAATGCTAAATAAAATTGAGGCAATACTTAGGCTTTGTAGTATACAGTGATTTGTAAAAATAGCGTCGATAATTTGGGGTCAACTCATGACGATTCCTGATTTCTTGTGTTCAAACCCACATTTTTCTGATGTAGCATTTTGCAGCAGAAGGAACTTCTGCCATGTAGCTCTTTGTGAAAAAGGTGCAATATAAATAAAGGGAAAATTTTGTTTTTCTAAGGCTTCCATTTCTGAACCATGTTCTAAGCTGTTAAAAATAATTCTGAAATATCTTTGTGGTGATGGTACAGGCTGGTAAAACAAATTTGTTAATCCTGAGATGGCAAGTGTATGATACAATCGTATTATGTAGATACGTAAGTGCAAATATGGCAGTCACCGCCTATCTTCTTCAATTTTTCTTTTTTTTTTAATTTTTTTTTTATGTTGATACTCCATAAATCGATGTGAATATGGGTGGTTTTACCAAAAAAATAAACCCCGCACTCCTTACTGTAGGAAATCTGTCACTTAAGCAAATGAACGCTTTTGTATTGTTTTCCTTTTTTTCTATTTCAACTCTTGTTCTGTGAACTTCCGGATGTTCCTTGGCTGGATTGTCTGCAACGTGCCGCTCCAGCCCGTCAATACCGCTGCTGAAGCTGGGATCTCTGTACGGGGTGATGGGAAGAAACCTCACTGGTGACTTCCAGGTACCGGTGCGCTTTCCTGTCTAAAATAAGTCAGGTGTTCAGACGGTTTTTGGCAAACGCCTCCGTGAGGTAACTGCAGCTTTGGAGCACTTTGTGGAGAAACCATTGCTCTGTGCTGAGGAGCGTGGCAGCCTGGACGGGGACTGCGTGGGCTTCAGCGTGTGATGTTTGTGTTGGGATGGAAGCGGGCAGCAGGAATTTTGAAGTTTCTTATTTCCCGGAGTGCAGAATGATGTAGAATCGTGGTCAGATTCTATCTGATTTGTGTGTCTCTTATTTGTTATTTGGATATATGGAAACATCCATCTTTCTGAGTTTTTATATTCTGTAGATAATAAAGTGGGGCCTTCATAGTATGTCTTGTTAAGAATAAAAAGTTCTGCCTTTTTGTGAGGATGTCTGTGAGTGTGACTAGAAATCCTGTAAAGTGTAATTTAATGCCCAGAATTTAGGATAGTGACTACAGCTCCAGACGAGCGTTAGGATACTCCGGTTTGCTTTTAGCCTCTTACGATTCCCGGCTTATCATTTCCACTTGTAGATGCAGTTTTCCTAAAACATTAAAGTACACCAAAATTATCTGGGCCCCACTTTTGAGTTTTGATGCCTAGTTCTCATTTGAACGGCTTCGCAAGTGTGGTGGGGTTTTTTGAATCGCGTAAATGGAGGGAGTTCAGCGATTTCTGCCCTGTACCTGTCGACGAGGACGTGAAGCTGATTCCTTGCACTTGAAGGAATGTTCTCCTGCATCCAGCAGGTATGTAGTTGTGTATTTTTATCTCACTTTGAAAAATAACGGGAGTGTCGGGTGCAGGGAAGTTAAGAACCAGGAAAGACTTGTAGATTTTCGATTTAACTGCATCAGGAAATGAAGCCACTTAGGAAAAGCAACACTGCTGAAGCGACGTCCCGCACAGCACCTGCACGCTCTTTCCTCGGCAGCTGCATTTCGGCCGTTCCGGGCCAAGATGGCTCCGGCAGCACCGCCCCCGCTTCCCGCTCCCCAGGCCGGGCCCGCGGCGCCTCGTTCGTGACGGGCGGGAAACGGCCGCACGCGCCCTGCGCCGGTCTCCAATAGCGACGGGGCCGTAAAGCGCGGCTGCGCGTAGCGCCTCGCGGCACTTCCGGCCGGTGCGGCCTAGCAGCGGCGGGCCCGGCCCGCTGTCCCGCAGCCATGGAGATGCCGCTGCCGCCCGACGGTGAGCGCGGGACGGGACGGCGGGGGCAGGGGAGGGCGCGATGGGGGGAAGCGGCGTGGCGGGGCCGGCGGGGGCTGACGGCGCTGCCTCCCCACAGACCAGGAGCTGCGGAATGTCATCGACAAGCTGGCGCAGTTCGTGGCGCGGAACGGGCCCGAGTTCGAGAAGATGACGATGGAGAAGCAGAAGGAGAACCCCAAATTCTCCTTCCTCTTCGGGGGCGACTTCTACGGCTACTACAAGTACAAGCTGGCCCTGGAGCAGCAGCAGCGTGAGTGGGGCCCGCGGCTCGGGGCCGCTCATGGCCGCGGCGGGCGCTGCTCCCCTCCCCCGCGGCCGCTGGCTGCCGGCCCCGGCTGGCGGAGCCGCTTTTCTCCCTCCTGGCCTCGCTCGGCCCCGCCGGGACCGGTTTGCAGCCTCCTCCTGCCCTCTCAGCGCCAGGTGGTTGGCTGAGCCCTGCCCGCGGCTCTTCACGCCCCCCCGGTTGCGGGTTTGGAGGTAGGGAGGGGTGAACCGCCGGTGCCGGCAGTGCGGGGAGCCGAGCTCAGCGCCCGGAGGGCCCTCAGGAACAGGGAGGGCAGCTCGGGGGCTGCTCTTGGCTTGGGGTCATTGCTGTCCAAGCGCACAAGGAGTTGCTGACACTCCTGTTCTGCGCCATCCACCCTTGACTCACAATTTTTGTTCGGCGTTAATCAATTACGCAAAGCGTGAGGGTCTGTTTAGAACCAGCACGTTTTCACGTGTGGGCTGGTGACCACAGATTTCTTTGAGGCTTTAGAAGTTGTCCTGGTTCGGGCAGGGATGGAGCTGATTTTCCTCGCAGCAGCTGGTGTGGTTTGGATTTCGTATTTGAGGAGTGTTGATAAACACGCTGATGTTAGGAGCTGCTGCGAAAGAGACCGAGGTCACTGTCCGGCTTTCCAGGTCTTGCTAGCGTGCAAGTGCAGGAAGCTGGGAGGGATACAGGCAGAACAGTTGACCCAGACTGGCCGAAGAGAGTATTCCGTGCCTTAAACGTCTCGTTCAGTCTAAAGCGGGGTCGGCTGGGATGGATGTGGCTCTTGCTCTCTCCCTCTCACTCCTTTGCTTGCTGCTCGGTTTCATTTCCGTGATCGCTGCTCGGGATGGGCTGCGTCGGTCTTTGGGACGTCGGGTGGTGAGAAATCTTGCATTGTTCATTTTGTATATTTTATATCCTTATATTCTGTTATTACATTAACTTTCCTTTGCTATTCTAGTAAACTCTCTTCATCTTGACCCGTGAGTTTTCTTTTCTTCCGAATTCTCTCCCCCATCCCACTGGGGAGGGGGAGGGAGCGCGAGAAACCGTGTGGCGACTGGGGCTAAACCACAACAAAAATTTACTTTGTCTGATAGTGTTGTGCAAGCAAAGTCAAGATATCGAGGCCACCGCACAGATCCAGCCGCTGCCGCAGCCGTCCCTCCCGCCGGCTGCGCCCATCCCAGCTCCTCAGGGCACTCCCTCCGTGGAGGAACTTATCCAGCAGAGTCAGTGGAACCTGCAGCAGCAGGAGCAGCATCTCCTTGCCATGAGACAGGTTGGTTTAAGCTCTCACCTGGTTTATCCGAGCCCGCCAGTGGCTGTAAAAGTTAGGAGTGAAGGAGGAGAGGAAGGCTTCCTGCTGACTAGCGCTGACGGCACTGCGTGTTAGCGAGGAGAGAGCTATTTGCTTATTTGTGTTCTGTGGCAACTGCCGTCGTCTCCTTAAGACAGACGTATCCGACGTGCTAGCAAGACTGGGTTGTGGTTATGACAGCTTATCTGTTATACGAGAAGCCGTGTTGTTCTGCAGAGTGGAATAAATGAGGCAGCTTTCGTCTTTGTGTAGTGCTGCAGGTTGCTGGGCGCTGCGACACGTTGCAGCCTGGGGTATTCTAAGGTGGGTTCTGTTTGGGGGTGGAGGGGAACGGGGCACTTGGCACAAGCTGGGTGTTGCAACTTGGTTTCTGCCTCCTGGAGGAAGGCAGTGTGCCTAGATTAGCCTCTATACGTTTAGGAGCTTTCTGCAATTATTCTTTCATGATGGAGAGATTTTAGAGGTGAAATGAACGGGACTTTTCCTGAAGAATGAGGAGAGTTTTCTTCTCAAAACCCAATCACTGCAGCCTTTATATGTGGTCACATTGCTCGTAAAGGGGCTTGGTCTTCGAGGTGGCTGCTTGCGGTTAAGAGGACGGGGATACAGCAGCTTCGTTCTCCAAAAGAATATTGGATGTAATATAATTCTTTTTTTTTTTTTTTTTTTTTTCTTCTTTTTTTTCCAGGAACAAGTCACATCAGCAGTAGCCCTTGCAATTGAGCAACAAATGCAGAAAGTTTTGGAGGAAACCCAGTTAGATATGAACGAATTTGACAACTTGTTGCAGCCGATAATTGACACTTGTACGAAAGATGCAATCTCAGTAAGTGCTCTAAGTCTGAGCAGGTCTTTGGTGGGGCTGTGGATTCGGTACAATCTGAATTTTGAGATTGTCTGTGTAGTAAACAGCAGCTTTAGTGTTTTGTTGTGTGGTAGGTGAGATGGTAGCTGTCACCTGAAAACTTCCCTTCCTACAGTTACTTCAGAGCTCTAGGAAGTCTGTATAGTGTGAGCACGTTAGACCAACTTAAAATATTTTAAATTTGCCTTTTTAAGGCTGGCAAGAACTGGATGTTCAGTAACGCAAAGTCTCCTGCGCACTGCGAGCTGATGGCTGGGCACCTGCGCAATCGCATAACGGCTGAAGGAGCTCACTTTGAGCTGCGGTTACACCTCATCTACTTAATCAATGATGTATTGCATCACTGGTAAGAATTAAATCGTAGTTTTCAGCTTGATGTTTTGATTAATTTGGTGAAGCCTCTCTCCGCTAGATACTGTGTTAGTTTGACAAGTCACTTTTAATTTTTAATGTGTTGATTATTTTTAGCAGCCGTCTGAAGATGTCCATAGCTGGCACAAAGACCTAGTGCCTTAATAATCAAATTTAGCTTTTACTACTTTGTGTATTTGTCCTCCAGACAAGAGTAAAAATGTAAAGGAGGGCGCTCTCATGAATCCACTACTTTTAGTACAGCAGAAGCGTGGATGAATTTAATATTACAATTACTCTTAGTCTTATTGTGAAAGGCAGTAACTCTTCTCTTCCCATCCGTTTTTTGAAGCCAGCGGAAGCAAGCGCGAGATCTTCTGGCCGCTTTGCAGAAGGTGGTTGTGCCTATTTATTGTACCAGTTTCCTAGCAGTGGAGGAGGATAAGCAACAGAAAATTGCCAGAGTGAGTATCTGCATTTGGTTTAACTGTATGTGTGCTTTGTTAGGGTAGTCCTAGGCAAATTCACAAATTGGAGGATGGAAGAGGGCCACTGAGATTTTTCTAGTCTAACTTTTATAAAGTCTGTCACAGAATGTGCTTTGGTTCCTGTGTAAACTAGAGTTTAAAAGTACCGAGGCTTTATTTAAAAGTTATTGTAATGATGAATGCATCTTTGGTGGTTCAAAGAGAAGTGCCGAAATCCTAGGTTTTTTGACAAAGCTAGAGACATTAAAATGCTGTGCCTCAGTTTTTCTCTTATTGTTCGTCATTTCTGAAACCTTTCACTCTTGAATTTGTGCAGCTTCTTCAACTCTGGGAGAAAAATGGGTACTTTGACGAGTCAATTATTCAGCAGTTACAGAGCCCGGCTCTTGGACTTGGCCAGTACCAGGTTAGCCACAAAAGTAACAGTTTTCTTATTTATGTAAATATTTTGAAAACAAATTTAGGAAATGTTTTCCTTTTTTGAAAGGTAAATATTAATCTCATGTCATTGTTGTCCCCTCCTTGAAGTCCTTCACCAAGGATTACAAAAATAATGTAAAATATAACCTTGCTATTTCAAATATTCAGTAATGCAGCTGCTGATACGATCCTGTCTGTCTGCGTTTGTAACTGCCACAGCCATGTACATACCTGACAGTGTGTTCTCTCTTTATGGAAATGAATGCTTGGTAAAAAGAAAACTAAAGAAACCATTGCTTTAAATTGTGTACAGCAGGCATAGGAATTGTCGTGGCAGCAGGAACTGTTCATTTTTAGCGTTCGTAATGAACGCTGTTGATTTTAGCTGTATTTGAAAGCTGGGCATTGGTACAGACGGTGGATTCTGGCCTGCAGAGAATGTTTTGGAAATCTTCACGGTGTAGGTTTTCCTGCCAGCAGGTTGTCCTGCGTTCTCGTGCATCTCTTGGGAGGGGATGGAAAGCAAGAAAGGAGATTCTGAAAGAGCAGATAGGAGAACTGTTTTAGGTACGATGTTAACTTTTTCTGCTTAATTTATCTCATTTTATCAGGCAAATTTGATCACTGAATACGCAACGGTAGTACAGCCTGTACAGGTAGCCTTCCAACAGCAGATTCAGAACCTGAAAACTCAACACGAAGAGTTTGTAAACAGTTTAACGCAGCAGCAGCAGCAACAAATACAAATACCGCCGCTGGAGAACGAGGTGAAGTCAACGCCCCCACCTCAAGCCCCCACCGCAGCACCAGCCTCGGCTCCACCGTCTGCTCCGGTTACGCAAGCAGGTACTCGCCTGTTCTGGAGACCTGTGCACAAATCAGTGGGTGGCAACAGTGTGAATTATTTTTTTTTTTTCTCCTTTTCCAGTAGTGAAGTAGTGTGGTACACTGGTTTGGTTTGGGCAAAAGCCTGAAACTGTTTGGAGGCTTGCAGCTGGTGCAGTCTGGTGCCTGAATATAAAAAGAACCAAACAGACAAATGTTAAACAAATCAGAAATCCTCTCTCCCAGTGGCGGAATGTTTACACATCCCGCAAAATTCAGATGGAGCCTGTCGTACGTGTGCTGGTGTTTATTAACTACACGTGACCTGGATGCTTATAACAGTCTCCAATTTGTTTCAGATGATGGTAAATCTCAGCTGCCTCTGGCTGGTTCTACAGAGTACGACACAACAGGGTCTGGAGTGCAGGATCCCGCCTCGGGTGGGCCACGTGGCCCTGGATCTCATGATCAGATTCCTCCAAATAAACCACCCTGGTTTGACCAACCTCACCCTGTTGCACCCTGGGGTCAACAACAGGTAGGGAACACAGCTCTGAACCGGGAAGTGGAGGCAGAGGTTCAGAATGCCCTTCTTGGTTGTGGAAGCGTGGTGAAAAGCTGTAAAAGTAACAAATCCAGATTCAAATGCCGAGCTGTCTCATTCTGAGCAAAGGCAAAGTATAAATTGTATTTGGTCACCATCACGCTTTCCCTATGGACGAGCAGAACAAGTACTGTCTTGAGTACTGAGCTGTTTGGTTCAGTAACAGTTTGGTCTTTTCCTGTCTTTTCTCTGAAGCTGCAGTTGTTCAGACTTTGTATTTGGGAAGTTCTTTCACTTGTGTGTGTTGCCCCCAGGCTATATTTACTTTAAAAAGGTAGGTGGTTTTTGTTGCTTTGTTTTTGTAGCCTAATGACCAGGCATCTTACCTTCACCTCCAGGGACCACCTCATTGTCCTCCGTGGAATAACAACCATGAAGGAATGTGGAACGAACAGAGAGATCAAGGCTGGAACAATCAGCGCGAGACACCTTGGAACAACCAGCCCGATCCTTCTTGGAACAACCAGTTTGAAGCACCATGGAACAACCAGCATGAACAACCTCCATGGGGTGGGGGTCAAAGGGAACCTCCATTTCGAATGCAGCGGCCACCTCACTTCAGAGGCCCATTTCCTCCACATCAGCAACATCCCCAATTCAACCAGCCCCCGCATCCGCATAATTTCAACCGCTTTCCACCTCGCTTCATGCAGGATGAGTTTCCACCTCGCCATCCCTTTGAAAGGCCTCCTTATCCTCATCGTTTTGATTACCCTCAGGGGGATTTTCCTCAAGGTAAAGTGTGTACCAGGCCAGGTTTTCTTATGTTGCGATGCTGATTGCCGTTACGAAATTATTCAGTGCTGCGACGTGACAGCTTATTCTTGGTGAACTGTTGTGGTTTTCCTGGGAAATGTTGAACTTGGGAAGCTACTGCTAACAGCTCCATAGGAAATACAGGCAGAGTTAGATGCTTCCTTGCAGATGGATGCAGATAACCAGAAACTGCAATCCAAACGTAAGTCAGCGTCTCTACAGGCAGCCCCTCTGCCACCATTTCACTTTAGAAATAGGAAGCTCAAATGTGAGAAGCAGCATTTGCTTGTAGATTCAGTCTTCTGCACATCAGGCCGTAGATGAGGGCTCTTCAGCTGTGGTCTCCGTAAGTTAGAGGAAGCCAGGCTGGAAGCAGTTGTTCTTGTGCATACATTCATCCACGCGCTTCTTTACTTCTCTTTGTTTTAACTGAAGAGCGCTCTCTCTGTCTGCCTTAATGCTGTGTGTCTTGCTAGGCTGGTGAAATGACCCTTACCTCCGGCTCTCCCCTCTTGTCTGCAGCGCAGGGATGCGTGAGCGCGGTCGGTGCGCTCCCTGCCTGGCCTTCGTGGCTCGGAGCTGGCCGCGGGCTCCCTCGTGAGGTCTGGTAGAGTTCTGCCCCGGTGTTGTTTCCACTTCACGTGCAGAAGTTACGATCGTTCTGGAACGATCTTGTCAGCGCAACGTCTGAGATCAGTGTGGTTCTGTACGACAGCCCACCTGAAAGAGCGGCTGTGTTGCTACGTGGGAGTTGCTATTTTAAGCTTAAAAGATTCTCAATTCCCCAAGTCCAAAAAACACTGAAAAGCAATGGATTTGCGTTTTTATATTTAGGATTGTCATTAACTTCTTCAGTAGAGATTGTTCTTGTTCTTTTTTTTCTTTTTCTTTGAGTTTGTAAGTTATTTTAAGAGTTGTGGTAGTGAAGCAGGGAGAAGAGCTTTTCTTCCCCTGGGCGAATTAAGGTTTAAGCTCAGAAAAGATGCTCCGTTTTGGATTGTAGTGGTGATCCAAAACATCTGTTGCTTCACGTGAAGTTGTTAGAGGAGGGGATCTACTGAAAGAGAGGGCGAAGATTAGGAAAGTGGTGAAGCAAGGACAACGCAGACTGTGTTCAAGTTCTGATGAAGACTGGGCAGTGGCTGTAACGGCTTTTCCTGGAAAACTGTTGCTCCTGCTGCAGATGTTGCTGATTTTGAGTCTTGCGTTTTCCTCTGTGTAGTGCAGTGAGTTCAGCAGGGCACCCTGGTGCTCGTGGCAAATCGTTCGTCCATCAGTGAGTGGATGGATGTCACTCACTTCTCTACTTTACCAGAATATTGTCTCTGCCTCTTCTCCAAACGCCTCTTTAAACAAAGTATTTTCTTGTCACCTGCTCATGTGAGTTAATTCCTGCCATATCTGTTTCTTTTCACATGTTGATTTGGCACAGAGACAGAACTAATTACAGGTCGTCATGAGCCACGATTGCGTATTTAGAAATAGATCTCACCAGTAGCTGCCCTGCTGCATCTGAAGCCTTTTGTTCTGCAGCGTGTGTTTCCTGGGGTACTTTTTGACCACAGTACGTCCCAAAGTGAGCAGTGGCTTAGGGCTGAAGTATCCCGCTGTCTTGAGAGTGGTTGCTACGGCCAGGGAGGGAGATGCACCGCAAGATATTCATGGATGTGGGCCTGCAGCCAGCCTCTAGTTCTGCACTTCTCTTGCTTCTCCGGATCTGCAAGGCTCTGCGTGCCAAGATTGGTTTTTAGGATAAATGCACTAGTTGAAGTATGTCTCTGACTGCCTTCCTTTCTCTATAGCTAAATAAAATGTTTTAACTCCCACTCTGCAGAAATTGGACCTCCTCATCATCACCCTGGTCACAGATTGCCTCATCCTGGGATCAGCGAGCATCCCCCCTGGGGAGGGCCACAGCACCCCGATTTTGGGCCTCCCCCGCATGGATTTAACGGGCAGCCTCCTCACATGCGGCGACAGGGGCCCCCGCACATGAACCATGACGATCCCAGTCTGGTGCCAAACGTTCCCTACTTTGATCTTCCTGCTGGACTGATGGCTCCGCTTGTAAAAGTAAGTGCTTGCAACGGCCCCCAGTGGGATTAAAAGATCGAGATCCCATGGTCAATAGCAGGGAGAGTTTAACGTAGATATTTCTAATTTCAAAAATTTCCATCCAACAGCCCTCAGCTAAAGTTGTTGTAGGGCATTCACGGGCAGGAGTGGGGGGAGAAGGCAGTGCAAATGGTAACGTTTTCAATGTTGTGTCCTCGTGAAAGCAGTTTGAGCTTATATATGTGAAAGAAATAATTTACTCTTGAAAGTCTTACCCTCATTTTTAGAAAATAGAAATCCCCATTGATTTGCAGATGGCTGGGAACCTTGCAGTTCTGGTGTGGCCACTGTGCACTACTTTTTGGTATTCGGAGTTCTTTCTTACAAAGATGTTTTGCGATGCCAATGTTACGTATGCAAAGAAAGAACGGTAAAGAATAGGAAACGTATCTTTATCGACCTCGATACGTCCATGCATTCTGTGTTTGAGATGGCAAATAGGTCTCTCCCATCTCTAACTCCGTGTTACTCTCAGCATACACCAGCTTTTGCCAGGCTTCCATCCAGCCGCTGGTGTCACAAAGGTGGACAGATGAGATCTGCATTTTCCCTGCCTGGCGATCCAGTTAACGCTGCAGCCCCTGAGGTGCTGGCTGTGCTCTAGAACTAAAATTGGTAGTGGTAGCAGGAGAAAGCATTGGGTCATCTGCACAGTCCTTATTTCTGCACCATTTTCTATCCAGTAGTGAAACGCAAGGTCCCTGCGCAGTTAAATCTCTATTTATCTCTTCAGGTAGCCACCCCACGACACGTGACACAAATGTAATTTGTTTTGTTTCCGGCAGCTTGAAGATCATGAGTATAAACCTTTAGATCCTAAAGACATACGTCTTCCACCCCCAATGCCCCCCAGTGAGAGACTCCTGGCTGCGGTTGAGGCATTTTATAGTCCACCATCTCATGACAGGCCTAGAAACAGGTAAGAGTAGGTGTAGCTAACGATCTGGTAAGGAAAATGCCCTGAGAAGCTATCTCAAACCACGGAGCGCCTCTCTCTTCCTTCGCCTGTGTCTTGGTTCTTCTAATGCTGAAACGGGTGCTCGTGTTGTATTTTAAATGGCACACGCTGTTTGCTCTTACACTGAGATTTGCGAGACCTTTTTGCCCAGGCCCTTGTGTTTCCTACAAACAAAACCGAGCGGAACTCCCCAACGTCTCCGTTGGTCCAAGCTGAATTTTACAGATGTGGGTTCTATGTGTGGTTGATTTATTGCAGTGAAGGCTGGGAGCAGAACGGACTGTACGAGTTCTTCAGAGCTAAAATGAGAGCGAGGCGGAGGAAAGGTCAGGAGAAGAGAAATAGGTGAGAGATCCTGTCTGCTGCCTTCTGATGCATGCTGTGCGTTTGAAGATGCTAACTGCAGGGGGAAAGTGTTCAGCGACATGCTGCTGGAATAACTGAGTTTCAACTTGCTGGTATTTCTCTAATCTGCAGAAAATAGTTTTTGCACACTCCAGTTTTCACTGGATTGTCTGCGGAAATACAATGTTTGTGTGTAATTTGAATTTGATGAGAAGTATGTTGGAGTTTGTTGTGCTTCTCCCAGGAGTTTCACTGGAGTTTCTCTCTTTCTGCTGTGCAGTGGGCCTTCTCGGTCTCGCAGTCGGTCTAAAAGCCGAGGTCGCTCATCCTCCCGGTCCAATTCGCGATCTTCAAAATCATCTGGCTCCTATTCGAGGTCACGGTCTCGCTCTTGCTCTCGGTCACGATCTTATTCACGCTCACAGTCCAGGTAGAGTGCAATGGGCTGAGTCCTTAGGGCGGAATGAGGAACCCCAGGTGTTGCTCTGGTAACTCGTGCATCTGATCTCCTGTGCTCTCCCTTTCCAGAAGCCGGAGCAGGTCCCGCTCTTCTCATAGCCGCTCGCGATCGCGGTCACGATCGAGATCGAAATCGTACTCCCCAGGAAGGCGGCGCCGGTCCCGGTCTCGCAGCCCCACTCCTCCGTAAGTCTTTGGTTTGTTTATTTCTCTCTTTACCTGGGTTGTTGGGAGGAGGACCGACAAGGGGGATTTCTCATAAGCTAGGAATATTCAGCATTTCAAACAATAGCAGGAAGGAAGATGGAAAGCAGATTTAGAAACTATTTATATGCTGTATGACCTCATAGAGAGAATATCAGGCTGTTGTGGTGGCTTTTCGTGTAACAAAACGCTGCAGCTAGGAAGGGCTCGGATGCCTCCTGAGGAAGCAGGAGGAATCCTCGCAGTACTCTGGGTGACCGTAGCGTTTGATTTCCCGTGCACTGAGAAGCCGGTAGGGTGTTTGTGGCACCTTTATAGCTCCGTAACCTATGGCTTTATAAAAGAATGGCTTAGAGAGTGGGTGTTAATGTTTAACCGAATGTAATCAGCCTTGCTTTGCGTCGGAACGGGCTCACTTGTTCTTAGTTTGTTCTTTTGGTTTCCTTAGTTCTTCTGCTGGTTTGGGCTCCAGTTCTGGGCCTCCTATACCAGAATCAAGACTTGGAGAAGAAAATAAAGGCCATCAAATGCTGGTGAAAATGGGTAAGAGGTTGTTCTGGAATCTTACACAAGCCAGGAAACAAAATCAGGCACCAAACTCTTGGATGCGATTAATTAATGCATGTTCATAAGTTATCCCTCGGTATTCCAAGGGCAGCATAAGGATAGAACGTGGAGCAGCCTTTCTGGGAAGGGTCTGGAAGACAGGGACGCGGGTTTGGTGTCAAATAGAACTTACAGCCCCCCTTCCCCCAGGGTATTTCATCTCCCGGTGGTGTAGACCAGCAAGGCTGACTGGACAGGCTGGGCTTGCGCTGGCTGTTCTCTCGCCATCTTAAAAGTTCTTAGGGACAGCGCTGATGTTTGCCAGCTCCCGGAATCTCTGCATATTAATGCTTTGGAAGGAAATGGCACAGTCCGTGTGTTGTTTCAGGCTCTCTGTTGCCATCTTGCTCAATCAACTTGATGCTTTCTTTGGTTGTTTCCAAGATGTCTACACTTGTCTGTCTTTCAGAATCCTGGTAATAAAAAACAGTTACAGGACTGCAATGTTGTGTCCTTTCTGCAGGCTGGAGTGGGTCTGGTGGACTGGGAGCCAAGGAACAAGGAATTCAGGATCCAATTAAAGGAGGAGACATCAGAGACAAATGGGATCAATACAAAGGAGTGGGAGTTGCGTTAGATGACCCTTATGAAAACTACCGAAGAAATAAAAGTTACTCGTTTATCGCCCGCATGAAGGCCAGGGATGAATGTAAGTGAATGTTTCTAAGCAATTTTAAAAACTGCGCAGACTTGGTAACGGTTTTGTCCTATTTACTGTCAACCCAAATCAAAAGACTAATAACTCTTAATTCTTCCTAATGTAATGAGCACAATAAAACAGGTAAGTAGCCACACACTCTGATTAACCCAGCAGCTCTTCCTTTTCATGAGTTGTGTGTTGTATTCTAATTTCTGAAATGTTAATTAGCCCGTTCTGTGTAAGCCCCTTCCTGGCTGCGACACCAGGAGCTTGTGTCTTTCCACGTTACCCGTCAAAAACCAGGAGCGATCCCAAAGGCAGCGGAGGGAGCCGTGCCGCAGGAGGGGCGGCAGCCCGGACAGGAAGGTCTTTGTGGTGGGAAGGACGTTAAACCACGTTTACTGCGTGGCCCTGCCCCACTCCAGTTTTCCTACGATTAGCGCTGTGTTCTGCCCGAGCCAGAACTGGTGATAAAGTCGCTGTAGTGCAGGAAGGGTTTAGGAAAAGTGGAGGCGCTTCTCATGAGATGAAGACAATTACCCAAACGAGATATTTTTTTTTTTTTGCGGAGAGTCTGTGTTACGTAGAATGACACTTGCCAGTGACTAAAAGGAAAAAAACTGGCGTGCTAAATGAAAAGTCACTTCTGCCTACGGCCGCAGTAGGGCTGTGTAATGAAATGGGTTCAACCAAAGCCCAGGAGGAAAAACTCCTTGTTAACAGAGCCCTCGTTCCATGAAACACTTCAGACAGCTTAGGAACTGCAGAATGTGTAAGAACTCTTTTCCCTATTGTTTCAGTGAAGCGTGACACGCAAGACCCTCCACCACCCGAATAAGACTCTCTGAAGAAAGATGTCTTGCATCTTCCACAAAACTTTAAATTTGTATAAATCCGGCTTAAAGCCTGGAGGAAGTGACAAATGAATTACTTTTAAAACTATGGTGAAAAATGGAAAGCTATGACATGTACTGCAACACTTGTCATTCAGTGTTTAAAAAGGCCGGTGGTAACTATGACATGTCTAGCAAGTTTAAGAATTTCCATTTATTTTGCAAAATTTTTAAATTAGTTACCCATTTTATACTAGAATTAAACCCCCGCCAAGCCGTCCCTGGTGCAGGATTGCGATTCGTTCATTCCTGTGGAATACAGACGTTATCTGATGTGGTTTTTTGCTCTCTAGTTCCATAATGTATGTTTATTTCTCTCAAAAGGTTAATTCTGTTTGAAGTGGAGGGGTGCTGCCTTGGGATCAAGTCAGACTGATGCTGAGCAGTGTATCCTAATGTCTAAATGGGGAGTGAAGCGTCTAGTTCCAGTGCAGGTCACCTATGAGCACTGCGCGAGCTTGTTAGAACCTACCACACAACCTAACGCCCCTACACACCAGCCGCCGCAGTCCCAACGCTGCTCAGAACACGAGGGTTAACTGTCGTAGCTTTTCGAGCGCTCGAAGGGATGTTCGATGCTTTGTAATGGAAGACGTTCTTTAAGCTTTTTATATTTTTGTATATACCCTTTAATAAAAGCTAATTAGCTCAATAGAAGAGAATCGGTGTTCTCTGCTCTGCAAGTTTCTAACAATGACACATTCTTGGAAACTTCCTTTAATCTAAATGAGGAGAAAAAATAAAAAACCTTTTGTAACTGTTTCCAGCGACCACCAGCTGAAGATGTTAGGCCCTTACACTGCACTTCCACTGCTGAGGTCTGCGTGGTGGTAACCTCTTCCAGAGTCGTCTGTAGAGCAGAAACCCTCTTAAACCCATCCAGTGATACGGTGAAATACCAGTGTGTTCTAGATCTGCTGTAGTTGTGGAACTGTAACTGTCTGTGAATCGGCATACGACACCTGTATGTTATCAACTTGTGAATTTTATTGTTTTGCCTTCCAATAAACACTTTTTTTTTTTTTTTTTTTTTAATAAAAACGAAGCGGTGGCTCCTATTTCAGAGTAAATGGATTTCAGGATGTTGGCTGTAAGCCTTTTTCGTATTGAATTTATTTTCACTTTGCCCGTGTTTGGTTTTGTAGTAATCTGACAGGGCTGATGACATAGAAACACGTTTAAGTACGGCACTAAAAGCAGGAGCGAGTATTTTTCTGCTGTGATCAAATTCCTTGGGTGCCGTAGCACAGACTTTCACTTCTCCCGTGATCGCAGATGTGATCACGGATCGCGCTCTCCGTGTAACCATGCTGTCCTGTGGTGTCTTACCACACTCCCTCCAAGAGAAGCGTTTGCTTGGTTTCTTTTTGCTGAACACTGACGTCTGGCTGAGGGCTCCTGCCTGTCCCTCTATCGCGTATATTTGTAAAAAATCCCGGTACAGGAAAATAAGTTATGTACAAGAAGATACACAGCCGTTAGGACAGATCCTTCCAGTACGTAGTTTATAACTGAGCTGTACACTTTGGAAGGGTTGAGATCTGTAAATGGAAATTTTATTTAACATTCAAAGAGTCACAGCAGATTTTCCTCCTGTGCTTTCAGAATTTCTTCACGTGCTTGCTCAATGGTTAGAGGTGGGGATTTGTGATTCTTGATGTACTGCAAAAAAGTGAATATACTAATGTATTTCTAGTATTTAATAAATAATGAATCTTCCTGTCACCACACCTGCACTTTTCTATATTGGCAACAGAAAGCAGTAATTCTGTTGCTGCAGTGGAAGATCCTCGCTCGTTTGAGGACAGCTAAATGCTACAGCAGAAAGCTTCTTCGTTCAAACCCTGGCCTCCAGTAAGTCTTTCGTCTTTTTTTAACTGTATAAGCTCCCGGCGTGTTATTAATATGGGCACAAGCAATATGCTATTCGTCTTCTATGACAAAAGGTGTTCAATGATATTAGGAACTTCATCTGATTAATGAATAATACACAGAGAAAATCAGTTTGCCACAAATACTGGAAGTGTTTGGAAAGGAATGTACAAGGCTGCTGCCTGGCCTCTCCTACGCACCTCTTTAGCCTCTTCCAGGGTATGGTAGTGGAACGTCTCGTTCTCTAACGACTCCACGAGGGAGAAGTGAAGGTGGTGAATGTTCTGTACAAACTGCTCAGTCAGCATCAAGTGCTGCTTCAACATGGCGTTTAAAACGAGAGCTGATGGGCTGCAGGCTGTCAAGGCTGCAAGAAAGGGAGAGTACAGATTTTAGAGGTGTGTTCCGGTCAGACAGCCAGGGCTGAACAATGCAGGCAGGGGTCAGATGTGTAGAACACAGTAAAACAGAACAGTAAGAAACGTGCTTTTCAGTACCTTCTACTGCATCTGCGCTGATGACGTGACTGGCAACCGGTACTGGATCAACGTAGCTGTTCCCTGCAGGTGGGTCAAGTACCGCGGAGCTGTTCGCTGCGTATAGGATAAAACGACATTTACAGGTCTGGGAGGGGGGGAAGGTTTCGCGCTAGAACTCGGTTCACCTGCAGCGGCCTGCTGGGACATGGGTTGCTGTAGAGCCCTACAGGGAATTCTGTCAGCCAAAAAAGCGCTAGAATATTTCTATGACCTCCACCAGCTCGTTAGTCTGATGTTTGCAGCACAAGCCGTTGCAGCAGGCGTCTTTCCTAAGCCTAGACAGAGTAGAAGTAAAGACTTTTGCAGCTGAAGGAAGCTCCTGTTTCCAAGCACGCCCCAGTTTCTATTTTCTCCTCCACTCAAGTGTGGCAAGAAGTGGCTCTTCCCACTTCTGTTCAGAAAAGAGAGAGAGGAAAGGAGCTGCCCCTCAGACACAGGGAAAGTCACGTCTGTCTTTTGTAAATACGGCCGTAGTGCCTTCCCAAGAAATAAATACAATGCAAAAAAAAACCCACCCCACACCCTCTTAGTACTGTTTACAACAGTAAAAACACAATAAAAATGTTGACTGCTGTTGAGGACATTACTTGGGCAAGCTCTGTTGCTAAAGCTCACTCATCCATCCAGAGTTCTTCTTGTTCCTCTTTTTTAGCAAAAACCAAGTTCCAAGTCTAATTCTACTGTCCAATCCCAATTTTTCTACAGATAGCAGATTAAAGTGCTGGGCTTTAGAAAGTTTTTTAATCTCATGTCAGCTAGGGGAAGCTCGTACTGAAATCAAAATCTCTTATCGAGGCTGACTGGGCTAGCGTATAAAATATAAAACTATGAAGAGTGCCTGAATAGGGCGCTATCTCGTGAACTCACTCTTTGCCCAGCGAGAGCTGAACGGGGGATGCACCGTCTGAACGGCAGCGTCTTTGACAGTCGCTCTGTGCACCTGCTCACGCCGCGCTCTGGTAAATGAAGGCGATGGTGCTGAAGATGGGCGTTTGCCAGAATACGTGCGGCTCTCGGAACGTTCCTCTGAGGTTTTTGAGGCAGATTCCCTGTCTGTTGTAGACAGAGACCTTTCAAAGTCTTCAGAATATTCTGAATTAATAGTTCTCTCATCATCATCGAGATAATCCTGTTTGTGTCTGGGAAAATCTGCAGAAACTCCACTTAAATGCTCGGAGATTTCTGTTTCACTCACGGTTTTTTCAATATCCCCTCCAGAAGCATCGTTTATACCAGCTACTGCACTTGTCATTTCACCAGGAGTTTGGTCTTTTTCCAGCACGAATGTGTCCTCTTCCGGATTTCTGTCTGATTCGCAAGTAATTTGAATGTCTGTTCCCTGTAAAACAAAACATCTGTATTTAAGAGAATCAACAAGATACAGTCTAGAACATGCCTCCGTTGTTCTGCTGCGTATCGCTGAGATTTAGCTACTGCTTTATCAGGAAATAAAAATGCTGCTTTTCTCTGTCACCTGGCAAACTGTGCAGTGCTGTTACAATTCGTAAGGAAATGCAGACACACACAAAAAGCATTTGGTCAAGTTTCAGCAGCCATTAAAATCCCGATCCAACCCCTGCAGCTAGCGAAAGGTGCCCACCTCAGCTCACCCAGGAGCAGACCAGAGGCGTTCATTTTAGAATATCCACCCTCCAGCACACAAAAGCAGAATGGAAACACGTGCCAGGAGGGAATTCCTACTTACTTTCTGCTTTAATTCTGCTGCTTCACTGGTGATATGTGGGGCCAAATCATCAAGGCTCAGGATATTTAGTCTGAAGTCTGCAATCAGATGACAAATAGTCATGAGAATTTGCATAAAAATTACAGTACGCTTTCCCTTAAGCGAGAAAAGCGGGGAAAAATACATCAATACTACATTCCTAGTTTAAAGTGTAACACCAAAAACCAACAGCAGTCAGTCACTCGCAACCTTTAACGCAGCAGCAGCTCTTCTGGACGTCTCCTCCTCTGCCTGCCCGGGGATCTGCTAACCCAAGCTCCGACGTTCCTGCCGCCCCTCGTTAACGCAGACCCCTTAGAACGCTGTCACACCGATACATGAAAACTGTTCACAGGGTTGTAATTGTTTTGTCATCAGAATTAAGCGTCACCCAGGGAAGCATCATTAAACTGAACCCATTAAACCAAAAGACAAGAAAAATAGAAATGTATTACCCTAGAAAAAATAAATAAATCAACACAATTCCTTCGATAAAGCTTTGGTTTATGTATAATTACACCAGTGAATCCTTTCAGAGTGAGCATCTGCCATGTTTATTAGCAAATTTATCAGTAGATCATTAGTACAATTCACGCCAAGTCTACTCGGACCGTATTTTAGACCACTTACCGCTTGAGCTGCTGCTGGTCAATTCTGCATCAGCTCCAGAAAACAATTCATCTAACGACTTGATTTCACTTCTGTCACTTTCGGGTGACATTTGGCTTCGCCTGCTGTGGCCTGTTGCAGGCAGAGTAACCTCCACAGCATTGTCTCTGACGGAAGAGGACAGCGGCTGAGATCTCATACTAGGTCGTACCGGCAGGTTTCTGCTGGCTGGTGAAGGTGGTGGTGAATTAACTCTACCAAAGCCATTTTCCTCCGAGTCTTCGCTCTGAAAAGAAGCTGCTTTAGATACCTCTGGCGATGAAATTTCCTTAGGGGATGGAGGAGGCACTCCTGACGAAACTGGAGCCTTACTCTTTTGAGGAACATGAAAAGGAGATGTATGTGTTATTTCATTTATTACGTGTAGATCACTAAAAAAGAAAACAGATCATAATGGGTAAAACCCAGTCGTGTTAAAATGTGAACTGAAGTTAAATCATGTAATGAGCAAGTCAGAAAGGCAAAACTAAAATTTCGTTTGTGGTGTTACCTAAATAGTGACCCACCAATTTAACACAATGTCACAAAAGTGTAAGTAAGAACACACGTGCCAGTGACACTTCTATTTACCTTTCTACCCTGTTTAGAATCACTTGCAACAACCCTCCGATTCTCATTTCCACTGGAAAGCTCCGGAGAGCTCTCCAGCAATTCTTTCATTTCCATTTCATCACCATCCAGACTAAGCTGCTGTTTAACCAGAACATTCTTTTTAGGGCTTTGGATGCGTTCCTCTTCCTCAGAAGAGCCACTACTGAGGCTCACATTTCCACTGGCAGCAGTGTATTTCTTCAGGTATTTCCTGCCCCTTGCGCTGTGTTCCTGACTGGAAGCAGAGGAGAAGGACTCTTCATCCAAAGGCTTCTGGCCCAAGGCAGCGGTTTGCAATTCCATCTGCTTTTTTCGGTTCATGATTTTGCTTTCAAATTGTGCCACTTTCCTCAGCGCCGAGTTCAACCGTGTGTGGGATGCGCTACCCGGAGTGCTCTTTGCTACGCGTGCGCTCACTGGCCGCACCGCGCTTCCCGATGTCTGGCACCATTGGCTTCCACATGTGTTCTCGTTGTGCGCTTTAAGGAACCTGCTGCGGGTGAAGGGAGCTCTTCCAGTTTCCTCCAGCTCTGTGTCAGCCGCAGACAGGTCGCTGCAGGGGCGAGGCGGGACGCCGCGCCCGGCTGCCATGGTTCTGGAGGGAGCACCGCTGTGTCCCTGCGAGGAGAGGATGCAAAGGGCCCTCAGAGGCGGAGGCAGGCGGCCCGGTTCAGCTCCCCGCTCCCCAGCCCGAGCACATCCTCCCGCTCCCCGCCGCCCTGCCCTCGTCTCGGCCTGTGCCGGGCCACCTCCTCCCGCTCTCCGGTGCGGGCGCCCCCGACAGGCGGCCGGAACACCGGCCCGAGGCCCGGGGCTGCCCAGGTACACGGGGAGCGCGGCTGGCGCTGGGGCAGGGCGGCGGGCGGGACGAGGGCTGGCGCCTCACCTGCCCCCCGCCCGCGGGCGGCCTCTGCGCCCGAGCGATCGTGGCCATTCGGGACGGGACGCCCCGAGGCGGCGGCGGCTCCCCCAAGCCGGGGGCCGGGCTGTCAGCGCCGGGCTGCAACCCGGCGACAGTCACTCCCCAACATCCCGCCACCTCATTGGCTGCACGCAGAGGCCGCCGGCGGTGCTTAGGCGTAACCAGCCAATCCCAAGAAGGCATACTGCAGCTGGCCCGTGAGAGCGCCAACTACAAGCCCCAACATGCATTTCGCCGCAAGGGCACGAGGCAGCCCGCTCCGCCCCCGGGGGCGCTAAGCCAATCTGATCCCGTTGCATAATAAATCCGGAAAGCGCAGCCAATCAGGGCGCGCCGTGGTAAAGCGCGGGGCCCTGAAGGCGCGAAGCGGTGTTGGTCGAGGGCGCGAGGCTGTTGCTGTGTGAGGGGGGTGGCGGCCATGGCGGCGGCCGGGCCGGAGGGGCGCGCGGGGGGAGAGCCCCGGCCACCGCGCTCAGGCGGGCCCTGCTCCTCGGGGCCGCGCTGGGCTCTGCCCGGGCCAGGGTGTGTTTCCAGGAGCGGGTTGTGGGTGGAGGTTGGGCGAGGGCGGGGGGTTAGAGTGGGGCAGGTAGCGGCTGTGGGTACGTGAGCTGGGGGAGAGGGGGCCCCCCTCGCTGTACCGTGCTTAATGACCCCACTTGTGTTTTTGGGACAGCAAACCGGCAGAGCTGGTGGATTAATTCAGAGTGCCAGCCGGACCGGGGGAAGGTTAAACTCGCTGCAGGGAGCTTTCATCCACACGGGGGATCCGGTGCGAGGCAGAGGTAAGTGGGCTTCGTTCACCATGCGCTGTGGGAGCCATCTCAGGAGCTGGGGATTGGCCTTTATGGATGTGCTGTACATAGCAATAAAAGTATTTTTTTCTTTGCAAATGGAGAAAAATGTAAGTTTCAATATTCTACTAATATCTTTACAGGTCTGCAAACTAGTGAAAACTCAAAATTTTGTGCTATCCTCACGATTTAAACCACCTAGTGATGAAGTGAAGACTGGTCATTCTGTACATTGTGAAACATGAGCAGGAGATAGAGTGCAGTGAGGGATATGTTAAGGTTTTCTTCATCAAACTTGGACCAGAAAAAGTGGGGATTCACATTATTACGTCATGTTTGGTGAGTTTATAGTTATTTCTTTACTAAAATACTGTCACTGCTGTTATGCAGTTCTTCAAAGATGGTTGTGGAAATAGTGGAAAAAAGACAAAGGAAGGCTGTCTTAAAACAATGAAGATGTGACTGTAACAAGTTAGCTCTCCCATGCTTGAGAGATCTCTAAATATGTATTAACAAAATACATATTTATGCAAACATTCTGAGCTGATTTGAAGGACATAACTGAAAATGATTAGAGTGAGCTGAGAGTAAAAGTAGTTGTTCAGCAGTTGTTCAATATTTTTGCCTTTAACCTATGTAGTAAATCCTTTTTATGTGCTGTAGCTATTTGGCGTGTAAATAACTTGTATTTGATATTAACTAAAATCATTACTTTAGTTTATACTATTTTCAGTCTTGTGACACTTGCTCTTGCCAATCAGATACAGACTGTGTTTTCTTGCAACCATTCACTTTTGTTCTGAGACCCAGATGAGAGGACTGGAAGACATATGTGAAAAATGTCATTAATTTTATTTTCCTCCTCTAAGCGACTTTAGGAATTTTTTTTTTTCTTACTACGGCTTATGGGGAAAAAAACCCACCATTAGAAATCAGTATTATTATTCCGGTGCGAGGTGGTTCCTAAGAGTTATATTTAAGGTTTAACTTGCTTTCTTTTAAACCCAGGTTGATGGATAGACACATCTATATACCTCGATTGTAAGGCCAGATGAGACTTGTGAAGTAAAAGTTGATAACAAAATGGTTGCATCTGGCAACTTAGAAGATGATCTAGATCTTTTGCTGCTGGGGAAAATTAATGATCCAACAGTGAGGAAACCCAGTGAGTGGGATGATTGAATCCAAATGACACCTGTGGAAATTTGCTCTCCTTATTCTGCGTTACTGGATTATTTCCTTTCTACTGAATGCACATTTGATCTAGTTGTGCACTAGTTTTTCATTCTTAACCTTCCTGTGCCTTTTTAAAGGATTGGGACGAACCCAAATGCATCGTGGACACTGGTGCTGAGAGACCTGAAGATGGGGATGATGCTGTGAATGGAAGGTGGTGTTATCCTATGGTCACAAATCCTCTATACAGAGTATAAATAATCTCATAATTGTAGCTATGGATAACGCTTTAAGCAACTTTTCTTTGCCTGGCTGTATTCAGAACATGTGGTTTATCCTAGGGGGAATGGAAACCAAGGCAGATGGCCTTATGGAGGAGTCTGGCCTCTTGCACAGACTGACAATCCAAATTACTCCCCAGACTTCAGTTATCTACAGCTGTGAAAATACTAGTGTCATTGGAGTAGAAATCTGGCAGGTGAGAAGCCTTTACTGGAAAATAAAGAACTTTTATCTCACAGAGTATATAGCAACATGTTTACCCTTTGCATATAAACACTGTCTACTGGCTTGGGATCTTAGGGACTTATATCTTTTAACTTGTTTTTGTTTAAATATATGTACAAAACTGAAAAATCTGGCAGGTGCTCTGATCTTCTGTTGTAGTTATTGTATGGATTATAATCATCTAGAGGTGAGTGAGGGCCCTAAACTGATTTGTGTAAGTGTTGTAAAGCATGACTTACTGCACCCGACTTGAGGTGTGTAACTGAGGCTTCAGGCAGCTCTGTTACTCCTGACTTACCCAAAGATTAATGAGGAGAAAACGGCCCTCTGGGGTGCCTCTGAGATCTTCCTGCATCTCTGGGTTCTTGGGTAGCCAGCAGTGAGACTTAAAACCTCTTAAAGAGCAGCGAGGTCCCTGAAGTTAAAAGAAGTTCTTTAGATTCTTCAAAATGGTTGTCCAAAACCAGAACATTCTTCACCAAATTCTGCAAAAATCTATGGGGTTCTTAACATGAATACTTTATATTGACTATATGATACAAGCATATTGTTTAAAAAAAAAAAATTAAAACTCTTAGAGGCATCCTCAGTTTCTTTTTCCCTATTCCTTCAAAGGCGAGAGCTGGCACAATTTTTGACAATTTCTTGATAACAGATGATGAGGTTTATGCAGAAGACTTTGGAGATGAAACATGGGGACAAATTAAGGTAACACGCAATTCTTGTGTCTGTTTTGGTTCTTTATTACCACATTTAAAAAATCCCCTGTCTAACCTGATCAAGAACCTATTGGTGCACAAAAATAAAATCTTAATATCCGGGTCCTGAAAAGGAAATTAACATAAAGCAGACAGAGAGAGCAAGCTACAGAAGAAAAACACTTTCAGCAACAGTTGAAGAAAAAGCTAGAGAGAAACAAAGAATGTGGACAGGATAGAGCAGGGAGAAACACTGTTGAGAAGGAAGAGCTTGAATTGTTGCTTGAAAGAAGTTTCACATTTTTTTCACTTAGGGATTTTTTTCACTTACGGATTTTGATATCTTGTTAGTAGCTTGTTGAAATCTGCACCAATGGAGTTGTATTAAAACAGGACTTTTTTATAAATTCAACATTAAATTTCATGACAAGTTTGAATTATTTTTAATAAAAATACCAGAACATAGTTAAATTCTCTATAGAAAAGGTTAACTTTTTTAAATTAACTGTATCTTAACATTGCTAAAATGTAATGAAGCACTAGGTTTTTGAACTGTTTTACACTTTCATGGGTTCCTATTAAATGTAAAATTCATGCTCATTTTTGAGAAAATATCATAATAAGCTTTTAATGATATTTCATTAACGGGTTCGGCATGTCAAATGCGTGAAGCATGTTTCACAACAGCCTTCAAACTAAGGAGGAGATAAGCTCTGCTAAGCTTCTGTAGTAATTGTGCACCTGTCAGAGTTTCAGGGATTACTGCAGCTGTACGGCCGCCGCGAACGCAGGGCGGCTGTGCCTGGCTGTTCTGCCGTCGCTTATCTGCTGATGGAACGTTCCAGCTCTGTCTCGGTGTGGGACCTGTGTGACGGTACTCTAACTGGTCTGTTGTTAGACGTTTAAATGTATTCAGACGTTTTTTCCCCTTCAAAAATCTGTAATGAGTATATACAGTGCCTGGAAACTGTCTTAAAATATTTTTTAATTATTATTTATTTTATAATGGGGGGTGGAATTTGAAACAGTGAACAATGTGCCTATTTTTCTGTCTGACCTGTCTTGTAACTCGTTCAGTGACGGTCTTTCTGCTCTCCCCAAGAACTATTCTATAAACTTAACAAAAACTGAACCCAAACTTCCAGAGCCAAAGCTTCTGCATTTAGCTCTTGGCGAGCCCAGCACTGGCTGAGCAGCGTTTAGTGTGGTGAGAAGATAAGGAGTGGGAGGATCTGTGGAAGCCCCGACTTCAGCCCAGCCAGTTTCTAGTCTGTGGGGCGACTGAGGTCAAATTCTTTTGCCTCTGCTTGTCTCGAGTGCTGTGCCCTGTAAAACAATTCCAGTAACGCTGTGGGGTGAAGAACTTTGAAAGCTATTGAAATACACTGTTAATGACAGTTGCCCTTTACCTTTTTTACTAAACGAATTGCTGTTGATTTAGCTTCTATATGGCCACCATCTAGCCTCATTCAGGCTGCTAAGTTGCAGTCAGGGATTTATTAACTTTGGTTGGTTTGTTTGCTGAATATTTGATCATAGACCAGAGGAAGCTTAATTTGGTGAGGTCTGTTTTGATGAGGTTTAGTGTAATGAAGTAAAATAACTAGGTTTGTCCAGGAGAGAGCTGGATGCGGGTCATCTCTCTAAAAGGTCGATCAGTGCCTTGACTCAGTTACCTGGAAGAATATTCCACAGGGCAGCTGCAGTCTTCCCTAGACCTACTTTGTCCATATCGTAGGTAGGTCACCGCCAGCTTCGCCGGAGGCAGCTGGAGCAGAGCCGTGGCTGGCAGCGCAGAGACTGCGGGAAGCCGGGGCTGAGCTGCGGCAGGACGGGGCGCTGGGCCCGCCTCGGCGGGGTGGGGAACGGCTGCCGGGGCCCGATAAGCCGCGACCGCTTTGTTCCCGGCTTCTCTGGACCTGCCCGACGAATTCCCCCGGCGACGGACCGCAGCTGCCCAGCAGGCCCCGCTCCCCGCCCGCCGAGGCCGGGCCCGGCCGTGCCAGGCGCGGCCGGGCGGCCTCCCGCCGCCGCTCGCCCCGCCTTCCCCCCGCCCCGGCCGCTGCCCGAATCAGTGGGAGGAAGATGGCGGCGCTCATCCCCCTCAGCCAGCAGGTAACCGGCCCGGCCCGACCCTGCCCGGGGGGCGGCTGAGGGGAGGCGCGGCCCTCAGGCCCCGGCGGTTGAGGGCTGAGCGGGGCCCCCCTCCCGCCGGCGGGAGCGCCCGCGGCCGGGTCGGCGCTGGGGCATAGGCCCTGCCTCTCCCCGCGGCAGGGGGGTGGCTCGGCCCGCGGAGGGGAGGGGGTCGGTGGGTGGCGGGGAGCAGGCCCCGGGCGAGCGGGGAGAGCAGCCCTGGGTTGTGCCCCGCCGTCGTCGGGCCGGGGCTGAGCTTCCCGGGGCTTCTGTAGGGGCACAAAAGGCGCTGGCGCCCTCCCCCTTCTGGAGGCCCCGGAGCTGCCCCCATGGGGAAGGGGAAGGGCTGCACCGAGGGCTTCTGAACATTTTTCCCTCCCCGAGCTGCAGCTTCTGGCTTGGGGCTACGGGATGAATGAGGCCCGGTGGTCTGAGGTCCAGGGCCGGGCTGCGGGAGGGATGGGGCTCGCTCTGTGCTCGGGACTCTGACTTTGGTCACGTCACCCTGTTTTTCTCTTTGTAACACGGGGTTAATGCCGCCTTTCGCTCTTGGGGTGTCATGACTGTGCTTAATATTTGGAAGGTGCGCGGGTAACGTGGCCGTAGGCGCAGGTACTCCAGCAGAGGACTCGGTATGTAGGAATGAAAAGAGATTTTTCGTCAGTCAGCAGGAGAATGGGGCTTCTGCAGGGGAGTGGAAGACCCTGAACCTTGGAGCTTGTCTCACAAGCAGGGTGGCACGCCTCTGCGAAGAAGCTGTTTTGAGCCCTGGTTTAATGTTTGGGATCCTTGGGTAGATTGTTGTTGTTACTGTTAGAAGTTTTTTGATTAATTTCTCACCCAAATAATTCAAGTGTGAACAACGTGATCACTGCTTGTTCTTTTCCATGCTCGTGTGAAGATAGTCAGTTTACTTATTTCCTTTAAAACTAAGCAACACCACCCCACCACCCTCCAATGCCTTGAAATTAAAACTGTTTTCTACGCTGTGGCTAGGCCAGTCAGGGATTCAGAACATCTGCTATTGGTAGTTCAAATTGTTTAAATATAGACATTTTCTTTTAATAATAGACTTTTATTTGTGATACTCTGAAAATTAAGATACTCTGAAAATTAATTTTCAATGGAGTTTATGTGATGCTTGGGTAATAGGTAGTTTGCTGTGTGTCTTATTAAGAGAGCAAACAGCTTTTTAGCTTTTAAATACCAGTAGGAGTCCTGATTAACACCTGTTTAATTAAATGGACATGTTCAGGAGCCTCTGAAAACATCCCTGAACGTACAAACTGTTATAAAAAGTTTTCAAGTGAAGTAACGTGGTGCAAAACAAACTCTGGACTTAGAAGTTGCACAACAATTTAATTCTTTTATGGTATGTTGCTAAAAATGTCTCAAATACTTATTATACTAGAAATCCTGCTTTTGAGATATTGGTTACATTCTAATTGATATTTGAGAGTCTGGCATTAAGAGTGTCTTTTTTTGTATAACGTAATATATTGAGGGGGAAAAAGGGCCACGTTCTGGGGACATGTCAGTTATTTTGTCCTGTTATTCTTCCAGCTAGTTCATTGGAAGCATTCTAGTTTTAAAACTTTTGGTTTTTTTCTATATTGAACTGTAAAGGATAATCTAGCTGTAATCAGAACAGTAAACAGAATTTCTCTGGAAATGAATAAACTTCCTCTTTTAATAGCCTCAATTTCATTATTACTTTAGAGAGATGTGCTAGTTGGAATAAATGCCAGAGATGGCATTGAAAGGAATAGGAGAGTTACCTGTGCTGTGGTGTTGAAGCATGTTCACTCAGAAAGATGTCGGAATATTAATATCAACATATTAGGAGCTATAAACAGTGTGGGTAAATCAAGCATATGAAAGTGTTCCAGCATTTGTTCTCGTAAACGAATTTTGTTATGGTTCTGTTGTTCTATGAAGCTATGCTTTTATGAAAGGTAATTTAGGTGTCTGACAGTACGCAAACTAACATTTCAGCTGTCTTTGTTTCAACTGGCTGTGCATAAAAACAGCTGAAGAGCGAGCGTGTGAAGTCACTTCTTGGAGCTAAACAACAACTGAAGCTGGAGTTGATTCACCTCTGATAACTTTGATTTCTTGAATGTTTGATCACCTTATCAGAGGTCTTTCCACTGTGCCAGGCATGTTCAACCTACAGGCTCTGGAGGTTGTGGAGCATTATGTTAGAGATACTGGGACAGCGCAGATCAGTCAGAGTCCTGAGACAACTCGGGGTACTCGGCAAGTAGAGTAAGGGCCAAGGTAATCTTTCTAGGGCAGCAGCAACCGTCATTTGACTTTCATCTGTATGGGACACCTCAGTTTTTCCCCTTTCACAGTGCCTATTTTCATCCATCATATGATGTGCTGAGAGTGGCTGAAAGAAAACTGTGAAACAGGAGGACACGAAGGAAAGAATTCATCTGATCCAGGATTCTTTGTGACCCTGAGATAACCTCAGGAAACAGGGCTGCTAGGAACTGGCTTTATTAATTTTTCCGGTGGCAGGAGCTTACGCCTGCCTCTTTCCTAGACTTGTGTTAAGGGGCATGGAGATTTATCCATGCGTGTGTGCTGTGTACCACAAACGCATGTACCAGATCTACTGTGAGAGTGCAGGTTTGAGACTCGAACTTCAGATTCATACAGGAAATCAAGTTAGAGGTGAATCAACAAGACACCAGGGTTCTGAAGTGTCTGCTTGGGAGACAGTGTAAAGGTTGGTCATAGGTGACATTTGGGAGAGTACGGAGTAGGCGTAGAAACCAGAGAGTTGTTAAACTGTAAGTCAAACTGCAGCACTGTATACCGGCTTATATCCTTTGACTACCCATCAACTGCAAACTCTTCAAAATGGTTTTCTCTGATTGCTAGCATTGACACTGTCTTGTGTAGGTTCTAGATCTCATCAAATTACAGATTCATTTTGAATGATAGTGATGTAGTCACTCCTGGTGATGGGGAGACAGGCAGCGTTGCTATTTTTATCACTTGAGCCCATTTTGTCTGGTCTGCTTCATCATGGAGATAACGGTCATTTGGGTAAATCGGTCAGAGAGGCTTAATCTTTGTAAAATTCTGCAAGTAGGGAGTGGGGTGATGAAGTCTTTGCAACAGCACTTGGGTGAATATATTGCTGTAGAAGAAACTTCACAGCGTTTAAGCGGATCACCGTGGATTCCTGCCACCTCTGTCAGGTAAGGCAGCTGTATGTCATGGCTGACAACATCAAATGAGGATGACAGGAATGTCTGATGATGGGATGAGATCATTCAGTACTGCTGCTGGAGCGCCTCGCTCTGTGTCTTGGTCTGAATCCAGTCTGCATGCTCTAGGATACTTGCCAAATTAGTTGGAGGAGCTTGTAGTTGGTCTTTGGCTAGCTTCCTTGAGCCTTCTGATAAACGAGAGGTGTAAAGTCGGGTGACAGTTGACTAAAGCATACTACGTTTTATTCAGAGTTGGACGGAGTATTTCCTGCTTCCACCTTTTCTCTGAGTGATGTTTCCTACTTTGGACAGGAACACAGTGCTTATCTCTACTGCTCGTTTACAAGCCAGCAAAAAGATGAATCAGATTTATGAGTTACGGTTGCAGCTTTCTTCTGAGCTCCTGTCCAGCTTCTGGAAGAGCAAGAACTTCTAGAGTGTTCTGATGGAGAATGCAGTGGCTTATTTTGTTGACGGATATAAGTGAAGTACGTTTAAGATGTTTAAGAAGCTCTTCTGAAAATTCATGATCTTTCTAGCCAAATAAAACAATTGATCTTGAAAGGGCTCCATGTTCGCTTGCTTTGATTGAGAGTTTAGTTATTTTGGATAGCTCCTTGGATTAAGATTTGGTGTGTTTATTGTAAACTTACAGGAAGATTCTCTTTGTGTAAAATAAAGCTTTATATTCCTCATAGATCTTCTATTTTGTCATATTCCTGCCTCCCTTCACCTCAGTTTAGGCAGAACATCCAGAAGTCCATGAGGATAACAAGGAAAAAGGTAGCATTTGGGAGATGACATACCAGTGGCCAGAGTTAGCGCAAAATAGTAATTTGCCAGGTGTCTGGCTTGTATCCTGTGGGTGGAGAGCGGTTGTCTGAAGCAGGCTTCAGGATGTTTCGATATCTCTGCATCTCAGTCGTTAAACTGTGTTTATTGGGCTGTGTTGTTGCTTGTTTTTTTAGGGCCTTTGACTGCTCCAAGGGATGACTTGTTTGAGAGTAGATTTGTAACGTTTTCACTCTTGGCACCGAGGGTGGAGAATGGTGTGGAGGTATAACTTGCACATGGCTAGAACTTTTGGGTGGCAGTTGTAGAAGGCAAGTGAGGAGGTGGGTGTTGATGTTTCAGTTCCTGTTTGCTTGGAATGTCAGCAAGAGGGAATAGGAATCCGCTTCTGCAGTATAGTGTGAAGGCAGGGCTGCCTTCACTCTGTCTGCTGCTTTGGTGTAACGCAGGGATAACACCAAGTTGAAATCCTCAAACGTCGTTGTCAGGAATTATGACACTTCTTAATTAACAATTCATTCTATTTTTTTTTTTTTACTCTGTTCCAGTTTAAGATCCTAGTCCTGCAAACAGATACAGGCGTATTTTGGTACCAGGGCTCTGTCTCTGTGTGTGTATATAACTGTGCTGAAAACATTCCATAAGTGTATATACGGTGCAGGAGGTAGTCCAGTCAGCATTACGTTGAAAACTCTGCCTTTGATATCAGTAGTTCTCAAACTGTGATCTGAAATACCTTGGCAAATAGTTCAAAGCTGTTCTACAGAACCCTATTACCATATAGCGTTGTTAATTAAAAGTGGGAGTATAAGTATGAAAGCGGGCGAATAAGAGGTTTTGAGAACTATGGTAGTCTTTTGGCTGCGGGTTTTGGGGGATTGCTATTATCCGCTCTTAGATTTCAAGTATCCAGTCTGGAACACAGCAAGTTAACATACCATTTTCTGGCTTTGGTAGAAGTAATACACAATTATATACGTGGTTTTTTTTCTGTCAGTCTCTAAAGGTGGGCTATCTCTGATTGCAGACTCATTCTTTGTTTTCTTAACATTTCTCTTGTTTTTCAGTTTTCTACTGGGAATCCATTATACGAAACTTACTACAAACAGGTAAGTTCTTAAAAAAAAAAAGTGCAATTTCCTCATCCCCAAGATTTCCCTGTCCTTCCTTTTCCCCATTGCAGTGTTAAACGTTTGTAAATTCTCTCCTGAGTGGTAATGCATGCTTGTATAACTCCTTTTGATCTAGAAACAAGAGACATTTCATTTCTTATCTCCGCTTTTGTTACAGACATGCTTCAATTGAATGTGGATTTTTATCTTTCAGGTAGATCCAACGTATACGGGGAGAGTTGGGGCAAGTGAAGCTGCACTGTTTCTTAAGAAATCCGGTCTCTCGGATATTATCCTTGGAAAAGTAAGTTGAAAGGATTATATAATGCAGTAATTATTTGTACACTTGCTTAAGTGTGGCTAACATTGAGCAGAAGGAGTTGGCAAAAAGGAATTTGGTGGAATGCAAATCAGATCCTTTGAACATTAGGTTAACGACGAATTGGTGATAGCTCCAAGGTATTGTTCTGAGTTTCACAGGAATCTAAAAGGAAAAATCGTCTTTTGTGTAACACATTTGGGAGTTAAATCACATTGTGTGTTGTAACTTGAAAGCTGCAAGTAACAGTTCAAGAAGGCATACAATATGAACTGTTGAGCTGAGTTAAGTTTTATTTTAAGATTGCAATGACTTTTCTTTTGTATCTCCACAGATATGGGATTTGGCTGACCCGGAGGGTAAAGGATACTTGGATAAGCAGGTAAATGAAATGTGCCAGTAGACCTGTTCTGTTACCTTCCGTAGGTTAGCCTTGTTTCAAGAGAACCCTGAGACCTCTAGTAGTTATCCTTAGCTGGTTTTTTATGTTTTTGTTTACAAGATGAGGTTTTTTTCCCAAGCACTGCTCATATCCACGTATACTGCTGTCCTGATTTCAGCTGGGACGGAGTTAATTTTCTTCCCAGTAGCTGGTGTGTTTTGGATTTGCTATGGGATTTGGTATGTGAAGAATGTTGATAATACACTGATGTTATTGGTTGTTGCTAAGAGATCAAGGACTTTTTTCAGCTTCCCAGGTTTTGCTAACGTGCAGGAAACTGGGAGTGGTATAGCCAGTAGAGTTGACGAAAACTGGCCAAAGGAAATATTCCATACTGTAGATGTCGAGCTCAGTATATAAGTGGGGGTTGGCTGATGGGCAGAAATGTGGAAACTGCTGTTCCAAGATCATTATTCTTGGTTCCACTCCGTAGTCACTGCTCGGGATGGGCTTTCTCCGTTGTCAGGCAGTGAGAAACTGTGCATCGTTCATTTGGTGTATGCTGCTGCTATTATTATTATTGTTGTTATTATCACTACTGTTATCTCTTCCTTTACTGTCCTAGTAAACTGTCTTTATTTCAGTCCACGAGTTTTCCTTTCTTTTTGATTCTTCTCCCCATCCCATGAGGGGGGTGGGTGAGCAAGCAGCTGCATGGTGCTCAGCTGCTGACTGGGGTTAAACCATGAAAATTACTCATTGAGGCTGCTGAAGAAGTTTGGATCTAATTTTCTGTCCCTCTTTGGTTTGTAAATGAGCAGTGTGCATGATATATAGATACATGGTCATTGAGTCTTTAACAAATATACACTGAGATTTTAGGATTTGTTTTTCCTGAATAATCTTTCAAAGCACTGGGGTAGTTGTTGCTATGCAGATAACTGAATGTGTGTGTATATCTGTTGTTTCCATACTTTTCTCAGTTGCTTACGTACAGTGTCAGTAAAAATCGTGAATGGGTTATTGGAGAGGGTTTTAGACTGGTAACTTTTTTAATAGAAAGCACTATTGTTTGTAGGGTTTCTATGTCGCGTTGCGCCTTGTAGCGTGTGCACAGAATGGCCATGATGTTAACCTGAGCAGTCTGAACTTGACTGTGCCACCTCCTAAGTTTGTAAGTAATATATACCTAAATGTATGTATGTTTTACATTAAAACTAAGGCTTCAGTTGGAGCTTCTGTTTCACAAATGCCATGATTCTGAGACTTCAGGCTGCTGTCAGACTGTTCCGTGAGACAACTGCAGTCCTGGCTGCCGTAGTCCTGTCCTGCTGAGTAATATGTGCCAGCCCCAGTCAAGAGGAGTGTGTAGGAAAGTACTGCAGCTTTGCCTGCAGTCGCCGCTTGGGACCTCCTTTAGCTTCTCTTGGTTCTGGGGTGGGGTACCTAACGCACCGTGTCCTTATCAAAGTACTGTAATAGTATAAATCAGTATGACTTATTTTTTTATTGGGGTTCATGTGCAGCCTTTTTTCTTTTTTTCAGTGTAGTTAGGCTACATCTGTATGACGCATCTCTTAAAGCAATTAGTAAGGATTAGAGGTGGAAGTGTGTGTATTTTTACATATACATCTAAATAAAAAAATTCTTTAATTTTAGCATGACACTAGCAGTCCTTTGCTGATCGCACCACCTTCAACAGAGACTCACTGGGCTGTTAGGGTAAGTGTAAAAGATAACACGTTCCATCCATTCTTTAAAAGTAAATATTTTCTTTGTCTGTAACTTTCCCAGTGAGAGAGTTCTGTATCTAATGTAGTTCCCATTTCAGAAGCCCTCCCTTTCCGATGAGACTTGTGCACAATAGAGAATATTGAGCTGTAGTTTTATATTTGAAATAAGTGTTAAACAAGCCTTTGACAACCCCTGCTGTGATGTTTTTTAAGACACAATGAATTTTAATCTTCTGCCTGGATTTCTTCCAGAATCCTAATAGTAGGCACTTTCATGTTTGTATAAAGGAACCCCACTGAGAACGGCAAAGCATTTCGCCAAATCCATCCTGAAGTATTAATTTAAAGCTTGGGTTCATGTGTTCTAATTAGTATTCAGTGATACACCAATATATATCACTGGGAAAAAAAGCAACTTTTGGTACATACATGGGAATATTTGTACTTAGTTTATTTTCAGATGCAACATTTTCTCAAAGGGAGAAATTTAATAAAATCAATGCTGATTTATTTATTTTTTTTTGCACTTGCATGTTGTACTTTAAAGTGGAAAGCAGATTATTTGGGAAGAATAGTTTTTAGTTCTACAGAGTTTGTCAAAGTTGGTTTAAAGAGTTTTAATCAGAAAGCATTGTCCTTTTGTAACACTACAGAAACACGTCTTGTATGCTGCGTATTAAAATCTCTTAGCTGTCATAACCTTAGCTTTGAAATGAACCCCCTGAGTCTAGCTCCGTGGCATTTACATTGCAGTACAGCATGGTGGCACTTGCAAGAAAGCTTGGAAATTTAGAATGAATACATTACTGACCAGTCTTAATTTCTTGCAAGATCTCATTTTCAACACTCACACAGGCACACTTTTTTACTTATTCAGGCTATTTCTTACCAACTAGGTGGAAGAGAAAGCAAAGTTTGATGGTATTTTTGAAAGCCTTTTGCCAGTAAATGGTTTACTTTCAGGAGACAAAGTAAAACCAGTACTGATGAATTCAAAGCTACCTCTTGATATCCTAGGAAGGGTAAGTATGCTGTTTAGATTTAGCTATTCTCTATTTAGCTTCTCATAGTTGCAATGTTAAATATTTAAATGGAACTTATCAACATAGATCAGGCGTTGGCTGAGATTTTGCATCAAGTGCATGCCATGTAGCAAGAACATTAAGTAGGCTCTGAAGTCTTCCACTTAGAAATAAAAATAATAGTAGTAATTTGGACCCTACAGTAGATTGGCTTCACTATATTCATTTTAAGAGCTGAAATTTATGATTTTGGTGGTTTAAAAACAAGAAGTCGTCTCCTAAATCATAATAACTTCTATAACATTACAGTCCACTGTTTTATCATTTTGCCAAGTACAAGCTATTAGACATATCATTGAATCTATCTGCTGTTTGTACAAGAGAACACTTTAAACATCCTAGTTTATTGTAGCTGTCTAATTGTCAAGTATTTTTTCATGTATATTTATAAATACTTCCGAGATCTGAATTTAGTGCATCCATTGCATATTTGAAGAGAAGCAAACCTCCTTAAAGTGTTTTTCTGCTTCCATTTAAAAAATATTCTTTAATGTTTTGCACATTGATATGGCTGAGCATGAATACATTCTATGTAAGAGCTGTACCTGTGTTAGATACTTTCGTCTTCTCAGAAAGAACTGCCTCTTTCTCTGTTATCTACAAAATCTAAATATGACTTGTTTTAGTTCTGTGCTTTAATATTGTGAAGTACTTAGTCTTGAAAGACTTGGTTTTTTTCCTTGTTATTGTCACGATAGAAACGCAAGAAGCTTTTTCCTGTTCCAGAAAAGTTTATGGATAAGATAGGGGACTGAGGAAATGGGCAAAGGAGTAATCAACTAGCTTAAAACTGTACAGGGCTCCAGTGATGAAGCTGGGAGTAGAGTTCAGATAATTGAGCCTCAGTCTTAGCGTTCTGTCCTCTCTGCTGTCTCCAGGTCGTACTGATGATTAAACAGTGTTAGCTGATGGCTGAGAATTGGTACACGGTTTTGTATCCTCCTGAATCTCCTGTGTGTTTCATTGACTGTACTTTGCCCAATAATGACCTAAAGTTGCTAGATGCTTAAATTCTCTCCTGTAGAAAATTCTAAGGGATGGACAGATTGTTTTGACTAAAAATGAAAACTAGAAATTTAGGAATGGGATGCAAATTAGAAATGTATTGACTTTTCTAAAATATTTTAACTCTTATAAGACAAATCTGGACAGTCTGCTAGCCCACACCCTCTGGACAATCCTCAAAGCCACCTCTGGATGTTTTTAGTCAACTTGGTGACTCCTTGATTGCCACATAGACGAAAAACTTGCCTGTGCAGCATCCCAGATTTGTAGAGTCAGTGTTGATTCACCTCTCCGGAAAACTCTAACACTGTTTCATCAGAGACTGTTTAGCTAGGCCTAATATAACTAATGTGATCTTCACAAAAATCTGTTAGGAGTCTTTAGAGAGCATGCTTAATATGATGGCAATTAACATCAAAAGCGCAAAATGTAACTTGTTCTCTAAATGATGGTTTTTGTCATCACTGCTCTAGGTCTGGGATCTCAGTGATATTGACAAAGATGGTCACCTGGACAAGGACGAATTTGCTGTGGTACGTTGTGTTAAATTCTCAATTAACGGTGTCTCTGCTAGAGCAAACCGCTCGGTTTTCTCTGAAGAGCTTTGCAGCTTTCTCTGCTGCAGTCGAATGTTCTAATCTAAATTGTTCACATGGAGCTATTAAGTGATCTTTCTGAAATCCATCTACTGACTCTTGCCTGTGTCACCAAGATTAAACTTTTTGGAATTACAATCGAAATTATCTGCTTTGGTTTACATCTCTAGTCTGTCTTTGTTTTACTAATATGTAGATGACCGACACCGGAAAATCTTGTTGCTTTTTCTTCTAATTGTTAATGTTATCTGACCTTTTTGCCTTTGCAGGCAATGCATTTGGTTTATAGAGCTCTTGAGAAAGAGCCGGTTCCTTCACTATTACCCCCTTCTCTCATACCACCTTCTAAAAGAAAGAAGACGCCTATCTTTCCTGGTGCAGTTCCTGTTCTTCCTGCGAGTCCTCCACCAAAAGACAGCCTCCGTTCTACCCCATCTCATGGTAGTGTCAACAGTCTGAACAGCACAGGGAGTTTGTCTCCCAAGCACAGCATCAAACAAACACAGGTACAAATCGTTTTTCTTCTTTTTTTTTCTTTTTCTTTTCTTTTTTATCAATAAACTGCAGGAAAAAATAAAACTGTTTTTTGGTTTCTGCCTCGTGGGCAGTTTTCTGAAAATGTACTGGTTGCTGGGTGATTTGGATGGAGAGAATGAAATGAGAATGGTAAGACCTGGAAGAACGTAAGAGAAGCAGGTTAATTTTATTCAGAGTGGCCGTGAGGCAGCGAATCTTAAGGGGAATTTTCACTTTCCATAGAAAGGGAAACCACACAAAGGTTTTATTCATGTGTCAGCTTTAATACCAAAGAAATCGTTAAGGTACCTTCTAAAACTGTTATTAGCGCAGAGACTTAGTATGGCTAGTTGTGTCCATATTTCCAAAGAATGAGTGGGTTTTAACTGATGAATAGCTGTTTGTCACTATTTATAATTCAGATTTAAAGTATTAAGCTAAAACACTCACAGGAAAAGGGCAAATATCTGTTTACCAATCAGATTTGATTGTGCAAGATGTTCAACGCATCCAGCTCTGAACAATGTCATATATACTCAGTGTGTTGATAAAGACTGTTTGTCTTTCTTTTGAAATATAAAACTTTGTTTTACAGCCGACTGTGAATTGGGTAGTACCAATATCTGAAAAAGTGCGATACGACGAAATTTTCTTAAAAACAGACACAGACATGGATGGTTTTGTGAGTGGCCAAGAAGTAAAGGACATTTTTATGCATTCAGGTCTGTCTCAGAATCTCCTAGCACATATATGGTAAGAATACCCTAATAGCTGTATTTTTGTATCTTACTGGTCTGAGAACTCAGATTATCCAGCCAGCATGCTGATCCTAACACTGAAGAAGAAAAAAAAAAACCAAACAAAAAACCACCAACCTCTTTTACTTGTCCTACTGCCGTGCTACAATATGTGTGCTATATGGAAGAACAAGGGAGAGAGAACTACTCTGCTTTTCTGGGAGGGGGGTGTAGGTCAGTCTGTGAATTGTGATTGCTTTTTGGAGTTCTAGCGCTCCGAACAGTTTCTCAGAGTACTGCTGTCTATTCAGTTAAATGTATCTAATAAAATACAGCTCTGTTTAGGGCACTCTTTCTCCTGAATAAGCAAGCTCTGATGAGGCTTCATCAAAAGAAAATTACAGGTATACGTGTGGTAGAGGAGAAATAAGTTTTTCTTGTTTATACGTGTGATCTGTTTTTTACCAGGGCTTTGGCAGACACCAGGCAGATGGGAAAGCTAAGCAAAGATCAGTTTGCACTAGCAATGTATCTCATTCAACAGAAGGTCAGTAAAGGGATTGATCCTCCGCAAGTGTTATCCCCAGATATGATCCCTCCCTCAGAGAGGAACACTCCCATCCAGGTGAGCCATTGATTATTTGTAGATAATACTGAGCTTATGTGCTTTGAAAGTAATGGACTTGGAGTATCAATTTAGTACTTTTTTTTTTTTTTGTAATATTATGGTGAAGACTTGCCAAACTTTTTTTTTAATCTCCTCTTACAAAATTATTTAACATTTGAAAATATACGTAAATTTTAAGAGCACAGGATGGTGAGGAACAATGCAGTGGAATATTCCATAAATAAAGGAATAATAAAGCTGAGAAAAGCCTAGCGTGAAAAATATTCCTTTATGATAGAGAAGGGTTTTTTAACTTCAGGGAACTGTTAAAAGCAACTATTAAAAGCTGGTTTAGTAGCCTGTCCCTGACTGTGATCAGTACCAAATTCCTCCCATGAGGAAATTTTTAATGGCAAAATGAAGAGTGATGACTTCCTAGTTTCTGGGACTTGGTGGTTGATTCATCCCTTGTAGCGTGACGGTCCAAGGTCCTGTATCCATCGCTGTTAATACCATTTCACTGGAGCATCTCATCCTTTACTGAACCCGGCTTTGTTCCTTTCCTCAACGGTGTGTTAGTGTATTTCTGAAACTGAAGTGAATAAATACTTCTGTCATGTCAATAGATTCATCTTTTCTGTAAATTATATACTATTTTCCTTTACTTTTTTACTTTCCCTAACCAGAAAGCTTTTTAGGCTCTAAATATATTTCACTTGTGGCTGTTGCTCTGGTCCTGTTAAGGTTTTTCCTATATCCTTTCTCTGTAGACTCTGTCAGGTTACTTGACCCCTGTAGGAACTGAGATCTCAGCCCTAACAGAAATGCGTCGTGTGAGTAATTGTGATGTCCAAAGGAATGCAAGTTTGTTCATATTCACTACGTGTAACTTTTAAAATGTTTTTATTTCTACACCTTCTCCTGTCTCTTTGCTCTTGTGTTCTGTGACACTGGCTCTTGGCATGATGATGATGTCACAATAGTGCAAAGTTATCAGTGTTGGCTGTTGATCTGGTGGTGTTGCTTCCCTCAAAAATTTGAGATGCATTGGTCTGTCAAGGAATTCTTTGACAGGCAACTCGGTGTTGGCATGCATGTTAACATTACTCATGTACTAGTTCTCTGAAGCTGTGGCTGCTAAACATACCTTGGTGCAAGAGCTTTAAGCTTCGCATTATTTTCAGTTCGTTGCATCTTTTTTTTTTCCATCTACTGCGGTTTAGTTGAATATAGCATGAAATAAACTATATACTACTGTGAACACAGCAGATTCGTTTTCGGTTCATGTGAACAATGAACTGTGTCAATCTATGCAGCAGCTCGTTTTAACTTATTTCACAATCAAATTGGATAACACCTAATTATGATCCTGTACGGCGTACAGTACAGGTCTCTCAGCACATCTGTGTCTAGTCTGAAAATATAAAAGTGATTTTAGAAGATTTTAATTTGCTAGCTTGAAGAATTATTCTGGATTGTCATTGCTATTTGTGATTACTTAATGGCATATCAACAAAAGAAATGCTTATTCAAAAATGAGGACTTATTTAAACTGGATATTCACCTATTGTTTCCGCAAAAAATGTCACATTTTACTGTGCTATCTGTTTGTGGTTTGTTGGTTGGGTTGTTGGGGTTTTTTATATTAAATAAAGCCAAGCTTTCTGTGGTTATCACAACAATCTCAAAGGGAGCGAAGTAAGCAAACTGTACTTTCTTCTTGTTAAAATGCTGTTTAAAAATGGGAGGTCTCCTGATTTGTCGTACTTAACAGTGAGTTCAGTGTTGCAGTTTTTGCACAGTTGCAGTGATTTTTTCAAAGAATTAGCAATCCTTTTTATAACAACAATTTTGTACCAAATACTGAGATCCTTTCTTAAGAACTTCTAATGACAATTTTCTTGCCTAAAAGGCAAGAGGTACCCTTTGCATCTTCCCTGATCTACACCTGAATGGCTGTAGAAGTTGCCTGCACTGCAGGAAATTGGATATAATTGCACATATGGGCATTAATTTGTGTCAGGGCTCAAGAAGACTGCAATTACCATCTGATTTCATTAAGTTCCCTGGAAGCTTTGCTATTGACTGTAGCAGAGCTGAGTTTTTAGGTTCTGAATTTTACTTCTAGCATTGCCTGCAGTTTACTCATTGACATTGTGCCTGTCCTTTAACTGCTGTGTATTTCAGCTATCCTGTCCGTTAAATGGACACAGGGAAAATTCTCCTGTCTCACAGAATTCTGACACGCTCAGTTTTTGCGTAATAATTTGTTGTCTCCGTAGAGTTTTGCAAATGCACATAGTGAGGATTTTGTTCCACCTTTGTCCTCAGCCTTTGTAAAGGAAGATCTTCTGTTACGGCTTGGCATTTTAATAGACTGTTATGTTCTTAACAGGACAGTTCAAGTTCCGTTGGATCAGGAGAATTTACAGGAGTGAAGGAACTGGATGATATTAGTCAAGAAATTGCACAGCTGCAGAGGTAATAGTTGTGAGCTGTTAACAGAAAAACTTGAAGTAGGACAACCAATTAAATATATAGTATCGATGTATCTGTTACTTTTGTTTTGTTTTAGTCAATTTTGTTTAGTCAGTTTAGCGTTGCTTGTCACTGAAGTTGGTGGCAAATCTCCCACTGATACCCTACAGTTAGCCAGTTATGTGAAGCCAGCCTGGGTTCTGCCAGGTGACTTCAGAAGATTGATTATGGAACAGATATCAATTATTTTTTAAAAAATACTAGTTGTCTAATTGATCTTATTTAAAGAATGTATCAGAATATGGGCTGGCATTTTTGGCTGTGTGATGTTTCCAGAATAATATGTAATTGATTTTTGTGCATGCGCCTGGGTGTGTTATATTATTTAACTAATCATGAATACTTGTGCTTGTTTGTCTTACAGAGAAAAATATTCTCTAGAGCAGGACATTAGGGAAAAGGAAGAATCAATCAGACAGAAAACCAATGAAGTTCAGGTAAAAACTCTGTTTTAATTTTAATGTGAAATAATATATGGAGAATTAAGCATTCTTCTGTCTTTCCTTAAGTTGCTTCTGAGCAAGTCTTTCCTCCTTTCATGGAATTTTCCTCTAACTTAAGAAGGATCTTTATTTTCCTGTTGCCCATCAGAAATGTTTTTTTCTAATGCTGGTTAATGTAAGAAAATGATACCTGAACAGTTTGAAACGTCTTTTTTTCTTAGTGTTTAGCTAACACTAATTTATGAAATTGTGTTCAAAGAGTATTAGTTTTGATAATTAGGATAGCCTGTTTGTCTGTGGTTGATCATTCCTGTAAGACAACAGCTAAATGTAAGTTATGAACTGTGTAATTTTCCTCAGGAACTACAAAATGATTTAGACAGGGAGACAAGTAACTTGCAAGAGCTAGAGGCTCAGAAGCAAGATGCCCAGGACCGCCTGGATGAAATGGATCAGCAGAAAGCCAAACTGAAAGATATGCTGAACGATGTAAGGCAGAAATGTCAGGAAGAAACACAGGTGGTGAGTGTATGTTCATTCTGGACATGCTGGAGAGTGTTGTGTCTCTTGTTGAAGGAAATTCTATTTATTTAATGAGTAAGCTTGCTTTTTAAAATTAATTTTTACCATAAATAGCAATTTCCACATAAATGTAGAGGTCCAAGAAAGGGTTTTGCTAATCTAAATACTTTTAATGATGGCCATAAATGGGGGGTTCAGCCAGATGATCTCCAGGGGTCCCTTTCTCCGTCAGTGTTAAAAATCAACTTTATAGTACTTGGTAAATGTTTGAATGGAAAAGGAGCCAAGTTCTGAAACTACAATGTAGCCATCTAAGAAGCACGTTTTAATTATCTTTATTGTATGACATTCCTGTCATTTAAAATATATTAATATTTCTTGGTTTTATTGAGTGCCCCATGTGCTTTTATAAAGGATTTTGTGTAACATGATAAGAAGCGTGAGGTTCTTATTAAGTTTTTGTTATCTTTCTTAGGAGTCGATAGGTTGCTTTACAACTTTCTATTATTTAATCTAAATTAATAATTTATTGAGTTACATTTCTTTCAAATTTCACTCTGATTTTTTAAAATGTTTTGTTTCAGATTTCATCACTAAAAATGCAGATTCAATCTCAGGAGTCAGATTTAAAATCACAGGAAGATGACCTTAATAGAGCAAAAGCGGAGCTGAATCGCCTCCAGCAAGAAGAGACTCAGCTAGAGCAGAGTATCCAGGCTGGAAAAGTGCAGCTTGAAACAATAATCAAATCTTTAAAATCAACACAGGAAGAAATAAATCAGGTATTCACTGACGTTTATACAACTTCTTTTTTGCTTAGTGAAAGGCTAAGAGTTCAACATCAACTAGAAAGATTATTTTTCAGAAGGGGAAAAAAATACTAGTGAAATTAAGCCTTCTTGACTGGTGCTTAGTAGTTTAATTCCCAGACTGAGCCAGGAAAATTTCAGCTCTGGTCAGGGGAAAATACAACTATTTTGCAATGATGTTTAAAGAGATTGCAAGAAGGACAGTGTTGTTTAGCATGTAACATACTAAAACGTTTGTCACTGCTTAGGCAAGAAGTAAACTTTCTCAACTTCAAGAGAGTCATCAAGAAGTCAATAAGAGTATAGAAGAATATAACGAAGCTCTCAATGGGATTCACAGTGGCAGTCTGACGAATTTAGCGGACATAAGCGAAGGCCTTGGGCAGACAGAAAGAAGCAATTACGGAGCTATGGTAAAGAAGACTTCCTATTGTTTAGTGTGTTTTACAATAATAGGGTTTGTGAGTTGCAACTAGTCTGAAATTGTGAAGATGTTTGTTTAGTTGGCTTTTGGTATGTTAGTAAATACCGTGATCCCTGCAAGGTATCAATCTTCAGTGCAAAGCAAAGATTTTCATGCTCATGGAAACCTTGATTTTTAAGCTTTGAGTTAGATTTTGTGCTAGGCTTTTATGCCTGTCTAACAGTATGGATATGTAACCAAATTGTAATTATGTAAACACAAAGAAAAGGTCGTGTTCACCCTTGCTTTCTAACCTTCCTTAGTCTCAGGAAGGAGGTAGGACTTTGTTTCCAATTCAAGTGTCTTGGTTATTTTCTTGCAAGTTCTCTGGTTACCAAGGGGACACCTGCTGTGAACTTACCTTTAATCATGTATGTCTTTGTTATTTCCAAAAGAAGCTGTACAAATTTGTCCTTTGCAGTGAGCTATGTTTATTGCATATTCCAGTAAAAAACGTATTTCCTTCCCAAAATACATAGCTCTCTTCTGCTTGAACAATTCCAGCATAATTTATCTCATTTATTATGTTTTCTTCTAGTCAATATTTTTTCCCCAATTCGTAAGATCCTTCAAATTCTTAAAGATTTTTCCAGTCAATTTCTTTTGAGTATCTATTGTAGATTTCAATATTTAATAAATTACTCTAAATCACAATGTTTCTCATTTTTAAGTCTATTTTTTTTTTTTTGCTTTAAATATAGAAGTTGCATACCTCCTTGATTCTACTTGCACGTCTACTTGGTGCTTCCTCATTAGGGAAGCGTATTTTCCAGAATCTTCGTAAGCACAGTATTTACTGGGGGTTTAGTATGAAGTTAAATATCTTTCGTGTATAGTGTGTGTTAATAAATACTCAGCAGGCGTCCTAGCTTTGTGCTCTACTTTACACTTTCTCTGTAAAAACAAAATGCTCAAAAGAAGAAAAGTGTAGATTAAAAACAGCAATACATTGAGAGTTATGACCTTAAAACACTTAGTGCTTACTTTCTCTGCTTGTATGGGTTGCATAAACATTAATTTCCAGTGGAAACTTCCAGATGTTTCTCTTCTTTCCAAAACCCAAGAATCACTTACTGGAAGAAAATTCCAGTATACGTTCATAGTAAAATTTTTAAACCATTGTGTCCCTTTCCTGTTTGTTAACTCTTCCTTCCTCTTCCTCCTCTCCCCACTTCCCTCCCCGCTGTTCTGGGAAGTCTTAATTAAGACTTCTTCGTTTGCATCTTGTAAAGGGATGAAAGAAATCTGGTGTCTTTCTAGTGTCGGAGGCAGTGTAACTGTTAGACACTTCTTAGGTTGGAGTTGAGAGGCTTTGTTTGTTAATGGACATACGGCTGCTGTGCAAGGAGGGGTTTCGTCAGAGAGACCCAAACCAGGCAAAAGACAAGGGGATGAGATGCAAACGAGTGCGATGAAGAGGTTTCGTAACTGTAGTTTGCTACTTTTTCATACTGGATTTTTTGGTAACTTGGCAAGGCTATAGGTTGCCCTCGGCTGACAAACCTCTCTATCATCAAAATGTTGAGGTGACGCTCTTCCTGCCGTCTAGTGTTTTGTAATGTGGTATCAGTTCTTGAAGCTTTAAGATCAAGAGTGAGTTAAGAAGCAGCAATCTTGAGCATGACTACTCAGTAGTATTTTCTTGTGTTTGTAGTCCACGGAAGATTTGTGACTCTCTTTTAAGTAGCTGTCTTACCTGAAGCTGAGCTGTAAAATAACTGGAAGAGAAGAATTTTTTTTTGATAGTGTGATGGTTGGGGTTTTTTTACTTAAGTATTGAGAAGTGAATATATTAATATGAGAAACAGTTTAATCTTTTGTTTTTATCTGTATATGTTTCTGATGTTCTATGCAGCCTCGAGCTACCTCATTCTTTCTATTCTGTATTTATTTCTGCTTAGAAGCCATTTATTCAGAAAGTTCTTTACAAAGTCATTTTTAAGATCTTTAAACAGGAACCAAGATACCATAGAATTTCATGGTAAGTTGCTATAATGTTTCTCCTCTTAATTTTTAGGATGATCCGTTTAAGAATAAAGCCTTGATGTTTACCAATAATACACAAGAATTGCATACAGACCCATTCCAGTCAGAAGATCCGTTCAAATCTGATCCATTTAAGGGAGCAGACCCTTTCAAAGGCAGTAAGTGACCAGTGGCTTACCTGAGACCTTGAAGACCAGTTGTTGAGTAAATTATATTTTCACAAACTTTATCATCTCGCTAAATAGAGGATAAAACAAATGGTTTTTCTATTCTGCATAGGTGACCCATTCCAGCATGATCCTTTTGCAGAACAGCCACCTGCTCCAGCAGGTAATAGCCCTTTTGATGACAGGACAGATGTGATATAAACAATTTGTAGCCAAACACAAAGATTTCTAAGCTCTGGTGTCAGATTTTTGGTTTGCATGTGAGAACTTAAAAACTTGGCAGCGTGTGCCTTCAGGATCAGTATGTTAATAGCATGCATGTCAGTCTTTATTAAGTTCGTAACTTTAATAGAAACATTTACTTGGTCAAACTTAGTTAACAGCCTGTTTAGAGAGGTATCTGGGAGTTTATCAGGTTTACCAAAGCATTGCTTGTTTTTATAAGAAAAATTAAAGCAGTGAGTATTGGTCAAATAGAGAATGGTTCACTGTGGACACACTAGGTGCTACATTCTGTTTACCTTTTCGAACACCTTCTAGATCCGTTTGGAGGTGATCCGTTTAAGGAAAGCGACCCATTTCGTAGTTCTGCCCCTGAGGATTTCTTCAAGAAACCCGTGAAGAGTGACCCGTTTACCTCAGATCCATTCACAAAACCCCCTGCTTTACCCTCAAAGGTCAGTAATTTTTACGTCTACACATAACAGATTTCTTTACTGTTGACAAGTTTATTGTCTGATAGCTAAAAGAACAAAATACCACTAAATACTTTGCTCCTGACTGATGAAAGATTGTTAATTTTGTTCTTAAAATTCAGTATGGATTGTTAAGGCAATCAGCAGTTTGTTCTTTCCAGTTCTGTGATAATGATGCATATTCACCACGAAAATGCAGTTAGGTGGAATTTTTTTTTCTCTGTTGGGAGTTTCAACCTACCAGCACCCACTCGTTCACACCATTACCTCCATCCCATCGATGTTTCTATTTGTGCAGTCACGTAGTGAATCAGTTGATTTTATTCTACTATAAGTCCACTGAACAGAGTGGTCTGAAATTTGAAATAATTTGTCTTAAAGTATGAGATTTTGATATGCATAAAAATACAAGTGCACAGTACAGCAGAACAGTAATTGTGTGTATCTGTTCTTTTTAGCCTGACCCTTTTGAAAGCAGCGATCCTTTTACGTCTTCCAGTATCTCTTCAAAAGGTCCAGGTAAGGCAAAAAAAATTTCTCCTGAGGATTAGTAAGGAGGTATCTCCTTATTAAAGAAGAATCAAATGTAAAAGTTGAGAATAAAGAAAATGTCTTGGCAAGTATCATTGTGGTCCTGTTATGAACATAAAGTCTTCATGTAGACTATATACTTCACTCTTTTATTTTACTTTTTTTCCTCCAAACAGCTGGTAGGAAACCCACTGTTTTATAGAACTCTCTTTTAACATCTCATCCCAGGTCAAAGTGCGAGTGTTTTTTAATCACTTGCCTAGTTTTGTACTTCATTGGCACAGAGTCGTTCTTCATAATTCTTAAGTATTATTTTAATTTTTTTGGTTTTTTCCTGTATCTGTTTCAGATCCATTTGGAACACTGGATCCGTTTGGAAGTGGTGCTTTCAGTAGTGGTGAGGGATTTGCAGACTTCAGTCAGATGTCAAAGGTAAGGGTTACAAAGAAAGCAACTGTCCTTTTAAAAAATTTACGTACAATTACCTTTTTTAAAGGCTGTGAGATAATTTGTAACTCTTCAGCTGACAACACATTTCTGTTATTTTTTTCCGTTCAGTCTCAGCAGTTACTTAGCAAAGCATTTTCCATCCAGCTCAGATACTGCAAAGTCTTACCAAGACTGGTAGAGTCAGCAGGGATACATCAGTGTTTCACAAACATTTTCAAATGCCAGAGGAGTAAAAGAAATAACTTCTAGTTTTTACTTGTCAGAAAAGGTAGTGTTCCAGATATTAATGTATCTCAGTGTCCCACCTTCCTCTAAGTCCTGACGTCTGCTTTTTGGATATTTCATCTCTCATGGTATCCCACCGTGTACTTAAACTTCTCGATGAGGACAGGGAACAGGAGGCAGGTGGAAAATGTGGTGTGCTGGCATTTCACAGCTCTTAACAGGATTGCTGTTGCCTTGATTTCTCGATGTAAACTGAGTAGATGGAGTACTTCAGCCAGAACCAGTCCTTACCTCCTCACCTGGGTCAGTCGCAGTCTGAGATGGAGTTTGGAATTTACAGTTGCCCAACTTTTTACACTTAGTTCCGCAATAACACTTGAAAATTTTAGAGTAAATGTTAACAAAAAATAGATTATCGTATCACTTTGACTAATTGAACTTCTTGTATTTTTTTTCTAACTTTTCTTACTGATTTGAGGGGGGGGGGTTAGCTCTCCGCTAGGTGGCAGCAGCCTTCACAAATACCGATGTCTTTGGCTGGAGTTAGGAGTTTCGGTGGAGGTCCCTCTGCAAGCTTTAGCTTTGCCTGCAAAACCCCTCTTTCTTCATTTCAAGATGATAAATTTCCCTGCATGTCCTCTTTTTTGGTGCCTTTTTAAATCAATGGGAGTGTCCTTCACAAGAACCAGCTAAATATAAGAAAGATTAAAAATTATGGGTTTGGAATTTTCCCTGAGCTTTTACAAAAAAGACTGATAACTGTGTAGTTTAAGAAAAGCTTGGGGAAAAGCTATCTGTTCTGCAGACTGCCATGTTTTTCCAGTTTCTATCACGGTTCTGTTTATCAGAGTGAAGGCTGGACTGCACTATGACCGTTCACTGCCAAATAGGCCAAAGTAGAGTTTTACTTCCCTTTACTTTTCTCGTCAGCTTTTTACTAGGGCTAAAAGTTGCAGAAGTACTTAAGTGGTTAAGAGCATAAGTACTTTTGTGTGTAATGAGATCCTAGCACCTCTGTCAGTGGGTGGTAGCCTCTTGCACCACTGACACCAATTCTGTAATTCTGTCCTCATTTTTTGAAGTTAATGCTTTTACTTGAGTTAACTTGTCACCTTTGTGAAACAACAGAAACTCTACAGTGTGCTTACATTATTTTTCTTTTCTTTTTTTCTTACCTAGTCAGTAGCTTCAGACCCCTTCACCTCCTCTTTTGGAGGAGTGGGATTCTCAGATGACCCTTTCAAAAGCAAATCAGACACACCAGCATTACCACCGAAGAAAAATATCCCTCCACGACCCAAGCCACCCAGTGGTAAGGAGGTTTTCTTTTTTTTTTTAATAGCCAGTTCCCCCAGTTTTCTGTATATTATTGCATGCAGGGACAAGCTGACAGTCTTCTAGGTCATTGTCTTATATTTTAACGTTGGAGGAAGGTATGAGATTATCAGTAAATGGTCAGGAATTGTCAGTAAACCAGACTGGAAAACAGATAATTAGGGAGTTGTATGACAGATCTGAAAAATCACTTATGATGGGGGGAAAAAAAAAATTGTCTTTTCCAAGTAGGCAACAAATGACATCAGTAAATGGCACCTTCAAAATAAACAAGAGATTTGGTTTTATACAGTACTCTAAATTGAAGAATTTTTTTGTTTTGGCCAGAGAATATGCAGAATGTGAAAAATTTTAAATGGGCTTAAAAAAGAACTAGATAAGTCTCAGAAGAAAAATTCAACTGGAATGTCAGAGTTTACCAAAAGCCCAAGTCCTCTCTCTGGCTCCTGTGTTGCTGAATGTCTGCAAGTAGTCTGAAGCATGGCTGTGTCTGCCTTGTTTTGATGTTCCTCCTGAGGCATCTGCCAGTAGATTCTGACAAGAGCAGGGTGCAGGGCTGGACAGACCTGACCTGATCTGTCTGGCTGTGATCACTCCTGGGTTCATGCGTTGCTGCAGTAATTAAATATAAACCACTTTCTGAGTATACGGCTTGTTCCTGCTTCAAGTCCATTACATATGGAAATTCTTAGAGATGTAGTAATCTCCTGAACTGAAAATAAGATCTCTCTTAATGGAGATTGAACTTCTACTTGTTCCCCCTCCCTAGGGTTGATTTTCAAAATATTCAGATACCGGTGAAACTGTTTTAAGAACTGAAGCCACTTAGAGCTGTTAGTTTCAAGTCTCCTTTTAACAGCAGTTGTATAGTTCAGTTAATACTAGCAGTGAGTGCTTAGTTGGCTCAAAAAAAAAAAAAAGCTGGATTCTGCTTATGAATAGGCACATAATTTTGCACCAGACGTGTGGGTCAATAGCTGGTGTTCTCCTGTACACACTAACAATATTGGGAAGCATAACACAAAGAAAGCAGATCCCTTATTAATGCCTCCCTGATTAAATATGTGGATTGTCTGCCTTTCTGCTGTTACATTTTGGAGCAAAGCATGCACCCTGCACCCATCCTGTTTGTAACAGGTATTGTTGATCTGGTTTTGCAAACCAGTTATGCTAGAACTAGCCCTTGGATAAGGTGAAAAGTACTTTCTGTTACTGGAGTATCCTGAAGATGTCGTTAACTGTCCCATAGACTGATCCAAGGTTTGGAAAATCTTCTTTAGTACAGCAGATTTACAAGCAGGCCACTGCAGCAGCATTAGTTTGTTCCTATTACTGTGATTTCATTGCTCAGGAGATGATGATGCACACTAAAAAACCTGAAATCAGATTATGAGGTTCTGTGTAGGTGAGGATTCATTACATTTGTCAGGAAATGCTCGAGGATTGTGGAAAAGTTCTTGAAGCAGCCTGTTCCGTGCTTTGTTATTCTGCTGCTGAGGTACTAGAGAGCCTTCAGTAATGTAAAAACCCGTACCCATAGTAGGTAATGCTGACAAATATCAGCTAATAGGACACAAATTAATAAAAGCAGAAATACAAGAGGTGAAGGTAATCTTACATGCCATTGTGAATGACGTTGTGTTTCTTTCTTTGTTTGATTTTCAAGGAAAGCATATAAGCAACCATCTTTTTAAGAAATGTCTACAGAAAATAATTCAGTGTTTAAAGGCCCTATATAAACTTGAATGAGTCAAACAAATACTCAATATACCTATATTATCTCTTTCATGTGGTTTCTTGCTGTTTCTTGTTTGAAACATGATTATTCCTAGCAAATACAGTGTAATAGTAGCAGCAAAGATGAGAAATAAATGCCCTAGGATTGATTCACCTACATGGGGTTTTTTTTTTATTTATATCCCTTCACTCCTTCTTTTGTACATATTGAGGAATTTTGAGGAAGGTTTTGCTTTAATAATTTGTTTTTAATTTAGACGTGTGCACTCAGCCTTTAATCAGTCTTTTAAAAAAATTGTTTAAATGTGTGCTTTCCCCTCTTCTTAGGAGACACAGTATTTGTAAGGTTCCGCTGCTCTACCAAAAGCAAATGTTGTTATGATAAAATAGGCTCAGGAGGAAACAAAGCAGAGGTTTTTTTAAAGCAAACGAGCCTCGTGCTTATGCAGTTACACTCCTCCCTTCCTTCCACAACTAAGGCAATCTTCAGTGGTTACTTGAAGCATGAGAAATTATATAGTAATAAACTGCGATTCTAGCAAGAGATACAGGCGTGCAAGTGTGCGTTAGAAATGGGAACGCTGCTCAGAAAACAAACAACAGACAAGAAACTTCCGTTGTTTCTTACCTTTCTCATTGGTCTGTTTAATTAAAAAACAAGTAGGTGATAAAGATCTCACTGAAGGATGAATAAATGCTCGTTATTACCAGACAAATCTATAGTTTGCCTTTCTGTTCCCAGCTCACATTCTTTTTAGTAAAACTGTTCTTTCTGTTGGGGGCAGATATTTAATATTGAAAAGCACTTCTCTGGTTTGCTTGTGTTCTCTTAGCCAGGTGCAGTGAAGATCTGATCTAAAGCTTTACTCGTCTTCAGCGCTCTACAGTCAAGTAGAAAATACTAACAGATATTTCTGCAGAGCATTGAAAGCTGCCTGATCTCCCAGGTAGCTGTTGATAGGGGAAACTAGCAAAATCCACCAGGGCTTGTTCCTAATTCAGTGCTTTCGTAGATGCAAAGTTTTTGAGGAGTTCTGTGACATGCAAGCATTGTCTGATCAAACCACTGGGATGTTGCAGGGTGTCCTGGATGGTCAGGCTGTGACCAAAGTGTGCCCCAGTTCCCATCTTGCCCCGTGTCTGTTTTCTCCAGAGGAGTGAGGAGATGTGCAGCAGATCTCGCTTCTTGAAGACAAAGGCAGAGCAAACCTTTGGAACGGAGCATGGGGCTAGCACTTGAGACAGTAGCCTCTGTTTGCCAGTTAGTGGTGATCTGATCAAAAGGCTTCAGATGCACCTGGAAAAACCTGTAAAAGGAGTGTGTAGTTTAGCTTAGCTGCTCTCCTGTAAAGGCTCTGGAGGTGGCCTTCATACCGTGCTTGAGGGAACTTCTCTGCTGCTGCCAGCTTTGTCAGTAGCAGGACTGCAGTGGGTCATCGTTGTCTGGCCTTATAAATCCTGACCTATTTGCTGGCTGCTTGTAAAGTGAAGACTGGTTGGCTGGTTTGATTGGTTGGTTTGTTTTTTAGTTGGTGTGTGTTTGTTTTCCAAAGCTTGGACATTGAGAAGCAGCTGTGATCTGCTGACTGTGTAGCAGATGCTTCAGTTCCCAGCTGTTTGGTTGTTACTGTCTGGCAGGGATAGGCGCACGCTTACCGTGTGAACACGGATTAGGCACCCTGCAGATCCGTATCTTTCCCTTCTCAAAAACTAAGGTTAAGAGAGGGGATGGCAACCATGAACTTGTTTCCTTAAAGTTGTATCTTAGCCTGCATCTCAGGCTTACACTTGTTCTGTTCTTCGTAAGTCACGATCCTTCTTTCTCACTCTGTTTTGAACCAAGCCTTTGAAGATCTTTCAGATGTTACAGAGTTTTAAACTGTCGTTTGCTTGGTCCAAGAGAAATCTCATGTTTGTTTTTCTGATTAAGTGCTCTACTGTGTTTTTTCAGTATAACTATTTCAAGGTAAAGTGCAGAATCTTTAAAGAGAATTGGAGGAAGGCTAATGAATCAGTGAATAAAACCAGATAATGACAAGGAGAAGGTGTTTCAGAAGCAAGCTGGGATACCAGTGTACATCAAAGCTCCAACATATCTGTTACATGCAAAGATTTGAAAAATCACTATCTCTCTCCCTTAACTGGTTTAAGATTCTCTTTTTAAGTTGAGGAACATCAGCTAAGAAAAAGCTCTTTAGCTCTTCTGACTAGACTGTTCTAATAAAAATCCCCAAGGGATTATGCACGTGTTCTTTCTCCTCAGGGATGCATTCATAGCCTGTGAAGTTCCTGATGGACATTAGGGTTCCTACAGCTCCCCTGGACTTGGCTTAAGTAATTTGATCTTCACCAAGTGGTACTGGAGAGCTTGAAGGTTTCTTCAGACAGAAGTGGAAGGTTTTCGATATTTATTGATGCTGTAGCTTGGATAATGCTCAAAAAGCACCGGAAATTATCCAGATATAAACAGGCCTGTGCTTTGGATAATGAGCTATGATAAATGGACAACAAGACAATTATTTATATTAACAAAATTAATAGTAGTGTCTATTGACATACTCAAGCAAAGGTGCCTTGTGACAGAGATCTAAATTCTAGTGCACATTGTTTTCTCAAGCTGTCCTAGAACATAGCTAAGTTCTGTAGATTTGTAAGTACATTTTGTTTTCTGTCATAGAGAATTCCCTGTAACGTTTAGCTCTACTGAACTTCTTGTCCCTTTATATTTCTTACACTAGTTCTTCGTTTTGTAGGACTTTTGTGTAATTAAGAATAAAAAAGTCTGAAAGAGCTGATACACTGAAACCTGTCAGTTAAAATGGTTTTTCTAGGTTCTCACAGATTAACAATTATGTTTTCTGCCGTGAGCTGCAGATTTAAATCAGTCAGAGTTCACCGCTAACTAGTTTCTAGGTAAAAGTTGTTGATTACAAAAAGAGAGAAACAGATTTTTTTTCTCTTTTTTTCTTTTTTTTTTTAAAGTACAGGAAGTTGCTGTGTGGGTGTCAGTGATTGGGTTATAAGTAAAATTCAATGCTCTAGTGCTTTGATCGTGGGACCTACTGCTTCTGCCCCACCCTTACCACTTCCTTTAAGTGCAGCACCATGCATTCCACATTGCGGTTATAACAGTACTGTTAACCAGTGATATTAGTGGAAGAACCTTCACCACTAACCAGTGTGTAACCTTCAACCTCTCCTAAATTTTTATTGCTTGCTTATAGCGGTTTTGACCTCCTTAACCTTGAAAGAATATAAAAATCGTAAAAAAGCAGGAAGAAAACATACTTTCCAATTTCAATGTGCTTTCTTCTCGCAATGATTATTTAATAAAACCAATTATTTTTATCACACTAGCTTTTCTTAGCTTGTGTAAATGTTACAATTTATATTAAATATATTAGTGGCTAATAAAAGTGGTGGGTATTGTATTAATAGTGAACTTTTTCAGTGGTAATGTACTTTTAAAAATGCAGTTTTTCTTTGGGATACCAATCCATAAATAGCAGAAAAATACTATGTAACTTGGAATTCAAAGGAATACTGGGAAGTTATTCCAGCCTGCACACAATGAGCTTGTCAAGAGTTTTGGCTTTGTTTGTTGTTCCATTTGTTCTTTGTAGCTCTTATAAATTGGCATTTCAGAGGTTAGTGGTTAACACCTCTATCTTTGAGTTCAGAACTCCGTTCCCACATTGTTTTTACGACTGGTCGTGTTTTTGAAATGTCAAAATATTGGAAAAAGTCTTGAGAAGACAAAACAGGGGACTAACCAGCCAGCCCTTGAATTAGGAAGCACAGTTTTGATCACTCAGAGATGCCTGGCTTGTGTGGAGCCCCAGAAGTCCTCGCTGTGAGCACAAGAGTTTACACAGTATTTAATAGGAGTGACTAGAAATTATCAAATAATAGTAATGATGTTATTGATAGTAAGTTTAACCAGACAAGGTGTTAGCGTTCAGTATTTTTTACCAAATCACAAACTGCAAAACTGCTAGAGGTATTTTGCTGTCCCACCGGTGAAGTCAGAAAAGGTCCCTGCTGACTTAAGCTAAATCTGACTGACCGAGTCCAGGACTGACCGAGTCCTGCCGTTTGGCAGATAAAGGGAAATTGTAGCTGAGCCTGTTGATGGCTTAACAAATAGGAAAAGGGGTCAGGGCTTGAAGATCTGTTCAAGATCTGTGAAGATCTTCAGAATCTTAATATTTGATGGAAGTAGTCTGAAGACTTGTAGCTGTGATGCGTGTTGTAATCCATCATCTACAGAAATAATAATTCCCTGGTTTTGGGTGAGGATTCTTTGCACTTTCCTCACAAGTGTGGTTGCAGGAGGAGATTGCTGTCAGCCCCAAAGAAGATAGAAATGCAAGAAAAGTTAACAGCCAACTCACAGAACAGTATTCTGATCCTATGGTGGATGGACCTTAGGAGGTAAATTTAAGATAGATTTGCCCACTTAAGTGCTCAGGATTAAGAATTAATACTGAAAGAAAATACTCTGAAGGCAGTTTGCCTTCAGAGCTTCAGTGTGTGGGTACCCAGGTGGAGTATGCACACATATTCCAGGCTTGCCTGGACCAGGATTATCTAACTGGAAGCTTCTGAGCTAGATTCACTTTGTGGGACGTTTTTTGCATCCCTGAACCCTTTTAGGTGCCTCTTACTACTGCTGTGCATGATCAGATGCTTCATGTTGTCAGCCACCACTGTGCCTGCACAAATCAGAAGGGCAATGCAGGCAGCTCACGGAAAGGCAGTGTTTGTACAGCCCTGTTCTGCTGCTGTCTTCCTTTGTATTTGATGCTTCCTCCTGCTTTGTGTCAATGATAAATATAGTTCTTTTTCGTATGTGTCACTTCTCTAAATTTAAGGCATTTTATGGTTTGACTGTTTTTACCATTTTAGACTTATTTTTCATCTATAAAGCAGTGCAAGAGCACTTTAACCTCATATTGACAGTTGTCAGTGAGGAAGAAAGAGCACAGATCTTTGCTGCTTTCTGAACTGGGCATATGAATGTTTTTAGGAGTGTTTGTGTGCCTATACTGTGTTTTCAGTGTCTCAATTAGATGAAAATTAAGAGTTCACAGTTTGTTCAGTATCTTGCTCAAAAAACATGCAAACCAAAGCCTGAATGCTCTGTTGTGTGCATTCAATTATTTGATTTCCTGAAAGAGAAATGAATACTTACTGTTTAAACTCATCACATTTTTGTGGCCATTCTTTGTGACCTGCACCATGTGCAATGTCCCCAGGATATGAAGTTACTGAGAAATTTACTCTTAAGTATAAGGGATGTAATCAGGAGGTACGAACAAAAGGAAGAATTGTATTAATCAGGAAAAAAAAATGTAAAATAACTCCCTTGCATTTATTTGCACAGGCATATTCAAGTTGTGGAGATCAATCGTTTGGTCTAGAGGAGAGTAGAGTTCTGATCTTCATTCGTTGCGCGGTCACAGGAGCACGGGAGTGTCCTGTTTATTTCTCAGTGGTACCACACACCTGTTTCCTCAGAGCTTCTTGGGTACCCAAGGTTATTCACAAGCAGCGCAGTGCCTGTTTACCTTTATTTTTTTGTCCTCATCTGCAGCCGAGAGTGAAAAATTCAGCCTCAAAGTTTGACTGACAGGAAAACTTTTTTTATTTTTCATGCCTTCTAGAAAACCTGACGGTTGCGTTAGAGCACAGGCATCCCTGGTTGAGTAGGATAAATGACTCATGGGTGGAGCACCTGCCCAGCCACAAACTAAAAATTCCATTCACGCTCTGATTCTGTTGTTTATGCTGATCTCTCACAGAAAAGATATTTCAGTATCGATTGTTGAAAGAGGTTGTTCAGAATCTGTTTCAGAACAAATGTTAGGCTGCATGTGTAACGATTTCTCTAACCTCACCTTTCGAGACACTTGTAGTTTTCAGAGTATTTCTCTTAAGCTAAAATTTTCAGAGTTATGGGAGAGTTATGGGTTAGCTCAAGGTGCAAATTTTGCAAATATTAAGCAAAACCAGTTTCGATATTTTTTTTGCATAGGAAAAATTCTTCCTTCTGTTACTAAAGATACATGTTGTGATTTTGTGCAAAGAGCTTTATCACCAAACAGTTGGGTTTGAAATACAGTGCAGAAATAGCTCCTGTTGAGCACAAACACCCTTGAGTATTCTGCAGAAAATTGCTTTGAATTTAACTAACCTTCAAGCGCATTTTGAAAACTAGCAATGATTTTTCTAATGAGTTCCTAAAGTTCACACTTTATGAAAGCTTTGTTCTGCATCAGTGGCAGAGCTAGATAATTTAACAGCAAGGTAAAAAAACACAGTGAGTTAGGAATGGCACATAAATCTGGTGAAGGGCCAAGAGAAAGATGTGCTGGGGGCACCTTACGTGCTGGCCAGGCTCCGAAGTTTTCCAGAGTAACACTTTCTCTGCCGTGTGAAAGATGTGAGAGGTAGGAACCCTGCTGTTACATGTTGGAGGATAATCACAGGTATGGACTTAACTCACGCTGCCAGTACTTATCCTTTGTAGCACGACTCTGACTTCTCAAAGCCTATTTTTCACTTTAGAAAGTTTCCTGGAAAGGAGTGTGCTTGTTTAGTGAAAGTTTAAACTCGTGTCATCTCAGCTCTGCCCTGTTTGCCTGTGAGCGTGCATCATCCAGTCTTGAAACACACAAAAACGTGCTGCTTCTGATAATTCAGTAAGATGCTCTTTTAAGCAGAAAATTAGGACTGTTGTTGAAACACAGAATGTAGAGAAAACTATAAATGTTTCACTTCATTGTTTTATTGTCTATGTCTTGTAATTCAGCGAGACACATTCTGTAATTGTGTCCTGCCAGTGAGATGATATTTGCCTTGAACTCTAGATCTCAAAGCCTGAAGTTTGCTGTGGGGTATGAAATTAGATAAACCCTTCGTATGGGTGGAGTTCACTACAAGTTAGCAGCATTTGCTGTGGTAAACCATTTTGTTCAGCATCTCTTTTTGCTGAAGTGAGCCCTCGGTGTGGTTTGGGTGCACCACTTGGGTAACTGCTGAAACTGCTGTGGTTTCAGAATAGGACCTGTTTTGCTTTTTTCTGAACTTTTTTCCCCTGAAACTATTAGCAGAAAAATCAAATAAGTAAGGGTTACAACTGTTTGCCTGCACTTTCGTATTGCCATACCTCAAAAATGATGAACGGTATGGTGTAAAAAGGTGACATTTTCCAGTGAGCGTAAGATTCATGCCCTCTCAGTTACTGCTAAGAGTGCATTTTGCAATACTACGATTTTACCCATGCCCTTCGGTTCAGTTGGTGACTTTTTAATGTGGTTTGGGTATTTTTGCTTTACATTATGGAAGTGCTGTACCCATATTGTTGACATACCAAACACAGGAATACAAAAATCTTTGTGTACTGAAGTCTACGCTTACTGCACTGGGAGACTCGCACTTGCTGCAAGCCAGCAAGGATGTCAGAAAGATAATTCTGGTGGTGTTATTACTAATTTGTGGCATCTAAATGAGTAAATTTGAACATCTAACTGAACCAAACAAGCTTCTGCCAGGCCTCAAAACCTTCTCTGCTGAGAGTGGCAGGATAAAACAAACTGTAAGCGATGTAGGAAGCGTAGTGAAAGAGGGCTCGTTGAGGGCTCTGTCGTGACGGCCAGGATTGGCGTACTCAGCCTGGGCACTGCCCTTAAGACTGCTCTGCAAAAAAGAAGCCTGATTTTATAAGGGTTTCCCTCTTTCACCTCTTCTTCAAAATAACAAAATTATACCCTGTGCTATTCTTCAGCATGTAAAAATCTGAAGAAAATGGCATTCAGGACACAAAATGAAAATTTTCAATATTATTAGCAGTAACTGTAGTATTCATGGTGACATTTCCTTTACAGCAGAGTTTTTTTGTGATCCGTTGTGAAGATGAAGCATGAGAAACTCTGATGCTCGTTGTGTATGTTCCGAAACCACTAGGGACGTCGTGCAAAAACATTAAACAGGCCACCTACTAAAAACAGGTTTGCTGAGCAAATACGTTGCAAACCCTGTGTTTGTATTAACAGTCACCCACTCCACAAAGTGGTTTCAGCAACAGAAGATTTAACCAAAGAAAAGGGCAGCTTAAAATGGGTCATTTTTGCCTCTGTCAGTTAAAATTGGTTTGGGGCAGCATAGAGTGAGGGATACTAGGGGGGATTTGCTTGCTACTAACTGGCAATAGAGGAAGGAGAAAAAGATGTAGAGGACTCTTGTTCTGCCTTGACCTTAAATTAGAAGTGCAGATACTTCAATTCTTGTTGTAATTTAAAATAATTTTAAGTAAATTAAAATAATTTAAAATAATTTGCTCTTTTATCTGGAGAAGTACATACAGAATGCTGAGTTACTAATCTCTTACCAGGTTTGCTTAGTTCCCTAACACTGCGTAACTGCAACTAAAGGTGAGGTCTCCTGAAGGCCACGGTGATGAGCGGGATGGAAGTGCACCACTCCATTTCAGAGAGCAAGACGTTGGTAGGACAGGCAGTTGGAAACTGTGGTGAAGGAGGGGTCCATGCTTGTGGGGAGAGCAAATGCTGTTGGTATTTCCTGTGTATTTTGTCACTTCCTTCCATGAAGGACAAATCACTGGTCTGATCTGCCTGTCTTTAGAAGTCCCACGTGTGGTTGCTTGGATGGGGATCCGTATGTCCTTGCCACATCTGTTAACCGGGATGGAGCAGGTACTGGGCTGTGTAAATAGTACTGGAGTGAACTTTAAGAGATGTAGTTTATCCACCGGCTTCAAGGCAGCTAAACCAATGTGATATCTAGAAACTGTATCTTAACCTCATGGACGTGATGATGGAATGCAACGAGTTCCCTAGGCAGTCTCGAGTATTCTTAATTTTAAAAACGTTACAGATTGTCTGATGTAAATCTCTCTTGGTAAAATCTAGATCCATTAGCCTTTTTCTCGATGGAAGGCTTGCCTACAGCGCTATGATCAGGTTCCCCTTGAATATTCTGAAGACTGAACATACCCAGTTATATCTCCTACTGCACGTGCCTGGTTTTCCTTGCCGCCTCCTCTCTGCTTATTCAGCTGTGGACTTTCTGGTGTTGCATTTTCCCTGAAGCAGTGCCTGCAAGTGGTCACAGTGTTGCATCTGAGGCCCAAGTGTGATGTTAGCACTGAGAGAAGAGTCTGCATGGTTCCTTCAGCTGCCCTGTAGATCTGTGCCTGGCTGTGTGAGGACCGTAGGCCCCTGCACCCCGTGCGGTCATTAGGACACCGGTGCGGAGCCTGCGGATGGTAGAGGGCTCCAGTTCTGGCAAGCTGAGCGCAGGGAAGATGGACTTTTGGCTGGCCCCTGGGATGGGAGAGGCTGAGCTGTGGTTTAATGGCAGGTGAAGACAGGCTGCTAGGTAGGTTATTTATTTAGTACAAGGTTGCTGATCTTTATTTCTCTTCTTTGACAAATGACGATTATGACAGATTTGGGCAGATACTGTCCAGTGTATGCAGTTCATGAGCTCCTACCAAAGTCCTTTCTTAAAATGTCTTAGACATGCCAGGAACATGCTCTGAAATGTGGGGTTCTGACTCCGTTTCGCTGTGCTTTGCTAGTATGTGTATCCTGATGTGAATAAATAAGATTCCTATTAAATTATAGTTCAAAGAATTGGAGGTTTCAAAAAATACAGCGTTATTAATGCAAATAATGTGTGTAATTCAGGTTGTTATGCAGGAAGTTTGCAGGGGTTTGCATTGTCCGTGGTAAGTAACTTCTCTTTTTCTCCTTTTGTTTTTTGTTGTTTGTTTGTTTGTTGTTTTTTCCTAAACTTTCCAGGTAAAAGTACTCCTGTAAGCCACCTTGGGTCTTCAGATTTTCCCAAGCCCCATGATCCATTCCAGCCATTTGGGGCTGACAGCAGTGACCCGTTTCAAAGTAAAAAGGGGTTTGGGGACCCATTTAGTGGAAAAGATCCATTTGCTCCCTCCTCTTCAAGTAAAACTTCTAAAGACTCTTCCTTGGGGTTTGCAGACTTCAGCTCTGTAAGTTAAGTTCATTGTCTCTGAGCAAACCACTTTCTGCTCTGCTTGCAGCAATCTCTTGGGTTTTTGTTTTAACTGCAAACCTACTGTTCACTGGCTTCTGTCTCTCAGTACCTTCATGCTGTCCTCATTGTTTTTGTATTAATATTTCTGTAATAAAAAGGCATTATTTCAATAAAAAAGAAGTTTCATACTAAATTTTAAAGGGTTTACTTGCATTTAAATTATTTTAGCACAGTGTGCCTTTACTCACCAATTTTTTTGTAGCAGACTCTGTGTATTGTTTTTGTTGCATGGAGGCGATTTTGTAAACTGATTTTTGGGGAGCCAATGATGTAAAGATTCAAACCAATTGTTGAAAACGTTGATATAGCGATTTCACTATATCCTGAGAAGTGAATCCTTGAAGGGAAGGATTCCATGAAGTATTTGTAACTGTTTGTAACAAGTTCTGACAATCCTGTCGCACTGTTTGCTGTATATGATGGAATGTTGTCATAAGGATCCATATACGAGACAGAGATTGGAAATCTAGCTGTTGAATTTTGTTCTAGTTCCTGATGTTGTAGAAAAGCCCTTGTTAAACAAAGAACACGAAAATGTTTTGTAGAACCGATACAAAACATCCATAGTGCACTCCAAAAGACAGCATCAGAAAGTTTGAAAGCAAAGCCAAGTACCCACTCGTTAAAAAATATCAGGGTTCCTAAAAGCCTGGCTTTGTTTTTAGTGTGGCAGGTATGATACTGAGTTGGAAATCATTGTAAATGTAGTAGTAGTGTGGTTCTTGCTGCTTCCATGAGTAGATAGAAATCTGTTCCACCCACAGCCTTGGGCTTCTTCCTCCTTTCATGTGTTTTTGTTCTGTCACATTGCCATGCAGTACAGTTGCCAACTTAATCTGTTATTAACTCCGATGGACACAGCGCAGTGTTCAACAAGTGGAGATCTTTCAGCTGAATCTTTCAGGTTGCTTATTTTTAATGTTTTTTCCCCCCAGTTACTAGTTAATAGTAAATGTGTATCACTTTCCTATTTGATATTGTTAGCTGAGGCCATCTGTGCATACTTTTAGCTGGCCTCAGCGCTTTAATTTATCGATGATACTGAAGATGTCCAAGTTCAAGACCCGATGTATGCTTTACCACAGTTAGTACTAGCCTGTTGAATTTGCACAGTTAAATTCTGTGATTGTATACACAATGGTGACATTCTTAATAAAAATAAGACGCAAAACTTGCTTTATCTGAAATTTCTTGAACCACATCTAATTTCTTCCTTGACTGAAAGACAAATAATGGAATGGAATGACCGGTACCCAGCTATTGTTCTTCTTACAGACTGCATTTCTGAAGTTAACAGTGTGGCTTACGCTGAGTGGTTGTACCAAATGATTAACCAAAATCTCTGATCCCCATCTGAGTGGGTGCTCTAGTGTTAAATTCGCTGTGCCACCAGGTTTCCAGGAGGTGAGATTAACTTCAGAAGATAAGGAAAATGTAGGGAAAATGAGATCTTAAGGAGCTGCCACTTATAATTACTGCTAGGTGGCACTTCATCCAATGAAATTAATTTTTAATTGGTTTTGTGAATTGCTTTCTATTGCGGTAAGAGGAAAAAAAAGTGTTGACTGAAAAGCGAGAGGCTTGTGCCTCTGTTCCTACCAGGATATTTTTGCTTGTCTGTAACACAGTTATGTTGCCACACTTGGTAATTCCTAATCCTTCTCCGTGAAGTCTGAAGTGTGCTAGGTACCTTGTAATCAACAAAAATATTGTGCCTGTCTTTGCCTAATATCTGGGACACTTTGGTCATTGTGGAAACTAAAAGCAGTTTCACTTACAGAAGGTCTTGACACACGATTTTGCTCCATGGAATCTGAGAGCAGAATAGAACTGCGTAGGTTTGAGTGATCACATAACCTCATTTTTAATTGGAACTCGTTACTGTTGTAAATAAGGAACATGAGGACCTCACCAGATTCTAGAAGCGCTTTTTTTTGAGACGCTGGCAGTTAATGCACAGAGTTTAAGTATATTCATTGCATTCTTGACTCTTGCACTGGCATTAAATACAACTCTGGAACAAAACAAAGTCTTTTGGTAGCTCGTATTTCAGGTATTTCTAGGTTCAAGCTTCAGTTTACAGAACAAGAGAAACAGTCTTTCCACCAACAGAAAGTATTTGCATTTCCAAGAAACAGAGCTTGGAACTAAACTGAAATTTTTCTTTTAATATAATCTGGTAATTTAGTAAACACCAGTCAGCGCAGCTTTTTGTGAATTTGATTAGTCTCACCGCAGTCTCCTGGTTTCCTCATTTTTGCCTTGAGTCTCACTGTACTTCTGAAAAAGGAAAAAAAAAAAAGGTTTTTAGAGAAATGACAGATATGTGATACATATTTATAGACTTCTTGAAACCTGGACATATGCAAAAAAAATTGTTACGGTGTTAAATGGCTTGTAATTGCTTTACATTACCTTTTGGTGGTAAGCTGTGCAGCAATCCATGGCATGGTGAACTTTTGTGTATTTTGCTGTCTAATGGTCAGAGCTTCTGAAAATTTAACTTGATGCTAACCGTTTGTAAGAAGGCATACCCGGATTTGTGGATTTGTTTCCAGTGAATCACTTGCCTATTTTTCCTTTTTTTTTTTTTTTTTTTTTTCATTTACTCAGCACTTTTAACCACAAAACTATAACTTGTGTACCATAAACAAGTCATAATTGGGACTCTCATAGGCTTTGGAAGACTTATCCTAAGATGTAAGCTATAGAAGTAAAACTGTTTTTTCAACTTTTTTTTAAAAAAAAAAGACACCCCAGAGGGTTTGACCAAAGCTTATTGTATTTCTGGAAATAGTAACTTATTCTCCATCCCAGCTATACGATCTTTTTGAATTCTTGGAAAAAGTGAAGTCCTACTTCCGTTTGAGCCCATCTTTACTGTGTCTTGAAAAAAAAAATCTATTTAAAAATCTTTGAGTTTTTTAAATTGTACCTGTCAGCTAACATTATTTAAGTGAGTAATTATAGTAGGTTTTCTTCATTTTAAAAGGAAAAGATCATAAAACATGTGGCACTTTTATTGTATTTCAGTAACATTTAATGCAAAGGTCCTCATCTAAATTTTTATAGCAGCAAAAGAGGGGTATTGTTTGAAGAAAAGTAATTTTTAAATAATCCTCTTTTTTGCATCAGATAATCAGAAAAAATCATATTGGGAGAAATAAAATGAGGAATTTTGAGCATCCAGAAGCACGTAGATAAAGGATAATTTAACTAAATTACGAGTAAATAAGAACTGGACTTGGGTTGAAAGAAATTTAAATAGATACATTTTTAAAAAATACTAATTTTAAGTACAATGCAGAGTGAAAGAGGCAGGAGTGGAGGCCGTCGTGTAGTGTACAGGCAGCTGGGCGTAGGTCTGGCACTTCAGGGGGCGTTTAGCACGCAGCTCAAGGTTTGGAGCTTGTCTGGAAGGTGGAGCCGCACCAGCTGCCATGGTGTATCTCCCCGTGCTCAGAGTCGCTGTGTTGTGGACCGCAGGGCAGCTTGTGCAGCTGAAATGGAAACTGTAAATTCCATGTAGCTTTCTCTTCCAAAAAACCCTCAAATAATCTTTTCCTGAACATTCAAAAAAAAGATAGTACAAAGCGAATTTTTGAAGTAGGATATAAAGCAAACACTTGCACGCAGCTGTGCGAAGGCTTCTGTTAACATCGTCCTCTCCAGCGAAGGCTAAATTAAACAGTACCAGGTCACAGTTTGGTTTTAAATTCTTATTATGTCAAGAAAAATACTTTTATTTTGTGCAAAAAGTTCAAGCAAGCAAACCTTTGCATACATCAGTGGTAAATACTGGAAGAGAATTTTGGACTGGCTTTGCTGCAGGAGGTAAATGTGTTTTGGGAAGCTCCAACAGGCTTAGAAGCTGAACGTTAAAATGCGTTGTATTTCCTTAGTGTTTTCTGCTGAAGTCAATTGGATTCTCTTACATTATTTCTTGCTGGAAAAACTCTGCACATATTTTATGAACATTAACAGAAGCGCATTTTGGTTTGATTTGATGCTGAAACTTCCCACAGTCATCATTAAAACCCCTCACCCCTCGCGAGGAATACTACAATAAAACTCTGCGATGGAGCTGCACAAGAGTAAATAACTCTTTGGTTTTTACCAGCTATTTACTATTCTTAAAAATGGATGTAGGTTGCTGTGCTCCCAAACCACTAACTTGCTTTTTTTTGTGTTTGTGGAGTTTTTGTTTGGCTCCAGTCCCCTGGCCATTTTCATACACAACTGAGATGGATGCAGGGACGTGCAGCCCGGATGGGTTAGTTTGCTGGTGGGAGGAGGAAGAAATTAAGGAAATAAATTAAAGGATGAAGTGAGGAAATCAGTGAGTGAATTTTTGTCTTAATCCAGAAGAACTACCTTAAGACAGCTTGGAATACTTGATTCATATATTCTATAAGTCTGATTCATTGTCTTTTTCACATAATTTCTTTTAGCTTTTTTTTTGTAAATGTATTAATTTATTTTCCATTTTCGTTTTTTAGTTTGGAAATGAAGAACAGCAGCTGGCATGGGCAAAGCGTGAGAGTGAAAAAGCAGAGCAAGAAAGACTAGCTCGATTGCGGAGACAAGAACAAGAAGACCTTGAGCTGGCTATTGCGCTCAGTAAGGCTGATATGCCAAACTCTTAAATAGAGGTTCTGTGGCTCCACCCTGTCCGAGTGAAACCTCTAAACGTGGCTTTTATAAAAATACTAAATTCTTGGTTTATGTTGTAAAAATAATTTTAGTCACCTTCCATTCTAAACCAGACTGGCTGGTTACATCAAACCAGGCTCTGTGTGGCTTTTCAAGTGCGTAATATGCAGGAAACACTGTATAAGCTGTATTATATCTTCTAGATAAAATTTACTGCTTGTAAGAAATTGAACGTATGACCCGAAGATACTGAAAGCAAAGCTTCTTTATCTGAAAGACAATGTTGCATATAGTAACCTGCAACTTGTGAATTTGGCTTTTTACTGCCTGAATTCCATTGGGGTTTTGAGGCTGCAGGGTAAATTTCAAAGAAAATGACATAAAAATATAATATTTATAGAATTAGCTTTCACTTGTTACATTTATTTAATAGTTCGTTGTAGGCTAATCAGTAGGTCATCTGTGTCATCTATGTCAAAGTCTTCAGCGTAAATTCATTATTAAATTGTCCCTTTTTGTCCAGGAGATGCGGCTTTTACAAAAGAATCTGGTAGTTTCTGTACGATGAAGATAAACATAGTGAACTGTATCAAATACCACTTTGAAACCTCTATGAATGAGTAGTTCTTCTCATTTAAATGTTTGTTTGCATTGAGTTTTAATCATTGTATGCGGTGGTGTAAAAGAGGGAGTTAACTCAATTGTAGTAAATTGGACAAATTATTTGGCGATTAAATCATTAGGCAAAATCTTGCTTTATCCCATAAGCAAATATGATTGCAGGACTGTGATACAATTGCTTTTGTGTAAAATCAACCGGTGGAAAAGGTACTAAGCTTGAGCAGCGTTCATCCCTCTTTTGCTCCAGCCGCCAGAACGCAGACTGTGTTATTTGTTGACATGTGAGACGGTCTTTACCTCTGTTTCTTGAGTTCCACCTATCTTATATGATGGGGTTACAGATCAAACGTAATTTAGCTGAGATAAGGCCAATTTGAAGCGTACTTTATTTGCCAAATACGTGTTCATGCTAAGTTCCAGAACTGTTGGTAGACTGGGTTGGCTTTAAGGTATGGCTAGCGGTCGTAAGGCCAAGAGGATCAGGTTTTGCGTACACCTGTAGGACTCGGTACTTCCGCCTGGTAAGGGCAACACAGAATTTGTTTTACATGTCATAGATAAAATAAGTCCTTATAAGTCTGTGAATTATTTACTTACGAAAAATGCCTTCTCTGATTGCAGGAATTCTAAAACTTCAGTTGGCTTTGCCTTGGACTTTTGTGTCTGAATAGAATAGACATCTAGCACAAAATTTTTGAAGATGTCCTTAACGTGTATCTGCTTTCCTGCCCTTGGTTCTGTAGGGATACAAAGCTTAATAGTCTGTGATCTCACTGATGCAGCCCTTACCTGTAACATTTTCTCCATTTTTTTTCTTTTCTTTTTTTTTTTAAATTTGGTATTCCTTCATCATCTTTAACGCATTTATATTTTTTATGTCTTGGCTTCCTTACTTTTATTTTTCATAATACAAAGATAGTGCCTGTTCACTGACTGAAAGCAATCTTTCCCCCTTCTATTTTAACTGCCTTATTCTGAATGCTCTCCTTACACAGAGATAATAACCAGATTGGATCATTTTAAACTTCTGAGTAGTTCTCAGCTCTGAAGTGCAGCGAGGATGTGGCGTTTGTTTTCTCAGGCTGTTGTGAGTAGGTGTGTGAGGAGCCTGTGTCTGTGTGTGTACAGACACACGCACGCGCATCTGTTCATTTACATGTGCAGCAACACGTATGACAGAACTGAAACCCCATTTTTCAAAGTGCAGTTTTAGGACTCGCCATTCCCTGTTTGCTATGTGTCTCCTGTACTAATGGTACTACAAATACCGTGAATTTTTAATTCCCCTCAGAAGGGGAGAAGATGCATTCCAGTATCAAAACCCACCAGATAATGATCTTTAAAACTGTCTTTTAATGAGCTCTTTGGAATGCAGGAGAAGATGTTTCTAATTTTACAGACCCTGATTTGAAATTCCTTCCCACTCTAGTATTTCTCTAAAATCTGTTAGATTAAATGATCAAACATACTCAAATGTCAACAAATTCTTTTTTCTGTTGGTGTACAGGACTTGAAGTCTTTGAAAGCAAACTTGGGTCTGTCTATAGCTAACGTGAGATAAAACTTCTGCTGTGAAAGAGCAATTTTCAAAATTGCAGGATTCTCAGTGAAGTTAAACAAATGGTATTAATGTGTGAAATCCTCCTTTTCACTTTAATTTGAGCCTGAGCCTTTGCGGTGTCTTCTGCTACAATAAAACCCCATTCATACGCAGTGCCATTTTAGAAAGGAAGAACCACTTGTGGACTACTGCTGGGATGATGTCGCTCCAGTGGGACAGGGTGGATGAGGTAAATCGCTTGATTCATTTTCTGAGTTATGTACCACAACAAGACTTTCTGCCACTTTGTCAGTGCTCTCTATATTGCCATTTATAACGCTTCTAACGCAATGAGTTGGTGTTTTCGAGATGGTCGGCAGGAAGCCAGAAATGTGAATTAACCTAGCATTCCATATCGTGTTAGAACTAGTTGCTCATTTTCCTATTTCCTTATTGACACATTCTTCCTATTTGCTTGGACAGTAGCAGAAGATCAAGCGAATGAACAAGGACAGGACATGTCCTCTGTGCACGATGTGTTAGATTTAGTAACCTTAGGTTTACTGAAACACTCTTGATTCAGAATTTTAGGCGCTGCAGTAGGAGAAAACTTAGCTGTGATTTCTCCCCGTTGTATTTAATGGCTTTCCCTATAAAAAGGAAGATTACCCACATTCTTCCCTTACGCTTGCAACTCAGTGTTTTGTATAATACCTGCACTTGTTCTTCGAAGACAAAACTTTTATTGCAAGACTGATCATCTTCCTCCAGAAGGGTGAAATTTAAAGCACAAATAGGTCTGTTGCTATTTGGGCAGAGCAAATAGAGATACAATGCAAGACGTACAAAATGTGAGTATACACGATGCATATACAGCGTACATCGAGATCCATATTACTTGTGTCTGTGTGTGTATATATATATATATATAGTGTATTGTATAATGTAATAATAGTGTGTGTATATACTCTATACGTCCACATGCTATGTCTAGTATATAGCTACTTGTGCTGTACATAAAAGGTGTATATACAGTGAATATGTAGAATATGCATATATATTCTATATATTAAAGGTCGTCTGTATGTATGTATTCTCCCAACAGAGATGGATACAGAAGTGGAATTTTTACAGAAGTGCAGATTAGATCACGGCTCTTAGAATTTCAGAGTTCTGGTGAAAGGAAAAAAAAAAAAAAGGAGAAATGACTACTTGTAATAAATTTGTTTCAGGATTACTTTCATTGACGTGAGAAACTGCTCACTAGCTGTGCCAAGGGTAAGAGAGAAACCTGGCAGAGAGTATCATCGGCACTGGATGTGATTTCACATTTGTTTGGGTTTTTTTAAGTGTCTTTTTCAAACGTAGGCTCAATTTCTGATCTTCTTGCATGCGATGGTCATGTCATCTTTTCTTTTTTCTCTAGGCTGAGGCAATGCTTTTTCTCCTACATTTGCTTGTAGTGTCACTTCTCTCTTTTTTTTTTTTTCTTCCCCCTGGTTTAAAGATTATTTTTAAGGAGCCATTCCCACACACACCCACCCCAAACAGTCGCACGCTAAGGTGGAAAACATGTTTTTCTTGCTTCATTCCAGTTATATAGGTTGCACATAATTGTCATCTGGATTTCAGCTCTGTTTTTCCTCCGTTTCCACCTCAGCTTTTCCTTCAGGAGGAATGACTATCCATTGCATTCTTGGCTTTGAGGAAAGAATGGAGGTGATTCTACTTTCTACTCAGATAAATTATTAGACTCCGTGGTACACTGAGCAATCACAAAGAGTTTAGTAGGCTTTTATAGTGGCATGTGTGTGTTTTATACAGAGCATCGTCACTGCTGGAATGACTCATGGAAAATCATGAATTGCACACAGCACCGAGGCACGACAGTTAAAACAGGAAAGACGGACAATTATTCACATCGAACCTACGCATGCAGACTTTGCATGTAGGACACAGGTATTGAATTACCCACATGATCCTTTATAGACCTGTGTGTTCACATTTGCCTCGAGTGGTTTCCCTAAGTTATATTCAAATAGGCTTGTTGTAAAACATAGCAGTCATTCTGCAATAAAAACAGATGCTCATAAAAGTAAGTACTTCTACAATAACGCTGTATGAAATATTTTTACATTGGCAAATTTTCCCTTATGAAATCCCTGCCCTATGAGGATCACCAGTCCTTACTGTATTTTGTTTCATGTAGCGTGCTCTCAAAGGGTAGGAAATTCCAAGCTGTGTCTGACTGCGTAACCTTTTTTGTTTCTTTTAAATTTCTGTTTGAAATCTGTTGTCAGAAACTTTGTTGAAATTATTTTGTCATCTTATGCTCAAAGATAATGCACTTTTCTTGGATTCTTCTTGTAATCCATTTGGGGTTACTATTTCTTCTTTAGTGTTTCTCCATGGAGAAGAGTATTTATTCTGTAGAACCAAGGCCCAAGGAATTTTGGTCCAAGTAGAACTGTTGCTTTCCTCTGTGTAAGAGTTTTTCCCCCTTCTTCTGCATTTTATTCCTCCCTCTCAGGAATTTCATTTCTGTTTAATCCTCATTTAGAGTTGGAACTCTGTTGAAGTGAATTGATCTGTGCTCATAATGATCTAGTTCAAATATCTTTGTACATCAGTGGAACGGCTAAGGTTTTGTTGTGTGTCAACCATTGCATCTCTGTAGACTTCACAACAAACATCTTTTCTTAGAAAGGAATTTTGCTTGGAGTATGGTGGAATCATAGAAGATTTATTTTTGGAGTAAATATGTTAACTATTATTCATCGACACACCTGTTTGATCAGTTGATATACTGCTCTTTTTACTTGAAAGTTTTATAAATAAAGGCTAATTTGTTATAAAATGGATTTTTCGTTTTTCCAACTTCTGCCTTCCCCTTTAAGTTTAACTTTAAAGGAAAACTCCTAGTGACTGTGGTTCCTTCTGGTGTTACAATTATAGAGTGCTCTTCTGGTGTCCCTTTTCATACAACGTTCTTTAGTCTGACCTAAAAAAGGTGGAAACACAAAGTGGAAACTGCAATGTTGACCTAAATCTGACTAATGTCTCCAAATATGTACATTATTGTAGTTATATTTATCTTTCAAATATCATAACAAATTGAAAGGTATTTTAATTTTAACCCATCTCATGTGTTTATTGTTTAATATAATAAGAGAAATGTTATTGTTTAATATAATAAATGAAAAGTTACTTTTTGGAGCTCTGAGACTTCGGCAATGTTTCTTTATTTTTTTTGGTCCATGATTCCACAAGCTTCTGTGTCAAACTTGTGAATCTTGCTTGACTCTCTGCTTTGAGATCTTTTTTCCTTTTGGCTGGTGCGTTCCACGCACTGTTTTCCTTCCTGTCCTTCCCCTTCTTCATCGTCCTGGCCACATTTGGTCCGTACAGACCAGTCAGAAAATCCAACGCCGCACCCTTTCCAAAACAATTTGTGTGCCGCAATGCTAAACATCCAGGCAATTTATACTGGGAGGGGTTAGAGAGATCACCAGAGACAAACCCTTTCTGCTCACTGGAAAAACACACCTCACTATCATACCATTCGGCGTTATTCACTTTGACTCATTCTTCTCCCATCTGTTTGTTTTACTTACTCTGCTTCTGCACACATTGGCACGGTTAACACCAGATTGCCAAGGCAGGTTTCTCTTGAAATTGCTGTCCAGCAATATTTTTAGTACGCTGACATTTTGAAGCCAGGATTTTACTGTAGCGTGTCACAGCCAGGCACAATTTCTACCCAGGTTCTCTTGTCGTGTAATGCTCCTCTTCGCTTGCAAAAACGCGAGCTGCAACTCCGTATTTTGCTCCCACTTGGGTTTTTGGAGTCTGACAAGTACAACATTCTCATCCTCACACTTCCCCAAGTGCTTGCCTAATCCGCATTGTCTGTGCCTAATCCAAAAGGATTCCCTGTACCGGGTGTCGCGCAGAGGCCGAGAGGCTCCCCATTGGGAAGGGAAGAGAAGCCTGGGCATCCTGTTCAAGAAGAAACATTGGCAAGTGGAAACTCAGACATAAAGGAGCTCTAAGCTGCCAGCCTAGCTGTTAAACCTCAAAAACAAATGCAGCATTTGTTGGCTGTACCTAAATATGACCCAAGACCAGCTTGCGTTTTGGAAGCCTGAGCTCTCGGAGCCCTTGCTGCCATCCTCGCCACTGAAATTGCAGTCGTGTTTTTCCTAGGGAGGCGCTGTGGGGAGAAAACTGCTGCATCTCCTGTCTGCTGTACGTGACTATCGGTTCAGTCACTCTGGACATCTTTTACCTCCTATCTCGTTAGCATTTTTTTAACGTAATCACTGCAATTAAAACTTTTGATTGGTGCTGATACAGTGTCTCTTACAAATGCTATAGCCTTCCCTGTTGATGAATTTTCGTAACGCTCTGCCAAACACATTTCTGCTGTTTAACTTCCCGTCCGTTGTCCTCAGTCACAGCTCTGCGGGAGGGAACTGGACAGAGGACCAAAGCCCTGGGTGCTCTCTGCCCATCCCTTCCACCCGCAGGAAGGGCACCCAGGCGTCCCGTATCCCTTATTCTGCAAGCGCTTATGCTATAAAGTCATTAATAAATCAAAACCCACTTATGCTGTCATCGTGCACAGTCTGGGGAAAAAAGAAGTGATTGTTGGGATTTGAGGACTTTTTGTGTGTTTTGTTTTGTGTTTAAGCCTCAGGCTCAGTTACGCCTCGCCTAACGTATTAAATGCCACGGGGGATGTCCAGTGTGATATTCCAGATGTTTCCTGATGACATAATGATAGGTCGGAACTCCAGGAATGCTCTGAGCTGTAAGAAGTGGAAGAAACTAAAGTAAAAGTGATTTAAAGGGATACCATCTCTAATTATAAAACCGTAACAGGTAAGTTCATCCGCAATTTCTGCGTTGCTGAATTTATGCTTACTACAAAGGACAGAATACTTTTGATTTGCTAAAAGGATTTTTAATTTAAGCGGGTAACTAATGCTAACGATGCTTACAGAGTAAATGAAAAGTGTGTTGCTCCTGCAGTCCCTGTGCTTAGAAAGGGGGTTTTGGTAAAGTTAATACATTTTCATTACATAAAGCAGTGCATATGACTCTTTTTTTGTGTCTAAATATACATTATAAGATCAAATAATTGTGGCTGAAAAGTCAGACCTCAAAAGATTAAATCAAACATATTTTCTGCCTAACAAGTTGAGGATAAATACCTGCCCCTGTGCATTTCAAGTTTAAAGACTGTTTTGTGGCAGAGGCTGTTCCCAATCCCAGCCTAAGTGATGGGAATTGGTTGGTTGGGATTGAACACTACGGAGCTTTGAGGAGTCTCTGGGAACACGTGAGTTGGGCCAGGTACCTTCAGGGCCTGTGAACTGTGCGTGGCTGCGTGCTTTACGTTACTGGTGTTTGGCTTGAAAATCTGTTCCTTCTCCTCCAAATTGATGGGAAGCGCGTTTCGGAACGGAGGTGTGCCTAAGCCTGGCTCTTCAGTCGTGGCGGAGAGGGGTTGCTGTGGTCCCAGCCGGTTTCAGGAGCTCGACCCACTCTGCCCTTGGCACACGGGATGAGTCCTGGCCAGGTGGGACCTGTTACAGCCCCAGCTGAGCGCGGCTGTGAGGACACACAGGAATTTTAAGGTTTGTAGATGCCACCAAGTACATGTCGGATGTTAGTGATGGGGATAGCTTTTTCCTTATTAAATTACATGGAGTTTGGATCGAATTTTCCTCTTTATGTTTCCCCCCAACACTGCTAGTTACCATAGCGATGGCTACATGACTTTGTTGTAGTTGTTTTATTTAAATATAGCAAAAGAAATTGCTAGAGCATGGGATTCTGGCTTCGAAAATTCAACTTAAGAAAAGCCTAACAGCTACTCTGTCTTATAGGTGCACAAAATAGCTTTAGAAACCACAGAGCTTCTACCACAGAAAACCACAGAACCGCGCAATCCTATAATTTGAAGAATGGACAAACTTTTTTTGGCACTTCTTGTGGATGGAGGACCAAAGTTTAGAGCGAGTCAGTGTTTTCAGGCAGTTTGTAAACGACTGTGAGTAACCAAGGACTTGACAGGCTGAAATGCCCCCATCCCTGCACGAGGTGAGCTACGGCCAAAATTTAAAGCTTAAACTCCCCCAGCCGTGACCATCTGCAAAACTGCAAATCTAAAATGAACTTCCAGAAAAGCCGGAGGGTTTTTAGTCCAGGCTTCCACTTTAGGGTTGAAAAAAAAAATTGATTTGAAAGCATCCTGCCCGCTCGCTCGCAGGGTGCTGGGGTGGTGCTGGGCGGCTTTGCAGGGTGTCGCGTCTCCCCCGAGAGCGGGAAGGCAGCCGCGCGACAACGACAGCCCCGCAAGGCAGCAGGACGCCGTTCTGTGCTGGGTGCTGTTTCAGCAGCAACAGCCTCCGTGCTACGGTGTTTTCTGAAGAGTTCCCATGCAGTACCGATTTAACTGACTCTTCTGAAGTCAGCAGGTGAGAGAAAAACCGTTTTCAGCGTAGCGAAACACAGCACTCTGAAACCCCGAGTGGAATTAACTGCCTTTAACCAGTAACTCCTCTGGATGGTATCTCGAGTTCAGCAATATTTGCTAAAACTTTCACTAGGATCGTGCAGGATTTGCTAGTTTCTGTAACGTGCTCTATCTAATCTGGCGATCTATCTTGCAAGCAGAGTGAGCCCATCACTGTGGTATCTTATAAGAATATGTGTGAAAATGTTGTTTACAACGGACTCTACGTTTCCTCCCATCGGGTTTAACTACGAGTTCTTTTTTTTTTTTGTTTTCCTAGTGTGTCAAAATCAAATCCAGGATAGCTGCAGATGGAAAGGGCAGGTCTTCACTGCGTGCTCCCTGGGAGCATCTGGGATTCCAAGTCCTTCAAAACAAAATTACTTACAAGATGATGACCTGATGATTCAGTATTAGATGTTGCAGGGCATTAGTGATTTCCTGCTGGCCAGGGGAGGCTTGGTAGGTTGGTGGAATTCCATCAACACATCTTTGGATGTACTAATTTAAGGCAATTAAAAAAAAAAAAAAAAGAAGAAGAAAAAGAGAGTTGACAATTACTCATAATAGAATGTGAGAAGAATGAGATCAGCATCTCTTTCTTTATGCTACAAGATTATCTCAAGATTCAAGAACCTGCAATTTCCTGTAAAGACCGCACAGAAATTATCATATATGCCCTCCCTTAAACAATTAAAATAAAGTTGGTCATGAGCCTTTATTAGTGTTTCGTGTCCCCATCCCTCCCCACTTTCAGAGGCCTGTATTTATATATTTTATATTTATTTAAAAAAATAATAATAATGTGTAACCGGACGGCTTTGCCTATTTTCAGTGGAGTCGCAACAGATCTCAGAGCTCAGAGGACACAACCTGCTCATTTTACATCGTGAGCAGCACAGGGCAGAGCACGTCTGCGCCGTTCATCATGATTTGAGAGCTGTTTGGTAAGATGGCATCACGCAGATAACAAGTGCCTTATCTGCAGACCTTCTAGCGAAGAGGTGCAGAGGTTACGACCTTCCCAGCTAGACTGCAGTGGAGGGCAGCTTGACCAGTCCCGTGCAGAGGCACCGGAGGAGGAGCACCCGTTGCATTGCAGTGGGTGCTACAGAGAAGCCACACGAGTGAGTTTTTTAAGGGTCGGTGAACGCAGTAACGTTTATCTCTGCACGCAGGCACTGTGCAGCATTCCTGCTTTGTGCCGGTTCCCCGGCTGTAGCTTTTCCACCCGTGTAGTTCGGGAGGATACTGGAAGTGGCCAGAGCGAAAGGCCACCTAGCCTGCTCCCCTGCCTCTGAGCGAGGTCACCAGAGACGGCTGGGGATGAGCACAGCCAGGGAAGCGTGGTGTGATGCTTCCAAACCTCTGCCCTTCTGCTGGTGAGCTCTGTCTGGGGCCCTTCCTGAGCCAGATGTAGGGCTGGGCCCTGCCCACGGCAGCGAGGTCTCAAACCCCTGCGTCTCTTTTAATTCCATTACAAAAGAGAGAATGGTTTAAGGCTGCACTGTATCACTGAAACCTGGGAATGACTAAAACCATTTCCAGGTTCTTCAGAAAGAGCGAGGGAAAGCCAGGTGACTATGGAAAGGGTAAGGGTAAGAATTAATCTCAAAAATTGTGTTCTTGAAGTTATAAACACCAAAGGACATGCTGAAATATGAAAATCTTCGGCTACGGGGAAAGAGAAGGAAATACCTAGAACTGTTGCAACAATGAATGTGCTAATTTTAGAACATCTTTAAGTCATCCTCACTTTCTGGAATTAGATTGTGCAATTTTTTTTTTTTTTCTAGCAAATAAATTTGTTTTGTTTTTAATGAAGAAATGTTAAACCTCCCTTATTTGTCACTTTGAAAGAGCTATAAAAGTGAAATGTGGAACTCATTCTTCCATGTCGATGATTAGGAGCCCAAAGTACATCTGTTCCACATGAACAACTGCAGACTTTGCTTTCACAGAACAACAGCTATATTTGTAGTTAGTTTAAATGTATTCCCGTTGATTGCATTCTTGTGTATTCTGACTTGTAAAGTCAGGAAAATGTCACAACCTTGATTAAAATCAAGTTCCAAGTACCCAGATGTTAAGAAATAATGCCCAATATTAAGCTGACTCTACATACTTAATTAACAGTGATTTTGTTTGACAAGTACCAAGGCTCCCCACTAAACCGTAGCTGTACAAGCAGAGGATCCTCATTAGATTTTCAGAGTAATTCATCGATGCACTGTTATGATCTCATTTACAGCTGTGGAAGAGCTTTTTGGGGGGCTCCGGTTGACGTGGTGCAGCTATTTACTGCCGGAGCTGTTGCAGTACCCAGTTTGTTTCAAATTAGTTTTCAGCATCTGGATTCCTGGCTAACTTATTTTCCTCCAAAGTAGTAAGTATCTTTCTCAACTCCCAAGATCTAGGTGGGATGCAAAATTATTAAGTGATTTTAAGTTTTGGGGAATGAGTTATGAAGGTGTTTCAACCTGGGTTGTGAATTTATGTTTAAATTCCACTACTGTTCTATTGGAATTCTGCACCGAGCTCTTGAGAGCAAGGATAATTTATGTACAAGAATGCCTTAAAATAAGCCTCCGTAATTACAAAAATGCAGTGTTTAAATTTATAGTAAAAACCCACACACTGCTGGCAAAACTATAACTGCATCTGGAAAACATTAAGGATGCTATTAAAATAGTCTAGCATAAACTAGAAATGAGACTGAAATTACAGTGTTGCTTACTTAACCATTTTTAGGAAGTATATTTTGAATATGATCTACTTTCCTATTGCATTTTTTTGATAAAACACCATATTGTATCTTGTTTACCACTGAGAATGAATTACGTACTCTGTTATCTATTTTAGAAAAATCCATAACTCAGATTTTTTTTTTTTTTTTTTAAGCGTCTTCTTACAGTGGTTGGTAATTTAAAACATACCCAGGTGGTCGTTGGTCCAGCCATCATGGGGGGAAAAGTAGCAGGGAGAACTCAAAGGAGAATAAAAATCACAGCAATTAAAAACTTATTTTATTAAAAAGATGAAATGTTTTCAAACATTGAAAAATTACGTTTTTATAAAAACAGAAATAGGCAAAATACCCATTTGTCTTCTATTTACATATACAATATTTATCATTGTATAAAATTATTTACAATATATAAAAAAATTACAGTAAAATAGGTTATTTTCTTACAAGACATCAAGCCCTGTACTTCTAGTGTAGATCATGGCAAACAAGAATATTATTGCACCTGTGAAACAAACAGTCTAACAATAGGAGTGTTCTCTTAGCCATGCCTTCAACCGAGATCTAAAATAACATCGTTAGCTACAGTAACATTCATTTAATCTCTTCTAGGGTCAACTTCAGGCAGTTTCCATACAAACATTGTCTCGTAAAGCTTAGGACTGGGCAGTTAGAATCGGAAAATAAAACATATTTACAGCTTCTCTACAGTCTGTATGGAGTCTTACGGAGTTTACCCTTCACAGAAGCTGCATAAATACCCCCGCTCCGCTGACCGGGACGGCAGGTTCGCTGACGCGCTCACATCAAATGCTCTGCAGGAGATGCCTGGCTAAGTCTCCTTGTGTCGAATCCTCCTCAGCTCCCACTGCCGGAGCCTCGGTGCCTCCCTACGTAGTACCAGCTACAAGTTTGTTCACGCTTCTGCACCTGAGCAGTTCAGTAAGGTCCACGGGCGGCAGGTGGGTCTCCGGGGCTACATGTGCCGCTTCATGTGCAAGGCCAGGTGGTCCGACCGGGAGAACGCCCTGTCGCAGAGGTGGCACTGGAAGGGCCGGTGGCCGGTGTGCTTGCGATAGTGCCGGGTGAGCTCGTCGGAGCGAGCGAACTTCCAGCCGCAGCCTTCCCAGTTGCAGTGGTAGGGCTTTTCACCTGTTGGAGAAATCACAGAGCGCGTGACTCAGCGCGGCACTCCCACGGGCTGGCAGCATCGCGTGCCCGGCAGCCTTCCGAGTTTATCTCAGCCCGTCCTTTCGTTTGCCACCCAGCCCTTCTACAACAAGATCCAAGTGCTTTCCAGCCCCGAGACTGCTCTGGCAATTCATTACTAATCTACACCCGCAGTGAAAATCTTGTGAGAAATTCCTTTTGGGAGAAGCCCTTAGAAAAGCTTTGATCTATGTATGCATAGGAAAACATTTAGACGTTAAAGATCTGACCACCTGTCCCAGCTCAACCGCAAATACTCCTGGAGTCTGAGAGACTACAGGGTTAAAGCTCAGGCTGCAAACTGTTTTACACAGGCGGCTATCGCAACCGGCAAGCATCGCGTCTCCGGATGAAGGCAACTGGTCGTATTTACCTGTGTGCGTCCTGAGGTGGGCCTTCAGGTGTGAGCTCTTGGTGTAGGTCTTCCCGCAGCCGGCGTAGGTGCACGTGTGAGTGGCAGTCCTCTTCCGCGGCCAGGACCGACGTCCTCTTTTTGGTTTGGAGTCCAGCAGCTCCAGCGGAGAGGAAGGAGGGGTGGGCATGCATCTGGATTGTACGCTCAGGCTGTCCTTGGTAAGACCATACTGGGAGGTGCTCTGGTACTGGAGATGGGTCTGCGGGTGGTGGAAGCCGGAGGCCGGGTGGTAGCTTTGCTGGAAGGACACGGACGAGGGGCACATCATCTGCGTGTGGCAGTCGTTCACCATGAAAGCCTCGGGGCTCAGCGGGGGCGTCTCTGCTCCGGGGATCTGGGGGGAGCTGGCCACCCGGGGCTGCTCATAAGCCATCATGCAGGTGACGTTGCCCTCCTGCTTGATCTTTGGGCAAGCCTGGGGCACCAGACCCAGAACTGGTCCATAATTGTCCATATCGGGCTCAGGCTTAATGTTCTCAACGAACTGCGGGCCCCCGAAGCTGGGTGTCACGAAGAACCGCCCGTGGACGTTGCCGGGAGGGCAGTAGTTGGAGTCCATCTCGGAGTGGATCATCTCTGGCACCATGCCGGCGTTGTAGGGTGGGGGGCTGCCCTGCTCCAGGGCACTGTAGCATCCCGGGGACGGGTTTGTCTGGTAAAAGCCACCGCTCTCCCCTTGGGCAGGGGGATAGTCCCCACCGGCAGCACCTTGGCCGTAGCTGTCGCTGCCCATGGAAAGGATAAAATCCAGCACCTTGTTGAGGTCTTCATCCTCTTTGCGCGGGGAGAGGCCACCCCAGGTGCCGGCGGGGGTCTTGGCCTCTTGGTCACACTTCCACCTCTGGGGAAGAAAGAAAAAGGAGAAGGTTAGAGGTGGTGTTTGAGGCGGGGGGGTTAGGGAGAAGCGGGGCCGCGGCACCGCCGCCCACCCGTGCGATGAGCCGCGCCGGCCTCAGCGCGGCGGCGGGAAGATGGCGTGGGGTCGGGGAGGTGGTGGTCGGCGGGGGGGGGGGGGGGGATGTCGGCCCGAGACTCACTTCGTGGAGGGCTTTCTCGCGGCAGGGGCTGGCGAAGGTGGCGAAGGAGGGCAGGATGGTGTCGCTGAGCGCCATGGTGCGGCCGGGCGGGACGGCGGACGGCACGGCGCGGCGCGGAGAGCCGCCCTCCCTCCCCACCTTATAACGCGGGCGCGGGCGCCTCCAGGCCAATTGCAGGGAGCGAAGGAAACGCGTCCCGGACGGGGCGGGCGGGAGGCAGCGGCTCGGGCGCAGCCTAAATTTAGCCCCGGTATAAAAGGAGGCGGCGGCGGCGGTCCCAGGCCGAGCGGGGCGGAGCGGAGCCGAGCGGGGCCGGCCCGGCCCGCGGGTCCCCTCGGTGGCGGGTTTGGGGGAGCGGAGACCCCGGCCTCGGGGAGGGTCCCTGTGCCGGGGAGGCTGAGGGAGCCTCGTGAGCCGAGGGGACAGGGAGGGCGTCCCAGCCCCGGGACCCTCCCTGACACGAGGGGACCATGCGCTGAGAGACGCTGTGAGGGACCTCAGTGGTGGGACCCTGTCCGGGAAACACGAAGGGACCCTCCCTGACAGGAGGGGGCACTGGCGGGTCTACGCTCCAGCGGAGGCTGTGAGGGACCTGCTGAGGGGTGGGGGACACCGAGGGGTCCCTGCCCCAGGGACACTGAGGAAGACATCGTGAATGAGGGCTTGGGTCTCCTCCGCCCCTCACAGCCTGGATTCACCCCGGGACACGTGGTGGGACTGTACCCAGAAAACGAGGGTGGGAGTGGGAGGTGTAACGAGCACAGCAAGGGAGGCAGATGTCCCGCTCCACGTGGGTAAACCCACTGGGGAGCTGGTGACCGGGGCCTCCAGCTCTGGTCGCCCTCAGGTCTCACAGACCCATCCCAGTAGGGACAGAGAGGTGGTCAATGCCACTCTGGTATGGTCTCCCTGCGAGGAAAATGCTGGAGACTTGCGTTTAATGGAAGTTCAGGTCTAGCAGAGTTTCCATTTGCTGCACAGAGATTGCCAAGATCAACGTTTCTCTGTGACATTAGGAGAGAAATAATGCAAGTAGCTTCTGTGATCCCCTCTACTCAGAGCCAATTTATGGTCCTGGGCTGGATTTTTCAGAAGGGAAGACTGTTCTCCTCCCTCACCTTGGTCTCTAGCTCAGATGCCCGGTCTGAAGGAGCTATTCTCCAATAGTTTTTGATAATGTGCCCCAGAGTCCCGTTCTTGAGCATCACGGCTGCTTGGCAGTCGTCCAAGAGCGAAAGAGCAAAAGTGGCAATTCTTAACGGAGGAAAAATGATGATCTATCGCAGGGCAGAGCGATTCTTTGAGAGCCTGTTCAGAGAAAGAGCTATGCTTTCCCCTTACCTCCTCCGTATTTCCTTTGCAGTCACTTCTAAAAGGATTTCTAAGTGAGCTGGGGATCAGAAGAGCGCAGGAGAACAACTCGCGCTTTTACGCGCCGTGTGCCCCATGAGGGGAAGGAGCGATGGTCCTTGGTGGGCGCTGGGTCTCGGAAGCGTTTTGGGCATGTTTGCTAGAGCCCGTCCTGCAGCAGTCTCGGGAAAGGATGGTTGCTAGGGTGAGTAAATGAGCTTTTCAATAGCTACACATGTTTTAAAATAATGGATATCTCTTGTTTAACTTTCTATACTTTTTATTCTAAAAGTTCACAGGATGGCCAGGAGGAGCAGCCAAACTTCTGTGACTGGAGCAGAATCAATACACGGAGTGCATGGTAACGAAGTACACAAAGATGTATGACTCATAGCTCTGTAATGTCACACTTGTGTAATCTTTCAATGTAAACTCTTTTCCTCTAATAAAATGTTAGTGAGTGTACAATATGTATATATGGTGCTGTGAGTCAGCCAAGAAAATACACTCTGATGAATTCAGAATGAATGTGAATGTTCCCTTGATAACACACCCCGCTGTCTGTGTCAGTTTATGTGCTTGTGATTTCAGCAGCAGCTATAACAAAATATTTTGTTTCTAGGATATACAGCCATATGTGTACGTCTCAGGGAGACGCTCCGGTCGGACGCTGTCTTGCAGTGGGCACTGGAAGGATGTTTGTTTATAGCACGGCACTGATTCTCTCACCTAACTGTGCTTTTTCTTTGCATAAAGGAAACGTTTAGTGGGTAGTGAGGATGAAAGCCAAGTGCAGCAAATAATAAATTCACTGCCTTTAGTTTCTTTTTGTTTGCAAGCAAAGCGGTGAGGCTAAACTATAGCTGTACTAAACCTGGTGAGGCGAATGTGAGAATTTATTTACGTTGTGAGTCACTAGTTCTGCACAAACTGAGCACAACTTTGCCATGACCTTCCACTTGGTCCGTGATCGTTGTGCTGACATTTTCTGGCTCTTTGCTGTGTGCAACGCTTGTTTGAAACATCTAAATCCAAGACCCTGGCACTGATCTCACTTATGGCAGCGTAGATCAGGAGCGATGCCACTGGTGTATAAATGTGAAGAATGTGAGATTAGAAAGTATTTGTTAATCTGCTGCGGGTAGGGGAGAGCTAAATGATGTGTGATTTGTCTTCCAGCCAAAGTAAACACCAGCTCGACCATTTTTCTATGGCGAAGCTGATTTTTCTAGGTGTTGCTACTGATCACTGTTGTTGCTTTTACACCAACAGGAACTTTTTAAGGGATGGCAGTCAGGATTCCACACGTTAAGAGAAGAAAGAGAGCTGGGGCTGTTGGTGAGAATGCCCATGTCACCTGGCTGCTGGAGCCCTCTGAGTCACTGCAGAACTCAGCAAACCAACAAAACCCTCTTTTCTCATGGGATCCTGGACAGAAAGTCCTGACTGCACCTACACCCAAGCTAATAATAGCAGGGTACACGAGCTGAGAGTGAGACCTCTGCACCACTGTTCAAGACCACAGCACCTGCAACACTGTCACCAACCCCTTCATACTTACACGGGAGAAGCCCTGCTGGAGGATTTCCCTGCCTGCATCTCAAATTGCCATAGCTGTGCTGACTGTACAATTTTTATTTTTGCTAATTTAAACTGCAGATGCTAAGTTAGTACTTTTTAGAGGCTGCTCTCAAGGAAGGTGATAAAATGATGTAAACACATAAAATGAAATACACGGGTATTTGTCAGAGAGGTATGTCTTAATTTGAGGCATGTCTTCATTTGGGGAGACTGATATAATAATGTAGGCTGGTTAAAGTAATATCATGAATTAATTTGATAAAGGAACCTTTTTGACCAGACCTTTTATGACTCAAGTTAGTTCCCATTCAGGGACTTAAAACCAAAGGTGAACCATCTCTTTGATAAACTGATGGGGCTCATGAAGTTTTCAGTATGACATATTTTCCTTTAATATCTTCTGAGATTTTCCTTTGAACTATGTGCATGTTTTCCAAAGATTTCTTGAGGTCTGAGCACTGGAAAGGTGGAGTGGCAGATGAACAGGAATCACCTCTCTTCAGCCAAGGACTGCACTTGCGCACGTTCCGTCACGGCGTTGCCCTGGAATCTCCCTGGTGAGGACAGCCCTCCTCTCCCCAGCTCTTCCATCGCATCTCAGTGACCCACTCAAGGGTACCACCACCACCACCACATACGTACGGTCTGCACCCGGGGCTGGCTCCAGGCTTTTGGACTCAATTTATTTCATGGCAATAGTGAAAGCAGAACACGCGGGGCGCGGGGGGAGACTGGAAGGGGGAACAGAGCCCTGGGAGGCTGTGGTGTGGGGCTGGGAAGCATCATTAGGTGCTTGGAACAACTGGGCTTATTTAGGGCTGCAGGGATGTAAGGCAGAGCCCGCAAAAAGGTAGCAGGAGAAGAGGCACCTGACAATGGCCGTCTCCAGCAGAGGAATTTTTCTGCCCCAGTTTTTTGTCTGTTGGACTGAGTAGGAAACTATTTTTGCCTATGCCAAAAAGCAGAGCTGCTTGCATTTTTTGTTCCTAGAAGTATGGCCTGAAGCTTGTCTTTACGGCCGGGCACGGTGTTTGTTTCTGCCAGGGCAGTGAAGCAGTTACAATAATTCTTAAACAATGGCATGTTCTTCAAATTATGTTGCACTTCCTTGATCTTTGTCACCTAGGACTTTATCAGTAACAGCTTCTGTTTTCTTCCAGGTCATTGTTAACAACGTCGAATGGTAAGTGATGATAAAAAAGATCAAGAACTAATAAACCTGCTTGATTAAAATTTAAATTAGATTTCAAGATGTATCAGCTTGTGTTTGGACCAGTTCGCGTGTGCACACCATATTGATTTGTTGTGTTCTTGTTTCTTGCTGCGAAAATTGTACTGCACGGAGGCGAACCCTCACAGAGATTTCCTTATTGCATCAGCACTGCTGCCTTCCTTAAAACACTGCTAAAAGCCATTGTGATTAACTAAACCCTCTTTATTTATCATTCTTTTTAAGGATCAGGTCCTTCCAGTCTTTTGCCCAGGTTTATGTAACACTGCCAGCGTATCTGGGTCATTCTGTTTACTCTGCTAAAATATTGACATAATATTAGCATTCTTCAAGTCACCTGGGGCTTCCCCGCTGTTCCGAAATGGATTGATAATAAACATGAACCATCTGGAGATGTCCTTAGTTGGTTCTTTCGAAACCCTCACTCGGACCTGGCAACTTAATCTTGTCTGAGTTGAGTAGCAGTTGTTTTAACATCCTCCTTGGTTACTGGAATGGAAAGTATTTCAACATCGCTATAGTCGGATCTGAATGCAGCATCTGGCTTTTTCCCAAAGAGAGAACAGAAATATTTCTTAGCACTTCCGCTTTTTCGCCGTGATTATTGACAGTCCTATCATTTCCATTCATTGTGATGGCAATCTTAATTTGCTTTAGCGAAAGCCTTATTAGCTCGGTTCGTAACGATGAGCAAACATAAAGCACAGATGCTTTCAGCCATGGCACGCTTTAGCCAGGCAGAGCATGGATGCAGAGGAGAATGAAGTTTCAATTCCATGTCAATAAATAAGTCAACTAAGGAAACCTTTCTCAGAAATCTCAAGAAAATACTGTTCCCATCATTAAGGTACTTTCATGGTTCAGTAAATCGTGCAAAAAATCAGCTTTAAGTTAATGAATTTAATCGAGGTAATTATATATCATTCCTCGAGTTTGCTGTGTGGGGAATGAGAGCATTCAGCTGTAGATGATTTTTTTGTCGTTTTTGATTTGGAGACTCTAACCTAAGCAATTTATGCCAGCTTTTAAATTATCAGCTTTGATTAGGTATGTAGCTGTGCTGCTGCCAGCTTTTACTGATGTGCGTGCTGGATGCACATATGTCGTACTGCAGATGTCAATTAAAAACACATTGGAGAGATCTTTTATTTGTTTCGCAGCACTGTGAAATGATACCACAGTTTCAAAACCTCTGCATGCCTGTTTAATTGTATCGGTGAAACTACTTGAACTACCAGCCACGGATTATGACTAGCAGATTTCAGCTCTTGGCAAATACTTTTTATTGCAGAATCAAATCTCTGCTTAAGAAACGGGCGGTGAGGGTGTGGAATAATAGGAGCACAAGGTCAGAAAAATTCATTCAGTAAAATGACTGTTGCTCTTCACAAACATGTAACAGCCTCCACGAGGTCAGGAGCCCAGTAAGAGGAAACTCCATGTCTGCCCTGGTCTGCGTTTTAGGAAAGAGCTCCCATAATTGGTTGGAGATGACAGGAGAAAAAGTAAACCGATGCCTTACCTCCCATGTCCACTCGGGACAATTAGTACTCTTATACGACACGCGAAGTTCCCAGGTTTCAGAAGTGAGAACTGTGTTTGGGGTTTAATTACTGCAGGAAAAAATTCTGTTGGAGGGAACTTCAAAGAAGTAATCAGCTGCACTTTTCTCTCTTTTTTGATTTGTGAGATCTGTTGCAGTCTGAGTCAGCACGGCAGATGCAGATGGCCGCCTTCGCAGCCATCTTTTTTGTCACTTTGAAGTTCGTAGGTTTTACCAGGGGGAGGGGGAGAGAGGACTGGACAAAGCTTAAAACCAGCCACCAGCAGAGAATTACTGAGAAGCGAGGAAGGCTTTGGGTTTATTTCCCTCATTAACAGGCAGAATATCTTTATAGTTCATGTTTTTATCTGAGAAGCGGAGGTTTATTCACCAAACACACGAAGTAGGAGTTCACACAGGGAGTAGGGTGGAAAGCCTCGTTTGGCGTGCCCGACACGTGGGGTTCAGCTCTCGTTTATGAAATACCTTCTTTGTGCTGCACCTGTATTATTTATTAGTCATATGTCCTGCAGTTGAGTAATGGGAAATACTGGAGCAAGCATTTCATTAACTGTGACACTGTTAATTGGTATTGCTCGCTGCCTGGCATGACTTTCCCTGTTTGAATACATGGAAGCATGAATCACAGTGCGGTGGATTAGCCAGCCAGAGAAAGACGGGCGTCTTTGCATGACGGGCCGTACGTATAGAGCAGCTGATCTCATTTGTCTTCCTGGGCCATGAAAGCCTTTTCAGGCTTAGATCACTGAAGTATTCAGCATGGTATATATTTTTTTCCATGATCACAATTAGTTATATCATTATGATTATGCTTTGAAACTCCAGTGGGATATTTTGGGACAGACTTTTTTTTTCCAGACACTTATGTCCATTGTTGTGACTAGTTTTTTTTTTTTCTTGAACTATTAATGCCTACCTCTTAGGATATTTCTATATTTAAATTCCTGGATGCATCTGAGCTTAGGAACAGTGCTTTTTGTCTGGTAGAAGATGCTTTCTACTCAGAAACAGAATTATTTTTTCATCCACCTGAAAATTTACTCCGAATTGTTCAGCTGCTATGCCTTCAAGGAACGTCACGCGTATTGCTGACAAGAAGCTCTAGGGTGGAATTAAGTGCCAGGGTTGATACTGATCAAAATTATTAATATTTGGTGCTATAGCGTATACAGCAATTATAGTTTAAGAGAATAACGCTGTTGAAATCCCTTGCACGGTTACAGCTATTCTTGAGCAATAAAATGCTTTTTCAAGGGACAGCCTAACACAATGCAACTTTGTAGGACGAGTTGTGAAATTTTCTTTTCATTCGCCACGTAAAGTGCCAAAGAAATGTTTGCAATAAAAATACAAGCCTGGGAAGAATGTGTTTTGCCAATTACAGCACGATGTGGGCTACAAAGAAGTGTTCAGAATGGAGCTCGGTATGGATGTTAGTGTCAGGTTACAGCAGGGAAAAGGGTGCCTTAATTTGCCAAAGAACCCGCGTGTTTCTAATCCCAGATTTGCAAGGAAAATCGCTGCCTTTGAGAGAAAAGAGATGGGTCTAATTTTATGCAAAATTAATTCAGCGAGGAGAAGCAGGCAGCCTTCAGCTTGGTGGGAAACCAGAGCGTGGGGACTGCGAAACCCTGATTGATGGTGGCCAACCCCTTCAGCTGGCGGTTGCCACATTTAGCTCCTCCAGTTGGCCAACGCCGGGCAGGGGGGGCACAGGGTGGGATTAAAGCTCCCGTAGCAGAAGTGGTCCAGGCCGCGCTGGGCCCGGCGGTGACAATCGGAGGGGGCCCTTTCTTCTGTTGCTCAAGAGCTTGCGTGATTCACCCTGTTCCCTTTTTTTCAGTTTCATATCACAGAGAACCGAGTTATTTTTCAACATAACTTTTACTTCAGCCTAAAGTTAGATACCGAAACACTACGTCCGTAGCTACAGCTCAGCTCAGCCCGCCGGCGCTCTTGAAATAAAGCCTGGGCTCCGGCTTACTGAAAAAGTGCAAAACAAGAGCGATCTTGCGCGCGGCTTCTTCGCCGGCTGTTTTTCTGTCGTCTTCTGCTTAAAAACCACCTGCTCCGATGAGATGGCAAAGCGTCCCATTCACATGAAATCAGCGCGAAGCAGCCAGCCAAGAGGCAGCGGCGCGTATGAGCGAGAGGGGATCCTGCGCAGCCTTTATATACCAGAGTTATTTTTAACCACAGCCTCCATGCTTATTACAGTGTTTCCTCTCTCAGACGCTCAGGAAGCCCACTTGGCTCTGTTTCCTGCTAACATGCGGCCCTGGCTCGCAAAATCTCTGAGAACAACAGGCCTGAGACTGCTCGGCTCCATTAAAAAAACTGGCAACTTTTCAAGCCTTGACAGAAAACCTTTGAAAGCGCTGGATTTCCTCCAGCTAACGTATGAGGCTCCTACATCGGTGACAAATTAGACTGAAACGGCACAAAATGCTCCTATGTAAATAGCCTTTTTCTGCGTTCACCCTTTTAATAGTTCCAACATTATTTATAGTTATTTCTCTGGATGGAAAAATATTTTTATATTTTTCCAAAGATGGGTTCTAGTGAAATGTTTTCCTTGTTTGTTTGGGGTTTTTTATTTTTTTTTTTTTCTTTTTCCTTTGAGATTTTTGTGACAGTTTTCTTAGGCTCCAGGAGCAACCTTTCCTTCCTGGAAACCAGGACAAAATGGCTGTTGTGAGTTCTTCAGCAAAAGGCCTGTGTCCAGCGCTGAGCACAAGTCTCCAAACGCTGCCATTCCTCAACCCTTAAATAATAGTTATAGCAGGCACAACTGCCTTCCAATTTCCTGAGAGACGACAGAAGAGGTCAGCTGCGCTTTATCGGTGCCTTTACCCGTGCGTTTTAGGGCCTTCGTGTTTTATTTTTCCTTGCAGACTTTTCACTGTAATTCCAAGGGGACTCCTGCTTCCAAAAATGCTTTCAAGTATCAGAATAGATGTGACCTTTGGTGCTGAGAATGCTATTTTCTCCTGAGCTGACATTTTACAATATGCTAAGAAATCTTACCATAAAGAGACTTCTTGTGTGTGTCAATAATGAGGACTGGGAATCGTAGATGAGAACTCCAGAACATAAACCTTCTGTGATTTTCTGATTTTCTAGGAGTATTTCCAGTAGTCTCATCTTTGTCTGGGTCATCATCACCTTAAGGGTTATTTATTGCCCTGGGCATGAACAAGAACCATCCACAGCAGGTGCCTGGCCTCTGCTACCAGTATTTAACTCCGACCCTGGCGGGACGAGGATGGTTGTTGTTGGGAGCAGGTTCGCTGCACAAGAGGATTTCCCTGGCCTGCCCTTCTTGCTAGCGGGGCAGGAAGGTGTGTTTATTCTCCCCCTCAGTTCTGATCATCCACAGGTTGAGCATGGAGGCTAAGGAATGGTGAGGCTCTAAAGGAGAGAGCGATGGAGAATTCATCCCACCCTGGGGTGATATGGCCAGTTAATGCTATTCCAGCCCTACAGATTTGTGGAATTCCCCCTTATTTTCTTTTTCCTCCTTAAATGACTCTTCAGTCCTTCAGTCTCACCAGTCGCACCCTGAACCACTAGGTGAAGCCTTATAGAAAGGAAAAAATAAATTCTAGTTTTTAGACTGATCATCTTTTTTTTTTGTACGACAGCAGCCTTTTGTCCCTCCGTCTTTCCTTGGCACTTGGCTGCTGTGTGCGAGTATCTCCAATAGGAAGGCTCATCTGTATCACAAGGAAGAGAGTAAAATCAATGTCTATTCTACTGAGCTCGAGAACGCTGCTCAGGCCGCTGTGCTTTGCTACACCAGCGACAATGAAACGCTGAACTGGGTGTATCAAGCACAATCTTGAACGCTTAACTACCACCGTCGCTCAGATGACCCTTATTCTGATTGAAATCGTTTTGCTCCCGAAGTTATCTACGTTTCACACAGATGTGGTTAGCTTTTGCAGTTGAAAATTACTCTTATGAGAACAGAAAAATGTAAACAGTTTCTAGATGTGAAAGGGCTGAATGTGGCGTTTTGTAGTTTTTGCCAACTCATTCTGCTGTTCGTGTGCACCTTGTTTGGGGCTTTTATCTCCTGCCACCCCCAAACTGGGCTTTGCTTGTGCCAGGGGCACCCTCCTTTGAATGAACCCTGGCAAGCAAGTCTTTCAAATGCAGGGTATCGTTTTGGCAGGCGATCTTTCTTTTGCACGTGTGAGTTTTGTAGTTACAATCGTAGCAGTTGCCTGTGTAGTTTATGGAACAAGTGGTATGCAACAGCAGATTCACGTTTATTTTCGGGCAGGAAACCAAGAGTGCAAAAATGCGTCGTGAACTGAGGGGTCAGGGTGAAGCCTTTTTAAAAAAGACTCAAGGTGGCTGGGTTGCATTTATCACACGCAGCCGAGCGCTCTAAAATGGACTTGTTTTGATGCTATTTGGAGCTCACCGTAATGAAAACCTGGCTTTGTGCAGATTGCCTTTCTGCGTCACGGCCCGTCTTGGGACAGCAATACCAACAAGGACAATTAGTTTAACTGTCGTTCACAATTGCTGTTTGTTTGTACTTGGTGGTTTCTGGTAGAAACTGCAGGCCAGCCTTCCATTCGCGCTCTTGCCAGTGGCCTCGGTAATTGCCCACCAGCCGCTGAAGGACAGACTCACCAAGGGCTTTCAAAGCTAACTTACCCTCCTTCAAATATAACTGAAATTTATAGCTAGCAGCTTCTAAAATAACTCACATCACTACCACCTCCAAAAACAGCTCTGGGACCATGTGGCCTTGTGGTTATGGCTCTGGGGTTGTGGTGATGAAGTCAGAGATTCAGATCCAGTTGTAGGGAGATAAAAAGCTTCAAAGAAAGTGAAACTGTTTTTGCCTTGATTATGTGGAAATAATAACACCTCGTTTTACTTACACCTGAAAAACAAAATTCATAGCTAAAAATAAGGTATGGTGCAGAATTCCGTGTCACAGCAGGAGATGCGCTGCGGATGAAAGCACGCAGTGGATACGAAGAGAGCTCATTCGAATTGATATGTCGGAGGGGTTTGCTTCTCCAGCTGCAGAATATCAAGGTGTCGGGTGAGAAAAGTCAAGGTCTGAAGCCTCCGCAGGCAACACGGTCAGAGACTAAGGATGTCCGCTGTATTTTTCAGTGTACCTTTGGGCTGACCGACTGTGGGCTTGGGGTTTTGTTTCTTTTCTTAGAGCAGCCCAGAGGTTTCTCTAAGTTCTTAGGGGTCATTTACACTGCGTGGAGGGAGCTGCATAAAAATCCCATGGATGCTCTGCTCGAAATTGTTACGATTGTACCATAATTTGTAAATGTTAATAGAATAATAGCTGCAGAATTGCGCATTACACAGACTCAGGGCGCACCGGGTGCTTCCCCCCGTTAGAAAGCCGCGTTCCTGGACTGCAGACTCTGTGTCTGCTCCCACATTTTGGGGTCCTCCTGCTATGGGGTCCAACAGGTTTTAATGAGTTCTCAGAGGGAGCAGACCTGCTTCAGGTAGAGGACTTACAAGATTGCCGCTGTGAGCTAGGCGATGTCTCGGGACTGAAACACTGTCCCGTGGAGAGGTACGTGTATGTTTATGCACACGCACGCACGTGCGGTGTGTATTCAAGTGCCTCCAACCAAAGAGGAATCTAAACCTGGGCGAAATGTAATGAACTTGTGAGTTATTTAGCACAAGGAAGCACACAGCTGTTTCAGCTGCAAGGCTCTGACTTCCCCTTCAATGGACAGAGTTAGCACGAAGCTGTTGCTGTTCTGCTGGCTTGCTCCTAGAGCCAGCTGAGATGTTTCCATCCTTGAGGGAATCTCCTTCAAAAACTGGGCAAGCGCTGACACTGCCTTTAGGAGGGCCACTCATCCCTGCCCCCGACTCCCCCCAAAAAATCCCTCACTGAGGGACTTGAGAGATTTTGTGTCTCTCGCTGGCACTGGACTAAATTCCCGCTGTACATAGGATGTAGATGTGAAGGTGTATTTTGGGCATAAATGTCTACAGACTCTGCTACAGCTCATCGTAAGAAGAGTCCAGGCTGCTATTAATCCTAAGAATAGCTGTTATTGGGTTGTGATGGCATCTAGAAGCCCCAAGTGAGCTTGTCACATTTTTCTGATTTATTTAGTAGCATTTCAATGGGAAAACACTGAGATGATAACGAGCATCAATGGTACATCTTGTCTCTACAGCGCACAGGGAAAATCCAAACCTGATTCATCAGCTACAAGCTTGGCAGATCATATCTTGAGCCGCACCAAGATTTAGTCTACAGTAGAGACGCGCACTGAAGCATTTACGGAAAGAGAACTGATGTTTCCGTTGTTGGAGTCCAGTGGCTATCAAAGATGTCTTTGAATTTCTACAATTAGAAGGAGCCAAATAAAAACCAAATGATTTTCCAAGCAGATGGCCTTAGCCCTCGATACCAAAATTATCAAACTCCCTAAGTAGTGGTTTTAAGATAGATGTTAATGGATCTTTGAGCAAGGAGCATTAGTGATCTGGACTACAGCAACATTTTAATTAAAAAGTTGTACAATAACAGACTGAAAATGTAAACTTCAAAACATTTAAAGCCTAAATTACCGTGGGTAAAGAGCTGGCACGGAGTATGTAATTTTTAACATTCCAGACTGCCTTCATTATAGTTCAAGAAGCCACAGAAATACACCGTTACGAGCCAGGAATAGTTCTTCCTTTTATTTGGAAAGAGAATTACAGAGGGAGCTATTGGGAACTGGAGTTTAGTTCCTAAAGCAGGAGCAGGCTACAATATTTTTATACACAACTGCGACCACAGACTTGCACTCATTCAAACATGCCGGACTAAACGGTGCCGGCTGTATAAATACTCCACGCTAAGTTAAAACACAGGTTCTTTTTTATTTCTGCTTTGAAGGTTTATCATGCTATTTCTACTTTTGCAATATCATTTAAAGTCTAGATGGCTTATATATATATATATATATATTTATATATATAAAAGAGTGCTAGTAACTTAAACCTACAAATTAAGACCATGGTTCTTCAGCGGGTTTGGAGAAAGGCTGATTCTGTTCTGGTCATTGTTGGTGGACACAATGCTTGCTTTCATTTGTGAACATGCGCTTAAAATTACAAAGTCAATCCTTCTGGTTTTGTTGTAATTTTTTTTTTTCCCCAGCCAGTTACTCCTCAACTGCATCATAATGCTCATATAATCTTTCTTTCTTTTTTTTTTTTTTTTTCAGAAATTGGACTCACATAACTCGTTGGTATGCAAAATATGTAAGGCCCCAGTCTGCTGTGAATTACACCCATGCAAACCGTTGAAACTTAAAAGGGAATTTAAAATATGCATGAGTAAGGAAAACAACCGGAGCCCTCAAACTGCAAAGTGCTTTGAGATCTTGAGAAGATCGTTGCCCATTTTGTTACCTGTGGCCTCAAGACAGGGAGGGGAGAGGGTCTGATACTTCAACTGGGATTGCCAAAACCTGAGTTTTATCGGTGCTTTTGATAAATCCGAAGGGGTAGGAGCAGCTACTGTCCCACAGCAATGTTCTAAATTAACTACAAGTAATTGAAAAGCTCTAATGGAAAAATATCCTAAATCTCACGGCTCGTCAGAAATCAACGGTCGCTTTGTTTTGCCAAGAGCAGTAAATAAACCCGACATGAAAAGACATGAAAGGACTTTCTAGAAGCGGCTGGCTGCGATAATTCCGCTCAGGAAGCTGCTGAGGAGCAGCAGAGCCTGGCTGCCCGTGCCTTCGCTGCCGCTTTTCCCCGCGTCGTTCTGAAAGAGGGGGGATGCTTTTGCTTTGTAGCCTTCGTTGACTTGGCCGCCTGGAGCTTCTGAAGCCTTGGTTCTGGGAGAGAACGCTTTTTACGTACTTTAGAAACGGTTTTGACTATTTTCAGGTTGACTATTGAACCGCAGTGGAAGTGTATGGATTCAAGATATTTCTGGTGATTGTGTAACTGGAAAAAACTGTCCTGATTTTAAAGTATTTTTGGCATACAAGTGAAAGTAAATAAGCAATTTTAGAGACTCACTGGAAAGTAATTGCTCCTGCAGGACACTAACGGTGCCAGGAGCTCTGGCAGATGCACTGAGCCCTCACTATGAAGCTTCAAATGAAAGCATTTTTTTACTGCAAAAGATCAAAACCAGGGATATAGAATCCAAAATGTAAGGAATTTGGAAAGAACGGATGCCTGCGAAGGGAAATGTCTGCATATGAACTGCATTAGGAGGGAACACAATGGAAGAGGAGCCTGATAAGCTCCAGAGACACCTTGGCTGGCCATGGTGGGGAGCACGAGCGGTGGCAGTGGTGGCACGGCCGTAACGCTGGCAGTGAGGGTGGCGAGAGCCCAAAGCCAGGTCTGGGATGGAGCTGCCGTCGTCCATGGCTGCGCTGGTGACACACAGACCTCTGGGTTTGTCTCGGTGGTCAGCCCTGCCAGGGTTCGGAGCAGCTGAATCGCCGATGCCGATGACATGAAAGAGAGCAAGAGCAGCACCTTGTTCCGGGTGACAGTGACCCTCTGGGATGGGAACCTTTAGATAGGAACAGCCTGTCCCTGGGCTTCCATCCAGTGATTCATCCCTGGCTATGACAGAGCCATAAAAGCACCACTGTCAGCTACTATGTCATTAAAGGAAGTGGGCTGCTTTTTTTTTCCTAAACAAGAAGTTAGTGAAGAATTATTTTTCACTGCTTTCGTGCTGTAAGCTGGCATTTCGAAGGCCGAAGCTGCTGTTGTTGCTTTCCTTGCTCATCCCGACGCTGCCGTTGGATCCACCTGGGCTGTTGTGCAGGCCGCCGAGCTGCCGGTTCTGTCCGCCACGTGTCAGCATAAAGCCCTGCCATCGGCTCCAGCAGCCCAGCAGTCGCTCAGTAAACCTCAAGGGGCTGTGGACAGCCACATACTCTGTCGTAAAGTGCACAAGTGCCTTTGAAACTGAAGCCACCTGCAGGAAAAACTTCAAGAGGTGTGTTTCGCCAACCCCCTCCTCCCCCCAAGTTGTGTTTTTCTTTCCTTTTTTCCTCCCGACCGACGTTTGTGCGAGCTGCCCTTTGCCTGGGTTCTCAGCTGAGGGCTGCAGCACAGCAATGACTTTTCCTGGGGTAGGTTTGTCCTGGATCTTTGCAGATGCTCCTTTGGCAATCCAGTTCATATGGCCACGGCCAAGGAAGCTGAAGCCTTTCTAAGATGCTCAGAATACTTCGGAAGAGGATGACAGACGAAATAAAGCGGTTTTCATGTTTCAGGATGTATGGCTTTGTCTTTAGGACTTGTACCTGGGTTCAATCAACATAATGTCAAAGTATTAACTCAACCCTACGAGCATTAGCTCTCCATTTACGCTAACGGGACCTCCAGCTCCCTCCTTCCGAGACGCACCGAGACAGGAGACACCAAAGCCTCCAGAGAGAGAAAAAGCTTCCAGGTTACAGCGAAATGCCAGCCAGCCAGTGGAATTGCGACGTGTGTGCATCTCTGCTTCCGTTTCCCCAAGAGGCAAGCCATGAAACTCGGCTCCGGCTCGGCCGGCTGCTCGCCGCACACCTGCTCCCTCGCAGCCGCCAAGTAAGTGAAAGTTGTTTCCCTCGTGTGAGCAGCGCTGTGCTGGACTCAGGTTGGTTTGGTGGTTTTTTAGCTTTCTGCTAGAATACTGTGGTGGACAGCAAGTACGAGGTGCTGCAGTTGTTATGAGCAAAGGTCCAATTTCCTGACTGATAGAGATTTACAGCATTGTAACTCATCTTTTATTGGTATTTCACTTTTAGAGCAAGCACACTTAAGTCATTGCATTCTGGTTAAATTATATCTGGTTTTATACGTAGAACATATATAAACCAGCTCTATAGAATCGATATTTACATGCGTCTGCACACACACACGTACATAGGGCTGTGTGTACGTGACCCTCATGATTTTACCTGAGAGGTGCACTGGAGGAAGACCACGATAGGAGAAGGGCTCTTGACTATACAGAGACCTCTGTACAAAAGCAGCTCTTTAGCCAATAGTGTAGGGTTTTGGATTTAAATGTTTCAACATATTTGGGGGGGGGCCCACCAACCCCCTTGCTGTATGTATAAATGCATATCGTGTATAAATACAACAGAACCTCTCACTAGCCCAATACCAAACGGCACAAAGCAAGCACGCCCCAGTTAACCCTCCCAGGAAAGCCCGTTGAGGGCTCCAGCCTGGAAAAGGTGGGAGAACAAAGCGCAAGGCTCCTGGGGTTACCCCACCACTCTAAATCTCACAAGCTGTCCTATCCTGGGTTCATCTGGGTGGGATTTTTGTGACTGGGGTTTGTTTTTTTTTTTTGCTGGTGAGCCAGCCCATCCCTCCTGTGACGCTGTGAGCTCAGACGTGGTGGGGAGGGGTTGCTAGCGACGCGATGCCGACAGTGCCTTGTCCATCCTGCCACTGCCGCCGCCTTCGGCCGTGTGCCAGCGCTTCCGGAGCGAGGGGAATGTGACAGCAGAGGAGCAGCTCAGTTTGTCATCCCAGATGCTTCTGCAGAGGGATGGTCCTGCAGACCGTGACCGTGGCATTGGCGCAGCGACGGGCTGTCGGCGGCAGGAGGAGAACAGGCGCCTTCGGGGGGTGATGGCTCGTTTGAGGGACAGGGTGCAGGCTAAGGGCTGCCTGGGGGATGGGCTTGTCGCTTGGCTTGGCTTTTGCCAAAAGCACAACTGAGTTTTCAACTCCTCCACAATTTCGTATCAACTGAACACGTCGTTAGAAACCACTGAAACTCAAACCTCTACGAGAGCAATGGACCCACACAGCGCGAGCTGCTGTACAGCTCCCGATGCAGGGGCTGAGCTGGCACAGCATGACTCGGTGGCACTGTCAGTGGCCCTCCTCTTTTCCTCTGGAGCCAACGGACGCTGCTGGAGAAGGACACGACACCCCTGTCCCTCTTGTTTGGTTTTCTGAGAAGTCAAATGGCCTTTCCTTTAGAAAAGCAATTCTTCAAACTTACTGTCATTTTTGGAACTGCATCCTGAGCACACACAAAACTCATTGCATCTCACCAATGGCACTGCCTCTCTCCTTGAGCGCTCAGCCTTTGCTATCACTGACACATCTGTGCCAGGTGGGTATCGTACGGATGCCGGCCGTACAGAAGCGATTAACACCCACCTGGATTTATGAGTGAAGGATAAGGGAGCTCTCTGGGGCAAGGACTGACTTTTCTCAATGGTGCTTGGTCACTCTGTGGTGCAGGGGAGGCTCTCCCGTGCTTGGGGCTGCTCCATACCACTGCAGAAGTCAGCGCCAATAAACCGACACGGACCAGGGCAGGTCGATACCAGGGCCGTTTCGGCAGCGGGTGACGTCGTATCGCCGTACGCAAGAGCATCCCCGAGATTTGCAGCGCTCCACGCAGACGTGCCAGGCTCACTGCAGGAACCGGCGGGTGAAATTCTCCGTTCCTTCTGGCGTGGGTCAGATGGGGAATCGCAGTGCTCTCCCCGGGCTTCCGAATCTCCTTCTCCCTTCCAAATTGCTCTTGGCTCCTCTGCTCGTGCAGCTGGTAAGGACGTGCTACGAGTCAACACCTGCCATTGGGTTTTGAAATGTGCTGCTCCGCGAAGCAAGTTACTCATCATCATCCCCCCCCAAAAAAGCCCAGGAACAATATCTCAGAGCCAAAGCAAGTCTGCCAAGGAACGCATGCCCTAGGGTGGAGATTACTGATATCGCATTTTTTATATTAGGCAGGAGAGGTCAGCCCATTCTTTAAAATAAGCGACAGTAAACAAGCCGGGTAGCTGAGCCCTTCAGATGTCTCATCACTGATGAGTTCTAACGTTAAGAGCTTCTATCGTACGGATCTTGATCGAGGGAAAGATAAACGCGCTGTTTTTTAGCATTTCACTACAAACACGGTGTTTGTGCCAACTGACACAATGATTAAATATGATCCTCTCTTCTCAGAAATGAGGAGAACTGTAACCGCACCGAGCTCTCCGCCGCCGATACGAGATAAAGAGTCAAATTGCGTGTGGTTTCCTTCAGACCAAACTTGCGGCGTAGCGTTTCGTGAATGATGTTGCCCAAAGTCAAAATAATCTGTTTTGCCCAAAGGTATTTTTACAGAGGGCTCTAGGAGTGTATTTTTCTGCAGAATAATAGAAAAGGTTCGTTCTCCTTTGCCCCGTGCTCAGCGCCAGCTCTTTGTTACTGCAGAGGTTCGACGCCCCAGCATGGGAATGGGAATGGGAAATTGCTTTCATTCTAACGTAGGCTTAAAAAGTCAAACCAGTTTAAAACAAGCTGGAGATTTTTTTTTTTTTAATAGAAATTAATATTAAGGACATTTTCCCACTGCTGTGCTCGCTGCTCTTGCTGAGCGGTGCCACCGATGCCCCAGCGACACGGGCCAGCCCCTGCTCCCTGCTGAAGCCACCGGGCCGGGTAGCCCAGGAAATGGGAAGCAGCTGGTTGTTTCTTTTCAAGAGTACCAGAGAAACAAGAAGATGGTCCCCTCCCCACACGGACCAAAGGCGGCTTCAGGCTTTTCGCTTTCAGCCACACCAACAGCAACAGTTCTCTGCCTTTCTCTGAGGAACTTTTCCAATTTCTTTCGTTGCTGCTTTGCAGGCCCGTGGGAATGAGCTGCAACTGTCCTTCCCCGATGCAGACCAAGACAAAAGCGGTGACAGAGCCACCAAAAAAAAAAAAAAAAAAAAGAGGCCAAGGCTTGCAGCCCCAGACGCCTCGCCACCCTGAGGGTGCTACAAACTCTGTGCTTTGCAGCCTCTCAAAGCCCTGCAGAAGGTTGGGTTTGCTAAATCTGAAGAGGGTGCCTCACCCTTCTCGTGAGCAAAGTGCAGCTGTAGTTGCGTTTCCTTCGTAGAAAGCACTGCCACAACGCTGGTAACTCCAGTTAACAGCAACCGCTCTTGCCAGGCTCCACCAAAACGCAAACCTTTGCTCGGCACAGCGTGGCCGTGCCCCGCTCCCCAGGCTCCAGCAGGTTTGTCCCAACTCCTTCAAGCTCTGCTTTGTAGGACAGGGGCTTGGTGCAGTGCCCTGCTGTGCCGATAACCTCTGCTGCAGCGCTGGGCAGCCTCGGAGAGCAGCGCTCGCACCGCCAGGAATAAGATCTCGAAGGAAATCTGTTATGACTGGCACCTGCTAATCCCTCCTGTGCCCTGAGACGGCCCCGTAGCCACAGTACGGTCTGGAAACCTTCCCTCTGCTTATGGAGCTTTTTGATGGCTCTGACCTGAAGGCTGTGGCTGATGGGAGCCAGCACGGGGCACGATTCCGTGCTGGACCGTAAAAAGGCACACGGAGAGCCTCCCTTTGGAGCTGCACTAGGGATGCAGGGAAAAGCAGCTGGAACATTTATATTCCCTCTCGCTCTGTGGGTATGGGGAGAGGAGATGATCAGAAGCCAGGAGATGTGAGGCCGGTGTCCCCCACACAAGCACGAAGCCAACAGCTTCTAACCCGTATGGCAACGGGAAGGGTAAGCAACGTCGTGGAGGGGAAAGTGGCAAATACCTGGTGCTTAGTCCTAAAAAGAGGCAGAATTTCCAGCAACGGGCCGTGTATGTGGACAGAGGGCAGGGAACAGGACGTTTTTGGTACCAGCTGCCCAACCAGGCAGGACAGGACATACCATGCGCTGTCATGCCTTCCCACGCCGCTGGCTTCCCCCGTGCCCTCGCCCGCCCGCCACTCTCACCCAGGATTCATGCAGGAAACGTGGGTGAGAAGTTCTCCGAGAGCAGATGTAATCCTGCCGCCGGCTGCCCACGGAGGCACCCGGGCACCAGCCTCCCTCGGCACAGCGGCGGGTTGACTCAGCGTGCGGCGCCCCGCTCGCAGCCGGGGACGTCCCATGGTACCTGCAGGAAATTTAAACTGAGTGTGGAGGTGTGCGGCTTGTTGCGAGGGCAGGAGCTTTGATGAGGGCAGCAGGGGAAATAAAACCTCTAGGAAGGCTTACTGCGAAGTTTTGGAGGCGAGGGACCGCTGTGGTCCTTCACGGCATCACCTGTGATGGCATGCACTGCGCGGCGTCCACGCCATCCCCATGGAGCTGTCCTGGGACGGCAGCTGTTGGAGAAGGTGCAGCTTTTGGGGGAGGTGTCCCCATCTTCACGTAAGGACCTCTGCAGCAATTCTTCCAGCAGCAAATACACGCACACAGACACACACACACTCTCAGCTGGAAGCAAACACTTATTTTCTGACTTGACTTTCCTTAGCTGTACCTTCCAGCCGTTGCAGCTGCTGTTTCTTTTCTCTGCTGAAGTCATGTTCCTACTCCAATGAAAAAAAAAAAAAAAATATTGTGTTTGCTTACAAAAGAATTTCACTTCATTAATCTAAACCCCTCCGGCTATCCTGTCACAAAAGAGTGCTTGGCAAAAAGAAAGCTGCTTCACCGCCACCGCCTCGGAGAGCCCGCTTACTCAAACCTTGAGGTAGGAACCCAAACGTTGCCTCCTTTCCCGGCACCTCCGCCGGCACGTGGCAAGAGTGAGCAAGAGGGAGGAAAAAAGCTCTTACAGCGCCCATCTGTGCAGGGTGTCAGTTCCTCTGAAATAACTCCTGTGTCATCAGCCCCTGGTATTTTTGGCATTTGACACAATACACGGGGAAAAGTTTGGGGACGGAATTTCACCGAGTGACCCAGCTCCCTGGCTCTGGCTTTGCCCGGAGCCGTCAGGACACTGGGGACAGGGATGGGCGTCGGAGAGGGACGCTGCCCCGTGCCAGACGCAGCCCGTGCGCCCAGCTGAGCACTGACACGAGCCTGCAAACCGCGGAGGTTTTCCTTTTGTGTTAGAGAATAAAAAGAAACACAAAATCCTGACCTTCCTCACGGCAGACGTCAGGTTTATCGATAGCAAAGCGATCCTGTCGCCCGTCTCTGCAGAAGAATTTGCCGTGTGGAAATTACGTTGATGGCTGAAGCTAAGGGCCGTTTAAGAAAAATTGTGATCAGAGTGGAAGTTAGAAAATGTGACTTTGGGAACTCTATAAAGCAGCCATGGACTGTGCAGTGCAGTGGGGAGCACTGCTTATTCTGAAGGATTAAAACAAACTCCCAGTATCAGAATTTCTCCTTATACACCTTTTAGGACAAATTTTGGGGTTTGTTGCCGTCGTTTTTTCCTCCTCAGGAGTCACTCAGATGGGAGCTACTTTGGATCAAAAGCCTGATGGCAGCTGTGGAAAAAACCACTCCGGCTTTATCAAATGGTCGGAGTGAGGGCTGCAATAATCAGCGAGTGGTGTAATTCTGGACAGCATATTAATTGCAGTGTTGGCCACCCTCCAGCTCAGCTCTTCATGGCTCCGTTTAAACGCTGTTTGCTCTGAGCTCATTCTCGTGCTGGAGGTTGCTGGACATGAGGCAGAAGGGCTGCTCCTTTCAACACACAGATCACTCAGCACGCAGAACGCTTCTTATTGCAGAGCCCAAACACGACATTTTATCATCTAGTGATCCCAAATTTGCTTGGGTAGAGCTCAGTCCCGCACCGTTGAAGTCTGCGAGCATTTAATGAACGCTACACAAGGCCTGCGTTGAAATGAGTTACGGATTCCTTGTTTATTTGCTAAAGGCTGCTTTACAAGACTTATATCACCACATTAATTACTTTAAATATGTCCATCTGCGCTTGAATAATATAAATATACACATGAGCTGTAATGAAATACCGCCCTGAACCATGCCGGGCAAGAAAAAATCGTTCATGTTGCAACTATAGCAACTACTAAAATAGCAAAGCAGACCGACTTCTGCCATGAACCTGTTCCCGATGTCCGAAAGACACTGTGTGCCGCGAGCTTTATATACCAGCTCCCAAAATATCCGAGTCCTGATAGGATGAGAAAATACTGTCATGTTCTTGCGCCAGGCCAATTACAAAGCTGTAGTTCCTGTGCTGGTAAAGATGTTTCCTGTTGATAAGACAAAAGGACAACATAGCACTTAGCTGCTAATGTTATCTGGGACCCTCGTGACCTCGCGGAAACTTTAACAATTGTGGCGTTCACAACACGTAGAAGCGCTCTGTCTTGTGCTTTTGTTTTAATAAATAAGCAAGAAGGAAAATAAACACTCGTTCTGCAGCCGTGCGCTCGCGATGGCCGGGGAGGAATTAGAGGTGGCTGGAACGCAGACGAGAGCTCCGCGCTGGTAGTAAAGGGTTCCTACCGCTGGCACGGGGCAGGGCTGACTGGTACGTCCTTTTCTAAACAAACACAGCGAAAAGTGGAATTTTACACCGTAATATCTTCTTTTGTCAGTTTGAAACATGTTCCTTTTCAACTTGACAGACACTTTTTTCATGTTTGAAGGTTAAAAAGCAGATTTCATTTGTTTATAAGGTGGGCATTTCTAAACAGACCTCCTTCGTAGCCCCCAAACCTTTTCTCCAACTTTGACACTGCAGTTTCTTCAAACTCTTCCTGTCTGGGTAGCCTTGTCACTTCTCCTTGGCCAGACCACAGCAGTCACCGGTACGCAGAACTCCAGGAGCTTTAAGGAAAATACAAAAGCACAGCTGGATTTGGGTGTTGTATCACCTGTTAACTGCCTATGTCACAGCGCAGTTGAGCTCTCCTACCCAGCACCCAGTGGGTATTTGCCAGCCCACTCACAAAGCCCTCACGGCAAAACCTAAATCAGGACACGACAAGAAACCCAGCACCTCTGCTCGCTCCTGGATTTGTAGGATTCTCAGATCCCTCATTCCCTGCGGGAGCACGGTTACACTCACCAGAACACGGGCAGGAACCCGCAGCTCCTACGAGCTCTTTAACCAAGGCTCAAAGTGGAAAAACCTGGAATGAGATTTGTCCTCTTCTCTAATTTGAAGCATAAGGCTCCACACGAGGTTTCCCAGCAGTGCAACCCGTGCACATCAATGACTTGGAACCCAGGGGCTTAAAGATTCATAATGAGAAATCTATGCTTGATTTCCCTAGATATTCTTCTGTCCTTCAAAATTCATGGTGCAACAACCATGCTGCTTCAGACGGTCTAAGCAAGCCTCAAATGAGGTATAGGCTGCTCCTTATGAAAGACAGAAGAGAGTTTTCCTTAACTGAATAGAAAAACATTTTAAAAGCCTTATAATTTATTATTTGGGCTTCAGTTCTGTGCCAAGGGCAAGTCCTTTCAATGCTGCTTAAAAGACCAAGTGGTGCTTCACCTACACCTGCCCAACTGGAAGAGCAGCGACAGAACTAGTCAGTGTTTTCCCTTGCTCAGTTGTTATTCCTGCTGGAAAGAGGCAGAACTTCTTGCGAGCGTTTCCTTTGAGCAGCGCTTATTCACAGCAAGCCACAGTGGGAGAGGGTGGGAGGCAGAGTTCATTCATTTTTGTAGCATAACATAGAGCAGCTTGTGTTTGGATTTCACTAGATATTTGTTGTTTTACGTTTCTTTGCTTTATATTGGAGAAGGGCCTGCAACAAAACTTTGATCCAAGGTACAAACCCGCAGCCAAGATTTGAACTAAGCCTACAAAACTTTCTCCAGAACAGGCTGTAGCCCAGCACGCTGACTTTGGGAGCATCTTGTTCTTCACGTTGCCGATCATTTGATTCAGGCCTGTTTCTGCTTATTTATTTGACCATCAGCCTGCAAATGAACTTGGAGGCTCCAGTTTTGGTCTGTAATTTTTTGAGAATAGCCCAGAGTAATTCCACCTACGGCACAACCAAGTTGCATCAGCACAATGCCGCAACGGCCAGGGCAGCCGGCGAGACCAGAACGAGCGTAAAGAAAAGCTGGCAGCTTGAAGGGGGAAGAAGTGGAAGGAGAGAGAGGTCAGAAGGTTAAGCTGGGCGTAATTTCTGATATTAAACTCAATATTATCCAAATCCTCTGGTTCAACCAGCCTGCCAACAACCACAGAGCAGCAGAGCGGCTTTAACGTTCCTGTGCAATGCCATTGCTTTTGTGGGACTATTGATGATCTCAATTTCAGATGGCTGTTTGCACCAAGTTCCCGGGAACTTAGCCCAGAACGCGTCCTAATAAAACAAGAATCCTTCATTTTCAGGGGAACACACATAGAACCAGTTTAGCTAGAAGCCCTGTCTTTAAAAACACATTACGTTTTTCCGGTTAGGAACCAGTGCGCAAGGAACAGAGTGGGACGCGCTGCTGCCCGGAGCGATGGTCACGTCGTGAAGAGCCCACACCCAGAGCTGGCCGCGGTCTGCACACAGCCCCTGCGCTGCCAGAGCCAACGAGATCAAGGTTGCTGCTCAGATCACAGCCCCAGGAAGGGAAGAAATAGAGAGGGACCCAAAGTTTTAACCAATGCGCTAATGACAAAGTGAAATAACTACAAAAGGGAACCTCCTGCATCTGAGTAGGGCGAGAGATGTGACTAACTGTGCTTTCATAAACGCTGAGTCAAGACAACGTGCCGTAACTACTAGAGTTTTATCTGCGCGTAGGAAGGGCATGACTGGTCTGACACTCCGCATTACACAAAATTCAGCAGAAAAAAAAAGGTTTACGATCGTTCATGATTTCAGCACAACTTATCCTGTAGCATAAATGACATTGTTGTATAATTAATTACCATAGCAATTAAGATTATTGACATTGTTCCTTAACTTTGCTCTCTCATGCTATTTTCTGCAAGGCCATCAACCCTCGCCGTGCCAGGGCTGCTGAAATTACAAACAGCAGTGGGTGCCAACCACAGAGGGGGGGAAGAAAAAAAAAAAAAAAAAAAGCAGTGAACGAATTGCAACACACTGCATTTGGCACAAGATGAAGACAGAGGTGCCAAGGTTTAGCCCATTTCTTGTCGCAAAATATAAATTCGGAAATAAACAGGTGCAGCCTCTTAACCCGAGACAAACTCATTATGGGTGAAGTCTTATCGTCTCTCGTTATGTGTGAGAATGGTTTATAGACAAAACCAGCTCAGATTAGAGTTGGGAAGCAAATACAAGCAGTCCGAACAGTATACAGGCATAAAAGGATGGAAACAAGGAAGGAAGAGTAGCAATACCGAAAAGAAAACCAACAAAAGACCCCACTCCAGCTGGAAGACAGAGGTGGAATGAACGTTCTCTAATGCACCCATTTTATTTGATTGGAAGGTGTGTTCTGGCTTCTTTTATCAAGACAACCAGTTTTCTTGAGAGGTAATCAAGTGGGGGGGGGGGGGGGGGGGAAAGATACTTCTTTCCTATGTCCAGACCTCGAGCTGAGTCTGAATTTTGTGCCCCAGCAGCGTCCAACACCCCCAGCGCAGAACTCGGAGAAGCTGCTCATCCCTTCCCTTTGCGCTGGTGCCCTCTCCTCCGTTTCGCGGTATTGCCGTTATCAGCAGCGTGAGTAGCAGAAAGAAATAAGGTTAAGAGAGAATTGTCAAACTAAAATGAGAAGTCGCTGAACTCCAAAGACCGTATTTCATAAGCCTTAAAAAAAATATAGGTTTGGAGATTTTTTTAATGAGCTCAGAGGAGCACAAATAATACCTTCCAAATGAAAAGACACATTGTGTACGCACCGAGTTTGTGACTCTCTGGTAATTAACGGGAACCCTGCAGCATGCTCAGAATGCCATCTACTGGCAGAACTGGCCGTGGAGGGGAAGGAAATAAAACTAGACCTAGTAGTTTGTTGCAATCTTTCATTCTAAGAAAGCCAAGCTATCAGATACACACACCCTGCTGCAGGAAATAAAGCTCCGCGTTTACGCCAGTGACGCACCTTGACGAACAGCTATCTAATCAGGCAGCAATTAAATAACACGTAGATGAGGTTATGGTTTTGCGTGCCTGGGGAGAGGGGGGAATGGTTCCTGCTGTCGAAATATTCTGAGCCAGCAGTTTGGGATAAGGAGAGAGCAGGGGAAACGCACTTAAGCTTGCTGAGAAAAAAAAACCTACTTACTACAAAAAGCAGCCTGCGGAGAACATTGAAACCTCGCTGGCTTGGTGTGAGGAACACAGATGCGTTTTCAGAGCCACCTGAGAAATTTGGTCTTTTAACACTCCAGACTCCAGGTAGCACAGCTAGGCAGCCACACGGAGCTGGGAAGCCAGATGAGAGACTTCACCGCTTACGTGAGTTATGCAAATTGTCGTGTGGAGTACTTCACATTAGGCACTTATCTGTAACACCGTGGCAGACCATCAAATTTACATTTTTCCACGAGGCAGAGAAGAGAAGCCACCAAGGTAAGAACGATTTGGCAGTTGCTAAAAACTAAAGGAAAGTTACTCCTCGAACAAGATCACATCTCCATTTCTGCCTCTGAGTACACAGGGACCCCACCTTCCAACACAGAACGGATGAAGAGGGGGGGGTTCTGCTTTTTTGCTTTCTGAAACAGAGAGCGTTCATGAGCACTGATTTTATGATGTTGCAAATTTGCAGACAATAACAGAAAAGTAAAGATTTTGTCAGTTGTTGGTAAACAAATCAGGAATACAAGTAATTCCAGCTTTGCTGGAGTTCAGTTCCACTTATCCAGGCCTCACACGGGAACTGAGGGCACGCGACGATGAGAGGCTACAACTGTAGACCAAACCGAACAAAGAGCGAGCGAGCTGCGACGGATTCAAAGAGGACTTTCTGCCCTTTATTACTTCCTGGACAAGCACGGCTGATGCCCCGTCATCAAAACAGAGTTAAACTGCGACAAAATATGAGAAAAACACTGTTCTGGTCCGCAAAATACAACCTTCAAAAGGAAAACAAGAGTCACATTGTACAGGCAAATAATTAAAGCTAACACTTGGAAGAATGATCAGAAAGTGGTCTGTCAACCAGTTACAGCTTTAATATAAAAACGTTTCATCCAGTCGTAAGCGTAATTGTTCAAATGAGAATGAGTAGTGGAACCAAGATCTTGAACAAGGTGATTGTTTGTTTCAACATGAAGCTTGCTGGGTGACAAATGCAGTACCCTTACTCCAGAACACACGCGTCCGCGCCCACCGCTGCCCAACCAGCTGGCCGGTTATCGCCTAGGTACCTTCAGCTGCCTGTCCTGTCGGAGCCAGATCTTCTGTAACGGTACAGCAGCTGCCCCTCGGGGGAATTTAGCCGATTTTTTCCTAAAGCACATACTGTACAGATACATCCAAATATATAGTCTGCAAGGGTTCAGTGGGGACAAGGACTGAGATATCCGTGCTGTCCCGTGGACAGAGCGGTGTGGAGAACCCTGCACACACACAGTGTACTACGTCACGTTTGCAGACATATACGTAGATGTTGATGGTTTAAATTTAGCACATCAGGAGCACCAAGACATTCCAAAAACTGCTTAAAGAAAATACTGATAACCGTCAAAATTTTTCTGAAAAATCAAAATAACTATGTACACCCTTGCCAATCTTAGCTTCTCAGAGAAAAAAAAAAAAAAAAACACAACAAAAAAAAACAACAAAAAACCAAAACACAACCAAAAACAGCATGTAAAGAAAAATAATACCTTTAAGTAAAACATTCTGAACTGTTACCCATTCTGCCAGGAAGTTATAGTAATAGCTGTTTACAAACGGAAAAGACTGAGAAAGCAAGCATCCCCCTAAGGGCAAATGAAGTGAAACAATTCTAGCAAACTATAGCGAAAAAGGGAAATATTTGCCCCAAATTAACACAAAGGCAAGCTGGAAGAAAGATGGCAACTGTATTTTTAATCGGCCTCTTCATAAACAAAAATAAATTTTCAGGAAGAGGTTGGAGTATATTACTGTTATCTGAAAAAATAGTAATTAAAAAAAAAAACAAAACAATCTTCCTAACAAATTTCATTGCCTCCAAAATGGTTTTGGTCTTTTTTTTTTTAATTAATCTAAGGTCTTATGCCTACGTATTACAGTTTTGAACTTGTTTTACAAATAGAAATTATAAAAAAGCAAATACGAGTCAATTGGCACAGTGTTTGCACGCCCCAGGGGTACCACAGGGTTGAAACTCTTCCGTCTGCGTTTTGGCTAACTTGGCCTCGCAATCATCGTGCTCCCACAGAGCTGCTCCCATGGACATCTACTTCTGTGATCTCTTGCTCTCAATTAACTTCGTCTTTAACAAACCCATAATTTTGTTTACAAACCCTTCACTTGAAATTGTTCTGATTGTTTTGAAACCATGCACAAAGAACAAATAGTATTTTTGGACTTCACACAGTTTTTACTCATATTCTGTAAATTTTTATAAGTTAACAGAGCTTTGAATGAGCTAAGGCACCCATATGCCCAGAAAAAAATAAATACCTTGGGCTAAATACAACTAAGTGTTCAGCAGTCATTTAATTGCACAATCATCTCCCTAATTTGTAGCGTAACGCTGCCAGTGTCTTTAGAGATCCTAAAATACAAACACTAGAAACTTTGCGAGTGTAACGGACAAGGCATCGACAAGACATTCTCAAGGTTCATTCTGTATTCCTGGCGCTGGTAACTCCTACTCCTAACGTAATTAGCACTTAGCAGCAAGATCAGCATGTTCTAAGGATGAAATAAATATTCACACAGTCAATACTAATGGTTCAAATGCTCAAACACATTACTGAAAACGGTAAATTTCCAATCTTTCTCCTGCCAATCCAAGATCGCAGCAACAAGACCCTTGGCAACAACATTCACAGCTCTCAGTACCGCAGGAGCTTCCGCAAACAAATTTGAGGCCTGAAGTTTCGTGGTCTGTGGCGCTTGCGAGGTGTTTTACTGTGTTCGAAGCTGGTAGTCTGTAAAGGAGAGAAAACCACAAAACTTTTGTAGTCAGTTGTCTCAGTAAAAGCAGTAAAACAGATCAACAAATTGGGGTGAAGTGATAAAAAATAAAACCAGATCCTCGCTTAGAATGGCCACGATAACGAGCTCTAAAATGATTAAGGTAATTGCAGACAGTCAGGCTTCCATGCCAGAAAACATTAGATTAGGAAAACAGTAGACAGTGCCTTATGCATCTCAAAGCTGGCAGAATGCTATGTGTGAGCAATTTATTTTTAAATTTACATTCAAAAAAATCTCACCGAATCCCAGCTTAATTACAAAATACTTGTGAACAGCAATAACGAACTATCCCACTGGGTCTTTCGTTAAGACATCAAAAAGGTGACTGGAAAAAAGCAGCATACCTTAATCTAACATGTACCTAAACCATACAGTTTAACCTTGCAGAATATGAGCAAACTGGTTTTGTGCGTTTCAGTTTGCAGGCGTATGCTGGAGAAACAAAATCTGCGAGCTGGGGATATCTACAGTCGCCTGCCTTGCACTTACCTCCGTTCTGGGTGATGTAACGAACCCACGGGAGAGCCTGATAGCCGCTCTTCTCAATGATCTTCAAGTAGCGAACCTGGAAAGAAAGGCACGTTAAGAAATGAAGTCTCCCATGTCAGCCAAGCGGCATTTAGCAAAAAAGAAAAGAATTTTTGGGGGTCAAAAATGGTTTCTGGGTAACCCTGCAGAGGAATCATCAAGATGATGAGAAAAACGTGTGTGTTAAGCGCCTAGCGTGTTACCTTACCGGTACTTCAACTACTCACCTGGATTCCTGAAGTGGTGAAATACGGGATCTCAAACTTCACGCTAATGGGAGGTTTTCCTTCCTTATCTTCAGCTTCAACACTCGGAAGTCCAAAGTGAGCTCTCATCAGGTATTCTTTTCCACCCTGCCCAAAAAAGACAGATTTTTTTTTTCTCTTGAAACAAAACATAAAAAAGCTTGCAATGATACCAGTGGTTTTCTTAATGTCAAATTGCTGAACTCCACTATTCATTTCAGCTCTTCTCCAGGGCTTAAAAATGAGCACTTCTTTTTATTTTAAAAATGCTTTTTTTAAAAAATGCAGATTAAATTAGGATCCCCCCCAAGGCATAATTTGTTTTCTTCCAGCCTCATACTCAAAGGGAGGAAAAAAAAAAAAAAAAAAAATTTTTTTTTGTGCCGGTGACCATTCTGATTGCATGGTGACAGACAGCTGCAGTACCGCAGCACCAGCATTCGGAAGAGCTCACGCTCACGGAACCACCCAAGCAGCACAGCCCGACAAACTAAAGCAGCTGCTGCTAAATCCGGGCCAAGGGATTACAGCATCCACAGGCATCGCTCAAAAATCTGCTCGTTAACCCAGTCCTGAAAAATTACCCAGTGAAACACAAAACACAAACAGCATCTGAAACAGCTGTTCGCAAGTTCCAAGCCTTCCTCCAAGGGAAAAGAGGAAGAGGCCAGTTCTACTTCTCTGATACTATTACAATTCGCTTTACGCCGAGTCTGAACATTCATGGAATATGAAGTAATTAATTATTACACTATTAGTAATAACTTACTGGAAAAGATTTAATGGACCAGACAATTTCACTGTTCTCTGGAACCCACTTGACACTTCCAACAGTGGTTTTAAACTTCGGCGAGTCTGCATCGTTGGGAACTGGAATGTGAATCTCCACGTTGTTGGCAGTTGATCTACGCTTGAATTGACTTTTTGCCTAAAGAAGGGAAAAAAAAAAATAAAACAAATAAATCAGAAAAGTAGGCCTCTAAATATTTCCATAGTGCTGGTGAGTTCAGAGGGCTGTGAGCCACGCAACTCCCCTCCACCCCAATCCACCTCGCGAGAACAAGACTGTAACACAGAGATCGCAACTTAGAAATGAAATTCTCGAAAAGATGAAGTCCTACAGAAATACTACATGCTTGTGCAGAAACGCACACACTGCTGGTCAAGCTTTGAAAGCAAATGAAAGAGAAGACTGAAATGAGCCATAATTATTTTAGAACTGACCTTGATCATGTACTCGATGCGGCTGTGGGAATGTTTTTCAATCACAGACTCAATCCAGATCAGTGGTTTTACCTAACGGGGAAAAAACACTCAACAACTGTAGGCTGTGCTCTGACACGGCCAGGAAAACGTTGCTTCCCCAAAAAGCTACACTCAGCACCTGAATCCTAAGAAAACAGAAAGCCTGTGGTGTTCGGAATAACAAACAAGTTGTGTTTTTATTTTCAAAACCCCAAACAAACAATTCTACAAATGAGCAAACGTTGACATACCAACGTCCAAGCGTTACAAGAATTTTAAGTTTAAAAAGCTATGGCTCAGCCTAACCCCTGACAGACACTTGCATTCCAAAATATTTAATAATTTAACACTTCCTCCAAGAAGAGCCAACACAAAGCTTTGCTATTAATGGTTGACTTGAAAACCACTATGCTGCCCACACTTTAAGGAAAAAAAAAAGAAGGGAAAGCCATTAGCATTTTTGCCTACAATCTAAAACATTATCATGAAGAAGAAATGCTAACATCCAGGCTTACGTGCGTATTCAGACGATACGACATGAGTTCAAACTCTCCATCTGGCGGGATGAAAGAAATGGTCCTGTCGTTTTCAAAGCGGGAGAGACGAACACACTGGTGAAACTTCACATCTTCCAGTTCTACTGATTTACTTTTGCCGCCTAGCAGAAAAGACACATTTCAAAGTGCTGCACAAATGATGTCCAAAGTCTCATCGCAGCCAGTTACACAGTAAAGCAGCGGCCTGCTGACATTCCTCCCTGTCAGCCAGTACCTTCCTCAGCTTGCTGTGGGATTTTAGGACTACAGAAGTCTCAACAAACGAAAGAGGTGAGGGAGCCTAGATGGTTACCGCGGTATTCCATCCTTCCCTGGTATCGTCAGACAAGGCCTAACGTGATTTTCTACAATGATAACGGGAGTATTTCTATCATCTTAAAACAAATCCCTTCAGCTGAACCTCAAGCATCCCAAAATATAGGGCTTCAGGTGACGTTTTTCCCGATTACCAAGATATCACGGAAACACTCACGGCCTGTATTATCAAAGAGAACTTTGTCGTTCAAACCAAGGCGCAGCTCTGGCATTCCCGAGAGAAAGACTCGCATTTTAATGGATCCAACTATCTCACTCCGCAGCACGTTTCCGTTGGCACTGACCTGAATAAAAACGAAACGACAGGTAAGATTGCTCTGACGCGATATGTCGTGACACCAAACAATACTCCCCATCCACCCCCCTCCTGAGAAATTAATCCAGCAGAGTAGAATTTGGTGAGGGAGGTGCTGGGAACAGACGGAGGAGGAAAGGACATGCCAGAAAGCAGCAGTGCACGCAAGTAAAGCATTGTTTGCCTACTGGGTGTCCTCAGGAACACTCTGCCTTAAGGACTGACGCTGTTCTGAGCGTCACAGTACACCAGCCACAGCCAGTCTGGCTTTTCATCGTAGCCCTGCAGGCTTTCAGACAGTCAGCCCTTCTCATCACCTCCGATTACAATCCCCGTTAAACGCTACGGGCACTCACCAAGAGGTTAACAGACTCTATAACGTCCAGGAACACTTCATTCTTCCTGTATTTTATCCCTTCCGATCGCCAGGAAACAGCATTTGTAACAGTGGCAGGTGGACGCGGAGCTCCAGTTTCAAGTTTGTGACCTTCCTGAGTGATGTACCTTTACAGCCACATAATCGGCGTGAAAAGGTGAGAATTAATATTTTTTGATACATTTGTCTGTGACTAGAACGCTTAAAACTTGCCAAGGAGTTTCTCACTGTAAGCGATGCAGAATGATACTTACTCTTGTAAAATTTTACTATCAGTGGTTTGTGGATACCCAAAATCCATAAGCTCATCTAACAACTCATAAATAATAACAAAATTATCCCTAATGCTCTCTTCTTCCAGCTCCTTGAAATATTCAGAAAAAACCTGAAACAGAGCGACAGGAGGGAGGGGAAGGAGGAGGACATTAACCGAGGCAGTACAGCGCATTCGGAACGTGCTCTTGCTTCTAAAATCCTAATTCTTAAAAAGCCCCAAACCAAACCCCGTAATTCACAAGCGGCATTCTGTTCAGATTACCCCCAGGAAACCCACCTCCATTAAAACAGAGCTAGAGAATCCTAGAAGCAACTCGAACTATTACGAAAAATATTTCTTCTGGGGAAAATATTTTTCATGCTGGGTAGAGACGAACGGAGCACAGGATCTCTATGATCTGCCACTACTCATGCATCAAATTCACAACTCTCCTCTGCGTTCTCGGGTCTTGTGCAACTACTTACAGCACTGCGTCACATCCTTTGCCTACTCAGCTACAAAATATCAATCCCGTTATTAGCGGCTAGGAAGATAGTTCTATAAAATAATCAAATATAAAGTAGAAATGCTATTACCATCGAGTTCTTGGAAAACGTGAAAGCTCTACGCACTGCTATTTACATCAGATACAGACTGAGCGGAAGAGGCGGCGGAGGTTACGTCTGCAATTCCGTACTCACCTGAACTACTTTATATAAAAACGAGAACACCAGTGATACACAAGCATTTTTCTTAGAAGTTGCAACGACTGAGAGAGGACGTTCAGGAACACACATTCAAAGTCATCATTCCAGAAAAACGCTTACTAAGCGCCTTTTTCAAAGCCTTCACACAACCAGTTTTGGCCAAAAAATTAAGTGTTAATTAGTTAACCGTACCTCTGGCCTAATGAGATACAAAGATAAACATTCAGGAAATAATTTATTAGAGTAAAATTAATACAAACACTTTTCTGCACGTGACCCTGCGTAAAGTATAAAATTACCATCAGGTCAGAGCCTCCGCATGTCACTTCACCCCTTCTCCAGCTCTGCATCTAGACAAAACCCAAAAACGCCAGAGCAGCACTTGGCCTGTCAGCACCTGGGAGCTGCCGGCAGGATAAAGGATACGATACAGGTTGTTATGTTTGATCCACATAAAGCGAACTCCTCCGTGTGCCAGGATAGGAGAAAGCGTCCCCTCTTCCTCCTTTTCCATAAGGATCGGCATAAAATGCTCCACCTCGGACATGTCCACATCTCCGCGGTAATTCCGACAGATGAGAACCTACAGAGAGAGCGACAAACTCCTGGCATTTTTTTCTCTTTCACGAGATGTTACCATGCGAGACCAACACCCAGGACATTTGGAAGGCCTCTTCAAGCAACTCCAAACGTCCGCAGGCCCCGCTGCAGCCCCCACACGCGCTGCAGATGCGGATCGCAGCGCCGCAACACCTTGCTGAACACGCAAATCCCAGCCTTCCACTGCAAACTCCCGTGTTTGTGTTCTCTGGAGTTATTTTCCACCTATTGCTGCACGCGCCCTATAACGCTTTAAGATAGGAAAACACGCAGCTCCTCAGAGACAGGCTACCTCCAATTACGGCGGGGATTAATTACCCCGGGGGACGCCCAGGGGCCCTGCTGGCAGCTCTGCACCAGCAGCCACCACAGGAGACACAGGCCACCGCCCGGCCCCGCGGCGCCCGGGCCGGGAAGGGGAAAGCGGCTCCGGCAGAGCCCCGCGAGGCCGGGGGAGCCGCAGCGCCCCGGGTCCCCGCGCAGCCCGGGCCGTGCCCGCCCCTCTCCGCGGCCCGGGGCGGGGGAGGCCCCTCCGCTTCGGCCCCGCAGAGCCCCCCGCCGCAGCCCGGGCCTCACCTTCCCCTTCAGGTCCAGCACGTAGACGGCGCTGGCCGACATCGCCCCGCCGCCGCCGCCGCCTCCCGCCCGGGCCGCCGTGTCGCCCGGCCACAGCCGCGCCGACTTCCGCTTCCCGCCCCGGCACTTCCGCTAGGAAGTGACGAAACGAGTCCCGGCCGCTGCGGGGAGGGATACGCGCAGGGCTCCGCCGCGGAAGGGCACCATGGCTACGACACGTTAAATAGTCCCGGGGGTCTTTTCTTCCCCTGCGGGAAATGGTCCCGCAGCGCTGGGGCAGCACCGGGCCGGGGGACCGCAGCCCCCGGGGAGGTTTGGCCAGGCTGAGGTGGGAGCTCCCAGGGCCCAACCAGTGACCGCAGAGGGGCGATATTTGGAGTGCAGAAAAAAAAAAAACCATTGAGTTTAAGATATATGTTAGGGTTTCAAACATCAAGATACACATCATCTCTCAGAGGCAAGGCAATTAAAAAACTCCACACGCAAACTGTTTTGTCAGTGCATCGCCCCTGGTTTTATAGGCAAGTCAGCACCAAAAAAAGGATGAAAGCAGCATTTTAATAAAAAGTTACATCGCAGTTACAAGTTACAACGAACCCCCCCACCTGACAGAACTCCAGACAGAAAGAAATTACAGCATTTCTATACCTTACACGAGGTTTATGCCATGTGAAGCTGTCAAAAACTCTTCACTTCCAAAAAGGAGAACTGTTACTATCAAATAAAGGAACGTTTTCCAGCAACTGATTTTGGCCTTAATCCTGCTTCAAGCGCTAAAAAACCAGCCCTGTGCACCTATCGAACCAGAGCTCCTCAGCCGAGACGCTCTGCTGAACATGTGGCTTAAAAAAAAGCAACAACAAAACAATTAAATAAGACAAAGGCATAAACGTTCAGAAGATATATCAAACATTCAGTAAGGAGAATGCACAGATTTGCACGGCAACCCCGTTCAGTACAAACAAAGCACAACTCCGATGCAAAGCGTCCAAAGGCAGTCCCTTCACTTAGTCCAGCTGACTTTAGGAATGTCGTAGTGCTCCGTCAGGGTATCCAGGTGCCTGTTGAAGTCCTAGGGGAGAGACGGAGGGAAAAAACCATTCAGTGTCCGGTGCCGACATCCCCTCCGCTGAACCACAGGACCCTCTGCCGCCCCGCTTCTGCTTCGCGAAGGGGAAACTGTTCCTCCAGCCCAACAAGCCCGTGTGCCGGTGAACAGCTGCTGGCCAGAGGACACCGGGATAATGTCACCTACCTCCACTCTCTGCTTATGGGTTTTGGACGCTTTCTTCAGGATCCTCTCCATTTGCTGGAGGAAGACACAAGAGGCCGGTTACTTCCAGCACGCGCAGCCCCTCACGGCCTGCATCTGAGGGGTCAATTGGGGTTTTTAAATCCCCCCCGCAGCCCCCAGACGGGGTCTGGCCCAGGCAGGGCAGCCCTACCCGCTTCTCCTGCATCTTCTCGTAGGCCACCTGCGCCGGCGTCCGCTTGTCCAGGCCGCGCTTCTTCTCCTCCTCCTGCTTCTTGCTGCTCACGATCTGCTCCAGGATCTTGGCCTTGTCCTTTGCCTTCTTCTTCTTCCTGCGGGCAGACGGGCGGTCAGCGCCCAGCCCCGGGCTGCCCGCCCCGCCGCCCGCCGCCCCGGTTCCGCCCGCGCCTCACCGCTTGCCGGCCCCCAGGGGCCCCCCGCCGCCCTTCAGCCGCAGCGGCCCGCGCTGCACCGCCTCGTAGTCCGCCATCGCCCGCCCGCCGCGCCGCCCGCCGCACTGCGGCGCCCCCTGCCGGCGGCGGCGCCTCCTCTCCCCCCGCGAGGGAAAAGCCGCCACGGGCCGAGCCTGGCCCGGGGGAGAAGCCCCAAGGTCCGCGCTGCGCCGGGAGCAAAAAAAAAAAAAAACCAACAAAAACCAGCCCCAACCCTCCCCACGCACCGCGATCCACGCCGGACTGAATAATTTTTGGTTGTTTGAAGGCGCACCTTCCTTCCCTGAGGGGAATAGACTTTGCGCCGGCTGCAGGGCCTCACCCAGAATGGGTAGGAATGACCCAGAAATGAAGGTTTTGCCACTGCCCTTGATCAATAAATAAGGCAGCCTGCCACATGCTGTAGTTGGGCAGTCAGTTTCTCATTCCCCCCCCTTGTTTTTCATATTTCTGACAGCCTGTAACAACACGTTTCTGTTTACGTCTGAACTATATACTCATATTTTCAGTGTAAAGGCCATATGCATATCAGTATTTATGTATCACGGACTATTAATAATCATTAACTTGTGGTGGTGTGTATTAGCAGACAATGCAGAATAAAGGCAGCAAGAAAACTTTATAGAAACCCCCTCCAGTACAAACTACCATTAGTGTCAGGAAAGGACAAGGGGCTGCTACCACTCTGACTAATTTCCAGCACTTGCTGTTAATTCTTAAAGAAGAAAGACATTGCTAACACTTTTCAGTTCATTTACTGTATCTGAAAGAATGAAAAAGTATCATCTGCAGAGTCTACCTGCTGCTTCGGCAGCACAGAGAAGACGCTGTTAATTGTTTGGCTAACTACCGCAAGGTGAGGCCGTGGTGCGCACAGAGGCAGGCGAGCGGCGCGGGGCGAGAGCCGCAAGCAGCGAGACTAAAGACTCGATGAAACGCTCCTGTTATGATCCTTCGCAGCCTGTGGACCAGGGAAGCTGGTTACTCGATCCGCTGCTACACCTGAACCTCATTGTTGTGGCTTTTAATAACCGGCTGTCCGGAGCTCCTGCAAAGGTGCCGTTGAGGGTAGAATGGTGGGACAGGAGTCAGCGTTCAGAGCCAGAAATGGGCAACAAGCAAACCGTTTTCACTCCAGAGCAACTAGATGCATATCAGGTATAAAACAAACTAAATGGCTCTTTGGACAGCACATCGAAGAATGACGAGGGCTTTTTAAAAACAATATTAAAAAAAAAATAAATAGGAGTACTAATTACAGCAAAGATTCTTAGTAACAGAGTTTGATTCTTACATCAAGAAGAAGGGTTATAAAATACTCCTAATTATATACCAAAAAAAAAAAGTTTGAATGCTTGGACACTTATATTACAATATAACTTAATTTAAGTCCCTGTATGGGAAAAGTTTGGGCCAACGCATGCTAAAAACTGTCATGATGTTGTATCTTTTCTTGTTTTGTAGGACTGCACTTTCTTTACAAGGAAAGAAATTCTAAGGTGAGTCTTATATATGCATTTTGTGTGTAAAAACTCCCTGTGTTATCGACCTGAGCCAGAATTCTAAATTTCATATTAAGGTAGCAGTCTCTCGTTGTTTATCAGAAACAAATGGAACAAGTTATATTTTAGCTCACACTTTGCCAGTGACATCCACCTTCCTCTCACCTTGTTTTATGTCAGATGCTTCAAAATATACTGTTATTCTTTGAAATACTTTGCCTGGTTTATGAAAACCTTAATGTTTTTGTCAAATTTTCTTCACGTTTTCCTCATGTCTTCTTGTAAATAATTATGCTGATACTGTAAGGTGCATTTTTCCCAAAGCCTTCACGCACCTCATCAAATACTGCGTTTAATCTCTGCCAAGGGATCTGATAAGGACAGGTTCAGAGTTCTGTTCTGTCTTCCCTGAAAACCTGAACTTGTTCTCCTCTTGTAAAAGATCCTTCCCCAGATAATAACGCACACAGCACTGAAATCTAAATCAGTCTGCCTTGCCACAGAGTAAGTAGAGGCCATAACTGTGTCATGAATGAGACATTTATTATTGATAAGGATCCCTTTCAAAATTCTGCCCTATTGTTTTGTTGATAACAGCTGTGAATGGGATCTTTATTCCAGCAGGAGAACCGAAGCCAACAGCATGCTCAAGAACTGCTGCATACATTAAATTGTTATGCACATTTTCTGTCTCTTGAACCCGAGTTCTGTGGAAAACAGGAAGATACTTGAGGTGGCTAAAAGCCTGGTAGAGTCGGTCCCAGATCTTTTCCTTCAGGGTTTTATACTGACTTTTAAACTGCATCTTTCATGCTCCAGTTGAAGCCCATTCTTTTTGGTCACATTCATTGCGGACCTGGGAAACAGATCACTTCTGCCTTGCCACGAGTTTTTGTGCGTTTGGAAAGTGATGAGGTGAACCTTCAGGTTGTGCCTTGTTTCTATAAACACGTAACAGCGTTAAAACGTCCTAACTGCACTGCCGGCTCAGTGCCGCTGCCACCACTGTGGAAGTAAATCTGAAACTTCCTAAAAATCTGTTTTCACGGAGCATCTAGCGATTTGGCTGCCTGACCTGCGCAAGCACTTTCACCTAATCGTTCTGTAGGTGCGAAGGCTGTGTATTTTTCACCCGTTATGCTACGTTTTTCTTTTTAACGCTGTCTCTTCCACCAACAACTACAAAGCATGTGAAATGTTACTTAGCAACTGGTATCATCCATCTGGTAAAGGATGCAAAGTGTGAAGCGCGACGTGGAGAAGGCAAACACATTGCTCTCGGTGGTCTAAACAACTTGTTCCCTAAACAAGCCTCTCTTTCTCTTCCAGACTGTTCTACAGATACCGAGATCTGGCCCCGCAGCTAGTTCCGCTCGACTACACCGATAAACCAGACGTGACGCTTCCCTACGAACTCATTGCCAGCATGCCAGAGCTGAAGGTGAGAGCAAGGAACACAACTGGAATCGAGTGACACGTTTCCGTTTAATCCGCTCTTTTTTAATAATTCATCCAGTGCTAATTGCTGGGAGGCTGAAATACAAATACATTTTGGCTATTGAAGTAAAAAGTCTTTCTGGAAGCTTTAGCGATTCCCTGAAAACACCCTGAAACTGCAGAGAGGTTAAAGGCAGCTGCAGCTGCGTCTGCCTCTGATACGACATCAGACAAGAAGATAATAGCAGAAGGAGGAGGATTTGCCAAAAAGGAGTTACAGCAAAAATAATCTCGCTCCAGTTGCGTCTTATCTGCACTGAAATAAATGCTGGTGAAGATGACCTTCCCTTGCTCCTGTTGCTCTGTTTCCAGGACAATCCCTTCCGCCAGCGGATAGCAGAGGTTTTCTCGGAGGACGGAGACGGCAATCTGACTTTGGATGATTTTTTGGACATGTTCTCAGTGCTGAGTGAAATGGCTCCCAGAGATTTGAAAGCTTACTATGCTTTTAAAATTTATGGTGAGTGAGACATGCATAAAAAGTAAACTTTGGAAACATCCTGCAGCTTCATGTAGGGATGCGAAAGATTCATTCTGCCACCAGAATGATTTCTTGTTGGATACATTTTTAATACAGCTTTTCTTTTGACTGCATTTGAACGCCTGCTCGCTCTCCTAGAATCTTTTGGTCTTCTTTAGCATTTTGTCTCGTCTCCTCTTATTTACTTGAGATTAGGATTTACTACAAAATTTACAACCTCAAATTATCTGCAGTTTCCAAGAGCTGATAAACATTTAAGAAATACTTCTGTCTGCGGGGCCGCCTGGAACAGCGCAGCACAAGGGCTTTGGCTGCCCAGAAATCTGGAGGGTGGCTGCGGCAGGGGGAGGTGGGAGGTAGCGCAGCACGCTTCTGGCGTTTTTGTCCAAGGACAAACCCTTCCTGTTAGATCTTGGCAACGTAAAATGCTGGCTTTTGTCACTTTAAATTAATTTTATTTCCCTTGACAGATTTTAACAACGATGACTACATATGCAAATCAGATCTAGAGAAAACCGTTAACAAATTAACCCGAAATGAACTTACCCCGGAAGAAGTTCGTCTTGCATGCGAAAAGGTGATTTACGAAGCTGACGCGGACAACGATGGCAAGCTGTCTTTGGAAGACTTTCAGCAAATGATAATACGAGCTCCAGATTTCCTCAGGTAGTGTTTGCTTTTAATCTCAAACACAAAATTGCTCTTTGTTTGTTTGTTTTACATCTCCCCAGCCGTTACAGATCACCGCTCTTCCCTGACAGTTTCTAGTGGAGGTGCCCACCAGAAAGATTGGGAAAAGAGACAAAGTGTGGAGGCTTCTTGACTTGCTGTTTGATGCTCCCATGTACTGTTTATACGCAAAAAGTCCTAGTAACTTAAAAAGATAATATTAGCACTTAGGCCCCATTGAGGAGAACGTGAGATTAGCTCACGCAATGCGTAACACCGTCCGAATATGGTTTCTGATGCACATTTTACACAAAGCAGCACTCAGATCTTGCATTTAACATACCGATTCTTTGCAAGTACTTCGCAAAACGAAGTTTCCAGTTTCTAATAGAGCCCTAGGATTAATTATAGCGACTAGAGAAGAGTGATACATAAGTGATCTTTACTTCCTTTTTTTAACAGCACATTTCACATCCGAATCTGAATCTAGCGAACCACGTAGATGGAAATGTCTCTTGAACCTTCAACGACTGGTGCTCCACCCGAGATTGCTGTCAGAGAGAGGGGAGGGGAGCAAAGAGGACGATTTCTGGTAACCGAACCCGTCAGAGAACTGTCTCTTGTTTACCTCTTTAAAAAGAACAATCCATTAAGCTCTTCATCAAGATTTCCCTGTAATTTAACAAAATGTCCATCTCCCTCCCAGTTAGAGCAAATCTAGCCTAGACGGTGAGATGGGAAGTATCTTTGGAAGTTCAGATATCACCAGGTAGTAAAGGAACTTGTAGCAAATTATAGCTTCTAAAAAAATTCCTAAGAAAATGCCTTAACCAGTAAGAGAACTTGAAAACAGTTTCAAAAAAACTTAGAGTTAATAAAAATTGTGTCAGCAACTCCTGATCAGCTACAGTCTTAACAAATGGTCCAGTGAACGCATTTGCTGAAGTATTCTCCTCGCAGGTCACAGAAGCCCTTTGCAGGTTCTGAGAACATCATCAAGAGCTCTCTATTTCAGAATCTGTAATGAAAAGTCATCGTACTTTACAGGACAAAAGAGCCTACCCCAGGCTCCTGTCCCACTTGTCCATTTGTAGAAACACCCCATTTTCCACACAGGAACCCGTATGCACAAATGATGAACAGGACTCTCAAACTACGTTTGTAAAATTCTCTTTTTGTAAGAAGTTTATTTATGCAGTGCTCGGGGTCCTGTACAACAGAGGAAAATATACATAGCGTAATAAACCACAGCTTTGTTTTTCATACAAACATGAATATCAACGAGAAGTGTTGGAGAAAGCAGTGATGTGGGAAGGGTGGCAGCCAAGAGTGGTCATTCTAAAAATGCAATTTACAGTTACTTAAAAAAATATTTGGAGGCATTCAGTTTCCTTCAAAACAAATTTGTAAGCCCCAACTCACGCTCAACGTAGAGCATACAGTTTCTGCAGAAAGACTAGAGAGACCAGCCCACTAAACTTGCACTGCCTACAGAAACGAAACCTCCGATGATCGGTGAGAGAATAAGGCAGCCTGAGACAATCAGGCTGCACGTTACCATCCACGTTCCATTGGACAGACTTCATTTCATCTACAAATGAAGACAGAAGTCAGTCATAGTTCTCTTTCATCCCCTATAAAGTTTTAGTACAAATGGAGACCATCCTCTACGCGGCTGTTTGTCCCTTTCCCCTCCAGCACAAACCCAGCCGTTTCAAGTCCAAGAGAACAAGAAATCACAGCAGCTTCTGAGTGCGATCATCAGCCAAAGACACCGCCGCCGCCACAGTAAACCCTCAATTCTCAGCATCTCACATGAAAGGAGAGACCAAATAATTTTCACAGCAGTAGAGACTTACAATAATCCATAGGATTTATAAATCTGAGGCTGAAAACCTGAAGCTGGCCCAAGGCTCTGATGTCGAGGAATGTCAGACGCGCCTGTCAGCACAGAACCGAGACAGCGTAAGTGTTAGTACGGCAAAGCGTTAAACCAGCAGTTCCACCGTTTACTGACAGATGAGCTACTGGCAGGTCTACACCTGGAAGGGTGAAGACGATGTGAAATATTGCGACCAGCCTCAAAAATAAGGACAACCACGTAACTCTAAGATACACATCAAAGTAAGGAAATGTGAGAACACGCTCAAAAATAGGTTTGTTTCTCTACAAACCAAGTGTTAATGGGTTACCTGACCTTCTAGTGGCATTTCGACACTGAGAATGTGTAGTAAGCACAGAGTTAGTTTTTTGGATCTACTTAAATTCCTCAGTTTTACAACTTTTGTATCAAATTTCAGATATTTTTTCCTCCTTGAAGAAAGCTTAGATAAAAATACTCTACTGTATGTATTTACACGGTACCTCTTTTGACCATTCATACTTAAACACAGTATTAATTAATTAATTACGTGATGGAAATACCAACTACGCATTGTACTTCTCCAAAATCCAATGTCCGTATTTCGGGGCACACAGCCAAGCATACGTGCACGTGCAGCGTCTTTAGCCTTCTCCTGTCTTACACTGGCATTTTCCATTTCGTATTGCTTACACCGATATAATTTCTGTGCAGAGTACACCCTGGAAGCACAGTGATGACTGTAGTCACAGTAACGGCGTGAAACTTCCTGAGATTGAGCAATAACGCAGTTGTTAATTGAATCAAACCAATCAAAAGGAAATCACGCTATAAGTTAGGTGCATAAACGTGCAACAACTGGCGTAAGTTTAAACACAAGGTGTTCACATACAAAGAGCTGGCTCTGAATGCAAAAGAGTAACTCAGATTTAGAAAATGAGGAGTGAAAAACACAATTCCATCCTTCCAGTTCGATCCCCTTGAAAATTAATGCGGTTTTCTTTCTCACCTCAAGACAAGTTATTGATTTAGAGACTGGGAACAGGCAATACCCCGCATCGTGGCAGACGGCTCGTGGTATCAAGTTAGACTGACCACTTATTTTTCCAGCGGCTTTGGAAAATGCCTCTGACTGCAACACCTGGCTGCGTTGAAGCAGAAGGATGGATGTGACACGGTCCACGTTTCCCACACCGTTACACAGATCTGTTTGGTGTAGGAAAACAGCACTCAGGCCGTGCCTTAATCACCTCCCCGGTTCTGCCTCAACAATTTCTTGAGGCATACACAAAGTCATCTTTTAAAAGCATCCTGATCCCCAGATAGAAGCACAGCTTCTCCCATCTGCAGCTCTGTATTAACTACACTGGGAAGCCCACACTGGCTAGGAGGCTCTCCAGTAGCTTAACATGATGTCATCCTACAAATACACCTGCGTGTAACCCACTACGGTGCACGCGCACCAAGTCCTCGGGCGAAAAAGCCACAAGGGAAGAAAAAAAACCCACCTCTGGTTAGAGGAAAGCTTTATGTATGGTTTTAACTGTGAACAGAGCTCATTGTAATCTGCTAGCTATTTAAAAAAAAAAAAAAAAGGTTGTTACCATACAAAATGCATTCATATAAACCAGTACAGGCAATATTCCCATTGAGCCCAACTGCATGCTGCAGATTTCCAACGTTTAATTCCGAATCTGACAGATCTGTAACTACAGTAACACCTACAATTGCTACCTTGAGGCCAGAAGAACACAAAACTGGTGAGTAAATTCATTTAACTTTAAAATCAGCTTTAATTTTCTCCTTAAGTGCAGTTGTCAATGTAAACAAAGCATGTTAACAATTCCAGTGAAGTTGCAGGACACAGCCGACATGCTCGCTTGAATTAAACACACCGTAACTCCCAGCACTCGACAGCAGACTCTGAAGTAGGCGGCTCTGACGGCTCCTTTCGTCAGTCTAATTAAGAGCCAGGCTTACAGCCTCTGACCTGGCAGCAATTAGCCACCTCGGAGCTTTGCTTGGCCGTTACATTTTGTACATCGGAATGTAAAAGACTGTGTTGCTAGGAATAAATACATAGAATATTTCCACTGAGGACTAAACATCATTTGCATTGATGCACGCTATTAACAGGGTTGTTGCTGCTTGCAATCGGAAACGATCGATCCACAGCAGCAAGGCAAGTCTCCGTTTAAAAAAGTTTGTTTTCAGAAAGTGTTCGTATGTGCATCATTTATTTGCATATGTGAGCAAGTGTGCATGAAAACACACAACTGGAAGCAGTGCAATACATTTTCTTGTCAAAATTTTAAACTAGCTACTACGTCACGGCGGATCCGGAGCCACTCCCAACCGGAGCAGCCGCCCATTGGAACGGTACAAACCTGGAGGAAGCGTCCCTACCTGAACCAGGGTCTGTCTCTCCAGGAGCAGACGACAGATCACTCGCACGGGACTCACTGCAGCTACCATCTCCTGTTAAACGCGTCTGAACGTCTGCAGTATTTAATTACGCGTGGTCAGGTCTAACATGGATAAAGTAATTCCTGGTGGTGAGGATCCATTATATTTACAGCACACTTTGGTTTTTTAAAAAAATAGATATTCCTTTAAGGAGGAATTTTTTTTTTTTTTAAACTTCAATTGTACTTGCGGATTGTCTAGAATAACCAACTGAATAAGTAACAGGCAGATACAGGATTTTCTCTGTAGGAGCGAAGAGGTGGAGATGCAGAAAGCTTCCTTCTACCTTCAGAAAGGTATTGGCTGTTACGTAAGTGCATTTATTCGATGTTCTGATGCAACTGTTCTACGTGCATCTACAGACATGGATATGCACACCTATCGTACACATACCTGTACTTCATTAACATTGGCGTTTCAGTTCCTTCTTTTGATCGTAACTTAATCTTTCTAATTTGGACAGGTTACAGATAGGAGCAGAAAGATTGCAGCCTGTCAGCAAAGGTGCTGTCTCACAGGTCACGTCTGATCTGTACTCCCTCTGCTAGACAACACGCATGCCCAGTGGCAATCTGACAAAAATAAACCTGTTTCATCTCCAAAACTGAAGAGTCAGACAATTATTAAAATAAACCATTTCTTATTCAGGTGGTCACAAAGTGACAAGGTATGTTGAAAACGCTAAGTCCGCAGACAGAGGAAATCTCACTCAGAACAGGCACAGTCCAGTTCAGCCGAGCAGACGCTCAGATTAAGGCCGTGTCCCTCACAGAAGAACACATCGGAAAAAGCTGCTTTTCTTTTGCTGGTCTGGTGTGATTTTGACTCCCTGGTTGCTGCCTTGCGGGCTATTGCCTTCCTGAAGACGCAAAGAATATTAAGTTATTTATTTATACTTAACAGCTTCTCGCGCTGCTGTAAGATCTAGCATCCGTGCTTCGTCTGCTTGCGTGGCTGAACCAAGCCTGCCATACACAAAACCGTTACTAACGTCAACAGGAGTCTGCGCTCGTTCCTTTGAGCCTCGTGTCAGCGATTACGAGAAGTCACTGAACTGCATCTGCTGCTCCTGGCTTCAACTACCACGCACGGTAGCTATACTTCTTCTTTCTATAAACTCAGAAGACAGCTGAGACTTAAAAAAAAATAATAATTACGAGACATGTTTGGCTGTTGCTGAAAGACTTGGGAATCGTCAGCAGGAGCCACAGCATCACGGCTCTGTCAGCACGCGCCTGGTCACGTGAAGGTGCAGTGCTCAGTGCAAGCAGAGGGAATCTTCGTTAGCTTCATTTTGTACGGAACAAACTGACATCAGTGCACGTTTATTTGTTGTACGAAAGGCGGCCCAATCATTTCTCAGGACGCTTTTGCAAAAGTTACCAAAACACTAATTAGTTCTTCACCTATTTTAAAACGTGCTAGTTTGAAGACTACCCTGAAGTGCGCCTCCTTTAGCTCTAATTTATCTGATTCCATTTTTCAGACTGCAAGAGCAAGAAATATCATTAAACTGCTCTACCACTCATTTAACTTTCAATAAAACAAATAAAAGATAATTTTATTTGGAAAATCTCAAACATCGTTAACTCCTGAAACGCAGAGACAACTGTTTATCAGCCAAGGTCAGAGCACAGCTTGACAAAACTAAAAATAAATTTCTGTAACCTTCAGTGCATCCCCTATAAAAGAGTTCTCAAAATATTTTTTATGCGCTGTGAATCAGTACTCGCTGTTTGGCTTTTGGGTTTTTTCCCCTGTTTAAATACAGCATGGATGAAGCAAAGGTTACTCACCAACTTCTTGTCCATTTTTGCTTTGATGTCTCTTGCAAGAGTGAAAAATGCCTGTGACAAGCAAAGCAGTTAGGTTGGTAAATATTTTATGTTAGAATATATTCTAACATTTTTGTTTAGCAATAAGCCGCCCTCCTGAGTTTCTACATACACTGAACACCTGAAGAAATCAAGTTTTCAGTCTTCCCCCCCCCCCCCCCTCCAGTTTTTAATGCTCATTTGCTGACTCCACCACCTCCTTCCTGAGCCTGAAGGCCACGACGGCACACGGCCCCCACGGCGGGGCACGGCCGGGGTTCAGAGTGGCAAAACGCCGCCCTTCAGCAGCCACGTGATGGAACACAAAGACATGAGCGGAGGTTTTCAGCGCGCTGCTCTAGCGCGGTTTGCTGTAACACCCTTGTGTTACGCGCTAAGCACCAAGTTCAGTTTAAATAAAGCAGCATAACACTGGTTAGACAACGCCTTCGTGAAACGCGCGGGTACGCACTTAACAACCCCCCTGCAGTATCTCACAACTGAGTTCTGCCCCCAGCCAGGACGGCCAAACGTGCTTATTGCTTGTTTGCACACGTAAGACGACAATAAATATAAGGGAAAGGTTAGAGTACTTACATTCTCTATGTTTATATTTGCTTTTGCGCTGGTCTCCATGAATTTAATTCCAAAACTTGCCGCAAGCTGAACAAAAGCAGGTTTCACGTTAGTTGGGCAATGGCGGGAACAGCTCTAAATACAACCAGCCGCGCAGGATCCGCGCCTCTGGGCGCGCGTCGCAGCAGCTTGGGGATTTACTCAAGCAGAACAATTTACAGAAATCAGGAACTAACTCTTACTCTTATTAGCATCTGTTCTTCCTGGGCTTCGCTCTGCTGCTTTACATTCTGTACACATTTAATCTGCTCCCTTGTCTCAGCCTTTTTTCTTGCACAGATATCTTGTCAGTCGTGTAACATCTGCAGTGCACAGAAGCACCTTCTGCACCTCGACTAAAGCAACACCTGATGCCAGAAAAGCTAATCCTGTCTACCTTGTCCCACTGGCTTTCAGCCGCAAAGAGACATTTCCTAAATGTCTCGCTCTTCCTTTTTCTAAAAAAAAAAAAAAAAAAAAAAAAAACAAAACACAAAACCAAAACAAAAAAAAACCAAAACAGCTTGTTGCTTTGCACCTAACACATCCTGACCAGATCACTGACAGGAATTCTTCATACAGACTCCTCTTTTGTATCCGAGCGGGGAAGCGTACTGCAGCTACGCCTTGGGAGCGCTCAGTAGCTCCACTCAGAAATGCCACACGAGTACCAGAGAAGCAGAGACGATAACAAAAGCAACTTTTACACTTTGAAAAATCCTAAGTTGAAACACATTAAAGCTACGGCACTCACCTTCTCCCCTTGCTCTCTAGAAACTTGTCTTTTGTCGTTTGCATCACATTTGTTCCCGAGGATCATTTTTTCAACGTCTGGAGAGGCGTGCTGAGACAGAAACAGACCAAAGAAAGGACTTTGGCTCGGGCGGTTTGAGAGAACTATTGTCAGAAAGATGAAGCAGGCACAAGTGCTCAATATGGAGATGCTGGTGCTAAGCACCTTCCGCAGGGCCCTCACCGCCGCAGCCCAGCGCGTGTCCTGCACAGCGACAGCTCTCAGCTCACTTGTCGTGGCAGGAAAACACCAACTTGTAGGTCCCCTCCTCACCAGAAGGGCTGTAGTCCCCACAGCACAACGAATTGCTGTTAACCAAGACATTCCAGGAGCTGTTACTGACTTTCATTCAATTTAGTTTCCAAGCGCCCTTCAGCACACGGATTCAAGAGAAATTTAACGTTTCTGAAGCAATTAAGTTTCAACTATTTTTGGAGGAAGAAACAGCACCTTTGACATTCAGTAAGTGAACAGAGAAATTACCTCTTCAATATTCCTGACCCAGTTCCGAATATTTTCAAAAGATTTTTCATTGGTGATGTCATAGACTAACATAATGCCCTGAAAGGAAGGAGACAGACTGTTTCAGCTAGCGGCAGTTTAAGCAAGAGTTAAAGCCTTGTCTGTAGCAGAAAGGAGCAACTTCACACAGACTATTTTTAACACTGACAGTTCTGCATAACATTTAATCGCGGTCTGTGCCTTGCTAGATAAGGTGTGCAGGACACGTATTTACGGGGTGAGTCACAGAGCAAAGCTGCTGCCTCCAGGAGCCCCCACGCTGTCCCAGCGCAGCTCCAGCGCCGCCTGAACCAGGAGCACAACTGTAAATATTTAGCCAGGCAGAGTTTACATGCTGGAAGAGTGACAGCTGCGCACGTCCCACGTTAAAGCCAGCCGGCGCGACTGCGCAGCTGACCCGCCTGGCGTATGCTTCGCGCGCCCGTGTCGCTCCTACCATTGCTCCCCGGTAGTAGGCGGTTGTGATGGTTCGGAATCGCTCCTGCCCGGCGGTGTCCCTGGAACAGAGAGAACGCAGGGGCTCACGCAAACCGCCTGCACCGTCACGCTCAGCTCAAAGCCACCACAAGTTTTAATTCGTTTCGTTTGAACCAGCCTTCAGACACAGTACTGTAAACTGGTACAGAGCACAGCTGGAGCGAGGACTTGGCGACAGCAGCACCACCCCGCGGGCACAGAGGCCGGTTATCAGGCGTTAACTCGGGCGGAGGAGCCTTACCAGATCTGCAGTTTGATTCTCTTGCCGTCCAGCTCTATCGTCCTGATTTTAAAATCAATACCTGAACGGAGAAGCAACTCGGTTACTGCGAGTTTCTGCCGAAGCCCAGCTCAACGCCCTTCCCGCTGCCCCGCGTTCCCCGCAGCGGCGCCAGCCGAACCCCGCCGCAGCTCCCGCCCAGCAGCGCAGCCGAGAGCGACCCGCGGCACCGCGGCCGTGCCGGTACCGGTACCAACCACCCGGCCCCGACCCCCGAGCAGCGGAGCGGAGCCGGGGCTGCGGGCCGGCCCTTACCGCGGCCCCGGAGCCAGCACCGAGCCTCGGCGGCCGCCGGGGCCGCCCGCGGCGGCTGAGCCCGCCCCCTCCGCTCCCGCGGCCCGGCCCGGGACGGGCGGCCGCCGCACTCGGCCTCCGCCGGGCGGAACGGGGCGGAACGAGCCGCAGCCGGCAGCCGGCCCCCGGCGGGACCCCGGCCCCTCGGCGGGACCCCCGGCCGCTCACCGATGGTGGAGATGAAGGTGGCGTTGAAGGCGTCCTCGGAGAAGCGGAAGAGCGCGCACGTCTTCCCCACGCCCGAGTCGCCGATCAGCAGCAGCTTGAAGAGGTAATCGTACGTCTTCGCCATGTTCGCGGGCGCCGCCCCTCCGGCCGCGCCCGCCCCCCGCGCCGCCTCACGGGCCGCGCCCGCCCCCCGCGCCGCCTCACGGGCCGCGCCCGCCGCCCATCACCGCCCCCCGCGCGCTGATTGGCTGAGCCCGGCGCGCGTCGCCGCAGAGCCCGGCAGGAAGAGCACGGCCCCATTGGAGGGCGGCCTTCGCCCGGTGTGTAAGCGGCGGCGCGATTGGCGGCTGGCCCCGCTCCGCGTGCCCGCCCGAGCGTCACTTCCGGCTGCGGGCGGAAGGCGGTTAAACGATGACATCACGTCTTTAACTGCCCGCGGGGTCGTGACGTCACCCGAACGGAAGCGCTGGGAAAAGAGCGGGAGGAGACGCCGGTACTGTGAGAAATGGTTTAATATGAAACGTCACTAAGAGGCGAACCGCGGAGGGCGACACTACTGCCGGGGCACAGCTTCTACGGGGCGTATATAAAAACGAGCAACCAACCGTCAGAACAGCTACAGCCACGCCAGCGACAGCCTGCGGAATCGGCACTCGAGGAGGGGGCGCCTGGCCGCCGCAGCCACTGCCTCCGGGAGGAGCGCGCCGGAGGGGCTCGGGGCCGCGCTGCTGGCGTGGGACTGCCGCCCGGGGACGCCCGGAGCCTTACGGGTGGCCGTACTGTTCATAACTTAGTTGTTTTTTCCAGGATACAAAGAGAGAAAGAGAGAGGAATGATACGGTAAATGCGATGAGTTTTCCGTTTCTCTTGGCCGCTGGGAGTTCTTCGCCCTTTCATATACAGTTCAGTTCGTTTAGCGTCTGGTCCAGTGTCTGATGCAGCCCCAAGTTCTCTTCTTTCGCCTGAGCAAGTTTTTCTGGGGAGGAAGAAGAAAAAACCAAGACTTAAACCAGACACCATTTTACAGCCTTTGCTCCTTAAATACAAACCATGCTCGCTTACCTTCGCGCTCAAGACAATACCAGAACTGTAAAATGTGGCCATGTTTTTTGTAATTGCTCTCATTTAGTGAGTTTTCTGGGCATGTCTTACGTGTCACGTGACAGACCTGTATTTCCAGGGTCATTACTAGTGTATTTTGGGTGAACTATAAGGCAATAAACCCCAGAAGCTGAAAGGTAGAGGTATCTTGTTTTTATTGAGCTCAGTTCCTCCGGAGATGGAAGGATTGCTTGTGGGAGTCGCACAGAAGTGACAGGTGTTACAGGCAAGAAAAGCTTAAGAAACGCAGGGAGTCAGAGCGGCCCCCGGCGCCCCCCGGGCGCAGATCACAAAGAGGTCATGTCATTGAGAGCATGGTCAAGCTCCTCGCTGATCGCTTTGTACTTCAGCTTCTGAGCGTACAGCTCATCTACCGGTCACGAGGGCAGAAGGCACGTTTCAGCAAGAAATGCAGAGAAACAGCCCAGAGAAGAGGCACAGGAGGAGACGCGGAGACAGTCAGAAGGCAGCAGCCAAAGCAGTTGGGGAGGAAGACAAAAGAAGAAAACAGATGCATAATTGAGTATCGGTCTGAAAGCAAAAAATCCCCCCGACAGCTGCTAGGTCAGAAGCTTCCTCTAAATTTCCTTTTCTTTAATGTCTCAAAATTATTTTTCCATAATCAGATTAAGTAGGGTTGGATCTCGTTATTAACAGAAAGAGCCCGTGAGTCCCTGTATCTGTGAGTTCACCAAAATTACCAACTTTTTGAAAGAGAACCTCTTTCAGGAAAGCTCCCTCCAGCCAGGCGGTACCACGTGGGTCAGACACGTCCAGTGTCATCACGCTGATCTACCACTACGCCTGACGAGTACTTCTTTCCCAGTAAAATCTAATACCCACTCCTAAAATCTTATTTTCTGATTTGGAATGGATCCCTTTTAAATGAAACTCGAGTAATTTCATACCTTCCAGGTCATCAATAGACTTTTCCAGTTTGGCAACTGTTCTCTCTGCAAATTCAGCACGAGTTTCAGCCTAAAAAAATATTTAATAGAGTAACTGGATGCTGTTAAAAAATGATGCCAAAATACAGTTTGGGGATGGGCAAACTTACTTCTTTAAGCTTGTCAGAGAGAATCTTGATTTCTTCTTCGTATTTATCTTCTTTTTCCGAGTACTGAGAAAACAATAAACACTCTTTAAGGGAAGTTGTAGCAACAATAATAAATGTTTATGAAACCCTGACCCGTGTATAACCACTTTTCCTTTTCCAACAGCTGCACACACCCCTTCCATACTTTTCTCCTCCTCGCCAAGGTTTTTCAGACTCTGGTTCATAAACCCTCATTTTAAGACGGGGGACATCCAAGTTCCTTAATAGGCCGAGCTTCTTGTGTGGCACAAAGCCGGCTGAATGTGGAAGAGAACAGGAAGCCCTCCGTACCAATTTAGACTAGTCAGAAACAACTCGTTAATGAAATCAACGATTTTCGTTGTTGAGGGCAAAAACCACAAAAAGAGCAAGGTGAGAAAATCCAGAGCAGTTGGCAGCAGACTGGTGTGGGAAAGGGAGATTCAGGTCCTGGCTTGAAGCAGTGCTGCGGGTCGTTATCAGGTTAGGGACTTGGGTTTGGGCAGAACTGACGCAGCGTTACCAACCGTCTCAGTTAAACAGGCAGTCAGCTAAACCTTTCACTTCCGTTGTGCTTCTGCATTATTTCTGTGGATTTTATTTACAAGTTTTGACTTTGCCCCTGTCCCTCGGTTTACTGAAAGAACCAACCTTTTCAGACTGAGCTTCCAAAGACTTCAGATTGTTAGTGACATTCTTTAACTCCTCTTCAAGGTCACTACATTTACTATAGGGAAAAAAAAAGTATACATTACTACTGTCCCTGTTATAATTAATTTTAAAGAAGTCTAAAAATACAAGAGGTGAAGTAATTATCAAGTCTGAAAGGAGAAAATTTGGCATATAGGGTACAAAAAAGCTCTTCTACATATACTACATGCCTGCCTGCCTACCAGCAGTAGATTTTCCTAATGCAATATAGCTCTGACATTTTTTGTACACTGAACTGCTTCTGAAGTTACTCACACTTCGGACACCTCTGCACGCTCTTCAGCTCTTTCCAGTTCACCCTCCAAAATAACCAGTTTACGAGCAACCTGTAAAGAGATAACAGTTGGATCAAGCCAGTCCGTAGTTGCTCTCACACTTCTCTCAAAGCACTTTGCTCGTGCTTTCCTTCTGAATGATGGAAGTAAAACATACATGCACAGACAGGACGGACTTTTTCCCCAAATAAGTGAGACTTTCGCAGCGTCCTTAGCATTACCTATCTAAGGTGCTGCTGAAGTCACTAGTAAAATTACTCCTTTTTGGGAATGTTCTAAAGTCGAACCGTCACACAGTGAAAAGCGTAGAAAGAATGACCAAACTGAAGAGTGACAAAGCTGTTCACAGTTCTCCTGCAAGTTTAATAATTTCCTTATCCCTTTTACCTCCTCATATTTGCGGTCAGCTTCTTCAGCAATATGCTTAGCCTCCTTCAGTTGCATTTCCTGAATTTCCATTTTCTCTTCATCTTTCATTGCTCTGTTCTCAATAACCTTCATTCCTCTGCAGAAGTCAAAGCAAGTGTGTTTAATGTAGAAGTGTTTTAGCACTTCTGCCTCAAAGGTCCTACAGCAGAATTCAGTATTTGTAACCAAAACGTGGCCCGTTATGAGCATAGAATAACGTATTTCAGGACTAACAGAACTACTCATTCAAGCTTATAAAAAAATTCGGAGTCTCTGATCTGCTATATGCATTAGCACGTGCAGATACTAAATTGTACAGGAATATTTTATTCATATAATTTTTTACAAAAAAAAAAAAAAAAGGGGGGGGGGGGAAAGGAAATGTACCTCTCGCTCTCATCCGCTGCTTTCTCAGCCTCCTCCAGTTTCTGCAAGGCTGTGGCCAGCCGTTCTTGGGCACGATCCAACTCCTCTTCCACTAGCTGGATACGTCTGTTGAGAGCTGCCACCTCACCTTCAGCCTGTGCAAAATACAAGCGCGCAGAGGTGAGGTTATGTACAAGCCACTTGCTGGCTGACAAACGTTCTCAACTGATCAGTTTCCTTATAATTGCAAAGGCTTCTCCTTGCTATGCGCAGGGAAGCTCTAGGAACCTTTCTGTCTCTGCTTTTTGTTTGTTTAAACTATGGCATCTCAGGAATTTCAAGGTATGCAGTGTGTGCTTCTCCTTTCTTTTCTTTTTTAATGCTACTTATCATTCCTGCCCTGCAACAAAGGCTTTGATTGCCGATGGAGAACTATTTTCAGGTCACTTCACAGGGCTGGATCTACCCATAGAACCGGAAAGTTTAAAAACTGTACCGTTTCCATAACGGCTTGTTCTAAAAACTTCACAGCTAATTCTCTGCTCTTGGTTTCATCACAGATTGCAGCAATATCCTGTCACAGCCCATTGCTGGAGTTAAAGCCATTTCATTTTCCATTATGGGCTCCGGAGCCTGCAACTGCTATATAATCTTTATGTGGTCAGCTGGCCAGATACAGTTGGCCTCAGCACGGGAGAGTCAGTCTTCTTTGTAATATAAATACGGCAAAATTAGATACGTTCTCAAAATAAGCTCACTTTATTTTTCATTACTTCCTGTGGTACTTAAGGAATTAGGCAGAAAGCATTTCTTAATAGTCTGTTTATATATTATTGAATAAACTGCACAGTAATTGGAAGCACTATTAATGTTTAAAAACCAGACTAGATAATAAATGGAGAGATTGTTGGGAGAAACGCTCGTGTACAGACAATATGAACAATGAATTGTATTTATTAAGCTTTAATTGCTTGTTACTTGAAGGAAAATAAACCCCTACTTTAGTAACTGCCAGGTTTGCGCGCTTAATTGTCCCCTAATCTGTGCGTGGCTGCTATGTGTAAGATTTTTTTTTTTTTTTTAAAAACCCACTTTTATGGGCTATAGATCCTGGAAGGGCAATTGTTTTATGCTTTATGTTAAACACTTTGAAAAAAATATCTGTTTTGCTGCAGCTTCTCAACTTCGGTTACTGACCGCTCCTCCTAAGCTGGAGGAAGTGGTTTCCATTCATAGCTGTACCATCCTGGAAAGGATTTCAGCGACTGATGCAAATGGAAGCTGACCCAGGATTCCTCTGGTCAGACATTATCCAGCATTTCTTTCATTTATTTTCTACCCAGTGCTGTGTGTTTAACGTCTTTGATTTACACACAAGGCATCGATCATGTAGAAAACTGCCATCTGTTATGTGGCAGCCTGCGACTCCTTCCACTAGACAGGACACTTTTAAGTCATATTTTAATTAACCAAGATTCCAAAGCTATGGAGACGGGGCCACTGGGAAGCTGGAGTTAGTCTGGCTCCACCTCTCCCAGAAGCAGCCCGCAGTCCTTATACGGTAAAACTAACTCGCTGACATGTGATAAAATAGCAGGAAGATGCCGGGAAGGCTGATCACACACAAATCTAAGTGAAACCAGCTGTCCAGCCCCGGGAGAGCCGCACACTAGTGGAGAGTTCTCATTTCTCTGTGCAAACCAGGAGGGAAAGTTATTTTCCAGCAGTTCGGACATTTCCCAGCTGTGCTGGAGCCAGCGGTGCGGCGCCGAGAGGCGGGAACTCCCCGCTCGTTGTCATGCAGTGCTTTTTCCTAATTAAACAGCCATTTCCTACTAAACTCGTAACCGCTTCCCGATGCCGACGGGCGCTCGCAACGCCTTTTCCGAAGGGAAGGGCCCCAAAGCGCGATAAGCGGCGGGCGCCCGGGACGAGCCGCCGCCGTGCCCGGCGGTGGGCGCGGGCGAGGCGCTGCGGCAGCGCCAGCGGTTTCCGCAGGGAGTTCGCGGAGCCGAGCAGCGAGGAGGGGGGGACAGCCGAGGAATGAAGGCAGCCGGCGGCCGAGCCGTCCTCCCGGAGCAGGGGAGAGCCAGGCACGCCCCAGCCAGAGAGAGCCAGAGACAGGAAGGAAGGAGCAGGGCAGCCCGGGAGAGAGCGACCGAGAGAGGCGAGCAGGCGGCCCGGGCGGTCTCACTTTCTCCCGCAGGTCCCGTTCCAGGTCCAGCTCCCGCTGGAGGACCTGGGCGCGATCCTCCGCCTCATCCGCCTGTTGCTGCAGGCACTGGATCTTCCTCTTCACCGCTTCCAGGGAGCTCGGCGCGGCCATGGGCGCGGCGCTGGCGGCGGGCAGGGCGCGGAGGGGCTGCACGTGGCGGCGCGCGGCCCCGCGCCTTTCAATGGGCCGATGACGTCACGCGGCTGGAGGTGGAGGTGGGGGCGGTGACGTAGCACACAGAGCAGCCGGCGCGGGCAGCGCCGGGACGATCGCGCGCCGGGGCGGCCCCACCCCTCCCCGCCCCCCTCCCCGCTCCCGCGGGGGTCCCCGCTGCGGCTGCGGCCCCGGGCCCGGAGCGGTGCCCCGGGGGCTGCATCGCCGGGTGGCGCGCACCCCGCTGCCCACGGCCCGGCTCCCCGGGTCGCCCCGGCCCTCCCCAGGGCCCCGAAGGCGGGCTTCCACAAACCGCCGTCGCCGAGGGTCGCTCCCGTTTGCGCCGCCGCGCTCGGGCCCGCGCAGGCAGGAGAGGAGCTAAGCCCGGCCGTTCCAACAGCAAAACGCGCGGGGAGCTGGGCCGGCTCTGAGGCGTGCGATGTGGCAGATGCCAAACTGCATCCTTACGCCACAGCGCATCCCTGCTTCTGTCCCAGCTTCCCAGAAAGATCCCCGTTTTGTTTACTTCGGCTAAAGGAAATTTCCCCTCTCCTACAGAATTCCCGCCCACAAACACTTCCCCCGTTTCGGAAACCCCCGACGGGTGCAGCGCTACAAACTCCCCTTTGGGTGAGGCCCCGAGCGACTCCGGCTGCAGGGGCTGCACTGGGCGCAGAGCCAGCCCCAGGCCATTTTGGCAGGGGGACGGGAGGCTGTGTACCTGAAGCACAACACTGCCCTTCCTATCCCCCCGTCGAAGGACTGCAACACAAAAATTCTCGGCCATTCTTATCACCAATGTACTACATATGTACTGCAAAATATACAGAGCATAGTCAGGGCAAATCATTAGCCGTGGGTACGTACATCTGTCGCCTTCTTTTCAGCCTGCTCTAGTTTTTCCTGGGCATCTTTGAGAGCCTCTGAGTATTTATCCAGCTCATCTTCAGTTCCTTTCAGCTTCTTCTGCAGAGCTACCAGCTCATCCTCTACCTTTCAAGAGAGGGGAAAAAAAAAAAAAAAAGTGAGTTTTGATGTATTTCCAGTTACAGATTAATATGGTTAAAATCTCTCTTTACCCTTAGTTTTAACCTGACATAACATACAGAGCCACAAAGGACCAGATCAAAGTTCTGCTGGGGCAAGGACTCTGAGAATGACTGGTAGCAGCTGCCAGGGAAAGATCATTAAAAACACATCCTCCTTAGAACACGATTCCCTGTCGCCGCACGCACAGGGTCTGGTTTAATACAGGATGTGGTATAAGCCCTTCTTCATCTTCTGTATGTTGTCCAAGACACCTCAAAGCAAAGGTGGTAGTCTGGAAGCAGGAGGGAACAGGCCTGGCTCGCGGCAGAGCCTGCTGGAAGCGGGAGGTGGGACTCGACGGCCCCCGGAGATCCCTTCCAACCTGCAGGATTCCATGGCTAACTGTGGGCCAACAAGGTACGCTCCATCCCACCCTGAGGCTCGGGCCATGCTCCATACCATATAAATCCATACCGTACGCCAGAACGGTACTATTTATAACCTGCTGGGAGACTGTTTCATGACAAACTGTCTCGTGCTCCCTGAAGAATTTACATTATCAGGAGGCCTGCTGCTGATAAGGGTGCGCCTGCAAACCCATCTGCTCCATCGTTTCATTTGCAACACAAAACCGTTCAGTCTGTGGAGAAACTGATTTAACCGTTTAGCTCCGCCTTCACACAAATGTAGTCTATCAAAATAGTTCACTCACACTAGTTTGTGTTTTAGCGCACTGACTTCCTTCATTCTAGCTTCTAAGATAGCTGTAACAGCATTTTTGGTGGTGAACATTGTTACGTTGCTACACTTTCACTCAGAGTACCCAGACAGCGTGAGAGAACACAGTATGCGTGCCTGGATGCTGTAACGGAGGGACGGAAAGCAGGATAAGGAAGTGATGCTGACTTTGTGTATGACATTCAAATCACTACTTGAGTACAGCGCCCACATTAAAAAAACAAGGCTGAAAAATTTGAGATAGTTCAGAAAAGAGTAGTAAGACTAAAGATTTATTTTTCTCTTTTAGCTTTTTATTGTGAATTACCCCCATTCAGGTACTTGAAAATTCCCACAAGTGTGTCGTTTATCACTCTGATAAACCTTTGATAACTAAATGTAAGGGAAGGCTAAGCATTCCATCACTGCTCACCGCTCTGAGGAACAATCTGCTGTGGCTGTTACTGAGCGCAGAAAGACTAGCTGTGGAAACTGTGACCCAAGAGAGCAGCATCTCATCAACACCTCTGAAGCTAGGAAAGAAACAGGGACTACGTACACGGGGCGATGCGCGCAGCTTGTAGAAGCTTACTGCAATGACACAGAAGAGACAAGTATTCCTCGTGGAGGAGGTGGAAGGGGAAGATAGCAGCAGCTGATCCTTTCGGAAACTTTTTTTTCCCATCGCTTTAGCTAAACGGATGTCTGTTCAAAGTTTAGATATATCATCCAGGATCTCAAACTGAACTTGAACACCAGAAATATTTGGCCAAATGAATGCTAATAATGTATTACAGCAGTCTGGAAGATGCAGTAGAAGCAGCCACATTTAGAGGATGTGAAAGTAAAAGACACGGTAATTTTACAAGTGCTGCAAGAAACTTAAATGTAGTCAACTTACATTTCGAGATCGTTCAGAAAACACTATAGCTCAGCTATGAGGTAGATAGCCAGGATAAAGAACATTGAAAAGCAAAAGAATGTGAAAATGTTACCAGTATAAATCAGTTAAAAGAAGATATTTCTAATTAAGATATTTCTGATTATTCTTAACGAGAAAATAATACATTACCTACTGATGAGTCACAGCTGGCACCTCTAAGGGGCACTCTGTGAGCCACGGACTAGTAAAGGGAACTTTACTAATCCACCTCAAGGAGAGGCTCAACTAATGTTTAGACACAGCTGACTCTTCAGGAGGTATTAACACTAGGTGTTGGAGGTACACAGCTTTTATTTTGAGTATGTGAGGCCTTTTCCATAGAACCATAAGAGAATTAAGGCAATTATGTAAGATTCAAGAAAACTTAACAACGTACTCTTAATAATAGTGCTGGTTTTGCAAAGACTCAGATGGCTGCCAAGAGAGGTTAATACCTAGCCCTGGCTGTGCAAGTGCAACATCACAAAAAGGCAAAAGACTTCAAAAGAAGATTAACAGCAAACCCCGACTTCAAATTCTTTTGCTTTCTGAATCAGAAAGTTGCAACATCGTATTTTGTTACACTTATTTCCTCAGTGCACACACAATCAGGGATTTTATTTCTCCTTACCTGTTTGCATTTGTCCTCGGCTGCCTTCTTATCCGTTTCAGCCTGCTCTGCTCTGTCAATGGCATTCTCCTTGTCTAGCTTCAACATCTGCATCTTTTTCTTGATAGCTTCCATTTTTGCTAAAGGATAGGTTGTATCTGTCACACAACTGAAAGAATTCCAAAGAGTAAAGTTTTAGATTTTTAACAGCTTGGGCAGAGAAAGAAGTCGTACCCAGCCAAGTTACAGGGAAAATGAGCTCAAGTGGTTGTAGAGAGCTTTAAACCTAGAGACCCCTGGACAAAACCCAGATCTACTGGCCTCTGATCTTTCATACACAGCCTTTCTAAGGAATGAGCTGGAACAGACTCACTAGAGGAATCTTCACCACTCCATCATCTCCTTATTTGGGTCCTGTTTTCTTAAAGAGAAAACTGTTTCCATTTTTAAGCTTCTGACAGAAGCAAAAGTGTTGACATATGAACACATGCTTGAAAGAAAGCTTATTAGCACCCCTCCGTGTCTGCAGAGCAATTAAACAGCCCAGTAAGTCTATGCTGATGGCCTGGCTTCTTATAATAAGGGCATAAGACTAATGAAAGAAAGGAAAGGATCTTTTTTGATTACTCCAAAATAAATCCATGCGTAAAATAAAATTTAAAAAATCTACACTTAAGAGGAAGCTAAATTTATGATATAAAAAGATGCAGGATATGTTATGAAACAGCAGGGCTTTTTCTGTGAAAATAAGCACTGGTGTTATGGAACTAGCTATAATCTGTAATAGTACAATACATAACAGAGGCCAGTGAGTTTGAGTGCCTGTCTCTGAAATTTCAATCCCTAAATACTTAGGGAACTGAACAATACACCTGAAGTTGCAGTTTGATAAGCGCTGTAAATTATTTCTTCTGCTGTATGAATGAGTCACCTTCTCTCTGTCAGGCAAGAGCTGACTCTGGGAAGATCATCAGGCGTTTGTGTCCACTGAGGCCACAAACAAGAGCATCCAACAGCCCTGGGATGAGCCCTATTAAACACATCCCTGTACCCCAACTGCCCTCTCCCATCCTTTCATACGCTCTGGCTTTGCTTCACTGCCCCTGCCACCTGCTTTGTCCTGACTGCAGCAAGGGCTTACTTACTCCACCTCCTAAAGCAGACTTGGTGACTTTGCTCCACAGGGGCCTGCATGCCCCCATATTCCCCAACTTCTTTCCCAGATTCAGGTACCGTTAACCACCCCATGATCCTTTCCTCCTCAATCTGGCCCCCGCTCTGCTCTCCACAGCCCAGTGTTCCCTGCCAGGCCACAGAGAGCCCACGCTCTCTGCACACCCTCTCAAACCCTCTCAGGCTTCCCTCAGAAGTGCTCACAGCACACCCACCCATGACAGATACCTGAAGACTCCGCAGAAGACCCAGGAACTCCCCCATGCTCTGGCGTGAGCTGGCATGACAACGAAAAGGCCTTCAGGAAAGACTTCTATGGAAAAATTGCCCTTTATTCAGCTAAACCTAATGGTAGAATGGATACGAAGCCAATGCCAGCACAACGCCCATAAGCAAGGCTGGAACCCCACAAACCAGCCCCAAAGCACCACCAGGCCAAGCAGAGCGAGCAGCTCAGACTGCCTTTTCTGAAAGATGTACTGGTGTTTTGATTAAAAATAAAACCAGTGCTCACATTACTACTAAACCCAACACCTCAGTCCCCGGAGCCCCAGCCGCTGCCCGATGAAGGGGCGCTCGGCCCCCCATCCCAAGATGGCCGCCAGGCAGCGCCCCCAGGGGCTGTGTTCTGACGGCGCCAAGATGGCGGCGCGCCCGAGGACTACGCCTCCCAGAGGGCTCCGCGCGAAGGCCCTGCCGGCCGCTCCGTGCCGGCCCCGCCTCCATCCCTCATTCACGGCAATTAAATAACCCCTCTTTTTAAAATTTTTCCTCTCTATATAAAACAATGCTCGGAATTTTTATCAGCTCTAAGTTAAGTGTTCGCTGGGAAACTGGTGCTGACTCTTCTCGAGCCGGTGTGTGCCTGTACTTGTTGGCATGCCTCACATAATTAAATGTGCTTTTTCCTCCAGAAATCGCCATATTTGCTTCTCCTCCTCTGGCCCGCAGGTGCCACTGGGACAAGGTGTTTTTTTTTGGTCCAACTCCAATTTGGAACAGTGAAAGATAAAAACATGCAGGTCCTGAACTCGGGACCAGCTTTAAGGAGTAGGGGTGAGGCATTAAATTAACAGTGCTGCTGAACCTACAGAAACGTCATTAAAAACTAATAAACCATCACCATTATTTCCCCTTGCCCTCCTTGCCTGTGAGTTTATTGGCTCATCCCTGGCCGAGGGCAGCGGGTTGCTGCAGGGATTTGGGCTGACGGTGAAACCTCAGGTGTTGATTTAGAGTCAGTGCTGGTGTACCACAGCCATGATGATCTCCACTAGCTTTCTTCAGGGCCACGTACACCTTTAATAGCTTTCTTCTTCTGGCTGCGACGCAGTGGTCCAGCTCACATGCTGCTCCTGTGAGTTCAAACCAGTTGGCCGCATTTTATGGCTCCTTTGGAGCTTTCCTCCCTTGATCGCGCTGTTGCTGGCATCCTGCCTTCGGACCGAACCCTGCATGGGTGTACTTGTTTCACTCGGCCATGAGGGCCTTGTCTGTAGCTCTTTTTCAGAAGGAGCAGGTTTTGGGGAGCAGCTTTGGAGACACATCGAGTGGGGGAGGAAACGGAGGGGGGAAGGACTGCATCAGCCCTGTCTGACCTGGCACATGTGGGAACTCGTGAGGGAGGCAAACACAAGACCGTGCACATCTCTCCCCAGGATTACAGCTGCACGTAGCCTTAGGTGTGTGTTTTGAGCTGTTCCTAAGGCTGTCTCTCGCAGCTCTTCATAAGTTCAGATCACTGAGATGATCAGAGGTGGCTTTCCAGCCAGCTCACCAGCCCGACTCTTGCCGCAGACTTGGGCAGGCTCAGAATCAGGGCTGGAGAAGTGAATACTGAACAAGGTGCTTTTCCCTTTGTATTTCTACTGCAGGAAGAGAATTTTTCTAATCAATTCTGCAGCATGACTCAGAGCCACATTTAGGAAGGAACATCAAGGAACATGTCACCCTGTGTAGCTCTTCAACCAGGTACATTCCCTTCTTCCCCTCCCTGCTTCACGAACTGGAGAGAAGTACCTGAAAAATTCACTCTGGTTTCTCAGTAATGATAATCCTGTCACTCTCACAGCCTCTGGCTTTCATTAGCTTGGGAAACAGCGAGCAGCAAAAGAGAAAGGAGAGCCCTCCAAACCATTTCTTTCTTGGTGTTTTTTTTTTTTTTTTTTTTTTTTTTTTTCTTTCCCCCCCAGGCAGGCAGGATGGTGCTGTAAGGAGTTCCTTTGTTTTTCCCTTTTCTTTCAGAGGGATTGTTTGGGCCTAGCAAGGCTTGGCAAGGGTGGGTGTGTAAATATGAGAGGATACCAGAAGGAAATGAAGTTGGATTGTTCCAGAGTGCGCTCATTCCTTTGGCAGCACGCTGCACGGGAAGCGTGTCGCAGCAGGCATTTTAACAGACCTGCAGGGGCATTGGACCTGTGGCCTGAAGGGTGGCAGGTCTCAAAATTTTCTATGCTCTCAATCTCTACTCTGTTTTTATTGCCCAGAAGTTAGCTGGGACTGACACCATTTCCCATTTCACTATCTGGGAAAAGCTGACACTTTATATTCCTATTTTCTCCCCCAGCTCCTGCTCTGTTCTAACCTCCTGGTTATCAAAGATCATCTTCCTCTCCTTCACACTGACCGAGCTCCAACTCCTCCTCGTAAGCAAAGCTGCATGTGCAAAGGCTAGAAGAAAGAGGCAGAAGAAAGAGGTTGTTGACAATCCCTTTACCAGATTTCCTTAGGTTTCTTAATGTAAGTATCTCTAATAGTCCACTCTCTTGTAAATTTTCAGTTCTAGAAACCATATAATGTGGTGTATCATTAACAGCACACTGTAGCTAAGGTGGCACTAGAACAAACATTAGAATTGTTTCTTCCTGGTGTTTCCTTTTACATGACAAAATCTGTAAACCCTCACATCTCACTGGATTTCTTTTCCTTGTAGGTTCTCCATGCAGAGCTGTCTCCCAGTGTCAAGGGTACGGCAGGGCACTAGCAATCTCCAACACTCTCCTTCTGATACTTTTTCATTAAATATCCATTACTCACCACAAATGCAGATAAGGTACTGGGCTAGGTGTGACCAAAATGGTAGATCTACTCTTCCTGAGCCTAGAGGCAAGGGGATTTTACCTCTTTTCTTAAATAATGCCAGTTATCTGCATTTCCCAGCAGGGTCTTTAACACCCGAGATGCTGAATTTGACACTGTTTTGAACAGGATGGCAGAATTCACTCAGCACCTGAAACATGCACCTGCTTGGGAAGCCTGCATCACTGCCAGCATCTGGTACACCAGAAGAAAGCAAATCCCAGCCTATATGCACCTTAGCATTCCTGGCTAATACAGAAAGGAGTGGAGAGGATGCCAGAAGAGGAGGAATCAGCAGCCTTTATCCCAAAACTCTGGCTACCCTTCCTCTCTCTGGGTGGGCTGTATTTCCTTCGCTGGTGAGACCCGTTCAGTCGCAGAGACGGATTTGCTTTTAGACCAAAGGACAATCATCTGTAGGGAGGACCATCCCCTCTTCCGCTACTCTGCTCTTACAGCCCATCTCTGGGCCACAGTGAAAACTTCATGCTCTCCTTCGCCATTAGATGGCAATGTAGATCCACAAATCCTCTTTCTTCCTCCAGCCCCTTGTAAAACCATGCTGCTGGTGGTATGGCTGGTAGAGAGCCTCAAATCTTCTATTTCTGCCCATTTCTTCTCACCTTTTAAGACTGAGGCATCCTGGATTTGTTTTGCCTGCAAACTAATGGAGCTGGTTGCCTGGGATGCCAGCTTCTCTGGAGTCCTCGGTGGCATAAGCACTCACTTTCTCTCCATCTAGGGCTCTCCTTTGTGTACAGATGTTTGTTTTTTTGGTCTTCCAGCACTTAATTCATGTGTCTCTTGTTTTGCTGTTTCCACAAGACATTTTGCTGTCTTGTTTGTTTCTCAGCTTACTGCCAAACCGGGCAGGCGAGTGAGTCATGGCTGCCGCAGGCCAAACCCTGGAGGATACAGGCTTCTTCCTAGGGTCATGAATCTCCCATCCGGGAAGTTATAAAGAACTGCAGTGAGGAATTACTACTCCTGCAAAATGCTTTCCCCCATATCCATTTTTCAGCTTTTCCATTGTCTGCACTTGACTGGTTCATTTAACATGTGCGTTACTGGGTTTTTTTCCTTCACATTTCCTTTTCCCCAGAAAATGTCACCAACTCACATCCAACTTTTGCTCAGGAAACTTGCAGGTTCATTTGCATTCTAAACCCAGGCAAGTTTGCTCCTCCAAAGCTGAATATATATAGCTTTTTTTCTGGAGCTTCTTTAAAGTTCAGTCCCATGCCAAACAGAGCCCACTAGCTCCCAGTAATGCAATATTGATGCTAGGCAGCTAGCTAGGGAAGTTGTAGGGTCTTCTGGAGTCTGATTTTGACATCAAGCCAGATGGATCCTGCTGCAGGAACTTCAGCAGTGTTAGTGGCAGAAATCATCATTTGTACCAAAAATAATGAAACCAGGATCAACCCTCTTTAAAAAAAAATAAAAATCTGTTGTGCTCTTGGAGCAGATGGAGAGCTCCCGACTTGTCTAGAGCAGGGCAGAATGTGGGAGATCGTGGCTGGGTATTCAGTGGAATACAGAAGCCATTTGGCCTGGGAGCACAGGGCCTATAGCTCGACAGGACAAGGTCAGAGCAGAGACTGGTACCTTCCCTCGTCACTCACACCTCTCGTATACATTAACATAAGCACCTTCCAGCTTTTCCGGATTTTAAATGGTCTAAACAACAAAGATTTTGCCCTAATCCCCAGGAGAAGTCCTCCTCCATCACAGAAAGGCTCTCTTTATTCCTGGTGCACAGAAGGTTAATAGTACTCCTCAGCACTCCTGCAGATGTGAGCAGTATGCTGTAGATAAGTTCTATCAGGAGGAAGCGTTATCGCTTGGGCTTATATATTTTGTGCTTATCCCCTGGACTCCAAAAAAGCTGTTGCATTTAATTTTAATTACCCATTTCTCAAAGCATTTATTAATCATTTATTAGCTCTTTCTTCATTTGCTGTAGATGTAACGGGACACATAAAATGAGCCCAGTCATTTTATAAGCAAGCACATCTCAGGAGGAGGAGAGCACTGGGTGACAGGAAAGGCCTTACTCATTTTGGCACACGGTGGTACAGCTCTAGCTGGGGCCTCTGGGTGCTTTAGAAATATAAATACCTGTGCCGTAAGCTGCCCCATCACTGGAGATATCTGGTGCACTGAAGGAACTAGGTGGCAGGCTGCATATTGGACTGGAGATTTCTAACCTGAAGTTATCACTGATAAGATTCCTCCTGCATGGCCACTCACCCCCCGTGAGAGAACATTTCCCAGCCCCGTGCTCCCTAGCATGGGTCTCGGAGCCCACAACACTGCAGCCTCCTCTCTGCACCGTCAGTTAACAGAGCAGGAGGACAATCACAGGGTAGAGAACGTCCCCACCAGCACAGCTGTGCGCTTAGGGGGGTCTAACAAGAACCCGTCTTTGGTACCCAGCACTGTGGAACTCCAGGTATAAGCACGGTCAGCCCAACAAGGGCAGTCCTCTCTCATCATGCTTGATCTCTTGCTCCCAAACATCAGCTCACCCCAAACAAACATCAGAGGAAATAAATGAGTGTTCAGCATTACTGACCATGAGTCCTGGGATCAGAGGGCTTCAGGAAACAGCGAAGTACGCTCCTTGCTGGAAAAAACAGCATTATCAGAGTGCTTTCTCCAAAGACTTACAGGCTCTGCCAGGGGAATCGGGGTCAAATTTTCCCCAGATGTTGTGATTTCCCTGTGATTGCTACCAGGAAATAAAGAAACCTCTGTTTCCTCATAGAGCAACATCCCACTTCTCCTCTGTTGTCCTCTGCAAGGACAGCAGCACAGCAAGCAGTGAAACACAGCCACTGCCAAACAAATGAACAAAATCTGCCTAAGAAATGACTGCCTCTATTCCGGCATGATAAGAAGACATTATAAGGCCCAGGATCAACTCAACCAGCTTGAGGCATCTTAATGAAGCCCCTAATTTAGGCAGGTGTTTCTCTTTTACTCTAGTCAATGGAGTAAGGAAGCTTTGAGAACAGAAGGGGAGACAACATTTTATAAATGCTGTTGCTTTATTTCTCCCCCCCCTTCAAAAAATCACAGCCCACCTGGGTTTTAAATTGCTTTTCAGGCTTTCCTAATGAATGTTTCTCTCAATGTTTGCATGTCTTCTGTTTGCCCTCAATATGGGGAAAAGCTTAAGTCAATACATTTTTATTTGATTTGTAAATAATGCCAGAGTGACACATTATTGCAGATTCCAGAACTCTGACTCCCTGCCTTGTCCTCCAGATACGACATGCCAGAGACGTCACCTAAGTCGGCTGCAAGGCGCAGGGTAGGGGATGGAGATTACAATAACTTTGAGGAAACACCATCTAGAACTTTATCCTCTACCTCTGTTTAGCCCACAAACTGTCAGGAGCTGGTGAAATAATTGCTTTGGACAGATAATAAAACATCCTCCAGCAAAACTAAGGTGCTTAATATACTGCCCAAGTCAATTTCCCTTATTTCTGCTGTCCTCTTGCTTTTAATAATGGTTTAATGAAAAATTCAAAATTAATTGGAACTGGCATTAGACACTCACGTGTTCCCATGAGGGTTTCACTGCTTCAATATTTCATAAGCTGACTTCTCTGCTATGCTTTTCCTTATCCTGGCTTTCATAGGCTAGAATATCATCTCTGTTCATAAAATGAAGGGTCCCAATAGGGGCAGATGGGAGTACGAGAGAAAAGTTTGCAACCACATCATAGGCAATGAAATCAAAATAATAGCTGTGTGTTTTCTTTCTGCCACCATCCCCCTTTTCTAGGTAACGACGCACATCTGAGCCTTGACTGGAAAGAGCTGTCCTAAAAATAAACAGGAGCCGTCTGAAAGGTGTCTGAGGGAGGTATTTGGCAGCTGTCAGGCTGTCACGTACGCTAGGAGGATGGAGCGGGTGGACGGGCTGACACCAGACAGGCTCTGCTGAGACGAGAATGCCTTATGCTTCCCTTGGTGCTCACTGCTGGGCAAATTCTGTTGGCTACAGCCATCAGACCTCGGTGTGTCCGGGGCCGGATCCAGTTCCGGCTGCTGTCAATGAGAGTCTGCCCTTGGATGGCAGCGGGAATTGGATCAGACCTGTGCTTTACCCCTGAGACTCTGGCTTTACACTAGGGATGAATTTTGGCTTCCCAAGTGAATGTTACCGCAGTGGAGAAGGACACACCAGGTCCCAGGCTTGAAAGTTCCTGCGGGTGTCTGAAAATGAGACCTCTCACCGAGATGCCTAGATACAGACCAGAGCCCAACCTTGGACATTTTTTGTTATAACACCTTTGCACCACTCTGTGCCTCAGTTTCCCTCTCTAATAGAGGTGGTGCTGTCCTGTCTTCAAGAAGATTATTGACATATCTGTAGATCCAGGCATTTTTAAACGCTTCCAGACCATGGCTGTGCTAAAAGCTGCTCCTGTTTCCCACAGTGCGCTTAATGGCCGCATGTTACAGCACGAGGCAGTCACGAGACGAACAAACAGAAACATGAAGGCATGACGTGACTCATCTCAAGCCTCTGCAGCTACTCAGTGGCAGAGTGAGGACCCAAGAGTCCCAGTCCCCGCCAAAACAATCATACCTTTACAGTGACCACATCTGGAAAGAAAATCTTGCTAGCAGAAGCTCCAGCTCTTCTCCAGAGCAGAGGGAAATCTCCATTGCCTGTAGTGTAACTGAAGATATTTACTGCTGTTCTTGGCAAAGACATAATGTGCTGGAGAGGGAAAAAAGAAGGGAGTTGGGAAGACAGGGTGGAAACCTCCTTGTTTCTCAACGGGAGAGTGGACACCTCTCTTGTTCTCAATGGGAGCTGACTGCTGCCGTATCTGAAAATCTGACAGTTTGCTCTGTTATCTAACGGGCAAGAGCAGCTCCTTTTGAGTGAGGAGCAGACTCTGAAGTCAACTATCTTGCAGTACTTTGGTCTGAAAATCCTGGTGTGCGTTGAGAAGAATGGACAAGGGAATTAATTCCTGTAATATGGGCTGCAGGAAATTACCTACAAGATAAGAGGGTGACTTGATCTTTTTGAGAAAAAGAAAAAAAAAAAAAAAAAGAGACTTCCTTATCTTGATGATGTTTGCTCTGAAGTATCATCTTGTGACTGCCAGAGTCCGCCTTGCAGGAACATTCAATTACAGTCGGCTCCCACAGCTGGCATCGCTTCCTTCCTTCCACAGGTATTGTTGTATTTCCCAATGTGTCGCTTGCTCCTCTCGGTATTCGGAGGCCTCTGCTGGCGCCTGTTTGTGTGGTGTTCCTGCAGCCCCATGACGCTGTTCCCGCTCACGTGTTAGAGCAGGATACGATCAGCCCTTCAATTAGGCAGGGATCTGAAAGGAAGAGGAAATCGAGATGATGAACCGGTGAGGAGCGTGTGTGAGTCAATATGAGATATCAGATGGTGTGAGGAGCAATGGAGGAGTCCTGCCCTTTTTGGAGGGTCTCAGTGTGTTTGCCTACAGCAACTATACAGATCTTCTGGGGGGAACTGCACGGCACTAATGAGGGGTGTTCCCACCAGCTCTATGTCTCCTTCAGGGTGCTCTGCCTCTCCCCCATGAGGAATTTTTCACTACGCAGAGTACTCTTCTTCATTCAAATGGCCATGTTAAATAGCTGTGAGGTTCCTCAACGCCTGCTTTGAACTGATCTACCCCACAGCTGACAGCTTTTTAGAGCAGAAGACATGACATTCCCAAAACCATTCATTTCTCCCATGCACCCACGTTTCTAATGGCTATGGAGATCCAGCTTTAAAGTCCTCTGAGAGCCACTGGAATGACGAGCACTTTGTGAAGATGTTGTAATTATTATGGGATTTAGGGGTGTGTGGAAATTACTCACGGAGATGTTTCCCAGCCAGCAAGCTCTTGGAGCCAGGTGAGCTCTTCCCTGGAATGTGAAGCATGCTGCGCAGCAACTGGGAGGAACAGGTTTGGCAGGACATTTTAAGTTCTTCACGGCAGACAGCCTCTTCAGAGCCACATCCCTCCTTTACCGACCTCGCAGCTGGATGTTCCTCTCTGCCACACCGGCCCCGCTGAGCTGGAAAGGATGGACACGCTGCGAAGGAGCCTTTCTCGCTGGAAGAGGTACCACATTAAGGTGCACCTGGCTGACGAGGACCTGATGATGCCGCTGACAGTCAAGCCCAGAGACACGGTGATGGACCTACGGGCTCACTTAGTACGGGAGGGCGTCACTTCCTGGAAGAAGACATTTTATTACAACTCCAGGCAGCTCGAGGAGCACGAGACTCTCAAAGAAGCCAACATCCAGAATGGCTCTGTCCTGCTTCTCGTCAGCAATAAAAGGTAGGGAGGAAGCTAGTGTGCGGCGGGGGCAGTGCAGAGGAAGGGGAATGCTCTGCGTATCTCAGCCCTTTGGGACGCTTTCCTGTTGGGGTTTGCAGCGAGCAGATCTCAAACCCTGCAACTTCCAGCAGGCGGATTGAGATTCAAGGCTCTGCAGCTCCACACGTGCTGTGGTGTGAAGTAAGGGGGTAAGAGGAGGAGGAAATCTGGTTGATGCTGCCTGTCCTGTCTCTGATGAGGTCTCGCTTTCCTGACTGTGTAGCCAAGCACAGAGGGCAAGGGAGTGCTCTGGGAGCCTCTCGCTTGTCCTTGTTCTTTCTTCTTGTGCCTGGCTCTCTCCATCTCTTTTTAGCAGATACTTTCAGCAGGTCTTTGGGGGTGGCATGGTCCTGGTTTGACAGGGAAGAGCTGTGAGCCGCCAGCTTACAGCAAAGCACAGGAAAAGCTGGACAGAGATGGCAAGAGGCTGCAGCTTCCCAAAATGTGGCCGAATCGCAGCAGAAAGGACAGTGAGACAGATTTCCAGAACAGCCAGTGCAAAGGAGATCCGTCACGGCAGCTGTTATGTTCCAATGGGAATGAAAGGCAAGATGATGGACCTGAGACCCAGTGGCCCTCAGGAGAGTTTAGATTCAGTGGGGTGAATTTATGCCCACCTCTCTTTCCTTATGTCTGGCCGTTGCTGCCAGCCTGATGAATTCTGTGAGGCATTTTGGGGGTACAGGGAAGTAGAGGTGCACAGCAGAGCGTTTTGTGTCTCATTCAGCTCTCTAAACCCCGAGCTCTCTGAGTTATGTGTCTATGCTGATCAGAGTTTCCTCTGCAGAAAACTCTGCAATAAAGGCTTCAGCTCCTGATTATATGCCACATACTGGAATGGTCCTATTTTCCAGTTCAGAGGCAGCTTGAAATCTCACACAAAGAAGATTTAATAAAGCATTTCCTTTCAGAGCTCAGCCAGACACAAGAGATTTCACACCGCTCAGCTAACTGCAAACCCCAAGTCACCCATGGCCCCTTTCTCCACCATCTCATTTCAGCTCTCTGATTAACTTGGCTCAGCTCCTCCTTTTCACCTTGTTTTTAATGGCAGGAGCATTTCCAGTTGTTGTTGTTGTTTCCAGTGTTTATTTTCCTAAATCGTACAGCCTGTATTTTCAAGAGTAAAAAAGGAGTTGGAGGGACTCAGTTGATGGAGTGCAGGTACGAACGCTCTTTTGACAGATGCCTGATTTCCATAACACTCTGGGCATCTTCCCACACCCTGCGAAAGCAGGGCGTAACTGCACCAGTTCAAACATCCCCAGGAGCTCCCGTCCCCGGTGTGCTGAGTTCAGGGTGCCCACCTGAACTCACTAGCCGTTTTCGGAAATTTAGACCCTGTTGCTCGAAGTCCCAGTTCAATTTTTCTGAGTACATGAAAAAGGGAATGGCATTTCTAATATTTTCCTCCTTGTATTTCACAAAAACCTTCCTGGCTCCTAAACAAGCACCTTTGTTCAATCTTCTTCCTTTTCCCAGGGCTGGGTGTGTTGTCAGGGGTGGACAGCCTCTCCCTCAAGTCACGTCTCTCCTTCAGTTCTTGGACATGAAGGATTGTTGGGTTGTGACAACCTCAGCCACCTCCAAAGTATTTTGTGTGGTAGGAGCGATAAATGCACAGGTACTGAGGAGGCATTTCCCTACCGGCTTGCGGGGGTGACCGAGCTGCCGTTGTAGCACGGTCCCCTCGATATTTCTCAGACACGCTTATGGCTCAGCACTCACCGCCCTGCCCGGTACAGTCCTGCGCTGAGTGCAGCCGCTGTGACTCAGCACCTTCCCAGCTCCTCGCCGTGCAGAGGGCTGTTTTTAGAGGGCTCACTCTATCCCTTAAACTGGGAGTTAGGAAATACAGAGTGAGAGAAGGCAGGTGCTGCACTGCAATTGAGTTTGCCGCACCATTTTGAGCCTTAAGATTATTTGGCCAGATCTTCAGGTGTTACAAATCCATGTTGCTCCAACAGTGTCCGTGGAGATACATTGGTCTCTATCAGCTGGGTAACAGCTTGCAACCTTGAGGAACGTGAGAGAAGCCTACGCAGTGTTGGGAGTAGAGAGGAATAGAGAATACGGGGCTGGGTTTGGCCAGCAGCCCTGAGGATTTAAGAGCTGGTTTTAGTACTTCACCGACCCAGTGAAGTATGGACCCTCTCCGCCAAAGGTCAGCACCTGCTGCTGAAGTTGTCCCTGACACTCTTTGGTGTCTCCTACTTACTCTTTTGTGCTGAGATGCCAGCCAAGCAGAGCTATATTAATTCTAAAAGTGGAGCTGCTCTGATTGCCAAGGTCTGCGCTCAGTGTCGTGCCTATAAATATTAATGGTCACTCTGCATGCTGTGTTTTCCTACAAGGGGCTCGCGGGACAGTTTACTCTGAACCAGAGAAAACATGAAAATGACCCTATTTTTCATCCCCACACCCCTTAATGCCTTTGTAGATAATTGGCATTTAGCAAAGGCCAAGTCAGCATTTCCACTTCTTGCTCGTGTTTTCTGGGGTTTATAACTTAGTCATAAAAATTCACTTAAGGCTGCAGCTTGGCAGGAAAGGGATCAGCATACCAGCTAATGCTGAAAATTTATTTGGACCTCAGTGTTCAAAAGTTCAAGCAAGCCATTTTGGAGTTCAGTCAGCACGACCTCTCACCCTGGGAAAACATACGGGCAGGCCAGAACTGGGAATATCACATCCACCGAGGATGCAATTCCCCCTTGTGCAGAGCTTGTTAATCACATTACTGCCGCGCTGATTGAGATGGCAATCCTGTTGCAGCAGAAGCTCAGCAAAGAACATGCTGAAAAACAGTTTCTGCTCTAGAGAGGGACATATTACAGTAACATGGTTTGCAAGTGGGTAACACAAGCAAACCAAGAGTTGAAACGTGAATGAACAAACAGAGAGAAGCCCCCCCAGCTTGGTGGCCTCGGGCCAGCCTGTGGTGTTCAAGCCATCGGTGCCCAAAGCAAGGAGACCACCAGCGCGTCTCGACAGGAACAGAGCAGCCATGCAGCACCAACGCAGCAGCATCCACACGGGCACGCAGCAGGCTGCCCCGAATGCCCGGGGCGTGATCAGTCCCGGCACTGTGGACCACACCACGGCAGAACCAGTTTGGCTCGCTCTGGAGGCGGAGCAGGGCCCCAGAGCCAGGCAGCTGCTCTGCTGGTCTGGTGGTGATGTGGGAGTTCCTGAAACCAGCACGACTCTTCTCAAATTTTCTCCGGTGCAGTGAGCCACCCGGATGTTCTTTGCTGGCTGCATGCTGTAGAGCACCAACGAAAGAGGCCTCCCGTGGCGTAGTCAGCAGCAGTGCTGGGTCCGAGTGCATTTCAGGAGCTAGCATGGGCCAGGGACTGTTTCTTATGGGCTGTCAGGGTGTGACCATGCAGGTTTGGAGGGTAAGATTTAATCTGAAAACATTGGCTACTCCGTGCCGGCTGTCCTCTCAATGCAGAAGAAAGTCCCAGGCACATTTAATTTACTGGCACAGACTCAGCCACGGCACCTGGGGTCCTCTCAGTCTTTTAGAAGCTGAGGTTCACTGAGGCCAAGCAGCTATTGTCGTCATTGCCCGGAGAACGGAGTTCAGTAAGTCACTGGTGAACAGGTTAAATAAAGTAGATGCCGGCACCGAGTTCAGCAGAAGTCTATTATCTGGAATCTCTTGGTGTTGATTTTCTGGCCAGGAGCCACCTGAAAACATCTGTCTCAGGGCATTAGCTCAGTTACCATAACAACTCATCTAGGAACAACTCCCAACAGCTCCAAGAGCAGACCAAGGTCCCGTGTGATGTACAAGCTGCTCTTAGGTCACGAGAAGCGTGTCCAGGATTCTCCCTCTTCTGCAATTCAGCCCCAGCGTCTCTGCGGAGTGCCAGTGCTCATACAAGCTTTAATACGCTTAGGATCCTGCTTTGTCATTCAGAGGCTGTTCAGCCTAATTTTCCAAAGGTCCATCCACTCGAGGAGCTGCCTCCTGGCAGAACAACAAAACCATCCATCTTTGGGGAACCCAGCTCATTCCCTTATTGGCATTCAGTTTACAGCCTCTGATTTTTGGCCTCACAAATGAAAACGATGACTGAACCACTTGCACACGGTCCAGTCTGGCTGATGCTAAGAAACCACTGCCTACATTTGACTCCCATGATGCGATAAGGACCGATGTCTGACATAGAGACCCCGCAGCAGCTCACTTCAGGCTCGTATTGCTCCACTACCCCTTCTCACTCTCACCGGAGTTGCCCCTGAAGCAATCACCATGCACAGCAGATGATGTTGGATCTCTAGAAAGAGAAACCAGAAAAATAATGAGATCTACACAGTTTGACCCTGCATGGAAAGCCAACATTACAGTCTAGACATGAATTAAGTCCCTCACACTGGATTTCAGCGTGATTTTGTGATGCCTGACCTTCCAGCTCTCAGGCTCGCTCAGCAGTTACTCCTCAGCATGGAGGGAGATCTTTTCGCTCCCATCCATCTACGGCAGACTCGCCCTGTTAAGCTTAGGCCTCGCAGCAGGCTCCAAGGCATCTCACAGTAGGATAACGATCCTTTAAATAGCACTGGGAGTCTCTCTTCTCAGGGAGAACTAATTAAGACCTTCAGCACATGCCTAGACATATGTTGACCTGGTATGGCCTGAACAGGCCTGCTTCCATCTAGTGGATAAATAACACTGGCTTAAAAAATATCCTCCTGGAGATGCGTTTCTTAGGCAACAGCCAGGTGGGGGACTGGCTTCTCCATCTCTGTGGCTGAAGGTGGTATTTCTGTGCACTACTCACGGGCCAAGCTCTCTGCTGGTGTAAACTCCTCGAAATGAGTTAAATGATTTTTAAGTTCTGAAAGCACCGGTGCAGTTACCTCTGCTGACCCCCTGCAGCGTACAGGCCAGGAAATTACACCTGCATTTAGCTCAGTTACTTACTGCACAGCCCAAGAAGCTCATTTAACAAAAGCAGAGGGTTCCATCAGCGGAGAACATGGTCCCTGGGATCTACATTCGTTCCCCGTGCAGTTGCACGGGATTGCCGTAGATGAACCTGAGCTCATGCGTCCCATGGGGGAATCTGTCTTGGCTCTAAGGAATTAATGAGTGGAAAGCACATTCTAAACCAGGGTTTCTTCTGGTGTGATATGGCACAGCTTCCTGGACTTCTCTGTAGCTGTGCTGACACACACTAGCTGTGGATTTTGCCCAGTTGAGGTAAATGCCCTCTCCTGTCTTCTGGGGTTTTGCGGGTGGGCTCTCAGCAAATCCTTGGCCCCGAAATTTCAAGTGAGGAAGCAAGTGCTGGAATCCAAATTCTGCTCTGGGTTTTGCGGAAAACCCAACCACTGATCAATATCAGCCTAAGCAGACTTGTAGTGTCCTTTGCTAGGACCCAACGAAAAACCCCACCCCATAAACCCTCAACTTCTCTAAGTCCTTATGGAATGTTTGCAGCACAGGTTCAGTTTCTCGTCTGCATAATTGCAAAGAGCAATTCACAGGAGTCAAAAGACCCGGCCCCGCACTTACTGGCTCAGCTGGGTGGGGTGGCCACGCGGCAGAGCTGCAGCCTGCGGGCCATGAGCATCTTGATCGCAGTTCAAGGCACGACAATGAGCTCTCTAAGCAAATGCTAGCCCTGGAGAGGTACCCCCGGGACCTTGGAAGAGCTTCAGCCGCTGCTCTGGAGACCCCAGCGGGTAGCCCTAGATGATTTCTAAGGGTCTTCAGAAGAGTAACTGAGAAAGTGATCCTACTTTTGCTAAGCTTAAGTCTTCTGTGCAGGGTCTGTACCCCTGTTAGAAAGTGTAACCCCAGAAGATCACCGTTTAGTGCTACTGCATGGGGGGTGAGCATGTCTAGAGCAATTCAAGCTGTGTCTTCCTGTAAACGTCCTCCAAGTGCTCCTAAAGCTACAGGCTGCCTTGAAAAATGGATTTCTAGGAGCATGCACAGAAGAGGGAGAACCTTGCTTATGGGGAAAGGGCTTCCAGACAGTTGCAGATTATCTGAAGGAGGGTGAAGACATCTTTTGAGGAAGGATAAACAGGTCTGAAACCCAGCAAATGGCTTATCCTCAGCTACGCAGCGTGACTGAAAAAACAAATCAGTCAGAGGATCAGGTTTATATTCTCCCCGTGCCAGGGTCAGTGTCCCCTAGGTCAAATGCCATTTTTGACTGCATGTCTATGGTGCTCCAAGTATCTGCCTCTTTCTTATTCAGATAATGCCAAAGAGCGCAGCCAAAGCCATGAGAGACGGGGAGCGCGACGAGGGCTGAAGGGAAGCAGATGGAAGAGAGCTTGGCCACGGAAAGGCAGCCTGGCTACCCACGTTTGGTAAGTCCTTTCCTGCACGCCAGCTCTAGGACTGTTTAGAAAGCAGCTCTGAGTGTTTCCAGCACTGCCCATGAATAATTAACCCAAACAAAACCAACAAATAACGTTTCCTCATCAGCACGCCATGTCACCTTGGCTGCCAAACGAGAAGCATGGGTAAGACTGACTCAGCTTCTGAGGGCAGTGAATCAGAGTGAAATGCCCATGAGTGGCTTCTGCCTGGGCGATGAGGCGAGAAGGAGCTGAGGTGGACCCTGCTTAGCCCCCCACCTTAGGGACACCGGATATCTGAGACGCCTTCTGACTCTCTCACAGGATTCCTCAGTAAGTTACTGACTTGGCCTTTGTTTCCCTGCATGTGAGTCTGACATAATTTATTCTTCCCTTTCTCCCACTCTTGGTCCATCCAGCTGTATGGGAGTCAGGTTAGGGACTGTCTGGGCTGCCGAGCAGTTCCTGTACAGCCAGACCCTGATTTCAAGGTTGAAGGCTCTGAACAGCCCATAAGCAGTAACCACACTAGAGACATCCAAAGGACAGAGACCAGTTGGTCACTGTTACGGCACTGCCTCACCTGACGTTAGGGACCCGTTGTTACACCAAAGCTGCCTTGTTTTTGTGACAGGGTTTATAAGGCAATGAGCATCCTTGTGTTGTTCTTCCATCTGCGTGCCAGCCCCCCTGCTCTAATAACTTCTGAGCCAGCTGACCTGATTCAGCCCAGTTTGATGGAGAGAGAGAGGTCTCACAGACCCAAGATTTCTGCAATTTTCATGAAAAAAAACCCAGCAGCTAGATAGAAGAGAGACATTTAAGTTAATATCCTACCAAAGGAAAGGTAATTACACCTCCTGCTCCTTATCTGTTTTGAGATGCAGCAGCCAGGTGACCAGCTGGTGTTTAGATACTGTCTGGTCAAGCAGTACCTGCAAAGCAAGAACCTTTGGAAGAGCTGAGGACTCTGCTGGGGAGGTCTGGGGGGGATAAGGATGCACTGGGGATATTGGAGTTAGCTGGGAGCACCAAGAAAGGGAGAAATAAAAAGCAGCTGTAATACACAAATCAGAAGGAGAACAGGTTTCACCAGTTCCCCTGCTCATGGAACAACTTGATTTTTAGGTTCAGACTTATTTTCAGGACCAGATGGATATTTCTCTAACCGCTATAGAATTTTCCCCAGAAAACATCAATGACTGCCAACTGTCTTACCAAACCCCCCAAACCTGCAGTTTCTGTTTTTCAACTGAAAAACTTGTCTTTCTGGACTTTTTTTTTTGGCAATAAGAAAACATTTGATTCTTTTTTTCCAATAAAAGCATTTGAAGAAGTACCATGGGAAAAGGAGTTTATCATTTTCCAGTTCCTTTTTTTTCCTTCCTAAAAACAAAAATATTTCCCCAAGTACTTCCTTGGACTTTGCACAGAAAGAGATTCTAAGACAGACAAAGATGTGACCACAGTCGCAGCTGAAGCTCTTCCAGTCCAAGCAGCTGAGATGGACAAAGGGTGGGACGGGACTAAGCATGGGAAGAAGGAATGTGACTTTCCCAAGGTCAACCAACAAGCTGGGCGCACAGCGAAGAGGGCGCTGGTGCTGGTGGGTCAGCGTTTCTGCCACTTGACCACGCGGCGCCTCCGCGCGTCAGTCTGTCCTGAAATAATGAGTTCCTTGGAGCAGAGCCAGTACCTTCCGGAGTGCTTGGAAAGTGCCTCGCACAGCCCTAGGTGCAGTCGTAAATAATAATTTAAATGATAATAATAATATTAAAGTAGAGGCGTGCCACTGAGGATGAGAGACAGTCAGCAAGAGTCCTAAATCTATGTCCCTCTTCTAGCAAAAGGTGCAGTTTGCCTCACAAAGCCTGAGAGACCAGCATTTCCTTCTCTGGACCTGATAATCACAGCCTCTTGCTCTGCAAAAGGCAAACTGACCCGAGCTGAATTAGGTCCAGTATCTACTCCAACACCTCCTGCCTGTAGCTGGCAGCTCTGGCCGGCTCTGGCAGGCTTTTTGCAGCTCAGGAGGATATCTGGAAAGAGAAAATTAACGGTGGAGGTGTGGGGAGCTGCCTGGATGAATGTTTTTTTTTCAGAGATAGGCTTTGATTGACACTTCAAATCTACCTGACAATCTTTTATTCTAAGTGCAGTCGCTGCCTTTCTTCAGAGCAGGAAGAGCTGGTTTGGTTGCTGTCCTTCAAACGATGGATCTTATCACAGGGAAAAATGAAGAGGTAAAAAAAGGCAAACCACCTGGAAACAGCCACAGCACAGAAAGGTAAAACTAACTGGATTTATTTGAGATATTTCTGGTTTTCCCCTCTATGCCACAATCCAATGCAAGACGTACGAGAACAGAGGCTGTGCTCTGAGGAACAAGAGCTGACTGTTTTCTTTCTTTCTTTGACTGTTCATTAAGTTGTTGTTTTCCTTCAAAAGATTTTGAATGCTTTGCAGAGAGGACCGTGCAACCTTCCAGTGATGAGATGACTGAGAAGTCAGTGGGACAATTTCTCTTTTACTCACTCATTCTACGCTGCCTCTTCTACTGCCTGTCCTCCTCACCCTGCCTTTTACTCCTTCGTTTCAGGCATAGAATGACAGAATGGTTTGGGTGGGAAGGGACCGTTAAAGCCCACCCAGCCCAAGCCCCCTGCCAGGAGCAGGGACATCTCCAACCAGATCAGGTTGCTCAGAGCCCCGGCCAACCTGGCCTGGAACGTTTCCAGGGATGGGGCATCCACCGCCTCTCTGGGCAACCTGGCCCAGTGTGCCATCGCCCTCAGTGTAAAAAACTTTTTCCTAATGTCTGATCTGAATCTACTTCCCTCTGTTTTAAAACCATTACCCCTCGTCCTAGCACAGCAGGCCCTGCTTGCTAAGTGCTGGGACCACACCATTCAGCTGCTCTCCGAAGAGGTGACAGCCACTTTTGACGATGTAATTTAGATATTTGGGGTTTACCTGAGTCTGGCCAAGAAGGTGGTCAGGTCTCCAAATGGGCAGAGGCATGCTTTAAATGCTCTTCTGGACACAGACTTCGATGGCAAAGTAGGACTTTTGTTTGAGATGTCCCTCTCTCCTTGCTCATCTGAGTCCACCAAAAACCAGCCAGGCTGTTTAGACTGCAGAACACAGGGCTGCTGTTGTCTGTTCAGGTACCAGGGAAGATGTCGACAGTAGGAACTGCTCTGAAATGGATGCTTCCCTTGTTCTCTGTGCACTCAGGTGCGGACAAGACCAAGGACCAAAGCTGAAAGGTGTGCAAGCTCCCGTCTCCGTGCCAGCCTGGGCGTATTGCAAGATGGAGATGTTTGCAACTTCACATGCTGCACCGTGGGTGGGATTTCTTCTCCTCAGGAGTGTTTCTCTTTGGGATCCTGCTCTTGACGGGGCATCGCAAACAGAACTACCAAAAGCACTGCTGTTCACCGCCACATTCACCTCCACCTTGGAGCTGCAGCCAGGCCTTCCCAGCCAGCTCCTTCTCCTGAGCTTCACGAGCAGAAGACAAGCCCAGGCAGGCCATCTCCCCAGCGGCTCTTCAGCAAGGCAGCTCAGGCTGAGGCACGTTCCAGGGGCTCTTCTGTGCTTCTCCCCTACCCGAGCCGTGGAGGCATCAGGTGCTTCAGTTGACAGGCCCATCAGCCTGGCAGCTTTCCTCAGCACTAAATTTACTTTTTAAAGTTACATCAGTGTCGTACCCAGAGGGAATGGGGGAACAGATGCAGCCTGTGAAATCTGGCTTTAATTCACCTGCCTCATTTAATTTCCTGCCCTGCCTTCTAATGAATGAGTCTGCACTAGCGGCCCTGGGAATGCAGAGGATTTTTCCTGTCCAGGAGAATTCAGCGCAGCGGCTGTGCTGGCTGAGCTCTCAGGGTCCCGAGCAGGCTGTGCCACGTCTCTTTGGAGGCTGCTTCGTTAGGGATTGCCCTCCTCCATGGCAGCTGCACCCCATTTCCTTGCAGAGGCCGGTTGGCACGGGGCACCTGTGCCACGTTAGCCTCTCCTAGTGAGGATGGCTGTGTAGCATTCCCTCCTGGAAGTGCTCTCTTTCCCAGTGTTCCTGGTTTTCAGCCACGTGGCTTTCTTTTCAGGGCTGCACGCTGCTTTCTGGGGCTGTGTCCCCAAGGCTGTGCTACCTCAGACAGGCTGCTGAGGCCAGATGTGCCTCCTTACCTCCCAGGGGCTCCCAGCAACATGGTGGGAGCAGCGGTGCTTCGCGGGGGCTCCCTTCTCCAGGCAGGTGTGCCAGCGCTCCCTCGCAGGGCCATCAGGCCAGGCCATCGTGCCACGCTGGCCCTGTGGGGTGCCACTCGCAGGTGTCCCTTCACTGGGGACAGCAGCACCGCGCCACCCAAAGGTGCTCTCAGGACTACACTGCCCCAGACACTCAGGGCCAGCAGCAAGCCCCGACGACAGGGTTTGCGGCACTTTTAGGTTGGTAAAGCAGACTCCCACTGTCTTGGGGTTTTTTTTTTGACTTTACGTTAATTCCAGGCAGTGCTGGCCAGTTGCTTCATCAGCTGATGTCAAACCCTGGGAGGCAGGGGGGCTGTCTTTGGCTGGCAGCACCTATTTTGTGACACTGCTGCCTTACCTCACGACTATAATCTGTATCAGATTGCTCTTTGCCTGCTAAAATGGACAATATAGGATCCCGTTGTAATGCAAATTGCATGGCGGAATAAAAACCGTGGGGAACAAAAATCACAAATAAGTATTTGTGTCAGCCTTCGTTACGGCATGGCGGGTCCCGCTCCGTTCCTGCGTGCTGTGAAGCATCAGACAGACGAGAACCCGGTGTGCCTTTGTGTTTTATGGGCACGAGCTGCTCCGTGCTCGGCTGCCTTTAGGCGCTCGCGGGCCCTGATAATGCGTGTGTGTGCAAACCTAACAGACAGATTGCTGCCTACGCTGGAAATTTGATGATTGCCTTGTTTTTTTCAAGGCTCTGGTTTATATACTGCAGGCCAAAGCCACAGGGTAATTTCCAGTCTCTCAGCACAGGGCTGAGATGCCGTGGTGAGAGAAGAGTAGAGATGCTGAAATTTCAATCTGCCACATAATGTGCTCCTAATGCTGACAGCCTTGTAAGTGCTGGTGTCATTGGTGTCGTTACCGTTGTTCTTGTAATTGTTGTCTTCCCACGTCTGGTGCTAAATGTTGTAAATTAAGATAAATATTTAAATTTGTAAAGGAACCTAAAGTTACTGTGGAATTAAACATGCAGGAGTCCTGCAGATGCCAACAGAAGAGGTGCACTTTCATTTCAAACGGCAAGCCGTGTCGGTGTAAAGGGATGTGCTGCTGATGGAGCTGCTTTTACTGCACAGCAGCTTTGCATTTCCCCGGGGTCCGCGTAACAAAGAATCCAGCCGCGTGTTTTCACAGCAAAACTCATCTTGGAGAACCGAGGAGGAATATCCACGCTCACAAAGTGTTACAGCTGGCAGTCAGGAGGCCAGCGTTTTGAGGGTGAGTTGAGCTTGTACAGTACTCATAAGATCCCGAGTGAGAGCGACGCCTGGTCGCGTCACATCAAAGCGGTGGCTCCAGGAGGACAGCAGGGAACGCGAGGGAGAGGTGCGGAAGCAGAGTTCAAAGTCCTTCTAGAAGCAATGGAACACAGCACGTGTATCTCTGCAGAAAAGCTGCTGCAGCTACCATAAATGACTCCAAACAGCCTGATTTTCCCTCTAGCAGTGAAATAAGCAGCTTCAGTGGGGAGAGTAAATCCATTGGATTGCACACGTTGCTGGGAATAACCCTCTTATTAGTTATTAGTAATAACCCAATCTATCACCAGCAGCGTGGCCACCAAAACAGCCAGCCTTATCTGCCAGAGAATCATTGTACTGCTCCTAACGTTTCCAATTACAACGGAACAAGGCGACTCGGAAAGGCCTCCGGGGAACAAGATCTGTAGGAAGCAAAAGGCAACACGGAGAACTTGGGTTACAAACAGTGCGCGTGACAAATTAAATATATCGGGGCCAAGATAGCTTTTGAGGAGGACTTCTGCCAGGCAAGGCTGAACTTTTCCTGACTTTCTCCTAAGCCGACGCGTGGTATTTGTATGTTAGGTCACGAGATGGTGGCGGTGTTGGCTTGTGAGCTCATCTGCTGAAGGAAAGAGGGGCTTTGGGCGTGTGAAGCAGCAGCTGCCGAGCTCAGGGCTCTAGTCCAGGACCGAGATGAAAATTCTCCACTGAAATCTGTGGCAAAGCACCTGATCACTTCAGCACAGCAGGGGCGTCTCACTCAGCAATGCCCTGGGAAATTCTCACTTGGAACAGACCCAGTTCTGCTCCCGTTTAGGCAATTATAAATCCAGTGTAGCTCCATTGGAAACAATTGTTCTCATCCAGTGCAAACGAGATCAAGATCTGGCCCAGGCTCTCTGTGTACACAATGGAAACTGACTGAATTATGGAAAAGAGGAAACAAATCTAATGTAAATCTGAACGGAAATATCATGCTCTCTGTTACATCAGAATAAATTGGAAGCAAGTCTGTTGATTCTAATGGAATTCATCTAGATTTACATGAGACTGCGGCTCAGCATTTCTCAGTTGGCTGCACACCGACATCAAAACGCAAACCGTGCCACCTCATCTGAATGGCTTTGAACAATTTCTTCCTTTTCCTTTACATTTAAGCAATTGCCTCTGCATCCTGATAGCTGATTAGCCTTTTTCAAACAACAAAAAAAAAAACCCTGCAAACAGACATCAACAAAATGCCCTGCTCTTGCTAGCATTTTCAGAACCTAAATGATGAATCTGAAGAACTGAGCTTGGTTTTGGAGTCTCTTAAACCTGGTCCTGTTCCTCTGTGTTCACAACGCAGAGCTCACCGGAGGACAGACCTTAGCAACAACTGTTCTGATTTCCCCAAAGCACCTCAGATTTATTGCCTTGCCACCAGCAGTGGTCAGGGCCAGCTATTTCCTAGGATGCACAGACCTTTCAGTCTCCTCTCTGTGCCTCCGTGTGCCTGGCCACGGGAGCCTGTAACTCATGGGGCACTCTTCATGGGGGAAGCACGAGGGTTAATTAATCTCTGAGCAGCAAATTTGACTCCCTGGCTGAAAGTCACTGGAAAAGCGCAATGTCTGAGCAAGATCACGGCCACGTCAGCCCCCTCCTGTGAACCTCAGTCACCCCAGCTTCCTGCATACCTCAGTTTTCAATCTGTGTTCATGCTTCTCTTCGGATAATTAGTAAAACGCATCTTAATTAAAGCAAGAGGAGGAGAAGACGATACACAAACAAACTAAAGCCGTAAGTCAATGGGATTCAGGGAGAGGCAAAGCCATTATTCAAATACAAATCTTGTTGGTAACCAGGTAAATGTGGCAATAACAGTTGTGGGGAGTGTTTCCAGCATAAAGAGCTCTCTGAAAGCTGGAGAACTGCTTGCCTGGACGCCCGTCTTTCATGGGACTGGCCAGGGCCTGATGTCCAAATACCACAGAGCCCGGCCTGCCTCAGTCTCGAAGAACTGGGGGAGCGGTGTGGTCAGCAACCCCTGTTTGTGCTCCTCTGCCACGGATTTTCTGCAGGATCCTCAGGAAGTTAACAGGGCAAGATTGTCACCCTTCACGTGGTCGCTGTCTACGGCTGCGTTAGGGTGCAGAGGTTCAACCTGAGACGTGCACCATCACCCTCTGCGGGATCATTAGCAACAAAGCACGCGTGGACCTCACCCAGCACCTGAATGTGCCAGCTGCTGCCTCGCAGTAGTAAATTGTTATAATAAATACTTTCCTGATTTTATAAAGCTATGAAAGTCTCCCTGATGAAACAGGGGCTTGCAAAGAGCTGTGGTTATCACGGCTTACTCCTGCTTAGGTTCATTCCTGCGGGTCAGCTGTGCTTTCTCACTGCGGTGCAGGCCCTGCGTGGTGAGCGATGGCTTGCTATCTTGTTTCTGCGCTTTACAGCACCCCTGGAATAAACGCCTGCAGCCAGGATGCACCCGACAGCTGGGCTGTTGATACGCAAACAAAAGCTCCGGCTTACTCACTGCTCACAGCAGTTACATGTTTGCCACACACCACGAGCTTGTTTCATCCATGCTGGTGAAGCTGGCGTGTGCAAACTGGAAGCAAACAGAAAGGAGAAATGAAAAGTAAGTGGGTGCCAGCCCAAGCCCAGCTGACCATATGCAGTCACGGGCAGCACTGGACTGCAAAGAACGTGTAATCCCAGGGAACCAGCTAAAGTCAATTTGTCAGGCTCCTTGGAGAGCCTCAGCAGCATCACTGCTCTTTACCCACTGCCTGCAAACAATCCCGGTGCACAGGACCATAAAGACTCTGTTGAGGTGGGTGGAGTGGGACCAGTCAAGAGAGAATCACAATGGCAGAGACATTTTCTGCTCCAGCAATACAAGAAGATGGGCGGCAGTTATTTGCTTTTATAGGAATAAAACTCTTTAGGTAAGGACCTTAAAGGCAGGAATGCTGTAATTTACAGTTCACACTGTGCAGTGGGGAGCCAGGCCCAAGCTTGTAGCTACAACCTGCAGCTGTAAATGCTGTGGACTAGCCTGTGCTGCGCAGAGATTTACCGAGTGACTAGTCACATCGATTGCAGAACAGCTCTCCCCAGGGTACAGCACTGCTTTATGCGAGTACGGATGTCAGACCCTAGCTTGATTCTGATCTTATGTTCTGAAAAATCGAGTGGTTTTCAGTGGGTATATGCCTGACTTACTTGAATATGTGTGTAACGTGGCTTCAAGAGGCGATACAACCTTGACAAGATTCTTATGAAGTTATTCCTCTAATTAAACCCTATCTGTGTTGGGCAGAATCCCACCCATTTCAGCACGGAGACTCTTGTGAACACAGAGCTGGGTCTTATGTCAGAAGTCAGGTTTGGCCACGGTGGCAATAGAACAGGTTAGCCTATAAGCCCAAAGTAAATTTGCAAACTCCATCTGTTTAAAGGAAATTCATTAATAGATTTTTTTGACTGATCTCCCAAAATGTCATTTGAATGGCTTTGACTGTGCATTTGGTTTATTCCTGGGAAATTCCAGAGTACAAAAAGACTTTTCTTTTCCTTCTTAACTTGCCAAGAATCTCTTTGAAACTTGTTTGTCATATAGTCTAAGACCTGGGCCAGATCTTTAGCAGATGTATCTCTGTTGACTTCTGTAAAGAGATGCTGATACACGTGAGCTGGGGATCAAGGGCAAGAAAATGAAAGCAAGAAACTGCTAGGTATAAAGCTTTTTGATCAGGGAAGTAGCTGCTCCAGGATATGTGTTATTTCCTAAAAAAATGATTCTTCCAAAATGCCAGTCTTACCTACTCGGGATATGAATGTCTAGAACATGTCCTGCTGACCCAGAGCCGTCCTTCAATCAATCCCTTTTTACGCCGGTAGTTTGAGGACCTTCCCACTGTCTGCTCTGCCTCCCAGGGCACGCGCAGGTAACGCTGGATGGTTTGAATGAAAATATTTCATTGTGAAAAAAGGCACAATAAGTTTTTTAAATATAAGCCTTTGGCGACAGCTCCTGACTGTGAATTGGAGAATGCGGTGGTATGGGAGAGAGTCTGGATTATTTTAGGAGATTTTAGTGCTTCTACAAGGAAGTGCTGGAAAGCCATACGCTGAGAACGCAACAGATAATGGACATGGATCCACGCGTCCAGAGATGCTTGGGTGAAGAAGGAGAGACAGGGACATCAGGCTGAGGTGGGACAGAGCTCTGAGTAAGGACAGCCACCCATAGACTAATGAGACACTAATGTTAGGAATAAAAGAAGAAAAAAGGAAGAATGAGTAGCTGGAGCCTTGCTCTAGCCCTAAGCACTGAAGTCCATTTTTACTGCGGGATATCCGTTCAGACTGCCGCAGTGTGGTAAAGAGGCCTGGATGCTCAGAGACGTTCAGAAGAGAGTCTGGACATGATGTGATGGGGCGAGACTGTATGACAATGAAGAGGGGAAAAAAAAACAATCCAGGGCTTAAGCCAAGGCTAGTTTAAACTCTGCGTACATCAGGCTACACCTGCCCAGTTCTGGTTTCTTACAACTTCCTCTGAAGCTTTTAGTATAGCAAAAGGATGCTGGAAGAGAAGTCTCCTGCTGCTAAGCCTCCACCATCACTGGGGAGGTGACTTTTCTGTAGTTTAATAGTAAGCTGTCAGTTTTCAAGCCTGTCAGAGCAGTGCTTTCTCTCACAGCGAGTAGCTCATTTCAGCAAGGAGTTATTCCTGGTACCCGTGAAAGAGAAAAGAGCTTCCTTTTTCCTTTAAAGGAGAGAAGAAATAATCTTCCTAACAGAATCCCAGTGAAGGTACTGGGCTATCAAATGCTGGGAGAGCTCCCTAAAAACATTAATTATGGTAATGCCAAAAGCAGCAAAAGCTGCCCTGAGAGATGAGCTACAGGTGCCCTCGGTGAGACGCATGGTCAGCCGTCAGGAGCGCGTGCCAGCGCCCCGCCGCAGGTGCTTGAGAAGGAACACAAGACCAGGGGATGCTTGGAAATGTCTGTGCTCTCCTATCCCAGCTTCTGGAGGCTCATGCTCTGCCCAGCACCTCTTCTCTTCCTGTTGCTGTCGACTGAATTTTGTTTCTATTTTCCTTCACTTTGAACACAGGGAAAGGAGGAGAAGCAGGTCTGCAAAGCCATTCCTGGTGTGCTTCCCTATCTGTCTGTCTGCTCCATACAAATAGTTGTTTTTCTCAGGGATAAAGGCACAAGATAATTCCTTTAAGTGGCAATTAAGCTCCAGGTGGCCGCAGGAAGCTGCAGCTTTCTCCAGCTCCTGTAGAGACACAGCTTGAGCCACAGGTTCCCCTCCTTCCCTAAACCAGGAGATTTTTCTCCTGTCTTTGTTTGGTGTCTGGTGGTGATTGCGGCCCCGCTCCTCAGGGCAGCCCGAAGTCATTGGAGCAGCGGGGAAAATGACAAAACTCCATAAACCGGCTGTGCCCTCTTTCTGAAACACATGCATTGCACAGAGCTGGGGACAGTTTTGTCTCGATCCTGGTTTGAACTCCTTGTGTTTCACCGCCAACACCTCTGTTTTCCAAACACCGAGTCCGGTTCGATCTCCTTTCACCCCTGCTGCGCTGGCAGATGCTGGGAAGAGACTTTTGATCATACTGGACGGATTCCTGTGGGCTGGTGAGCAACACTTGCACTCCAAGACTCAAAGTAAGTCTCAGCAGCAGACGTGTGTGATCAGTTTGGCTCATTAGCTAATGAGGTTAATGAGGACACCTGTATGAGCCATCTGACCTGAAAGGGGACGTGTCTAGCCATAGCGATTGCTCAAGATGACACAGCAAATCACTGGCAGAGCTGGGAGCAAGCAGAGTGCAGCACGGCAGGGCTTTATCTTCAGGAAAAGTCATCCCACCCACCCTTTGGAGCAAGCGGACGGACACAGCCGGGAGCTTGAGGAGACGGCTCAAATTCAGCCTGCTGTGGGGCTTGTGCAACGGGAGATACAAGACATCAGCCTGCAGTCTGGGTTGGAAACATTCTCCACCGTCAGCGAGGCTCGTGAACCGTAAGAGAACTTCAAAGCCTACCCACACTTCTATTCACAGAGAAAAGCGAGCCACGAACTCAGAGGATCTCCCTTTCCCAGACAGGCTTATTATCAATGGCAGCACATAGTGGGGTATTACCATTTCTCCCTGGTTTTAATGATTTATCACCCCTGAATTATGCACCACTGGTGACAGTAGTTTTCCCCGATTTGGACAGGTGGATGGAATTACGGCGCGCTCTGTTTGGTGTGCTAACAGAATCAGAATTAATATTTTGTCTTGCCTGGCTTATCTTAGCTAGACAGTAGCTATTATTTCACCTACTCCATTTCTCTCCCCCCTCCCTGCCACAACTAAAATAATTTGATTTTGAGCTACACTTGAAGCAAGACTCACCTCAAATCTGATCTCAAATTCCTTGACCGGAGTCCGATCTCAACGCTATCAATCTCCACCACGTCCCAGCACAGTCAGTCATGTAACAGGACGGATCAAGCTGGGAGAAGACGTTTTGTGGGTCACTGCAGACACCTGCACACAAACACACACGCATGTATTTGACTTTGTGCGCACACAAGCCAGCGTGGCGCTTGCTCCGGTGGCCCAGGCCATAGCCCTGGGGCCAGGCAGTCCCTCACGGAGCTCACGGCTCTGTCCCTGCAAGCGCAGGTGAGCACAGGCGCAGAGGAGCGTTCCCGTGCGCTGCCGCTGCACGGCTCTGTGCCTGCCTTGCTGTGCGTGTGCTGGGAGGCAAGGGCACGAAAGCCAGAAGGACTTAATGACTCACAACGCGCTTTGCCTCTGCCCTTTCTTTTTCTACTTCGTTCCTGCTCGTGCTGAATTCCAGTCACCGCCACTGGTCTCTGCTTCCCAGCGTGGGATGCTGTGCAGTGTTAGAGTCCACACACATTGCACTGTTTGCCTTCTTTTTTTCCCCTTTCCCCTCCCTGCTCATGGTTGGTTGTTTTCTCTTCACGTGTGGCATCAAAAGGCCGTTTGAAGAGCAACTCTCCAATCCAAGTGGAAGGGGATGTTGCTTCTGGAAGACCCAACAGAAGCCTGAACAGAACCAATGCGATTTTTCTCACCTCTTTTCTTTCTCTTTATTTTTTTTTCTTGCTTTTTTTTTCTCCTCCCTGTCTATTTTCCTAACCCTAATTAAAATGTGCTGAGCACAAAACTGTAACGAAGGGCTGGACCTGTTATTTTTGTTTATGGCAAAGCCCAAGCAGAACAGAACTCTAAGCGGGCTTTGGTTGAGTCCCACCTCTCTCCATAAAGAGCGTAATAAATATCAGCCACATTGATTTTCCTTCTCCAGGAACCCTTTGCTATTCGTTCTGCTCTAAGTGCACTGTGTTTTCCTCTGAGGTTTCTTTTGCTCTAACTGTTCTATTATCTGTTGTTGTTGTTAATCTATGCTGAGTGTGTAATTGAGATCCTAAGAGGGAGGTTAAGAGAAACCCCCTCGGGAAGACATCTGACCTACATGGAGAAAGAGAAAAAATAAAATAAATAACTCAAGCCATTGAGGCCAACCGCTCCATTTACCTGGTGGAGCCATTTCCTTTATCAAGGACTCTCATCCACCCCAGGCTTAGCTCTCTTTCTGTAATTAGTTCTGTACATGTGTTTTTAACCTCTACTGGATTTTTGCATTGATTTCTTTGCCTTGGAGGGACACTGGCCCGTCGATTCCCTAGGCCTGATTTTCCCAGTACCCGCAGTTGTCTGCTGAACTGGTGTTACAGCCAGGAGCATCGCAGGCAGAGGGAGGATGTGGCCCCTTTTCTCTTCCCATCTGCACGCTCCAGTTTAACCTGGCCCAAGTGACGCAGTACACGTTGGGGGGTGATGCAGAAGATGTCTCAAAGCATAGACGACAGCTACTTAATTACTTGGGTTTCCCAGGGAATGAGGCAGAGGCACAGCCACAGGCCTCCTGAGAGACCGGGAAAGACGTCTCCACCCAAACTCAGACCCTGCTCGCCCGCTTTCTGTCCGCCGCTGGCCTCCTGGTCCGGGCACTCTGTGTCCTGAGCGCTCAAACTTCCTGTCTCCCCTGTTCGGTTGCTGCCGCGGGGACTTATTGCAAATACACAGAATCCATTATTGCCTGCTCACCGTACCAGTTCCCGAATCTCGGCAGATAAAGAATTCTCAGTGCTTTCTTAATGTCTCTTTGTAGTTGACTAGAGGCCTAGCAGGCACGAGGGGGAAATGAGAATGTGACTCAGAAATCCCTGCTCTGAGTCGCGTGCTTCCTTTGCAATCTCATTTGTAACCAGACTATTAAAAGTAAATTATCCAAGCCAAGCGGGGATGCTGAGGCGTGGGGGCTGGGGGGAGGGACGTCGCACTCCCCTCCAGTGTCTCCAGATGCGAGCAGCATAGGTCAGCCAGTTCCATCTGCCCCTTTCTGCCAGTACTGGGATTTCTGCTGCTACTACAGGAGGATTGTCAGCACTGACAGTTGTGGACATGGCTGGCTTGATTTTCCCTCCAGATCTGATGAAAAAGTGCCCTTCATGGGGATATCTTCATGCTCTTGACATGAAGCTGGGAAGAGGAGAGGGAGTGGCCCATGTCATGCCAGCTCTGCTCTCCCTGAAGAATCCAGCGATGTCATGAACTGACAGCTCTACTTGCTGTCATGTTTCCATGGCATTTCCATCACGTCTATTTCCAGGGACATCTAATAAACTGAAGCAAATTGGGATGAGGGATTATCAGGCGTTAAATGGTGCTACCGAGCCAACCCTCCCGCTCCGTTCATTACGAGGAACTTCTATTTTCTCTGAGGGACTGACTGCAATCTGCACCAAGGCAGGGTGAGGAGCTGGCTGCTGGCGTGTCCGTGCCTGTGTTAAGCAGCCAGGGCTCCTCCAGGTCCTGGCTTGTCTCGTGGTGAAGGTCAGGTTCTGTTTCTGTGGAAGCAATTTCATATCTCTCAGCAGGGGATGGATCAAGCCTTTATGGAATTAGACTCTGCTTCAGTTCATACAAGCGAGCTCAACCTCTCCAAAGTTCCCTTTTGATCCCTCATTGTTCTGTTCAGGAATTGCTTGGAGCGTATCTATTGACTTTCTGTGGATAGCGGACATGCCCATGTAAAAAACTGCGCTGCTGAAGGTTTTATAGAACTGATATTGACCTTCCCATAGATGCTGAAGAGAATAGAAGGTCCTGCTTCTCTGTAAAACTAAACTAAAATTGTATCTGACGAGTTCTATAAAATGCTTATAGATTTTTATTTTTTCCTACTTTGGCCAAAACATCTTTTTCCCCACAAAGGCTGGAGGCAGAATATTTACAGAGAAGGAGGAAAACGCTTTTTTGAAAAATATTTGTGCTGGCAAATCGTTGCAAATTTGTAAGCTCCCAGATGCATCTAAATAAATAATAGCAGAACTTTGGCTGCATTTGCAAAAAAAATACACTGGATTTACGGGCTTGTTTGAGGTATAACCGGGATCGAAGTTAGGCTTACTGGATATTTACAAGCTTTGAATCGTTGACAATGGAAGCAGTACCTGTGCAGTCTTGTGGGGAGTAAATCCAGGTCGCACCCACTCCAAAACCAGGTCAAACCCTATTTTCACTGGCAAGCCTCTGGCTGCTGCAGGCTCCTGGATCCTCCCAGAGATGGTGCAGATTTTCAGGTGGTGACGTCAGTTCCTTCCTTGAGGGAAAAGGTGAATCTCTGCGCACTAGGAGAAAAATAAACGGTTGGGGGCTAGCTTGGCCTGGGGGGATACCAGCTCCCCAGGGGGTATCAGCTCGACAAACTTCACACGGTGCTGGGCTGGACATGGCTCAGCTGGGCAGAGATCCCTCCTGGTTCCGAGCTGGTGCCCGGAGGGATCCCATGGCACCTCATGCCTGCTTCTCAGAGGTGCAGGAAAATGCCAGTTCTTCCTCTGAGCAGCTCAAACCTTCCGTTCCTGCTGCTCGTTGTCTCCCATGGCTCATATCCTGACAAAAGCTCGTTGCTAATCAGCAGCACTTGCCCTAAGCCCTGCAAACCATTGACCAAGCCTCTTCCCTCCCTAGTGTAGCGTTTTCAGCAATTAGAGAATGTCTTAAAACAAGAACTGGATCTTTATTTGCTTTGTGGCTCTCAGCTTCACGTTTTCTAGGTTTTCTGCCATGGAGAGAGCACAGAAACGTTCCTCCCATTTTTAAAGCAAGCTGAGATAATCTGTGCCAGAGGAGACTGAGCACCGCAGAAGCTTTCCAAAGAATTTAAAGAGCTACCACCTAACACACTGCGGCCACAAGCAACCTGTGGTCTGCGATAGCCTAAACCAACTGATTATTACAATGTACTTAAATATCCATTAATTGACAACGTATAAACTCTTTCTGTGTGTAAGCTTCATAAAGTACATGATCCCTGCTTTCCGCTGAAACCTCCTTCCTTCTTCCCACCGAATCTTTTATTTCCCTATCAGCTCCCTAAGTCTTCTTTCTCTGTCTTTTCTCAGCCCCTGATGGCTTTGCTCAGTTCATCCTCTGTCATTTGTGTCTGGGTCTGGAAATATTTCTCAGGACGTTTGACTCATCCATCATTTAGATAATCAGAAGGAAAAAAAAACAGCTTCCAGCTCTGAACATCCATAAAAAGCACCAAGGAAAAAACCCCTCACCTTGAACTTCCCTTCCTGGTTTTCTTTTCATTTCATTTGAGAATCTGACTTGACAGTCTTTGCTCTGGCAAAAGTCCCACTGAAGTTATTAAGGGCAAGAGCTTGTCAGGATTAAGAGGAAGGATTTGAAATATCTGCGAGTGATAGCAATATCCCCAGTTCTATTAGGCCGGATAAGTATTCGCAAAGGACATTAACCCCGGTGCCTTGAGCCAGCTGCTGACTGCCCCGGGGGGAAAGGAGACGATGCTTCCAACGAGGGCACCGATCCATAGCTGCCTGTAATGAGGTTTTGCATCCCTTCCCTTGCACGGCTGAACTCAGACCACTTCCCCCTAAAGCATCCATTTGACCGACAGAGACAGGGCGTGGCTGGGAACGAACGGGCAGCGAGGAGCCGAACTGGGAGTTAAGACCTAAACCTTGACCTTGGCGCCGAGTGCGGGCGTGCTGGGGTCCAGCAGAGACCACGACACAGCGAGCGCAGCCCCGTCGGGCGGTTCCTGCCTGCACTGCTGAGGGCTGGCTTTGGAAAAGCCGCCCAAGCTGCACTGCGACCAGCCGGTGCGAATGTCTGGGCACTGGAGCTAGCGGAAGCACCAGAGACGGCCGTAAGCGAGAGCAATGTTTGCCGTCTTCCCTTTTCTACTGATGTGAACTTCTACCGCTGCTCTGCTCCCATCTCTAGAGGAGCGACTGTTAGCACGGATCAAACATCCCCTTGGCCCATCTGAGGGGCAAATACGACTCCTAGGGCTAGGGGAGAAACACGAGTGGATCAGGAAAAGAGAAATCAGGATGGAGTCAGTTAAAAATATTTTCTTACGCTTTTTTAGGCTTTCTTGCGCCTGCAATACTGGACTGATTCAGGGATCACGTGTATTTCCAGCTGGGTGCAGTGGAGGACAGTTTACACATTCCTGCTCCAGAACAGGCAGGCAGCAACCTGTGCTTTGGTCAGGAAACTGGAAACTGGAGTTTTCCCGCTCCCGCCGCCTGCGATTCCTGGCCTGACACACGCAGCATCCACACGCGCACGTGACTCGCTCCCCCTCCTGTCGGGGGGAGATCGCGTTAATGTGGATGTGAAAACCAAATAAACACTGAAATAAATTTAAAACCAAAACAGCGTTTCAGAGGCCGTGTTCCGTTCCCGCCACCCACCACCGTTTATAACTAATTGGGGCTTTGTTATATTCTCTCACCCAGTGACAGATAAATACTAAACTCCGCTGGTTAACAATAATCACCCTAATTATGCCAAGATGACATTTACAATACAGGCAATTGCTAATCCATTACCTCACTCTGCTGAATACTAGAACACTCAAATTAAAAGTTATTCACCCACAAAGAACAATGTTTTAGTAGCTGACACAGCTTAGTAAAGAAATTTATTAAGGTAATTTGCAGTTTTCCCATAAATAAAACATTCTAGAGTTCCCCCGTTCTCCCTCCCCTTCCTCAAAAATAATCTTTTGTGATAAATCTCTTTTTTTTTCCCCCTCTCTTGTAGTGCAGTTAAAAGCATAATAATTGAACCTGTCAGACAGAGTTACGTATTTCAATTTGCTTACCTGAAAGACAACAGAGAGCTTCTCTTCCGTCCCTTCGGGTTCTTTTTGGGAGAACTGGAGTGATACTTAGTGGTTTGCGATGCGTAGGAGGTCACTGCGGGAAAACCTTCGCTGATGAAAACCTTCGATGAAACCTGATGAAGGCTCTGAATGCATCGGGGCATCGCGAGCAGCCGTGCAGCGTGTCGCGGCCGACGGTCCAGCGCGATAAACCAGCCGGGACTGGCAGGACTCTTTGGCCCTCGTGAGAGATGCTGAGGAAGAAGCAAAAGGGCTGTGAGACTCCTTTCCTTAAGCACAGGCTTCAGCTCAAGCACGGGGGTAAACGCTGAGGCCTCTGCTTACGCGATGTCCCACACTAAAGCCAAACAAGAACCCAAACGGGGCTGCCCGCATATCCCAGCCCGCGGCGAGCGGCAGCGGGATGGGGAGGAGAGAGGCAACTGGAGGTTGGTTCCAGAACCTGGAGGCCTTTTTCTTTCAGTGATCTCTTCCTAACTCTTCTCCCAGTGTTAAAAGGGGAAAATACCTCTCAGTTTGGTTACCTAGGAAGGGAGGGAGTCCCACTGACACTATGAATGGAAGGAGGAAAGGGTTAAACAGACATAAAAAAAATCAGAGCTGGGGTTCACTGCACCGCCCGCGCGGCCCCTTGCACCTGGTGCTGGCAAAACCTCTGCCAGCAGCAGATCCAGCGAAAGGATGGAGCAGGAAGGGATTTTGGGGCGGTGGATTTACTGTTACCACAGCAGCTCTGGCCAAAGCCATTTGCAATAAAGCAGCAAGTCGCAGCAAGCCAGGAGTCCCTGCTAGCGCGTACCCGCTGCGCGCCAGCCACCTGCAGCCGCAGAGCCAGCATCCCTCCGGGCGCCGGCGCCAGCCGAGCCACGCAGTGGGCCCAGCCCCACGCGCAGCCAGCCGCGCGCGGGGGAAGCCGGGTGTTTGGGGCGGCATCCGCCAGACCCATCGCTGCTAAAGGAGTTGGAGCAGAGCTGCTGTACATCTGTGTCTCCTGCCCAGGCGTTTCATCCCAGCATAAAAAAAAGATGCGAGCCGTTTCTCTGGGAGGTTAAAGCCCTGGCAGCTGAGCTGGAGCAGTAGCTCAGGGTGGAGAGCAGATGTCTAGAGACCCGGCCAAACAGCCCCGGTGCAGCTGAGCTCTCCAGCACGGACACCGAGCCTCTCCTGGCTCAGACTGTTCCATTGACTCTGTTTATGCAGGCTGGCATTGTGGCAAACGAACCGCGACTCCACATGGTCCTGCCTCGTCCCTGCACGCCACGGTGTGCGTGACCGTCTTTATGACCAGCCCTGGGGACACGAGAGCGAGCCCCGCTTTATTCTGCGCTGCTCCATGGTGATTCTGCCCCTGGCTGGAGCAAGGGAAGGTGCTGGAGGGGAAAAGCTCTGGCGCTGGGCTTTTTGGACCCAAAGCGCTCGCTGCACTGAAATGGCGCATATGCACCACGCACACGGCCGCTCTGGTTCAGCTCCTCCCCGCACGACGCTCTCTCAAGGGCAGCTTGGATGCTTCTGTCCAATGGAGACCGCAGAAAGGCAGCTCTCGTCAACAAACATCTGCAAGCCTTGTAATCACCAACTCCTTCCCCAGCTCAGTTAAGAGACAATGTTTTCCTGCTCACCCGCTCTGCTTTTACGTGCTCCATGGAGTTCTTCCTGCCCTTCCTTCTGCGGCTGAACGCTCACGGACCGGGCTCCGCTCCAGCCCTGAGCTCCCGGCCCTCTGTGGACACCCAGGGCAGGAACGAGACAACTTCCAGAACGGCTCCTGGAAAAATGGGAGCTTTCTTTCAACAAAAGGCCTCGCCACAAAGGCAAGCTGAGTGAGGAAAAGGTGTGCCATGGAGAGAAATCTTTAAAACGCACACTGAACCTCACGTGGGGGTGTTTCTATCTGAGATAAAGTGGTGATAATTTGAATGAACTTTACTCCTTCCCAAGGAGGGAAAACGAAGCCTGATTAAAGCCACTTGAATTCTGAATCCGAGAGCCTGCCCGGGGAGTTAATGGCCAGCAACAGGCAGCAAACAAAGCTGGGTAGCGCTTGTCACAGCGGGGTTCAAACTCCACCGTGTAACTTCTGATGATCTGAAAACTGTATTTCATCTCAACACGCCAACCGACAGTCCCAGTTTGTACAGACAGACGGAGAGGATAGTACGTGCCACTTCTTGTTCCTGTTCAAGGCCACACAGGGCCCTAAGTACGCAAGCGTGGGGGTATTAACAGATCCGAGGAGAATAATTTCCAACCGCGGCCTGGAGGGTGCGGTGACACCACCGCCCCGGCCCCGCTGGCTGACCCAGGCCTGGACCACTTCATCCTTCAGCTACCAAAATCACAGCTGAAGGAACGCAGAAGCTTGTGGAGCTCACTCACACCAGTTGTAGCTACAGTTCCAGCTCTCACTGTGATTTCTCACCTATTTCACTCTTTTTTTCCAACCTGTGGCCACAAATCCAGTTTTTCATTTCCCCCTCTGCCCAGCTGAACCCAGTAACTGGCTCAGCTGGTTCTCTTCTGGTGGAAAGCTCGGCCAGCCTTTCAGCGGCCGCTCAGCTCTGCCTCCCATCTCCCTGGCCACGCAAGATCCCCGGCTCCGGGAACCAGACCTGCACCCAAAGCCACGACTGCTCCAGCGCAGGAGCTGAAGGTGTAACGCTTCTCCCCACGAACTGGAGCAAAGGGAGGAGCTCCCTCGTTCCTCACTGACCGCAAGTATTTTCTGTCTTTTCCATTTTGAGCTGCGTATTTCTCTGCCAAGCTTCCACTTCTGTTGGACAGGGCCTGGTTCCTGCGCTGAGGGTGCAGTGATGGGAAAGAAAGGAAGAATGAAGAAAGAAGGAGGGAGAGAGGCAGGGAAGGAGGAGTAACATTAAAATCAACAGTTTCTCTTCCTCTCATTTTAGGTCAGAAAAAGTCTTCCCAACTTTACGAAAGGCATATTGAAAAAAAAAAAAAAAATCAGTAAATTCATGAACATGCAGTTATTACTTAGCAGACAAATTACATTTCTTCCGAAATGTTCCAAAATGCATTCATTTTCAGAGTACATTACTTTCATAATACTGTGTGGAACATTAAATGAGAATTTCCCTGACTTGGCTACAGAGCACATTTTTATATTTCACAGCCTGACACAGAGCCCAGGGTAACTAATGAAAATCTTTTCGAAAAGTGACAATCTTGTCTAGCAGCCTCGCCTGTTGAAGAGATTGCAACATAAAACAGATGAGTGCCCTGCTTGACAGCTAATTGTGTCGGGCTTAATTACAACAAGCAGAATTTAATCGGCTGTGCAGTGCGGTTTTTTAGGACGGGGGAACCATCTGGAAGGTACCTTGCTCCTAGGCTGATGGAGGGGCGGGCGTCGCTGGATTTCAAAGACAGGGGAGCGACTGTGCGCGGATTTAAATGCAGAAGTTGTTCCTTCCTCCGTGTATTTCATTTGAGCCGTTTGATGAATTTCAGAGATATTTATGCAAACCTGCACGCTGTTGCCTCGTGAAGACAAGGTTTTGGAAAACTTCCCAGGCTCAATTTGATGAGCTCCGTTCCCCTGCGCTGCAGCCAGACCTTGACACAGAGCCGTCAGGTTTCACGTACCGAGTCTCTCTCCCGGTCCCTCGCCTCTCGAGCTCCACCGCCGCCGGCCTCTCTCCCTGCCCGCGTCATCCTCTGGCCGGCTCCATCAGGCGCGGACAGGCCCAGCGTGGGACGGAGCTCTGCTGCAGCCAAAGGAACGTGCTGCAAAACCACATTTCTCCACGACAGCTTGGTGTCATTGGCCTGTCCTGTTTTGCAGCCTGGTGTGAGGGCTTTGCTCGCCGGAATACCAGGGGCTGGAGAGCTCTGTTTATATTGGCATGAAAATATTTGCAAAGGAAGCGCCCTAAGTCAGGAATCTGCAGGCTTTCACCAGGAGGGGTGGGACGGGAGAGAAGAATTCAGCCCTGTGCATTGTTCTATATCCCCCTTCAAGGCTGAGCACGGGCACCCACGGCATACAGGCTGGGGAACGCTCCAGCGCTGGCCCGGGCCATGCCGACGCTGTCTCCGGCTGAACGCTACTGGAAGCGGGCCATTGATATCAGCCCAGCTCCCCGAGCCGCAGGCTGAACCAGTCCTTCCTTTTCTCCCCCTGAACAGACTTTATAATAGACAGCTATTAAAATAGCCCTTTGTCCTGGCGGAACAAGAAAGAATGAAACGTGCATTGCAAAGCCTTTGGAACCACAACAGGCCCTTGCTAGCACAGGAGCCCTTTGGTTCGGCAGGCCCCTGCCCACAGACCGGTCCCCGCGGGCAGGACCGGGGCTGCTCCCATCCCTGGGAGCCTGGCAGCCAGAGCAGCACCGCCAGGAGCAACCGGGGCCCGGCTCCAGCCGCCCTCGCTCACGCACAGAGCTATCAACGCCAGTGCAACGGGGATTCGGCTAGAACCGCCCCGGCCCGTGGCGTGCCGGCGTTGCCCGGCCGAAGAATTAATCACTGCAAACTTGCAGGACAAAGTCGGTGACAAAGGGCATCTGCGAGCTCCCCGTGCCCGCAGTGCGCAGGTTCCTCACTCCAGAGGGGTTTTACCCAGCCGTACCTGCACGCGTCCTGCGCCCTCGCTGTCTATCCACGGCTGTTTTCATCTGCCGAGAGCCGGCTGAGCACGGCCTCTCTGGAGGGAGCCGCAGCAGGGAACTCTCAGGATCTAACATCTCACATCTCACCCCCTCTCCCAGGCCTGCGTGCTCAACCCGCCGCCCCCCTCGCCCCTCCGTGGCCTGACCTCGCCTGCCAGTCCCTTCCCTCGGCGGCTGCTGGTTGCTATTTCCGACCGCGGGGCTCTAATCTACATCCCGACTTGAGCTGCTTGCTTTGCCTTGGCTGTGCTGTGAGGCTCCTTCACCTCACGCAGAGTTTTTCTTGGTGTAATTGACTTGAGGCATCTTCCTCCTTTTTTCTGTTCCGCTGTCCGTTTTACCCAGTCTTCTGCAGTTTGATCTCGGGGAGGCTGCTGGGAGCTCCCTGCCAGGCTGGCGTTGCTCCCGCGCCTCCCGTCTCCTCCGGTGCCGATGGAGTAATGGACAATCACAGCGTGGTGTCAGAGCAGCGTTCACGCCTTCCCTTCCCTGATGCTGCGTTTTCGCCCGGCAGCGCGGTCGGGGTCTGTGTGGAGCAGAAGGGAGACTCCACGGCATCTTGCACAATGTGGGATTTTTGGGAGCTGTAGGACAGTCCATTGTCCAGGAGTCTCCTTCATTTTCAGTGCTAAATCCACTCAAAACCAAGCAGGCAGATGAACATGGATGTACCAGGACAGGCCCATCTCCATGGAAACAGCGAAGCTCCTTCAAAAGGTGGATGTAGCCACGGGATGAAGGAGCCACTTGGGAACACCTGAGCCCAGCAATCTCGTTCTGGTGGTCTGGGTGACCAACAAAAGCAAAGTCGAGGGCTTTGGGCTCAACAGAGGCTTGTCCGCAGACTCACGGCAGATCCAGGTGGGCTTTGGGCTGTTTTTTATGCCTGGGGTACTTGGGAAAGTCCTTCAGAAGGTGGAGGCAGCATGCTGCTGAGACTGGGAAGATACACAGAGGCTCCAGGCTCCCATCATTTTCTCACATCCACCCCAGCAAGTCTGCAGCCCTCTCCCAGAGGCTGCTCTGGGTTTACTTGGAAGGAAGCTGGGAGCAGGATCTAGCCTAGGCTCTATGTTCCTTGGCCTTACACCAAGACAGCCGTCACTTACCCCTTAAGTGCTGCTCTGGCTCTGCTGCAGGGTATGGGGTACCCAACGCAGGGTACGGGGCACCAGAGCATGTGGTGGGGTGTTCGTGCGCATCGCCAGCCTTCACAGCCCGTCTGGGAACAGGCAGCACAACCCGCTGGTCACAGCAGGCCAGCAGCACCTGCAACACTTGGGTCCATTCCCAGACTTCTCACGTGACCCCGGGCAAATCGCTTGACCTTCTATTTTTTGCCCCTTTATTCAACGAGGGGAATGAAACCATCTGTAGGAGAGAGCTTGGAGCTCTTTAGAGAAGCAGCTCCTGCATCCTGTGCTCATCGCAAAAACATCCTTCTGTTTCTTCCCTTCTCCCCTCTGTAATTTTCAAGCCAATAATCATTAGCCATCTCCCAATGAGCTCCCCCCGCCCCCAGCAATTAGTATCTATTATCCCCATTTTACAACTGCAAAAGCCAAGAGGCAAGGTCAGCCACTGGCAGACTGGAAGTCAGAGGCAGGGAGAGCGTGAGAACAGCCCGTTTTCCACACCAGCATCCCTGCTCTGCCCACTGGACCTTGCTACGCTCAGAAAACGTATCAGGGAAAGCCAGATGCCAAGCATTGTCCGCAGCGCTAATCTTCAGAGGCCCATATTAGCGCAATTTGATGTCCAAACGCCTTATCTACCACGAAGCCAAGAGTGAGATTAAAGGACTGGAGTTACAAGTGCCTTTTTGTTTGCACTAACTGGCTGAGTGTCTGTCTGGAAAACAGAGGCTTTCCATTGAAATTGCTGTCACGTTTGCCGTACAGGAGTAGATTGGGCTCAGCACCCTTATTAAAAACACTACCAGCGTTCTACAGCGGCTGCTTGAAACTCCACAGCTCTCGGTAACGAGCTTGCAAAGTGGATGTCGAACGCCAGATACCCATCACTGCTATCTCGGTGTAAATCTGAAGCAGCTTCCCTGATGCCGGTGGAATAACTCCTGGATTTACACCAGAACCCAATGCTGGGGACCTACCTGCTCGTGTTCCCCGCCCTTTGTGCACGAACTCAGCTGCGGCATGTCCCCTGCTCTCCCAAACTGGTGGAGCCGCTGTGGAGCTGGATAGAGCTGCACAGATTTGCACTGGATGACATTGTCTCCAGTTTGTCACGCTGAAACCGATACACACACTGGTGTAAAAGCAGAAAACAGTTCCTTCGACTGTATCGTATCTTGGTGAGGTATTACTCCAGGGCATCCCTGAAACGACTGGGGAGAAGAAAGAAGGAAGGTGGAAAAGGACTAGATTTAAAAAAAAAAATTAAAAAGAGAGAAAAAAGTAAAAAAAGAAAGAGGATGGGGTAGGAGAAATGCAAAAAAGAAAGGCAAGGAGGAGCATGGGGCAGAGTGTTATCAAAGGCTTGTGTTGTACGCTTAATGATACTTTAATCCCGTAATGACATGGAGGCGCACGAACATGAATATGGAAGGCAGGTACAGCCAGGATCAAACACGATCAGGTTTTTTGTGTTTTCACCTGAAAGGCATCCAAAACACACTGTCAGGTAGCGTTTGCTACACTTGTCTCTCGCTGCCGCTACTCTGCCTGGCAGCTACGCCGACACCGCTCCAGCAGCAGGGCGAGGGAGGGAAAAGGGACCGCAAACTTCCTTGGGGAAAAGAATAATAACCGTAACGGAGACCCGTATCCTCCTGAGACCGCCCGGCTTCGCTGATAGCACCAGCAGCCCCGCAGATGGCAGTGGCAAGTTAAAACGCAGCCAGCTCAGCTCTCTGCCTGGGATGGCGGCCTCCACGGCTCAGCAGGTACGGTTCCTCGAGGACTGACAAAAACCAACAGCTTTCACCTGGCCCACGTTGGTTATCTTCTTCCTTCAAGGGAAACTCTTTTCCATTTTCTCTTCTTCCCCGGGCTTGCTTTACAGGCGAGCTGAGGTCGTTAACAAAGCTGCAGTGCTGGGAGGTGCTGGGCGGCAATAGAAGAGGGGGACACGGGGCTATGGTAAGTGGAAACCTGGGGACAGGAAGGCAGTACTGGGGGACAAGGGAGGAGAAGAGCAAGGGATCGAGGGGAGCAGATGAAGGGCGATGCCCTCAGCAGGGGAAGGGGAACCTACCTCCTCCTTGGCACTCCTGCAAGCTCCGGGGTAAAGCCCAGGCTCCGCGCGGCCCTGGGAGCAGTGGGGATGAGAGGCCGCTGCGTACCACCATCTATTTCTGTGCATGGTGCCACCAGAGCACAGGGGACTTCACAAGAGCAGGAAAATGGAGCCCTGGCCTTTAAGCACTTTGCAACTCAGCAAGGAGAGAGAAGATTAATATGAGCTGGTGCTTTGGAGGGCAGCAGGGAGACAAAGTGCAGGAGGGGGACGTACATCATCAAGGCACGGAAAGAGGAGGTGTGCACGGGGAGCTTGGGGATCAGGAGCTACATATCCTGACTTTAAGCAGCTGGATGTTGCACTGCAGTATCCTTTCTCACCCTTTTTTCACTCAAATTTCCAGTAGGAAAAAAAAGAATTCCCGAGCCTAACTCCTGCAAGTTCTGCAAGAGCAGAAATCTGCATTCTTTTCCCTTTAACTGAAGGTCAGAGCTCACCAAAACATAACAGAGTGGTTTATCTTCTCCAGAGCCCTCAGTTCACAGGGGAAAAAATGGGACTGTGGCACTGTGGGCTTCCTTGCCCTGTACCCTCCAGGAGACGTGGTGACACCAGGTAACTCAAGAGCTGAGTGCAGAGACCCCTGCCCTAAGCTTAAACTTGTTCCCTCCAGCGCTTCTGCCAGAGCTCACAATACAGAAGAGGCAACTCCTCTGATTTGTTCTTAAATTGCCACCCGGGACATGACACCCAGAAATGTCCTGACCTCACCTCTAGCCAAGGGTGCACTTCATTTCCGGCTCCTTGCAAGGGCAGCACAGACATTCAGAGCTCAGTCCCTACCCTGCCCTTCGTGCTTTGTGTGCGTGGCCTGCTTTCCCACACTGGCTGTACAGCTTCTTCTGTGGCTGCTCGGACAAGAATAACGCACTGGCTTCCTCGCAAAGCCAGTTAAGCAGGAGCTGTAAACCCCTGCCTGACCTTAACCAGGTGAATCGCTCTGCTGTCCTCACAGGCTCTCTGCGAACGGGAGGTGGCCTCCAGGTGGGCACGTCTGGCTTCCTCCCGTTCCCAGATTTTGCTCTGTATGGTGTCAGGACAGGTCCTTTGGCCACTTGTTCTTGTTCTGCAGCTTGGCCATCTCCTCACTGAGGAGCGGTTCTCTGACCTTCGGGCGTGCTCTGCATACACAACATCCTGGGTTTAAATGAGGTAAAAGATTAAATATGTAAAGCGTGAGCCGATTCCAGGCTGCCAGAGCTGGGAAGGGAGCAAGGAGATACTAAGATCAGTCTATCACCTATTGCTTTATTGTCAAAGTTGAGCAAAATTGCTCCAGCAAGTCTGCCGCTATGGGAGATCCAACGAAGTGCTGGGAAATCCTGACCATTGGTGGCAGCCTGAGCACTGCTCACTCCCAGCCTTGATGCAGCAGGCGAAGATGGCGCCTTTGGAAGGCCCTTTTACTCCCTTGGTCTTCCTCCCTCATACTTTTTTGTCATCTGCTTCTCCTCTCTCATCCTCTCCCTCTCACTGGTGAACGATGGATCTGTCATCTTCATGTTTCCAGGGTAACGAAAAGAAGTTTCCCTCCAGCCCAGAGGTAGAGCAAACCGATTGTGCTGGAAAATTCAAAGCGAGGATTAAAATTTATAAAACAGCACACGACCTGGTGCAGCATCTCCCATTCCTGCCAATTCATCCAAATCACCGTGTGTAAGCGGCAAAGCTGGGGCCACCTGCACGTGATTACTCGGGTCCCTTGTGGCAGCAGAGAGCCAGCGCTCGCCGGCAGCGAGAGTTTTGTTTGTGGAGGCTCCTAGCCACCAGCGGGTCCCGTGGCTCCTTCTAAATTAGCCTATGCTCCTGTGACTAACGATGTTGGTGGATGCAGACACGGCCTGGAGACCGGGGAAGACAGCAGCTTTATTTTTAACGATGATTCTGGATCTGCCTGTTGGCCCTCTTGATCCTGTCCTGCCCGATCTGGCAGCACTGAAGAGAAGGGGCAGCAAGGGAGAATAAGCAGCGCAACTTACGCCTAAGGAAGAGTTTAAGCATTCTTTAAGCAGGATGTGGTCTGGGTCTATCGGTTCCCCACGAACCTTGTGCAACAGAGCTAATGATCTCCTGAGGCATCAGCTGGAGAGCAAGCAACCTCGCAAGACTTAAAGGGTAACCATTTACGCCCTCAATATTTCAGGCCATCAAACATATTTCTTCCTGAATAAAACCTCTGGAATTAAATACCTAAGTTCCTCTCTGGAACTGATTCCAAGGCATCCCAGCCTTTAAGCACCTAAATTTCTCCGGCACCTTTGTTACGCCTCTCACCAAACCCTGCTCCCTGCCCGTGAAGGGTTCACATCCCAGTGATAAGACAAGAGCCAATAGTTTGATGCCAACAGATGGAAGCAATAAGCAAGTACAGCGACTGTAACAGAAATAATAAACAACCCCACGTAGAACATTTTATTCTACGCCAGCCAAGGGAAGTCCATTAATTCTCATCTGGAAATCCCTGTACCATTTGCAGCGAGCACACATTTGCCTTGGTAATGCGGACCATCACCCAGCGAATTCCGCTGTTCTCTCCCACCTGCTTGTTTCCACGGTGCCTAGGGAAGCAAAACGCGCCGGTAAGCGAGAGCCGAGGCGAGGGCTGGGCAGGATGGGGGGGGGAAGGAGCCTCGCACCTTGCACAGAGGTCTTGCGGATGGGGCTGGTGAAACACAGGAGTGAGATGTTGTATTTATAACCCCAGGAGTTACGCATGAGGCCACCCCAAAGCATAATTACTAATAAATGTTTAATTAATTGCTTATGAATGTGTGGATAAGTTCATTAAAATGATGCACAAGCACATGGATATTCCAGAGCAGGCAGGAGCCGGGCAGTTCCTGCTGGGAAGTGTGTAACAAGGTGATTACACGGTTTTCACGTGGGGGTTTCACGGGGGTCTGCGGGCGCACACTCACTCCTATTCGACGAACAGCTTACGGCCTTCCAGGACTGAACGATCTCATCACAACCTACGCTCCGCAAATCTCTCCCTTTTCCTCTTTAACACAAACAAATGGATGGCGTTTTCCAGTTAACAATAACATCCAGCAGCGTGGACCACAGCAAATGAGCTAATTGCTTTAAGAAGCTTTAACTGCATTTCCATCCATTGGAATGATTGCTTCTGGAAAAACAAATGTGAAAATCTTCCAGCAACACAAGATACCCAAAGGGTCAACTCCAGCAACTGCTAGCGTGGAGCAGAGACAGGAATAAACCCACGCACTGAGGGGTTTTCTCTGCCGGGGCTCTTCCCCTCTTCTCCAGCTCCAGAGAACCGAAGTTGATGAGCTCTGCGAGCGGTCGCCCATTGCACCCTCGCTCTAGAACAGACCTGGGGCCACAGCCTTTGCTAGCTGCTAGCGCTTGCCTTTCCTTCCTCCCCTTCCTGTTTTCATCCCAGTATACCCAGGCAGGCTGGAATGGAGGCAGAGCTCTGGACAAATTCAAACGCTGCCTGATTTGGAAGCGTTGTTGCACAAGCTGTTTTTGGCTGGGAGATTGAACAGGAAAGCCAGGGAAGCAGAAGAAGTGCTGCTCTATCTAATCTCATCATCTTGAGCTAATCATCTCCCTAGCTTTTCATGCTTTTAGATCCGTTCTATACTCTCACTAATCTATTTTACCGGTGCCTCATCCATTCCGGATCCCTCCTCATCTGTTCTAATGATTTATAGCCCACACTGGATTCTGAGGATGAGTTTTAAAAGGCTCCTGCGAGGAGACTAAGCCTCGTTATAAGTTTCAGTCTGGGTGAGTTAGGTGTCGAGATAAGAGCCAAAAACATCGCAGCTATTCCTGCTGTGCTTGGGAGATGTCACTCTTTGTGAGGCCATTCTAGCCAGATGTAGGCAGCTTTTCACCCAGGTGTAACCTGGCAGCCTCACCCAGAGTGGGAGACAGCGTCACCATCGGCACAGGAGAGACGAAATTTGGCATTTGTAGCATTTACAAAGACAAGACTATGGTTGGGACATTCTGGTCCTTCCACAGTACAAACAAAAGAGGGAAGCACAAATATGCCCATCTTTACAGGTGCCAAAACGTATCAAGCTGCCTAAGAGGTGTTTCCAAACTGCCCATGAGTGGAAGCGAACAACTGCCAGTCCTCCCCTCCTCATGTGCTGCTGTGGGTACCTCAGGGCCATCAAGAATCACTGTGCAGCGAGGAATAACAAGAAACGCAGCCAGTGACCAAGACAGCTGCAATTATTTAACAACAAACACTGAATAATTCCACCCCTGCCACCCAGGACGGAGCCGGTGATGTTCTGCTCACACGAGCACCCAGCAATACCCGAACACGGCGTGCGGTCTCCCCCCACCCACACGACAGGCGCGTGGCATGCCCGCACCATCTGCTCGGTGCCAGACTCACCTCCCACGCAGCTGAGCATCCTCCGAGGATGCCACGGCTTTCAGCAGGGCCGAGAGCACAGCTTCCAGATCCCAAACCACAGCCAGTTCCCCTCTACCTACCTATCTTTGCACCTCCTCGTCCAAAGTCGGCTGTGATGACAACCTCCCAGCACCTGAGTTAATGGCCCTGCCCAGTAACGCAGGCTCTCCCACCACCCACACACCCATCAGCCCAGTTCTCACCTTTACTGTGCACCACCTGTGCTTTGCTTTGGATGTAAAAAGCATCTCAGCACGGAGGATCTCTCCTCTGAACGCAGAGGATGCAGAGGATGCTTGGGCTCGTATTTTGTGCAGATAGGGGAAAAAAAGTCAGTCTCATTGTTAAATGGGTAAAACGAATGACTCACTTGGGAAAAACCTCTAATGAGGTCACAAGGGGTGAAATGCCACCACTGCAACCGGTGACCTTTTCCCATCTCCAAACCAACATTTGCTAGATACAGACGTGTATCACTGGTTGTTTACAAAGTGACGGAGGATTTGTGCTTACAGAGAAATCCTGGTTTCTGACTTTTGCTACCGCTCACAGCCTCATTCCAACAGCGACTCGCAGAGAATGACTTGCAGCCTTGCCAGAGGTTTCACTGAAAGTTTGTGACAGAGAAGAAGTCTCTTCTGAAGCCAGAGAACAGGACAGGAGGTGTCCTGGTTCTGGCTAGGATAGAGTTAATATTTACCTGAGCTGGGTGGAGAACTGAAGCTGGCAGCCCCTATGGCTGGGATAGTTGGAAGGAGGTTGGAAACATTTGATTTGCTAACAGCAGTCAGTGAGCAAGATGGGTTTGCAGCTTGGGAAACAAGCAATAAAAAGCCCATGGCCAAACCTGCTTTGCCCCAGGAGAAGGGAGCGGGGGCAGTACTGCTGAGGAGCCGCTCCAGACAGCGAGGACCGAGGACCCAGTGTCTCTGAGCAGAGCAACCAGGCCCAGGCCCAGACCACGTCCAGCGCCCCTGGGCACTGCAGCCACAGACTGTGGCCTTCTGCCCTCGGAGAGACGGCAGATGCAGCGGCTTTGCTGGCATCTCAGTGCCAGCACCAATAACCACCAAGACCAAACAACCAGCTCTGCTTGATGGCTCTGAACAGCTTCTTCTAAGAGCTACTGCTCTGAAAGTTGTATTCCCTCCCTAGGGACCGATCCTGCCTCTCACCTGCCATTCCCAGTCCAGCACGTCAGCTCCAAGGGTTGCTCCATGCTGGTTTCGTACCCATCTCCTTGTGCACACGCATCCCACCGCCTCCCAATCATCCCAGCGTCTCTTTGCCTCCCACCGCAGTCACGCTACGAGCGAGGAGGAGGTTAACCCACCAGCCGCCAGTGAAACAGCAACATCTTTCTCCTTGATGTTCAGGTGATTGAAAAGCTCCTTGTGGGGTCAAGCACAGCAGCTTTTAAATAATGCATTGTGTTTGTTATTGTGTTGGCAGTTAAGTGCCAGCTGAGAGAAAAAAAGCAACTGGGGTCCCAGTGCTCTGGGGCCATTGGAAGCCCTTGTGCAGACAGCCCTCTCCCAGTTGCCTGTCCCAACGCCCACACGCTCCCTCTCCACATCCCACACGTACCCAGGAGCCCACCACGCCTCCTGCACACATTCTGGCTCCCTGTGCACGGCCAAGGACCTGCTTCCACCCCCACGCGCACATCCTGTCCCTCTGCACACCTCGCTCCAACACAGCCGCTCGCTCAGACCTCATGCTGCTGGGCTGGGTGCCCTGGAGACCGGAGGAAGAGGTGGGTTTACACACCAAATCTGGGCTATGACACAGGTCCTTTCCGAGGAGCAGCCCCAGAGCCTGCTGGAACAGACAGACCTCCCTTCCAGCCCCATGGGCCAAGGCCGTCTTCCCTACTTGAGCCAGAGAGACCACGGGGAAGTTGTGCTCTGGGCCCTTCTCCATCACTGCTCTGCGAAAGAGGAGAGGGGGGCAGCAGCCAGAATCCACCTTGCTGACTCCGAGCTGAACATTTTGGAGGCCCTGGTTTGAATTTTCAGGCTTGTGATGTGTTGCCAGGAGCTGTCACTTCTACTTGGATCAGTCGTCTCGAGCGGTGTGTTAGCAGGTGGTGGCACACCTCTGTCTGGGATCGCTGAGCAGAGAGGGGGAAAGGAGCTGGAAACGCACGTGACCTTCTGCCAGCAACCCTGCTGCGGCTGTTTGTCACTGCAGAGCATTCTGTCACTGAAGTTACCCTCTGCTGCCTTGTTTTGAAGCGGCTGGCAAGCGAGGGTGAGTTGGGATGAGGTCAGCATGCACCACCAGCACGTCTGCTCCCCTCCTGAGGTCCAGCACACCCGGGGACACTGTGTCAGGGCCACGGCCTTTGGTGGCCCCGTTTCCCAGTGCTTTCTGGGGTCCAGAGTCAAATGCCTTTGACACTGCTGCAAAACGTGTTTGTGGAGGGTCTGGGCTCTTTGAGAGTAAGTGGATTTTCCCAAGGTTGCGTGGCGACAGCGGGAGAGGACCCAGGCGTTGTGGCTCCTGCTCTGCTGTCTGTCAGCAGCTCTCACCTCTGCAGCTGGGACTGAACCGCGGACACCCCAGCTCCCTGTGCTTGGATGTCACCTCTGAACATCCCAGCCGCGGGCTACCCCCGTCTCTAGGAGAGAAACACTTTAATCTGGAGGTTGCTTTGGTGCGCTCCAATGAGAAGCTAATAAAAACCTCCCCTTCTCGCTGTCCCCAGGACCCTTCCCAAATATTGAAAGCCACGCAGTGGCACTGCAGAGCTGCTCAAGGTCCCTCTCCGTCCACCACGCACCATCTCTCCCGGACCCTGCAGGGCACCGCACAAGGAGCTGGGGAAAAGAGGGGGAAGGCAGGGAGATGCTCACGACTGCCGTGCTCACCTCTGTCTGGAGGTCCCCGGCTATCAGTCAGTCATGGTTTCCGTCCTTGGAGGATGTGACCATCCACTCTGTCTACTCCTTGCATCTACCAGCCCAGGAAGAGAAGGCTTGACCCCCCTCCACCCAACTAAAACCCTTTCCAGCCCTGAAATCTCACTCTCAGCTTTTTCAGCCCTGTTTACGCAGACCCAGTGCTGTACTGAAGCGCGGCCTCAACCGAAGGTCTGAGCAGCCCAGCTCAGGGGAGCGGGCAGAAAGCAAACTGCCGAAGAACGAGGGGGGAAAACGGGGAGGTGGTTTGTCATCGTCCCGACACAAGCGGACTGAAAGCTGGGGACGTCTGTAACGCCAACCAGCGAGCTGCCCCGGCCTCCCTCTACACGAGACACACGGGCGAGCCTGTGCCACGCGCTTGATACGCTGCTGGAATCAGACGTGCAGGCTAGGGCTTGCTCATAGACAACCGGTACCTGTGCAAAAATCAGTGAACCTACTCCAGATTTACACCACGATAGGCAGAGAATTTTGGCCTAGATCATTTGTGTATGGGGGGGTTTCTTTTTTTTTTTTTTTTTCCCCCCAAAAGCAATTAATTAGCCTTGGTTTACAGCACCTTCCCTTCCAGCACACACCAGGCCTGCCTGCGCTAGCAGCCCTAATTGCCGTGTCAGATATTTCACAGCCCCGTTTGCTCCCCAGCACCATCAGCCATTGCTATAAATTAATAAAGCCCGGACACATCCCGTATTTAGGAATGAAACCATGGAGAGAGGGAGTGCGACGGAGCCTTAAAGAGGCAGGAGAGATCTGAGGGCTCCCGACCAGACCCTGAGACTCTGATCTCCAAAACCAACGCCAAAATGTGGCTCTGGAGGCATTGCTAAACGTGGCTGCCTAAAAACACGCAGGGTATTTTTAGACCGCAAACGAGAGCAGATATAAATATGTCTTCATTGCTGCTGCAATCCAATTGGTTTAATCAGCGACATCCCTGATCGTTGCGATCCCCGCGATGCAAACACGGCTTTTATTCCAGAGTAACACGCAACGCGAATACGTCTGTGTGCCTGGAGAGATATATAGGGCTTTATATATTTGTACACAATACATATATTTATATACAGGCACAGACGCCCGTGCCCCTCCCTTTTCTATTCTAAAAAATGCTGCCTGAATCATTTTCACAAATCAGACAAACCCCGTATTTTGCTGGCAAAACGATTACGGCTGTCAGATCTGATGGACGCAGAGTCTGCCGTGAATTATTCATGGAGGCTAATTATAAGCTGGCAGATTTCTGGCGTTGTGGCAAAAATGGGCTGGAGATCCCAGTTATCCGTAACCGATCTCCTCCTCCCGTGTTCCTGAGGCACCAGAGCGGAGGACAAACGGGTCCCATTTACTGTTGCATAAATTAATCCACTCCACATGACATGAGTTAGGTGAGGACTCAGCCCTGCTCCTGGGAAGTTCTGCGTGGTACAGCGTAACCCCAAAAGTGACCCCAAAAGCCACGAAGGTTGCGAGCTCCAAGCTGCCACGCGCTCCCTAAGGACTGGATAAGGGTAACTGTTATGTGAAAGGGCTCCACGGGGTCTGCCCGCCGCCCCGCAGCTCTGCCACCTCACACCCGGCAGCAGCAAACGGCAGATGTCCGAGGGAAGAGCAGAAAATCAGGGGCAGCAGTTCAAAGCCATGGACTGGGCTACTCCTTCTAATGAGCGCTGCTCCCTGCATCTCTCCTGCCTTTCCTGCTTACGATTCACAATGCGAGGCCTCCCCGCCCCTCCGCTGGCTACGACACAGCCCCTGCGGCTGCTGATAAGGAGTCTCTGACAGACAGCAGCGAGGACTGGATTTTTCTGCCCGGCAGCAGATGAGCTTGGAGGGCACCAGGGGCCCTGACCCAGCCCTCGTTAATCCACCGCTGTTTGGAGAGGGGCTGAGGCGCGTGCCAAGCCTCTGCCCGAGCCCGCAGGCGCCAGCTGAAGCGTGCCTGTAAGCCCTGTGCTGAATTGCAGTCCTGATGCGTGAAGGTGAGGAAGAGGAGGGCTAAAGGGAAGGACCATGCAGTGACCGGTTGCACTGGCCTGACTGGGAAGCAGAGGCACCGCACCGGTCCAGACTGCACAGTGCGGCTGGACTGGATGCGGGAGATGCAGCGTTACCTGCTACTGGTTTTCCAGGCAGCATTTCCAGTTCATCCCTCCCATCCCTCCTCAGCACTTTACTGAAAACCTAGTGTGAGAGTTCGTGGCTCTGGTTTAAAGCTACTTGCTTTCTTTGAGGCTTTGGGGACTTTCCAGGACTTTTATTCACCCATCAGTCACTGGCTGGAGAACAGAGCGTTACAGGTACAACCAAAGGTCAAGAGAGCTTCCCTGGTCAAAGTCTTCCCCTCAGCAGGAGTTAAATGCGGCATCAAACTCCACTGCCAAGCACGATGCCTCTCCGAGGCTCCGTCTCCATGGCTGGAGCTCACCTCTGAACAAACCAGAGGCCAAAACTCCCAGGCTTTGACTGGAGATTTCAGACAAACTGCCAGGCACTGCCGCTCCCCAGGAAACCTGGGCTAAGGGCAGCAGATTGTGAAGACGTGAGGAGTAGGAAATCCATGACCACAAATTCTGTGTGCGAGAGAAGCACTCACAGCAAATTTCTTTAGGCTTCTCCCACCCATTAATCTTCTACCCAGTAATATGTGTTACCGCTGTTAGCACTGGACAGCTGAAGGGGGACGTTCAGGGCTTCTTGGTTCAATAGCCCAAAAGTTTTGAACTTCAGCGGGTATTTCATCACAGCCCAACGGAGCCCATCACTGATGGTAAAAACAGGACGCGCCCAAAAGAAAACGAAACCCCTGCCTAGGCCCTGCCTAACCCTGAGTCCCCTTACAGCCCCAGTTCCCACCGAAATCCAGCTCCCTGGGTGACTGTCGGCATCCAAGGCACAGCTCTGATTTCTCCCACACACCTGCTCTTGCTGCGTGTGCTGCACGGGACTGGTGTGATCCCAAAATCCCAAGTGCGCTGAGAAGACCCGAGGCGGAGCACACAATCTCATCACCCGCCCATCCACGTCCCGGCTCCCCTCAAAACAAAAGGCCAGGTTATGAGCAAGAGAACGAACGTCCCTCGTAAGGCCAGGCCTGCTAAGTTACATTATACCCGAATTTTCTCTGAAACCACTCATGTTCTCCCAAGCAGAAAGGTAACAGGAATTGTGCAGCAATGACAGATCGTCAGCTGTTGGGAGCTTTCAAAGTTTGTCTCTTCTCTCAATGCGCGCTATAAAAATTACCCCCCAGAGCCTTTTCTTTCTCTTTCCTTTTCCTCTTGACATACTGTAGCCATAAACTCTCTCCCTGCAAGGAAATTTCTTCCTCCACAACTTCCAAGCTCAGTGACATTCTGCACGGTGCCCCGGAGCGCAGGGCCTCTGCGTGCGTCTGTCTCCTCGGTGTGAACTCACAGATCAAGAGTCAGTCATTTACAAAACCAGCAAGGATACATCTTCTTCCTGCCTGAGTCTCTTCCTAAGTCTAAGGAAAGGGGGAGCTTCGCAGAACAGGAGGAAAGTGCGCAGCACGCGCGCTCAGGCGATGGATAACGGCAACGCAGAGACGACACGGGGCTGACGATCCGCACGAACCCCCTTGTCTATGAGCTGCCTTCCCCACCCTGCGCTTCCTCTGCAGATTTCATGTTTTGTTTCAACCTTTGGATTGTATTAAAATATTAATGCTAACGTTTTATTATAATTTTATATTCCACGTTTAATATTTTAATACAATCAAAAGCCCAAATGAAATCACTCGATGTTATCGGGTGAAATAATTACACACAATTGAAACAAAACAATCCACCAGAGCCAGGAAGATATTTTCCTGGAATTTTCTCTCCCGGAGTATTTCCCAAACTTCATTCTTTTATTCTCATGGAAGGACAGCCCTCTTCCATTCAAAATATTAGGAATTCAACTGAATTGCACATTGAAGTGCCTCAAATTGAGCCGAACATGCCTAATGGGGCTCAAGGTTTACCTTCGTGCTATGAGATACGGTGTACTTCTGAGGCCTGAAGGCCTGTACTTCTGAGGCCTGAGGTGTCCCGGTGAGGCAGGGGGGTGTCCCGGCGAGGCACGGGGGCGTCCCGGTGAGGCACGGGGGTGTCCCGGCGAGGCACGGGGATGACCTGGCGAGGCACAAAGTGAAGAGGTGAGACACAAGGAAGCCCAGCCGCGCCGCCCTCTGCCACACACACCCCATCTTGTGGTGCTGAGGCCACTCTTCCTCCACCCCAAAGGGCCGCGGTGACGCAGTAAGCACGTCACTCCGCTACGACAGTAAAGGTGAGCCCCGACGTAAATGCAGACCACAGCCCTTCTGTGCCGACATCCCCGCTCCTGACACCTCTGAGACGCCAGGGGGGTGCCGCGTGCCTGTGACAGCCCCTCTGTTTTACGGCACGAGAAAACGGCTAACACTTCCAAACAATTTCTCAACTGAAGGCCGATTAAGAGCCAAATTCTAGTGGGACTAACAGTGTGTAATCTGCTTTACATTTCTGCTCTCGCTTTACGAAGAACAGTTCCCTGCAATGGCGTATTTCACACTCTGATGCTGATATTTCAATTTCCTGCTTAAGTTACAATAAAAACTGCCCACACTGCTGATGCTCCCGTGAAGAATAATTTCTGTTGATTGACGTTCTTTAATTCCCTTTGGATGCAGCTAATGATTAAGAGATGCCAGGAAATGTAAAAGCACATCCTACCTGCGGACTCCTCTAAGCTCCTTTGGAAGGCTTTGAAAAGCTTCCAATTCCAAGTACAAAACATTGCTCCTGATCTTTAAGCACCTTTCTTGTCTTCCCTCTCTTCCTCCCCTGCCTCTTCCCCGCCCCACAGGAAGACAGAATTAAATCACTGAGCTCCATCAAAGCCTAGGGAATGGAGCTCAGAGCAGCAGAGCAATGCTGGGAGGACGCTCGCCCTCCTGCAAGGGCAGCTGGTGGCAGGACACCCTGCCCGTGTTTCCAAACAGGATTTTAGGATTTTAGCTTGATGGCACTGAAAAGCTCGTTACTTGTACTGGTTAGTGCTGATTTTGGGGATCGCTGGGACAGATTTCAAGACCCTGATGGGCAACTGTATCCTCGTGTGAATGGTGGACACCAGAGCGACACGGGTTGGACGTGAGCAGAAGCACCGAGGCACGGGCAGCAGCAGTTCTGCGAGGATGGGCCCTGGAGTCACCCCCCATGCACCCAGTTCAGCTACTGGGGAAATCTGCTGCAGAGGAAACGCTACAGAATCAGGCATCTGGGCATGAAACCAGGCTGCAATCCTGCTCCAGCAACGGTGCCTGCGCTGACACTCGCAGCCAGCTTTGCTGGCATCCTCGTGTTAATGAGACGTGAGAAAACCTGCCCCTCCTCCCCTCCCTGCACCCACAGCTCCACCAGCATGCCCAGACCAGCACCCCACCTGCCCCTCACACACCTTTGCCCCTGCCATGAGGAAATAATTTATACTGGGTCCTTTTGCCAGGATAGTCAGTGTTTTACTTTTTTTTGGCAAAGCAACTGTCCTCCTATCTCCTGTGGACAGGAGCTGCGTTCCGTGAGGAGGATTTGCCTGTGTGGGAAGGATTTACTCTTATTCCAAAGTGTGTTAAGCTCTACAGGCTGCTAATCCAGCATATCTACAGCAGAATAATCCATCCGGCATGACCACGCAAGGGGATTTCTCTGGGTGGACAGAATCTCGCAGGCTGGTAAGTGAAGAGGAAACAGGAATTGGTCCCTGGAGACCCCAAATTTCAGCAGATCTCCTCGGGATTTACAACAGGGCTGCTGAAACTCAGAGGGTTAAAAAGCAATCCCAAGCGAGGGAAGACTGAACGTTTCAAAATGCTGAGAAATCTTCTCATCAAAACAATGTCAGAGCCTGTCATGGCGGAGGGAAAACAAACGCGCGATACGTGATGGCTCTGCATGAAATGTAAAACGCTGTTTAGGTAAAACAGAGCTCTTCCAAAGCACTCAGATGGGGAAGGGGGCAGGGGGGAAGGGGTAAAGGCAGAAAGCGCTCCGCTCTCTAGCCTTAAAAGAGATTTAAATGGAGAAACCTGTTGAGGCGTGCGCAGCCCTGGCTCTGTTTCCAGCACGCGCTGCGCGACACACAACTGGTAACGGCTGCCAGTCGAGGAGCCAGGAGCCCCTTCGCCGAGAGTCCGCCAACCGCCCGCTTGCGCCAAAGCACCCCCTTCTCTGCCCTAGCAGCCACAGTAGGACGGGAGTGACGGGGAGAAGCCTTTTTTAAGCAGCCAGAAGAAGAAGAAAGTAAGAAGAGACGGTGCTGGGTGGGACCATGACTAACAGTTAGTTGCCAATGAGGAGTTCAATCCCTGCAAGCGTCATTCCTGCCCCAAGATCACAGAATCACAGGATGGTTTGGGGGGGAAGGGAGCGTTAAAGCCCACCCAGTCCAACCCCCCTGCCAGGAGCAGGGACATCTCCAACCAGATCAGGTTGCTCAGAGCCCCGGCCAACCTGGCCTGGGATGTTTCCAGGGATGGGGCATCCACCGCCTCTCTGGGCAACCTGGGCCAGTGCTCCACCATCCTCAGCATAAAAAAAAATTGTCCTAATATCTAATCTAAATCTACCTCCCTCTGTTTTGAAACCATCGCCCCTCGTCCTGTCACACCAGGCCCTGCTGAAGAGTCTCTCCCCACCTTTCCTGCAGCCCCCTTTGGGCACTGGGAGCCGCTCTCAGGTCTCCCCAGACCCTCCTCTGCTCCAGGCTGAACAGCCCCAGCTCTCTCAGCCTGACTTGGTTGCCAGCCCCTTCAGCTGGCGGCTGTGAAGGAGAGGAGGACTCTCGCACATCCCTCTTACACCATCGACACGTGGCCAAATCAATGCAATCTCCTCTTCCCTGCCCACCTGTGAAACAGATCCTTTTAACACGGAGTAGGTAACAATAACCGCCAAAAAAGACGGCAACTTGAAAGATAATGACAGAAACCATGGCTAGGGAAAGCCAAAAGATGCGTTTAAAACTGTGGAAGATCGGCATATCTGCAGCAAGAGACTTTCACGGACGTGTCTTTAATCTTTCCCGCTTCCAGCCCTTAATAGCAGAACCTGATTCGAAGACTCGGTGATTGATTTCCCACCCAGACGCAAAGTGACAGGCTCATTTTCGAGTATTGCACAGCTATAATTCCGGGTTTTATTTGTTATTATTTTAACTTGCTGATGGAGCGAGGCTGTGTTCAAGGCAGCGGGTAACAACTCTGGCTTGAGGCATTATTTAGAGTTAGGTGTTTAACGCCAGAGCCTCGTGTCTCCTGATATTTATGAAGAAGATGTGCCTGTAGCTGCAGTGCTCATATCTTATTTGTTTGTTGTTCAAACAAAGGATCAGGAAATTGGATGCTGTTTCTAGCGAATGATATCATCTTAACAGTTAAGGGAAGGCCACTGGTCTTTACACGTTTCTCCAGCACAGCAATGAAGAGAGCTGCCTCCAGGTCAAGGTAAGTGAGTCCCCTTGGAAGGTGCTCCGTCTCCGCAAACAGGTACGGCCCTGCTCCACAGACCATGGGACAGAACCGGCTCTCAAACAGGGCTGAACAGCACCCTCGAGGCTGTGGGCCAGCCCTGCTGCCTGTCACCGAAGCTTGTCTTCTCACTTGTGGGAAGTTTTCCCCGTTTCTTGCCTTAATTTCCCCTCTTCTAATTTAACACCACACTCAGAAATCTTGCCTTGAAGACAAGGGAGAACAGCGCACAGCATTTTTCTCACTCAGAGTAAGGTTCTTGGAAGAAAAACCTTCCAGCCAGGTTCAGTGAGAGCCCTTATCCCACCAGAGACCAGTATGAAAAATCCTGCTGCGGCTGACAGGGCTTTTGCGGGATGAGGGCACGTTTACGTAGCCAGGGCAGGGTCACGCTGGGTGCCCCCTTCCTAGGCCAGAGGAGTGCCTTAGCCCCGGTCCGGCGGCTCTGCAGCTCCGTCTGGGTGGTTTAAACCCCAGCTAACTCACCTTGCCTTGCAGCACGGCTGCACGAAGGAGATGGTGCACTACTTGCTGCACTCTGTGGACTTGCCTGCGAGCACCTAAATCACTCTGGCAGCTTGGAAAAAAGTTCATTCAGCCTGAGGAACTGAGCCTGTTGCAGCAGCAGAAGCCCAGGAAGAGACTATTTGCTCAAGCGATGAAGTTTAACCTCTGCCGTGCTTCCGTGCAGCAGAGAGCAGCGGCACTTGTGCTCACAACAGAAAACGAGCTGCAAGCGCAAACCAGAGTTTCTTCACCTAGCCTGGCAGTTTATGCTGGGATGCTGAATGTCTCCACGAGGTCTCCGGCATTGTGATTCCAGTTTCTCATTCACTGTGCAGAAGACCAAATGCCCCCTACTCACAAAGAGCTACAAGCTCTGCAAGGCTTTGCAGCGAGAACCAACAAACTTCAGCCCAGTGGATGAAGTGAAGGCGATCTGAAGCTGATCCAGTGTTACCTGCTTCTTAAAGATCTCTCATTTTCTGGTCTTTCCCACTAGCCCTGGCCAGCAAGTGCCTGGCGTGCCAGGAGCCCACAGCAATGCAATACGAAGACCCCGAGCCCCATCCCCGTGCCAGCTGGTGACTCAATGGATGTGCAAAGCACAGGACCACAGCCCTGGTGACGCGCCGGGCACCCCGAGCGCTGGCGTGACTCACAGCACGCACGGTGAGAGACATGCAACTCCTCTGCAACCTGCCAGTTTGCCAATCCAGGAATGAAAGGGGACAAATTAAATATATATCCCACCCAAGCTGCTACCAGTTCTATTTCACTGGGGTGTTACTCATAAAAACAATCTCTGGTGCCAGCTCTGGTTCCCAGCCAGGGCTGCAAACTAATGAAATTGCCTTTTACACCGAGCACGCGAACAAGCCTCCCCTGACGGCAGGAGCGGGCCAGACACCTCACCGCCGTCCTTCTGGGGGTGGTGGCAGCCGGGTCCTTATGGGATGACAGCAAACGGGATGCTGAATTGAAGGCAGAGCTGAAATTGCTGGACCAGCTCTGAATCCTTCCCAAAGAGGAGACTGCAACAATGAGGTTCATGAGGGAGCCAGCAGCTCCCTTGATGCCCTGCAGCTGGCCTGGAGGGGTGGAAGAACAGGGCAGAAGCAGGGAATTAGCTAAATGTTTAGAAGAGGAAGGAAATACAGGGAAGTGGAGAGTGCTCCAGAAGGCACGGGGAATCAAAGTAACAAACCCAGTAGCTCAAAGCAGTCACTCCCTGTATCCAATAAGCTCCCTCCCTGCGAGCAGCAGCCAGAGATTTAGCAGAGAGGAGAGGGTGGCAGGGCCACCGGGGCTGGTGCTCTCCTGGAGCATTCCTGATGTTCCCGGTTTCCTGGTGCAGAAGTGACTGCACAGCTGCCTGCCTGCAGGGTGGCTGCAGCTGGCCCTGCTTAGGGAGCCCATCTGCCACCCAGCCAGCCTGCTGACACCCCTCCTACGGGTTAGCCATCACCCTAACACCTCACAGCTGTCCCCAGTCCAGGGGCCAGGCACGTACCTGCAAGAAGCAGAGATTTTCCTGGAACAGAGAGGAAATTGCTCCCATGGCACGCTCACGAGAGCTGAGGCACTTCAGTCCTACTGCGCATTACTATCCGCAAGGCAGCTGCTTGGAAACGATGCGCTAAGGCTAATTTTGAAGCGCTGTGTCCTTTAGTGGATCAAAACTGCAACCTGCCTGTGCTTCAGTTTCCCACTGTAGAGAAATGAAACGACAGCCCTTAGTGCCGGGAGAATGTGTTAAACCTGGGTGGTGTTCACCTGCCACATCGATGGGACCAACAGGGAGGCAGAACAGCAGAAGGGAAGCAGGGACTGATGCTGATGCGACTGCGATGCAGCTCAGCATCAGAGTCAGGCGCTGCGTCCTCCTCCCAGCCTGACGATCTCAGAGCCACGCGCAATTAAACTCAACGCAGAGCCGCGCAGCACACCCAGCTTGCCTCTTCCACTCACCCTCCTTTTCTCTTTGTAAAGCTGCTTTCTGCCTTTTTCCCACCAAACGTGGCCCTCTTGTGTTCACAAGAGAAATCTGGAGAAACCAGTAACTGCTCTTGAATGTGAGAGGGTTATTAGAGAAGTGGCTTTTCCACACCCTAAACGCCATTCACACGGCTCTGAGAGCCGCCAACAGCATCCTCCAGGCACCTGTCCCAAATCCCACCGGAGCGGGCTGAACACCAGCTCCAGCATTACAAAGATCTCTGTCTTCCCTCCCACCCTCGCGTCCCTCTGGTTTGGAAACAAAGACTCCTCAGAGGTTTGCAGATCTAAACAGGCAGTGCTTGGCAGAAACAAACCCCAAGTGCTGTTATCTGCAGGGTGGAGAGGAAGAGCAGCAGGAAGGAATACAGATCAGTCTGTGCGTGTGTGCGTACACACGTGTACGCACAGCCACAGGCACACACAGAGGGAGACTACAACACGGCTCGGATGTACAGAAACGAAACGAGCAGCCGTTTATATTGGGGTTTCCATAGAGACCAAGTTTTGAAAGAATTAAGGTGGAACGATTATGTATGTTCAGGGCTTGAGATAAAAATAACCTCGCTAAGCGTTGCACGGACTAATTAGATGATGATCCTTGACTTTGTGCTCCCCTTGGTGATACAGTCAACCTGGGCTCGCCTGCACGTTCCCGGTCCCTGCCAACGTGCAATGGAGAATTAAGCCCCTGAAGCAACGGCAGCGATCCAGATTCCTGATGCTTCCCCGGAAGGCTGTTACGCTCTTCAGAGGACCGTTATCCGCTAGCTCAAGCAGAAGCAATGTGTACTCCAGCCCTTCCGCTATTGCCAACATCCAGATGAAACACTGGGTCAAACCAGTGGCCTTTTGCTGTGGTTTTGCAAAAGTAAGAAAGAAATAGAAAGGTAAGGAGGAGCTCAGTGGATTTCCACCAGCCATGGTAAGGAAAGATTGCCCCAGAGGTAACAAAACTCACCCAAAGCAGCCCAAAACCCACCTCTCCAATCACAGCACATGCTCTCCAGCCTCAGACAAGGCTGGCTGACCTCACACGATCTTCAGGAGCTCCAGGGGGGACCAGGAACGTCCCATGCAGGGCAGGGAGAGGGATGGGGGGACACCTTGCTCCTTACTCTGTGAGAAATGTCCTGCCATTGACCTGGCACTGCTGTCACATCCAGGGACAGAACAAGAAAACAAAACACAATGAAAGGGAAGGCCTAGGCCAAAGAAAGGATGGGAGGATCTCTGAGAGCATCTCTCACACTGTGCTACAATAGGACAATCGCTCAGTCTTGGCCAAACCTTTAATCCCTTAGAGACTGAGTGGGTTTTTCCTACTTATTGTAAAAAAATGCAGTTTGAGTGGCAGGTCAGCAAAAACTGCTCATGCACTTGGGTCAAAATGGCGGTATGGGAAAAAAAACACTTTTGAAACAGCCGGAACATAACCTTCCAAATGCTTCACCCTGAAAAAAAGGCATTTTGTTTAGAACTGCAATAACAGGGTAAACGCATCCAAGAAAGCAACAGAAAGTTTCGCTTTGCTGTGGAACAAATACAACTCTTTGAGGCCAATTACTTCTACTTTGGCAAGGGAAAATGGAAAAAAGCTTTGTTTCAGGTGGCCTCCCCCCAAACACATCCCTCACCAGTTTCCTCCAGTTAAAGCCATGAAACAAATGAGACATTTCTCGCTCAGCCGTAGTCCTCAGCCAGAAGAGCCGTTTCCGCCTGCCCTGGGCCCAGCTGTCACGCAGTCTGGCTATCTCACAAGCCACAGTGCCTCCCAGTATATTTTTCCTAAAGCAAATTCCTAATGATGGTTATGAAAACCTCCTTATGGTTTCCCAGCTGATGCAGAAGTAACAAACAGTAACAGGCCACGATTACACAGGAACATTTCTAAGAGCAGCCTCTGATTTCTGGGGCTGTGTGGGGGTCTCTTCTGAACGACCCCAGATGGGTTTCAGGGACTAGGAACACAACTCACCACCAAATCCCCCACTTCACACCTGACCGCTGCTTCAACGTGCTCACCAAGCAAGGGCTGACACCTCCTGCGTCATCAGCTCTGCCTTGTTTACTTTTTGATGGCTCTCACCTGAGGACTGAGGGGAAAAAAAAAAAAATCTCCTTCTCCCTTCATCTTCTGAAGCCTGCCAGACAGCGGCGAGCGATAGCAAAGATGAAGGGCTCTAGATGCACTGTAGTTTAAGAAAGGGGGAAAACAAATAAAGGACAGTTTTGATTCACAAGACTGCTCCTCCAGGAGCTCTCCAGGCAGGATGGAGATTTCTGCCTCTGCACCCCGCTGTAAGAGCTCAGGAAGTGAATTATATTTCCCTCTTGTGCAGAATAACTCCCTGTAACCTCACCTCTCTCTGAAAGCCTGCAGCATCTCCTTCATAACGGTCTTTCATACAGAGGCCAGCTCCGGTTCCTGGCAATGGAAATGCAAGTCTGGTGTAGCACCATCGATTTCTGAGTGTGACTTGTGCTTTCCTTGGGTGGGAACAATAAGAGACTCAAGCAACTCATTTCTGCTTCCCACAGTACCCCCCTACAAAAGATCAATCCTTCCCGAGTGAAACAGAGAGCTGCAAGGGCTTGAATTTAATTCAAGCAGACAGCACGCTCCTCTCTGCAAACAGTGCCAGGGCGCCGGCATCTGCAAAGGTTCTGTGTGACGCAGTGGACCTGAGTCAGGCCCGCGACGCCACGATCGATGGGGGCAGGAATTGGGAGGCAGGACACGTCTGGCAGACAGCACAGGCCCACAATGTCCTGTGATGCTCTCGTCAGCACGAGGTGGAGGGGATGTGATGTAATTTGACACGAGCAGCAACAATACAACTTTCCTCCTTCCCAAACAGCACGTTTCCAACGCATCACCTGTTCTCAACACAGCCAGTAAATTACCAAATAGATTTATTTTCAGCCTGGTCTCCTATCAAACCAGGTTTAGGTGATTAGTGCGTGTGGCACACTCACATGTGTGTCTCTATATCCCTTCTCTTTTGCCTTATTCCCTCTGTAATTTTAACTCACTGGCCAATCCAAGTCTAACCTGACAGAGGCAGAGGTCTCAAAGAGGTTAAACCCCAAGAGGTATGGCAAAGATACATATTTGACCAGGGTTGGCAGACTTTACAACGAAGAGAAAATCTGAAGTGTCAGCTCAACCCTTACTACACACTAGAGACACCACCCCAGAGGGGACTGACCTAGAGAGCACCCGCAAGCCGGCTTTCCCTGAGCTGCACATGGAGAAGACACTTCAAGCTCTGCTTCGGATTTCCTCCCCGAGCACCCGCCTGTCTCCAGAGCTGTTCAGCTCCATCGGAGCTGCTGTTCAGCAGGTCAGTTGATTATGGCCCCACTGGTCTCAAAGGGCACCGTTAACCTTGGAACATGCCAGCGTCTCTTTCCAAGATCCAGGGATTGATGTAGCTGAATTTGGCTCAGCTTCTACCAATAAATGAGCCTGAGTTCATAGGACTGAGTTTCCAGCTGCTCTCTCCCAAATCCAGGCCTCAGCCTCACCTTATCATCATCTTTTCACGTCCCTACGGTGCCTTGATCCGTGGGCAGAGGTGCTTCCCCCGCGCCAGGCACCGTACAACCACAGCCATGGCAGGCTGCCGCGGCTTGCTCACCATCGGCGCAGACAACTTCGGCAGGAATTCGCCTGGCTCTCCGCGCTACACCAGGACTTGGCCTTTTCTCAGCTATTATCTCCTGCAAGGGGAAAAGCAGCTCAGCATTCAGCTGTCAATACATGTGAAGGAGCCTTGACCCCCCTCCCTCCTTCCTTCCCGCTCCAGAAAGATTAGCACCAGCTGCTGCAGGTGCTGCCAGGGCTCCTGGGGACAGAGGACAACAAAAATCCTCTGCTGAAGGTCACCAGCCACAAAGCACCATGCGAAAGAGTGGGCAGAGCACACCAAAGACAAACGGCACTCCAAGGTTTGGATCTGTCTGCGCTGGGAAGGTCTGCGGAGAGCGCCAGTAAAGGCTAACATGATTTTAAATACAAATGAATCATCGCAAGGAACGAAAAGTCCTGAACAAGCCTGTACGCGGCCACGCTCCTGTCCTGAGGAGCAGGGGGAGGCACTCCTCACTGATTTGCAGAGAGCGTAATTAAAGAAGAGACACCCTGGTTTCCACAGGCCCAGCCCGTGGGGTTCGGCAGCCCTTTGCTCAGGCAGTAATGCCAATGTCAAGCGCAGGACCGGGGCAGCGCGACCCCCGGGCGCAGCGCAGGCCCCGGCTCTCGCCCTTGCTCTGACACCGCAGGCGTCGGAGAATTTATGCCTCATCTCAGTGCCCCTTTTAAAACAAGGATACTGACACAGCCTACCTCTGTAAAATGCTCCCAGAGCCAGCAAAGAGGAGTGCTGCCTGACAGAGAGTTACTGCTCCAGCTAATTCCCTCCCCTGCCCTCCTCACGGTAACATCCGAGCATCTCCCAGACCTGCACAAAGCGCCGTGACCCACGTGTGTCGTATGAGACTCCTCTACCATCCCCAAAGGGAAAATCAGTTGTGTGGTGGTGTGTTTTGTTTTGGCAGGGTTGTTTTATGTCTGTTTCCATTTCGGGACGAAGGGCTCCCTGTGTTTATTGCTATTTTTAGCCAGCTACAGCGCTCTGCGTCTATGTGAGAACTGAGGGGATAAGCTGCTTGGAAACCAGGCAACAGGCAGCCATTTCACGGTTTGGGGTCATTCAGACCTGGCATTTAGAGGCAAAACATGCTTGGGAAGAGCCAGTTTCACTGACCAGGGAAAGTTGCGTTAGGGTTGGGCCTTGGTCCACTGAAATCCTGCTGGACTCATATTTCCACCTTATATCTTAATGTGTCTTCCTCTCCTGAGATTCAGGAGAGAGAGGGGAAAAAACAGGGATTGAAAGTTCTCCTCTCCTCTGCTCCCACTCCCAGCTGAGGCACTGACCCTCCCTCATGGATGGGCACATGCCCACGCCACTGGCTGCACAGTTCCTCCACCCACCCAAAGAGAAGCGGTCCTGGCAGTGCTGCCTGCGGTCCTCTGCCAGATGCGAGCAGGCGAGAGGAGCCAGGCAACCACCTCCTGCTGAAGGCTCCATCTTCAACGCACCGGGTTTGAGAGCAGACGCAACTTCTCCTGGTCAGGCAGCAGGAGCATCGCTGGGCAGCAGGAACTTTGATCTCTTTAAGCCGCCAAGGCAGGAAAAGGTGGACATGGTCCTCCCCCCTCATGACCGCACGCAGTTCCTCCAGAACCAGCCGCATGAGGAAGCTGGGATGTGGACTCACAAGCTAGAGCTGGTGTCTGCAGCACGGTCAGCCCGGTGCCCCCCCGGCCTTCTGCTAGCAGAGGTGCGGGAGGAGGTAACACAGGATAACTTCCTCAGAAAATGCCTGGGACTTTCAAATTGTTCTTCCAAAGAAATACATTTTTTCTTTTCTTTTTTGAAAGCACTTTTGCAAAAAGCACAATGAAAGGAGAAGTTTTTCATCTCAGAAACATTTGATTTTAGGATCTTTCTGAAAGCCCCAAACAAAAGCTGAGTGCTCTGGACACAACTTTTCAATACTCTGAAATGAGAATTTCCCCCAATCTTCACTCTCCCTGTCATAAAAGATCTATTTCACGGCTCATTTGGAAAATACTACTTTTTGGTTTTCTCGTTCAGATTCAGAACAAACCCCACACTTCTACGACCCCAGTATTCCCTCTCCGCTGCACCGGCCGTGCCCAGACCTCCTTGTTTTCCCGTGAGGCATCGCCTCGGCCAGCATCGGGTACGAGCGGAGCCTGCAGCGCAACAGTTAACGAGGTAATACTCCAAGGATTTTGTTTAGAGTTTTATAGTATTACATACCAGCCTTATTGGATTTAAATGGCTTAAATTAACTGGGTTATTTAATGGATTGTCCAGATTAGGGAGGAATCTGCAAAGGCTGTTACTTCAAGAAGAGCAGCTGCAGTGGAAGGAGAGATCTCCAAGTACCATTAATATCCTGGCGGCTCCCAAGCCCTGACAGGCCGCTCCTGTCCTTTATTGACATTCTCTCACACGCATTTAGCCAGGTTTGTGTTTAGTTTAATAATCTCCTGAAAGTTTAATTGTTGCTTTATTCATCCATGACCTTTCCTTCTCATCTGGAGACATATTATTGCTAATCTACAAATTTCAAGAACCAGATTTATTTGCAAAACCAATTATTCTGCTATGCAAATCTCCTCTTGTCCTGCAGCCTGCTTGAGCAGGGCTTTTTACAGCCACCATACGATATAGACACTATTCAAATATTTAAATGTAAAATTTATCTATATTTCTTTTCAAGCATGCCCAGGTTCTATGTGGTGCGAAGTTAATTAAAATCTTTACAATCAAAAGCAGGTTTGCTGACCTTGATCCAGACCTGACAGACTTTCACCTCCAAAGTCCTCGCTTAACCACAGGGGAACTGGAGCTACCAGCAAAGTGAAAATCACTTCACCATCAGTAAGCTTCTGATGGAGAAACACGTCCTCTCCATTGGCGTCAGACATGACAACGCCAGGTCAGTCCCAGAGACACCGACGCAGGTTTCCCAAGCTGTCTGCAGATGCCTGACCTGAAGGAGGTGTAGAAAAATGCTTTGAAGGAGAGTCCTTGCTACAGATCTTTACCCCAAAACATTCTCAATGGCACTTTCCCCACGTGTTCCCCCTCAGCCTCAGGATTTATAATCCTGCGGGCACAGAGTGGGAGACAGAAGACTTCATTTGAACGTGGGGCTGCTCCGAGCCTCTGCAGGTCCAGGGACTCCAGCCCTCTTCCCAAACAATCAGTGACCACAGCACTGAACATCAGCGTGAGCTCTCCCCTGCCCGAATGTCCCCACCTCTGGCACTGGCAGGAACATCACCTGTTTCTGTTTGCGCAGGTTTTGAAGCGGTGAAGTGCCCCCTACCATAATCTTCCCACCCAAAAGCACAGCCAGCATCCTACGAGTACGGAGCATCGTTACCACACTTACAGGCAACCAAGAAATCAACATTTTATCCTGAGCCTTATGTCAGCGAACAGCATTATCAGGGACGCTCGCACAATTAAACCATAATTCAGTGGATGGATGTTAAGTACTTTACAGATGAGCAAATTAAGAAAGCATTAGCCACAGGATTCGAGGGAGCGGCAACGTCGGTGCCAGGCAGCGAACAGAGATGTTCTGCTCCTGCTCCCGGCGCTTACCCCGGCGCGGTGCCTGCTCCCCACTCCTCCGCAGCCCACCTCATGGATACAGGGGGTTTTGGACTCCCCCCACCCCAGGTCTGGGCTCCCCCAGCACTGAGGGCTCCAGGGCAGCCAGAGCCTGTGGCTCAGCTGGCTCCAGGGGGCTGCAGAGAAGCCGGGATCCACTGGTCCTCTCCTGGAAAACTTTGAAGATGTGGAGAAGGAGGCAGAAATGAAGAGGGGGAGATTTTGAGTCAGAGGTGCTGTAGATAATGCAAGATTACGTTTGCTGGGAAAGTCTTTATTCTTGCCCCAACATATGCAATGTTTGCAGTCTTAGGCTTGGAAAAAACAACCAAAGCCGCACGAGCTGGAGATGGATCCCACAGGGACAGAACGGTATCCCAGACTCTCAGAAGCCACGGTTCACTTGGCTTTGCACCTGACTGAGAAACAACCCCTCCCGACTGTTTTGCTTCAAGCTGAGAAGACAGAAATAGTTCCATATCCCACCAATAAATCGCCACTATCAGACCGAGGGACGGGAACAGCTCCAGTAGTCTGTCACTGGAATGGAGTTACTTGCACACACACACAAAAGACTGGAAGTGTGTGTTGTGGGAACAGTCATCTCCTGTCCCGCGTACGGAAGCAAAGGAAAGGAGGAGGATGGAAATTGGTTCCTTCAGAGGTAACAGAGTGAGAGCTCTGCTTTAGACATGCACCTGCAGATGAGTCCTACACACCCGTGTCTGGAGCAGCCCCTTTCCCTGGATACCTGCGGAGCTCAGCGATGGGAACTGGTCACCTCCTGGCAGGCAAAGCCAGTGAAGTCAAGCACGCCACTGGTTTCAGTAGGCTCTGGCTCAAGCTTTATGTATTTCAGATATGGGTGGCTTTAAGCTGTTTTCCACAGGCTGCAGATTGTTTCTCTTGCGCAAATAATTTAGCTTTCACCCGAGGCTGCGGGCTCAATCCTCGCTGTCAAAACCCAGTGTGTAGCTTTGCATGCAGCTCCTGAGGGGACGGGGGAACACAGCATGAATCTCTCCGACTCCTTCAAAGTCTGTAAGAGCTGCTTTATGTTCGTAGAAATCGACATAAATAAAAATAAATCTGACAGGCTTTAGTCTATGTTTCCCCAGTATATCATTGTCTGCGCTGGATTTACCTGAGCTGGTTTATATCTAACAGCTTCAATAGGGAGATGTTTACAGTGAGACAGACCCCAATAAATACCAGCAGGGATAAGGGTTCACGCTCACAAACACATCCAAGCAAAGCCACCTGTCACATGCAGCCTGTGGGCAGGGTGAAAGCAGGGACCCACCAGTAACCCCAGGCGGGGCATCCCTGCTGCCCCCAGCCCGATTCTGCGGCTGGTGCACACATGTTCTAGTTGGGGTTCTTCAACCCCACAGCACAGCAAACCAGGCTGCTTTAATTACCACCACAAACATACGCTACAATGCAAATTGCTTTGTTTTCACTGCTATTGCAGCTTAAGAACTACTTTTTGTTCTTAGCAGAGGCAAACAAGACCCATAAAGCACTGTAATAGCGTCCAATTACACTTGGAGCTTCAAACCTTAAAGGTTCCGGCGAGAAAAGAGGCTGCATTCCCCCGCTGCTGCGTGTACCGCGGCGTGGGCATAAACGAAATGTGAATTACACCACTTTTATCAGCGTAAATGATTACAGAGGAGCTGCAGTCCAAGGTGAAGCTGAGCCTTTAGTCGGTTTATTTTAAGCTCAGACGCCATTAAATATGACAGAAACATGAAAGAAACTTCCCCTCAGTGACATCTGGATGAAAATGGGACTGATTTTCTGGGGCCCTGCACCTGGACCAGGCTGGCCACAGCGCTCCGTGCTGCGGTAAACGGCTCCACGAAGGGCACGACAGCGGTGGCAATAACGGGCCACTGTCAGCTTGCCAGAGTTGCTGGATATTTTTAGCTTTTCATCACAAACTGACTCTCATCTTGCCCTGCAAAGCTGCTAGTGAAGCAGAATGCCACAGAAACCCAACTTCTGCTCATTCCTTTCCTGCACGGCCCCTCCGCTGCGCTAACACAACAGGCTGAGAAACAGACTTGGAAAGTAGATCAGCTAAAAACAGCCACGTCAGCGCAGCGCGTGCCCTTGGGGATGAGGTGGATGGGTAAGAAGCAGGGACACCCTAGTTCTCTTCTTGTCATCGCTGAGTTGGTTGCATGGTGCCACGCGCTCCAGACCGGTCTTTCCGAAACAGGTGCCGGCCTCATTGGTTCCCAAAGCCGCAGTGAGCAACAGCCTTTTCACTGACATCAGCGCTCAGCGCCTCTGCCAAAATCTTGGGACACAAGATCCTTTGTCTCCAGATTAAACTAATCTTTTCCACTTCTCCTTCAAAGAAGATGAATCTTACAATTTGTCACATAGCTGGTGGTTTCCAAATATAATTTACCCGATGGAGGCTGGGGGGCGATGCTATTCTTCAGGTCAATTTGTGAGTCATTTGGCTTGCCAGTCAACCAAGTTTCACTCACTTGGAGACAATATATCTGAGCTATAAACCTTAACCTCGAAACATAACTCATCAAACGTAGTGAGCGGCCTGTCATCACCGAGAGCAATGATCCTTAACCCCTTATCTGGCTCGGGGGAATCACTATCCGCAGTTGTTAATTTAAGGTTGTTTTAAGTAATAAAAAAGTATCTCTTTCTGCTAAGATTGTGTCACTAATTCTACTACGGCTTTGTTCTTCAGTTTCATACTGAGAGTTATTATTTTTATTGAGTTCTCATCAAACTGATGTTCAGATAAATACCAATACTAGCCAATTAATATAGTTACTGGCCAACCTTCCAAGTGTTTTCACTAGCCAGGGAAGGGCTGCAGAAGCCTCTGAAAACGATGAAGCAGAGTTCAGTTCAGCCCTGCTGAGCTGTGCACGTATGAACTGTCACGTTGGCCACTGCAGAGGGTGCCAGCCAGGGAAAGCCAGGCCACGCGGGACACGGGAACGACTCTGGGATGGGGTGTGGCATTGCCCTCACCTCGTCTGCAGTAGTCTTCCTCATTTTAGCACAGCCTCTCAAGGTTCATCCTTCAAATTTACTGTGTTTTACACCAATCTACGTACACTTATGTATAGAAACCCCTCCTAGCAGATTTCAGCTCCTACTCAGGCACCCAGTCAGGCCGAAGGCTGGACAGACATCAGTCACTAACATTTAGCGTGGAAAAAGAAAAGTCCTGGAAAACAACAAAAGCAAGCTGACCAGGTTGGAAATATAATCATCCACAAAGTTCTAAGGCTAGCACAACCACAAAACCCTCAAGCAATCCGTCTGTCAGCTGGGAAGACATAATTCAGACAGCGAATGGAGACACACTAGTGGGCAGCTCAATGGGAACCAATTTACTTGAAGAAGCAAGAGAGTTTAATCAGTCAGGGTTCAAAAGGCATGTAACTCATGTCAGAGGAGAGCAAAACTGGTTTATACTCATCACAGGTGAACAAAAGATCAGGGAAGACAAAACAATTACAAGCAGATAATGAAACGGATAGTCAGTGGCAGAGACAGAGCCTCTGAGGGTGTAAATCCAAGCCAACCGCGTTTGTGGCAGCAAGGGCATTACTGGCTGCTGAGCGGGCAGCAGGACCAGCCGCCGTGTCCTCACGTGCCGGAGTCCCAGTCCCCTCTGAACGAGGGGACAGCCCAGATCTAACACTCCCCTGAAGATGGTGTGGCTCGAGAGCCGGCATCTCGCCAACCTCCTCTGTGGCCTCTGCTGCAACCACCAAATTGTGGAGGAAATAAACCCATTTCCAGTTCCTCACTTCAACATCACCAGCAGTTTTAGGATGGCTGCTCCCGCCCTTCCTGCTCCGCTGGAGACCCGACACCTGCTTTGTGGGCACATGAACTATTGTTCACCAAAACATCAGCTCTGAAGAAATAATTGCCCCGGGAAGCCCTGAGACACAGTCATGGGGAGAGGTGGATGAGAGGAATCAGTCTCATCTTCCACTGGAACAGCTGGGAATGTGCACGCACCGCGGGCGACTGTGCCTCAGCTGAGACAGGCTACGAGCAGCTGACGGAAAGGAATGTCTCCAACTGCTCCATCGCCTGCAACCGCTCAACTACTCCGTGTGCTGGGACCTGGACATCCAGCAGGATGTCTGCTCTGCCTTCTAGCACTTTGTGGAGCAGGGAAAAAGAGAGGCGGCTTTTCCATCCCCCCTTTTACCAGCGGTGCTGACAATGCTGACTATCCTCTGCACAAGCAGGGTGGTCTCCACCCCACACAGCACTTGGGGCCCGGAGCCAGAGGCTGCAGGGGCCGTGCACAGCCCCGGGCAGCCCCGGCCGAGCAGGAGGCCATCGACCGCACGCTCTCACCCGCAGCGCAAGTGCAGAGCTCTCCGCAGGGCTGGGGAGAACCGGGCACTGCTCCCCCGCCGCTGCTTTGCTGCGCCCCACCGCAAGCGGGAGGGCCTCTGAGATGGGGGCCTGCGTGAGCAGAGTGCGGGTGGAGAGCAGGAGATAATTATCTCCCTGGAAGCAACCGGGCTGGTTTCTTAGAGAACAATACTTATCTTTCCATCTCGCCTGATGATCCCTTATCATTACTCAATCCTCCTGGGCTTCGCAGACATTAGCTGATCTTGTGATAAGAGATTAAGAGAAAAGCCAAGACACGTTCCCAGCCATCCATGGCGATTCCCCCAAAGCCTGGGCGTGTGACGCAGAGGTGTCTCACACGCCTTGCTCTGTTTGAAAGACGCAGACAGAAACCCGATTACTCCCGGCTGACCCGCTGGGTACTTAGTCACGGTCCTTCAAGTCGTTTTAAGATGAGAAAATATTATCATTAGCAGGAGCTGTGCTAGAGCGGTACAGCAATGATAGCCAGTGCTTTGATAATGCTTGTGGAGAGACACGCGTGCCAGAGGGTAGAGCAGCATTCTGGTAACATTTCTGGCATGCAAAGCAGAGCCGTCTCTAACGGGAAGGTCACCTCTTACCGTAGGTTGGGATAAACCCCACGGGAACGGGTAGGTTTTTAACTGGCACTCCTCTATCAAGTAATTGCAGTTAAGCACGTGCATCTACTGAAAAGAAAGGAATTGCAAAGCTGCCCAGAGTGTGAGTGCTTCGAGAAGGGGAAGCGAGAAGGGAGATTTCTGGTTTAATTTGGAGAGTGAGTGAGAAAAGGGGCAGAGGAGGAAAGTCAAACACAACCGTGTGTGTCTGGTGGGGAGGCAGAGCCACAGAGCAAGTTTCTGAGTTGTGTTTATGTACAAGAGGTTTGGAGCTGGTGTTTTAGGCTGGGGGGTTTCTCTTCTGCTCTAAAAACAAGAGCTTTCTAAATCCATGTGAAGAAAATTGCCTCAAGGACTCCGGACTTCAGCACCAGTTTTCCTCCCAACAAGAACAGTCTGCAATGCCTCCTACAGTGGTCAGGAAGCCAGAACACCATGCAGCAAAATGCAGAACTCCCTGTCCTGGGAAATCACCCCACTCACTCCGTGGAGGATGGTGACCAAGTTTCACGGCATCGCTGCCTGCCTTGGGAACCTCCTTTGGGAAACTGCCCGACATCCAGAACTTGTGGCACTACATCAGCACAAACACAGGATCCTAACAGCAGCCGCAGTTTCCAGTGCTGTCAGTGCCATCACTCTTCTGCACACACACAGCACGTTCCATCAGCCCAAATTACTCTTGTTTTCAAAGGAAGACATACCAAAGAAGAACGAACAAAAATAACATCTCTTGCCCAGGACAACACAATGTATGTGTTTTCTGGCTCACTTTCTGCAATGGCAACAGTTTTTGAAGACAAAAATACCCCAGAAATGGTCTATGCTGCACAGAGCAACATTCAATATGAGGACCACAAACCAGCTGATGCCTTCGCTGCAGAACCAGAGGGCATTAGGGAGAGTGCCTTTCCGAGACACATCCTGCTCCACGGGCTGCAAAAATAGCAAAGAAAACCTCTCTCCTAGAACACTTTTCATTCTGCACTAAATGTTATGGTCTCTAAGAGCTGCTCCCGTGCAAAACCAACACTGTTACTTATGAAATCATGCATCAAACCCACAGATGGGAATTGGCTCTCCTGGTAGCACAGCCAAAAAAAAAATCCCTTTCCCTTTTTTCCCCTCCTGTAACAAATGGTCTCTTTCCCCAGTCATCTGTGTAACATTTAAAGATTAATGTCTTATGTGGCACAACACAGAGTCATTTGCTTCCTTTTTAAGAAAGCTCAAAGCTCTTTAGAGACCGGGTTTTACTTCCAGAGTTATCTGTCTGCAGAGTGAACACACTTCAGATGGTCAGCCAGTTCCTTTAAAGAACAGGTTAGCTAAATGAAGAGTTACCGAGCGTGATCTTAACGGACTTTGCTTAGTTCCTGACTGGCTTTCATGTATTTTATTGTCTGCCGTTCCTTAGCCTCCCTTGTCTTACTGAGATAGTGTGCAGCCGCCAGTAACATCGGTAAAACACCTGTAGGAGTCCAAGACAGAAGTTACTTCTGGGAAATATTAAATATTATTCTGATTATTCTGTTAGAATGACAGCAGGGGCAGAATGACAAAGGCGGGTGTCAGGCCACACACCGCCTGCTACAGTCACTCTGTGGAGACCTGTGATGAAGCAGAGCGAAGGTACCAGGAAATTCCTCGGAGACTTTTAGATGCTAAACAAGAAGGAAAAATAGAGGAGGCTGCCAGACTCCGGTTGGTTTAAATGGAACAGTCTGCTTCAAAACCTTTTTCTGGTTGGAGCTGGTATTTTCCCTTCAACAGGATGTTTTGAAATGTATACCTTTGTTTTGAAAGAGCCCACAGCTCTTCCCCTTGGGATTCCTCGTGGAGCAGAGGCTCCTCTGGCAGACCCAGGCCTTCTGGCAGCCCGGTGTGAGCCAGGCAGCTCTCCTGAGCAAGGGAAGCTGGCAGGGGACATTTTACATTCTCCAATCCTTTCAAGACCTTTGTAGGCTGCCAGAGTGAAGTAGAGGGGCCTTGGTGTAATGGAAACCCTGTCCCCAGAGAGGAAATACGAACAGGATCCTGCCCTGTCTCCAGGCCCTGGACTTTTGTGGGGGGAAAGGTGACTTACTGTGTTTGTACAGTTGCAGTTGCAGAAATGGCTTAGCAAAAGAATAAAATAAAAGTAAAGGCACTTTCCTTCACAGCTCCCTCTTTGTCTTATGAGTCTTATTTGCTGACACAGACAGGTTTTGCTGATGTTAGCACTACGAAACGGCTGCAGCTCCTGGAGGGGGAGAAGGGGTCTGATGTGCGTTATCTGGGGACAGGGACAGGCTGGGGGTGAGCCCAGCAGAGCCCCTGGCCCACACAGCAGACCAGAGCCTGCCTGGTTTGAATCTCACTTACCCAGTGTTGTGTCTCCATCTAATTCCACTGATTTCAGAGGGGTCTCTCCTGATTAACATCAACAGAGCGGAACAGCCTGGCCCTTCTCCTACCACAGCCGAGGCAGGATGAGGCCCTGAACGAGAGCAGCATGAGGCCTTCTGAGGCCCTGCCTAGATGAAGGCTGCAGGATTTGGCCTTTTCATCAGTGCTTGGGCCAGTGGTGTAGCTGCTTTTTTATTTTATTTATTTTTTTTTCACTGCCTCTTTCCAGCTGGGAGAATAACACTTTGGCGAGTCAATGATAAAATGGTTTAATGTAATAAACATGAATCTGTCAGACTCAAGTGCCCTAAAATATTCCAGGCTGCAAACGTAGGACCAACACTGAGCTTGTTGATACAGCCTCAAGCCAGAACTAATCAGACATAGACACCATTTGCTTTCAATAGAAATTATATTCAAGAGGGCTGCTTCCTGCTTGCAGGGAAAGACGGGAGGCGAAACAGAGTGATGTGGCACACAAAGCAAAGAGTTCTCCTCTCCCATCAGGCTAAACCATCACGGGGTTTCAATATCTTGCAGGGAAAGAGGCTCGCTGTTTGACTAGAGATCCTGCTGACTCAGCTCACAGCTGAAGATCTTCCCGGGAAGCAAAAACATACAAATAAATAAAACAGACCTTTTTGTGCGCAGGGTTGTAAATAACAGGGAACGAAAGCAGAATCAGCAGCCAGCAGGCTGGGGCTGTAAAACTGCACATGTTGGTGCTGCATCAGGACGAGAAAACAGTGCTTTACCTCCTTGATCTGGCACAGAGATAACATTAATTAGCCTTTCAAGTGGCCCTTTGATGCCCAGGAAAGCCAATGTCACTCGGTTCTGGAGTCTCTACGGGCAGACTCAGAAAGAACTGGCAGGAATTCAGTGCAGATGCTTTCCAGCCTCTGTTGGGCTGGGTGTAAATCCAGCCCAGCTCTGCTGACAGGAGAGGAGTTGTGATTTACATCCGTGAAAATGAGAGCAAAATTCATTGGAATTAGCCCTCTGAGAGAATTTGATCTGATCATCAGGGATGGGTAATTAGAAGCACTGGAGCCTGCAGCCACACGTACAAAGAACCAACCCGAGTTAAGGTGAAGCGTGCCTGAGTTCAGCTCACCATTTTCACATTATTATTTTCCAGCTCTACTTTGCCGGGCTCCTTCCAGGACCATCCTCTCCAAGCAACGCACACTTGATGGCATTTTTCCTTCGAGAATTGCAGGTCCCGGGAGCATTAAACCCCGAGACCTGTTCCTACAAGATCAGCAGCTCTGCTTTGCAAACTCAAGGACTTCAGAAAACTTGGAGTGGATCCAGGTTCAAAGGAACTTAACATAGATGTGACAAGGGCTCCCTGGTGCTAGAGTAATAAATAATAATTAATAATAATTAATCACTTAATGACAAGGTTCCCTGATCAGTCAGGATCAGAATTTCATGGCTGCTATCACCATGCTTTGAGACAGATATGGCAGGCTTGACCTTTCCTCCTCACCAGCTTTCTGCTGTTATAATTTTGTTAAGACAAACCCTCAGCTTGTGTAAATCAGCACAGCTAGAGTGACTTCTGATTTATGCCAGTACAGGAAGGGAATCACATCCTCTACATATTTTACTAGCCTAACAACCCAACACAGAGAGTCACAGAGCAGGATTCTCTTTTCCTTAAACTGCTGTCTCTCCCCTGCAGAGAGGAAAATAAAATCAGCTTTCAGGCTTCCAGGTATGATTGCTTCAGGGTCAGGAAGGGAAAATTCATTCTGTCTCCCCTCCCACGCAGCTGGTATTCTCCTCCTTCGACATATCACATGGCAGCTGAATTAGTACTACGCTGCTAATTACATCTGATCACCTCTGAAACATCAGATTTCAGGCAGTACAAGAGGGACTGCGTATTTGTAGCTGCAGCCCAAATCTTGCCCAACTTTACAGGGGAAGAATAGGAAAGAAACACTCCTGCCACCCCCAGAAGATCTTTTAATATTCCTTTCTTCCTCCTCCTGTGGCTCTTTGCACTTTTCCAGGGCTGCAGAAGACTGCCTCCCTGATTGAAGCCAACTCCCTCTTATGGCTTTACCTCTAACGCACTGGAGGTGTTCTGGCCCAGCGCTCTGCTGTGGGGGCACCCCCCACTCCTGATGTTCTTCCTGCTCCTCACTCTCATCAGCCTGAGCCATTTTGTGCCCCTCCTGTTACGCTCCCTAGAACGGCCTGTGATAAAGGCACTTCCAGCATTGTTATTACTTTTGCAAAGTTCTTTTTATTTCTTCTACAGGCAAACAATAATCTAAGGAGCCATACTGAGGGTAACGCATTAGAAAGTGCTGCTTTGTTATCAGCGCGATATGGGCCTGTAATCTGATCATGATAAAAATCTGCCCCTTCGCTGTGGCTCTTATCATTTAATTGGAGCGAAGGAGCACATTCGTTTGTTAATAATTTTATAATTGGTGCTATCTGCTGAGACCCATCAAAAGAACCCTGCACAACAACTGCTTTCAGTACAAACCATCTCGGTGATAAAACGAGCTTTATGGCATTTGAATGCTCCCGTTACAGTCTGCAGTGCAAGGGTGCCCTCGGGGCGCACAGTCCACCTCTAGCGCCCGCGGCTGGGTGCTAACCCCCACCTTTGCGTGCTCTCCCAGCCCACACACAGACCCCGGTGCTGTTACCAGGGGAGCTGGTGGCTTTTGCAATCCCGTCTGTTCTGGTTTAACTAGACATCCCAATATTTTGACAACGCAAGGATGTGTCTCTTCACACTTATGTCTCCATGCGGCTCCCAGCCCGACTCACCTGAGGCATCTCCTCTCGCTCCGCCATCTGCTTGTGAGCAGAGAGAAAGCAGAGACAGCTGGATCCGCACAGGGTGTGAAGGGAAGCACACGCCAAAGGGTTTGTTTCCCCCAGCAATGAAAACACTAAGGATGTGTCTACACCGACAGTCAAGTAGGAGCCAAATCTGCTCTTAAATCCAGACCCACGCTGCTCACACGGGGGCTCAGCTCCATCGCTGGGCTCTGTGGGGGTGAGATGCAGCCGAGTTCATCACCTCTGCGCCACGGCAAATGCAGTGGATTAGCCCTGAGCCGCCACAGCCTGATCCACCAAGAGCTGGCCTGCGCTTGGCAGCTCTTCCCCACAGCACGGGTATTTTGGCTGTGGCTGGAAACACAGCAGAGCAAAACAAACAGGGCACAGACTGCTCTTTCGCCTGAGGGTAAATAGCACGGTTTGGTGAGCTGCCGTACAGCTGAACTCCTCCTCTTTCTCCCCAGAAGCCCCCATCATTGCCACAGCCAGTGTGCCTGCTGCGATGAGTCCTGTACCCTGCCCAGGCATCACCTAGGACAGCAGTATTGGGACTAGCCAAGGAGCGAGCTAGCAGTGAACACTCTGGGCAAAGTAAGGCACCCAGTACCCTACACTGGCCACAGCCAGGCCACTCACCAAGTCCCCAGGCATCCAGAGCCATCTCAGCTGCAGGGCGGACACTCTCCCATTCGCACACTCCAGCAGCACGACGCACGGTGTCTAACCTGCTGCAGATATCCCTAATGCAAACAAGGTCTAACAAGCTGTTGCTCTTGTAGTGCTGTCTGCGTTAAGGCACAGAGAGCAGGCATTTTAACAATTACATGTTTGTTTAAATACCAGCTAACACAACAGTAACCAGTCTAATGAGAGCTGCTCCTGTCCTGAGGTACCTTCGGCAAGGCAGGGGCCATCCTGCCTCCCCCCTCCAGGTCCTGCACCCAGCACAGCGCACCTCTGCAAACCATCTCCTGCCCCCATGGAAGCAATGGGAATGGCCAGTAAAGCAAAAACTACACAAAGAACAAACACAATAAAAGAGAAAGCTGAGGCTGATGCATACACTTGACTCCAGATGTAAGCATTGAAGAAAAACAGCCAAGCTCGTCAGAAGAATGAGAGGCATAAATCCTGCATCAGCCACGCAACTGTAGCAGTGCAGGGCACGGTTCTGCAGCAGAACTTGCTCTGCTTACGGGCAGGAAACGATGGCAGAGATGTGTTCCGGAGCATCGTACTGCTGTTTAAGACATCGGCACTTCACCTAAAGTCTGGCTGCAAGTCCTGCCCACCCCACTGCTTCACCGACGTTTATGAACGTTGAGTTGTCACCGTGACCAAATGACTAAGCAGCGCTTAAAAAAAAACAAACAACCATCGTTCTCCCACGCTATGGCTTTTCCTTACCAAGCGGAAGAACTGAGGCAAGCAAAAATCAGAGCTAACCCTTTTAAAAGGGGCTACAAACGTCAGGCACCTGGATTTCTGCAAGGTCCTTCCTGAAGCAACCCCCCTTCACCTCCCAAAAGAGGAACAGCACGAGGCAGCGGCAGAGCTGAGGGCAGGATGCACGAACCCTTGACAACGCGCACTTTTTCAGACCTATTTTAGGGCAAGATCTGATGCTGTGCTGTGGAAGATTTGTAGGAATTTTCTTGTGCTTCCCAGGAACTCCCGGGTCTAGAAGTTGTCAAGGATTTCTCAGCTGGGAATTTTCCCAGTCTCTTCTCTGAATTTTCTAGCGATGTATAGGATTTTCTTGATCAAGAAAGGTTCCCTGCCCAGGATTTCCTGGAAAGGTCTGGAACCCCACAGTTCAGCAGCCTGTCATTAAAATGATTTGAACAGCAGCTGAGAGGAAAATTTATCACAGGCTCACCCACTGCCAGCACCATCCCAACACTCTGCTGTGTTTATGCATCACCCAGGAATTAAAAAAAAAAAAAAAATAACAAAACTGATTAAATTTAAATTTGACCTTATCACATCTGAATAGTCTATTAAAGCACCAAAGGGAGAAAAAAAAAATTGATTCTTAATAACCCTTAACAACAGCTCTGTATCTACCACCTGTGCTCGCATGGATGGCAGCACGAAGGGAAAGGAGGAATAAAACCCACCAGCGTCTGAAGGGGACGTCAGGCCACCTCGCGCTGCCCTCGGCTGGGGCTGCCCTGGGACTCGCCCCACAGCTCTCTCCACGCACAGAGATGCCCCTGGCCATGCTCTGCTCCTCGGTAGCACGCACGAGGCTGGGATATTTGGGGGTGCAGACATCCTTCCCTGGAGTTCTCTGGCCTGTCCCCACTGCCCCTAGGTGAAACAGGCAGGGAGGCTCTGGTCCATCTGTGCTGGAAAGCCCGAAGCAAGCCCCATGCTGGAGAAACCACAGCCCAGGAGCCATTCAGGCCCGTATGGCTGTTCAGCTCCCTCCTCCACCTCTACATCCCTCAGCCCTGTCAGGGCACTCACGCATTTTTTATATCCCAGAATAAGCACCGGTTTGACATGAGCAATGATGATCGTTTGATATAGCAAGGGTGAGAGACTAATTAAAACCCAGAGCTTTATGATTTCATTCGGCTCCTGCAAGATCTGGCTGTCTAGGCTTATTTATGTGAGTTTTAAGTGTTTTATGCAAATTCTAGTGCTTGTGAAATGCCCTGGATTCCCCAGCATGGAGAGGAAAGTACTCTGCTTATTCACAGGGCTGTCACAAGCAGCAGAGGGTCTGGCCAAGCTCTGGAGGGATTCTTGAGTATTCAACGGGGCTGTTTAAGGTGCTGTTGTTTTGACATCGATTTTCATCCACATCAATGCACCGGGACTGCACACAGAGACCAAATGAGGGCCCTGGAACTCACATGCATTTAGCAAAAGCAGCTGAAAAACTTATTGCTCCCACCTGCAGGGTCTGGAAGCTCTTTGCCAGGAACCCTCAAAGCTGGCAGGGCACACAACGTGATGCTCTGCATGGGAGTCACAGCACTGTGCCTGCACCAAAAGTTTCCACTGGCTTTACTGCATCAATCAAAAGCCTGATTGGAATTAAAACTGACGCCCAGATTTTGCAGTTTCATCTGCTGTCTCAGTGATGTGACAAAAATGAGAGATAACACAATGACACCTAGAAAGAAACAGAGAGGCTGTGCACAAGGCAAGAGCCTTCGGAGCAGAGAGGGTGTTTTCAGTCTGCGTCAATAATGCACCGAGCTCTTCCAGGGGCACAGACCAAACTGAGCTGGATTCCCTCCCCTCCAGACCATTATACTTGGCTTTGGTGTCTGAAGGGACAGCCCCAGCGCCTGTCCTCAGCTCCCCTAGTGCTGCAGAGAGCTGAGTAATCTATTAGCAGCCTCTTGCGTGACCCTGAATGCACCCAGTGGCCTGCCATGCCTGTTGGCCAGGACAAAGCATCCGCAGGGGACAGGCAGCCTCCTGCCAGGGCCATCTCCCCTTTCTGAATGCAGACCCAGTAGCAGGGAACTCCTTACCAATTCAGTAGGGACTGGCAATGAATCAGTCATTCTGCACCTCCTGGAGAGGAGCCCAAATGTGCAGGACCTCCCCTCCACACCAGTGCAGGACTGGAAAGCTGGGCCCTCCCCACCAAACCTCCCTGCAAATGTCCAAGACAAATGGAGAAGCAGAAATAACCCAAAAGCTCCAAGCACCACCTAATAAATTACTCCCAACTGTTTCCTTTCTTTAAAAATAGACACAATATTTCCTTTCCTTCCTGCTTCCCAGGACAGATCGGAGGATTAATTAATATTGGATACACGTTTGGGTCTGACACACTTTATAAACAGTTAGTATTAATCAGATTGGAATTGATCAGCTCTGGTTTAGCACAGCCCTTGTCAGCCACTCTCACATCTCGGTGCTGATTGCTGATGCTGTGATACACGACTGCGCTGCGTCTCAGCCCAGAGCTGACCATCGTGACAGTCTCCTCTTAGACCCCTGCAGCATTTCCTACCCCTCCACACCACGGGGTGTGCACAAACCCATGGGATCTGCATCCCTGAGATTGTTCAGCCTCAGTAGAAAAAAGGGAGAGCAGAGTATTTATGTGAAATATCCCATGTGAGGCAGCAGTGAATGTCTGTCTGCAGCCTTGTGTCCCCATGCCTGGCATTCAGTCCTCTCCCCCGTGCCAATCTTTGTCCAGCTTTGCCTTCTCACTACTGTTTGCTTCCCATCTGTATCAGTCTGCAGCCTGCCCTTTGCTTTTCATTTTCTGCACTATGCTTAAACCCTGGGATCAAGAAACAGGAATACTGGACGGATCACAAATAAATCTGGAGACTGCAGTCAAGCACTGGCCAGAGCAGACCCCTCTCTCAGCTGGCAGAAATGTTCTCCTGTTGCTCACCTCCTGCTCTTCGCTGTTTGACACATGGTGTCAATCAGTCTTCAACTCAGATGTCAATAAAAGCTGCTTTTCTGACTGCGAGGTTTCTGCTAAGCATGGCTTTTGGGACTGGAGAAGCTGTTCACCAGGGCCTGCGTGTCTTTTTTACCCCTCAGGTGATGTAACACAACAGGCGCCTCCGAAAGCCAGCTCTACAACTGCTTTGCATTTTGAGGATACACTGAAGAATCCATCATCTGGGACAGGGGAGCACCATGATCTCACATGGCACACGTGTGAGCAGCGAGCACTCCAAGGAGCAGCTCGTTTACCACCACATCAAGCAGTTCCCAACAGTGCTCCGAATCACAGGACAGCAGGATCAGCCCCTCTGAGGGCAGATGCTGCCCTAAGGTCAGTGCGTAGGGCGGAAGGATGGTCACTGACTGCTCTCCACCAGCACTGGAGGGATCTCGATGGGACATCTTGCTGGCAGAGGACCGATGCCATTTTGCTCTGTGTGCTGACAGCGATCAGGTAAAACTCTTTGCTTGGCCGTTTTGTTGTGCAGTTTATCTCGCAGCAAGTTAGTAAGAGGAAAAAGTAAAACCATGTGAGGTGCCAGACTGGTGAGGTAGGAACCGGGACCCAGTTACCCCGCTTTCCCCCGCAGTAAGACAGAACAAGCTGACTTTCCCCAGCTATAGATAGACCGAGGCATGTCCTATATCCTGCCTGCAGAGCCAAGTGATGCTGGCTCAGCATTAGCCTGGCCATCCTCCAAAATTGGATTTCCAATTAATAGCATCGACTCATCACGGAGAAGAGGCAGCTCAGGTCTCAGTTGAAGGTCAAGGAACTTCAGGCAGTGTGGGACAGATTTACACACCACCAAAGTTCCCAAATCATCTGCGGCACACAAGGGAGAGGCCAGGTCCGATGTGTGAGCCTCTTGTCCAGCAAGGGTGACGAGAGGCTTTAGATGAACTCAGAGTGGTTGATCCAAAACCCAGCAGCACTGCAGAAACTGGGAGAGGGAGAAAGAGGCAGAGAGCCCTTCCCCTACACTGGAAGCCACTGGGATAGAAGGGGATTTTCACCCTCAGCCAACAAAAGAACACACCACTTGGATTGCAGGTGAAAAGAGCCTCAATAGCATTCAGAGAAGTTTAAGAAGACTCAGCTCACACCAAATCTTCCCTCCCTCCGTGCTGAAGGGTTAAGACCACCCAGATGTCCTCAAGCTGTTCCCCATATGGGATGGGGCCTTGGAAACAGGGGCACAGCAGAAACCAGCACCTTACAGGCACCATTTGCATTTTGAAGCCTTTCTCATCCTCCTGCTTGGGCAAAGGTTCAAGATTTGAGGTTGAAGAAGAGAAAGGGGAGGAGAAGATATTTTATTTATAACTGCACATTCATTTGATTAAGAGCTGTTTCTGAAAGATTTGCCTGAAACAATACGAAGGGAAGGGGTGGGGCAGCAAGGGAGAGAAATCATGCACTACTGTTTAATCCACGGAGCACTGCAGAGGGCTGGGAAACTGCTGGCACTCTCCACCCAGCCCCTTCTGAAGCAGCTGAGCAGAGCTCGTTTCCGACTAAAACAGACAGCAGCTCCTGAAGATGCTTGCTTTCCATGCACCCTTGGAGTAAGGAGCCTGTTCTGGACAGATGGGATCCCTTAAATACCAGTTTCTTTCCTGGGACGGAGAGGGGTTAAATTCCCAGTGAAAGGACCAAAAAATCCATCTACTGAGACCCACCAGCCCACATTCTCCTCTTCCCGAGGGTGCTGCCGCTTGGCAGGACAGTATAATCACCTTATCAGTACTTTCCTGTCATATAAATTCACACACAAAAAAATCAATTAACTACCAGTGTTGTTGATTATAAATCAACTATTTACATAATTAATTACTATATCTTTAATAAATGGTATGCAGGAGAGGAAGCTGGCAAAATATAGCCATTCTTTTGGCATCATCAATTATTTGGAAGGGAAGGCAATTACACTAAATCTTTCTTCCACCTAGCTCTCTTGTCAAGGGAAATATCTCTCCCTCCTTCATCCGATTCAGAGCCTGGAACCGGGCCTCCAACATCACATTACTAAATTGCTTAAGCAGCATTTTAAATAACAAAAAGGGATATCATTTAATTTTTTTTGAAACATGAAAATCAATAAGCCGTCCTTCAGCTTCCCTGAGTGATTGGCCAGGGCTGTCTCTCTCAGAGCTAATTCAATTTTCAGCCTTATTCAGAGCAACCAAGGCTTCAAAAAATAATCAGGCTGATCTTATGGGCCCATCTGGGACTTTGCTGAGGAATTCCTTTCATTGAATTAGCTATCCTGTCCTTTTTGAAAGGAGATGCATTCCTGTTGTCATTTGGAGACAGACCCTGGTCAATAATCCTTGCTGATAATTACGGCTGCACTGTGGGTTACAGCTCCTTGCACGTAGATGGACGGTGACATGGAAACCAGCTACTGGACAGGGAGTCCATTGACTTTAGATGGCATGGGTGAGGATCTCTCCAGGGGTGGATGTCCAAAAAGCATCAACAGATGTTTTCTACCTGGAAACTCTTGACAGCCAGGTGCATGGGCTTGGACACATCACAATGCTGAGCACCTTCTAGCAAGGGCAAGAGTCCAGCCTAGGAGCCGGGCTGAGTGAGGGTCTTGCAAGGAAGGAAGGCTGGCCCACGGTGGGAGGAAAGAATGGCAGCTGGGAGGTAGGACTGCGTCCTGCTCTGAAGGCTCTGTAGGTGATCTCCAGACTGGAGAGATGCCTTCTCCTTAGCGTAGCTGCAAGTCACCAACTGCTGCCCATCTGCAGAGAGGTTCAGCCACGTGACTGCCAGCGGAAGGGACTGCCTGAGTGCTCCTTAATGCCAGAAAGGCCACGTCACCTGGCTCAGCATGGGAAAGGCATTGAGCTGTGAGCTGGGGCAGCAGCGGGACGGACAGACACCCTCACCAGCCTCCTTGGCTTCCGAGGGCAGTCCCGCCACAGCCGACAGTCTCTTCCCTGTAAAACTGGTCCAGGTTGCCTTTCCTGTATAGTCTGCTCTCAAGTTTTGAGCTGGTAATTGTATCTCCTCCCGTGTCTGTAGAGCACCTAGCACAGCTCTAAATGCCACTGTATTACCGAAGATTAACCCTCCCTCCTGAAGAGCCCAATGAACAAGGGACAACACAAAATTCCCTCCGCTCTCCACAGCCACTATATTTTAAGAGCAAAACAGCAATTCAGAGCAAGTGCCCCTTCAGCCACACAGCCTGTCTCCAAGAGTGGCCAGCAGAGGATGCTTAGGGAAAGAATAAGAAACAAGTACAGCGTGAATTTATACTCTCCCAGCTCCCAGCAATGAGTGAAATGATGGCTGAGCCAGCCCTTGCATCCAGAACATCCTCTCTAATAGTTACGCTCCAGGAATTTTCTGATGCAGGACTAGCATCTGCATGCCCTTCCTTCTGCTTGAGGAGGACTGTGTCTCCCTAGCCCTGGGACGGGTGCAAGAGATCTAGATGTGAGAGTAACGGGTGCTACACCAGTTAACAAAGCAGGGTAGGCAGAGAACAGAATTTCTTTACAACAGCTCATGAGATGCAGTGGGAAATGATCACTCACTAGAAGTTTCATAGGAAAATGAAACAGAAGCGTAAATCTGCTCTGGAAATCTTGACATCAGCTACAGCATTAGGTCATACAGCGCAGAGGGAGATCCCTATTCAATTCACCGAGATTACAGACTCGTTCATCAGAATCCTACTAGTTTCATCTCATTACAGTCATCCACCCAAGAGCATAAAAGACGCTGTAGCCACTAACTGGCTGACTAGCACTGCCTCATTTTACAGATAAACCGGGATAGAAGAGAAAGTTAAGGTGACCTCCCCAAGGGCAGATGCTGAGAACAGAAAAGCGGTGGCCCGCTTCCCAGCTGCTTTCTCTGTATGAGAGGTTTCCTCCTCAAGACACGTCTGTGTGTTTTCCAAAGAGTGTGCGTTTACACAGAGCCCAGTCATAACAGAGCAAATCTGAACATCCACTGAACCACCATAAACAACACTCTGTTTGAAACATTTTCTCCATCTTTCAAGATTATTGCAGCATCTGTTGATCACATTAAGTTGTAAGTGTGCTGTCTCCATGGAGACCGCAGAGTCTCCCTGGGTTTCCAGTTACTGTATGGAGTTTCAGCGGAAAGCAGAGTCACCCAATGAGTCAATCTCTGTTCTGTGTAATGAAAGGAAAGGATGTCACCGGGCTGATTGTTAGATACGTTGGATAATGAAGCTAGATTTATCATCACGTTTTCTTAAAGAGGCATTGGTGTGGAAGTGACACCTTAAACGGGGATTTGTGTAAGGTTGTGTTAAAAAACAGTCCTTAAAAGCAGTAGGCATCCTTCTTCCTTGAAGAGATCTCCATTTATCCATAGGGAAACTCTCCCCAGGAATTTGCACAATAACCAGAAACTATCTTGTGCAACAAGCAGTCACAGATAAAAGCCACTCTTCAAGGGGAAAGAGACCGCAATCTCTTTTGCTTTTAATCAGCTTGGGGTCTCCTTGCAAGGAAGGTAAGGAAAATATTTTTATAATGGATCAGGGCTGAATTCAAGAGCATTCAGCCAGCATGCAAAGTGACAATAGTAATGAGGAACCTCAGTTAATTTGGCTTGCAGACTTCATTCTGTCAAATGATTGGAAGCCCTGGAATTCTGGCTTTTAACTGTGCATTTGCTTTTAATTCTTGTAAAGGGAAAAAAACCACTACAACATCTGCATTCAAATCCTGCAGGAGGGAAATTAAACATTGAAGCAAGTAATGACAAAAAAATGAACCACCTCTTATTGCAGATGCATTATAAATTAAAAAAATAAATCTTTTTTTCCTGTTCTCTAAAGCTAAGAAGGCAACAGAAGCTGACCAGTCTTCACATCCTTTACACAGAGAAACTTGACTCAAGAGGCTTTCCTGCAGGGACAGGGGAATCTGAATGGATAAAAGGGGAATATTGTGCGCAGGATCCCAGTTCCTCCCTGTAATCATGTTTCCAGCCAGCTCATCGTAATTTTTCCCTTTTTCTCCATTCTGTATTGACCTTTCTCTGCATCCTCCACCTACAGCCCCTGCATGAACTGGACAATTCTCCTCCAGGCATCACCTTTGCCTGAGTAGCAGCACAGCTGAGAAACCCACATTCCAGGAGCATTCCCACTCCTTCCACACCAGCGCTGCAGCACTGTCACACTCGGTGGTGTGGCACAAAGAAGCTGCAGAGGGCAGGAGCTGCTTGGGAGCAACAGCGAGGGCATCTGCTCACTTGCAGTACCACCTTGGAAAAATCCCGCACCCCAATGCCTGTGGAGAAAGTGAGCAAGCTCTGTATCCCCGTCTGAAGCCACACAACCCACCATTCCCATTTCCATCCCTCCATGTGGTTGCAACAGGCCACCTGGCTTGGTCTTCCCCTTTCCAGAGACTGGGTTACTCCTCACCTCCTATTTTCAAGACAGGGAAACTGAGGCACGGAGGCACTACACAGCCTTGATTGGTGCAAACAGCTGTGACACTACGCTGCATCTTTTACTGTCATTTACAACAGTGCACAGCAGGCTGAGACACCCTGCCCTTCAACTGGTGTAAATGACTGACAAGGACCGATCCGGAACCATGCTCCCAGCCGTACCAGTATTCCATGCTTTTCTCCTTATTTACACCCGTCTCTTTCCAGAACAATACCACAGCAAAACATTCAACAGGATCACTTGCCCGAGGATGAGGGGTTCTTTAAGGGGCACTGAGCTTGGCTGCGGTTAGAAGCTCTGCACACACCGACCAAACCCCTGAGATGATTGAGTGTGGCATCCCAAAAGGAGGGGAGGGAACACAAACAAACAAACTGCTCTGCTCTAAATGAAAGAGCTGCTGGATTTAATGTGACAGGGCCTGGGATGCTTCATTTGACACAGACTGGCAGCAGTCTGGTGATTGGCAAGCGCTCGGAATAATGGCTCTCTGGACTGTCATAACATCGCAAGATCATCTGCAGAGCAGCCCAGCCAGCCTCCAGCAAAGTGTGGGATCTGCTGGGTTGTGGTTAAAAATGAAATAAGCTCAGTGGCTCGGGACTCTCTGCTGCCAGGACTTGGCAGGAGGCAACGCGCGGGGTCCAGATCACACATACCTGGTTGAGCTCTCAGATGTTGTCTGGGTATTCGTAACTCTGCAAAGAGCGGTGCCCAGGCCATCCAGAACTGCAGACTTGTTGCTTCGTGTGTTTATCCATGAACAGGAAACCTTGTAGGAGGCAAGAATGAGAAAAGTTTAAATGAACAGCCCTCAGCAATACACTGCAGAGAACTGACTCCTTTGCCCTTTCAGCAAGCAGCCGTTCACAGTCCTGAACTGCAGAATCGCTCTTACTCCAGGACCAGGTACCACCAGCTGTGCTAATTTCCAAACTGGAACCCAGCTGCACAGGAGGGTCCTGGAGAAAGATGGAGACCACAACACCACGCACGCAGCTAACACTTCACTGCCTGTGTGCAAACACCATGCTTTCTCCCTTTGATCACACTGCATTCACTGAGCTCAGTTCAGGGTGGGGAGCACCTGCCATGGGGGAGGACGATGCTGGCACTGTTTGAGCCTGGGTACAGCCTCCTGCGATGGTCCCAGAGCTGCAGCTCTGCTGGGGCGTTGCTTTCCCCCTTGCTCTTGGCTGTGACAGCAGAGCAGCTGTTTGAGTGGGAAAGCACTTGTGTCGGAGCAGCGGTGTGGTTCGGTTGTTGCCCAAGCTGTATTTATGGTTTTCGAGGCGGTAAGCTGGCAGTGCCTGCCTGAACAGGCTGGTTTCAAAAGCTGTGTCTGGTTCCAGAACCACATTCCGTTTGCAGTGGTGGAAGAGGATATTTCAAAACAAGCCAGGCACTGGCTTCCTTCTAGGTTAATCCATGCGGCTCCTGCCTTGTGTGCTTTGGAATATTAACAATCCCCACAGCAGCAATGCAGCACGGCAGCTGCGAATCTTTCCTGCTCCCCACTCTCTAACAAGCAAGAACCTCATCAGGCCCTCTTGTGTTTTGGTAACCTATGGCTACACCAGCCCTGCACCTTGCTGAAATTAAAAGGAAAAAAAAAATGCACTGAGGGCCCACGTATCCAGAAGATAACCTGACGGGCTGTTTCCTCTGAGATGCCATCGTTTCCTCTGGCCAAAGTCTTCCAAGCCAACGGGTGTTAAGAGTACCAGGAAAAACATTGGCTCCCCTTACTTAAAGATAAAGATTATTTTTTTTTAAAGGGCAGCTGGTGAAACCTACAACCCCAGTTGCTAAAATCAGCATCATCTGTTATTTCCCATACCGTTGCAAAGTGTTCCATTTTATCTGAGCTAAAAACAGCTTTTCTCTGCTGGAAACATGCAAATATCATTCCTTCATAAAGAAGCCACCAGATGGGAACTTAATAACTGTAGACTCTAATTCACATTGCCTGGAGTTGCAAAAAACCACCAAACTTTGAAAATTCTTGTTTATACCCTGCTTATTCAATGGTTTAAATATGTTTTCACGCACAGGCATCTGGCCCGCAGCCGAGCTGTGTTAATACCAGGGCTGTTCTCCATGCAGGACACAAGTCAAAGTGAGCGGAGCTGCGCTTGGCTCTCCTTGAGTCTTCCTGAGAAAGGGAGATTTGCATGGCGTAATTGCTCTGAAGGTGAGCTGGTGGGAGTACGTCAGCTCTGCAAAAGCTGCCCTTTTTCTCTGTGCTTGTTATTTTACTCACTGTTCACTTCTTTAATATAAAGTCTGTTCCCCCCCACATCAAAATGTCTGTGAAGTGAAGCAGACATTTTTCTGCTCTTGCAAAAGTATGTGGGAGAGAAAATTTTACTGGAGTTTTATGGATGCCTAAATGGCTGTGCTGTAGGAGGGGAAAGAAAAAGAGCACAGGAAGGAGATGGACAGCAAAACACAAAGCAAGAGTGATATCCCTCTGTGCTCTAAAACTTAAGCAGAGGAATACAGAACCCAGAAACAGCAAAAGAAATAAATTCTTCACGGATCCATTTACAACCAGAACAAATGTTTGCAGTGCAGGGAGTAAAAGCAGACCTTGACAGGGCAGCATTCCCATGTTAACTCTAACCATCCTCCAGCACTCTCACAGAGCATTTTGGTGCAGGCTGGGCCTGGCTTTGTGCGCAAGCAGCTTCCAACAGCTTCCTGCAAGGCCTGACTTAACCTCCTCCCTGGTGCTTGGCCGCTGAAGCCTCATCTTTGCCCCACGGCATCCTGTGGGCAGGCCAGCCTCCTACGCACCCATACGATTCAGTGCAGACCCCTACAGAGTGCACGACTGACCTTGGCTGCTAGGAACGTAGATCAGCACATCCAACCCAGGCAAGGAGAAGTTTCCTCCAGCCAGGACTCCTCTGCCTTCACACAGTACGTGCTAACGTCTACGCTGCGCTGGCAAGGCCGTGTCAGGATCTCAGCCTGCCATCGCCATCTCCTGTTTAGCTACCTGGTGTCTCCTAGCTCTCCGGGCTGCTGATTTGTATCTCCAAGAGCAAATGTAATTATTATCGTTTGTAACAGCAGCTTTTGCTAGGTGAAAGTGAGCAAAGATGTGGGATGTTGGAGGTTCACCTTACAGGAACAGTATCTACCTTTAGCTGAAACACCCCTTTCTCCCGCTCCCTGCCTTTGCAGGATTCCATTGTGACCAGAAGGGCTAAACACGCTCCTGTTCATGCATTCACCTCTGCTCACCACTGCCAACCAGAAGAAGCCCCAGCTGTTCACAGGGGGCTCACATTCAGCTCACTGCATCAGCGTGACCCCAGCATACACACTAATAGCACCAGGTCCACTGTCTGCGTTTGGCGTTACGTGTCTGTGACCAGATCAAGACCCTGTAATGGATGCATGAGAGAAAACCACAACTTTTGTTGGAAAATATGTGCCTTAACCATGCACTCACCTCAAGCAGATAACCACAAGTTAAAACACATTCTCTGGAGACTTATCCAGAAAGAGAGGCCTAAGACTTCACCTAGGCAGTAAATGATAATTAAAATTTCCTAAATCTACCATCAGCTTTTTCTCTCTCAGTGTGCAGAGAGGAAAGAAGGTGGAAGAAGAGAGGGAGGCAGGCATTTCATACTTGCATCTAACCTGTTTTCCAGATGAGTTTTTCAATGATCAGATTCAATCTACCGTAAAAATTTCCCAGGGAGAGAAACCCTCAGCGCATGAACCAAAAATGTAATGATCTGGGAAATGCATTCCTCTTTAGGAGGAAGAAAACTGGTTTCACCTTTGTGCTCCCACTTTTATTGCTCACAAACTATGCAGATTTCTTTGCTACAGAGGGGAGAGGCACAGTGACAGGGCCGTGACACTGAGCCAGCCAAAGGCACGAGGATCAGGTCCTTGTCAAACACACTGCCCCTTGGAGGGGCTGCCAAACTGCATCAGATCCAGTATCTGTCTGCTCATTCTCCTCCTCACATCAAGTACCATCCTAGACTCTACCAGGAAGAGACTGGCTTAAATGTATGGTTTAAGAAACCTGTCTCAAAATTTATCATCATTAGCTAACATATTTTTGCCATCTGTAGCAGCGTCCACTCCTTTGGTGACGCTTGTTAAGTGCCTGGCCTCAATGGCTTCCTGTGGCAATGAGTTTCACAGTAATTATGTAGTATGTTAAGTAGCACTTTTTTTATCAGTTAATGCAGTTCTGGCTACATCTGTGCTTCCAACTTCTGCTAAAAGCTCTGGTCCCTAATCAATGCTGCTGTGCCACTGAGAATCCCCTTGTGACCGTGCCAACCCGTGGCAGTCTCTGTTTCCATTAGCAGAGCACTTCAGCAGGGTTAGCACGGCTCAGCTACCAGCACAGAGGGAAACGCTGCCGCTGCAGGTCCACTCACGCTTGGAGGTCCACGTCTGTGCAAAGCCCCAGGGAATGAGGTCTTCCACTGGGTAACTGCTGTGTCTACAGTGACTCACGGGGCAGAGGTCCCAGTTTCACAGCAGTACTGAAAGCAACGGCTGTGCGTCCTCCATGCCCTGGACCTCAGGTCTCGCTATACCAAAACAAACAGTATCAAGTGCTAACAGCTCAAAACAGAAGGATTTTACATGCACATGAGCAGCCGTGCAAGCTGAAGAGTAACAGAGAATGAGGCCTGATAGTCCGGCCAGTCCCCAGGATAAGTGTTGATGACTGTGTTTGACAGTTTTAAACATCACTCAAAAAATGACTCCTTCAGAGCTTTACAGCTAGGCTGTAGCAAGCACCTTTATAATCATGGATACAACACGACTGAGCATGTGAGAAAAGTTTATCAGACTGGCTGAGATCACCACCAGAACAGGCAGCTAAGGATAACTGCCACACTCACTGCATCAAATGTTTTCTGCAGAACAGCACAGAGCAACAGGGAAAAACCCTCAGTCCCCACTCTGGCTGTTTGAAAATGCCCAGGGAACAGGTAGGGAGGGAAGTAAGAGGCTTCTACCCTTTATTCCCAGTAAAACCTTAATCTGATTCTGTGCCGGCTGATACACCGTCCCCATCGCCCTTTGATTCCCTGGTCCCAAAGGCTTGCGTTCAGGTTAGTCTAATCTCACACAGCGCTTGACATCAGAGCAAAGAGGACTGCGGGCTGCAGCCCAGCCCAGTACTACAAAAACACAGCCGGGATTTAAGGAGATCCTGTGTCGTCCTGAGAGGGCAACATGCTGAGAACTGGGGCTTGAGAGCTGAATCCCGCTTAGCCTCAGTCCTCTCCCCAGGACAGAGCGACCCACGTCATAAACAATGCGCTCCTCCTTCAGCACCCAGATGCCACCGTATCATTTAGTAGTACCCGTGGGCTAATTTTCTCCCTCAGGGACGGCAGATTAGATCCCACAATTTCTCTCTCTCCCCCTGAGTTTTCAAAAGGTCTTTCAAGTATAATAAACTCAGGTATTTATGTATCAATCTGCATTACCTGAGGCACATATTAGAGAGACTTGGGTCATAGCAACATCATTACAGTGAGTTTTAAAGAGAGCAATGGGAATAGATAGATAAATAATTCCCTCTCTGTGGTGCCCTTTCTATTTATATGCTGAAGCTCAGAGCAGCTCCCTGCCTTGGACACACCTCCAGAAACACAGTATTTCGCACCAGAGCCGCAAGCCTCAAGGTAAGCAGCAACCAATCCTCCAGAGCTAAACAAACAGCCTTTTTCCCTTTAAATTACAGGCACTTACACATCACCTTGGCTCCTGTCTTCTGCTGCTTCCTCCCACTTCTTAATCCCTTGAAGCTGTTGCACACCTGCAGTCACTGCTTTTCAGAGCATTTACGCTACATTTTCCCACTGCCAGGGACATTACAGTGTGAGAAAAAGAGGTCACGGCTCGGCTGCCCAGGGGAGCAGCATCAGCCCCTCTCTATATTCTGCATGGCACTGTGGCAGCTCAGCTTTGAGCAATCTGTTCACTCACAGACCCTAAGGCAGACTCTTCTATTTAAGCACTTGCTTAATATTTTGCTGGGCTGGAGGCTTAAACAGAGACAAAAAAGGCCTCCAAACACCTGCATAACTCCTTGGTACAGCATCCCTCTGATACCAGTTTACCCAGTTCCTGGAGAACGTAGCAGACGTTTCTAACCGAAGAGAAAACCAAATCACGTAAAGGACTTCAGAAGGGCTGTAAGCTCTCTTGCTTACTCACCAGCCGACACAAGCAGGTCAGATCTCTTACTCCAGTAACAGCCTTTTATTGTTGGATTCACGGGCCAAACAGAAATCAGGTTCCTCCGGCACTAGGTGATGTACAGAAACACTGCAAAGGTTTATGATAGCTAGAGGATATGAAGAGGCATACGAACATTTGGAGTCAGCCTGCACACACCACTGCCCAGGTGGCCTGACCCCTTAGTTCAGGGTTCTGGCCGTGCTTTCCCACATGTCCCACAGACCAGCTTCCACCTCTAAATGAAACACTAAGTTTCATTCTGGTTTATAAAAGCAGTTTAATGCATTGACTTGACTCTGAGGAATAAAGTTCCTGGCATTTGTTTAAGTGTCTTTATTAGACCTGAAACAAATACTGCATCATTTAACTCTGACGCTTTTGTTGCTGGTATCAGTCGTGTTCTGCAAATCACAGACTCAAGACTGCATCTAACCCCTAATAAGCAAGCAAACTGCTATTCGTCCACCTCCTTGCTTTCCCCCAGCTGCTGTTATCTCTGTGTGAGACTGGGAATTGGAGGAAAGAATGACCCAGTGATTGTCTAAATCAGCCCAGCTCTAATTTACTGGAATATGGTTTGAGCAGCTAATGTAACACCTACTGTGAGCAAGATGGAGCTATCTCCAGGACTTCTGTGGGCTAGGAACATTCACTTAAATGGCATTGTCTGGCTGCACTCACTGGAGGGCCTGCCGTACCACAGAGAGCAGTTAACCCTTGGAGTGGGAAATTAGGTCAAAAGAACGAAGCTTTCAACTGCAATTGGAAAAGTTAACTTTCTGCAGAAAATTGGGTGTCCTGTTTGCCTCTGTCACTTTCTCAACTCCTCGTGTAGCAAATAGCTTGAGCTATTATAGCGCTCCGGTAAACAGACACTAGGCAAGGCGTCCTCAGGATGCCCTCCGTCTGGCAGGAGCTCTTCCCAGCTTCCCCAGCCCTCACCCAAACGGTTACCTGTCATGTTTCTCACTGCTGGATTAAGCAGCTGGTCTCTCCCTAGACAGAAAGGATTGAATTTTTTTCTTCTTTAAAACACTAGAGTTGAGTCACACAGAAGTCAGTACCTTCCCTGGCCCTGGTAGAGAAGCTGAGCTCCCCAGAAAATTACCTTCGCCTCTGTCCTTCAGCTCCTCACAATGAGGTGAGAGGAATAATTCCTCCCCTGCCTATTGTCTGTAAGCATTTCAAGGCAGATACTGGTTCTTGGCCTGAGCACGTAAAGCACCCAGGACCCCACGACAGCAGCACCCGAGAGGGCAGGAAGATGTTCATCATATAAACAGCTCCAGTTGCAACAGCAAGGTCATTTCAAGCTATTAAGTCAACACTCACAGAGGACTCTGCAAGTATGAGACAGAAATCCTGTTTTGCATAGAAAATCTATTCGATTTAACCTTCTTTTAAAATGGAAGGATATGTTTTCAAGAAGCAGTGCTTTCTAATCAGATGGTACGGCATTTCACATAAGAGTACATCTGTATCAGCCTAATTATCTCCATTTTACAGATGGAGAAACTGAGGCATCAAACAGTGGAGTGGTGGATCAGACGGAACCAGCTGTGGATCCGTCTGGTTCCTGAGCACCCAAAACACAAGTGTCAGTCAACTGAGTCCCTTCCCAGAGACACAGGACCAACAGCTCAGCAGCCTGAACTCAGTTCAGCTGGGTTATCCCAGCACCCTGGAGCAGCCCTTCTCCCAAGGACCCACAACAAGTTCCCTGCAGCAGGACTTTTGCCAAAATATGACTTTGTCATCTCCCATGCAGCACATTTCCAGTAAGGCTAGCTTCAGCCACAGGGAACATTCACCTTCCTTTTCACTGACAAAAGGCGAAATGGCAACACAAGGAATGCAACATTTTCAGCCTGAACTTTCATCCTTGTGGAATCACTGGAGGTTAATCGCTCATGGAGACAGAGTTCCAGATTAAGATGCATGTAATCCCTTTTCCTTGCAATTCACTGGGTTGTTTGCAGGTAACATGTAACCTCCTGGTTTAAAACTTGCCTTCCAGCAAGCACAAGCACAATTCCCACTAGCCTCTGCAGTTCAGGAGCAGGTGAAGACCCCCACCCTGAAAAGCTGAATCAGCAGAGAGCACCCTTGCGCTGCTCCACTTCCCGTGCTGGGAGATGCCTCCCGTGTCTTTATAACTCACACAGGCTTTGCGTAGAGGAGGCCACTTCCAGGAGCTGACTCACTCGCCTCCCACAGAGGAGCCCACAAGACGCAGGGCTCAGCTACAGTCACAGCTGCAGGGGTACCGCACAGCCAGGCAGCGCGCAGACTGGGGAAAACCACTCTGGATGCAGATATCCTGCATCCAGCTCCTTCGTCTTTCCACATATCTACCTTCTCAGAGCAAGGACACACTGGCTCACACTGGGCCGCTGAAATTCATGGAGGGTCCTCTGGCCAGCCTCAGGTGAAGGCCTCTCTCTACTCCCCTTGCAGTACATCGGGAACTATCCACTCGGCCAGCGGCAAGGCATCTCGCTTCATTCTGGGGATGTTTTCCCATAACAAGACAATCCTTTCCTAACACTGGCCTGGAGGCAGACTGCAACAGTTTTAAAAGCCACTTCCGAAGGAACATTAATGAGCGTAGCACCATCTCTGGAAACAAGAAGAGAAAGCAAGAAAGACTGAAGTACAGGAGACAGATGTGAGGTCAGCTTCAAGAGAGACTAAGTGTCTTCAAAGAAAAGCCCATGTCTGGCAGAGGTGCCTGGGTGTCTGGATGACAGAGCCAGTCTGTGTCCCTCACTGCCCCCACATGTCCTGCTGCTCAGACCAATCATCTAGCAAACACAACGGCACACGGACCAGCAGCAGAACCTCCTCCTACTTCCACAAAGCCAACACACCACCCTGAGGGACCACCAAAACCAACTGCTGGGCTGAGCTGCTGCTGGACCTACCCAGGGAGCCTTTTCAGATGTCCTCTCGCTCCCTTGGGAACCATCTCTCCCCTTCCTCGGATCACCTGAAGTAGGCAATCACCTTCACAACCCATCAGCTGGTGTCCTCCCCAGGCACCTGTACAGCACACGAAGCTCAAGAAGAATAACAGCTGGGAGGGGTTAAAGCACCCCTCCTACCTCCTCTTGCTCTAACTACAGCTAAAATCCAATTTTTAGTTACCATGTTACTTTAAAAAACAAAAACCACACAAAACCCCCCAACAGGCTTTATCCTAATTCTCTCAGGAAATAATGACTTTCTGTTATTAAATAATGTAAAATGATTGAGGTGAGTCATAAAGCATTTGTATTAACACTAATGGATCCATGATTAATTTTTTCTTTATTTTATTATTACAAAACTTGTCTGTATCTCTCCCCCCTCCGCCCTTCTGTCCTCCCCATCACATTTTGTTCTCAGGGGAGGTAATCAAGACTTCACTTGAATTTCTCATTACTTGAAAGGCTCTGCATCACAATATGATAATGGGACAGTTTCATAATTACAATTAAAAAAAAAAATCAGAGCAAGAGAAAACTGGAGAGGTTTTCAGATGCTTTTGTCTCTCAGTCATCCAGAAATTAAAGAATTGCTTTAAAAACATATTAAAAAAAGAAGAGAGGGCAGTTTTGACTTACTGTTATGCAAAACTATTGTGCCTGAGCTTCATTTTGGAAGTCCATCCTCTTCCTTACCTCCTTAGATCACTTTTTTTTTTCTTTTTCCTTTTGATAAAGTACTAGGCAACATTAACTTCCAGTAAGATGCAAAACTAGACTGGTAACTCTTGCATTTTACCACTAGTTTCCTTAAAGGCAAGTTACCCACTTTGTGTCTCAGTTTCCTATTTGCAGCAGAAGACACTACGGGAGCAAAGTCTATTTTGCTATTTTTACCCAGAGAATTTCTACAGGCTTATAAAGCAGATTTTAAACTCTGCCTTTAGGAGCAAGACGCAGGTGGCACAGATGAGCAGAATTAGCCCTGTTCTCTGCTAACAAGCTTTGAGATCCCACAGCATATAAGGCTGGATTAGGTCTGACAAATAGTAACCATTATTCTTATTATTCCTCCTAAAACTGGCCTAAGACATCATCAGCTAGAGATATGTCCAAGTGGCAAGACATTATGCTTTATGTGGGACTCTGAAAAAGCTGGAATTTCTCCATGAAAATAAACAGTCCTTTGCTGGGCAGAAAAAACAGATCCTCTGCTGGGAGTGTTGCCCTCTAGGGCCCAAGTGCCTTCCCTGCACAGCACAAGCCACTCACCCTGATTCCTGGGGTCCCCTTGCAGACCAGCTTACAACTCCCTTGTGTGAGTAGAGGTACCTTACAGTAACCACACCATGCCTCAGTTTACCTACAGCTTCCTCCACAATGCCCTGAGGTGACCACCCCCAAGCAGCCCACCGCTCCATTACAGCACGGCCTGTGCAGGCTATGGCAGGGCCAGGGATCACTCAGGGTCCTTCTCCTCTCCTTCATCCTCAGGACAAGGCCAAGCAGCAAATCCACAGCCACAGGGAGAGACTCTGGCGCTGCAGGAAGGCGATCTCCCACTCCTGTTACTGCTGAGGGAACACAACCCTCACATAAAGGCCCTGAGGCCCAGCCAGGCCCCCAGCGACCTCACCTCTGTGACTGGCAAGGAGCACATAAGCTAAGGAACAGAAAAGGACGCTGGAAGAGCCTTTCCCACTTTCAGCTAGCAAAATGGGAGAACTTAGACTAAGCTTGTGCATCCTACCTGCCTCAAAATCAACAGCACATTCACCACCACAACTGCGAGAGGCTAGCCGCCCTGCCACCTTTTATAGCCTCGCCGTGGGGCAGGGCTGGAGGCGATTGGTTGGGGGAACAGGTTGCAGCAGGTGATTGGCTAGTGAGGGAGCTGCCCCCTCCCACCTGGGCGGCGGCCATTTTCCCTCCCGGGGGTGGGGCGGGCTGTGCCCGTCGGGGTGGGCGCGGTGGTGCCCGCCCGCTCCCCGCGGGGGCCCGGGTGTTTGGGTTGATGCCTGGTGCGGGATGGGTGGTGGGGATCCACCTTCCGAACCCAGTTCCAGCTGTGCAAGGCAGCCTGGCTGTGGGTGCCGCAGCTCTGGGAGGCGGCACTGGCTCCTCGGGTGCAGGCACAGCTCCCAGGGCCCTGGCCTGTGGCAGAGCACGCTTAGACCCTGCTGTAAAACAAATAACGCCAAAATGCAAATAGTGCCAAGCGGCAAATTCTTGATTAAATATGAACAAGCACAGAGAATTGCTTATGTCACTCACCCCACTCCTCTCTGTCCTCCATCTGTCTGCTTCCCTCCTCTCTCACCGCCTCTTCCCCAGCCATCTGTTCCGCGCTCTCCCTCCCTTCCCTCCCAGTCCCGCACCCTCTTTCCTCTGCAGCTGCTTCGTTTTGAGTGGGTCCCAGTTGGCTGCTCCTCTCCCTGCTTCCAGGCTGGGCCGAGCCCCGGGTTGTATATTGCTATTTCAAGGTCCCTGGCGTTAATTCGAACGGTCAGCGGGGACGTTAGGTCAGCGCAGAAGAGCTGGAGACGGAGGGCTCCCGCTCCCCTGCATCCCCCGGGATTGATCCCCCTGGCATCCTGCTTGAAGGAGCTGCTGGTGGGGAGGGAAGTGGTAGAAGGCTTTTACACCAGCTTAGAAACACCAGTTGCCCTGCTTGTTTGAGGACATATTTCATAGTTTTGAAGAGCAGCCACTTGGGCAAGAAAGTTTCATAGCGCTTCCCTGTTAACCCCAGGGGATGCCTGGTCTCAAAATCCAGTTTGGGCCAAGGTTAAAGCAAAACTAAACCAGTTAATGTTGGCTGTACTTGTAGGTAATTAAAATATTCAGTGGTCCTAATGGGAAGCATCAAACCCATCCCTTCATGAGCCTGTTGGCTATCTTGCAATGTCATTTACTCCGGTGTAATATTTGCACAAACTGCTTCTGAATCAGAATAATGGCCTTTTAGCACACTTTGCAGGGTTTTATTTGCTTTTCTCTGGAGTAAACAATAGCACAAGGCAAAGGCACTAGGTTGATGGACATGAAAATCTATGGAAACGGTGTAAACCTCAATGCTCCAGTGCATCTCCTGCATCTTCCTGAAGGATGGGAAGGATCCCCCTGCCCGGCTGGGTTACCACCAGCACTCCTGCTGCAGGGAATTGGCGTGCTCCCATGGAAGCCAACAAAACTGGCTGTTGTCAGATAGAGATTGGGTTTGATCCAGACTGGCAAATCCAAGGTTCCTATAAAAGACCTGAATAAGGCCCCTGTGTCTGACAAGAAGAAAATAAAACTATTGGATTGTTGGCTTTGATAAATTCTTTCCTTGACACACTCCTCAGGCTTTGTCTCAGCAAAGGAAAACGGTATATAGAGAGAGACAGTGTCCTTTTTTTCTGGTGATTTAAATACAGTGAAACAATGCCATGATATCAGCATAAAGCTGCTAGAAGAATAACCTGACTTTGCACCTTCTTTCTAGAGTCTCTGGGATGGAATCAGTTTAGATTGATGCCTGATAAAGGAGCGAGCCTGTTGCCTGAATGGGGCGGCTCTTGGTGCAATAGGCAGAGCTGTTATCAGACCTGTTAAACAAATAAAGCTATGAAGTGCAGACATATTGTCTGAAGCACAGGCACACAGTCTTTCCGGGCAGCTGATCTTCTTAAAGAATCCTTGATAAAGAAACAAGCCTGTTCAAGTTAATGGATATCCTTGAGTGATGCTTGGAGAGGGTGCGTGAAGCGAATGAGGATCTGCTGTGGCTGCTGGGGCACATCCCTCCCTCGCACAAACGTGTCCTTGTTTGTGGGAGTGCTGCCTTCGCTGGAGCAAGAGGAAGAAGAAGGGGACCACGCAGGGCAGAAGGTGGTGGTGGGTGAGCCAAGCTGATGGGAGCAGCCCCAGCCCTGCTCAGTGGTGGCAGCAAAGGAGAACTTGCCTTGTCAGGAGTGTTGGACCTACAGCTGGGCTTTGGACAGGGATGGCTTTCCTGAAAGAGCTCACAGAGCAAGGAGGAATACCGAGGGGTCATGGCTCAGGGCTACTTTGCTCAGCGTCCCACCTCCAGTGATTGCTTGCAGAAGGAAAAAGAGGCATGATACAGGATTTCTACCCAGCACGTGTCCTCCAGGTGAGCATCTTTCAGGAACTTCTTCAGTCAGAGACCATCCATACTGTCCCACCAAACAGCTCTATCCTTAGCCCGTGCTGTAGTGTCCACAAAGCAGAGCCCTGACCTTGAGATCTTCCAACTGGTAACAAGAATCAGATCCCAAAGTTACCTTTCAAACCAGCTTCACGCCTCCTTCATGTCACAAGCATCTTTGGACTTAGTCCTGATTTGTTCCAGCTTGAACGAGAAGAAAGGCAGGTTCCCTTCAGCTTGGTTTCTAGCAACAACAAGAGAACAGTAATTTCACTGCAATGTTTCTCCTAAGGAAAAAAACCAACAACCCACAATTTGTTTGTTTGCCTGTGACAGGGAGAATTTTTCATGTTACCATCAGCCCTGGAGTTCATTCACCTATTGGAAAGATGTCCAGCTTCGACGGATGTTTAATCTTATTTGAAAAGAAATAATTAGGAAAACACACACAAACACATGTGCCACACGCTCACAATCTCATTAGGGACTGCTTTCTCCCTCAGCTGAGGAAAAGGTTTTGTTTTGATGGTGGGGGTGAATGTGTTTTCATGCTTGTTCAAGGGGTGTGTGTGCATATGAGTGTACCCATGTGCATATTTAGATGCACATTTGTTTCTCTGAAGGGGAGAGGTTTTTAACTTGTTGAAGCCTGTGAATTTCTTTGTCCTGGTTCCATTTTTGGAAGCAGATTTTGATGAGATCTCTCCCATCACTGCACAGAGAGCATCTAATCACGCCGTACAAAGACAGCCACAACTGACAATGCATCTCCCTCTTCCAGGAGAAAGGAAGAGGGGGACAAAATGAATAATTCAAGTGATAATTAGCAGTGTAATTATTCCTGTTTTTAGAGTAACCTACAGGACAGAACATCAACGAATGAGTCACTGGCAAAGTATAAACAGAAATAACTTGGAAGATGCTGTCCTGATGCTTTAGAAGGGGACTTATCAGAGACTTTCTCTTCTGATCTCACGCTGGCATCAGGAGCCCCCTCCAGCTGCTCCCTGTAGGTCAAAACTGGCATCAGTCATCGGGAGCTCAACTGAGGGAGAAAATCTTCAAAAGCCATGACAGGCAGCGAGGGCACGCGGGGAGGACACAGGCTGGTAGAGCAATTGGAGCAGGGAGCAGAGATGAGACCCGTCAGCTGAACACTCGTAGCATCAGGCAGAGGTCTGGGCTTGATTCAGAGCAAGGAACAATCTCTTGCTACACGTCTACGCAGCCCGGTGTAGCAGATCCCAGTTGCAGGTTTGGCTTTGATGCACTCCAGTCCTGCAAATAACGATGCCCAGAGCTCAGATCTGCGTGCACCAGGGGTTGAGATCCGTTGGTGCTGAACCATGGGAAAGGAAAGGAGGTTTCATCCATGCATTTTAGGCTGAATCGGGAGAGGAGAAGATAAAAGCTCGTTCTCAAGGTGTTCACACTGCTGGTGTTTGGGAAGAGCCAAACCCTCTGTACAGGATGGAGTTGTCACATACCTGGTGAACTCTGGACTTCAGCTGCAGCTCAGACCTCTGCTTGACCAACTGCCTTTTCAATCTGACAAACTTACAATCACTTTTGCTTTTTAAAAACCCGGAGCATCTCTGTTTAAAATGAAACATGAAACCTCCGAGGCTGGAGCAGCTCCCGTCCAAGGAGACACTGAGGCAGCAGGAGCAGCCTGTAAAAGCCAACAGCGGGATGCCTCTTGGCACTGTAGCACAAGAGGAAGAGAAGAAAGATGTCTTTAATTTGCCTGGTAATGATCAATATAGAATCAAATCTGACCTTGAATTTTAATGGCTCTGTACTAACAGGAAGCCACTTGCAGATGGATGGAGGAGGATCAGAGTAGCCAGGGGAAGGGTGGGCTGGGTGGTCCAACGCGCTGCGCGCTCAGCACCCTCTGTGGCCACCCCTGCCACCATGGCTGTGCTTTTCTGGGGCTGGCAGAGGGAAAATCGCTCTGGGGTGGCAGTGGCTGGGGACGGGCCGCTGTGGGCGCAGGAGGCAGCATGGCCCAAGGCTTCTGAAGTTCTCCCAAGCGCTGTTTCAGCTGGCAATTTCAAAGCAATGTTTTAAAAGTTTACAGACAGGTAGACTGAGTCAAGAAGCAGGTAAGTCCTTGGCCGAAGGTCACGCGGCAGCACCCGGAGCAGAAGCAGGTCACCCAGATCGCCATGGCACCCTCCCCATGAGACTGGGGACTCTTCGTTACTCACTGTCGTTGACACGTATCAGATGCTGTACAGACTAGGTGGTTCAACTCCTGACCCAAGGCACTGACAGTGTTTGCAATTGGCAGAGACTCCTTAAAAAGAGGAAAAAAAAAGAATGCATATATACGTTTATATATATAAATAAATAGAGATGAGATTGACCAGCTGAAATTATATAGCAGCTGTTAACATTGGCATCTTTATTTGCTGCATCAATTGTATTTGGCTTAATCTTGTTCCCACAACACTGAAAAAATTTGACTCATCTTCTGTTTTTTTTTTTTTTGTATAGAATCATTTTGACAGTTATCCTGTTGGCTGTTAATAAATATCTGCACTTTCTATGATCAATCATAAACCAAATCCAATTGCCTTTTCACTTTTTATTTGGCCTCAGTCCTAACAAATCTTGCACTGTTTTATTGACTTTATTCATGAGTCAGCAGCAGAAGAAAGAAAAATAGAGGGCACCCATTGACGCCTGTCCATCTGTCTAAGGCCAAGATAGCCCAGAGGAGCTGAGGTGGAAACCAGGAAGATATTCCTCTGTAGCCTGACACTGCCTGTTGAATCACCCCAGCCAGGTCCCTTTGCCTTTCCTTTCTTGCGTCCCCTCCCAGAGGACAGAGTGGCACTGCAGGGAGCTGAGCACATTTTTCCCTTCCCTCAACCAAGGATTCACAGGACCAGCTGCCTTCTGTCGAGCACACAAGAAAACGGGGTTATCTTGCTTCTCCAGGAGCTGTGGGAAGGGCTTCTCCTCCTTAGTGGTCTCATCTGGACTTCTAATGTTCACCAGTCTGCAGGCTTCCCCTTCCCTCGGGCCTCACGTTCGGGGGGAGCAGAGTGGTACGGCTGTGGTCTGGGGGATCCGGTTCCTGTAACGCAGCAGGAAATGGAGTGGAGGGAGCTGGAGGGCAAAGAATTCTCCATCTGGTGCGTTCCCCACCACGTGGCCATTCCTTGTGTGACGTCTGTGTTTTCTTCCCTCTCTCCCCTCCCAGACTTCTGCCTGCAAAAACAGTCCACCGAGCCCTTGAAAACTGCCAGTGAGATGCGGCTCGCCTCTTGGCACAAATCCTGTATCGCATGGCGGGGAGGAAGGACGCAACAGCACTCTTCTGCTCTCAAATCGGGTCTGGATCTGCACTTGCTAAGCATCACCCCAGGAGGCACCAGGGTGCTTTACAAGCAATTCTGGTATGGTTTCTATTTTCAAATGTTTCCCTTCCTAGCAGAACAGGATTCAAAGTTCATACATAAAAATAAATAAATAAAAACAATCCTGCCGCCAAGGGAGAGGGAAAAAAAAAAAAAAAAAAAAAGATAAAAGCAAGAGAAGCAACTTTGTCCTTTGGTGGCAGCAGTGCCAGGCTCCTGCGGTTGGAACCCCAACGAGAACCAAAGTATCTTCATCATTATCTAGCTGCAAATGGCAGCTGCTCTGCCAGCCGCTGCCCGGGCGGGACAGTCTCTTTTACGAGAGCGGGAAGGGAACAGTGGGGCAGGGAATTAAAATATGGGCTACAAATTGGAATCGGCAGGGGGTGGAGGGGGATTCAACTTAGCCGGCGGACGCCCAGCGTGCTCCCTATTTATGCTGTGCCAATGACTTTGCTCTCAAGCGGCTTGCAGAAGAGAAAGGGAGAGAAATATATATCTATCTGTCTTGCAGCTTGCCTTGGCCCAGGAAATTCTTGCAGACGCCAGTGGCAGGAGAGACTGCCGTCCCGTAGGTCAGACAGTGATGCGACAGCCCATCTGCAGCCATGAATTACCCGCCCTTGTGCGGGTCGCTCTGTCTGGAGAATCATCTTATGGATGAGGAATTGGCTGGGGAGGAAGGGCAGATGCAGTGGTGGCTGCTTCCCTTTATGGTACTGCAAAGCCCGTACGGGGTGGAGCCCAGGCTGAAGACAGGGTTTGACCTGTCAAAGCTCATCCCCAGCCTTACCTCACGCGCAGGGGAACCTGAACTCAAATTTATGCTCCTGTGTGACCTTGACACCTCTGTGTCTCGATTTTCCTGTCTTTAAAATGAGAATCAGTGCCCAGCACTCAGAGCATCGAGAGGATGAACATGTGGAGAGCTGCATGGTGCTTGGACAGGTCTGTGGTGGGGCCACGCCGCCCTCCCTGGAGCTGCGGCCCCTCTGCAGCTGGATGGCCCTTTCCAGCAGGACCCCGTCCTTGTCTCTGCTTCTGTGGCCCCGTATCACCCCAAAAGTGACCGGCAGGCCTGCACTCGGCACGCACTGCTGGGAGAGAAGCACGCAAGGAGAAGGAAAATAGTGCCTGAGAGGTGCCTCCCTTGCACAGCGAGGCCTGAGAGCAACCAGAAATAGAAACACGGGGCCATGAATTAAACAGGCTGCAATCTCTCGTCTGTCTCCAGCGGGGAGTTCAGCTCAGGGCAGATCGCTCCTCTGCTCGGATGGATGCAGGGGTGCTTCCTTGGGATGGCAGGGCATGGGTCAGCACGTGCCCCACCCCGCTGGTTTGAACGCGAGCGGTTCCTGCGAGTGTCCCCTTCCCATGCCATCCTTACCTTCCCAGCACTGCTGGGCTCTTTGGGACAATACTGACCAGTCCCCGGCACTTCCCAGCTCCTCAGCACCCTGGAGCATCCCACAAAGGGATCTGCTGCCCAAGGGCCAGAGCCACTGGTTTCCTCTACATGTCCCAACTGGGAGACCACTGTGCCTGACTGTGCAGAAGTGGGTGTGCTGTCAGGGGCAACTGAGGAGGCACAAAGTACTGGCAGCTCAACTGGGCACAGTCCCCAAGGCTTCAGCAAAGGGAGACTGTCCCTGGGGAACACCTTGCCCGACCGAACCGATGTGTAATAACACGACAGGCGGCTCTTTGCTGAGGCTGTTGGATAGAAAACAGCCAGGAATTCACTCTACAGGCTTCTCCTGCGGCAGGGGACGGTATCGCCCCGTTACACATGCTGCTCCCAGCCCCGGAGGGGAGCACAGTGCTGCATTTAGCATCCTAACCTGACATTGGTTGTGGTTATTGCTCCTTTGGACATGAACCTCTGCTGGCCTCTGTGCCTGGGCACGACACACGGGCAGGGGCTCACCCCGCCAGCAAACACCCCAGTTACTGGAGGTACGGCAGCAGCGAGCTGCGGTCCTGCCGACTGCTGCTTGGGTGGGAGGGTGGCAGAGGCAGGAGGAAGGGCACAGCCCTGGGGCCAGGCCCCCCAGCTCCGCTCCTCTTCCAGGCGCTCTCGGCTCTCAGCAATTGTCTCGATTCCCTTCGGCAGCACTGAGGAAGGACCAGCCTTTCGCAGCGGCGGGCAGGCATTGGGGGAACATCACTCGGGCAGCAGATGATTAGCTTTGCTGACAGCTGTCTCAAGTGAATGTGATGGATGGTGCCTTCGTCTGCCCGAGCGCCAGAGTCTATCGCGTGTCTCTGAAGTCCACCAGACAGCAGAGCTCGCGAAGGATTAGCCCCGCGCATCCTGCGGCCCCGGGGCTCCAGACAACTCCAGGAGTGACGGGGAAAGTGAAGGAAGTAATTTAGAGCCTAACGAGGGGAAATCCACAAAGCCTTGGCTCAGCCTGAAAGCTGGTTGCTTGAGAAGGGCCTTGATTTTCATCTGGCTTTGCAGATGCTCCGAGCAAGTTTTCCTAACTCATGAAGGGAAACGTGTGGGGATTTGACATCGAGATGGCTTCTCCCTCCTGTCTCTAGCATTGCTTCGTTAGCTGACCTCGCAGTAGATGCACAGCATTTCCAGTTCACAGATAAAACACATTTGCTACGTGGCTCACACACGCACGTGGCCAGATGGCGTGTGGGGACACAGCCAGTCGTACAGATTGGCCACACATAATTAGGCTACGAATGCAGCTTGCACCCAGACCAGCTGTGGTGAGCTCATATATCGCCGATGGTCCGCACACCCCGCACTTACCTTGGTCCTTGAGGACGACTGCGCTCCCATTCCCTGCTCCTTTTGCTGCCTGCAGGTAGCGTGTCCCCCTCTACGTGTACCCAGGTCACTTGCAATCCTTACGGAGATGACCGCCGCGTCCGTCATGTGCAAGTACATGCGAAGTGTGAGCACGGACACTGCTGCGATACCGATCCCTCGTACGCAGTGATGTTTTTACATGGATCAAACAGCCACGGGGGTGCCTTGTCTGGAAGTCGCAGCTGGGATGTGCACATACATCTTGGGGAGGGGACAGTGCTTGGATAACCCAGGACAGGAGTACCGCACACTGCTCTCCGTTAGGGATACGTGGGAAAAAGGATCCTGTAAACAACCGGTCCAGACAAAGCAGAGATCGGGGGGCCCCAAGATTCTCCGCTTCCCTCTGCCTGCCCCTCTCCCTCACTTGAAAAGGCCTCGCCTGCCCCTGCAGAAGCCCTGTCTGCTCCATCTCCCTCATTTCATCCCGTTAATTGGCCGCTGCCTTACTGGGGGAAATCTCACCCAGGCTGTCAGCTCCAAAAGCTACCAGGAAGGCGCTGACGCGGGGAAGGGTTTTTAACCTGTCACAGAGGCAGCTGGGGAAAGGAGCAGGGCTCGGCTGCCTCTAATTGCTCTTTACGCAGAGGTGCCTTGTTTATTCGATTAATTTGGAGCCATCAAATGCCAGAGCAGCTGCTGAGAGGGGAGATTTTTTCCTCTCCAGAAGGGTGGGGTATGCAAGGCCCCTTCTTTCCTTTAAACAATGTCATTTCTTCATCTTTATAGGCATTAATGCTTGTGCCCTGAGTGGGAACTGTATTGAAATGGGTCTGTAATGGTTTTTTTCCTCTCAAAGTCACCAGAAGGTTGGTGTCAGGGCAGGATGGAAAATGCCAGTCTAGACCCAGGAGTTAAACCCTGCAGGCTGTGCTGTCTGGCCGAAGGAAATGCCTGTTTCCATGGATAAATGAACAGGTGTTTACAAGGTACCAGATAGTCCCTCTTCTTCAAGGCTGCAAATCCCAGACCCAAATTGTCCTGTTGTTAGCAGGCAAAATCCCCTCCATCCTCATCTCCGAATGTCGTACACCCGCCCTAGGAAACCCTCAGCAACGGCTGCAGCCTGGAAACGGGAGAAGGACTCCTCGCTCTGAGACAGAAACCCGTAAATCGGAGCAGAACACGTTTCCTCTGGATTTCACAGCTCTCTGTATGTTAATTTGGCCTCCTGCACTCTCTGCATGCGTCGTGCCAGGAGCCTCTTTCAGCAAGGTCTAGGATTTGGCTTTTTAGAGCAAAATAAAATAAAATAATACAAAAAATCTTGTTTCAGCTTGCCTGTTCACAGTCAGATTTTCTCTGAGCATGGACAGCAGCCTTACCAGCCATTTCGGTTTGATAGCTTGGGTTTTATTCACGTGGATAATGAGTTTGGCAGGAGGTTAATAAGTGTCAACTGAAAGATAATTTAAGAGTTGTAAAGATAAATTTGTTGTGCGCTCTTTTTCTGTGCGTGTGTCTAATATCTCAGCGCCCATAACGCACACACACGCACTGCACAGGCTGATTTCGAAGCCCGTAATCTATATGGTTTTCTTTCTTTATTCCTTGAGGTATTGTAAATATCTAAAAGTCCCAGCGAAAATCCTGCTGCATGTAAATTCCCATCTGCCCTTTTTTTTTTTTTTTTTTCCCTGTCCTCAAAGCGATTAGCTTAACACAAGGGGGGCAAGAGGAGAAAAAGGAAAAGAGCTTTAGAAAAGTGGCTTTTCCTCCCCAGCACAATGCCCAAGCTGAGGATTTCCTTGCGGGCTGGGCAGAGATGTGGCCCTTCTGCAGAGGTTTGAGATAGAAAGGGAGCCTTTGAAAAGGCTTGTCTGGGCTTAGGCAGCTGGATTTTTCTTCTTTTTTTTTTTATCTTTAAAATGGAGTTTTCCTTAAAAATACTCTGCGTGTTGCCCCACTGAAGCCAAAGTAACGCATGCTTCCAGCGTAGACGGTGCTTGGCTGGAGCTTAGTACACCCAGAGCTCAGGACCCTTGTTCCCAGGGACAACAGGAGCCAAAATCCCCCGTGGGGACGTGGCCCAGGATCCCTCCTACCCAAACATCCCACCAGGCAGCTCCTCCTGTGCTCCTCTCCATCCCACCCTCCTCCTAATCCCTCTGAAGCAGAAGGGTTTAAGTAGGATGCGGTGGTGGATGCTGAGCGGCGGGGGCGAGGGAGAGGACAGCGGGGCTCTGTTGCGACTATCAGGACGATGCAGTTCCATAAAACAACCCCCGCCCCCGAAGTTAAAGATTATTTACATTTTAGATATGGGTAACAACCATAATCTATTTGATTAGGGGAGGCTTGAATTAAGTACCAAATTTATCTCTCTACATTGTCAAACTTAATAGTAGTTTAAAGATAAACCTCATTGAAACCCTGCCTTCCCTGCTGGGCTAATTAACACCCATTTAGGCTCTTAAACCTTTGATGGGTGTTTCTGTTCCAGTGCTTTGGTAATAGGGGAAGCTGCTTTAATAAATCAGAGAAAAATCTCCGCCGAGCAGCACCAACCAAGAGGCTCTCTGACCAGGTGTGATGGGTTTCCAATGTGGGAAGGGAGATAAAAGCGCTTGCTTGATTAAATACTGCTGCCGGGTTGAACTTGGAGTCTTCAGGGGCTGGCACTGCTGCCACTGCTAATGTGTGCTGAGTGTTTTACATCATGGTTGGTCCTGTAAAATGGGCCAGATCGATGGGGAAACTCAGCCAGAGCGTGCTGAACCCCATGGGTGGCTGCCCTTGCATTTGGTGGCTTTGGGTCTCGGTAAACCAACGTAGTCTGCAGAAGGTCGTGAGGACTTCAGACTCTCCTCGGTGGGGAAATATTCTGGGAAAGCAGTGCCTACATAAGGGAAAGTGGGAATTTAACATGGTGGTGGTAAAGAAATCCCAAGTGACTGCTGGAGTCACATTGGCACTGCGATGGGATCAACCCCAGTTTTGCCCTAGCAGAATCGGGACTGGTGGGTCCAACTGGGGGTTACAGCCACGAGCTTCTCCCGCATCCCTTTGATACTGCTTGTGGTCTGTATTTGGCTTTTCAAGGAATACCCAGTTACTCCCCTGAGTGGCTCGGTCTGGATTTGTTTTGAGACAGGAAAAAGCCTGCTCCTGGCTCCTTCACCCACGTGTGAGCTTAACCTGGTGCCCCAACCGCTCCTCAAGCGGTGAGAGAGCACTGATGGGGCATTCATCCTGGACTGCAGCCACAACCACTGTGAACTGGAGACAGAACCAGAGGAAGAGGGCAGGGGCCCCCAAATACCCCCAAGCGCTTGGGCAACCCCTGCTCCAACACCCAAGTTGTGGTGCCCTGGGCTGCAGGCAGGGTCCGGGGTGGCTCCTCGCTGCCGCCCAGGGAGAGTGGCTCCCGGATCCCCGCTCTGCTTTGAGGAGCGAGAACAGGGCAAAGAGAGACGGTGCCACACTTAATTAGCTCTCAGCAAAACCAGATTATTCTTAACATTAAACTAATCTTCAAAAAGGGAACCCTTTAAATGAAAAGAGAAAGTGCAAGGCTAGGAAACCATTAATTGATTCCTTATTCATTAACCTTTGCAAACCACTCAAAAGAGCTGGAAAATGACTTCCTTTGGAGCAAGGGCTTACGCAGGGGCTTGGAGGAGCCTCTCGTAACCTACAACGCACAGGGCAGGAGAAGGGACGGTCCCAAACCGCGCCTTGTTTTGCCAATCAGAGAGCAGCTCCTCACACCGAGTCCCTGCTGGAAACATCGCTGATCTTGAGCAGGCTCATCCCAAACCACCCTGGAGCCACACAACAGCTTCTGTGGTATTTAATCTGCAAACCTCCAACTTCTCACACCCGTCACTAGGCCGAGCAGCTCAAGTCTCATGGTAGTTAGTTTTCCTTTTTCAATCCAGAGCTGCTGGAGTCAAGGGATTTGCATTAAAAAAAAAAGTCCTCCTTAGACGAGATGGTGAAAAGCAGTTTGCAAAGGGCTCTTGGGTTTAAAAAAAAACAAAACAAACCACTTGGAGCCAAATGAGGCTGACAACAGTATACAAAAATCTAGATGTCAAATCTCCAGCTTGGTCGCTGTAATGAGTCAAACAGGGAAGGGAGAGGAGCTGCCCGGGGAGCACCAGCACTGCGGGACCTCAGCACCTTTTTGCCGACACCCAGAGAGTCAGTAGGAAGATGCAGCCAGTCCCATCTGCCCACAGTCCCCGAGCGTCGGCACACGTGGCCGTAGGTCTTTGTCCTGCTCCTTTGCCCAGCCGTGTCGCAGCTCCTGGTCCTGCAGCCCCTCGCGCCCCTGAAGGCAAAGATCCCGCATTGATTTATTTTGCTTTGCGAAGGCTTTTCCCTGGGGAGCTCCGCGTGCCCGCCGTGCCCACCGTCCTCGGGAAGGTGGACAAACAAGGGCAGGTTCTTTAGCCGCTGGGGAAGAGAAGAAAGAAAAAGCTTGCCTGGTCAACGGCTGCCAAATCGCCTTTTGTTTGTGCTTAGCAGCACTCGGATTTTCCCTGATCTGGAATGACACTTTTCTCCCTTTCTGGGGTCTTGTTTTCCGAGTGTTTGATTCTTGTGCCAGGGCTTGGACAGAAACCAGTGGCTAAAAGCTTCCTCCTCTGGAACTAACAACCCTGTTTCCCTGACCTCATCGGCACAGTGGGGCAAAAAACTGGAAGTGTTTTCTCTTTTCACACAGTTTAGGCAGAAGGGAACCAAACCCTTCATGGGAATGCCTGGTCCAGCCGCTCTCAGAGAGCACAGACCCAGCCTGGAGATGTGGTACCTGCAAAGCTCGGATGAAGTCTGGACGTTCCCGTCTGGGGTAATGGTGATATGCCACAACCGCAGTGCTTTGGAAACAGGTCAGAGCAATGGGAGGCTGCGTCAATGGAACGGCTCCTGTTTGCAGGAGGAGCTGGATTTGCTGCAGGAGGGCTGGAGGAACCTGCGTCCCTCAGAGCCCCAGCCCGTGCTGCCCCTTGGGCTGAGCGTTCCCATCTCTGGCTGGGAGCATTAAAAGATTTGCGCACTCCGTGAACGTGGGACACGCAGCACACGCTCATCAGCGTCTCTGTATTGCACCGGTCTCTCGGCGTGGGGATGAGTTACAGCTTCAGCAGTGTGCAGCAAAAAATTAATCTTCCTCAAATATCAGATATGCAAGAGATCACATGCTTGGAAAGTCACAGGTCCTGATCTGAAACCAAACCACCACAGACCACCTTCTCCTCCTGCACCTCCCCTGTACAGCGCGAGGGCCGTTTCCTTGTCGCTGCTCAGCATCCTCCCTCCTCTCCAGGCTCTGTCCTCGCTCCCCTGACTCCTCCTGCTTCGCTCGGTGTTTGAAGCCGGGCGCTCTTTAAAGCGGTCTCTAATGATACTCCATTGATCTCAATTATCCAGAGACAACTCTCGCTTATCCCGAGGCCGATTAAGCAGGCTGCGGATTAATCATAGCCTGCTAAGGGCCCCCTTCAGCCCCCTCGCTGGTTCCTTACATCTTGATTTTGTTCTTCGAGAGAAAACACACAAGGCACTGTGTGCTCCCGCTTCACGTAGCTCACGTCACGACGGTGCCTTTGCTGTATCTGGCTTTTTCAGCCTGGTTATTAACCCGGGCGCGTAAGGCCCAGCTGGTGTTTGTGTTGCTATTTCTTATTTCCATCACCGAGAGCTGGGCACCCAGGAAAGCAGAAAAACAAAACAAAAAGCCTCCAAATAAATTATTTTCTCCAAAATCAGCAAATTTTTCCTCTGTTGAAATGAAGCCCCTCATCAAAGAGCCCCAGCGAATATGTCACCTGTGTTCGATGTCCCAGACTTGCGTGGCTGGTGGTGCCCAGGAGGAGACCTCGGTGCCTGGCTGGGGGACTGAGATGCTTCTGCACGGGGAAGCTTGGCAGGGACTGGATATCTCTGGACACCTGGAAAGCACAAAGCGCAAGGGTTTCCCCTCCACGGCCAGATTGAGGGCACAGCCCTGACTCTGAACCTGCGTCCCCAGGGACACACGGGTCCCATCAGAGCCAGGCAGGGTGCTGGGCGCTGAGTACGGGGCTGGGTGGCCTCTGCGTCTCCACCCCACTGCCCGCAGTGCTCCCAGGGCGTGGCAGCACAGGGGGCTCGCTCTCCCTCCTTCCTCTCCATTGTTGTGGCTTTCTCTTAGAGTTTACAGCAAGATGCTTCTGTCGTGAGGAAGAATGTGTGGAGGAGAAGGGTCATGCCATGTCTGGGAATCGGGAATATTAGAGCAAAATACGCTGAAAGAAAAAAAGGAAAAAAAAAATACCAGTAGCACACTACTCTTCAAAAGCTTGCTGTTTTTCTACTTCTTTTTTTTTTTTCTTCTTTAAGCTCTTGGCTCCAATTTACCAAAAGGGAAGAAGAAAAAAAAAAATCACAGCAAAAAACCCCAAAGAAAAGCAAAGAGCAGCAAGCACCGCACGGCTGCCCTGCTCGGGCTGGCTGGCTGTGAGGCGCAGCCCCGGCGAGGCGCTGCCGGCCTCGCGCTTTCCAGATTAAGCACGAGTGCTTTGTGCAGATAAATGGAAAACTCTCCGCCCTGGAATGCAGACTCGTGTAGCGGCGCTGTCAGGTTAGAGAGGGAGCAGCTGCCTATGGAAAAACAGATAAAAAGCCAAGAGAGAGACTGGTGTGCCTCTGTGTCTTGAGCGGTAAACTGGAGATGGCTTTCAGAGGGGAAAATGCAAAACTTTGAAGCATATGTGTTTGTTTAATGTATTATACACCCACACGTGCAGCTCCACATACGCTAAATACAATTATATAGGCACGCACACAAATATACGGACACACACAAGCACTAGGAGCATCCTACGGCCTCCGACGCTCGTCCCTCCCGCCATGCGTGTCCGAGCGGCGCAGCACGGAGACACCCTGCTCCTCCACTGACTGCCATTTAGTTAATTATCTTTCTTTTCAATTAACTCCTTGACTTCCCTCCTTTCACATACAGCAAGCGACAGTCCCTGGGCCCTCCCTAGCATCCCATGGCGGAGGGCGGAGGCAAGGGTTCTGGGGATGGGGACAACAGGACCAGCTTCTGGGGGCCAGTCACTTCTCTGGGGGGGCTGGGAGGAAGGGAAGGAGGAGGACTTGTGGCTCCATCTCTACTCTGGGAGTTGAACATGACAGGGAAAGGCTAACAGCAGAAGCAAAATTATGTCCTGTCTTCCCCGAGCCTGGCTCGCTCTCACACACTCCCACAATCTAGCCCACAATCTTTAAGTGAAACTGGCTTTTATCATTACTTGTTCAATCGAGTCAATCAAAATTTCAATTAACAGCAGGGAATTATTCCATTCAGCACAGAGTGAGGGTTTTTGTCCTTAAAAAAGAAGCGGCTGTCACATTGCTGATCCAGCCCTGGGCAGCGTCTCCCAGCACCTCCCCATCAGCCTGGCAGCGATGCTGGGGGCTTCCTGGCCTCCCCGGCGCTGCAGGTTCAACCCACCGCTGCTTTTTATAGACAGAAAGCACCAACCCTGCTGATAATTGGGGGTTTTTTTGCCTCCTTCCCTAATGACCCTGTACGGGATTGCTCCCTGCTCGCCCGGGACGGGCAGTGGCCCACCCTGCGATGGCGAGGGAGGGGAGGATGGAGGGAGAGGGGGGGTAGGAGAAGAATCCGTTTGTAATTACCGAAATAAACACAAGTCGGGGAGAAATGCAAATGCCTCGTGTTGTGAATTGCTTGACAGAAGAAGTGACAGCTTTTTATTAGGGTGATAACAGCAAGGAGTTTTAAAATAGAATAATCGGTGCAACAAAAGCAATTTTCATTCTGAATTTTCATTTTAAATGGGTGATCTCATTTTAATCAAGCGAGTCATCGCAAAATGTTTTTAATTACCCAAAGTCAAGAGCTATATTGTAATTTTAATGTCTACTTTCAGGCTGATGATTAGATTTATACAGACTGGGGGAGTTGAGGGGGGTTGTTGCCCCTTTCTGGCTTTCTGTCATTTCCCCCTCAAGCGACATAAGCTCTGAATTTACCATTCAAAAAAACGAAAAGGCTTTTCAGAAAGCGCGCTCACCTTGCCAACAAACACAGAACGGGCTTGAAGCAGAAGATATTTGTTAAAATCTGGGTTTGTTTATTTTCTTCCCCTATCTCCTTCTGTGTTACGCGAAGCAGCTGAGCTGCTAACACGAAGTTTGACTTTTTGTGCTTTTGAAGGCATTCTGGGACGCTGCCGTGCGCCGAGAGATTGGACCACTTCCCGCAGGCTGGGAGAAGGATCTGCAGCCACCGTCTACCATCATGCCAGCCAAAAGGCTAACTTCAGGCTCCATTCCAAGCCCAAAGCCCACCCCTTCAGCAGGAGAATGGCTGAGGCTGTGTGCTCTGTGGTTAGAGCCGAGCCTACGCAGCCAGGTCCTCCCTGGTCCTGCGAGGGACCCCTCTGACACCCACCCCAGAGTCAATGGAGTCATTGATGCCGTGCAAAACGGGTGCAAATCAGGGAAGGGAGAAGCCAGCCTTCTTTTTTTTTTTCCCTCCCTGGTGCAACCTGCTAAGGTATCTTCTTCCTCATGTTTAAATATGGAAAGTTTAAGATTGAAGATCTTATTTGAACGAGCATGGCTGCAAAAAGCGGATGTGGTCCTGGCCAGCCCCCGGGGGATGCCTCCGAAGTGGTCATGCTCACTTCATGTGTGGGTGTCCTTGCTGTTCTTGGAGTGTTCAGCTCAGGTGTCCTTGACCCATCAGAGAAATCTCTCACGGTGTTTAGATAACCCTGACCTGGCCTGCAGCAATGTCCAAGCAGTGGGAATGCCTCCAGATCTGGGAACAAGAGGAATGTGCAGCATTGTGGCTGGCATGTCCTACTCGGCTCCAGGCTTCCCTGCCCTGGCCAAAGCGAGGAGAAGGAGGGATGAACCCGAGCTGCAGCTGGGATGTACATTGCCTTTCAGTGCACAGCGAGAAGGAAACTCAGCAGCATTCAGCTCTTGGGAGCTCATCTGTACCCGCTCAGCAAGAGCAAAGAGGGATTTTGCTGAACTCATGCTTTGTAGCCTTCCCCCATCAAGACCTACCCTAGCGTTAGAGGGAAGCAGCGCTGGCTTCTGTAGGAGGAACCGTTCACTCATCCCACGATCCCACCAGAGATGATCTCTGTCCAGAAGATGGCTTGAACTTCATGAGCAGCCCAGGGTCTGGAGAACATCCCAGCTTTACCACCGACTTCCCACATCTCCCCTCCACGTTCTTTCAACCTCCAGGATACTGCACCAGCCCCCAAAAAAGGAAAACTACTCACAACACTTAATATAGAAAAAAAAAAATCTGTAAGATTTGGAGGCACTGGCTTTCGAGAGTCAGTGTAACAAGGCGCTCTCGCATCCTTTGGCTTTGTGTGTCTTTTCCTCCTGTGCTGCTCACTTTGCTCCTTTCATGCTGCTGTTCAGACCCGGAGCGGTGAGAACAGATGAAAGCCATTTGCAAATACGTTCTCAAAAGAAAAAAAATCTGCTTTCCCCCCCCCATTTCAAAAGCAATTCCTGTTGCAGTGCATTGTTCGCGTGCAGGGATTAAAAACGCTTGAAAGCCTGAACCAGAAAGGAGATGTTGCGTTTCTAAATTCTCCAGGAAGGCATGACCGAAGACACAATACGCAGCCAGTGCTGACATGCACAAACCAGCTCATTATGTGGGAGAAAAACCAGCACCTTTCACCTCTGACAAGCTGGAGAAGAGAAAAACCCCGGCAGATAACCTGAGCGAAAGCCCCACGGGAGAGGCATGAGCATGCCGGAGTGCTGGGAGCTAATTGGGAGAGTCTCCATCGTCTCCGAGCAGCTGCAGGCGGGAAAACCCATCCTTTTGCAACTCAATAAATAAAATATGCCAGCAAAAGACTCCTGCCCCGTTCCCCTTTAATTCCTGCGACCCCAAACGGAGCTGAAACCGTGCCCTCCCCTGGCGTTGCGCTGCGCGGCTGAGCAGAGCCTGCGTTTAGCAGGGCTATCGGGCTCCTGCCGACTCCATCCCTTCGGAAATTTGGGACAAGGGCTTCGGTTAGGATGCTTTGAAGCCCTATAAGCGATGCTCACGCTATGGGGGCTTGGAAGGGACAGACTTCAGGGCTGTTTTGGTCAATCCTGCTCAGGATCCACCAGCCTCAACGGCAGGCATCATCGAGGGCTTCCTTGGCCAACAGGTCACTTCAGCAGCTGTCTCCAAACCCCTCAAATTAAAGTTATTCACGTTTTTAAACAAGTCCTCTGCCGTATTTGAATAGCTGGTTTATTTTCCTGAGCAGGACTGGCCCAGAATAGATCCCCTTCCACTTGTCCTGCCACCACCTGTGTTCCTTTGACTGAGAGCTAAGACCATCTTGATGTCTCCTTTTTTTTTTTTTTTCCAAAGAATTTAATAAAAATCCTCAAATATTCAAACAACGTAAGCATCAGACGGAAATTAGCTGAGCCTTCAGAGGCCAGCTTTCTCCCTTCATTAATATCACTAACAACCATGGAGCTTAATTGAGCCGCTTTGGAAGCTGCCTTCGGAAAACGCGCGGCAGTGAGAGAAAGGAGAAAGCCGGGCTCACTCCCACGCCTCCCTCCTCCTGCGGCCTCGTACCCGGAGCCTGGCAGCTGCGGATCTGTGGGAGACTTGGACCTGGGGAAGATGGGGAAGGCTTCCCAGCTCGTGCGATGCAGAGAGCTGGGGGAGATGCAAGTGAGATGGCTCCTTTGCAAACCTTTGGATAATTTCCACCGTAAGAACCGGATCTGCTCGTCCTGGGGACAAACACTGGGGGAGAAGCAGGGTGGGAGGTGGGTGCTCCTGCCCACGGCTCGGTATCCCTGCCTGTACCCATGTCTCCATGTCTTCCTTACCTAGATCTTTTCCAGCTCCACTACACACCGCTTTCCCCATTTCATGCCTGGAATTTAAAAGATCTGTTCAAATTACCGACTGGGCTGTGCGCTCCACGGTCTCTCTGGGAACAGGCGAGAGGCTACATGGCTTTTTGATCGAAGCAATCTTTCTGTTGAGGTGTTTTTTTCTTTGCACAGGGGGAAAAAGAAATGCAGATTTTTTTTTGTTTTATATCTTTTTTTCCTTTCTTATTTTTGCCAAAGAGCATCAACTTGAGGTGAAATATTTCCCAGTGCCGACAAAAGCTTTGATGTTGTAATGCCAAATCCATCAAGCCAAAGCTTTTAACTCTGCATTGTTCTTTTTTTTTTTTTTTAATATTGGATTTGTGATGTTTGTCCTCCTTCCTCTTGCCCACGATTGATCCGCCTGTTCTATTTATCTCCTCCATCTCACCAGGCCGTGGCCTCGAGCCCACTGGAGACTTTGCATCGATTGCCCGGGATTTTGGATGAAGCTGGCCAGTTATTTTCCCTTCTCCTCTTCACCTCTGTTACCTGTTGTTTATCCTCTAACCAGGCCTGGGTGATATTTTTTTATGAATTCGATTGACCAGAAAATGCACGTCCCAGCTTTGTGAATGGGGGTCAAGTTTCATTAGAAAATAATTTTGATATTTGAAAAGTTCTTTCATGAGTCAAAATTCTTCTGCAGCATTTCCAACCCTGAGCATTTCAAATTTGAGGACATGAAAAGTTTCCTCTAGAAATTAATTTCATTCAGTTGGGAAACAGCTTCAAAGGATGGTGGAAATTCTTACTTTTCCACACAAGGAGGACAAACCGTTCTGTTTTTCTCCAACCCACCGAAAAATAAATCTCCGTTCCGTTTTAAATGATACTTCCCCTCCACACCAGTGCGACCTGCACATCAGTTAGGGAACGCTGGCATCTATTTCGTGGTCCGACTCTGATCGGAAGGCTCAGCCTGTCCCTCCAGACCTGCCACCACCATCCTTCTCCCCAGGCATCAATCTAAACCTCTCCCAGCACCGACTCTTTGGTGTTTCTGGATTAACTACTTATTTTCACTATTTTTCCCTTCAGTCAACAGAGAGAGTTTATCTTCTCTGGAAAGCAATTGCAAACACCGAAGCTAAACTCGCTGTGACAGATGAAAACAGGCTCTGTTTGGAGAAAGAAGGAGGAACGCTGCTGCCAAGGTGGCCACTGCAGCCTTCGGCTCAAAGCAAATCCAATCAACCAGGACGGCAACCCTGTAACTCCAAATGGCCTTCGGGATTACGGGGAGACCGGCAACATCGTGGATGTGGAGTTAGTGTGGAGGATTAAACTTTAATGAGGGCTTTGAGCACTGAAGGTATTAAAAACACAGTGAGAAAGAAAAGAAAAAGGTTTCAGGGTCCTTTCCCCCATTCACACACTCACGGCATCTCTCATTGAGGCGTTTGCACCCGTCAGCTACTGAGGCTCATTTTGGGATGAAGAATTACATGCTGGAAATGTTGTTTTCCAGCCTCGAGTCCCTGCATGGGCTTTGATGCTGCCACAGAGCTGATTTCTCCTTGTGAGACCATTTTCCCCTCTCCCACCAGTACCACCAGTGCAGCTGGAGCTGTTCGAGCGCTTTAACTCACACATTTTTGCCCTCCAACCCTCCTCCAGGATTTAATAAAAACCCCAACCCCCCCCCCCAACCCACTTGATTATTTCAAATGTGGAGAAACAGCAATCCCGTTCCCCCAAACCAGCAATTACGGATTACACCGGCTGTAGGAGCAGTGACTCCAGACTCCAGCACCATTAAACCACTCTCAACCTCACAAAACACCGCAAAACCTTCCCGTGAAAGTGCTTTGAAGAGAGGAAGCAAAGTACTCTCAACGCTGACTAAGGAACCTGTGATATAAGTCTCCCCTAGCTCGTTTCTGCCTACTTTAAAGACTTAATTAGTATTAAAGGCCCTGGGAAGTCTGAAGATTATTTATAGAGAACGTAGTGGCAGATACAGCCTGAGGAAAAAAGGAGGTAAGGCTGAACAGCGGAGCCGGTCCGGGTGACTAAATCTACATTTTTACAGCTTCATTGCTAAAGAGAAAATCCAGGTGCAGATTTGGGAAGTTTTTCCCCCCCCTCCCCTGCCCAAAATGTCAAGGTATTGCAAAACTTTTCAAGCCTGGAACTGGGACAAAGAAAAAATGTCAAAGCCCACAAAACAATTTGGAGAAATCTCGGCCAAGATGTTTCATTTTTACTCTGACCGGGTTGTTTTTTTTTTTATTAACTTGTGTAATCATGTAAAGCAAAAATTGATCTGGTAAAAGGCACCGAGAAGCTGTTGGCCCCGCGCGGGAGTGGCCTTGCAGGCGTTCCGGTGGGAGATGTTGGTCTCCCCGGCTCTGAAGGGCCTTGGGTGCTCTCTGCCTTTGCTGGCAGCAATTAACTCAGAATTTCTTAGTAATTAACAAAGAATAATAACTGATTTTCAGTAATTAACCCTAAGTAATTTCTCAGTAATTAACTCAGAATTTCTACAAATTCTTGATAATATGAAGTCATTGAATCCCAACCCTTTCCAGACAAAAAGACGCTCATGCGGGGGCTTTCTGATAATTTGGCTAAAGTAAAAGCTGGAGACACAGACGACTACTTAGAAACAGGAAAATAAATAAAAACACTCCCCTGTGGTTCCCGCTTGGCTGGAATATGCCCGTTCCCATCCCTGGAGCCACCACGGGCTCAGCGCATCCCCACGATCGAGGCGGCTCGTCGTCGCTCAGGGCCGGACCGTGCCCCCTCCCTGCACGCAGAATGCGGCCCTCGGCAGCGCCGGCCCTCGCTTTGCAGCCAGCGCCCCGGATTTTGCCTTCAGCAATCACTCCTAAAATGTACCTCTGGGGTTTGCGTTACGGTTTTTGTTTGACCTTTAAAGAAAAGCTCTAATCGACAACCGATTTCTGTCTCATTTTGTGACAGCTTGCTTTCCACTGTCAATCACAGATAAGTTGTTAAGGAGAAAATCAGGTGGGCAGCTTCCCTCCACGAGAACCTCGACAAAGAAAAGCCTATAATGACACCAGGAATTCCTCTCATCGCAATTTTCCTGCTGCTGAAAATGCCACAAAAGCTTTTCATAGAGATGAAACTTTTCTAAGGATCCGTAGACGCTGTCTCATCGGGAGGCGAGAGAAAACCCACAGCGAGCTGCTGCTTTGGCGTGGTGCTTCCCGACACGCCGTTAGCGATCCATTCTGGCCCACTCCCCCAAACCACAGCCAGGTGGGAGCGGCGGGACGGATGCAGCAACAGGAGATGGTTGAATGTGGAGGCTTCAGCCCAAGGGAAATGGTACAAAATGTGGGAAAAGAGGAAAGAGGTGGAGAACACAGAGCTTTGAGGAATTGCGTTGGGATGCTCTGAGAGGTGGGAGAGGGACAAAATCCCATTTTGATCCCAATTTTGTCTTGCAGAGCTGCAGCTTTTGCTCAGGCACCTGCCCAAGCATACTGGTGCATTACCTGCATGCAGACACCGCACTGTGACCATGGAGCCTTCGCTCGTCCCGTGAAAAAGACATCCCGCCCATGGGAAGGACGGGGAAACACCAATTGCCTCTCTGCCGGGGACTGGCTCAGCTCCAGACAGACGCTGAGACATGTTGCCCCTCTGCTTTCCTGTCCCTTCTTGCCCCAAAGTGAAGCTGTTCAACGTGCTTCGTGCCAAGGATGACACAAGCTTTTCTCCCCTAACTCCACTCCGAAACAGCTGCTCCGCACTCGCTCCGACAGCCGTGGTTCGCAATTAGTACCAACTCTGTGGTTGGCTCTGATTAGCTTCTTGTCACCTCCCAAGAGAAGCAGTGTGGGAGCCACGGGACCCCTCGCCCAGGCAGGGCAGTGGGCAGAGGCTGTTGGAGAAGCAGCCGACGGCGCCGGCACCGTCCTGCGAAGCTCCTGGCTGCTCTGAGGTTTCAGCGCTGCTTTTGGCAGGAATCGCCATTCAAAAGCAAGCATCGTCCCTCCGACATGTGAACGTGGCTCCCGTTTGCACCCATGGGAGCGGGTGAGACAGGCCTGAACGCCAGCGGCACGCAGCAACAGCTCCCACGTAACGCCCTGAGCCAAACTGGGAGGGCTGGGGGCTCCAGGCGGTCTGCGCGAGGCCAGGGTCGCTCCCGTCGCGTGCAGCGCTGCAGGATTTCCCCGCCGCAGCTGGTGTTTTTGGGCAGTAGCAGCTCCTTGTCCCTTCTCCACAAGCCTAGGCCGGCAATTCACTTGGAGTCACTCAACGAAGATTAACTGCCATGAAACAGCGTTGGGTTTGCTCTGATAAAGCCTTGGAAAGGCCAAAACAGGCACCTAATTAGCTGGAGATGACAGGTATTAAGCAGGTATTAGATCCTGATGAACGGGGGCTGGGGCCTGCCTCTGCGCGGGGCCACCCCGGTCCCCGCGTCCCTCTGGCACCCACTGCCACGGGACGATGCGGGAGGGCTGCCTCGGGCTCAGCCGCCGGCAGACTTGGTCACGTACGGTGTTGTACCGACAGCTGAAGTCATGGGGCCTGCTTCACCCAAAACTCAGGCAACCAACAGCAAAGGCGTTTGTCACTCTTCCCCCCTCCAAAACCGGGAAGCTTAAACAATGTGCATCATTTATGCACCTCGAGAAGCAGAGAAAAATCAGAATTGAAAACAGACCGGTGCCTCTGTCTGCATGTGTCTGCATGAAATATTCAGCACAAATTCCGAGTCCTGCTGCGTGTCAGGACTCGGGAGTGCTGCATCTCCTCACTCCGCAATCAGAAACCATGACAGCTCACCAAAAAAAAAAAAAAAAAAAAAAAAACAGCTGCTTGATGCAACAGATACCATTTCAGTCAACTGCTAGGATGAAGAGGTGTTCTGAAGCCTCTTCAATATTTAAGCTGAGAATGAGACACATCAGCCCCAGTCGCTAATGGCTTCTTGCCTTGCGCTGCCACAGTAACACCAGGAAATTGGAGGGCTTGCTGGGATCGCTGGAGATAGTCAGGAAGGGCGAGGAAAGAAGAGCTGTCTCTTGTAATCGTTAGGTGTCCAAGTCTGCTCTGCCTGCGGCTGCAGCCGGGCGTGAACGAGGAGGAAGATGTAGGCCGAGTCCTGAGAAACCCAGGCAGCAAAGGAGCCCCACCTGGGTGGACAGGATCCTGCTTTAGGAACTGCAGTGAAGTCTTGTCTCTCTGGATAACGGCGAGCAAGATCTCGTCTGTCAGACACAGAGATGACAAGGCAAATCCTCAAACCCTCCCTGGCTGCTTAAGAAAGCTTTGAGGCTTCCCCTCGGCGCCTCGCCGGGGATCTGCCGCTGGTACGAAGCCATCGCAGGTGGCTTTGCAAAATCTGGTGCTGAACGTGGGCCCCCTTCGAGGGTGGTAGCGATGGGTAAAGCATTGAGCATCTCCCAAAATTTTTCCATTATTGAGAGGATGATTGAGCTGCTAACTCACCCCAGGAAAAACTAAGCGAGTGCTCCCCTATTTCCAGTTCTCAGCAGCAGACAGACGCTAAGATGGACAGAAAAACCACCAACCCCCAGGGTTCCTGTTGAATTCCAATGAGCTGAACGGGGATCAAATGGCCAGCGGTGTAGCATCCACTGCTGACTGGTCACAAAACAGCTGGGAGCAGCGAGCAGGCGCAACGCGTCCTTGGCACAGGCACAGCACAAGCAGTCACCGTCAGGACGTGGTGCTGAGGAGCCCCTGCTACGGTCACGGTTCAATCTCTGCGTTCCAATCGGCAGCCGTCGAGCATCCCCTGCCTGCGAGCTGCCTCCCGCCCCACCAGTGCTCCCAGTCAAAGCTAAACCAGGGCCAGATCTCCTCCAGTACAGGGGAAGGGGGGTGGTTTGCCAAAGGCAGCAGAGATTGGGTTTGGGGTTGAAATTTGGGGCCATCTCCTTTGGATCCCCTCCTCATCTGCTCTGGATCCCCTCCCTGGGACTCTGAGCGTGGTTTTTATTGCTCTTGTCTCCTCTCAGCGTTTGGAGTCCTTCAGAGCAGACAAGAGCACTAAAAATAAAACCACCTGTCAGGTTTCCCAGTTATTACAAACAAAATGTCCTTTACGAAAATGTAACAAGTAAAACCTTCATATTGTGTCTGCTTATTCACATAAAATATTTAGAAAGCTCCTAATGTTTTTATGGCTGTAATTAATCTTGTGTCGTGTTGGGGGAGAACGGAACAAAAAAAAAAATTACTCTGGCATCAGGCAGGAGCTTGGGCTTCCCAAGGCGAAGCTGCGGCACGTCCACGCTCCCGAAGGTCGAGGGGACCCACGAGTGTGTTTTGTGGGCTCCCCTTCAACCGGGACGGCCGGATGGGGACGTTGCGGGGGCTGAACGCTGTGTCTGGGTCACGCTGCCTCTGCTTTGTGGATGCGTGTGCCGTTTCCAGCAGCTTCGTGCCTGCGTACGCATTGAGCGAGGGGTGACGCTGTGATTCGCACCAGCTCCGCTCCCTGGGGCTGCGCCTCCCCGCCCCGTGCTGTCGGCACAGCTCGGCTGGGACATGGGCTCCGTGTGGGGCTCCGGCTGGGGAAAGCTGACCCCACGATACACATGCTCTTTCAAATGTCTAAAATAACTGAGATTTTACGGAAAAACTCCCTGCACGTTCACCGCGATCGTCTGGAGGACTCCGGCTACCGCAGGAGTCTGAACACATAAATTGTCACTGATCAGAGACTTCTGGCCCAGCTTACCTTGCCAATGAGATATTTGATGGGAATATTCCCAGAAATACGATGCTTTAAAATCAGGTCCAGCCCTTGCTACCTACGGCTTCTCACCAAAGAGGAAACTTTGGCCAAGATGCAAAAGATAGCAGCTTCCTGCAGCTCCCCGCGCCACAGACGGGCAATACCTGGCCGTGGGGGGAAAACCAAGAGGGCTGCTGGCCGAGGCAGCGCTTGCCGTGGGACGACAGCTCAGCCTTGGCTGAAATGGACGCAGAGCTGACGTTTATGATAAAACAATTCAAATTACCAGGGAACTGTGGGAGACCCTGGCCCATCGCGCTGGGCGTACAGGAGTTTGCAATCAAAGCCCGAGATGAGAGACAGGTTGGCCTCAGTGGAGTAAAGCGTTTAACTGGGATAACAGAGAAGAATGTATTTGACATTTTACTCTTGATCCTTACACTTCTAAATGGCCCTTTGGAGGAGGAAGATAATGTGTGCAGCGCAGGGCTGCTTCGGGGGACCCGCTGGCCCGTGAAACGCCAATATCCTGGGGATGCAGAGTGCCACAGCTCGGAGATTTGGGTCACCCAGCAGAGACAACGAGCTGACGGAAGATATGGAGCTGAGCAGAGGTAGCTGGGCATCTCGGTTTTCCTCCTTGGGGGAACGGGGTGTTTACCCAGGCTGAGAATTAAGAACCAGCAAGATCCATCCCAAACCCTGTTCGGCTGGTGGGGCACCGTGGAAGGGGAGGTCCCATTAACGACACGTTGGCGAGGTGTCCTGCCCGGCACTGCTCTGTGGGTGTGTGCATACCACAAACCATGGGGATTTATTGCCTTGTTTGTTATTCAGAGCCATCTGGGCTTTAACCTTCCTCCTGCATGAAACAAGAAGGGTTCAGGTAGCGGCACGCACATCCCAGACGCGAAGCCGTTGTGCACACCCGGAGGCAGAGATGGACCACAAGAAAAACAGAGAGGCTAAAGCGAGAAGAGGTGATGCGTAACGTGGCCCAGCACGCGGCTGGGGTGGGACAGCAGGGAAGGGACAGGTTTCTCCGTGGGCTGCACAAAGCTCAGGAGTGGGGTTCAGCTGGGCCCCTAAATCCACTGGCTCCCTTCTGCAGCCGCATCCCCAACTCCCGCGTATTTCTGCAGAAGCTTTGTTTTTTCAGTTTAGTTGACTTTCAAAGTAGCAGAACTGCCAAAGCTGCCCATTTTGCCCGCAGATGCTCTGCGTTGGCTGCCTCTAAACCCCTTTAAATAGCCACAGCTAAATCACAGCTCTGTCAGGCGATGCTCTATTTAACAGAAGCTGCCCGTCTCGTGCAGCAGCCGCAGCCCAGGAATCTCCTCCCGAGTCCATTTTCTCAGTGAGTGGCAGCAATAAATAAAATCCAGCCAGTTGGTCCTTGAAACGCTGCTGCAGCCTCTCGCTTGATTACTTCTGCCCAGAATTTTGCCAACTGTGCTGCAGCCTCCTGCAGATGCTGCCTCCCTCCGCCTGCCTCCCTGGGCTGGATGGGGAAAAGGCAGCGATGGGATCACGCATGGAATGGGATCCACGTGCAGGTGCAGGGCAGCAGAGGGGCCCGGAGGAGGCGTTTCCAGAAGGACGTGCCCCTGGCAAAGCCTCTTGCCCTTGAGCCGTGCAGGAAAAGCAAGGTGCTGCCTGGGAAAGCTCCCTGGTTGTTTCTTGCAGGAGCAAGGAATGCTCCCCGTGTCTTGGCCGGGTTCCAGGGTAGTTAATTGCATTCCGCCTGCCCAACATTAATTAATTTGGTGTCGTGCAGAGACCGCTGCGCTGGGTGCATCCGGGGGAAAAAAAAAAACCAAACAAAAAAAAACCAACAAAACCCACCAACCTCCCACATCCAATAAAGGAGAGCGGGAGGGAGCTGGGCTGGCGGTTGGCTCTGAGGCTCGAGGCCTGGCCACGGGATCCCACTCCCAGCTTGGCAGTTGCCTCAATCCCAGCGGGAAGCATCTGGTCAGGGTTCAGCCATCCCTCTGCAATGCTGGACCCAGCTCACTTAGCTCTGACACCAATTTTCTTTCATCTATGAGTGAACGGATCCAAGTCACACACAGAGGTCACCTCCAGTTCGCTCCTTGCATCCGCTCCCAGGGTGGAGGATGCCAGCGTTGGCCAGGAAAAGTGCTTCAAAGACCAACTGATGGATGGACAGTTGGGTACTGACCGGCTGCTTTGGCAGTGCCAGACTGGGCTTGCGAGGAGGTCCATGGGATTTGGTGTGGTTGCAGGACGTGTATGGATCTGGGGACACCGTGGGCTCCGTGAGCACCAAAGGTGGTTGTGCTGTGTAAGGAAATCCTCTCAATCAACTTGTGCGGTCGTTGGGTGGGCATTGCTACGCTCCATCCTGCGCCGCCAAATAAAAGTCCATGCACATCAGGGCTGGATAGGGGTCTCTCGGGGATCTCTGGAGGCTCACAGGTCAAAGCTGCAGGTGGAAAACAAGCCCAAGGTTTGCTTTTTCTAGCAAGGTGCTCTCAAGGTGATCAAAGCTGCACCAGGGAAGTCCAGGATCATCCCTGCCCCTTGTGCAAAGATCCTTGCTGAAGAGATGCCTTCACCCCTGGCTGAGGGCTTCTCCAAGCAATGCCTGTGAAAGGAGCTGCCAGGAGAAGCTCATCCCACCCAGGCAGCAAAGCCAGGAGGGACGAGGCATCCGTAGGGAGCGGGCCCCGAGCACACACCTCCCTGCAAGATTGGGTTTGGACGGCAGAGCTGTGGTAGGAGAGCCCCTGCTCACACAAAGAACAGCTGCTGGTTATTTTCAAACCTACTGTTAACTCATTAAAGCAGCTGTCTGCCATCCCCCAAAGACAGACAAATTAGGATTCAACTCAACCAGGAGCACAACACGCAGATGTGCCAGCGTGAAACGCTAACAAGCCTGCTCCCACCACGCCGGGCCTGGGAGCTGCTGGACTGGGGGGCTCGGGGAAAGAGGTGAAGGGAGGCAAAGCAGCAGATTTGCTCTCGTTGTCAAGTTAAGAGTAGTCCAGCTGTTTTCCTAAACAAGCCAAAGTCCTGAGCTGTGTCTAGTTTGATTTTTTTTTTTTTTTTAATCCTTGCAACAATGATTTAAGTGATTTAAGAGCCAGAGAAGTGATGACGCGAAGAGCTGGGTGTCCTCTCCTCCTGGCCCTGAGAGGCAGTTCCCCAACCTGCAATCCTGTCCCTGCTCAGGACAATCAGAGAGGAGGGCAGACCCCGAACCACACACAGGGTGCACAACCCGACCCAGCACCCACGGCCAGGACGCGTGGAAATGCCAGAGGTTTCCACAGCAGACGTGCAGTGCATCGGACACGCCGCGTGTCCAACGTGCAGCGTGCACCCTGTCCCCGTCTGATGATGGGATGCTGGAGCACACAGGCAGAGCCTTCAGGGTCACCCAGCAACATTTCAGCATCTGAAGAGCCCTCGAGTCCCTTCGCAAACCTTGGCGTAAGCGCCCCGTTCCCTGCGAGGGCCTCAGCCTCCACGTCCCATCTGCAAACGAGGGGAGCAGCGCTGGGAAATTTGGCACAGCGAAACCTGCCTCGCTCAGATGCGCGGGCCAAACCATCGTTCCCTCAATAAGCAGAGGCAGCAGCACCGCCACAGCATCTTCCCGTCGCTGGAAGCGCATCTCGCTCAGGCTCAGTTAATAGTTAGAGGATCCGGGTGATTATTTCTGACCTCCTGCAAGTGACAGCAGACGGCTTTGGAGTGATTTGTAATCTAACAGAGACGTTAACCTTTTAAAGCATGGCCCGGGCTCCCGGGGCTCTGAGGGACACTCTGTTGTGCAGGGGAACAAAGAGCCCTGGTTATTGCTCAGGAGTGAATGGCAGCGATGAGCTTTACATAAAAGAGATCAATAAAAATGCACCAGCAGCCCACGCAGGGCATGGGGAAGAGGTGGAGGGGAAAGGGCCGGGAGGAGCCGCAGCGCTGACGGGTCACGGTACCGCGGCAGTTATCAAGGAGTGGATGAAAAGACACTGATTGGGCTTTTAATCTCTCTGCTCGACACACGGGTCCCCAGGGCCGAATACACGCTTTGCTTTGCTGCTGGCAGGGCTGCCTGCCCCAGAGCTGGTCCTGTTCCCACTGGGCTCCTCCCGTCCCTTCCCTGTGACATGGCTGGGGGACCGAGCGCTCCCGTAAGAGCTGCAGCAGCACCCGGACCACTGCAGCATCCCATTCAGATCTCCTCTTAGCATGAGGGATCAGAACTGCACTGCTTACACATGCAATGAGTTGGGCGGGTCTCGGTTTTGCTCCTGTGCATGCTGGACACAGGACAAAACCAGCAGTGATGGGCTTACAAAAAGCAGTGGAAGAACAGAGCGGGGAAAAAAGCCTGAATTTCTGCAAGGATCCTCCCAACACAGAGGGATTGATGCTCTCCGTATCGATGACACAGCCCCGTGAGCGGGGAGCCTCGGGGAAAGGCTGCTCTATTTCTGGCTGAGACTTTCCCGTCAGGGAAGCGTGTAGCACCAAACGCGACACAGCCAGCCTGGAAAGCAGATGGTCCGTGGAGGTGAGTCCCACTGCGGCGGTACAGCAAGTCTGACACTCTGGGGAGAAACCCCACAGAAGGCGAGGTCCCCAAACTCTTCCCAGACAAAGCTTACGGTTGGGGGGTGGGGGGGACAGGATAACCTCCTCCAGAAAGTCCTAGCAAAGGCACGGAGCAACCAGGATACCAGGATTAGGATGGTGCACCAGCCCCTGAAGCAGCAGTGAGCGGTGGGTGCCTTTGCCCATACCAAATAACGTGTTTTTACTGGAGGCTTCCAGGGAGCATTAACAGTCTGTTGCTGTCGCCAGTCCTCCTGCCAGCCCTGATCTCTCTTTCACTACACAGAGCGTTGAAAAAACACCTTGAAGAGGCTCGGAGCCAACCTCACCTGCCTCGGTACACATGGGAGAGGAGAATCTGGCCCCTTCCGCAGGCAGCCAAGCTCCGAGTCCCACCTGCTATCGGAGAGCAGATCTGGAGCAGGCGAATCAACGCACGAGGCGCAGCAGCTTGCCTGCACTGGTTTCGCCGAGTGGGGTTATTATCTAAATCAGATTAGAGATGCGAAAAAGGCGGAGCGGCAGGTACAGCAAATGACGGAGGCCACCAGACCAGAGCAGGAACGAGACAACAGCGGGGGCTCGAATGCAGGGAGGAATGTTTCTTCAAATCTCTTTGTAAAGCATCCTCCTCTAGCCAGGACCAGGTGAGAAAGCAGGGATGGAGTTAAGGCTGCCCTGATTTCTGCGTGGACAGTACGGCAGCAGACCTGGCGCGGGCGGAGGATGGAGCTCAGCTCTCCAAGGTGTTTGCTCCAAAGGTTTTCTGCTGGCAGCACAAACCCCAGCAGCAGCAAACTCAGGGTTGTTTTATTATGGGCTTTGCTGAGCCAAAAGTGGCATTTTGTTTTCCAACGAGGGCACAGAAAATGACACCGTGGGAAAGAGCCTCCTCCGAAATTTGACCCGAGAACAGCACAAGTGTGGCATCTGCCTCTGGCACTCCACCGTCAGAGCAGCTCAGGGGAGCCAAGCTGGTTCCCAGAACCTCTCACCACTGCAGTGTTTGTTTCCTTCTGCAGCAGACCAAACCAAGACCTTTTAAAAGCATGTGTGACACAGGATCGTGGCAAAACACCCAGTTTGAGCTCAGCCCCTCAGGCTTTTCACTGGGGGCCCTGTTTCCCATCTCATGCCTCCTGGTCAGAGCATTAAAAAAGGACCACCAAAACACAAAAGCCTTGGCTTTGTAAACACCGTCAACACCACGACGTTTTCACAAAACAGACACTTTGCTTTCAGCAAAAACCCCCACATTTTACAAAGTTTCTCCATGGGTGGAAAGATCCCAACCAGCTGCAGAACAGCGGAACAATCTGTGACAGCCTTACAGGGCGAACATCACGTTCTTTCCCCTTCGTAGAGCACAGAAGCAAGGATCCTCATTTTCTTCCATTAATTCCCTATCAGCGCAACCCTTAAGTAAATCAGGCTGCAGAACCCCTGATTAACGAGCAGATCGCGCCCTCCTCACTGCCGCTCCAGGCCACGCACACTGGTAACACCACCAAAATCAGCACAGCCCTGCGAGGGAACCTGATTTCTGTACAAGCCATTACAACCCTTTTGAGGAACATTAATTTTATTCAGATACCTCAGAAACACTGGAGGTAACGGCTGAGATCTCGGTTCCTGCCTGACTCTCAGGGCAGGAAAAGACTCAGTTAACCTCAGGTACCCAGCCAGACCGTATGTTGCCGGGGCTCCTATTCCTCATTTTGTATACTGAAAAATACTCAGCATAATTCAAAATAAGCAATATATTTTAAAACATGGCATGCCAGGGCTCCTTTACTGACAGACACACGGTGTACTTTGATTTGCTTTCCCTTACAAGCTCTCTCAACTATTATTTTCCCCCCTCCCAGTAGTACCATTCTAATTTTCAATCTCCAGCAAAGCAATGGCTCACCTCTGGTCAGGAGCCATCTCAGGAGGGTTTCTTCAGCTTCCCAGCAAACACCCGCTCACCCAGTGCCTGCAAACCTCCCCCCGTCCCGGGGAAGCTCTAGCCATGGAGCAGATGTTGTTAATCAGCATCAGCAGCTCAGGGGCACCCTAACAAAGCAGCTTTGCTTCATGGGAGATGTTTCCCCTCCCTCTCTCACCTGGTGTGTAGGAGGGTCTCCCGGGGCATGAACTTGCAGAAGGAGGGAGGAAAATAAAATAATTGTGGGTATTTCCCTCCAGATGCGGAGGCTGGTTTGTGGCAATGGCCAAGGGTAAGCATGACTGCCTCGGGATGGAGCCGCGTGCTTGTTACTGAGCTCCTCAGCGTCCTGACCACCATCCAAGACAGGCCATTGTCGTCCCTTTGATGCCCTCTCTCTTCAAGGGAATGACATCAGCCTTTTGGGTCTTTTCTGAGTCTTTTTTTCCCTTTCCTTTTTGCTCTTCACCCTGAAAATTTTAAGAGAAGCTGCCATTTCCAAATGGTCGCATGGTGGGCCTCCCCGTGGTGGCACGCATCATGCTGAGATGTGATGTGACTGGAGCCGTAAAGCGCTTTTTTTGTAGCTGTCACTGTGGATAAGAGCACAAAGAAGATGGATTTATGTATATTTTCTGTCCTCTTTCACCCCACTACCCCCTCCAAGCTCCAACTGCTCAAACCAGAGCTTTGATTTAATTACACCCTGCCGAGCAAGGAGTCTGGTTTAGAAATCGAGCACGAAGGGACGTGTTTTGGGGCTTTGCCAGCACTAAGAGAGGAAAGGGGATAACCCGACTTCACAGGAGGAAGAGAGGGCGAAGCGGCAGCCGTCAGTGCTCTTTTGGGCACATCACAGAGGTGGAGAGCTGTTGATGCCCACGAGGTTTTTGGAGAATCACCCTAATAACTGGTGTTTGGCTTCTGGTTGAATATTCAAGGTCCTCTGTGTCCTCCCTGTTACTGGGAGGTGCTTTGCTTTCCCCTGCTTGGACAGCCCTGTCCCTGGGGCCCAGCCTGGGCTTCAGCATCTCCCACAGACATGGTGGTCCTGAGTGGGGACATCACACCAGGGCAAGTGCAGCCTCCAGCTGCACCCACATAGGGTGGGTTGTGAATGACCGTGACCAACCTTCAGGGTTTGCTCCAGCCCCATCCCTTGATGAATACTGTATAAACATTAAGAAACATACATGCACAGAATAAGCATAAATAAATAAAATATAGAAACATATATAATATACTCAGGGAACAAATACTGCACCAGCTACAACGTCCCATCTGGAGCTTAGGTCACTCAACTCTTCACCATCACAGTGGGATGAGGCCTTTGCTGCACTTCCATCAGCTGTACGACACATTGCTCCCGTCAGCGGGCACAGGTGGAGCTCGGAGTATGTGGCTGAGCCCTTTGATGCCTTCCAGAAAAGGGTGGAAACCTCACAGCCACTGTGAAACCAAGATGGGGAAACTGAGGCACACGATTACCTTCTCCCCAGACCCCAGAAGGATTAATTGCCAAAGCTGAGCTTTCAGCCTCAAAATGCCATTGGCTTCCTGTGTGCGCATGGTGGTGCTGCTCCTTCTCTTGTCTCCTTCTCCACAGGAATCTGCCCGTCAAGATTATGCTTCCTGGTGTAACGCTGCTGGGGAAGATCCTGCCTGCACAGCAGGTGGGAATCATCTGACAAATCATTTCCAGACCAGAGCAAGCTGCTCCCCAGCAGGGATGTCAACAGGGAGAGGTTAATCCTCCCAGGCCCAGCGCTGTATGATCTGGTGACACCAAGTTGCATGGGCCACATCCGATGCGTGTCCATCCGTACCAAGCATTGGCACAGCACCTGGCAGGCTGTGAGCTGGCGAAAGACCCCGTGCTGCCCTCCTTGCTCTCTGGTTAACCCTGAGGGACTCCTTGCAAGGCATCTTGCCGCTTTGTGCTTCCATTTCCCCGTCTGCAGTACAGCTTGCCGCTGTAGAGCAGAGAGAGATGTAAAAATACAGAGTCCATTAAATATTTGTATTGATTTGTCTGCTGCTGACATCTAGTTACCTCTGATTAAATCCAACCAAGATCCTATCCGGACCAATTCAGGCTTCCAGAGGAAGCAAGGTCTGGTTGAAGGTGATCTTTGAAATAGCTCACAAGCAAAGGATCCAAGGAGGTCCAACCCAATCCGATCTGCCAAGCTATCTCCTGCTTGCAGAGGTTTAATAGGGTTCAAAGCCAGAAGAGCCTGCTATGATCTTCTAAAGCTGCGTTTCTGCACTTAGGGCTGGAGGAAAGGTGGCTGGGAGTCCTCCAGGCTGGAAGGGTTGTGAGAGAGCAAGCAGAGATGAAAGAAAAAGACGGCGGGGATGGCGATTTGTGGGATTTAGAAATGGTAAGGGGATGGGGAGATCTGGCCAAGCCCCAACCTCTGCATTGTCTCTTCCACACATCACTCCATTTTCCCCCAACAGCTGGACCAGTTGTCAGCACAAGCTGGGACCAAACACTGCGGTGGCTGGACCGCAGGCAGTGCCGTAGCTGTACGGTGGCATCTCCAAACCAGCCCCACCAGCCCACACGTGCACTCCAGCCTCCGCGTGAGCAGCAAGGCAACCTCCCACCTCTTTTCTCCTATAAAGAGGGCTGACATTTCCTTCCACCCAAATTTTACTTCTTTTTTTCCCCTCCTTGTCTCCTGCAAAGGATGAGCCCGAAGACACCACCCCATGTCCCACGCCGAGCCCGGAGCCTGCGGTGCGCTCGGTGCCATTCGCAGGTTTGGCTGACGTCTGCTGTGACGAAACCAAACAAAAATGAGCTTGGGAGGATTTTAATTTTCCTAGCTTTAGACAAAAAGGATTCATTGAAAGCCTTTACAAGATTTAGCCCACTTCACAGCTCCTTCCAGAGCTCGGTGTTGTGCTCTTCAAATAGGAGACACGTTTAAAGCTCCTACCATCATTTATTAAATTAGCCTCAGACTTGCAAATGCAGCTCCCTCTTATTGAATCTTGTAATATTTATTTGCCAAGTTGTGATATTTGAAACCGCGCACGTTACACGTATGGGGGAAGGAGGGAGGCGATGGGGAAGGCGTGAGGGGACGGGGGAAGGAAACGCTTCTACTGTAAATTGTGTAAATACATTTGTACATCCCAAGAGGGGTAGGGGAAAGGTATTGTAATTAAAATGACTGCCAGGGTATTTTAAACAAGGGAGAATAAATAGACTTTTCTCTGCGCAGCACAGGCTCCTTTAACGTGGAAACTTCGTGACAGAAGATGATTAAAAATATCTTATGGCGTGTCTGAAATCTGCAAGCTTTGATGAGAAAAATGTTCTTGGGAATGAAAGGAGATCAAGTGAAGGAGGAACAGTCTCCTACACAGTGTTTTATAGGCCCAATTCATGACTGCAGATGTCGCAGAAAATAATAATAAAAAAGACTTTTTTTTTCTTTCTTTCTTTTTTTTTTTTTTTGCCACTTAAGAACAGGAGAAAAATACCCATAGGAGCTCCTGTAGCGAGAAGATCCCTTTACTCCAGTTCTCGGAGCAGTGCCGTTTAATAGCAGCAAGAAGATGCTCCAGGAAACCATGGCGATGGCTGAGGAGTTGCCGGGCTCTCGCCTAGAGGTGTCACTCCTGAGTTGGAGGGGTACAGAGCCCTGGTACCCCACCGCCCGCATCCTGCTCCGGGCTGCCTTGGTGGGGCCCAGTGCCCCGGGACAGACCAGTGCTGGGGTGGCAGCTGGAGCTGTGTCCTGGCTGCTAAAATAAAGTGTGTTTCTCTCGCCAGGTCCAGCCCTGAGAGCTGTTTTGCCCTCACCGCAGCCCCGAGCTGCTCCCAGCAGAAGCTGCAGCAGCTCTCTTTCAGAGCTCACTGGAGAAGGACCCATCTCTGGAAGCCAAGGGGCTGGCAGCTTTTCCCCTCACCCAGCCAGCTTCTCATCTGAGTGACTGGGCTTTAGCAAAGCTGTGGGGTCTAAACCTGGCCCACATCACTCGTCTCTCCCCAAAATCCCCCCCAAAGCCCTTGGGTGGGCAGGGGGATGCTGCCCTCAGCCCCGTGCTCCCCCTTGCTGGAGGGCAAGGTGGCGGCCAGGCCCTTGGGGTCACCAAAGAGGGGACTCGCTGCCTTCTCCATCAGGAGCTGAGCGGCGTCAGCTGCAACCCCGCTGCACCCCGAGCTCTGCTCCAGCTTGCTGCCAGCACCCCATCTCTCCTCCCGTCTGTCTGAGAGCGGGAGCCCCCACGCAGACGCGGGGTGATGAGGAGCACGGGCATCTGCATCCCCACCCCAAACACCAGATGATGGAATTGGGGCCCGTGGTGGGGACGTTTGGGGTTTGCTGTGGTTTGATGTTTGGACGGGGGATTTTTCAAAGCATGCTGGGCAAAGGACTCGCTGGGAGGATAAAACTGCTCCTACAAGGGCAACTGGGCTTTGAGGGGTTACAGCGATGACCAGGGAGAGGCAGCAGCATCCTGCTCAGCAAGGGAGACAGCTGGGATGGAGACATCTGGACTTCAGGGATCACTCCAGGAGCCAGAGCCGTGCTGTGAGCTGGGCACCGCTGCCCACGTCCCACTCCATCGGCCACCGCTCGTTCGAACCGGCTGGAAACGCTCCCAACACACTTTCCTTCTTTTTGTTTCACTTTGGCGAAATTTCCTACAAAACAACTTTCCCTTAAGAAGTAGATCAATTTAAAAAAAAAAAACAAAACAAAAATTCTCTTGGTCAGAAATCCCACAACACAGATACTCGTCCTGGGCTGGCAAAACCATCACAGCTTCGGTGCTGGATAAAATTCCCTGCAATTTCAGCCCGGCCCCAAGGCGAGCCGGGATAACATCTCATCAATAGGTTTTCTGAAGACCTTAAAACTGGGAGTGCCTGCTTTGCAAAGTGAGCTATTTCATATCATTTTGATCAGTTTTCTTTTTCCTTTTTTAATGATTCTAATTTTTTCCACCGCTCAGAGCCCCGGACCCGGTAACCACGGAAACTCAGCTTCAGAGGCAGAGGGATTTGAAAAACACAGGAACACCGCTACCAAATACAGAATGTAATCATCTCCCCTGACTGTGACATTAAAAGAGCCATGTGATGATGCATAGCAGAGAGAGAGGGGTTTATTAGCGTTCGCTTCATAAAACACCCTCCTTCGTATCAGGGCGTGCTTAGATTTGGGCCCCGCGATGCCGAGTGCTACACAAGTTACAGCCCCGATCCGAGTGGGGGGGCGATGAGTCCGGTGAGACCCGGCGGACGTGGAGGGAGGACGGGGAGGTTGTATCAAGAAGCATCCCTGCAAATCCCTGACAGCCTCTCGTCCTGCCCAAGACAGGAGAGCAAGGTGGGAAAAAGGAAAAATCACTGGGAAAAAAAATGTACCAGAGAAGTTTCCTCTTGTGCAAACACTAAATAAACAGCCCGTGCCTCAGTTTCCCCAGTTGCATTAATGATCTAAAAAGCAGCAACGAGCAGCTCTCCCGTGCTGGGAGGTGCAAGGCTCTTCCAGAGCTGCACCCACAAGCGAGCCCATTCCTGTTGGCTGCTGGCAGCTGGGGAATTAAAGCGGGGAGCATCTGGCCTTCCCGGCTGCTGGCACCGTTGCCCATTGCTCCTCAGCCTCAAAAACCTCAGGATAAGCCTCTCTCCTTGCCAATGTGGCTGTTAACCCGTGTTTTCCTCTGGCAAATTAACCTGCCCCCCATGTCTCCATCATTCTCGTGTCCCCATCATCTGCTGAGCGATCAGAGACGCTGCCTGGGCTGGGCTATCGCCAGACTCACTCCAGCGCATGGCGTTCGCAAACTACTGCAAATAGAGAGGTTCTGTCAAAGCCTCCGCCCCCACGGAAATCGAATCCTGCCTCCCAATTTAATTACGGCGAGAGGGCAATCTGACTCTCGAGGAAAAGCCCCACGGCTCGTTTCGGTACCTTCCCCCCGCACGCACACGCTGCCCTTCAGCCCGGCTCTCGGTCTGGCAGGGGGCAAAGCAGGAGAGACCCGGGGTGGGAAGAGGAGGCAGGAGAGGAAAGCGGGAGCGAGGGAAGGAGCTCGAGGCTGCGCGGCTGGAGGGATCGGGGGGCTGGCAGGCCCCCAGGTGCTGTCCCGCCGGCCCCCTGCGCCTGGCACATGCCGGAGCATCGCTCTGACGAAGCCAACCTTGGCACAGGCGCCGGCCAAGTTTTCTCGCAGGCCAGTGGATCCTGTTCCTTATCCAATTCCTCCACATGCTCCTCCTGGCCCCGGCTCAGCTCTGCTAACAGCCCCAGAGCTGGAAAGGAGAAGAGAAAGCAGAGATAAAGAGGCAGAGAGCAGCAGGGAGGGAAGGTTAAGGGAACGCTCTCCGGCAGGACAGAGCCCGGGAGAGGTGACCGTGGTGGGCGGCTGTGGCAGGACTGGGCAGGAGGGAGGAAGAAGGTGACTTCATCTCATACCAGAGAGCTGAGAGCAGCAGAGGATAAAAGCCTGGGAATCCCTCGGCTCCACTGAGGAGAGCTCTCAGCTGCCAAGAGCGGAGAGGGAGATGGGAAGCCGGGGTTTGAATTGCAAGCTCAGCCTCCTGCCCTTGGTCTTTCCCACGCCAGCGAAAAAAAAATGACAAGAGCGGCACAAGTGACAGGCGGGCCGCCTGGGAAGGGAGCCGGCTGCCGACTGCCATGCCTGCCCCGCTGCCTCCCTCCTCGCCTGCTGCGGGGCTCTGGGGACGAGGATGGAGGGAACACCTGCGGCTGCCCAACCGCATCATCCATCACACACGGAGACAGCGCTGGGCCCACCTCGGAGCGCCTGGAGCAGGCTGCAGAGCCTCCTGTGCCTTCGCTCTCCCCTCCAGCCTTCCCCGGCCATGGGTCCCAGTGCAATCCGGGGCAATCCCCTTCTTCTCGGGGGTCAGCCCTGCAGAATCACCCCAGCCTGGCCACTCATCCCCTCGCTCTTCCATGGACGTGAACAAAGCAGCTAACGGGTGGTACGCGCCCCACTCGCCCAGCGCGGGAGAGGACGCTGTCACCCAGCACGGCCGGTGGCCCTTTGCGCTGCGGGCGACGCACGGGGAGCCTGGCTCCAGCCTTCTCCATCTGTCCCGAAATCGCAGCTCACCGGCTGCACGACCCCTCTCCCCACCCCGAAGCTACCGAGTTACTCACGGGAGGGTTTTACCACACCGACATTAAACTCTTAAATTCAACTTTGCTTTTTTTTTTTCGCCCTCCGTCTCTCCTTTTTTTTTTAGCTGATACTCCAAACCCAAGGCCCAACCTCCAACTACCATTCAAAAAAAAAACCAACCCAAACTTAATCAAAGTAATTACCACCTCCACTTCAAACATTACATTATCAAGCTAACCAGCTACCCATTGACGACAATTAATCTGCACACAGGCACCAAAAGAAACTGTCAGCAATTAGAAGTGGAAGCACACCTTTGTAGTTAATTGAGAATATTGCACCTCTGTTACATGTTTAATTAGTTGATGGAGTGTGTCCCTTCTCAGGCATTTTTCTTTTTAAATTATACCTGAAATTATTTTTTTTCCTACAATTTATTTTTCTGTGCAAAAAAAAATAAAGGAAATAAAAAAAGTGTGAGTAATCCAAAACCTGATTGTGGCTTTTCCTTAGGTCGCAGCTTATAGTGTGCACACAGGAGTTTATAGACCTCCAAGAGATAAGGAGGAAAAGTTCTTTCTTTTCTTTTAGAGCTTCTCTTTTGTTGTTTTTCTTCATTAGTAATCAGATTTTAAGACCTTGCATTTTCGCACTTCTCCCATAAATCTCATTCTCTTCCCATTTCCCTTGGGATTATCAGATGATTGAAGGGGAGGGCCCAGGAGCCGAGCGGAGCCGGGCGCACGCTGCGATACATTCATTTTAACACTTATTTGACAAAGGTTCTAAATTTTATCTTTGCATAATGATGCTGCTTTGCATATCTATAGCCGCTTTCATCCAATGATCTCAGTACCTTCTGCCGCCTGTTAATTAATTCTCAAAACACCCTGAAGTCAATATGAATGCTTTATTGGGGTAGTTTTTATCTAATTTGTACGAGAGAAGGGTAAACTGAGGCAGGGGGAGATCGATGAGGCGTTTATAGGCGTGGGACAGCCCGACAAAGCCGCGTTACAGGAGCCTTGTCTCTGCAGACCCTGTAGATGTAGACACACCACAGTCGTCAAAAACTGCACACCCCTGCTTACCAAATAACCAAGATTCTGCCTCGGCATGGTTAAATGAGCTGTACGCAACCTATGAAGCCTTGCTCAGCGCCTCTGGTACCCCCAGCTCCTCCAGACCCTGTTCCCCCATGGTTTTGTATCTCGGCATGAAGCACGGCCGGGTCTCAAGTGCTCGGACAACCCAGATACAAAGCGTTTCTTTGCTTGGGGGGGTCTTTGCTTTTGTCATCCTTGGCATCACTTCCCAAACACTCTAAAATGAAAACATTTCTATACCCAGAAGGGCCTATTTTTCATCACCTCAGAGCAGCGCGGACCAAGAATAACTTTGCTGAAAGCTAACAAGTACACAGGCTGGCTCAAGGCGAGAATCAGCCTGGCAATGTATGCCTGCTTGCCACGAGCGGCAAAACATCACAGGGGCTGTCTCTAACCCCGGCCGCAACGAGCATCACTGCCGCGCCACTGAAATCGCAGCACGGGTGGCACACGTGGTCCTGTTGGCCAACTCCAGCTAGCCTGGCTCCAGCTCCAAAAGAAAACACTCTGGCAAAATCCCATCACTTCAAGCAGAAAGATCCAGCCTGGAGGAATTCAACGTGCCTGGAGGACTGCTGGAACAAACCTGCAGAGAACTGAGCTGGCAAAGCCAAGAACGCCAAGGCAGCTGCCGTCCTTACCGCTGCCCTTCAGAAAAATCTTCCCTGTGTTATCAAACGTCATCAGCTTGTTTGGAGCATTGCTGCAAGCAGCAGCCACCCTGGCTGCAGATCAGCTGCTTCATTTTGTTATTTGCTGGAGCAAAACCATCCAAGTTACCACTCAGGTTTGGAGACGGGAGGAAACATCTCCAGCAGCTGAGTTGGTGAAAAAAAAATAAAAATTAAAATTGACTTTGCAAGTTGCTTGAGGACAATTGCACGCTTTAAAGGGCAAGAACTTGTGTAGATCTGTATTGCTTGGGCAGGAGGCATTCTAGCAGCTCAGCAGGACCTGTGGGGCTTTACCTGTGTTTGCCTCTTCTCCCAGCTCCAGGCAGTAGGTACAGCTCATCAAACACCCCATCTTCTGGGGACGCAAGCAAATGAGACAGATCACAGAGACTGCCGGTACCATTAGGTCACTGCAATTCCAAGCCAGCAGCAGCACAAGCTACTCAGCGTAGCGGTGATATCATTTAGTGCTGTCGGCCGAAATTTAAACTGCATTGAAGTCAAAGGGAACGTATCCACCGGGCTTTGGATCAGCCTGCGAAGCACATGGAGCGCGTGGGCGCTTTCTCTTTTTGCCAGGGACAATGGAAGCAAAATTCAACCTCCTCCTTCCTTCGGCTGAAAGCAAGCATCAACAGAAGACTGAAATTTTGGCCTGAAGAGGAGCCAAGTGCTGCTGAAAGCTGGCCGGTGGTCCTTGCACTCAGGATAATGAGAATTACCGAAGTGCCTTTGAAAAGCGCCTTGAGATTGTGCCATCTTGTGTCCTGCTAGAACACAGGGATGCAGGAGCAGCCAGACTTGGAACACAGCGAGTCTCCCACGCTGACCACGGTGTTGCGGTCTCACCTTCCCCACTGGCTGAGCACCTTGGGCCGTTACAACGCAGCACCGGGCTTTTTCCCTTGCCCTGAGCCTCTGTGGCAGACGCAGGCAGCCAGGCTGCTCCGGGAGCTCTGCTGGGTACCCGGGGCTAGGGACTAGGAGAGATGCAGCCGGGGGAGGGAGGGAGATGTGGGACCGCATCTCGTGAAAAGCGTCCTCAAAAGGATCCCCCCATCGGTACTGCATCCCCAGCTGGGCCCTGACACACCATTCCCGATGGATTAATCGTGTAGACCTCCCTTTCCTCCCAACACGTGTCTCTTGTATGAAACACAGTGGATATCTGAGACCTCTCTTGGCCAGCCTGTCTCTGATAGCCCGTGGTACCAGCTGTTGCAGGCAAAGATGCAGAACTCCATCTATCAGATCAAAAGCCTTTTTGAAAGTTATAGCCTAATCTGCTCAAAGGAAAGTTTTCATCTTGTCCTCCCCTTTAGAGTTTAGCCTGTGCCCTAAAGCAGGGGGGCTTAATCTCAACTCCAACGCTCATAGATGCTTTTAAATCCTTGCTTTGTAGCTCTGGCCACTCCAGTAACTTCCCATGATAAAGGGAAATCTCTTTGCTGGAGAACTGTGCGAAACAGCTTGCCTGAAAGGCAGCCACGTGTTCGCATGCTTGACCTGCTTTTCTCACAACCTGAAAAGACCCGCGCTCGTAGCAAACCCAGTACGTGGTGATGGTCCCCACAGCGGCATGCCAGAGACGCGCCGGCAGCTGCTGCGGCACAGTTCGGCTGCGGAGAGGTGATGGGGGCAGAGCCCGCTGTACCGAGGGGGTGCAGGGTGTGGAGAAAAGCAGCTTTTCATATCCTGCTACCAGTTTTGTTTTTCTCACAGGCTGGATCCTCCTCCCAACCCACCCACGGCAGGCGGCTCGACCTTGCCGTGTGCTGCTTTCAGGCAAACAGTTGGGGAACGTGCGCAGCTGGGCAGGTTTTATGTACCAGCACATTTGAGGGGCTGCCAGGCCCTGCCTGCATCCTTGTTTCTTCCCTCTTCAAAGGAGAGGTTTTCCGTGGCACAGAAGCGAGAGCAAGGAGACCAGATGCTCAGGGACATCCCGCAAGGCTCCGGGGCCAGGTTTCCCTCGTTGCTTCAGGCACCTGTCCTATAGGGTGGGCATTTTAGGATGCGGGGTGCTGAACACTTTTGAAACCCAGAGAAGTGTGTGGCCCGTGCGGCCTGAGGAAATGAAGATGAGGACCAAAGCAGATCCCCCCGCTCCACGCTCATCAGTGAATGCTGATGTGAGGCAAGATGCAGGAGGTGAGGCTGGTAAAAGGTGTTGCCTGGATGTAAATACACGCAGGCTGGGAACACAAAGGCATCCCTGCCTCAGAGCACGGCTCAAGGGCTCTGGACCAGAATCCTCACAGGAATAAAATGAGAGAAAAAAAAAAATCTTAAGTAGTGTGGCGAGCATGGTTTCTGGAAGAGGATTATGAGGCCAGAAGCTCATGACCACAGGGGCTGTGTTCGATGACTCAGTCTCTTCTGTCCTGCATCATCAAACAGCAGCATCTGTTTGTGTCCTGCAGCCTGAGTAAAGAATTCCCTTTCTCATACATTCGCACAGCCATGTCCTGCCTTACACGCCAGCGCTGGTACAGCCACAGGGCAGAGAATTAATTCTCTCTTAAGCTGCTGTGACATTCTCATTATAGCAACCCACTGTCAGCTTCGCTGGGTTGTGCGGCGCTCGCCTTCCCTGCTGCGGATGGAGTTGGGCGACTCCTTGTCCCCTCACAGCTTGCTGAAAGGTGCCCGTGATGATTCTCAACCACCTCCTGCCTCTCGCAATTTGGTCACGTGCAGAGAATTGGCAAGAGAGAGAGCGGAGAGCCACGACACTGCTTATGGGGTTCTACCAAGCGGGTAGAGAAAAAGAGAGCACCCAAAGCCCGGTGGGTTTGTTACTCTGGATGCATCCAGAATTGCTTTCCTGCGTGGTGGTGTTTGTCATGTGGACATACCTTCACCACAACGGCATGTGCTGTGGTCTGCCGAGCCCAGGAGCTTCTCTGCACTCTTAAATACCAGTGCTAGGGCCTCTTCCACCACGCTGTGGGGACTAGAGCTCCGAGGAAAGGCCCGTTACATTTGCAGAGCTCTGTGGCAGGAAAACTCCGGCTTGGCCCCATCTGGAAGGAATTATCAGAAGAGCTGTTTGTCAGCTGCCTCCACACAGAGGAAGGGCTGCGATTTTACACCACAGGCCTCCCCCAGAATGAAAACCAGACAGGCAAGGAGATTTATTACACACAAACCTCTCAGGGTTACAAATGCCCCATGGAAGGAGACCTGCCTGAGAGTGTTTTTTAACTGGCATGCAAGAACAGAGCAGCCTTGCCAAAATTACCTTGGAGCATGGAAAATGGAGCAGATCCCTGGCTGGATTAAAGAATGGCATCAGCAAATGCCTAGTTTGAGAGAGGAGGGGGAAAGAATAGACGAGGGCTCTGACTTGAGGACCACCCAGGAGATGAAAAACCCTTCTTTGAACTGCTGCTGAGCCTTGCAGCTTCGGCTGGTGGCTACATCAAATTCAGAGACCACGATGATCCCGGAGACCGATCTGGTTGCAATGACTTCAGTGGGATTTGGGATCCCAGGGAGCGGGATCTGGTCTCATTCCTCTGTTCACCAAGGAGCAGTTTGCACGTGAGAAACTATCCCTAGAGATGACTGTATGGTATTTTCATGGATTTTTGTATGTCTTGTTTACCTGTTCCCAAATTGCAGGAGTCATTTTTATCTCTTTGTTGCTAAGTTTTCCACAGAAGCTTTGCTAAAAATCAAAATTGTGTTTGAAATAGATATCGAGCATGTTTTGTTTCCTGACAACCACACATAGAGATTCAATTTGTATATGCTTCTCGGTGAATGTGTCACACTGTGATTGCTCACACATTAACTGACACAGCAGAGCTGGGTGGGAAGCGTTTTTTTCTCTTCCACGAGAATTTCAGAGACTGATAAAAAACACCAATGGGTTTGAAAGAGACCTTGATGCTTTGTAATGTGTAAGACAAAAGGGTTTACAATTTAATTAGCCAAAGTGTTAGGCCAAAAAGGATGCTTTAGATTTTGAAGCAAGGATTTCAAATTGGGAAAACAAAAAAAGAACTTTGGGAAAATGAAAGGGCAGCTTTGTCTCGTGAATAGTCTCAGCTGAAGCAAATTGGACGTTTTCCGCTGAAGCCCGGATCAGAAGCTGCAGACCCGATCCTGCTGCTCTTACAGACAGCATCCCCCCTACAAAAGCTCTTCTCTCGGCAGTGTTGGCTCACGCGTTTCCTCTAAAAACAAAGATGATGGCTAACTTCCACACACGGCGTACAGACAGCGCAAACTTGCGCTGTTATTACTGTACATGCAGGGACATAGCTCTCCCCTTGATCTTCATTAAAGAGAGAAGGGAAATTCCAACATTTCAGAGGCTTTGTTGTCATCTTGAATACTACAGCAGCAACTAGAGAGAGCATCTAGCAAGACAAGACAGAGGATGGGTTTTGGAGATGGGGCACAGCAGCTCAGACATGCGTCGAGTCTGTGAAGCTGAGCTGGAGAATTCCCAGCAGTCAGCTTTTCATCTGCCCATCAGCATTCCTGCAGCGGGGAATCGCAGAGTCAGAAAAACCAACGGAAAAGGAAAAGAAAAAAAAATATCAAAACCCACACTCATTTTCGTGGTATTGTCATGGCTTCACCCCAGCTGGCAACTAAGCCCCACGCAGCCTCTCGCTCACTCCCCCGCGGTGGGATTTTGGGGAGAGAAGCAGAAGAGCGGAAGTGAGGAAACTCGTGGGTTGAGATAAAGACAGTTTAAGAGGTAAAGAGAAAGCCATGCATGCAAGCAAAGCAAACCAAGGAATTCATTCACCGCTTCCCATCAGCAGGAAGGTTTTTGCTATCTCCGGAAAAGCAGAGCTCCATCATGTGTGACCGTTACTTGGGAAGACAAACGTTGTAACTCCAAACATCCCCCCCTTCCTTCTTTTTCCCCCAGCTTTATATACTGCTTTATACTTTGGGCAGTTGGGCTCAGCTGTGTTCCCTCCCAACTTCTCGTGCACCCCCAGCCCGCTCACTGGTGGGGTGAGAGGCAGAAGAGGCCTGGACTCTGTGTCAGCACCACTCAGCAGTAATGAAAACATCCCTGTGCTATCAATACTTTTCCAGCACAAGTCCAAAACATAGCGCCGTAGTAGCTACTATGAAGAAAATTAACTCTATCCCAGCCAAAACCAACACACAGAACACACTGAACAGTGATTTTTGCAGCAAGGCAATGGGAGTCAGATCTGCTTCATCTGCCCCCAGGCCCACGTGGTGCTCTGTGACGGAGCGGGCAGCACGCCTGACCCCCTGCCCTTGCTGCGCCACGCTGCCTGCACACGTGGAGGGACACGCACCCCTCCTCACACCTATTTACACACCGACACCCCCACTCCTTGAATTTTGCACCTCTCAGGACCTACTCATCTGGGCACCACTCTTGCTCCCCCATAGATCTGCCTCAGTGCACACATTTTTGACATGCACCGCACCGTCCCAGACACATTTGCGTGCCCACGCACCCGTCTGCTCCCTCTTGCACTCTCCCTCCCATTGCTCGCACACGCAGATGCGTCTGCGGTTCGTAAAGACGTCTGTGCTGTCTGCTACAGCGCTTTCCCCTCGCGTTTGTCAACAAAAACCTTTCTGCTCCTCGCGCTCATCTGTCTGATCTCACTTTCTGCGCACACATCACCAGCGGGCAGCCACACACATGAGCAAACCCCAGATGCTCACCAGCACCTCTCCCCTCCTCTCTGCGTTCGGCAGGGCGGCTTACGCAGCAGCCACGGCAAACAGGGATGCTGATGGCTGGTGGCAACAGGCAGGTGCGGAGAGGGAGAGAAGAGAGGAAAAGACCTATTTTGAAGCGAAGTTGAGCTGTGGGGTTAACTGGATGATGAACGATGGCAGGTGCACGCTCAACCGCATCCTGCTAGCGGAGCCCTCTTGCCTCTCTGCCCACTGCAGTGCCAACGCAGCGGCTCCATCACAATGAATGCTCTTTCAAGGTTACTTAAGCGATAAATTATGTTATATGCTTAACATCCCCGGCAATAACACCCACCCGTGACTTGCTCATCCTCCACATTTATTTTCCCTTTCCAGATGCATGGCTGGAAAACCGCTCCAGCTTTCACCTCATCACAGAGAAGGAGGGGCCATTCCATTCCACGAGCTACAGAAACAGCTACAGCTCAATAATGAAAATAGCAGGGGCCACATCCTCCACCAGCACCACCTCTTTCTGCTTCGACAGAGTTTTGAGAGCTGTGCTGATCTACACCAGCCATGGATCTACCTTCTGTAATGTACACAAACAATCAGGAGATTCTGCAGCGGGTTCAGGCAGGGGGTGAAGAACACAAGGGACAGTAGCAGAGGAATCATGGCAGAGTAACATCCCCATGAGCACTACAAACTGCAGATGAAAAGGAAAAGACGCAGAGAGGGCCTGATTCTCCCTCTAGTTTTAACAGTACATCAAGGGAACTGATCCCAGGGGACTTAATTGCTTCTCTTCCTCAGTGATTCCAGGTATAAGCAGTAGGTTTCAGTCCTGGAGAAGTCCTTTCATGCCCAGAGATGGACACTTCCTAGCACTGCAACAGGAGCTGACCCCCTCTCATACCTCTCATCAGCCTCCACCCAGCTGTGCCTTAGCTAGATGCGTCTAAGAGGGCAACACATCTGCTCCTCTGCCCTGCCTGGCACTGCGCATCCCTTGGGGACAGCAGCACGGAGGGCTGGTCCGTCTGTCCTCCCTCACGATGCCGTCTGGCTCCGTCGGCGGCAGCGCCCAGCCCGCTCTGCCGGCAGACCTTTGCGTGCCAGACGCCCTTGCAGGCAGCTGCACGCAGGATTAGGAGCAGCATGTTCAAACCATGTACAATTACGTGCAACTGTTTCTCCACCGCAAATGGATGGAGTAGGAAGGGAGCAGCAGTGACGGTCTCGCATTAGCAGTTTCCAAAGGACAGTTGTGGGGCCACTGTCCGTTCCAGCCAGGGCAAATGAAGATGAATGGAAGAGAGTCTGGATGCTCCATATGGCTCTGTTCGTTTACTGGATTACGGGAAACATCTCAAGGGAAAGTTTGCAAGGGGTAAACAGTTACAGTGTCTACCTGAACCCCAGAAGATAATGCATTTAGCTGCAGATGCAAAAATCAAGTCCCTTGAGATCTGAGTTTTGCCTAGTCCCACCTTTCCATTGCTTCGCTGCAGCGGCTCTCAGAGCTCTTCTCCACCATGATCTCCAGCAGCCCTGGATGGGAGATGAACAATGGCCTCCCAGACTGCAGAGAAACCACCAAAAAATAATGCAGGGATGGAAAAATGAACCTGGGAAGACCATCAGGGGCTGTCTCAGGACTGGAGTACCACCAGGTGCCAGCAACTTCACCTGGCACAGGAGGAGGAGGGCAGAACACAGGAATAAACCCTCAGCATCTCAAATAAAACTCCAGGACACAGCGCAAACTTCATAGACATACCTGAAAATTTGGCCTGAAGTTCAAGGTCACGTAGTAAATTAGCAAGACCAGGACCCAGGTGTCCTGAGCGTGATATCCCTTTGTGCCCTCATCAGCACGGCCTCGCAGAACCATTTGTGCAATTGGCTCATTTCGCAGAATGACTTACAGATGCTATTGTAAGCAGATCTGGTCAATATATTTATTTTCCTTTTGATATACAGCTACAATAGGAAGCCATGCATGAAGTTTATTAAACCTGGCTAATTTTCTATCAGTTCTGCGAAATATTGATTCTATGCATTCAGTTATCTGGCTCAGCCTCAACGTGGCAAGAGAATAATTTAAAATCAACAAAAAAAAAAGCATCCAATTCCTCTGAAACAAAGCTGATCCGAAACTGCAAAGTGTCACCGTTCTCATGGGCAGAGCCCTTTGATCGATGGAGCCAAAGACAACTGTGTTATTTAGGAGCCATTTGCAAGCTGGCAAATTAAACAAGGCTTTTTTTTTTTTTTTTTCCTAAAGGGCGGGTGGAGGGAGGTAGTAACAGCTTTACAGTGGCAGTAAAACATCCAAATGATTTTTTTTCCCTTCTGACAGAGCCAGGTCCTGCGGGTTATAGGGCAGGAAAGCAGCACAGAAGGCTCTGCCATTCTCCATCTCCCCAGGACCACCCCAGGGGCTGAATCCCTTTTCTGTACCGATATCTTCACATCTCCCTGGTGAGTCAGGAGGACAGCTGGCATCAGTAGGAGTCCTGGGCAGGATCCCAACACGCGGTGCAAGCAGGGAGGAGGTACCCCAGCGATGCGTCAGCAGGGTCCAAGGTGACCATCTCTGTAGGACAGTGGCTTGAACTGCTCCTGAGCGCACCCCAGGCAGACAACACTTCAAACCATGAGTTTCTGGTTCTTGAGAGTGCAAGTCCTGTCCAGCAGGAAAGCCTCAAGCTTAACCCCTGACTTTCTGCCTCTCAGAGCTTTTGCATAGTAAAACCAGGGGAAGGAAGTTTTGTAATCTTTAAACCTTAACTGATATTCTGCACATGCAAACCATGATAGTGCCCCTATTGTGATGGAAACCAGCAATAAATGCAAAGATGCTATCTAAACCAATATGGCAGTGTGTTTTAACACGTCAGTCTCAGGGTGCCTACACTTGAATGAGCAAGTTAGGCCAGCTTTCAGTGACTCACTTTGGTTTAAGCTTAACCTGCTGCTTCTCCTTTGCCGTAGGCTGCTCGAGACCAGCTGTGAAGCATCGTTGTACAAGACAGAACATATGCACAAGTAAACAAATTAAGGCTATCTCCAAAACAACAGGCCTCTGGCTTCCTGGAAGAGCTGCAAAGAGAAACTTAATCAACAGCAGCGGGTGAAATGGTAAAGGGGAGGAGATGGACCTCTGCTAATGAAGGCGATGCTTTCAGATTGCAAATGCTCGCTCACAGCACGCGAGGAGGCAACGGCGGGGTCAGCTCCAGCTACATGAGAAGCGCACGGAGCCAGCAATCACGCTGGCTCTGAGGAAGCTCTGGTTTTCACAGCACAGAGCAGCCAGTGGAAGCTGACGCAGAAAGAAAACCAAGGAGCTGAGCAGGGGCACAGGCTCAGCCTTGCCCCTGCCCGTTATGGCGGGGGGGAGCTCAGCTGTGGAGGCCAGATTAGGGCCGACATCCCGGCCTCCCTGGCTCCTTCCCCAGGGGCTCATTAAGGGTCTGAAGTTGCAGCAGTTAAATCAGTTGAATACCAAGTCAGTTAAATCTCTGCACACCTCTGTGCAGATGCTTTGGCGTCAGCTTAAGCCTGCTTGCCTCTAGCTTCACCTTGTGTCTTTAAACGAGGGCGTGCTGACGTGAGAAAAGAAAATATCAGTCAACCTTTCCCTGCGCTCCCCAAGTGCGGGCAGGTCCCTCTCCAGCTACACGTCGGCAAGGTCTCTGCCGGGCTGAGCATCCTTCTCTGCTCACAGCCTCTGCCCTGACCCTGCGGGCCCCGCCGGGGTGCAGATGCTTACAGCATATCCTCCTGGGAGCTCATGACCAGCAAAATTAAATCACAACAAGTTTTATTGCAAAGTGTGATAATTTAGCATTGAAGAAAATCCATATTTTTAAAAAAAAACCCCACAACATGCGTGCACCTGGCTGTTTGCTCCTCTCTAACCTTGCATTTTTATGACCAGCTAAATCTCCCTGGTTTTCCTTTCACCCTGAAGGAGCAAGACAGTCAGCATATGTTCTCTCAGCAAACCTGGAAACCCTCTGAGATATCCCAGGGTCTCTCAGGCCGGTTCTTGCAGCCTGCCTCCTCTCTCTGCACGCCAGACTGGCCTCCCTTTGCCAAAGCAAGCTGCTGAAGAGACAACTGGGAGCCCTGGCTCCTCCTTACCTCAGGCCCCAGTCCCAGAGCAGAGTCTGGCACTGAAGTCTCACACAAATCCCCTGGTGTGATAACAAGCAGTCAGGGCATCTGAAAGCATGTGCAAACAACCCACGAGGTATTCGGGGTTACACATGCCATCACTGGGCCAGAGCTGCTTTGCCTCAAGAGGACACAACATCTGCTTGCAGCTATAAAACCAAAATTAGGACAGTCTGATGCGCAATGGGTCAGTGTACTCGCACGCTCGCAGCCCGGTGCGAGATGCAGCGTGCGGTTAGGCCTGGGCAAGCCTGACTTTGAAGGAGGGGCTGTTCAAGTTTAAATCAGGTAAAAATACAACTTGTAGCTAATCGAATACTGGAAGGTATGAGCTGCTTCATCATGGTGTGTGTGCTTGCTCATGAACACAGGCTGATGGAGAGGGGAGAAGTTTTCTTTGACAGATGTGTGCCCACAGGCAGAGCTACCACAGCTTACCATCACACCTCCAGGTCAAACAGATGTCTCCTTCCACATCCAGATGTGCCAATGGAAGAGATCACTGCCCCAAGATGCTCTTTGCTCCCTCCCTGCCAGATGTTCCTAGGCCTACAGCCCTGCCAGCTAACAGAACAGTATATAAAATAACTGGCTGATTTAAGACAAGTGTCTCATTAATCCTAATCAGTTGGAGGTTGGTTTATGCCCTAGACTACGAAGGTTTGTGCAGCTAGTTTGGTGTATTTTTAAAGCTGCCTTAACGTGACAGTGAAGGATCTGCTATTCATCCTAGGCAAGGCAGAAGGAAAGCTAGAGTCACATCACATTTGGAAGAAAAAAGAAACATGCAATAACCTAGATCTTATTATTACACAACCTAAAATCCCCTGGAAGCACATAAGAAATCAGTGTCTTCACTACCAAAGTGGTGGAAGTTCATTGCTTTTTTTCCTCTCTGCAATTTCTCTCTAGCTGGAACAGCCCGTGTCAGGCTGGAACGTGGAGAAGCCTGACTCTGCACAAAGGATCAACACCTCCGTTGGTAAAAACGTAGTCTGTCTCTAATCCTCTTGTTCTCCCTGGTAACCAGGAAAGCTGCAGTTCTTTCTGAGCAACTTTTCTCTGTCAACATAGGCATACCAGGCCCGGAAAACATGGAATCAAAAGCGACAGAGGAGCCCGTTCAGCTGAGCACCTGCATTGGCCTGGTGGGGTTCCCCATTGGAACTGTGAGGGAATAACTCAGGGAAATTATTCCTCAGCAACTCTTTCTGGGTGGCAGTATCTGTGCAGGTCCCTGAGCATCACTGCCAAGCGCAGCCAGCACCCCTTCCCTCTCTTAGCACCCTCTTTCCTCTTACCCTAGCACCATCTCATTCGTAACCTCCTCATTTAAAATCCCAACTCTTTCCTGAAGCAGGAAGTTCTCCAATCCAAGAAGGGACCTCCTCAGGCCATTCCCATTCTCAACAGAAGGAGAAGTCCCAGCCCATGCTGTGCTGCAAGAAGCCTGTGATACCTACAGCATTTCTGCTGGCTCCTGGAGTCTGAGTGAGCTATGTCTTATTGCTTTTCCAACCCACGCCAGTTTCGCAAGTCCTCTTCCAAGACAAACTGGCATCAAGGATAAGCAAGGCAGCCTGAGCCACACAGACCTGCACGGCACTTGCAAAAGGAGCTCTGCGTCACTTAGCTATTGAATCCTGATGTGCCGGCTGTGGGCTGCTGCATAGCTCCGGAGGTGGTGAGAGGCTCTGTGTGCAGCTCCCTGCTGCAGCCCAGAAACCCCATACATGCCTGGTGGGATGGCTGCAGGAAGCTCTCAGTTCCTCAGCTGCCATGAAAAACGGGCTCTCCAAAGGGCTGTACTGGCACTAATCACTCCTGAGCAGCGTAAGATGGCAGGATTCCCTCCATGACTACTGGGAGAAGAGCTGCACGTGTAGAGAGTTGCCTTCAGAAGGCAGATCTGGCGTGCCACCGGGCCAAGCTGACATCCAGGTCTGATTCTGGCTCCTGCTGCACAACCCCATCTTGCTCCCCAAATCCAGTAATTTTCAAACCTGGGCTTTTGCTCGGGTCTCATCATTTACCGGTGGTGGATTGTGGGAGCTAAACCTCTCGTTGTAAAGCAGCTATTCCATTTTCCTCTGGCCTTAAGCAGCTCCAATCTATCTTACTGCATTACAGAGCCCGCGCTGATTGTTCTGCTGTAGTGAGTAATAACAACTTGTACTTTGCAGATTACCCCAGGGAGCCACGCTCCTGGATCTGCCGTAGCACCGGCTTTGCAGGGCGGGCACACATCTGCCCACAGCACCCCCGGAGAGAGGGATGGGGCTGCAGGAACACATGCAGAGGGAAATTTGAGTGGGGAAGATGTGGAAGAGTGAAGGGACCCAGCGGCCATGGGGAAATTGAAGTGCCCAGTCCTGCGAGGGGTGGACATCCTGGGATATGGGATAGGGAGAGGGTATCAGGGAGCGAAAGTGATAAAAAAAAAAAAAAAAAAAAAGAGACAAAAGAGGAAAGATCAGAAACAGCTAGAAGAGCGTGCACTTGTGTCATCGTGGTATAACCTCGCACAGAGGACAGGAGTGAAAGCTGCTGTGACTGGGCTGCACTGGCATGGCGTGGAGGGAGGGCAAAGCGTGTTTTCAGCCATGAGACAGGGGCAGAAGCAGTTTTTGCCCAAATTTTCTCCTTTTTTTTGCGTGCCCAAATTGCCCAGGGCATTCCAAGGGGAGAAAATCACAATCCCCTGTGAAACAACCCCCTCAGAGCTGCTGACTCTGCAATGGGCAGCAGAAGAAAAGAAATAAAGATGGGAGAGAAATGGACAGGAGGAGGCAGAGATGGGGAGCTGTGGAAGAGGCGTGAGGGGAAGGCAGAGGTGTCCTATGAGGCACTGGCCCTTGTGGAAGGACGGAGAAGGTTCCAGAAGGCAGTGATTGGCCCGGGCTGCCCCAGGCTCCTGCCAAGAGCCTTCCCCTTGGGGCTGAAGCACCCCAGACCCTTGTCCCCGCTGCCATTGGCATGCAGCACCCGCTGCTGTCCCCTTTCTGCGTGGCTACCTTGATCCTGTGCCTCCAGAGTGCTGCCAGCAGCCATGCCAACAGCACCGGGCCGGCTGACCTAGCTCTTGCTGCGTGCCTGGGGCTGCCCCTCGCCGAGGGCAAGATGGCGGGCGACCCTGCCCTCAACCGTGCCCACATGGCCTCCTTGGCCCTCAGCCTCCCGTACCACAGGGCCAAGGCCCCTCCTGCTCAGCGAGGCGGGCGCAAGATCACCACCAACTCACCAGGCTTTGGGGACGCTGCACCAGGTAATGGGGAGATCAAGAGAAGGCCCATGGTGGCCTTCATCAACATGATGCTTCAGAGGAAGGCCTGCTGGGCTGAGCAAGGGACCATCATCCTCTGGGATGAGCACTGCTTTTGGAATAACACCAAGTGGAGCTTCAGCCACCATGCCTGCAGGTACCTCAACCACGCTCTAGACCTCCTTTGCTTTGATCTGATTCTGCTGGTCTGCAAGGTCACCAGCATCCTGGTCACTGTGATAACAGGCATCCAGCTCCTTGCAAGATACATGAAGAGTTACCAAAGCCAGAGGGAGAGCAAGCAGCAAAGGAAGGAACAGCGGCCAGAGTCTCCTCTCAGCGTGGTTCAGGGGGCTGCCGACTACCCCGAGTGTGCCATCTGCCTGCAGGCCTACAAGCCCGGTGAGATGCTGAAGCTGCTGTCCTGCTGCCATGCCTACCATGGAAAATGCATCGACCTGTGGCACTGCGCTCAGCCTGGGAGCAAGACCTGCCCTCTCTGCCTGCGCAGCGTGACCATGGTGGTGTTGGTCCTCCTCCGCGCACAAAACGGCAAGCAGGAGTAACCCTGGGAAGGCTCACCCGAAGTCCCTCCTGGAAAACCAAGACCTCCCCCCGGTACACACTCCGTCTTCCACTCTCCCCACAATTCAGACTCCAGGCAATGCCTCTCATGAAGCATGAGCACAGCACAAGATTAAGAAAAAAAATAAAATATGGAGATGGCATAGGGAATACAGACTGGAAGGACAAATGGAATACTGAAGACGCATCCTTGGCTCTGCCCAGTTTGGACAGCTGATCACATGTAGGTCTGCCTCACACCAGAAGATCTGTGAGGGCCACCGCTGAGAAGCAGCAGTTGGCTCTTGCCAAGCCCCTGGAGACCTCATCCTGAGATTCCCCCTCTTACTCTGCTTCCTAAGCTCTCCCTCCCAAAAGCCTGCCCAGACAGCTTTATTTCGGAGGGGTCAATTACCACATTTACCAGCTAATTTTTACCATAAAACCTAAGTTGACAAAACAAGCACTGTTCTCTGCATTTTTTTTTTCAATGCAGATCGTTAAAAAGAACAAAAACCCCTGCTAAATGGAGAAGTTTTTGCTTCATGTCCAAGGTTTGCAGGGCATTTTGCCAAAACCAGAAAAGGCAAGATATTATTTCCAGCACTATCTAATAAAGATGTCTCCCTCCATTGCAAGGCAAACAGCTGGAACTGGACTCCATTTCCAGACATGGGTACTAAGTTGCAATGGCCCGGATTTGCTCAACTGCCTTTTTTAATTGCAGGCATTAGCAGATTATGGGTACTTTTGTAGCAGGTCCATAAATCACTGCTTTATAATCTTCTGTGTGCATTAGGGCCCAGATTATCATGCTTGTACTTGGTAATAACAGAGGAGAGATTGCCTGGACCCCTGGGAAATCCAGGAGAAGCACCTGGTAGAGCACAGGAGCACATGGTGCTGGGACACGCATAGGGGATGGTGCACACAGCAGGGCTTGCAGAGCTCCCCCAGACCTGCTCCGCGTCCCACGGTGGCAAACAGCGAGGCACCAAACCTCTCTCTGCACACGCAACTCCGTTTCTCATCTACCCAGCTCACATTTTGGGAGGTGACTCTGTTTCAGCTCCTCTGTAAAGACACGGGTCATCCTTTCCTTTCATCCTAGATGAAAGGAGATGGTTACATGCACCAGTTTCTAAATCAGCTCCTAGCAAGAAAATCATTTTCAAAAGGGTGCGGGTCTGCCTTCCAGCTGGCTCGCTGCAGAGCCAGGGACTTGCTCACTCAGCAGGAGGGAGGTAAGCATGTCCCACATATCTTTCTTTTAAGAGCAACTGGGAGCACTGGAAGCACAAAGGTTTTCACTTGGAGGTCACTAGATGGCCCCAGATCTTCCTTCCCGGGAAATCACCAGTGTTTCAGCTCTGGGAGCCTGGTCCTCACTGGTCCCATAGCATGACCCCAAAGGAGCAGCAGGCCCTGGTAAGAAGGGCATTGAGCTAGAACCAAGTATTCCTGCCAAAATGTCTCGAGGAAAGCATTTAACCCCCTCGATGGCTTTTTCTGCTCTTGGCCTTTGGCTGCTGAAGGCAGGGAGAGTCTGTTGTGTCTGCACAATGCCACTGCCTGTGGACCCGAGACACTGACCTTGTACAGATAAAGGACAAGAAGTCTGGTTATGTACAAACACACATCATACCGCTGCCAGGCTGCTCTTTTCATGCTGCAAAAACCTCAGAGGGGGAAAAAAAGCCACTTAGACTTATTCCCTGAGTTAAATCAGTGCTGGATCCGGAGCCTGTAATGTGTCTTTTCTTGAGCTTCTAATGATGTCCACGTAAGTCAGTCTCCTCTGTTACAGCTTGAGCTGTTTGGGCAGGACCAGGGTTAGACTTTGCTAAGAGTTTTGTAGGTGTAAATTTGCATTAAATTCCTCTGGATGGAGTAGACACTTCTGTGGAATACAAGCAAAAGGAGGAGCTGGTTTTACATCCCAGCTCCCGCACTAAGTGGTAGCCCCAGAGAAGCAGCATAAAGGAACACGGGGACTTGGGGAGCGGTGGGGTAAGCGATCAGTTAATAGAGGTAAATGGTCTTTTCCTTTCTTCTAGCTTGGATCTTTGTTCAAGTGGTAAGATGGGACCCGTTCCCTGTAATTGCTCTGCTCCCGCACACAACCACTGTCTCCCACGTGTGGCTTGTTGACATTTAAATAAATTGCAATTATTCCGACAAAGTAGATTGCAGGGACTCCAGAGAAAATGGGTCAGGAATACGTCCAGGAGCATCTGCAATGTATTTAACACATGAATATAACAGGGGTAGGGCAGGATGAAGGAGAGTACAGTGCTGGCTATAATGAACACAGCATGGGGCTGGAGACCGCCTGGCACAGCCCCACACCGTGGTGGGCTGCTTGGCTTAACCTTGGCCAGTGGCAGCTGGAGGCTCCGGGGCACTGGTGACAGAGGACGCAGTCAACAGCAACGCAAGTGGAAAGCACAGAGTAAACCAGGGTGGACAGGGCATCACTTTGGCTTCTTGAGTGTAGATCGCCTTGGCTAGAGTCCTTCTTCCACCCTCCTCTCCCTCCTTCTGCAAAAGCATTCAAGGATTTTAAAGGCAGCTAAGAGCTAGGATTTCCCATCTCCCTGCCTGTGGGTGGGATACAGGTATTCTGCTCCCCATCCAGGCTTCAGTTTTTCCTCTTTCCTCACTCCCAGAGCCTCCTCTGTACCCCATTCCTCTTCAAGAGAGGTTGGAGGGCAAGGAAGTGCTGGGAGTACAGCACAGCACAGAAGAAGCAGTCTAGGAGGTTTTTGGAGTGCATAGATGATGCCTTCCTAATGCAGTTGGTCAGAGAGCCCACAAGAGGAACTGCCCTGCTAGACCTGCTGTTCGCAAACAGGGAAGGTCTGGTGGGAGATGTGGAGGCTGGGGGCTGCCTTGGACAGAGTGACCATGAAATGATAAATTTCTCAATTCATGGTGGAGCTTGGAGGGGGAATAGTAAAACTGCTACCTTGGACTTCCGGAGGGCGGACTTTGAATTGTTCAAGAGACTAGTAGGGGAAGTCTCCTGGCATTCAGTCTTAGCGAACAACGGGGTCCAAGAGAGCTGGTTGCTCTTCAAGAAGGGAGTCTTAAGGGCGCAGGAGCAGGCGGTCCCCCTGAGCCGCAAAATGAGCCGGCGGGGAAGAAGACCGGCGTGGATGAATAGGGAGCTATTCTTGAGGCTCCGGGAGAAAAAGAGAATCTACCGCCTGTGGAAGGAGGGACGGGCAACTGAGAATGAATACAAGGAAGTTGTTAGGATGTGTAGAGGTGAAATCAGAAAGGCAAAAGCCCAGCTTGAATTTAACCTGGCCACTGGGGTGAAAAGTAATAAGAAACTCTTTTATAAATACATTAACAGTAAGAGGAGGACAAAGGAGAATATCCACTCTTTGCTGGATGAGGCTGGGAATGTGACCACTGAGGATAAGGAAAAGGCGGAGGTTCTGAATGCCTTCTTTACATCTGTCTTTAAAGGTCAGACCAGTTATCCTCAGGGTACTCCTCTCTCTGACATGGTAGTCTCGGCTGGGGAGCACGCTAACCCCGCTGTGATTCTGGAAGAAACGGTCAGAGACTTACTACTCCAACTGGACTGCCACAAGTCCATAGGGCCGGATGAGATCCGCCCAAGAGTGCTGAGGGAACTGGCGGAGGTGATAGCCGAGCCGCTTTCCATCATTTATCAGCACTCCTTGTTGACTGGTGAGGTCCCGGAAGACTGGAGGATTGCCAACGTGACTCCCATTTACAAGAAAGGTTGTAAGGAGGATCTGGGGAACTACAGGCCTGTTAGCCTGACCTCGGTTACAGGGAAGGTTATGGAACAGATAGTCTTGAGGGAGATCATGCGGCATGTGCGGGATGGCCGGGGGATCAGGCCTAGCCAGCATGGGTTCATGAAGGGCAGGTCCTGTTTGACCAACCTGATCTCCTTTTATGATCAAGTGACCCATCTGCTGGATGAGGGAAAGGCTGTTGATGTGGTCTACCTAGACTTCAGCAAAGCCTTTGACACTGTCTCCCACGGTATTCTCCTGCAGAAGCTGGCAGCCCATGGCTTGGATAGGTACACTCTTGGCTGGGTAAGGAGCTGGCTGGAGGGCCAGGCTCAGAGAGTGGTGGTGAATGGAGTTAAATCCAGCTGGCTACCGGTCACAAGTGGTGTTCCCCAGTGGTCGGTGCTGGGGCCTGTCCTCTTCAATATCTTTATTGATGATCTGGATGAGGGCATTGAGTGCACCCTCAGTAAGTTCGCAGATGACACCAAATTGGCTAGGAGTGTGGATCTGCCTGGGGGTAGCGAGGCCCTACAGAGGGATCTGCACAGGCTGGAGAGCTGGGCTGAAGCCAATGGGATGAGGTTCAACAAAACCAAATGCCGAGTCCTGCGCTTCGGCCACAACAACCCCAGGCAGCGCTGTAGGCTTGGGGCGGAGTGGCTGGAGGACTGCGTGGAGGAAATGGACCTGGGGGTACTGATTGATGCTCGGCTGAGCATGAGCCGACAGCGTGCCCGGGTGGCCAAGAAGGCCAACGACATCCTGGCTTGCATCAAAAACAGTGTTACTAGCAGGAACAGGGAGGTAATTGTCCCCCTGTACTCGGCACTGGTGAGGCCACACCTTGAGTACTGTGTTCAGTTTTGGGCCCCTCACTGCAAGAAAGACATTGAGGCCCTGGAACGCGTTCAGAGGAGGGCTACGAAGCTGGTGAGGGGTCTGGAGCACAGGCCTTACAAGGAGCAGCTGAGGGAGCTGGGATTGTTCAGTCTGGAGAAGAGGAGGCTCAGGGGAGACCTTATAGCTCTCTATAACTTCCTGAAGGGAGGTTGTAGTGAGCTAGGGGTCGGCCTTTTCTCTCGTGTAGACAGTGATAGAACTAGAGGCAATGGTTTCAAGCTGCGCCAGGGGAGATTCAGGCTGGACATTAGGAAATATTACTTCTCGGAAAGGGTAGTCAGGCACTGGAATGCACTGCCCAGGGAGGTGGTGGAGTCACCAACCATGGGGGTGTTCAAGAAACGTTTGGATGTTGTGTTGAGGGATATGATTTAGCTGAGAAGTATTGGTGATGGTTGGACTGGATGATCTTTTAGGTCTTTTCCAATCTTGATAATTCTGTGATTCTGTGAAGAGGGAATTTGTCTTTTTGCCCACATCTCTGTGGGTTACTGCTGAGAGTTACTGAGATCCAGGCTGGAGAACATAAAAAGCCCAATTTCTCCTTTTATGCAAGGGTTTTGGTGAGCAAGCCAGGATGCCTTGCTGGTTCTAGGACATAAGAGGCAGTGCTGGAGCAGCCAGGAGATAGCAGGACACAATACAATCAAATTCCTTGATCCCACATCTGTCACGGCACAGACAGACACACAGCTCCTTGTCCAGCCCAAAACCAGACCTACCCCTTACACAGGCAGCAGGTCACTGGCAGTACATAAAGCTTTGATCTGGAGGCCGAAATGGAGCCTTGCATGCAAGAAAAGAGGCAAGGATTTTAAAGAACACTAGGATGATGGATGCCATCACAAGAAGCACAGGACCAAGCCAAAATGCACCCTCAGAAAAGGTCTCTCAGTGTACCTCCATCTTCTTCTTTATCTGCACTCTACTAGAAAGCATTTGGCTTCTTTCCCTCCCCAAACCTTTTCCTTGTTTTTAAATGCATCAAAATGTCTCCTTGCAAGTGTAAAACTCTCTAGATGAGGGGAAAATAAAATCGATTTGAAATCACAGCTGCTGGGAGTCTCTGGCGCGCACACACTGTCTGCTGACATTTTCTGTAGCTCTTTTCCCAGTGAAATCTGTCTCAAGCAGAGCCCAAGGGGGCCAGTAACAAATCAGTTGCCTAGTACACGAGTGATTTTTTTTTTTTAACTACAGGTCCAATACAACCGCACTGGAAACCACGGGGCTACTCTCAAGTGGATGGTTAAACAAAAAGGGCTGTTTGTTAAGAGGTACAGGTTTTTAGGGATTTGTGGTTCCAAATTGACCTGGGTTCACTGCATATTCAGATCTAGCTCATCCCGACAACCAGGAGAGCTATTGCATCCCCATCCGGCTGGCGTTCCTCCGGGTACTGAGCAGTCACCATACGAGTTAGAAATGGTCTGGAAGATGGGAGCCTCTGCTGTCAAGCGCTCTGGGAAGGAGGGACAACACTTGTGCCTCATGCTTTCCACTCTTTTCAGCTTTTTCCCCATGACCATAATTCAAAACTCAGTTTTTATAGCTAGAAGCTGAAGTCTTTTTTCAGCCATTTGATTCCAGCAGCTGAGGTTTTAAAGTAAATGCAGTGAAAAACCTTAATCCAAGAGTTGATGGTAGCCCTCCCAGGTCCATCCACCACCCACTCTCACTGTGCTAGGCCAGGAGTCCAACAAGCTCAGCCCTAGCACGAGCCCAAGTGTTCCAGCCCCTTCCACAAATGGAGCTGCTCACTCAGGGGCCTTGAAGGTGGATCTGCCCTCTCAGAAGTCTGGGTGATGGACAGCGAGGCCACACAGGCAAAGAGGCTTTCATCTTCTGCTAGCTGCCATTTTGACTGAGAGTTACTGACTGACATCACAAATGAAAGAAGCCCCTTCTACCCTAACCAATTTAAGGGAAAAGTGCACATTCACCAGACCAATGGGAGCTGCCACCCCCGCCAGCAGTGGATGGAGGCTGACATCTCATTCCCACTCTGCCATGCTTTCCAGGAATCGCTTTGGCCACCAGCATGAGACATTCCAGTCTGCAGTGGGCACGTAGCTGATGGGGAGGCTCATTTATCCTGCCTGCACTTTGTCTGCAAAAGGAGAGAAACCAGCATCCTCTCAGCACCCAGAGGGAGATGACACTAGAAGCTACATGCATGGAGCTGTCCAAGAACGAAGGGGAAGAAAAGTTGAAGCCGGTTGGCAGTCATGTGACATAACCCAGCTTGGGAACAGTCGCTAGGTGATGTCACAGAGCTGCAGAGATGTTGTGTCCAGCTGCTAAGCAACGCCCTTCCAAGAGAGAAGTTCTATCCTAGGAACCTCCAAACCCACAGACACCTCCAGAGTGGAAACAGGTTTTGGCCTCCATCCTGTTATCCAGGTGGGATAGTGACTCTGTGGCTATCGCTGACGCTTTTCTGTTGGGATTAGCCTGGAAACCTGTATTCAGAGCTACCCAACTGCATTCAGCATGACTCTTCAGACCCTACTTCTTTTCCTTGTGGGTGCCGCTGTCTACTGCAACACTGGTCTTGCAGAAGTCTTCTGTTGCGTGGCTTACAATGACAGCTGCATGGCTTATAAAGCCCTGCCTCTGTGCTTTGGGCCACATCTCCCAGAAGAAGGACAGACATGGCATTTGACAACAGAAGCCTTCCGTTGCGTGGCTTACAATGACAGCTCCAAGCATGTGGCCTATAAAGGCCTGCCTGCATGCTTTGGGCCATCTCTCCTGGCAAAAGGACTGACAAGGTGTTCGATGAGAGTGATACCACCAGATGATTGTCATGCAGAGAATCCTCCGGCACCAAGAAATGCCTCCAGAATGGGTACTGCACTCATACAGGAGTACGACTGCTTTTTTGCCGAGAAGGTCCGTGCCCAGCAGGCTGGATACCAAATGGCTGTTGGGCATGATGTGGATTCAGAGCAACTGACTGCCATGATGGCTGGTGACAAAGAAGTCCAGCATCTGATTAAGGCACTTTTGCTCTTTAATGAACAATTAGTCTCCCTCCCCTTGCAAGGCAAGAAAGGGGAGTACACCAGACTTTCACCACTCCAATGGCACTTGAATTCTGATCAAGACAATGGTGAAAGCTGCCTGCAGGATCTTAGCGCACAGGATTTCATCGAGATGTTTGTCATCACATTGGCTGTTATCTTAGTTATGGTTAAGGTAATACAGTGCAAGAAGGCTCACAAGATTGCTCCCAGGAAGGCTCGCAAGATTGCTCCCAGGAAGGCTCGCAAGATTGCTCTCAAGCTAAAGCCATATGCGTTCAAGCCGGACAAGTACAAGACCCGTGTGGTCCACCTGACAGAGGACACAGACAATGACTGTCTGAGAATCCTGTTCTGTTCCTATTCTTACAAGGGGGCCGGTGTTAAAATGTGGTACTACACCTGGTCCTTGAATAGGTCAGCTCTCTCCTACAAGAAGGTGGAGATGGACAGCAATGGAGGAGGTGACTTCCTGCCAGAGCACGCTGGTGAAGGTGACGTTGAGGAAGAACAGAACCATGAAGTCAATGCATTCAGAAGAGGGCATGGAGATGGAGCACATGATGATGAAGCAGAGCAAGAGGAGGCGGCCTTGTGGTACTGGAGACCAGCACTGTTTGAGCTTTGACCAGGATCAGTTATCAAATAAAGGGCTGTCCCCCTTGTGCTTTCCTTCAGCTCTTGCTCCAGACTAGCTTTTATTGGGAAGCAATTAACACTGCAGCTTTGGCTCCGCTCCCCTCCCCTGGGAATATCAAAAACTCCTTGAGCCAGAGCGACAGGGGGGAAGCAGGAAAGAAGAGGTAAGCAGGGATTTTAAGAATATTTGGTATGGGAGCTGGTTTACACCTGTGAGGATGCTTCCTCAATTCCCTCCCAAAAATCCACGTGCGTGGACACAGAGGCACACACCCAAACACACTGAACCTTGCTTTTGGTGCTACCTAAGGGGAGCGCCCAGAAATCCCAGGTGAGAACCATCCCCTGTGTATTGCAGCCAGCAGGAACCATTTCCCAGCCTGACAGGTAGAGAGGGAAAAAATATGGGGTCCTAAAGTGTAAAGATGAAGCAATTTCCCCTCTCATCAGTAAAATCAGAGGCCACAAGCCCCTAGCACCTCCCCATCACATCAGGTGGCTCAGTACAGTCCACTGCGGAGGACAGCGCGGCCCTTCACTACAGCACAGGGCATCTGGAGCTGACCTGAAAGTTCCCATGTGTCCGCAGCAACCCCAGAGACAGGTGACCGCAGGCTCTCAAAGGGAAGGAATCAAAGGAGATACGTTGGTAGCACTGCCAGCTCCTGTGTCAGTACCCTCACTGCCCTCATTCTCTGTCAACCAATGTCTGAAAAAGCACAGATGCCTCAAACGTGCAGGGAGGGGGCTGAAGAGCCAGTATTCTCAGCGTGCTGGTGGAACATGGGCCAAGACAGGCTGCTGTCTCCCACAGCAAGTGTCCCACATCCTACTGATGAAGTGATTGAATGAGACCCCTGAGCCAGACCTTGAGATGGCTCTGGATAATCACACAAAAAGCCACCATGCCATCCAGCTGCAGAGCGCTGGGCTGGAGAGGAGAGTCCCTGGGGGGAATTCTCTGGGCTGTGTTATGCATGAGGCGAGATGAGCTGTTCACAGTGCCCTTACTATCTATTAATTTCTTTCCATCTTCAAAAGCAGCACACACTCTAGATGGGCTGAATTTTTACCAAAATGGGTCAGTAGAAAAATAGATCCTTCTTACAACACAACACTGCATTGCCTTAATTTAAAAAGGAGGGGGGAAAAAAGGACCAGAATCTGGGTAAGAGAGCAGCTCTTCATTTAATGTTATCAAAGCCTATTGCACTGAAATTCTGATGTGTGCGCCGCGGTGAACCTGACCTCCAGCCCTACAGCTGTCAGATCCCGCGCCCTCCATCAGCACTAACGGCACTCCTAACACAGCGAGGTTAGCTTATTGCCGGAGCAGGACACAAGCCCTCGCAGCCTGAATGGGGATTAGCAACTTCTCTGGAAGCAGCACTGTCCCAGGGTTTAAAATAAACTACAACAGCTAATACATGAGAGGAAACAGGAGAATGAGGGGTCTGGGTCCTGCTGGGGCAGGGCCGTTGGCTGTGGGGACAGCGATGGAGCTGTATATCCTATGGCAGCTTGGGGACACTGCCATCCCAGTTCAACACCACTGCGGTTCGGTTGTGAATCGGGAGAGAAGTTAAGGGAAGCACAGGTAGACGAGGTCTGAAAAAGGCCGTGCAAGGACATGGTATGGGCAGATCTTGCAGGAGGATTCATGCCTTCTGCAGAGATGCTGCAACAGCACTGGATTTGTCACCAAACCACACAGAGGAAGCAAGAGATGAGAAGACAGCAGCTACGGGGAAAAGAACTCAGATTTCCATATGTCCCAGAGCTCAAGCAGAAGGGAAACATTATCTGTAGGGTTTCAAACTCATGCCAGAAAAAAGGTAACTAGAAAGATTTTAGATAAGTGCTATGCAGAAAGATTAACAGGGGATGAGGGGGAAGGCAAACACAGTCTCTTGGGTTCAGCCAGGAACAGCTTGGAAGAACAGCCACAGCCCAAATGAGGGAGAAGCCAAGGATGATCCAACACCTACATCTTTGATCAGAGCACCAGTGCTGGCTGGAAACACCAGTACAACCCACATGAAACCTCCACTGGCAGCCCTGACTTGGGGGAGCACCCAAGCATTGTGCTGAAGTGAGCTGCCAGGAGCCTTCCTCCTCCTCTTCGCGAGCTCCTGCCCATAAACCAAGCTCCACTGCCCACACTCTATTAAGCAATAACCAGGTTCTGGCACAGCCTCAAAGAATGACTTACAGACCCCATTTATCAGGGGGTTCTTTGCAGTTTCTTGCACATTTTATTGCAGGCTTTTTCTGCACAAACACAGTTCAGCATATTGCTGGGAGAGTCACTAGACTGTGACCCAGAGGGAAGCAGCCGGTGACCCAGCACTGGGAACTATTGACTTCCCCACCAGAACGTCAATGCTATAGATCACTGGGAGCAAATAGGGGGCCGATTACCCCGTGTGCAGCCTATGAGCAACCGTCCAGTGCAGACATTTTCCCCATGCAGAGAGCCAGCACTAAACCTTTACAACAGCATTTAAGGAACTACTTTGAGGGTTTACATGAGATTTGAGTGATCTATAGATCCTGTGCAGGCCAAGAGGTAGGAATTTCAACCTTTAAGACTCAAGTTGAATATATGCTATGATTAAAAGGAGAGAGTCAACTGCCCTGCGGCACAGCCCGATTTACATCAATAGCATTCCAGCAGAGAGCCTTACTTTTGATCTCCAAAATCCATCTGGGATGAAGATGAAGGACAAAGTGTGCCTGCCCACAGGGCCAGGAGCCTCTATTACCCAAGGGCTGCAACATCCACGGAAACCTTCCCTCCTTGGGCTGTACCAACTACCTCCCACACCATCATATTGCAGGAGTTTTTTCCTTGCAAGGCAGGCATTACCCAGTACCTCCATTTCACCAGAAACACCTTCCTTGCAGACCTCGATGTCCAATGACACGTCAAGCCTGACGTACATGCTGCCCACCCCCCTCACAGCAGGGATGGGGGCTGGCTCTGCCAGCTCTGCTCTGTCTCACTCTCGGGGTTCATGCAGGACCAGGGGGCTTCATGGAGCTTTAAGTACAAGCAGCTTTACTATCCAACTCCCCATTCTTCCCAAAACATCTTGAGGACATACAGTTGGCCCTTTATAGCTCTTGGGACCTAACTGTTCTTCATTCAGCCTATTTCTCAGCCTCCTCCTTTTCCAGGTCAGGTTTTCCCACCATGGGTTCTGATGCCCAGTTTTCCCTCCTGCCAACCCATGTTCTTATCCCCCTTCTACCTCTTGTCCACACCCCACAGTCCTTTCCATTCCCTCCTGCTCACGTAAAGCTTCACATGTGCCTTAACAAATCAGATTATCCCTAAGGTGTCTTTGCACGCAGGAAGCCTGGTACAGCTAAGCCAGGAATCCAGCCCTCTGGGGTAATCTGCGGAGTACGGCTGGTTATTAGTCACTACAGTAGAACAATCAACACAATTTCTGTAATGCAATAAGATGGATTGAAGCTACTTAAGAATACAAGGAAATGGGATCAGTGCTTTGGAAAAAAAAAAGTAGCTTGGCTCACCAAATCCGCTTCTACTCCAGCAGCTCTGCTCTCACACACAGCTGTTGATTGCAGGCACTAATGCTGTGGCACAGATGCTCACAGCTGGCAGCACCAGGCCCAAACAGCCAGCGATCAAGCCCATACCAGGAACACCAACACCTTACCCTGATGAAAATACAGGACAGTCCCACGCTGAGGTAGCAAGGGGCAAGATACAGCTCTGCTGTGCTGCTCCTACTCCTTTCGTGTTCTCAGAAGAGATCACACTTCCACTGTGCATCTGGTTTTGCACCAGAACAATTCTGCTCTTCGATACTTTTCTCTTTCAAACATACTTGGAAAACAAAGACCCAGCTCTTCCTGTTGCATCTGCACCAAGACCTGAGCAGACTGCAAAGTCTCCAAAGCTTCAAGCTACCAGCTCTTTCACTTCATCACAGAGATTGATTCCACACCTCCCTTAAGAGGTGAGGCGTGATCAGGTATAAGGCTCCTTCCCTGACCCAAAAAAAAAAACCAAACATTCTTCTTCCTCCACAAATCTCTTTCCTCTCTTGAAATCAGAGATGCTGCTCCAGAAATTTAAGAAATGACAGATCAACATGGTAAAAAGTCTCCCCAGTGCCAGGTCCCACTAACCACAGTGGGCAAGGAGAGAACACGTATTGCTGGTCTGGCACCATAGGTGTTGGGAAGCATCCTCCATGGAGGCATCTCCTGCCTGCAAGGCCAAGACTGGTACATGACAGTGATCCTAAAAAAAAAATTAAAATATTGTCTTCTGCTAACTCATACAAGCATCTTTTTCTCTCCCAGGAATCAGGGGGTGGGAATGGCTCTGTAGAGGAGGGCAAGAGTCCGGAGCAAGGAACTGAGAGACAGCCAAGGAGATTGAAACAGGCCTTGAGAAAGCTCTGCAGAGGAAAAGCAGTAATGTTACCCCTTGGAAGACTACTCCATAATTTCACTGCCCATGCCCTGTCTGCAGGAGAGCTGCCCTGCCTTTCTGATTTTGTTTGGTGAGGGGGGGCCTAAGGTGGCAGCTTCTGTAGGAAACTGCTAGAAGTTGCTCCCCTTTGTTCAGGGGACTCAGCTGGGCCTAGGGCGGACCCACTGCTGGCCAAGGCTGAGCCAATTGGTAGCAGGATGTCCCATGATAACGCCTCTGCGATAACGTATTTAAGAAGGGGAAAACAGAAAAAAAAGGGAAGATGTGATGCAGCTGAGCAGGGGCAGAGAGGGGGAGGCACTGTCCTGGTTTCAGCAGGGATGGAGTTAATTTTCTTCTCAGTAGCTGGTGTGTTTTGGATTTTGTGTGTGAAGAATGTTGATAAAAACATTCTGATGATACGAGTTGTTGTTAATGAGACCAAGGACACTGTCTGGCTTTCCAAGTCTCGTTAACGTGCAGATGCGGGAAGCTGGGCAGAAGACAGACAGAATAATTGATCCAAACTGGCCAAAGAGAGTATTCCATGCCATAAACGTCATGCTCAATATATAAGTGGGGGTTGCCCATGGGAGGGGGCATCATTTTCAGTTATTCCTTTTCTTGTCGGGTATCCGTTCGGGCACCCTTGGCATTCTTTTCTTCTCTCTTGCTTGCTGGCATCGTTCCCTCTACCTTGCTAGCTTGCTCTCCCCCTTTGCTTGCTGCTCGGTGTTGTTCCTGTGATCGCTGCTCAGGACGGGCTGCGTCGGTCATTCGGACATCGGGTGGTGAGAAATTGTACATTGTTCATTTTGTATATTTTGTATATATTAATATCCTTATATCCTGTTAGCTTTGTAGTTTTTAGTATTTTTAGTAAACTGTTTTTATCTCAACCCACGAGTTTTCCTTTCTTCCCAATTTCTCTCCCCTGTCCCACTAGGTAGGGGCAGGGTGAATAAGAAAACTATGTGGTGATCCGGGCTAAACCACCACAGGCACAAGACTTGTGGGCCTTGCAGGCCTCACCCTCTGGCCTCCCACCAGGCAGCTGACTGGGCCCAATTTGGCCTGGCCCGGCTGCAAGAGGTGGAGAGGAGATGAGAAATGAATAAGATGTAAAAAGGATCCTGAGAGGCATCTACCAGTCTGTTGTGAGGAATGGCTGCAGATGCCAAGGTCAGTGAAGGAGGGGGAGCAGTAATGCAGCTCCTGGCCAAGATTCCCCTGCAGCCTGTGGTGATGGCCATGGTGGAGCAGGTTGTCCCCCTGCAGCCCATGGAGGTCCACGGAGGGGCAGAGATTCACCTGCAGCCCATGGAGGACCCCACGCCGGAGCAGGTGGAGGCCCAAAGGAGGCTGCGGCCCATGGAGGCCCCGCTGGGGCAGCCATTCTGGAGGGGCTGCACCCCGTGGAAGAGATGACCCACGCCGGAGCAGTTTCATGAAAAAGACTGTGCCCGTGGGAGGGACCCCACGATGGAGCAGGGGAGGAATGTGAGGAGTTCTTCCCCCAACTATGGAGCAGTGGCGTAAAGCAATGCGTGATGAACTGACCGCGACCCCCATTCCCTCTTCCCCCACGTGCTGCTCGGGGGAAGGTAGTAGAGATAATGTTAAGGCCCGGAGGAGGGAGGGGTGGGGGGAGGTTATCTTGTTCCCTGTCTCATTCTCCTGCTAGTTTTAGAAATGAGTATTTTTCCCCCCAAGTCAAGTCTGTTTTGCCCATGACAGTAACTTTAAGGATTTCTCCCCATCCTTATCTCAAACCTCGAGCTGTTTTTCTTATATCGTTTCCCCTGTTCTCTCGGAGGGCGGGGGGAGCGAGAGAGACTGCGTAATTCAGCCCCGATTGGGACCAGACTACGACACATGCCCAGCAAGGGCAGCTGGCCCCACTGCCAGCACTGAACTTGTCCAGGACAAGTAGGGAAGAAGAGGACCAGGAACTTGGGAAGATGTGTCTGATGCAGCTTATTTCTGTGTGAATGAAACCTAAGAGTCTCCTGGGAGAGAACGCAGGGGGATGCGGACAAGAAACCACCGCTTTCTAGGCAGGGAAGAGAAACGCCTGGAGAATGGGGTCACACGCAAGGCTCCCTACTTGCCCATCGCACAACACATCCCCACATTACTCCTGTTTATTGACTAAGTGTAAACCTCCCTAGTAGCTGGAAGATTGAGATCAAAGCCTTTTTTTTTTTCTTCTAACCTTTATGTCCCTCTGCCACAAGGCAGAGGGAGAAGAGGGGAAAAACTGACCTGGCCCTGACTACCCTAATTAACTGGAGTCCTGATTGATTTTGATAAGTAGCCCTGGCCTCATTCATCAGCACAGCGCTTACCCAGATAAGCAGAGGAGCGATGCATCAATCCAGACCACCATGAGCAGCACAGAGCTGCTCTAACAGGAGCAGAATCTTCAACACACCTCTTCATATATGAAACCTCAGCAGCTTTCCAGTTCTACCCCCTGACAATTTTTAAGACCTTCTAAGGAAGGTTGTCCACCCTCTTCAGGCAGACAGCAAAGGGCTCAACCTTATTAAAGGTCAAGTCTGGGGCTATGGGAAGCCCTGGCTCCATCAGAACAAGCAGCAGCACCCATGATTACAGGGGCCAGATGCTCTCAGTCCATCTACACAGCAGGACAGGGCATGCAGCTCCTGCACATGGCTGTAAGGAGACACACCACAGGCCAGCATCGAGCTAAGTTGAAGGTCAGTATGTATAAATCAAAAGTGGGACTGGAGGTAAGCTAACACAAGGCTTAAGATGGAGATTTTAAGAGGAGAAAGGGGGAAGAAAGCATGTGCTGTGCAGCATCCATCTCTGGCACCAAAAGCCTCACCAGTCCAAAGAGAGACTCCACACATTCCACCCATCACATTTGAAAACCCTTGCCGCTGTTAGCTTGGTTTCACTCTCCTTCAAGCGTGCAATGGAGAGAAAATGAATGCAAGAAAAGAGATCCTGTTGATTTAATTGGCCATATTCATCACTGGAGCAAGAAAAATAACCCTAGCAATAGCCCTGGCTGAGTGACATGCATTTAATTAGTGTATGAGATGCATTTGCTTTGGTCAATGAAATATATATAAAACCTTCATCTTCCCCTGACCTTTCCAGGAAAGCTCTGATCTGAATAGCACTGCCCAGTGCTGCTGTGACAGCGGGGCACTCCCCTGCCACTCCAGTGAGCCCAGAGCAGCACCCCTGCGCCACCAAAGCCTCCTCGCTTGCCTGCGCCTCTGCTTTCTCAGTGCACAGCCCAGCTCTGAGCTGGCTCTGGCTTTGCACTCTTTTCTCCACCCATTTACCTCCCAGCATCTTCACACTGCTTTTCCCAGGCTTGAACCAACTGCCTTCACCAACGGAGACAACGCAACTGGTGTCACCTAGCAGCCCTGCCAATGGGCTGAGCATCTCCAGGTCCCTGTGAAATCAGTAATTTCCTCTGGGAAATTCCCTGCCTAGGGATAAGCGAGATTCCAGGACACGAGGCAGATCTGCCCCTCCTGCTGGCCCCATATTTCTTGGCTGTGAAAGGTACCAAAACCAAGCTCCTCGTTCAGCCTTGACCCCTCTGGTCAGTTTTACAGCCAAACTGTTTTCCTGAACCTGCCTGAAGTCCTTCCCCGTGTAGCCCGAAGGATTATTTAAGGCAGCACCCTGGGAGCACTTGGGGTGCAGAACCAGACAGATCTGGGGGGTCCAGCGTCTGCACTCACGGTTGCAACTCCCACTGCAGGAGCAAGAGCTCTGTGAAGCAAATTACATCTAATTAGAGAAGGTGTGTGGCACCCAAGGAGCATCATCCTGCAAATATTTATTCAGGTCTTTAAAAAGGCTTTTGTGAAAGGCAGAGCAAACAGTGTTTCTGTAGCCGTGGATGGTCCCTCCAGCCAGGCAGGCCCGCAGCGCTGCAAAGCCATCTGTCAGCGTCCCGGCTCACCCTCTGACACCAGCCATACATTTTTCACGCCTCTTTGGGGCAGGATTCGTGAGGCTTTGATGATGGCGTGTTCCCTTGCTGCACAAGGTCAAGGCAACCATTTCCTCCTTCCCAAGGCCTCATATTTCCCCAGGGCATAACTCCAACTTTGCCAGATAGATTTTTGGCACCCTGGCCTCTCTCCTTTTTTTAAGTCCCTTGCTACCTCATGAGGAGACACCTGGCAGAACAGTTCCGCCTGGAAATCCATCCTCGGATTGTTTCGTCTCTATTAGCCCTCGCAAGCAGCTGACAGGGGAGCATGAACATAGACAGCGTGGGATGAGACATTCACCCAGCTGCTAGTTCAAAAGCGTATCATCATTTATAACACTCCCAGCTATTCCAACTCTCCCTCCTTGTTCTCAGTTAAAAGAAAGGCAAGCCATTTCTAGTTCTGTATATTTAGTGTTCAGGGACACGCTGTTTATTTTGGTGCTGTTGCTCTTGGAGTAGCACAGCTTCCCCAGCACCATGGGGCATTTCTTTTCCAGAGCAGTGCTGCCAAGTTGTGCCGTAACCCCTCAGCATCCTTCCAACGGAGCTGTGTGACAGTGACAGCACAGGAGCAGCCAGAAAAGGGAGAGGTGGGAAGGAGGGGACCAGGTACCAGCTTGGCCATGCCTGCACCTTGCACATCCCGTCTGGCAGCTGCTTAGCCCTGCCGTGCTCTGCGTGTGGGGCCCTGTCATTGATAAGTGAGCCACTGCTCCCCTGTGCTGGGAAAGAGTTCAAAACCAATATCAGATCAATCTGCTAAAAAGGCTTTTATCTCCACGGGGCCAGTGTTCCTGTGGGGCCAGCCCACAGGCACCTTCCTGACATGGGTTGCCGATGGCTTGAGAGAGGCTCCCACGTCCGAGCCTTAGCCAGCCCAGGGACGCTGTGACACCCCGGAGCCACAGCACAAGCAGAGGGGACCCTCGGCTGCTGAATGTCTCCATCAGCATCACAGCCTGCAGGTGACGTCCAACCAGAGCCTCCCTCTGTGCCTTGGCCCCCCCCAGAAACAATTCCACCAGCCCCAGGCTTGAGCCAGACCCACCCTGTGCTCACTCCCAGCATCTGCAGTTGGGAGCTCACCCCAAAGCAGGCCAGTGGAAAAATGGAAGTGGTGCCTGCACATTTCCCACCCAGCTCTGGGTCCCTGCAGCAGTCCTGGTGGGTCCATACAGTCCTGGCTTTGCTGCAGTCCCAACCAGCAAGCACAGGATGCTCAAAGGAGCATTGCCACCCAAAAGCACCTCTCCTCTCTGAAGGAGAGCAGGAGAGGGGAGTTAAGAGAAGTCCCTTTGAGTTACAAGCCTCTCTGCAAATAACTCGGGCTCATTGCCAGCCCATCGCTAAGACGACGCAGAACCGACTTATCCCCAGAGACTGCAAATGGTCTGATCCAAATTCCACTGAAGTCCACGGCAAGGCTCATTACCTCCATCTGGCATTAGCTCTGGCTCTTTGCTCACGCTGGCTCTGGGCGATGCTCCCTCTCCAAGGAGCCCTGATGCAATTGACTGAGGAAACCTCGCTCCCATCTCAAAGCTGGGGCAAAGCCCCAAGACCCTTCCCCACCCAACACGGGCACATCAGCACCGATGGAGCCGTTCAGGCTGGGTCCAATAGAGGGCAATAATATCCCACGAACCACCTCATTAAGCTAATTGCCAACAGCCAAGGGGAGAATCCCTGCCCACACCCCTCCAAGGCTGGATGTATCCTTTCCCTTCCCATTTCACCAGGAGGCAAGCGGATGTACAGGAAGCCTGAGGCCTCGCTGGAGATGCTGGCATGGTCAGGATGAGTGGCTCCAAAGCATCTGAGCTTTGGGTGCTCCTCAGCCAGCCGTGCTGATTTTCCCCTTCATGTGGGACCCTGCAAAGCTCCCAAACCAGCAGGCCACAGCCACAGCCCTCCCTCCCCACCTGTAGCCCATTACAGCTACAAGATGCACTCTGTGTAGAACCACAACCTTCTGCAAGGCTGTTTTGCATAAAGCCAACTTACACACTAGCAAACATTTGTTTAATTAACACTCTTGCTTGCCAGAGGTCTGCCCACAACCCCATCATTGCACAGAGAGAGAGAATAATTTCCCCCCCCCCCACTGCAATCCAGCTCTGGCCCCTCCAACTAGGAGGGTCCTTAGGAGCAAGGCTAGGGATGCACCATCCCCTTCACCCTGGGGAATCGCCCTGCGCTGTGCTCACTGCAGCCTCCCCAGCGCTGCTGTCTCCAGGCACGTCAGCCTAACGAGTCTGCAATCGTGTTTCTCAAGGGGAGCGTATCCCAGGCGCGCAAGCAAGGAGCGCCCGTGGGATGCTGGCAGCAGGCATCACTGCACAATGTGGCCGCACACCAGTGAGGTCCAGATTGCAGCAGACCTGGCAAAACTCAGACTTTTGGAGGAAAAATAGTACAAAAAGCAGAGCTCCAAGTTACTTCCCTGTGAGAATCACCAGTGCACTTTATGGTGAAATGAATTAGTGTAACGGTGTTGTGGGAGGTTAAGCTAATATTTCACTCTGCGTCCACCGCAGGCAGGGAGCTTGCTGGCAGACAGGCGCTGTAACTCCCCATCCGGGCTAACGTGGCTGTGCGCATCCATGATTTAAGCTCTTATCACACAAGGGTGGAAGTAGAGCCGTAGACAGCTTCTAGGAGGTGGGATTTTACCCTTGCTCCCACCTGGGAGCCCATGGAGGGTTCCCACCAACATCAAAATCAAAGTTTGACCCTTTCCCATCTCCGGGATGAGCTCACCCCTCCCTGAGCTTGGTTACAGTGTGGGTGGCAGCCGTGTCTGTCAGTGTTAGCCACCGCATGCCTCCTGTTATCAAAAACAGGCTGTGCCCAAGGAATTTGGTGGAAGTAGTGGAGATGAAGCCAGGATTTCACATGGGTTGGCAGTGGAGCCTCAGCTCCGGCATCCCCTAATCAGGCTCAGACAGGCAGCTCGCATCAGAGGGGGGATGACAGCCCAAATCCCAGGCTCCTACTGCATCCTAAGCCATCTTCCCTGCCCACAGGCCTCCTCCAGCCCACCGGCTTCCTGCCAAAACTTGCTCACCAGCTTTGAACCTCCTGTCAGGGGCCACCAGGAAGGCTCCATCCTCATCACCAAGCAAGCCCTGTTCAATCCATGAGCCAGCACAAGAGCAGAACTCACCAGCTTGGGACAGAAAAGGCTGGACCCAAGCCATGATGTTGAGCTCAGGGACTAAGTTGCCTCCAAATTTGGGGCACTGGGAGAAAAGGGTCCACTCGACCCTTAAACCAGCAGCTGAGACAAGCTGGGAGCTGCAGTTTGACCAAAGGAATTCCTCCCACCAGCAGCTGCAGAGCCCTGTTCAAAGCCCTCAAGCCGAAGGCTTGGCCGAGAGCCTGGAGGACGAGCGCGTCTCTTGCTGGATATGTATTTGTTTTCTCTGGATTTACATGATGAGGTCAGGGCAGCTGCACTGAAGTTGGACAGGATTTACTGAGGGCAGAGCTCTGGGGCAGTTGGTTGCCCAGTTTTGCCCCCATCTCCATTCCACCTGAGGGGTGTCCAAGCTGTGTGAAGGATGAGCTGGGCTGTTCTGCTGTAGCCCGCTGCAACCTGTGTGCACCCAGTGCTCGGTGCCACTTGCCACACGGCTCTAAATATGCCTCCAGACAGCAACCTCTGGCAGAATATGCCAAAATGAGCTCCCTGCCCTCAAATTTTGCTGGCTACATGCTAAGGCTGTACATATCTCCACACAGGGGATGGATAGATTGAAGCCAGGAGCCCACCTTATGGGACACAACCAGGAGATCTGGGCACTTGAGTGTCTGCATACAAGTCCTTCTTTCAAGATGGAGAAGTTACCCACTTTGCTTTATGAAAGTGAGGATGTTGGTGCACCTTTGGCAGCGCCAGCACAGGCCTGTCCTGCAGCAGGGCAGCTAATGGCTGCTTTGGAGATGTTCTTCCAACCCTCACGTTTCACATGTCCACACGTTCCCCTATACAATAAAAGCAAAATGCTCCCAACCAGCAACACAACGTTCAGGACTACTGGGCCAGCCCAAGTGACCGAGTCCTCCTCTGCAGCAGTGCAGACCCTTCCACTTAAATACATAACACAGGACACAACGTGGGCTCCAAAGCCACGTTCTCCAAAGCCCATCCCTACACAGCAGCAGCGCTCAAAGCCACGACTCACCCCACAGTGCTGGGTGCTCCATCACCAACTGTGGGTGACACCCTCCCACAACGGCTGTGGTGACACTGGAGCAACCTCCTCGGCACAGAGATTATTAGGGCTGAAATTTGGGGGAAGGCAGTTTAAAGAACAGATGGTCGTGCTTTAGTATCGCAACACACTGCCAGTTAATTAATGCTAGCTGTAATTAAACTTTACACAAATTAGCTGTCAGCTATGCTAAAGGGAATAATTTCTCTCAAATGCCACCTTGAATCGCTGAGTTGTGAGACTTTTCTACAACGTAATTAAAAGCAGGAGGCTGGCATGGAAGGGGGCGGGTGGCAGGGGAGGGAATAGCCGAGAGATGAAAGCTGCTGGCTGGGAAGCAGCTGGAGATCCCCACCCTGCATGAGCAGCTCCTCTCCTTCGGTCTGGGGGGAGGGCCCCAGGGGCTCTGCCTGGCTTTTAGCCCCTCCAGCATACAGAGGAGGTTCCTCCCCATGAGTCAAAGTTGCAGTCTGAAGCTGAATTTTTGGCTCTTGGAAGGAAAAAGGTTTGAGTTCAAGAGGCTCAAGAAGATCTCTGGTAGGGCCTTGCCAGGACAAGGAGAAAGTTGAGCTAGAAGCTGTTGTGATGAAGCCCTTCTATCCAGAAAAGCAGAAAACAAGATGTGTCTGCAGGGAGAGGGCTGGTTTTGACAAGTTTTCGGCTCAAGAGAAAGAAGTCTGTCAAAACAGCCATGTTGACATTTTCCAAAAAGTTGCATTTCATTCCCAGTGATGCTTTGGAAATTTTAGCTCATTCCTCACTTTGCATCATTGCCAGTGCTCGTTGAGATGACTAACACAAGAGCACCACAACCAAGCAAGCCAGCCCTTGCTTGGGCTAGGGGAACTGGGAATATTAAGGCTAGTTTATCCCAAATTATCTTGAGTTTTGGCTAGAAATCAATTTGGGGAAACAGACAACAAATGCCTTCACATCAGATACATTGATAATGACTGGCGGAGGTTATCAAACATGCCCTTATTTGCACACAAACATAGAAAACACAGCGCAGGGTACCTGAGCATGGTGAGAGCCATCTTCAGAAGAAGCTCCAGGGTCTGGAGAGGCAGGAGATGAGGCTGGAGACAAGGCAACAGAGGATCCACAGATGAGACAAGGCTGGAGGGGAACTGCAGCCCGTCTTGGGCTTAAATAGCACTCCTGAGTGAGTGGGTGGGGGCCCAAGGTGGAGCTGCTTAAGGCAATTAAAGCCAATTAGTGCACTCAGGATCCATGCAGTCAAACCACACCATTAAGGAAGAGCCCAGGAACCCCAGTTAGACTTCATGACTTCAGTCTTTGGGGTTATTTCCCCAGTTTCTGGTTCTGCAAGCCACTTGCAACCCTGTCCAGGAGCTGTGGATAGTGTGTCGCTATCCCAGCCCCGTGTGGGACTGGGGCAATGGGCCCCAAAATCAGCTCAGGGGCCATGCCTGTCCCCCAGGGATCTGCCTCGAGCTGCCCCAGACGTTACTGATGCTCGTGTCTCATGCAGTCGTGGGTAATTGATATGCCCAGATGTTTTCCACTCCATGATACCAAGGAAAGCAAAAATCTCCGTGGTTCCTGCCAGACTGATGTGTGGAAAATTCCTTCCTGATCCCCAATCTGCTGATCACATCAAGCACTTCAGGGAGACTTGGCGGGCGCGCGTGTCTCAGGAAGGAGTCCCTGCAGCCCCATCGCCTTGCCTGCTGCCCATCCAGCATCCCGCCTCCCACCCCGCCGCGATTCAGAGCACCTGGGAGCGCAGCTGGCCAGATGTGCGCCTGAGAAACCGTTTCTCCTCCACTCCTGCAGACAACTGGCTGAGGCTCAGGATAAGTTATAGGCACGGCCTTGCCGCAGAGTTCCAAGTGTTACGAACATCTTGAGGGCAGAGTGGGATGGCCTTCTCCCCCAGGGCAGGAGCGGGAGGGATTTATGAATTAAGGTCAGGAAGGGCCACCGTGACTCTCTCCCCTGCTCCTCCCAAATGCATACGCTGCAGCTATTTTTCTCCTCCAGCAGCTGAATTAACGCCTCTGGTTTGTAGCAATACCAAATCTCATTTTGGAGGCTCTGAGGAACAGTAAATCCCCGGTCCCTTGCTCTCCATCAGCCCTCACTGCCCTGCAGCGTGTCCTCCTCCAAGGTTGCCTTCAGCTTCCAGTGATTAGGGCTTCTCCGGCGTTTTGCTTGACAAGCTGTAGGCTCTATTTCAAGCCCGATACGCACAGAGAAGTCCAGTTTCTCTGCACCAGTGCTCTCCAACCTCATCTTGGGCACCCTCAGCCTCCCACCCCACGACCCTGGCAGCCCCTTTCTGCTGTTGGGCCGGCCGGTGCGCTGAGCGGGGCCGGCCCCAATGCCTGGGCAGATCATCTCCACTGTGTTCCCCCGCACACTGTGCAGACTCAACAGCACTTCTCTGCTTTGCTTTCCTTTTCTTTTTTTTTTTTAAAGCTCAATCAAGGATCACATCAACTTCTCTCTTCCCCGGAGCTCCGCGCTGGAGGCTCATGATGAGGGAGTTGCACACCCATGACCCCTAAATCCTTTTCTGAGTCACTGCCGTTGCAAGCTCTGCGCTCCCATCCTAGAGGCAAACAACCCGGCTCCTTTGTTCCCACCTCAGCTACAGCGGCCTCACACAAAGCACCAAAGCCATTGGTATTTTACACTTTGGAAGTGTGTTTTTTTTTAAAAAAAAAAAGCAGCACAAACCGGTCATAGTAAGGCAATTCCTGGCGTCCCCGGAGCAGAGCAAAGGGGACGGAGCTGTGTGTGGCTACGGTCTGTGCTTTACTCAGGTAGGGATGAAAAGGCTGAAGATGGGTGTCGATGTGAGCCTGGGCCAAAATTTTTTGTCCTTTCTGGATTTCTGAACGCGCTCAGCCTGATGGCAAGAGGGGCTGCAACCCAAAGAGCAGGAGCACCACTAAGCCTTTTCTCAGACCCACAGCTTTTCTCCGAGGCTTCTCTGCCCCAGGTCCTTACTCCAGGGGAGCCCCGATCCTTGTCACACACACAGCTGCCTTCTCCCTCATCTGGGAATGATCCAGCCCGTTGCAAACCCCATGGGAACCGTTTGGTGGCCTCCCCTTTGCCTGTGCAACGAAGCTGGGACGTGCAGGGTTTGCCCGTGGGGTGGTGTCTGGCCGTGGAGCTCCCCTGGGCTCAGAGAAGGGGGCATGGATCCTGGCCCACCCTCAGGGCTGGAGGAAGGGGACGGAGCTGCCGAGCGCGGCGGTGGCCGAGGTCCAGCCCACAGACCAGGCTCAGCACCTCACTCTGCTGCCGGCGGCACTCGTGGGAGCTCAGCTGTGGCTCCGAGATTCACCCAAGCTCATCTCTTGCCAGACCCAGGACGTAAGCCCGTTTTTTGCTCCTCTACGTGAAAAGTATGGGATTTGATTGAAAAGAGAAATCAGAGCACACTCAAGAAGCGGCGGATGGGAGAGCACTGTGCGTGTGACACAGGGCTCTGGTTTTGCTCCTTCTTCCCCCTGCCAAGGGATGCCTGCCAGAAAGTCAGCCAGAAACACCCTGCAAGCCTGAGTGGAGGGAGGCCGAGAGCTCCGTCACAGCACCCAGCGCTGCAGGAGCGATCGGCTGCCTTCCCCCCCGCCCCCAGCTCAATTAAGGAACAAGATGTTCTCCTTGCCGCCATCCTTTTATCTCCGTCTCCTTCTCGTGCCGCTGTTCCATCTCTGCCTTCGCCTGACAGCAGCGTCACGGTACCCAGCTCACACAGCCCCCGGCAGCGCGGCTTCGTCTCGCGGCTGTGGGCTCCGGAGCTGCGGGAGCGGGAGGCTGCGGTGACAGATGCAGCTGCATGGGGCTGCATGGGTGTGCACGCGTGCGTACATGCGTGCGTGTGCATGCATGGCTGTGCACGTGTGTCTGCCCGCGCGTTATCCCCACCTCTATGGCAGCACTGGCACTGGGAATCACTTTGCCTCTGCTGGAGTAGTTTAAGGTAAGAAAAGGTGGTTTTGCCAGCGGGAGAGGAGTGGGTTTTGGTGAAGGGTGTGTTGTGTCCAGCTGCTAACCGCCCTTGCAGACACCCGGCAGCGCCCTGCTTGCAGGACACTCCTCCACGTCTTCTGTGCCGGGCTCTGACGGAGATGCTCAGCTGGGCAGAGACGAAACCCAGCCCTGGGGAAAGGTCTGAGCGGGGTTAAGGAGAGGGCTGGTGTGGGGAGGAAGCGCTGTGGGACGGCGGGTTTTGGTTAGGGCTGGCTGCGCGTTTCCTCCTCCGGCTGCGCTGAATCACCCCTTGCATCTATCTCACCTGCAGAGACTGGAGGGCTTGGCTGCCCAGCTGCGGCGTGCACACACTTTCTGATGGTAAAGGAGCTTTCCTGGAGGAAAGCCCAAACAAAACCCACGCGCAGATCTCCCGCGCCCAGGTACAAGGTGTCAGCCGTCACCTAGTGTCACTAGGATATGGCCCCAGACAATTGGTAGACATCACAAATAACATTGACGGCATTGACGAGGAACAACTTGAGGACATTGCCTGCAGGGAGACCCCACTGGGCACTGGCTGCTCTGAAGTTATTCGATAAATTCCTGGATTTAAGGCCAGGAGAGATCATTCAATCATCCTGGCTGACCCGGTCCATTGCAGTTCCCCCTTGTGCTGGAATCACAGAGACGGGGGTTGTCAGAGCTGTTTCGGAGCGGTCCCATGGACAGGAACCCATCCACCCACCCGAAACGCGTTTCCCCGCCTGAGTCAGTGCCTGTCTCACACCTCTCATGAAATCAAAGGCCCCTGGCTCTTACGAAGGTACCGCTGTGTTGTAATCCCAGCAGGGAGCTCGTCACATCGCTCGCTGTCAGGGTTTTTCTCCTCGCTGTCCCTTTGCCTTGCGGCAGCCCCGATTTCAGGGCTGAGCCTGGCTCCGGGTAGGTGCGTGGAGGTCTCACCCCCCCCGAATGACTCATCTGGGAGGAAAGGTCTAGACCGAGCACATCCCCCTACACACGTCTGCGGTGAGCGAGCGAGATGGGCATCCTGTGGGAGACCTCCCTGTTTATGCGGAATTACAGCAGGCAGTTTCTGCCCCACCGCCTCTCGCTGTCACGCAAGCCAACAGCAACGGGACAGACCCCGGGGTTGGGCACGGGCCTGGTCCCGCTCGCAGAGGCTCTGCCGCCTCGCTTCGTGGGCTCACCCCGACGGACGCCAGCTTAGGAGGAGAATTGGGCCCAAGGCATTGCTTCATCTTCCAGATGAAGAACTGGGGGGTAACTGAACAACCATCCCAAAGCAAACGGGACCTTCAGGCCCCAGTATCTGCATGGCTCAACTGGGAATCCTGCCTGGGCGCAGGACCAGTCCTCGTTCCAGCTCTGCCATGGCAATCCTGGAGGAATTTGGCAAAAAGAACAGAGGAATTCAGCAAAAAGAACAGAGTTGCTTTCAATCTGTGGCGAGAGGATGGAAAAGCAGAACTGGGCTGTTTAGGAGCCCGAACAAAAAGAGAACAAGGCCTTATGAAGTCCCAGGCCTGGATGTCTGTCGCCACACTGAGCCCAGGTTTTGGTGTCCCAACACGCTCCCCTGCATTCCCCGACGCGGGGTAGCAGCGGCCCTGCGGACACACGGACAGAGGGCCGTCCGTCGGCGAGGCCTCGCACCATCCAGCGCTGAGCGCGGGGGCACCGGTCCTGCTCCCAGCCCTGCCGCTGACGCACGGCGCGGGACCTGCTCTCGGGTACCACCCTGCTTGCTCCTTCCTTCCCCATCCTTAAATCAGCGAAATACTTTTTCCAAGCGAATAATAACACATTATCCACACATGAACTTCATTAATGGGCAGTACGGGAAATCCGCAGGATGGGGACCCCGGTAAATGAAGCAACACAGAGCTGGAGCTTGAGGCGAGTAGGAATCTGCCCATCTGCAGCTCCGGGGTTCAAGAAACCGCTCCTTAAACCGGGCTGCAAATCCACCGGGCTCCGCTCTGCGCTGTTTGCTTTCCCTTTATACTGTGCTCGGAGGGCTGTGGCCGACAAGGACACTGTTATTATTGTACACTCCTGCCTGTGCGTGCCCGCACGCCGGCTCAGGTGTCTGCCGGTCGGAATAAATTACAGGGAGAGGGCGAAAGGAAACGTTGCGTTTCATTAACGCTCTGCTTTGGCTTTGCGTTGGGGGTTTCTCCGGTGAGAAGTCAAACCGCACACCCGCCACTTGCTAATTGCGCTTTTCAGAATCAAAGGCTTTAGCCAAAGGGATAAATATATAAAATTGTGGGGAAGGAAACGTTTTCTTCTTGAATTCCAAGCGAAAACTGAACTAATACCGACTTCTTTTGATAATAAAAAGCAGCAGAAACGGATATCTGATCTCTGTGGCTGAAGGCAGCTTGAAACAGAAGTAAAAGGTTCGCTTATCAGGCCAGGAGGACTGCACGTTCTAAGCGACTGAAATTCTATTAGAAAAATCTTGTCCTTGTTTTCTTCTATAATTGTCTCTTGTTGTTTTAACCTCTTTTCCAGGTAACTCGTCGCTGGGATGTTTATTCAATCGCCACTTTTTTCCCTACTTCGTAGATCATCCTGCCAAAGAACATCGACGAGACCAACGGCAGCATTCGGGCATCCCGGCTGCAGCATCCCCCCTGCGCCCCGCCACCCACCTCCTTTATTTTCCTTCATTTCCTTTTTTTTTATTCTGCTTTTCCCAGCCAAACCGTGGCCATTCCTCACTGCCTGGGCCCTGGGACAGGGAGATGGAGGATGGAGTCACGCATTGTTAAACCCCACTTTCCTGTGGCTGCCGGTGATTTATTAGGAGCAACGAGGCATGGGGACAGCAAAGCAAGGACCAGGGAGCATCTTCGCTCCGTCCCAGCTCGGGGCTGGTTAACAAGACATTTTAAGGTGGGGGGGGAGGTACTTATTGGTGAAAAAGTAGAGGATGTGGAGTTTTATTTATTTCATGCCTTGGTTCTTAAAGAGGAAATATGTCTCCGTTTCAGATGGGGCGGCTTGAAGGTTCAACGCCTGCACCGTGCCAGGAGGGTCCAGCCTTGAGCGGAGAGGCCGGATCCCGCTCTCGGTTGCAGCTTCAGCCACTCGGGCGGATTATTAGGTGAGACAGCTTCCTCCACCGGCGCGTAACGGGGGCCAAACCCACCACCCGCCCTGTGTTGGTGCATCTTCACCTGCTTTCTGGATCAGTTTTCATCATTTGGTTTCCTTTTTTGGCCTAAGAATCAAATTAGTTCACCAATTTAAACAAAACTAAGTGATTAATAAATAAATAGCAAGAATTAGAAAAAAAAACCCTACTGGAAACTTGGCAGCTTTTTGCAAAAACGACTGTGAAATTTATGGAACGACAGCTAAATTGAATGAGATTAGGAAGAAAAAGGCCTGTCTATTTATGTGAAGAGTTTTCGGAGTTATCATAATTAATTATAACAAACATTTTGCAATGCACATTAAATCTCAGGCTTCGAGGCTTAGTCTGCTTCCCAGCACTCCAGCGTGGGGCGAGGGGCTGAGCTGCCGAAGGCGTCCTCGCCGGCAGGACCGCGGCAGCGGTGTAACGCGGAGCAGAGTGCGACCCTGCTCCTCCACCCGAGCACTGAAACGAAGCCAGAAATACAGTAAAACCCCTCATATTGCCTAAAAATACCTTAGGTGGCGTTTGTTTAAATAAGCCAAACCTGGTCCGCGCATCCCCGCCAGCTCCGTGGACCAGCGGGGCTCCTCGCGGCGGGATCCGACCCGGGTGCGCGCATGGAAATGCAGCATCCAGGAGGGAAATAAAGCCAGGGCAGGGTCAGAAACGGCCCCGCACAGATTTGGGGGATTCAAGGAGTTCATGGTGACATGGGCTTTGCCTCTCTGGCCCCTTCCCGCAGGTTCCAGTGCCGGGCTGGGGGGATGGATGGGCACCAGTGACTCCAGCGCCATTTGTTAAGATTTAATTAGGAGCTGGTGGCTGTGGATCCGGTCCCACCTGCAGCTCTTGGCTGTGCCTAAATGTTAACTCCCAACGTGTAGCAGCCCATAGAAGAGCCTCCCACTCTCCCTCCTGGCTGCCCAGATTGGAAACGGGCTGGGGAAGGATGTCGGGAGAGATGCACAGGCAGGAAAACCGGGGAAAACGGGATGCCTGAGGATTCAAGCAAGAAAAGAGGCTCCTCTAAACTGAATGATCCCAATTTAGGATAAGGCTTGGATCTCGGTGCTAAGGCAGGAGGTTTGCAGAGCCCCTCCAGCATCTCCGGCTTCGCGGCTCTCGACGGCCGAGGGCAGCAGCAGGCGTGCGCTGCTCGGATAAATACAGGAATTGCCAAATCTGCTGAGAAAACTGAAACGGGCTGCGAAAAATCCCCTCTGCCAGGCTCTGTGCATGCTCTTGGGCAAGCAAACAGCAGGCTTGATACCTCGCCTGCGGGGTGGTGGCAAGGAACGCTCCCTCTTGCACCTCTGGATGGAGGCAGGAATTCGAGGTGAATAATCTCGGTTTGAGCAGAGCCAGCTCCCTCCTGGGCTGTCTGCAAGGGCTGATTCAGACCCTCCCCAGGTTTTTCAGACATACTACCTGGGCGCTTTTGTGCTTCCTGAACGGAAGGGTGAAAACCCACACGAATGCTCAGGCCGGGTTTCCTCACTCGGGCACGGGGACCCCGGTCCCCAGCATCCTCCCGGGGCCAGCCCTGCTCGGCACTAACGAGCAATTGCCCGTCCCTTGGCAGCTTGTGTTCCCGCCGAGCTTTTCCAGACAAAAAGACAAAGGGAATAAACCCCAGGAGAGCCAATTCCCCTCTCCAAGGCACGGCCCTCTCGCTCTGACCAGTGCCCAGGATCTCCTCCAGCAGCACGAGCAGAGGTGGCCTGGCACCGCGGTGCCCAGGTTATTTCGGGTCCCAGACGCAGCAGGGCTGATCCTACCACATCGCACGGATGCAGCAACGTCCTTGGAGCGAGGCAGGAGCTCCTGGCATCCCCAAAGTCTCCTTGAATATTTATTTGGCCCAGCGACAGCAAGAAACGGTCGGCCGGGCTTATCCTGGCTCTAACCAGAGACATTTTTTATCATTACAGCTCCCTCCTGGTCAGCAGCCCCTGCCCCAGGTCGCAGTCACCCACCGGGCACAACCAAGACAGATGCAGGGACATCATCACAGGTTGCAAAAAAAAGGGGCATGGGGGACCCTGTGGCACCCTGGCCACCCCGTAGCAGCCGCTCCCCCCCGTGGGAGACACAGCCCCCGGGCGCAGCGTCCCGCAGCCATGGCCCTGCTCCAAATGGACTCTCGTCCTGCCGCTGATTTGCGGCCGCCTGTGGACCTCGGCCTGCTGTGCCAGGAGGTAAATCATTACAAGTTTTTGTGCTTTCAGCAAAAATGAGAAAGGAAAGAAAGAAGGAATAATAAAAAAAAAATCCTCCTGCCCCCCAGCAAGGTAATAAACGGCTGCGGAGCCGTGACTGACACCGCACTGCAAGGGACGCAAAGGGCACCTGGCACCCGTTACCGATGCACTGCAACATGGGGAGCAGGGTGAGACCCCCTGGGTGGGACGTGGGACCGCTGGTGCCACCCCACCACCAGCAAACACAGCGCCAGGGGAGCTGACAGCGTCCCGGGTTTTAGGGAGACGCTCAGCGAAAAGGTTGATGTATTTCCCTCGGCTTCGGTAGCATGGAGTTATTTTAGCTCCACAGCACTACGTGATTTAGATTTCGCTTCCAACACTGAAATAAATATTTTTATTTAATAAAGCCTGCGTAACAGGCTTGATATAATCCACTGAGCTTGTCCGAACAATGTGCTTTAACTGTTCAGGGAAAGCAATTGTGCAGAGCCCGAAGGGAATCCTCAAATTCCAGCTACGTGCGCTGATAACGACCACTGACAAAATCCTCATAATGGGTACTGCAATTTTTGGCAGCAGAAGGACAAACTGGGGACAGTCATGGGCCAGGATGGCCCAGGGCATTTTCTGGGGCGTGTTTTCACATTTCCAGTATTTCCCTGCGCTGCAGGAGTGAAGTGAGCGGCTTGACGGCGTCAGCAGCACGGGTAAAAGGAGTGGAGTTATTCCTTCCGCAGCCCCGTGCTGGGCCACATCCCAAGTCTGGAAATCCAATGGGTTTGGATTAAAAAGCTCGTCTGAACATAAGATTTGGTTTTAAGCAAGGTTATGGATTCAGCTGCCAGCCAAGGGTGTCCAGCTAGGACCGCTGGGACCCCCAGAAAAAAGAAAAGACAAGGAATAGAATTAGATTCCTCCCCAGACCAAGAACTACCTCTGTATTCAAGTGAAAAAAAGGAAGAAAGAAAAAAAAAGAAAGACAAGTTATGCCAATGCAACTCCACTGAAAATTTTACTTAATCTGCTACCATGATTGAGCCAGATGGATAAAATTAAACCTGCTGAGGAAGAGCCACACGTGCTTTTCTTCATTTGCAACCAATATATCAACTCTGCCTTCCTGCACGGATTACGAAACGCAAATCTTCATGCTTTTGGAGCCCAGAAATAAAGAAATAATAGCATAGAATTAATATGAACATTGGGAGAAATCACAGTTCCTGTCATTTTCAGGAAGAAATCTTTATACAACAGAAAAACCGGCAGGTCCATCACAGAGCTACCAGTTAAAAAAAAAAAAAAAAATCATTAGACAGGGCCCAGGACTCCTGAGACCGATGCAAAATCATTACATTTTTAAAAGCGGAGATTAAATCGCACCCTTTGATATGCATCCCGCGCTCCCGCGCTCTGTGTCGGAGCGGCGGCAGCAAGGCCTGCGAGGGCTGGCGATGGGTAAACCCAAGGCTGGGCTTGTGTCTGAAATGCTGGGTTAGATTTATTTCTGTGTGTACACACGTGTGTACGTTTATAACGGCTCTCCAGGCCTTCCCCACCGTCCCGGCCTCGCGGGGAGGTTAATGGAGACACTCCCGCCTCCCCCTCCCCAGCAACAGATCCATTATGGAAATGGAGCCTTTGACTCACCAGCCTGGACCTTTTATGCGTTTTGGCAGAGGAACGTCGTTGACTCATATCGCAAATCAAATGTTTCTCCCCACCGAGCTCCAGCCAGGCTTTGAACGCTTTCATGAGGGTTTGGGGACACCCTGTCCCGGCCGGCTGGGCTCTGACCCAAACCCGTCCCCTCCCAATTGCATGAGCAGTGGGGAAAGCGTCAGGGGCTCGAGTTGGCCCTGGTGAGGGGCGGGTTGGGGACAGGGCTGTCCCTCTTTCCAAGTGACCTCTGCTGTGACGGGGACAGCCCAGAGCCCCCCGGCTTTCTGCACGGGGGCAGAGCCCAAGCTCTTGCCAGGATGGCTCCAACCAACTCATTTTGTCAACCTCTGCCTCATTCACTTCCTTTCTAAAACATCTCTGCTGCTGTTGGTATCGATAATGGAGTTTTGAGGTGCTCCAATGAAAAATAAAAATTAAAACCCAGCCAAGTGCGGGAAAATCACCGCAGAGGCGAAGTCAGGAGGTCCCGCCTCTGCCAGGACCAAAGCAGCCACCATTAGCGGCTCCTGTAGGAATATTCCAGCCCAAGGCTCTAAAAGCAAGTTAGAGACAGGAAAAAAACAGCAAATTAATTTAGTAAGAGCTTAATTGGATTCTCCACAGTGGAGAGAGCTGCTGCTTCCCAGCAAATGCCCCCCGCAGCAGTAGATGAGTCAACGCACTCTCCCAGTTAGACCAGTTTGGAGGGGGGGCAGGTCTCTCCTTGGGTGCCCACAGCCTAGGACATGTCCCCACGACCCCGCCAAGCCCAGCCCAGCCAAAATCCCCAGGGTGACGGACAGGGGGGTGCTGCCATAGGAAATCTTGTGAGCACCAAGGCAGGCAGCCCTGAGATCCCCAAGGGCTGCAGCGGTCGGCCAGGGAGCAGGAGAGCAACTGGAAATTATGAGGAATAAAACCCATTCCCTGCACGCCCCTGCCCACGGGCTCAGGCCAAAGAAGGGGCCGTGTTTGTCTTTGAATCCGTCACACAGCCCCAGGCAGTAGCTGCTAATTACAGCCAGGGCCCGAAGCTGCTCCCGCGGCTCGAGGATGGGCCTGGGTCCCCACGGGTGGGACGTGGCAGTGGCTGAGCCCCACCGATGTGTCCCTGCAGATGGGATTTACTGTCACCCCTGAGGCCAATGAGGCAACCATTCCTCATCCCCGTGGCTCCCAGTCTCTCCCAGACATCGTCAACCCCCTCCATCACCGCCCCGGGCTGAGCCGGGCCTCCAGCCAGCCTCTCCAAGCAGGATGGCTTCGCTGCCGTGTGCTCCCCACGATTGACCCACACCAGCTACAAATAAAAAAATCTATGGAGCAAAGCTGCATTAAATCAATGAGCCAGTGTACCTGCTGCTAAGATAAGCACGGCTACCAGCATCTCTCGCTCCATCATTAGTGCGGTAGGATTCTCAGAGCCAGAAAACCCGGGGAGACTCGTTAGGAGAAGCGGCACTTCTGGCTGGATTTACTGCGAGTCTCTCTCCAGCGCCCGCGCACCCCTTTTTCGCTGCGGGAAGCCCTGCCCTTGCTCTGATCTGGTATGCGGCATGCGGAGCCCATAAGGCTTTCAAAAATAACACGCTATTAAAAGAGTTTTAATCAGAATTCCTCCAGCCAAGACACAGCAGCCAGAGATCCTGCTGTCTTTGGCAGAAAGGAGCTTGGAGAAATTAAGCAACGATGAGAGGAAGCGATTTCAAAAAGCCCAACTGTATCTCACTCCATCAAGATGGAGCTGGAGTTTTACACGAGGTTCGGATCCAGGAGGAGAAACCCATCTTGGCCGTAAGAAGAAATTTGGATGAGGAGATGAAGATCCAGCTGCGGTTCCTGTCTCTGCGAAAGGTTTTCTGTGTGATCTTGGGCAACTCAGGTAATTTCTCCATGCCTCGAGTTCCCCAGCAATCAACTAATCTTTTGTGTCTCTTCTCTTCCGCCCTGCCTCCCTCTCTGGAGTCTCGGCCATCCCAGATGTTTGCAGAGTGGCATCTGGATCTCAGCTTCAGCATCATGGAGAAAACAAGGGGAAAAATCACCTCCGCACACAGGCAAGACAGCGTGCAAGGAGCCCTTTGGAAGTGATTCCTAGAGGCAGCATTTTGAGGAGAAATCCTTAGGCTTGGTGATTTCAGCTCCTCTTTGGCATCTGGGGAGCTCAACAAGACCAGGACTCATTTTGGGGATCAGTGTCTGAGAGCGGCGGGTGCCTCAAAACCCCTCTTTCAGCCAGTATGTGGCAACGGCTTTGCGCACAACATGGCAACGCTCTTGACTTTTGGGGTGTCCCCATGCAAAGGCAGTTTTGGCAAGATCACTGTCCAACCCGTTGGCTTTGGGATGAATCCTGGACCAAAGCACGGCTTTGGTTTCTTGTCTGAAATCCAGTTTTGCTTGTTGTAGTCTGCATATCTACCCATTCTGAGAAAAATGAGACCTGGGACGTCTCCAGGGGGCACCTTCCATCACCGCCCAAACCGTTAGGACAGCCCCAACTCAGCAACGCTGCAGCGATGCATTCACTGGCTGACAGAGATACCTGACAATGGTCTGGGCTCACAGTGGGCTGACTTGGGTGTGAGAAGCTGCAAGCTCGATCTGGAAGGTTTTTGCAGCCTTGGTGATTTAAACAAAAAAAAAAAAAAATTTTTTTAGAGTCTCACCTGTGTTTTGTGTGGATTCTCCAGGGTCTCATAGGGCCATTGTGCTCAGATGTGGGACCAAGCACAGCTGGGACAGTGGGAGAAGTGGCCCGTCCAGAGGAGCTGGTGCAAGTCCTCAACAGCTGTGCTGAAGATTTTTGTGCTCCTCAGGCACCCTCGACCCTGCAGGAACACAAAAAATGAGCGTAAAATGAGATCAGAGCCATGGGCGGACACACCTCACGGTGAAGAGCAGCAGGGTGACCCAGCCCCCAGGGAACAGAGCTTTTCGGGGGCGTTTTTAAAATTGTATTTTGAAAGTCAAGTTTTTTTTTAACTGCCCTCTGGCTGAGCGCAGTTAATTTGCCAGCGCAGGCTGAGATCTTGTGTTATTGAGGTAGATATGAGAGCAACCCGTTGTGGCGGTCCTGGGTGGATGGGAGGAGCAGGAGGTGAGAGGTCCTCAAAAGCCAGTCCATTCCCTGGAGAAATATTTGGGAGTAGAGACCCGGAGCGCATGGCGGCCCGAGTGCGTTCACTTCAAAAATAAAACAGATGGTTTATAGCCGAGAGAAGCAGGCAACGAATGAATGGATGCGTTGGAAAAAGCCAACAAAAGGCAGACGTTTGGGATTGCTTGAACAACCTTAAAATACACTTTGGGTTTTTTTTAATTCATAAATTGCTATGAATTGGGTTTGTTTTCTCCATGTCCAGAAGTCCTGAATCTTGCGATGACTCTGGCTATTCCCATCCCAAATGGGGAGCGGGCTCCCCCACTGTCTCCTCCTTGCCTTGCAGGGAAAAGGGGGTCCAGCTCTCATTTTCCACCCACTGCAAAAATCCCTTCCCACGCACCCCTCCAGGCTGCCACAGCCCAGTCCTCCCAGTTTAGCAGCACCAAGCCCCAGTGCCAGCCACCAGCACGTTTTCCTGGACGGACATTATGATTCCATGATTCTATGACCATCGCTATGTGGAAACGTGCTGTCACAGCCTCAGATTTAATTAAAATAAAATATCCCATGCCAACAGGAGCCTCGTTGTCTTTCAGGGTTGTCTCAATAATTATAAAATAAATTGCATTTCTATTGCGCCTTTCATCCTCGGATCTCAAAGTGTTTTACAAGCGTTAATTAATTTAGCTTTCAAATAGCCTTTCCCTCTGATGTCCTATAAAAATTTAATAAACAGGTAGCAGGAGAAGCGGGAACCTGCTCTGGGGCATGCGGCAGGTCAGCAGCAGCCTCAGAGGGAAAACCCTCCGACGCCAGAGCTTTCAAGGTGTGAGGGTATCAAAGAGGAGGAAAAAAGCTGTGAAATAGAGATCTGACCACCGCAGCGTCCGGTCCCGCTTTGGGACCCCGGAGCCGCATCGTGCCATGCAGAATGGCTGCTGGGGAAGGGGAAGCCCAGGCTGGGAGCGGCAGGAGCTGTTGAGGCACATGACATATTGAGAAAATTAAAACACATTTAGGGAAATCTCCAAATAGAGGGTTTTATTTCTTTTTTATTTTTTTTTCTCCTTAGCTTTAAAGAATAATACCGACTGTCTCAAGCTGCGGTAATGTATTCAGGCAACACAACTGAGTCGGAGCTAATTGAATTTAAAAGCAGGTATTACATCTGTGCCTTCGGAGTGAGCACATCCTGAAAATCACTTCAGTGATGAAGTGTTTTACCCAACTACTATTTAATCTTTTTACACAGAAAGCAGAATTAACCCCACTGCGCAGCCTTCATTAAGGAAGCCAAATGAAGTTACCTGGTGAGGCTCCAATGTGCTGCAAGTGGCGAAACTTCAGCTGAAGTTTCTTCAGTCCAAAGGGACTTTTTTTTTTTTTGTTAAATCCTGCAAAGTGGTTTAAACCAGGTCACTTATCTGGGTTCTGTTCGTCTTTCCTTCGTTAAATCCGAGAGGAAATCAGCACACCTGGCCCTGCGTATAAATACCTCTCTGAGTAGAGAAATAGGTCAGCTTCCCGCACCCCTCTCCCCGGCACCATCCCGACCTGCCCTCTTTTCCTCATTCCCATCCCATTTTCCTTTCCCTCCAGACCATCTCTGTCTTTCCAGGAGAGAAGATAAAATAAATGAAGGGGAAAATGTGCCCTTAAGAAAACTCTCTAAACAATCCATGCCCTCCCCACCCCAAAAGCTCCAAGACATCAACTCTTCATGGACGGAGTAAATGCCTGTAGCTTCTTTTTATATATTTATTTTAATATATATTTATATATATACTTCATACGATATTACTTTATGCACTTGGTATATTATTTTTTGTATTTTTATACTCTATATCATCTATATTATATGTATTATGTTACATACTTGGCCTCTTGCTCTATAAGAGGTAAAAGCCCAAATAAATTTGTTGAGCGCCAGAGCTGGATGCACCCCAGCATCGCTCCCATCCTCAGGCCGATGCGGGGTCCTGGGGGAGGTGACAGACCCTCCTTCTCTAGGCTGGAAACGGAGCAGAAAAACACCCCCCAAAGAACCATTTGCAAAACTTTTCCAGTAAATCGAGGATTTTGGCTGGCTGTATTTATCCATCAGCTCCCAAGGCAGCCACGAGGGAGCTGGGAAAGCTGTGGGGATCCCCTCAACGCTTCATGAATTTCAAGCGCAGACAATTGATTTACATCACCAGAAATTTGCACGGGGAGAGAAAAAAAAAAAAAAAAAAAAAATCTCCTCTTCACCATTCATTAATTTTCTCTAAAATTCATTCATCCAATTAGGCAGCTGAAATGGTGCGTTGTAATTTAGATACCCTGTGACACACCATGACTATTGATGGTTCCTGATTCAAAGGGGACAGGAACAGAATAAATCCCCAGCTACGGGCTCTTCAAAACCTAATTTCCTTCTGGTTATGAACCAGGAAATCATCCGGAGAAATCAGGAGAGATTCAGACAAATTTAGGCTGGGCATCAGGAGATGGAGCAAGTTCTTCGCTGGCTGTGAGCAAAAGCTTGAGTCTCGGCTCTCAGCTGTAAATTTGGGGGAATTTTTCTTTAGAAAATGTCTCAGCATTGACCACTGATCCACCTGAAAGAGGGGCACCCAGCCCTGTGTGCCCACCCAGGAGGGCATCTCCTACGGCACCACCAGCTTTCCTAACTGGAGTTTCATTTTCAGCCCCAGCATGGAGAGGCACTGGGCAGGACAACTGCCAAAGTCACCACGGCAGGGTTGAGCTGCGCGGGGCAGGGTTAACGATAATAAACAAGGTAATTTTACATCGCCTCTCTGCCATTGAAAGTCATGACAATTTGCTGACCGAGGTGGAAGTGGATGTTGTCAGCGTAATAAAGCAGCGGCATGGGGGCCCCATGGATGTTCCCAGCCAGGTCTCCACATGGCAGGACGAAAGCAAAGCCTGGAGTATTTTCAAAGGTTTGATTTTTGTTTCAAGATGAATAAAGTTGCAATCCCAGAAAAAAAAATAATCTCACCAAGGTGTTAAAACACCTGGAAATTGTGTTTTCCCCAATTTCCCTTCCTGACCCCACGTGGGACCAGAGCAGGTCATTCGGAGGCTCCATAAGTCCATCACAGGCTGTGGAAGAGAATGGAGGGCTCCACGTTCCCCTAAGGACCGTGAAACCCCACGGCTGCACGCAGGGTCCCGCTCCACCTTGGGGCTACGGTAACGCGCAGCACAAATAACGCAGCAATAAATATTCAAGTCAGCTGGCCTCACCCTTGAAGTGAATTCAGAGATATCTATAGATCTGTATTGAGAGACAGCTATAGGCAACTCGTCGTCGTAACACGGAAGCACTTACTGAGTTGTCCAGGATTTCGGGTGACATCTGGAGCTGCACTTTAGGTGCTGTTACTCAGGCAACACAATGCCAACAACAGACGACGGGATGCTCAGGGACACGGCTTCCAAGGGTGCTCGATGGCAAGACAAGGGCTTTCCAAGAGGAAAAAGGCTCAATTCCCTGGCTGCAAAGGGCTTTCCTGATGTCCCGCACAAATCTTGGGGCAGCACCAGGGTTTGAGTCCAGATGTCCTCATCTTCAGCCCAGCTCCTTGGCTCCCACACCTGCGTGGTGCAGAAGGATGTGACACGAACCCACGATCTGGGGAGCCACAGGGGTCTTCTCCCTCCAGCCACTCTTCCCTCTGGTCACATCTCTTCCCTGACCCCCATCATCCCTCCTTGCAAGGAGGAGAACCACCTAAAAATCCCCATCAACCCAGTCCTTCGCAAGCTGGTCTGTACCCTAAGGGGTGGCTTTGCTGCAGGGAGGAGTAACCACCTTTTTTTTTTTTTCTCTCTCCCAAAAACTCAGCTCCAGAAACACAGAGTTAAGAGTCCTGGTGCCAGGTCCCTGTCAGCACCGAGGAAAAAGAAACAAAAAAGTCTACTTTCCCCAAAAGCCTCCCAGAAAAAAAAAAATGAAAGGAAGAAGTAAATAAATTTCAGTGAGCCTTTTGAAAACGCTGTAATTGCCTTTGTGGTCTAATTGCTCCTGGTTTTACAGCCTCATTTCTTGTCATAAAATTAGTCCCACTTTTAATGCTTTTTCCTTCGCTACCGGTCTGTGATTATTATTTTTTAATTGCTTTGGTATGTTGATCTCTCCCACATCTCCCCAGGGAAGGGGGCGAGGGACCTAATTCTGCGGCTGTCATCGGCGCGGAGGATGCCGCCGCTGCCGAGAGGAGATGGCCGCTCAACTCTTTGCGTGAATATTCACATTAATCCCCCCAAAATTGTCTTTAATACTCAAGAGCAGGGCTGGGCACCGGGACCATGCATCTGAGCGGAGCTGAGACGCCAGAGGAGGAAAGAGTTCTTGGAAGCGTGGCAATTTCTCGGAGGATTTTCTGGGGAAAGAAGAGATCTAGACACAAACCACGACCACTGGGAACGTAATAAGAGCGTAGGAGGAAACAAAACCTCCTGAAAAAGAGAAAAGCTGCATTGTACGTAAACCTTTTAATAACCATCTTATTTCAAACAGCATCACCTTCTCCTCACCGGCTCTCCAGACCAGCATCTATATTTGTTTTCTTTTTGATATACAGCTGCAGCAGGAAGCCATGCGTGAAGTTTATTAAGCCCGGGTAATTTTCTATCAGTTCTACGTGCTATTGATTTAATCTGTACTGTTATCTTGCTCTGCCTGAACCTGAAAAGTCATTTAAAAACAACAAAAAAAGCACATATAATTCTGAAAAAGTGCAACTATTATGGGATGCAGGACGTTGCCATTTTGGATGCATTAACGACGTGCTGAAAATGAACGTGTCAGAGATACAAATCTTATTAAGGAGACTTTGATGATGCTGAGACTAACAGGGAGAGCGTGGCTTGAGCCGAACCAAACCATGGAGCTGAATCTGAACTTAACTCCGCAAATCTCTGTCTCAGGGGTGGAAGGAAAATCGGATTTGCTTTGGCTTTCAGCCAGCCTCGCTTCATCCCAAACCAGCTCTCCACTGCCCAGCCTCCCCCGCGTCCTTGGAGTTACTCCCTGTTTATGGCACGAGCAGGAGTGAGCTCAGCGCGAGCGGCTCGGCCCACAGCACCGGCGATGCTCGGGGCTGGCACGGGTCCACCTCTGCCCTGCAAGTCCCGCACGGTGTCAGAAATGCAGCTCTTCAATGCAGGAAAACAAACCTTGGAGCCTTTTCCAGGCCACAAAGGCTTTGCCAAGATCTTCAGCCCAACCCGGGGCTTCCCACTTGCTCCTCCATGACCCAAGAGCATGTGGGGACCACGGGATGGACGGGACCGCATCCTGTGTGCATCCCAGCCCCGCAGAGCGGCTGTTCCAGTTGAGCAAAGCTTTTTCCCCACAGCTGGAGCATCAGCCTCACGCATCAAAAAGACAACAGTGACAGAGCCAGTCAGACAGGGGTTCCAGCCAAATCCAAGCCTTCCTGGAGCCGTGGGATGCCAGGATTTGGGTCAGGCCCATCTGTGCTCGATTCATCGGCTTTCTCAGCTAACTGGCACAAACCGCCCTGCAGTGACATTTAAAACATATTAATTAAGAAATCAAAATGTAGTCATCTAATTGAGCCTGCTCTCCAGGCGCAGCTCCTTGTCAGTCACGGGGACGGGCACAACACGCCTGTCTCCAAGCACGGCTCTCCCTGCCCTGACACAACCAGAAATATCCCGCTCTTTCCCCCAGTATTCCGTGGTTTTAGGTCACCTTCATTTTCTTACACCAGTCAGACCACTGTAATCCAGAGACATCATCCACCCCAGACCCACAGCACAAGGAGAATTTGTCCTGGCTGTACTTTAAAAAAAAAAAAAAAAAAAAAAAAAAAAAAAAAAAAAAAGCAAAGTACAGCTGAAGGCTGCAAGATGAGTTGCGGGAATGAGAGTGCTTTGTGGGACATCATCCAATTCCTGCTGGACAAAATCCATCATCCCCTTGGTACTCACCTGCCTCTGCACCAAGAGACGCCCAGAAGAGCCAAGAGCTTCAGACGCCTCCAAAACTTTGTCCTACCAGTGCAGGGTGGAGCACCTCGGGGGACAGGGAGGCAAAACCCCAAATGAGTTTGCTAGAGCTTAGGAGCATCCAGAAAAAATGAGGGGAAGCAGCAGGATTGTTGCCCGAGGCCTGTAACCTTGTGCTTGTCCCATGCATTCTCCAGGCTTCCCTAGAGAGCATCTCTACAGCGTGACAGCACAGCCTGAGGGGAGAGATACAGGATGAGCTCAGGCTCAAATCTCCCCTGCAATTCAGCTCATTGCCAGCACCTGTGGGCATTTTGGGATGGGCTGGGTGCCTTAGTCACCCCACAGGTGATAAAGGTCCCTGGCCCCACAGAGGTACCAAGGGAATTGCTTTTGCTGGGGTTTCTTGTGCAGTGTATTGGGGGGGGGGGAAGAGGAAATGACAAACTTCACCCGAAATGCTCCGTCATCATCAGCCGAAGGGAGCCAGGCACTTCCCAAAGAGTGGAGGAGCCGCCCCACGGCTGTGACATTTGCGACGCATTAAGTTTAAACATTTTCCATAAAGAAAAACAATCCATTCCGACTTGCTTTATGATTCATAGTAATTGCAAAGAGGAGCAGTTAATATAATTGTCCAGCTGAGACCAGCAGGCTGGGAACATGCCGCGGTGAGACGTACAATCAGGGAAGGCTGGGAGGGAATTTAAGTGCAGGTTAAGCAAATGCATTACTTTAATAACACACAGAGACAGCCCTTGTAGTTATAAAGAGGATAAAATAAATATTGTACCAGAAATCTACAGGATGGGAGGTTTTATCACCAAGAACTGCCCGCTTGCTATTTACTTTCAATTTAGGTTTTACAAAAGCTGCGCTTGCCATGCTTGTTATGTACGGCAGAGAATGACTTGAGCTGACAAATGACCTTATTTCTCCCTAAGTTTTACAAGGGAGCCTCAGTTTCTCAAAGAAAAATGGTCACCTCCCAGCAGTCGTCCTGGAGAGAGAAAGATGTGCTTTTATCCTTTCTTTTTTTTTTTTTTTTATTAAAAAAAAAAGGACTATAATTCAAAGAGGAGATGGTGCTTCTGCTCCTCTCTGCTTGGAGGCGGGCCAACCTCTTTGACTTCAGACCGCAGAGGGAAGGGCCCTGCTCCTCCACAGCGGTTTTGCGCCCAGATTTCTGCCCTTTCCTTACCCCAGCTCGGACCAGAGCGTGGCGGGAGGTAACGGCCTGGGAGGAAAGTCCAGGCTCTGACGTTGCGTGTGACCCTACCTTGAATTTCCCAATCCTGAAAATTAGGGTTTGCTCCCTTTTCAATCATTAACTTGCGCTGGTTCAGCATGAAGGATGTAAAGAGGAGGGGGATAAAGAAGAAGCTACAGGAAGATATCATCATCATTATCATTTATGCGGCTTAACCAAACTCTGGCTCTCCAGAGAAGAACTACAGCGCTTTATTTATTAAAAGATATTTCTAAGGGCAACACATTAAATTAAAGTATCTTGTTCCCAGCCTCCCGATTTAACGACACACAAAGAGCTAAACAAAACAGAACATTGCCTCATTACAACCATTTATAAAATATTAAGGGTCTTAAAAATTAATTATTCACAGGCACCTTCTGCTTGTTTGTGGGGGAGAATGAGGCCGCACGGGCTCGAGTGGGCTACCTGCAGCACAGAAAGAGAAATATTGGTGTACAACTCCCTCTGCAGCTTGGCTGGCGGGGGGCGACGGATTAACGAGATGGGTTAATTGTGGGCGGGCGGTGCCTGGATGCTGGCACCTCCATAGAGGGTTGCATCCTCCAGCATCCCGCATCCAGGTGATGGGCTAAGAAATGCAGGACAAATGCGAAAAATGTCAACACTCCCCCCAAAAAACTCCAAACCCAAATGAACAGCAGCTCCTGCACCCCAGGACAATCCGTCGCGCTGCGTGGATGCAGATGCAGCAAACAAGCCTGTATCCAGAGGGAAAGGAGGCAGGGAATGTGATTCTGAAGTCACAGAATTCAGCGTAAGAAGGTAATGGGATTGCAGCGGCTTTCCAGTAAATGTCATTGCTGCAATTAGGAGAACAATTATTGTCAACTGGCAGAATTGTCCCCTATCTGTCATTTCGGCAGGATCAGCCAGAGCCGCAATTAGCGCCCGCGCAGGTGGGTCGCCCAGTTCAGACGCCGCTCAACGGCATGGAGGAGGGCGGGGCCACTCCTGATTCACACCGGCTGTGTGCAAGGCGACATCACACCTCCCGTCTCAACAGATTTATTACGGCACCGCCCTGGTGCTCTGGCCTCGTGGAGCAAAGTCTTCAAGCAACTGCTTAACTTTGGAAACCAATAATGCGCTGAACCGATTTACAGATTTGAGACCGGCACCGGAGTCCCCTGAGTCCCCCGAGTCCCCAGAGTCCTCCGTCTCCAGCTTGACCCCTGCGCTCCCTGGCACACGGCCGCAAGCCCCCAAATGCCCTTCTCCTGTCCCAAGCCCCCAGATCCCCTTCTCCTGCCCCAAGCTCCCACATCCCCCTCTCCTGCCGCACACCCCGATGCGCGAGCGCTGCTGCCCTTCAGCTGCGAGGGAAATTCGGGGCTGGGCGGAGCGCAGCCCTTCCCTGACTCTGTGGAGGAGTCACCGCCAGCGACGCCAAAACCAAAAAAATCAAGCAGCGACGCGCATCCAAATTTCCCAGCCGGGGTGGAGAAGAGGCTCCTGTCAAAAGGAGAGGGGCATGCGGAGGAGGGAAGGAACAGGGGGGCAATTACATCCACTGAAAGCATTTGCAGCATCCTTGCAGCTTGCTGTGATTAACGGTGGCCAGAGTGCCATTAGCAGCCGGGTACGATGATTAACAAGCTCTCCTAATAGCTGTTTTCAAACCTGCTTCAAAAAAAAAGCTGGAGCGGAGCTGCAAGGGGGTGGGGAGAGCGGGTGGTATCTCCAAGGAAACCAGAAACAAAATGGGCTTTGGCACATCGCGGAACCAGGCGGGTAATCAAAGATTACAAGCAGTTTTAATTTAAGGTTAATTATTGTTTACTCTCTGGAGGCCGCCCCGTCGGAAAGCAGCAACCGGTCTGACCTTCAGCAGCTCGTGGTGGGGCTCTCCAGTCCGTCCCCCGCCGAAGGCGTCTCCCGGCGGGAGCAGGGGTGGAGGGGGGAACAGGAGTGGTGAGAGTGAGGGATCGATGGAGGCATCCGATGCCGAGATGAATCCCACCCCAGTTGCGTGTTGAAAAGCTTCATTCAGCTTTATTTAAATGGTTGCCCCCATTGCAGAGATGGGTAATTAATGCTGGACTCTCATCGATTTCCCGTTCGGTGGAATCACACTGGCACTTTCACACGAAACAGCGCCGTTTTTATCAATGGAAGTGCTGCGTGCAGAGGCATCTTCCCCTGCTGAGACCACCTACACCCACAGAGCAGAGATGGAGGCTTCGACGTGGTCAAGTCACAGACGCTTGCTTGGGGATGGGGGATCCTGCCCAGGGATGGGGCCAGCCGGGTGCGAGGGTTGGGGAACTCCTCTTACCAAGACCCACAACCCATCAGGTGCCAACACAGCCCCCGCTCCCTTTGCCATCTCCTGACAGGTTGATAAGTTCAACTCCTTCCCCAGACCAGACGCCATGTCCCGAGGTAGAGCTGGGCAGGCACCAGGGCTCCGCACCCCACGCTCGCACGTCCTCGTCCCTTTTTCTCCTCCTTAGCACCCAAAAATGCCCAGGAGCCCAACTCAACCTGTTGAACCCCAACTTTGCAAAACATCCCTCCTGCTCCGACACCCCCTTGCTCTTCTCCAGCCTGGATCCACCCTGCTTTGAACAAAGCAGAACGCACAGACGTGGGACATTTCTCAAAGTCTAGCCTGGAAGACACTTTTTTTCCCCCAAAAAGCCCATTTTGCCGCTGCCCTGACAGCGCTGCTGAGGAATGGCAGCTGAGATTAAGGATTGTGACAACTCCCCTAAGCTCTCCTCCCTTTGCTCGGAGACAGACATATTTAATTATGATAGAAAGGCGATCCTGGTGTGCGCTGCAAATACTTAAGGTGATTTGAAGCGTGAAGCTGCATACGGTTTGTGAGATTTGAGTTCTCAATCTGTTTGGGCTTGTTTAGACAGTTTCTGCTGTTTATTCCTTCTGCATTTTCACATGCTTTCTAGCATGCGGGAACTTCAGAGAGACAAGTCTGAGGAAATCATCGCAGAAAGGTTTCGATAACTTCATTCTCCATTTGACGCCTGGGATGAAACCCATCAACAGTGATGGGAGCATGGGGCTGGGCGAGGAGGGGACAAGTACGGGAGGACGCATCAGTTGTCTCCAGGAGGAGTTTCAGTCCCTCACTTTAGGATTTATCTCGCTCTTGCTCATCGCTTTGCTCATCACTTCGCTTTGGCCTTGTAGGGTGTCCCCCAACTCAACCGGTTCACGTGTGTATCCCAGAGATCAAGGGCTGGTTTGGGATCTCCCCAAGCGACCTCATCCTTTTGCTTTTGATCTTGGCAGGAAATGACCAATCGCAGATTTCAGACCTGGGTAAGGAGCGGTTTAAATCCTGCCCGGTGGGAAACACTGCAGGTATTTGGAGAAAATAAAACAAATGGCTTTCCAGAGTTAATATTTACCCAAGAAATCACATGATTAAACTGTAATCTCCTCAGATCTTTTCTATTAAGTTGCCTTCAAATGTATTTATCACAGTTCCCTTCTGCAGCATTGCCATCCCACGCCAAGACCTGCCCAATGCCACCAACGAGGCCAACAGAGCAAGAACCTCAAAGCAAGATAACAAAGTGCTATCCCAACACCCACCTTTCCCTAAATCTGCTCAAAATCCATGGAGTCCTTCAGCCACAAAGCATCCACCTTCCAAGCCGATGAATGCTCTGGCTCCTGCGCTCACTTTGTCACTGTGCCGCCCTCATTTCCAAAGACGCGCTCATGGAAATGCAAGCTCTCCACGTTCACTCCACCCAACCAGGTTTTAAGGTACTCAGAAATCCGTAATTAAATCTTACAGCTCCTCCAGCATTTCTGCAGATGCATTTCCTGCAGGAGACGTGCTGCGGTTCCCTACAGCATCATTTTGATGGACACCCATGGGTTTTTGTCTCCATTAAATGTTATGAGTGTCTCTTAAGGTAGCTTAGGGGCTTGCCGCCATTCCCAAGAGAGTGACTTGTATTAGTTTAATCTCTCTTGCTCCAGATTCCAGTGCATCCCTGGAGCCTCGTACCACCGGGTTTTGCTGGAAGGTCTGATCCTGGCTGGGTGCGGCGAGACAACGGCAGCCACACAGTCTGGCTTGGGCTGGGCCGGGGGCTTTGTCCCAACCAGTGAGTACTGACGAAGGTGAAAAGGCGAATATTTCCCCTGATGGAAAATAAATCCCAATTTTCACACAACCAAGAAGTCACCATGTACGTAAACACTGGATTTGGGCCAGCCCCTCAGCAAGGCGCAGCAAACATCCAAAAACCGTGGGACGTAACTCTCACATGCTGCATGACGTCCCCAGGTGTGTCCCTGTGCGGGCTGAAGGATCCCGCAGGGGTGTGCGCGTGTTCGCACACTCCTGGGGCTCGTCGTTCCTGTGGACACCGAAGAGCAGCCTGAAGCCCTCAGAAAGGGCTCAGGGATGGGGTGCAGTGCCCTGCTGCCACAGCTGCAGTGGGGACGTGGACAGCAATAGCTCAGTCTGTGTGGATGTGGCCACTTCACACCTTTCTTGGGCTTATTTCCCCCCGCCTTGAGCTACTGAGGCAAGGAGCGCACCACAAACCATAGTTTCTCAGTGGCCAAGAACATTGCCACCCCTGCAGTGAGGAATGTGCAAAACATGGAGGAAAAAAATTATCTGTTTTGATAAATATACTCAAAATCTGCTTGAGATATGGCCTGGGAAGAGGAACACATGGAGGCACCTGGGATGCCTCTGGTGTGGAGAGTGCCCCAGGCAGTGCTGGCTCCTGACCAGGTCCCAGGAGGAGCAAACAGGTTGGGGGAGCAAGGCAAGAAGGACGCTTTGGGTTTCACGGCATGGAGGATTTGTTTGTTTTGGGTTTTAAGCAGCAGTTTTGCATCCCTGGTTGCCATGGCAGCACAGAGCAGACTGCACGCTGCATCCCTCGGAGCCGGCAGAGCTGAGCATGGTGTTGAGCTGGTCCAGCGATGGCCAAGCACGGCGGGGGCCCAAACGAGGTGTCAAAGGCAGCCTGAAACCCACGGCAAGCACAGAGCAGAGCGAGCAGCAAGCCTGGGGCCCTGGCACAGGGCTCGAACCCTGCCCAAAAACAGGGCCACGCGCTGTCCCCTGCCCGGGAGCCCCTTGGCCACCACTTTCTGCCGGAGCTGGCTGCCTCCCGTGCGCGGCTCCACCACCCGCCATGCGCCCTTCCGGCTCCGCAGCTGGACGCAGCGCTTTGAAACCCGATTAATGGCAGCAGGTACAGACACGTCAGCGCCCTCCCCTTCCCAGCCAGCGCCGACCATGCTGAGGAGGTGACCTTGGCATCGCTCTCCCCTCGATCTCCTCGGAGCAGCGTTACGGAGCCGTTCCCATTGTCGCCTGTGCAAAGGGCCATGGCAGCAAGGAAGCAGGAGACTGAGCTTCACACCTCTAGCATCCTTCCCGGCTGGTGTTTCCCAGCGTCTCCGTTCCCGTCTCACATCCGTGCTGTCCTTCTCCCCATTAGCAGGAGTGCTTCTCTTTATTGCCCTGTTTGTCTCCTCTCCACGGTGTAATTTTATCTTGTTAGAGCGATGCCGGGCCGTGTTTACTTTGTTTTACTTTTGTGGTGCTTTTTATTCTAAACTCTCTTCATCTGGGAAGCCGAAGGAAGCTATCTTTTATCCTTGTCGAGATTCTTCTCCTTTCATTATCTCCAGTGCTGCTACAGAGCAGCAAAAGGGCATCTTTGTTCTTGCAATCTCATGTAATTTCAAATACAGCAATTCAAGCCTTTTGAGAAAATTATGGACGCAAACACACATCCATTACCACCCCTCGCTTTCCCCCCGCAACACTTCCGTGGGAGCTCCACGGCTGCCGGGGGGCTGCCTGGGGTTACGGGGTGCGAGGTGGAAGATGAGGATGTTTTTAGGGTTGTTTGTGCTGGTGGTGGAGGATGGGGATGAGGTAGCGTAGGTCTTGAGCATCTCTGGTCTTGATGCCATCCCGTGGGTGTGAGGATAGCCCCGGGGGCTGGGGGGGCAGAGGGACCAGTCAGGAGCTGGCAGTGGGCAGCGTTTTTATCTGCTGATGTGCCCACATTCAACTGGAAGCACTGCTCCATGTCAGAGGCCAGTGAGATGGTCCAGATGTTTCCTCCCAGCTCCATCTGTGGCAGAGCCATCCGCAGTGATCGATCTCATTGCTTCATCCACGTGAGGAACGGTCCAGGGTGGGATGGGGAGGCTATTGGCAGTGATGGACAATGCTGCTGCTGATGGGGAGCCTGGCTGGGCACAGCAAAGGAGGTCACAGCTCTTCCGTTGCCAGACGCGACACGGATGGGATGAGTGGCCAAGAGGAGATGAGAAAAGCAAAGTCATGGAGAACTTCTGCTGGAGAGCACTTCCTGGGTGAAGAGACTCACTGGAGAGGTTTAAGGGGCGTCTGGTTTGAAATCCTCGTTGCTGGGGTGGCCAGGAGCCCTGTCCCTCATGGTCCTGCTCTCCTCTAGTCCCAGCCAAGAAGAAAACCCAGATTTTGCTCAGCCATCAAACGCTGAGAGCCAAGGTGGCAAAAACCCCTCAAAACTTGACGAGACTTAGAAAGCATGGGCACTAAAACCCATCCTCCGGTGCCCCCAGCCCAGACCGCAGCTCCTCTCCCACCTCCGCGCCCCTCCAGCCCCTCCGTCCCCATCACCGCTCTGGCCTGACCCTGCGCCCCAGCTCATCCACCTTTCCAAGCAAGACGGCCAGCTGTGAAGTGGGAAAAGCTTTTACTGCTCATGGAATTAGGCAATGAGAGGGGGCTTCGGAAGGTTTTGGAATAAATTGCCCATGAAAGCCCTGGGGAAAACCCACCTGAGGAAAAAAAGGGAGAAAGAGGGCGAGACAGTGATCTGCCTAGGAAGGAGAGCAGAGGAGAGATCGGGAAGCGACTGCCTCATTGTTCCATAAGCACCTCTTAAAAGCAAACACAATAGACACGAGTAGTTTTTAAAATGACAGACAATACAATGAGAGATAATATATTTAAAACCCATATCAGTTGTTAACAGACCATAAAAACACCGGTGCATTAATCTATGCTGTCTGTCACAGACTCACGAAGCAGCTGTGTTATTTTATAGTTTCATTCCTCCGGGCTTCTCTGACACTTCCACAAATACATCTCAATTTATTTGGATAAGAACAAATAGAAATATTGAATTCTTCTTCCTCTGCTTCTGCTGCTTTTTAATTTTTTTTTCCCGAGCCCCAACAACTTGGGAAGGCACGCGGTACAGCTTTGCCCGTGTATTTTTATCCGCCAAAGTGGTTGTTTTAGGAGAAGGGCACCATGCAGACCCTCGCCTCGTCCCTTGCTTTGGGCTTTCCGAGCTCTGTTTGTGCCGTCGCCGTGAGTGGGACGCAGGCTGGGCTGCGCAGTGCCCCTGAATCCAGTCCCGACCGGGACGGCGGTGGGAAGCAGGCTTCCCCGCTCTCCCCATCCTGCTTTGCTTCGGGACCCTCGACCAGGCAGTTCGTAAACGCCGAAGCAGGACGTGGTTCCTGCCTTAACACGCGTCCAGCTTCCACCTTTGCTCGCAGAGCTCCGTCCCCATCTCCACCTTCACCCTCCTTCCCTGCCAGACGGGACCAGCCCGTCCCTAAATCCCGTCCAAAATCCCCTTGCCTTCGCTCCCTGTTTGCCTTCCTTTTTAAAGAGGATGGAGAAGGAGAAATAATGTTCTCCTTTGCTCCCGAGGAACATAATGCGTGGAGGAGGTGTTTGCCCAAAGCCACCGTTCTGTTTTCCCTCTAAATTTGCACTCAACTTTCTGAAGCACCAATTTTATGATCACAGACACAAAGGCACCCAACTCTGGCGATGGCCGGGATGGCGGCTGCGTCCCATGCGCAGGACGGGTCCCGCGCAGCCCTTTTTCCGACTAAGGACCCACCCCGTGCCCCCACCCTGTTAACCCCACGAGCAGGGCAGCTCCCGGGGGCTCTGCAGACCTACGGGCACCCCCAAACAAGCCGGCGACGCCCTTCCCCGCACGCCAGCACAGCCCGGGAGCAAGGGGAGCTCTGGTCCCGCACTACTCCAAGCAAATGTTTACCGTGAGTTGTTCCGGGCGACGACACGCGGTAGGTTCAAAGCTCAGATACAGACGTTGGTGTGGGCCCTGCAAAGAAGAGGTGTTTCTGCCTTGTGTCCCGCGGGATGCTGGTTGGGAACGGCTTAAGGAGCTGCAAAGCGCTGGGTGCGTCTCTAACGAGGGCGGGAGGAGGGCGGCAGCCTGCCCGGGGAAAAGCAGGCGGGGGTCTGCAAAGGGCTCGCGATATGGGAGTGGGGCCAGGGAATGGTGATTTTGGAGCTGTGGGTGCTTTGGGGCTGATGGCTTTTGGTCCCGTACCTCTCTGGAATGTTCTCCCCTCCACGTCTGAGGAACTATGGGAGCATCATGAGCATGGCCAGCCCTTTTCCTGGGAATTTAGGAAGAAAAATGTGGCAATTTTTAGGTGTGTGGATGTGAGATGTGAGTCCCAGATGGCTCCTTCCTTGATCAGAGCCTTGGAGATCTTTTTGGTCATGGTCTCCGTTCCCATGGTCATGACACTGCAGGTTGCCTGGATTAAGCAGGTGAAAAACAACAAAAACCCAAAAAAGAAGTGACTTTTCCAAGTGCAAAAAGGGAACCTGCTTCTCTGAGGCTTTGCAGGCGGAAAAACGCAGCTGCTTGGAGCAGCTGAGACGCAGCCACAGCTGCTCTGCACTTTGCCCAGCGCCCAGCAAAGAAAAAGAGCAAAAAATTGCAAATTCCAGGAGCACTTGGCCCCTGCGGTGCCCGGGTCCGTGTGTTTGCACGGAGCGAGCGGGGATGTGCATCACATCCTCCTCTGTCGGCGGCTTTTCTCTGCTCTTTGCTTTTTGCAAAGTTTTTCTGCCTGCGTTTCCTGACTTGGAAACAGAGCTGGAGCGATGTGGTGGGGCCGGAGCGGGCTGGATTGTGATGGATGAGTTGCAGCCCGAGAGTCACTCCCAGAGAGACTTAAACCTCCTACTAAAAAAAAAAAAAAAAAATTGAATAAAAACTAGAGAAGAACACAGCTGAGATCAGATAGCGGGTAAGCAGCACGTACCAAATCTCGCTCCGGAGGGCTGGGAGTGATGAGATCTTTATGGACGATTAGAGAGAAACGGCTGGGCAGGCCCAAACCACCAACGGCCGGGAGGAGTCGACCACGTTTTGGGGCAGAAATGAACCTTTCGGTGATGGAGCTGCAGGGCTCCGTGTCGCCGAGGCGCTGCTCTCCGCCGAGAGCGGGCGGCTGCGTGAATGTTAAATGCTCATCAAATGTACAAATATAACGAGGAGCGGGAGGAGGGTGGGGGGAGCGAAGCCATCGGGTCTGGGCCCGATTGTGTCGGCCCCGCGCTGCTCCCCGAGCTCTCTCCACGGGCATGGGGACTCAGGGCTTGCTTTTGAGCAAGGAAACTAGATTTTCTTCTTTATTATTTCCCCTCTCCTCACCCCCAGCAAGGGAATTTTCTTCTCCCAGGTCTCCCATCCCAGTCCAGAGCCGAACACTTAAAGGGAAATAATGGGAAATGGAGGCTTTGCAAAGGTTTGGGAGCCAGGCCAAGGGGAAAGGGCAGTGCTGGCCGAGGATTTTGGTAAAATCGGATATTTCCGTCATTTTGAAAGGGTTCCTGTCTTTTACGCTGCTTTGCACATGACTTTGTTCTCGACTTAAGCCAGAGGAATGGGAGAGTTTTTCTTTCTGAACACCAGAAAGGAAGTTTTGCTCATTTCGGGCTGGTTTTGTCTGTCAAAACCAAGTGTGTGATGCAGGAAACAGGCAGAAGTCAGGTGCGTCCAGTGGAAAATTTCAGCTTTAACATGAAAAATACTTCTGCAAATGGAAAAAAATAACTGCCGGTCTCTTCCACAGTGATGCTGGCTCCCTCCGGCAGACGCAAGTGGGCCCAATCCTCTGTCCTGGACTGGGCACAGCATGGTGGAACAGGGATGCAGAAGCCTTCAGCCCCATTTTAGTCCCATTTTAGTCCTGTTTTGGCCCCATTTTGGCCCTGGTCAGAGGCGTGACGCTCGAGGGGTGGCGACGCCGCTCAGCCGTGTGCTCCAGCCCGCCCACGCGTGTGGGCAGGACACGTCTCCCCACGGTGCCATCCTCCCAAATCGTTAGAAGAAAACAATTACTATGCAAATCTTAATGAATCAAGGCCGCAGCCCACGACTGGGAACATAAATATCAAAGCGCGGGTTTCGATTGAAGGCAGAGGAAGAAGTCTAATTAATTCCATCACGAACGGCCGCCCCATTCCGACCAGGAGCCGGGCTGAGTCTCACTGAGGTATGGACGCGGCTGGGACGCACCGTGCCCCGCACTGGGCTCAGGGTGCCGGACCCCATCCTGTTTGGGCATCACCCCCCCGGAAGGGTGCAGCTCTGTGTATCTAGATCTTGGCTCTGGACTCAGAATTAAAAGGTTATTTGAGACTTTGCCAATTGCTTTTGATCTGGTGATGAAAGACGATGATAAATCTTAAGAGACCCAAATTAATAGAGAGGAAATTGATTTTGTAACGTGTGGACTTGTTTTATTAGACTCCTGCGGGCTGGGCGAGATTGGGAAGGCAGCGGCCTTCGGCTGGGTAACGGCACCAGCACGTCCCCGCCGGCCCCATTCAGGCGGGCAGCGTCGCAGCCCCCCACGCGCCCTCCTTGAGAGGTGCGGGCAAAATAATCTCACCGCCCGCTCCTGCCCCCACACCGCCCCTCGCTGCGGGCTGATGGGTGCCGGTGGGGACCAGGCAGGTGCCCAAACCCTTCCCTGTCGCTGCCTCCTTCCCTGCCACGCTGCGGGAAACATTTGCTTATTTAAAGGCTGCAGATCCCGTTTCTTCTCCCCCCTTCCACAAATTGGCCCCCAGACCCGGAGCGTGACCTGCCATCTGCCAGGATCCGAACTGTTGGGGTGACGGCTTTGCCCGTAGAGCCAAAGGATGGGGCACTCACGCCTGTTTGTTAATGATAATGACTTGGTATTGTTCACCAAGAGCTGGAATTTATTTATCAGGTGGATGTGGAACGCCATGCGGCACTGGGGTTCAGTCTTGTTCCGTGGGATGGCTGCGGGGCTCAGGAATTAGGAACGCCTCTGTGCGTTGGGCGGGAGGGAGAAGTAGGTATCCAGCTAACGCCGGGACAGAGAAGCAAAACTGAGACACACGGCGCATGCCCGCTCCGCTCGAGAGGAGTAAATGGCCGTACATATTATTATTGCAATATAATTTGAGCAAAGTGTTTTCCTAGGATCTAGAGCATTTGCTGTAGTTAATTGAGATCCCGAAGTTCAGTGCCTTTCATTACAGCGAAGCTCTGGAGCGGAATACTCTCGGCTAATGATCGGAGCAAGATGGAAAGGGCATTTACCGGAGCCGCGCAGCGCGGCTGGGAGGTGGGAGCGTGTCGACAAACACGCTCCGGCTCCCACGCCGGGCTGGCACGTTTGAACTCACGAGGCGGGTGAGCACCGCGGCCTTGCAAACGGGGCTTTGCTCCCCGGGCCTGTGCTCTGCGCGAGGATGCCGGTCCCCATGAGCCCACCCTCCTGGGAAGGAGCAGGACTGTCCCCTCCAGCCACCCTTTCCAGCTCCTTCTCTCCGCCTTTCTCCATCCCAAACTCATTGGGATGGAGATGCCGGGAGCAGTTATCCTAACAACCCCCACCCTGCTGGAAGATTCATTTCTGAAAGTCCATAAGCAAATGGTAGACAAGTGATAATGGAGCTCGGTAACAGGCCGAACCGGGGGATGGGGGCCCAGTGAGCGTGCCGATGGCAGCGCCGGTTGAGGCCGCGTCGCCATCCCGGCCTGAACCCCGGCAGAGCCAGGCTGGGTGTCTGAGACATCCTCACGTCAGGGAGGAAAACCCCCTGCCACCGCGCCGGGGTGACAGCCGGGTGCCGCTGCTGGTCGGAGGCACCAGGCCCCCTCGGCGTACCCTCGTGCACCTCGCACCGTTCTCACACCAATCCCCGTACTTACGCCTGTGCGATGCGGAGCATCCGTCACGGCACGAACCGACCCGGGGGATTAGCAAAGCACAAACCAGGGGCTCGGCTTGCACTGTGGGAGCGATGCTGCCTGCACCCCTCGCCTCATCCCGAAGCAGACGTGGTATTTTATCACCCATCATGCAGCGAAGCCACCAAATGCCAGGGCCTTGGAGGGGTCCTCCCCCACCCGCTCCCCAAAAAGGCTCCCCTGGGCACCGTAAGCCCTCAATCATTTTGATGCACGCCCCTCGGCGCCTGTCACCCGTCCCGCTCCACCTGCGCACAGCAGGCTTCACTTTTCATTAGAAATAAAAATAACCCTTGTCAGAAGGTGGGCTGGTGGTTTTTTTCCCCGTGGTTGAACGCGGAGCCGGCAGATGAGTGTCGGCTGAGCCAGGGCCCCCTAGCAAGGCTGGAAGCCGGAGAATTTCTCTGGAGTTTTTCTAGGTTTAGCGAGGCGGAAAATAGACAAGGAGAACACAAAAGCAAAGGCCGTCACTCAGGGTAACTTTATCTCAAATTAATCCTGCCAAAACGTGGCGGGGAGGGAAAGGCTGGCGAGCAGGAAGGGAAAAATAAAATCAAAGGTAATATGGAGAAAGTCCTAACAAAACGTGGCTTTTCCCGTGGCCAGGGTGTCCGGCAGCTCTGTTTCAGGGTGCAGGTACGGGATCGCTGCCGCAATTCCCGGGGTCTGGAATTTCTCCCTCCTGGAGAAACAGGGCCCCGGTGCTGGGATGCACCAGTAAATTCCAGGCTTTGACCAGCATGAGGGCCATTTCAGCTTCTTTTCCGGAAGGTTGGGAGGGAAAGAGGGCCAGCCCCAGAACCCCGGTGCGGTGCGAGGCTGGCTGGCACGGGAGGGAAGGGGACGAGAACGGCCCCGCGGGCGCGTGGAGCTGCGGCTACCGGAGAATTCGGGAGCGTGTGGGGGACCTGGCCCTGCTTCTTCTCCCCTGGAAATTAAATTTAAGAGAGAAACGGCCTCGGCACCGCGTTCCCTACCCAGTCCCCGGCAATCACCGGGTCGTCTCCTCCTTTTGCCATCGCTCTGCTTTCCACCGAAGCCTTTATTTTATTTATTTCCCCTCTCAGCTGCTTCCAAGAACCTTCGTCCGGTTGCTATAGCACCTCCCGTGCCAGAAACGCCCTTGCTGCCTACAAATCTGCCCGATTTCAGGCCAAAAAAGGCCGGGTGTCCGCGGCCCGTGCCCACCCACCCTGGCGTCGGGGCGCAGCTGTGTAGCTCCAATGCCATCACCCCTCTCTCCCTGATCCGTGTTTCTAGCCGATAGGTTCTCACCGGAACCAAAAACCTCTCCTTGTTGCTGGAAAAGCAAACCTACGCATCTCCCTGGGGTTGGGCAAGGCCTTGTTTTAAGCTGGATCTGCTCTAAGACGGTGCTGGTCCCTGGGGAAGCGAAGCAGAGCGAGCACGTTTACATGAGGGGCAGCACGTGCATCGCCCATCCGGTGGCGGGGGGTGGAGGGGTGCGGGGGCACATCTGGCAGAGTGGGGCCGTTCAGCCCTAACACATCTGGACAGGCTCGGACAGCTCATCGGGCAGCGGCACTGACCCCGCTGGTGCAGCGAGGCAAAGCGCAGCTGGGAAAAAAAAATTAAGCAAATCCCAGGGCACGCGGCAGGGAGGGCCCTGGTCCGGATCCCCGATCCCGGTCCAGCTGGGCGACCCCGGAGACGAGGCGGGATGTGCGCCTGTCTCCCTGAGCACCCTGCGCGTTTGGCGGCAGGCTGTAACGGCGCGCTCGATAAACACGGACAAGCCGCCCAGGTAATGGGGCCAAACGGCCAACGCGCCGTCGCGGTCGCTCCTGGAGCGCCTGGCGTGTCCGTAGGAAAATCAGCCAAGCCATTTGGCAAACAGCCGGGTGGCAACCTGAAGCTGGAAAAGGGGCGTAAAACCCGACACATTTCAGCCGTCCACCCTCTGGAACCCTTTTACACGATGAGCGATGAGCAGGAGCTGCGCGTCGGGGCGAAGCAGGACTGCTTGTACCCAGCACGGGGTGCATGCAGACGCCACGTGCCGCAGCCCCATTTCGGAGAGAGGAAAAACCAGTGAAACCTCTATAGGCGCCCAGTACACACCAGTGACAGCCCCATGTACGCCTGTGGAGGCACGCGGTGTGGTGGTGTGACTGGTACCCGAACGGATGCCGTGAACACAGGCAGCATCCCTTTGTTGGCGGGTACAGAGGTGCTGCATGCGTGGCCGTGGCGTGTAGCTGCGTGGCATCGCGTGTGCCGGTCCGTGTTGTGCGGCGGTGCCCGACAGTCGGGGCTGGCATGTCCCGGCGAGCCCCCGCAGTGCTTCCGTCGAGGTTATCTGCAGGTCACTTCCCAGCGCTTGTGGAGAAGACAGACATTTTTTTTCCTGCCCGGTGACCAGGCTGAACTTCCCAAGCTGTTTGAGCGCCTGTGAGTGAAAACTCCAGCTCATTAATTAAGCCCAGAAAATTAGAAACTGGCCTAAATATAGCTGCCCAATGAGACCGCAAAACAAAAAGGAAACATCCTTCCCAACCGCCTGGCCTGCCCACCCATCCATGCCGGCATGCAAATAAAAGCCAGAAATTCCCACTTAAACTCCGCTTCCCCCGTGCGCGAGCGGAGCTGCAGGGACTTGCGCGGGGGAGAAATTCAATCAGAAAATGAGCTGTTAGCAAAGAGGCTGGCCCAGTATCCCATCCTGCGGATCCCCGGGACGCAGGAACTTCCTCCGGGATGGGGAAGCCTCGGCTCTGTGGCGCAGCGTGCACACAGTGCCTGTCTGGGGGGCCCGGAAGGAAGGAGGGAAAGGAGGGAAGGAAGGAAGGAAGGAAGGAAGGAAGGAAGGAGGGAAAGAAGGAAGGAAGGAAGGAGGGAAGGAGGGAAGGAAGGAAAGAAGGAAGGAAGGAAGGAAGGAAGGAAGGAAGGAAGGAGGGAGGGAAGGAGGGAGGGAAGGAGGGAAAGAAGGAAGGAAGGAGGGAAGGAAGGAGGGAAGGAGGGAAGGAGGGAAAGAAGGAAGGAAGGAGGGAAGGAAGGAGGGAAGGAGGGAAGGAGGGAAAGAAGGAAGGAAGGAAGGAAGGAAGGAGGGAGGGAAGGAGGGAGGGAAGGAGGGAAAGAAGGAAGGAAGGAAGGAAGGAAGGAAGGAAGGAAGGAGGGAAAGAAGGAAGGAAGGAAGGAAGGAAGGAAGGAAGGAGGGAGGGAAGGAGGGAGGGAAGGAGGGAAAGAAGGAAGGAAGGAGGGAAGGAAGGAGGGAAGGAGGGAAGGGAGGAAGGAAGGAAGGAGGGAAGGAGGGAAGGGAGGAAGGAAGGAAGGAGGGAAGGAGGGAAGGAGGGAAAGAAGGAAGGAAGGAGGGAAGGAGGGAGGGAAGGAGGGAGGGAAGGAGGGAAAGAAGGAAGGAAGGAAGGAGGGAAGGAAGGAAGGAAGGAAGGAGGGAGGGAAGGAGGGAGGGAAGGAGGGAAAGAAGGAAGGAAGGAGGGAAGGAAGGAGGGAAGGAGGGAAGGAGGGAAAGAAGGAAGGAAGGAGGGAAGGAAGGAAGGAGGGAAAGAAGGAAGGAAGGAAGGAGGGAAAGGAGGGAAGGAAGGAAGGAAGGAAGGAAGGAAGGAAGGAGGGAAAGAAGGAAGGAAGGAAGGAGGGAAGGAGGGAAGGAAGGAAAGAAGGAAGGAAGGAAGGAAGGAAGGAAGGAAGGAGGGAGGGAAGGAGGGAGGGAAGGAGGGAAAGAAGGAAGGAAGGAGGGAAGGAAGGAGGGAAGGAGGGAAGGAGGGAAAGAAGGAAGGAAGGAGGGAAGGAAGGAAGGAAGGAAGGAAGGAAGGAGGGAAAGAAGGAAGGAAGGAAGGAAGGAAGGAAGGAAGGAAGGAAGGAGGGAAAGAAGGAAGGAAGGAAGGAGGGAAGGAGGGAAGGAAGGAAAGAAGGAAGGAAGGAAGGAAGGAAGGAAGGAAGGAGGGAGGGAAGGAGGGAGGGAAGGAGGGAAAGAAGGAAGGAAGGAGGGAAGGAAGGAGGGAAGGAGGGAAGGAGGGAAAGAAGGAAGGAAGGAGGGAAGGAAGGAAGGAAGGAAGGAAGGAAGGAAGGAGGGAAAGAAGGAAGGAAGGAAGGAAGGAAGGAAGGAAGGAAGGAAGGAGGGAAAGAAGGAAGGAAGGAAGGAAGGAAGGAAGGAAGGAGGGAGGGAAGGAGGGAGGGAAGGAGGGAAAGAAGGAAGGAAGGAGGGAAGGAAGGAGGGAAGGAGGGAAGGGAGGAAGGAAGGAAGGAGGGAAGGAGGGAAGGGAGGAAGGAAGGAAGGAGGGAAGGAGGGAAGGAGGGAAAGAAGGAAGGAAGGAGGGAAGGAGGGAGGGAAGGAGGGAGGGAAGGAGGGAAAGAAGGAAGGAAGGAAGGAGGGAAGGAAGGAAGGGAGGAAGGAAGGAAGGAGGGAAGGGAGGAAGGAAGGAAGGAATATAAATTTTTCTCTTCCTCCTCAAGGGCGGGCAGGGCACTAAACCTCGTTTGCTCAGCGCAGAGACGGCCAGTCCCATGCAGCACATCTCATTTAGCCTGAGTAGACTGTTTCCTATTTTATATTCTGCATAATTTAACCCCGTCCAAACAAAAGCTGCTCTCGCTGTCTGACACTCCCCAACACGCTCGCACACTCCAGCGGGGCACAGACCCGCAAAGCGCCAGCCTGGGCGCCAGGTCCACGTTTTTTGACCCGTAGGATCGTGCTGGAGGGGTTCTTGCCCTGTTAGGTCCCACCAGACATACGCACACGCACACATCTGTATTTCAGGCATCATGTTCCATTTCCTTCTGAAGGACTTCTCCGTAAAGAGGGACCGGCTTCACCAGGGAGCTTTGCTGGACCAGCGGCCCTGGAGACCGTGACGGTGAAGTGTCACTGCTTGTGCTCACGGATGCTGTCAGCCAGCTGCCGCCTCTCTGGAGGTGACGCTGCCCTGGCCTGGGTGCCCGAGCCTGGCGCTGCGCACGAGCTTTTACTCCTGATGCCTCTCACCACGACTCCCACGCTCACTCTGGTCCCTGCTCCGGTCACGCCAGCTTGCGGCCGCTCCCCTGTGTCAGCGGAAAGGGTGCTGGCCCTGGGAGGGCAGCGGCTGATCGCCATCCCGTTGCCATTTTCCTGCAGCGGAGCCGGGGCTGGCGCACGGGTGCAGCACCCAGCGATGGGTGCCAGCTGGCGCGGCCGCGAGCAGAGAGCTGAAACGGCAGGATCTCTCCTGCCGCGCTGGCTCGCAGCAAACTGCAGACTTTGCCTTCTGCGGGCGGCAAAGCTGCCAACCCAACCGACACCCAGAGATGGCAAAGCCAGCGAAGCAGCCAGGATGAGGGGCCACACATGGGTACCCGTCGTGCCGACGTCTCCCTGCTGCTGGGATACAGGCTGCTGTGGCGACGGGGGCCGTATCAACACCAGGCACCCATCGGCCATCGTTCCCCAGCCGAAGAAAGCAGGGTGGCAGGTTAACCACAGCCCTCAGGCCGGATGCTGAGCTGCACCGGCGAGGAGAGCGGAGAGGGATTCCCTCTCCTCCCCACGTCCCTCCGGCTCGGCAGCTGCGGGTCGCGTCCTGCTGCATCGCGAAGTTCTGCCACGGCCCATTGGAGTTTACGAGCCCATTCGTCCCTTCCACCTTCCCCTCCTTTTAGCTTCCGGGGTCCATGAGGACAAAACTGAAAGTGGAGATGGGCTGAGTGACACCCAAAACCACAGCCCCGCGGGCATGAGGGGGCCCGAATGCTGAGGCCGGTGTGAGTCACCTTCCAGGTGACAGCAATGCTCGCGTGTCTCAATTAGCAGCAGCTCCCGGAGAAGGTGAAATGACTAATGGCTAATCTCGCCGCGCTATTCCGACCGGTTTTGTTCTCATTTCATTCAGACAAAATGCCTCTGCTGCCTGCTCGGGCCGGGAGGAGCGATTACGGCAACAGCGGCAGCAGCCGTGCGCGTGGCTCCTGCTCGCGCTGCGTGGCCCAGAGGGGTTTTTTGCGGTCGGCGGCTCCGTGGGGTGACCCCAAGTGCGGGGGAGGCGGGACAGGGTGGCCGGTGCTGAGCTTTGGGGTGCAAGGAGGAAAGCGATGCAGGGCTGACTGGGGTCCCTCTGCGCCGGGCTGGGGAGCTGCGTACGGCGCGGGAGCAAACCTCGGGATGGGCCACCTCCTCGCCAGCCCCTGCGCCAGCACCCACCCGCTTTTCCCACTGCAAAAGGGAAAATTCGCCCGCAGGGAGGAAGGGAAATTCCTGCCGTTGCTTCTCCCTTCCTCCCTTGTTCCTCCCACAGGGTCTGGCCAGGGTTTGGGAAGTCGCGGCACGGTGTGGCGTCAGCTTTGGCTCACGGTGGGGAAAGCCAAGCCCCAGCGTGGGGGTGAGTTTGGACCTTGCATACGGAGTGGGTTACGTTCACAGCGAGGCTGTTTGCAGCATCCCACGCAGCTTTTCCTTATTTAGCCCCTTCCATATTTATCCTTTTCCCACACCAGACCCCAGCTCAGTGTAGGCACCACGGAGCAGAGGGCGGACTGCAGCCCTGCCAAGCTGGAAATGTCCCTCCTGGAAATGACACCGGAAGACCAGCCACCGGCTTGTTTCCCAACAGAGTCACTATCAGCTCCGGGTGCAGGGATGCTGCTGCCTTCATCCCGAGCGCTGGCACCGAGCCGGGCTGGAGCACAAAGAGCTGTTTGCGGGCTCGGAAGTGAAAAAGATTCATCAAGATTTTATAGCTGTGGCTCTGCAGTTAGGAAATACCAAACACCTCTGTCCTTTACCTTCCTGCAATACCGATGACTTTGGTGCAACAGAGAGCAAAACTCAGCCTGCCGTTTTTCACTGCAAAGACAGGATTCAGCCCAAAAATGTTCTTGATGAAGCAAAGTACCAATGACACAGCTGAAAAACATCAGCGGAGCAAAGAGCAGTGAAAACTTCCCTGGGCTTCCATATGGCACGGCTCCATCTTGGAGCGCGTTATCGCGCTGTTTCAGCCAGCTCTAGCTGCTCTCTGCGTTATCCGACGCGGGGAAAACGTTGATGGGCAGGACTCCGGCACAGACTCCTGGCTTTTCTCTCCCGTCAGCGCATGCCGCATTTGTATTCTCCCCAGCGCTGCGACGTTTTCAAAATGTTTTGTTAAGTTAATTTGTATCCGCAGCCACTTGTGAATTTTTCAGATTATTTGATCTGTAACTGAACTAACACGAAGAGTAACTATTGTTCTGCAGGAGCAGACGGTGCCAACGCGTGTCTTATGCGTTTGACGCGCGCCTGTCTTCTGACCCCGAATGAGGTCCCCAGGCACCAGCAATGCTGCTGGGAACCAGTCTGGGGATGGCGCTGGGTGCATCCCTACACCGCTGCAGCCCGCGCTGCTGCTCTGCAGCCCCCGGGCACCATCACACCCCAAAACCCCGTGCTGGAAGGCATTTGCCCCCATTGCACGTTGCCCCCCATCACACATTGCGCCTCACCCGTGCTCCTGCGGCTTTTCCAGGTGTCTCGTTTTTCGGGGAGCCTCTGAGCAGGGGCAGCACTGCTCGGGCCTCGGTGTGGGGCTGAGCCCCACCAGCGCATCCCCCAGCTCTGTTTGCTTCACATGGGGCAGGGTTTTTGGTTTTCCTCACCGACCTGGGCAGCTCCATTGCGTTTGGGCAGGGCGGGGGCCAAGGCTGCAGCCGGCGTGCAGCCCCACTGTGGTCCCCCATCGCTGTGATTAGCGGGGAATTTATTCCTCTCTGGTTTTCTCTGAAAATAAAACCACTTTAAGGACTTGGGAGCAAGGAGAGAGCACAAAGCTGGAGTAAAACTTCCTGACGGCAGCGATGAGCCCGGGTTCACCCCTTCCCGCTGCTCCGTCAGCCCTCTGTCCCGGCACCACTGCCACCCAGGAGCTCTAGCGGGAGGAGGGCAACGGAGGGCCATGCTTTGAGTTCAATCTGGAGACGAGCTTCTACCGCAGGAAAAGCCCGGGATGAGGATTTTGGGAGGGATATCTCAGCCGCTGATGAGACTTCCCCAGCAGGGCGTAAGGCAGAGTCTGGAAATGGGGGAGCTGGCCGCTCCCCGCGGCTGACCTGCCAGAATCCTCTGGTGAGCAGAACAACCGCTGAGCTGCTCTGCTCGGAAAAAAATGGAAAGGAAACAGAAAATTTGATGAAATTGCAGAATCGGCTATCCCCTAGCGTGTCTACCCGAGGCGACAGGTACCTGCGCATTCGGTGTCTGCCAGAAGCGGTAGGGCGACGGCCGCCCTCGGCTCGGGGTCACGCACAGGATCCTCTCCCGGCGGATGGGGCTGAGGGATCGGCACCTGCCCTTCCATCCGTCGCGCCTCAGGCTTGTTCTTTAACTTGTTGTTTACTCTCATTTAAGAACTGAATCCAAGTGCCATCAAGGGGAGATCAATAGCTTCCTTCACATCCCACCAGTGATGGTCTCTGAGCATGGCGGCTGCAGCTGCGGACTCGCCTTCCACTCGGCTTTTGGATGAGTTAAAACCCAAGGGAAACAAAAATGGGTTGGAAAAGAAGCTGGGAGCAAAGTTTGCTCCAGCATAACTCCCAGGTGTCAAGGTCAAGCCCAAACCCTTGATTCCCTGAGGTGATGCCTCTGGATGTGGGTGCTGGGTTACAGGATGAAGGATGCTCCAGCACTCAAAGAGTCTCGGAGGCCCCACAAAACCTGTCTGCATGGGCTGGGTCACACCGTGGTGGCACAACATGACGAGAAGATGGCGTTAAATGCGACTATCGCGCACCGCAGAAGCCTCGCACCGGGCTTGTGAGAAGACGTCATCCGCTTCAGCAAACGGACTGATTAAAAAAAAAAAACAACAACAAAAAAACCAAACCAAGCGGGATTTGAGGGCACATCTCCGCAGGCGCCATGTGCACCTGAACACTCACCCGTTAGTCACGAGGACACCCAGCAACCGCGCAGCGCTGCAGTCGCTCGCAGCTTCACGGCGAGTCAGGAGATATTTGGCGTTTGCCTCCAAGCAAACAAAAGCAGATGATTAAGGAAGAGGCGCAGCTTGCTCGCTTTCAGGAGGAGGACAGCTTGCAAAACGCAACTCTCAGAGCTTCAATAAAACCCCAGAAAGCAAATAAACAGCCTGGCTGAGAGGAGCGTGTTCCCGGTTTCCTGAATCGGAAGCCAAATTTGGGATGCTGGTTGGGGGAGGATGGGGATTACCCACCCAAAACTGCCACCAGTGAAACCGTGGTGGGAGCGTGGATGCTGAACGGCGGAGAAACGTGTGCCGCAGCCACGGCCCGGCTCTCCCGGCTCTACGCGCAGCAGGAACGTGTGTGGAAAACCATTTCCAAACGGAAAGCCAAGAAGAAAGCAGCTGAGTTTCACCCTGCTTCTAATTTTCTTTTTCTCGTTATTATTTCCTTTTCCAAAGCCATTTTTGCCTAAGGCAACATGTTTATGCGAAATGCAAAAAAATAAATTTAAAAAAAAAAAGAGAAGGACTGTTTGCAGATGGAGAAATATTCTGTCAGAAATTTCCTGGCCACCTCTCCATTTCATGCCAACGCTTCGCGTGCTTTGAAGGGGTGTAAATGACAAATTTGGCCGCCGAGATTTTACTCTGTGGTGTAGCAGGATTTAACCCTCCCCCACTTATTTCTCTCCTGGCTATAAAATATACATGGAGGCATCGATTGCTCCAGTGATCAAATCTCTCTCCCTTCAAAAATACAGCCTGTCCAGAAATGTAAGCATCCTAATTAAAAATACGTTGGAGAGTTGAATTGCAAATGAATCAATTCCTTCCGAAAAAAAAAAAAAAATTAAAAAAAAATCCAACCAAGCAAGACCGGAATGGGATGGTTAATAATTGATATTTACATTTCTCCCGTGTCTGATCAAAGGATCTGATTGCATGACAAATGAGGGAATTACTGTAAAGTATTACACAGCCATTAAAACACAGATGCGGCAGATAGGACACGTGGTGACGTGGTGGTGGCCACCAGGCTCTGCAGCCCTTCCGAAAGGAGCCGGGCTGCTGGGGAAAAGCAGATATTTTCCGGATACGGAAGAAAATCAGCGATCGCTCCCCGTCTTATGGGAGATGCTGCGGGAAAGGATGGGAAGGGGCTTCCGGGGCAGAGCCTGGGACTTTTCCAGGAGATGAGAAGGCGAGGCTGGACCCCGCAGCAGCATGGTAGGCACCTTGTAGCTGGTCCTATGGGACCCTACGGGCTCCTACGGACTTCTGTGGAGCCCTATGGGTCTCTGTGGGTCCTCATGGGCTGCTATGGGTCTCTGTGGACTCCTGTGGATCCCTATGGGACCCTATGGGCTGCTATGGACCCTCACAGACCCTATGGTCTCCTGTGGGTCTCTGTGGGACCCCATGGGCTGCTATGGACCCCTATGCAATCTCTATGGACCCCTAGGGACCCCCACAGGCCTCTGAGGGGTCCTATGGACCACTACAGGACCCTTCAGGCTCCTACAGGTCACGCAGGTGCCCATGGGCTGCTATGGACCCCTATGGGCTTTTATGGACCACATGCATCTGTAGGGGCTCCTATAGACTCTTACAGGTGTGTATGGGCCCCTATAGACCACTGTGGGTCTTGAGGGGCTCCTGTGGACATCTAGGGACTCCTGTGGGTCTCTATGGGCTCCTGTGGACCCCATGGGCTCCTATGGACCCCTGTGGGTCCCTATGGGCTCCTATGGACCCCTGTGGGTCTCTATGGGCTCCTATGGATCCCTATGGATCTCTATGGTCTCCTACAATTGGAATACTGGTTTCCCACAAAGGAAAAGTAATTTTTAAATCAATTTGATGGTTCCCTACTCAATTCCAGGCACCTCTCTGCGGCAGAGGGCACGTGGCGCTGCCCCACGCCCTCCCGGCTCATGCGGCACCTCCACCCGCAGCCGCGATGGCGGCGCCGAGAGCTGACGGCGTTTTCCTGGCGTATCCGGGAAAACGGAGCAGGTCTCACGCCCACAACTCGTTTCCAAGGCCGTAGCAAGGGCAGCCTCTCAGGTCAACAACAGGCGGCTCTTGCCACACGGAAAAACGGGCCAAATCTCGAGCCCAGCAGCTCCTCGCAGCCCTCGGAAGAGAACTAAGAACATTTTCCTCCCAAATTTCCCCACAACAGCTAAAACGCGGCATCCGGTTGCTGTTTGGTCGCTGTCGGGAGGCGCACGTGGAGATCAGGGAAAGCGCACGGAGCAGCAGTGGGGAGCAGGTGTTTGGGCCCCGGAACGCGCAGGAAACAATAATAAATGCTTGCTTCTGTTACCACAATTATTTTTTTCTCCCTTTCTTTTTTTTTTTCTTTTTTTTTTAATTGCCTGTTTGAAAAGTGCTTCTGTCTTAGAGCGTCTATTAAATGTGGGGAATGTATCAAATGTGAGGAACACATCGCATGTGAGGAAGAAATTAAATATGGGGCATATATTGGATATGAGGAACATATTAAATTCAGGGAATATGTTAAATACGGGCAATAGATTTAATATGAGGAATATATTAAATATGAGGAATATATTAAATATGAGGAATATATTAAGTATGGGAAATATATTGACTATAGGCGACGTTAAATTTAGGGAATATATCGAACAAGAGGAACACGTCGAATATGAGGGGTATGCTGAAGGTGGAAAATATCCGACACGACGGGTGTATTACATGTAAGTGTGTACGGAATACAGCAAATACACTGAACATAGGTGATATATTGATTATGAAGAGTACATTAAGTATGGGGAATATATTGATTATGAGAAAATGTGGGGAATATGTCAAATATGGGAAATATATTGGGTATGAGGAAAATATTACGTATGGGAAATGTATCAACCATGAGGAATACACTGATGGTGTGAAACATCCAATACGATGAATATATTACACGCGAGTGTGTACTGAATACAGGAAATGTATCGGATATGGGTAAGATATCGAATATTGGCAACGCATTAAATATGACAAGCAGGTCAAATATGAGCAGCAGGTTGAATGCAACGTGCCCGCGCTGGGAACACGTTGAGTGTGACGAATCCGGCGCGTACGGGAACGGCGGCGAGTGTTGCGAACACCTGCAGCGTGCTTTGTGGAAACCAGCGGAGCACCGGGAAGAGACGAAGGGAAAAAGGTTGGATAGCAGAAATGAAAAACCCCAAATATTGCAAATACGCCCCAGATGGGAAATGCGGTGAAAACGGGAAATGTACGGCAACACGCGCGGCTGGGCGGGAAAACCCGCCTCGCGCCTCGCGCCCCGCGTCCCTCGCGCCTCCGCGCCCACGTGCGCCAAGAGCCCGCGCGCGGGGCCTTTAAGGCGCGCGGCCCCGCCTCCGCCGTGACGTCCGTCACCCCCCTCCCCACCCCGCCCTGGGCGCGCGCGCCCCCTCCCCTAGGAGAGGAGGGGAGGGGAGGGGAGGGGGCGCCGCCCCGCGGTGACGTCAGGCGGCGGCGGCTCGGGGAATGACATCACCTGTGCGAGAGTGGCCGGCGGCGGGCGGGAGCTCGCGCCGCAGTGTCCCCGCGCCGCGGCCCCAGCGCAGCCGCCGGGCGGAGGCGGAGGGAGCGGCAGGAGGCGGGGGAGGAGGAGGGCGGCCGCGGCCCTTCCGCGCCCCTCCGCCGGCCGGCATGGGAGCGGGCGGCCGCGCCGCCAGGTACGGCGGGAGCGCGCTGTGGCGGGGCGGGGGGCGCCGGAGCGGGGCCGCTGTGGCGGGCGGGGGGCGCCGGGCGCGCGTGGTAGCGGGGAGGCGGTGGAGCGAGGGGGCGCGGGTGGGCTTGGAGGGGCCGCGTTGTGTGAGGCGGGTGGGCGGGAAGCGGCGTTGTAGCGGGGGGGGGGGGAGGCTGCGGTGGGGAGGGGTCGCGGTGTAGCGGGGTGTGCGGCTGGGCGGGGGGGGGCGGGTGGCTCGCGTCGGGGGTCGAGGGCGGCGCGAGAGTGGGGCGGGGGCGCTGGGGAGGGGTGTGGGCAGGCTGGGGGGGGGTCGTTACCGGGGGGTGCGGCCGGCTGGCGCTGCGGGGGGGTCGCGGTGTAGCGGGGAGGTGCAGGTGGGTGGCACTGGCGAGCCGGGGGCGTGTTGGGGGGGGCTGCGCTATAGCGGGGGGTGCAGGGAGGGGGCGCGCTGGACCGGCGGCACTTGCAGCGGCGGTGGGGGCACCGGTACCGGGGTGCACAGGAGGCGGGGGGGGGGGGGTTCTGGGGCGCATCCCCGCGGTGAGACCCGCTCCGCCCCCGGCCCCGCACCGGTACCCGCTCCGTGCCCCGCCCCACGCCCGGTGCCGCTTCCCCCCGCTCCGTTCGGACGAGGCAGCCCCGTTCCCCGTCTCCCCGCCGCGCTCCCCTCGCTGGCACCGCTCCCCGTGCCCGGTCCCCTCTTCCCGCCGGGTGCTCGGCACTGACCCCCGCCGTGGAATTTGGGGTGCTTTGGTGTGTCCCCCCCGCGTGAAGGGCTGCACTCCCGCGGAGCAGCGCCGTGGGCCCACCAGTGTCCCCTCTCCGCGGGCTCACTGGCTCCTCCGGCTCCCCACGCGCGGGGGTGCCCCGGTGGGGAAGCCGGGGTCACTCCGGGAGCGGTATCGCCGGGACACGGGTGGGTCGGAGCGATGCCGCAGCTCGGGGACGTAACCGTGTCCCCTGGGGTGCTGCCCTCGCCCCACCCCAAACCCCACCGGCACCCCGGTGCCTTGTCCTCCCCGCTGGCTCCGCAGCCGTCGGGAATGGGATTTCACCGTGCGGTGGTGACAGCGACAGCGGCGAGGAAGAAACCCGAGTCACCCCAAAACGACACAAGACCCCATGTTGTGGGATGAGGAGAGGGGTCCTCTCCCCTGTGCTGGGGTGACTGCGCCAAATCTCCCTCATCTGCAAGGTGCGTCTGACCCAGGGCCACCCCCGGTGCCGTTTTCCATCCTCTGTTGGGGATTCCCGCTGACATCCTGAGCCCCGGGGGCCATCCTGCGGCGAGCGAGCGCTGCCCCCGCAGCCCCACCGTTCCCGAGCCAAAACTTGGCACATGGAGGGTGAAAAAACCCTCAAAATAAGAATAATGATGAACGGTGGTTGTGTTTCACCGGGAGGATCCCGTTCTGGTCCCTCCTGGGGAAGCAAATGGTGTAGATGTGGGATAAAAGGGGGGGGGGAAAAAAGAAATAATGCTGGTGAAGAGATGACACCCGTGGGAGGGGTGCTGCGCTCTGCGGGGGTGGGTGGTGGCTCCCGGTGGGTGCTGCAGCCTCCCGGCGCGGGGGACGTCTCTGCTCTTTGGGCGTTTGGCCTCTCCAAGTCCATGGGAGGCTTTATTTTTGCAGAAGTGCTCATTGCAATTGGGAGGAAAAAGTGATTTTGATTAAGGGGGGCAGGTTTCCAGCCTTTCCTCCAGGCTGGGCGACTCCGCGGGGCGAGGGGTCCGTGTCTCCTCCTTGCTAAATTTGCTGGAGATGTTCCCCATGGGCGCTCGCGCTTCTGCCCGCAGCTCCCAGGCTGTCAGTGCTGCCTCGCAGCTCCGCTCGGGCAGGGACCTGCGTCCCGAGCAGCCATATATTTTGGGTTTATTATTTCTTTTTTCCCTATAGAGCATGTTTTGTGGGTTGCATTTGTGTGCCAGGCTGGGGGAGTCGGTGACGGGACCTGAAGGGGGTCCCGCTGTGGGTGACGAGGCTGCTTGTCCCCTCAGGTTCGGGGAGCTCCCGATCAGGGGGGAAAAAAAAGAAGTCACATCTGGGTGCCGAGCGCGAAGCCAGTTGGGTTCAGCAGGGCGGGGTGCGTGCCGATGCGGGGACCCTCCTGCCCTTCCTGGGGGGAAGGTTTCCCTCCTCCTGCCGACCGGTGGGAAAGCTGCTAATTGTTCCCTGCCAGATTGACTTGTAAATTAACGAGTTTGCTGGCGCTCTCCTCCTCCTTCCTGTGCGTGGTAAGGGCCCATATTTCAAATGAGGAAAAAGTCATAAATGCTTTGAGTAATGCGAGAGGCGCTTCCAGCTGAAGCGGTGCCACCGAGCAGCGCGGGGGGAGAGGGGTCCCCCACTGCGGAGCCGCTAGTACGCCTGGCGTGGGGCAGTGGAGGTGATGGGGGGCAGGAGGTCCTGGAGGCCCCTTGTAGCTGTCTTTTGGCATCCGCCTCACTGGCAGGATGGGGTCAGGTCCTTCGTGGCCCCCCCTGGTGCTCACCAGGTTTTATAAACGTGAGTTTTGTAAATGCAGCGTCTTCCTGGGGTGCCTCCTCCGTCTCGCCCCGAGGGGAGCGGGTTTGCTCTGCCTTTTATCTGGATTCGGAAGAATGACTGGGGCAACACGTGTCCCCAGGAGAAGAGGAAAAATGTGCCTTTGCGCTTTCTCCAGGAGGGTGGGTTCTTGTTAGACCCTTAACTCTGCTCCTGCTTGGTGGGAGGAAGGTGGGAATGAGGGTGAGGAGACGCCCGAGGTCCAGCCAGGTGAGATGGCCGGGGAGATGACGTGGCCTCGTGCTGGGGAAGCTGAGGCTGGAGAGGGGGTGGTGTTTGTGGTTCTTCGTGGCATAGGAACAACTCCTATGGGCTTGGGCTGTGCTTAGAGACCGCAAAGCTGTCTTTGAGGTGGGAGACCGTCCCACCTGACGCTGCCTTGAGGTCTCTGCGTACAGCCCAGCGGTAGGTCGGGATGGATGCCCTCCACAGTGCCCGGCGTGGCTGCACACCCCGTGGTTTGGTAAGCTTCAGCCCGATGTGGAGCGGGGCGAAGGACCCATCCAGCTGCTCGCCGTGTTGCAAAATAACTCGAGGTAGTAAGCGCGTATTGAACTGTTTATCCGCTGTTCCACGTGGCGCACGAGGTTGCGTGGGTGGTGAGTCGCCGTGATGGATGAGAGATGTTGCCTGTGGCCTGCCACCGCGTGTGGATTTTATCTCGAACCCTCTATTCCCAACTAAAACAGGTTTTCTTTTGCATTGCAGAGATAACAAAATCGCGAGTGTAGGATACGGAGACAAAGCGAAGCCAGATCTAACCCGGGTCAGTGTGGGCAGTGCGAGCGTGTGGTAAGGAGAGGGGTTGTTCAGCCGCTTTGAAAAGGTGCTGCTAAGTAGTTTAATCCATAGTTGCTGAACTTTGAGCTTTAAATTCTTCTTATGTGAGTTGATAAGAACGTGCATATTATTCATAACCCTTTCCTCAAAAAAGGAAAATCTGCAAATGACTTCAGTTAAATATCCTTGCTGCAACAGCGTGGAAAATGTGCCTGACTCTGCTTCAAATAATCCCTTCCCCTGGCCCGGCTCCCTCCGTGCGTGAAGCTCTTTGCTTCCTGTGCTGGCGCGGGGGTCAGGGGCAGTCCTGGGCTTTGCTCCGGGCTGGTGACTCCGGGCAGGATCCGCAGAACTTTTTGATATTTGCAAAATGAAGAATATAGCCAGGCGGAGCGAGATGTGAAGCTTCTGGCTCTAACAGTATTATTTTTAAAAAATTGTTGCCGATTTTAAACTTGTGAGCCCCGAAGTAGTAAAGCTCAGGCCAGCTTCCTTTCTGCCAAGTTTATTACACAGTAAGCTGTAACAGTCTGCGGAGTCTGTTTTTTAAGCTTTTTTTTTTTTGCTCTTGTCCTCTTTCTGATTGTTTACTTTGTAACTTGGCTGATTTTTTTTTTTTTTTTTCCCTTTCGCATCAGCCTAGCAAACTGGAAATTGTCTCTTATTTTTTTTCCTCCCCCCATCCTTCAACTTGTAAACCCTCTAGACATCTGGGTCAGTTCCAACATAATTCTCTTGGACTTTTTTTTTTTTTTTCCCTAGCTTAAGTATCGTTGTCTTGGTTTAGTAATTTATCGAGCCTGGCATTCCCACTGCAATAGCTGCCTGTGCTGTCAGATTATTTGCTGCTTGCCTGAACAAACCCTTGCAGAGCCACGTGTCCTGTGCGCAGAGCCCTTTGCAGATGGCCACATCCCAGTGCGGCCCTGGCATCATCCAAAAAAGTAATTTTCAGCCCGTGTTGCCCTCTTGACTTCACTTGATAAGGAGCTGTTTGAGAGGCATGAGTGTGGTTTTTAAACCTTTTTTTTTTTTTTTTTTTTTTTTTTTGGTTTAAATTTGTGAAGCCTCTTGGCTCTCATCCTCCCACCAGCTCCTGAGGGCTCACGCGTGGCTCCCACACCCGTGCGTGAGCAGCACGCGCTGGGTGCAGCCGCCAAGGGAGGAGGCGGAGGTGCTGCCGTGGCAGAGGAAGGGGATGGGTATGTGCGTGTGTCCCGCGGGGACGTCCGGGCACGAGGAGGGAGCGTGTGTGGGTGCGAGGAGAGCAGCATGGGCCGTACGCACAGCTGAGGCTTTTCAAGGAGGTGCAGATCTTCAGAGGCGTTTAGGGCTGCTCTGCTGTGTCTCTGGAGACAAAGAGGAGGTGATGAGGGTGACGATAGCCCAGCTCGTGGGGCTGGGGACGCTCCGGGGCCCAACGCTGGGCTTTCTCCCTACCCCTGGGGCTTGCTGGCCCCATCAGGGACTTCTGTCCCCTGCCCTGGAAGAGTGAGGCTTCGCCATATCCCAGTCCGGCCAGCCTGCTGCAGCCCTGGGCTCTTTGGGACTCAGCTGGGCTTGTGCACCTTGGGTTTGGAAAGCTTTGGAGATGGCCCTCGCGCAGCTCCCGGTGCAGCAGAGCAGGGTCTGGAGCCCCGCTGCGTGGACGTCGCCAGCCTGCAGAGAGACGCGATTCCCAGCACTGCCCTCCTCCATGCGTCGTTACAGCTCAGGCCGTTACAGTTTGAGTGTTGTCGTACAAACAGGATCCGTGATAACGTCTGCGCTCTAGTTCTCTGGCAACGTTTGCACAATTAAGAGCTGCTTTCGGTTAGAAAGCAGATCTTAGTTTGTCTAAACAAGTTTAAAACCCTATCAAATTAAACTGGGCCAGACGACTCGTATAATGTGCACACCTAAATTGGTTTAACATTTGCATGAATCAGATTAAATCAGGGCTGTGGGATGGTTTAGGGTGGGGAAGCCCGTGGCCGTTTCTGCCCAGCTCCTGGAGGTCTCCGCTCCCGCCGCGGTGTTGGGGCTGTTTTTGCGAAGCAGCGGCTGAATCACTTGTTTACAGCCTGGTTTTCTTGGTTGTTGTGCTCTGCGGTGCTGGCTCACATCAGACCCAGGGGCTGCAGGCCTCGCAAGCAACTGGGATGCCCTCACCTTAGCAGGGACGTCCTAACGGAGGAGGAAACCTGGAGGTCAGGTGGCGATTCGGGCGGTGGGAGGGTGGGCGGCGTGGCTGCAGGTAGGAGATTCGGTCATGGGGAGCACAGTGCATGAGGGGGTCCTGCCTCTCCCACTGCCGCCCCTCTGCTTCGGTCCAGGGGCATCTCGGACGTGGCCCACAGGGACACGAAGGAGGGAATGCACCTGGTGTCCCGCTTTGGAGCGTCGAGTTTCCTCTAGGTAGCCAATTTAAGAGCACAACAGGTAGGCAGAGCTGTTCAGACTTCAGAAATGATTCGCTCTCTTCAGTGTTTGCTGTGTTGCTGGAAGGCGGTGGATTTACCTGCCCGATCGAGGGGTGAGTCGAGATACACCAGGTCCTAACTTCGGAAATGCCCTAACTTTACACAGTGCTGCTTTCAGGATATTTTTCCCCCTTTCAGTTCTGTTTGCGGGCAGTCGACACGCGGTGCGCGGTTACACGGGGTCACCACGTGCTCTGGGTGCAGAAGGCACGGGGCTGGAGGCAAAGCGCTTTCGGTCTCGCTTGCAACCGCCGAGCCGGGATTGCGAATAGCAGGGAGGAGAGGGAGGGCTCGGTGTGCTGGTGTCTGCGCGGCTTCTCAAAATGCAATAATCCCGTCTCGGGGAAAATAGCAGCCTTGTCTGAAATCCAGCGCGTTGTCTCTTTGCGGTGCTTGAGTCGCATCTCCACATCTCTCCCTCTGAGCTGTTGCCAAATTGTTTTCTTCTTTGTGGTGTCCCTGTATCCAAATCGGTGCTGCTGGTAATTCCACAGATGCTTTCCGTCTGAGGGGTTCCTTCGTTAAATTGTGCTTCCCTCCGTTTTGCTTTTGTGAAGACAAGAGCTGGACAGACTACACACTTGCCATGCTGCAGATCCCTGGTGTGCATGCATGCGAAATCTGCAGGAATTGAGGATTTATTTTATTTTTTTTTAAAGAAATCTTCCTCTCTGATATAATCAAGTGTTTGCTCTGGTTCCCGTGAAACGTAGATGGGTGCTGCTTCTGGCTGCACCGATCAAGGTTTCCCTCCCGCTGCTGCTTTCCTTTGTTTACCATGCATCGCTGTCGCTCGCTGGAAGCGGCCTCGACTCTTTCCCTCTGTTGACTGCGCAGGGGAGTCGGAAGCTGAGCAGCAGTTTCCAGTCACCGCGTGAAGTTCCCGTCTCGCCCGCGACCGCTGTGGCTCAGGATGTGGGGAAAGCAAAGGTGATGGGCAGAGCCACGTTCTGCCGGGAGCTCTGAGGTGGAGAGGGCAGGTGAGGGCCAAACCGTCCTTTCCTCCCCGCGGGAGGGGACGGTGATGTGGAGGATTTGGTGCCAAAGCACGTGAAAGGTGTTTCTCAGGATGCCATGGTTTCCACTGACAAATTGTCCCCTGGGATTGCTCCCAGGTGTGACCTGGTTGAGCTGGACACCCTGCAAAGGGCAGAGGGACGCTCTGGAAACCCAGAGGCACGGATGTGGGAGCGACGCGGAGGGCTGGGCGTTGTGGTGGCCACCGCATGGGGTTTGCCCAGTGCAAACCAGTTAATGAACCAACTGGTGTTTCTGCCCCCTGGTCCCCGGCTTGGCGTGGCCGATGGTGGCTCGCACCTCAACCCCGTGGCGTTTTGCGCTGGACCATCATGTGCTGTGAGCTGAGTGGGAACCTCCCGGTCTCCTTCTTCCCTCGGAGTCGCCATTTTATTTTTCTTAAGCGTTTATGTATAACCGTACACTAACCTATAAAAATTAGTTTAGGATGGCTGCCAAGAAAATCTCTGCAGTGCCTTGTGGGTAACTCCCTGTGAATTACCATAAAAGCTGTAGTGCCGAGGCTGCTGTGGCAGTTGTGAGGATGCCAGTCATAATGCTCTGTATTTAAAATTCAGATGAATGTGTAATGCATTCGCGTCTGGATTGCAGCAGCTTGTAGCGTTTCTGGCGTCCCTGCGCGCTGCTGCACTCGCTCTTTTTAATGTCTTCTTGTGATCTTCCAGTGTTTTGCCTGCTTGCAAAATGCAACAGGTAGCAAAACGTGGACTTGGCCGTGCTCGGAGGGAGAGTGGTTTCTGATAGCTTCCTCCCAGGAGAGAAGAACCTCCTGCTTCCATTGAGCCGGCGGCAATATTTCACTGAAGGGAAAAGCCGCTCCGTAACCCTTCCCCTCTGCATCCTGCACGAACGATGTCCTGTTTCCGAGGGCGCTCTATTTCTGGGTGTGCTGAACGCCGGGACCCGAGCTCGCTCAAGTAAACGAAACATGGGGTTGTCCCAATGCTCGGCGGAGCCCGTGCAAGGGGGACGGCTCGCTGCTGTGCGGGGAAGGGCTGCGGCTCTCTCACAAGTGAGCCGGTTAGCTTTGCCGCTTCGCTGTGTGCGCTTGGAAATGTGAAGTGCTTTTCTTTTATCTGTTGCCGCTGCTTTTCCTCCGGAGCGGTGAGCCAAGGTGACTGCAGGTCTTCAAAGCGAAGCCTCGGTCGAGGAGCCGTTCAGCTCGGTGCGGGTGCTTGGCAGAAGGTGTTGCTGATCTTCTGCTAGGCATGATGGATCATTTCATTTAAATTTTTGTGAAATATAATATTCATCACAATGTCAGTGTCCCACCTTCATTATGGCTTACCGATAAACATCTCTAATCGGAGAGTGATCTCCCTGCCCTGCTAGCAGCTGCCTGGGTTTAATAAATACGTTTTTGGAGCTGGGAGAGGATGTCTCGGGAATGTGTTCCTGCTCTCCCACCCCTGTCTGTGCCTGGAGAATCGCTTGCCTGGCTGATAAATAAAGCAAGAAGCGAATCTGTTCTTCCCAGGCTATACTGGTGGTATTTGTAGGTGGCTGTTCCTGTTCAGGGCTCTAAGATGGTGGTGGTTCAGATGTTGGCTGGTGTCCCTTGTTAGTACCTGTGTTTTTTTGCCCAGGGATTTCTGAAGGGACCCTTCCCGTGTCTTGCCTGCTCCCTGCCTGTGGCTGGGGGTTTTGGGCAGCACCCCAATGCAGCTTAACCCGCACAACGCTGGGCAGCCGGGCTGCCTCTTCCACCTGCGAGGAGTAAATCCCTGCCGCTGTCCCGCCTGGATTGTGGCAGGAGGGGATGCAGCTGCGCATCGGCTCTCCTGGGGTGGCAATGGCCCCACGTGTGGCAAGGCACGTGCCGTGCCGTGTACGGTTCAGATGAGCCAATCTGCCCTTCTCCCTGCGGTGTCCAGAGCAAGGACGGGAGCGGGCAGGACCCAGCGCACATCCTGGGAGCAGTTTGACCATCAGCAGGCTCGGCGTGATGCCGGGAAGGGCAGGCTGGTTTGGGGAGCTCGGGGGCTGAGCGGAGCTCGGGGGCTGAATGGTGCGGCTGGTGTCCTCCCTCGTCCCCCAGCACGCAGCACAACCGCGATGGCCCCAACTCCCCGCCCGGCACAATGGCCTCTACGTCCCCACGTTGCCAGCAGCTGGGAAGCATCCATCAAAGTGCTGCTCATCTCTTAATTGGTTTTACTGCCGGGGAAGGGCGGCTGCTTCACGGAGAGCTCTGACTGCGGGAACTCGGCACCCGCCATCCCCATCCGGCACGGCCGGGTGGATCGGCGTGCCCTGGCTTGGCTGCCGGCCTCGGTTACCCGCTCCAAAGCGAAGGTGACATCCCCTGCTCCCAGGATGGATTTTATCATCCAGCAGTGAGAGATGGTGGCTGCTGGTCCCATGTGCCGCTGAGACTGCTCCGCTTCAGTGGGAAGAGTCGTTGGCTCGGCGACCTCTGAGCCCCTTTTGGGAAAGACTCCGGAGGTTTTGGGGAACCAGCTTCTGATCACCTCTGGGGTTTTGACCTTCAGCATCAGAACTGAAGCGTTGTGCATCCCCAAAAGCCTTGTACAGACTTCACCTCCTGGGCTGCTCTTCTGGAAAAGGCTTTCCTCTCCCTGCGCCTCCGCATTTGACCCAGAATAAGCTGAATTTTGCTCTGGTTTGGGATTTCCTGTCACCTCTATTCCTTTCCGGCATTCAGACTCTGAAACTCGCAGCCTGTTTCTGTCCTGGTGTAAAACTTGTCAGGAGGAGGAAAGTCCCTCTGAATTGGGAGTCACTGGACACCGCCCGTCCATAACGTCTGACTGCCGCTCCGCTCCGCAGCGTGAGCCCTGGCCCTCCTGTGAGACCCTGAGGAAGGCAACCGAGCAAGTTCCCTGCTAGCTCTTCCTGGAAACACTTGTTGCACTGTGCTAATAAGAAGATTTATTTTTTCCAGGAGCCCAAAGCACAGCTTGGCACCCTCAAAGGCTGAGGATTAACTTGCTGTCATGCTCTGAGCGGAGCTGGGCGCAGGGCAGGAGGCGGCAGTGAGGTCCAAGGATGAGCCACCGTCACAGTGTGTCCTTCCAACATTGTCCAACTTCCTCGGGGAGGGATGAGGAGGAAGCTCCGGCAGCCCCTATCACGTTTCAGCGCCTCAATTTTAGCAGCCTGACCTGCAGAAGCCTGTCTGGCGCTGCGGGGTGGGAGCACCCCCGCTGTTTCTGGCCCCTGGAGCTGCTCACGGACTGCGTGCTCCGAAGGCTTTGCTGCTGGTCCCCGTAAGGGGATCTCGGTGAGGCCGTCTGGGTTCTGAGAGCGGCCGCAGATCTCCCAGTGCTCTTGGCATCTGCTCCCGAGCTGCAGGACGGCAGCATCAATGCTTTATCCATTCATCCCTCTGCAAAGCAGCTTGGAAATCCCTGGGCTGAGCAGCTGCCCCGGCGGTGTGGAGGGCACCAGCGTCCCTTTGCTTCTCCTGCCGTCGGGGGTGACAGCACCCATCCAGCGGCTCGGAGATGTGCTGGCCTAAAAATAGGTGCAGGGTTGCTTTGAGAAGAGGAAAAGTAGGGAGGTGAGGAGGGGACTAAAGTGTTTCTTAGAAGTAAGAGAGAAAGGTGAATAACATATTTAGTGGCCCTTGCAGCTATGCCTTCTCATCCAGACTGCCTTAGAGAGTGTGTCGTGTGGGTTGTGGGGGCTCCGGTGGGTGCCCAGTTGGGTGCTGTGGGCCTCTGGTGTGTGCCCAGCCTGGCAAGGAACTGGATTTTCAGCTGGGTGAGGAGGGGATGAAGAGAGATGTGCCCAGAGATGTGTTTGCAGCTGGCGGGCTCTAGGTGTGCGCACAGAGCTGTGCGCGAGGACCCACCTGGGACATCGTCCCCAGTGTCCTACCTCATCCTGTGCCTTAGTTACTGGGCTGTCCCCCTGTATCCTGGATGAGTGACGTGGTCAGGGTCTCTGCTCTGCGTCTAGGGGAGCTGGGGGACAGGACTGGTGAGGTGGCGGGGCGAACAGGTCATGTATTTGGGTGCCTACTCCAAGGCTCACCACCCTTGAGCACTCCATGCTGCCGGAGTAGCCCGTGCCGAGCGTGTGCTGGTGGGATGAGAAGCGCTTCAGCTCTTGCCCAGGGCCTTTCTGCAGACCCCTTTGCAGTGGGGCAGAGCGCTGTCCCCAAAGAGGTCTGTGCCCTGGCGCCGCCGCTCAGCCTGCCCGGCACGTAGGCTTGTGTTTCGCTCTTAAAAACCGTGCAGAGCCAGGCTGTAATTAGGCTGCGTTGTCTCGTAACTGGATCTCCCAGCCCAGTGCTTTGTTCTTGGCTTACCCTTGACTTTTTCCGATGTCTTTGAGAGAGTCGTATCCCTTCTCCGTGCCTCAATTTTTCATCCTCCATCCTGACTCCTGCGGGACAGGCACTCTCGAGGCAGGGGCTGTCTGGCAGCATCTCAGGCGGTGCTTGACCCGGAGAGCCTTGCTGTCCTCCAAGCCCTCTCAACATTCCTGTGAGGAGTGTTTACAGGTGACTGGGTTGCAGGTTTTTCTAGGAAATGTCAGAGGAGCTTGCAACGCTGGGCTCTCGTTGGGCCCACAGAACACTGTGCAGCACACTTTAGTCTTCAGAATAAAGTTAAAGCAAGACTTTCAATTTGGATTTTTCTTTGGAAGTCGCTTTGTTTTAAACCCACTTTTTTTCTGCTTAGTCTTTTAGGAAGGGGAAGAAACCCCGTATCCTGAAATCTTGCCTGTGTAGGTAATTGCTGGACTTGGGCTTTTTTAAGTCACAAGCTGTACCGCTTTCTCAGCGCTCTCCGGCAAGGCAGCGCTGAAAGTGGTGGCATCATATGGAGTCCCATCTGTCCGTCCCTATCTGTCTGTACCTGGATGTCGGCTTGTGTTCCGATTGGATACGGATAGCGGGAGTTGGAGGGTGTGGGACAGAGGTACCCTTCGGCACGCTCGTGCTTGCAGTCGGCTGATGCGGTAAGCGCGTGCTGGCTTGCCGTAGAGTCTCTCAAAATGTGCTTTGGCACAACTGGGCAAGAGCTGGGAGGCCCCACGGCGCTGCCAAGCAGCCCCATTCCGGGGAAGGTTTGGGGCTCTTGGGAAAGCTTTGGGGAAGGTGGGACAAGGTGAGCTGGGAGCACTTGGCATGGGGGTGGACGGAGTGGGCGGCAGCAGACGTGCGCGTGGGGGACGCTGCAGGGAAGGAGGCGGTGGAAGGGATGCTGGGTGTGGGACAGCTTAAGTGGCTGGGCGCTGGAGGGGACGTGCAGCCCCGCTGTTCAGCTCTGTGCCAGCTGCCCCCCTCTCTGGCTGCGCCGCTCTTCCCGGCGGGGCTCCGTGCCGCGGCCGCCCCCTCCCAGGAGCATGCGTTGGAGCTCTGGCAGAGCCCTGTGCTGTGGGAGTGGGAGCTCCCCGCTGCTGCAGGAGAGTCCAAGGCTGCATCTCGCCCCCGCAGATGCTCGCAGTGCATCTCCTGTGGATGTAGCACCAGGCTCAGGGCAGGTGGCTGCTGCTCAGCCAAGGTTCACCGACGATGCATCTCCCTGTTCTCCACTCCTGGGCTCTGGCTGCTCACCACTGCCTGGATCTGGCCCTCCTTGCAGTGCTTCTATTGATTTATATTTTTCCACGTGCACCAGAGGCAAACTGGAGCGGCATCCCTACTACGCATATTCTTGGACCCTTCCTGCTGCTGGGACCAGGAACCATCTGGAGGGTGTGGTGGGCTGGTGTGAAAAGCAGCCTTTGCTCTCCCACCTGGTACCTGCCATGCTCTGCGATGGGGTTTGATGTTTTTGGGATAGGACTGTGAAATGCCAGCCTGGGCTCCCACCTTGCTACATCGCGTCGCTGTGCTTTGGGCATCGCAGAGAGCCTGAGACTTTGACCAACAGCGTGACATCCCCATAACCTCCTGCGTGCAGGCTGGTGGGAGGGATGGGAGATGCTGCTGACCCCTCCACGGGTGCGTGCGAGCAGAGATGACTTTTGGACCAGCATCAGCCTTGCGACACATGCGGAGGCTCCAGCCCTGAGATAAGACTGGGGCTGACACGCAGAAACCTGCAGCAGCTCATCTGTTCCTCAGCCTCCTGCAATTAAACACGCAACTGGAGCGGTGTCTGCAGCGAAGCTGCCGGCGGTGGGCTCGGTGGCTCCGGCCCTGGGGATGGGCGGACATCAACCGTTTTCGTTTTCAGATGGTTTCAGGACTTGCATAGCTGGGCCTCGCGCCTCACGGTGTTCCGTTCTGCCTCGCCTTCGGCATCAGCCGCTCTGTAACTGTATGTTCCCAGCAGTAAATTCAGCTGTGACGGGAGCTCTCAGGTTCCCTCCTGGCTGGAGGGGTGCCCAGGAGCTGCCCTGCGTCGTGACCCGGCGGGGAACGCGGCCCTGTCTCTGCCCGTGGCCTCTGTGACCGCTGTGCTGATGCAGCGTTTGGGTCCCTCCGCTTTGGAGGCAGGGTGCACCGAGCGCCGCTTGCAGGGTAACGCAGCAGAAACCCTTCCCGGCATCCCTGCTCAGAGACCCAGCTCCAGGCAGGCAGAGGTTGTGGCGAAGCGCCGTTGCGTGGTTCACCAGAGCTTTCCCTGCTCCTGGTGGGCTACAGCCGGCCTCTGACGCTGCTGCCGTGTCCCACCCAAGTGGCAGATGCCCCGTGTGTCCCTAGGAAAAACCCTTTGGCTTTGCTCGTTGTCGCTTTTACTGTTTGCAGTAAAATGAAGCAGTGTCCAGGGGCTACAAGGCACCTGCGAACCGGTCCCCGTCTCTGCCGGGCAGAGGCAGGTGCCTGGGGCGTTGCTGGCGGGCTCCGTGCAAGCTTTGGCCCACAACCAGACCCTTTGGGATGCAAACTTCTGCCCTTCTCTGGGGGGGATTTGCAGCGGATTCTCTGTCCTGTTGTGGGGCAGGTGGTGGCGTGGCTCTTTCGTGGCTGTTGGGGTGAATCTGCCGTCGTGCACGTTGATTATTTATTCTTCTGGTTGCAAAGGCTTGGCTGCGCGTGGCAGCTGTGGTTTTTTGGCCCCGGGTGAGCGCAGGAGCGGAACAAACCCTCTGTCCCCTGGGGTGGTCAGAGCGAGCTGGGGAAGCTCCGGGATATATGAGGGTCCCCAGGTTGAGGGGAGTGTGGTGGAAGGGGCTTGGGGGGCTGGGGAGAGCAAAAGGGGTTTGTTTGCCATCATGAGTGGGTGCTCGTGATGTGGCGATGGGTGTTAGCATCCCTCTGCGCTCTGCTGAGAGCTTGCGAGACTGGGAGCACTGGGCTCGCAGCTGGGGGAGGCGTGGGCTGGTGGCTCCCTTGTCCCCAGCGGTGACAACGCCCCGTCTGCCCCGTCCCCCTTCAAGCAGAGCAGGGGTAGCTCTCGGAGAGCCTCTCCCGACCTTTCCAGCTCCATGCCCTCAGCTGCCGCCGAGTGACATGGTGACATTTCACATCTTGAATGTCTGAGCAATTTCATAAGGAAAAAGCCAGCAGAAATGAAACGCTTTGGCTTCTTGTGTCCGACAAATTGGATTTGTTAACCTGAAGCTTCATCTGTCAGCTGGCAGTGCCGTTGTGCGGTGGGTGGCCGATGGGATGGGGTGGGAAGGAGAGGGAGAGTGCGGTTGGGACGCGAGGAGGGAGTGGTGTTGGGCAGCAGTGTGTAATATTCGCTGCGTTTTCAGCAGTGTGTTTGTGGAGGTCTGTTTGGGAGGGACGGGTCTTTCCATCGGACACAGGACAGCTGAGCCACCGGTGCTGCAACCCAGTCTGGTCAAGGTGACGATTGCTGTTCCTCTCTTCCAAGCCAGGAGAGCGTGTTTTTTACCTCCCTCCATCAGTTAGGTGATGCTACCGTACACTGATTTACCCCGGCAAACTACAGTGGCAAAACAAGATAGACGCAGAAGCTCGTGGCCGCGTGCCGCAGCCTCTGCCGCACGCACCGCAGCCCACGCCTGGGCGTGTTCGGACAGGGCAGCGCCGCCTTTGTGGCCGCGTGTGGCTGCCGGGCCTGGCGTGTGCACTGCTGGGCGCGAGCCTGTCGTGTTTGCACAGAGCACGGGCTTCGTTTGCCGAGGGGGAGGCAGGCACCAGCCCGTGCCGCAGCCCGGCGTGACTCGGCGTGCGGCGGCCGGTTGCGCAGGACCTGCTTTTGAATGACACGCTGCGTACCGCCGTATTTATGGGGGTGTGTGTGGCAGGTAGAAGACGCGCCACCGGGTACCTTTGCTGTCCCCGGGGAGCGGGAGGAAGCGTGTGTGCAGGGGAAGGTAATTTCCTCTGCTTTCGGGCTCTGCTGGAGAGCTCTGGTCAGACTTAATGTGGTTTGACCCTGCTCTGGGGATGGGCACTAGGAGTCCTTTGTCCCTGGAGAACTGCAAAGTTGCTTCCCCTCCCTTTCCTTTTTTTCTAAATTAAGAAAAAAATAAAATAAAAAAAAAACCTAAACAAAAAAGGCTCTCCATGAAGTGGGTGGGTGAGGGCGTGTGGGGAGAGCCAGCTCCCTGCTAAAATGTTGCGGGCGGCAGCCGCCACTGCCGTGGGGCTTTGGGGACCCTGCGCCACGCGATGCCGGCAGCGCTGGAGCCGGATGCTCTCGCTCTCTGTCCCTGCGTCCCCTTGGCCGTGGCACGTTGCTGCTGCAGCTCCCTCCGTCCACGTTGTCTCCTCCAGCCTTGCCGTGCCCTGGCAGTGGTTTTGTCATATGCCCTCGGTAGATCCGTTACTGCCCGCGTGGTCCTCGTGGCAGCGTGCAGCCTGCGTTGGGGTGGCGCAGGTCTCGCTTGGCTGCTCAGCAGGCTCCAGCGTGGGATGGCTGCAGGCTCTGAGAGACTCTCCACTGCTGCTCATATGGAAAACGCTCTCAGTAACCACAAAGAATGGAGATGGTGCTTAAAAAAAAAACCAACACACAAAAAAAGATCATCTGTAGGGGCCTGCAGGATGGGGATATTGAAGCTGCCTTGTGTAATTTCTGCTGGACTTGTGTTACTGGAGAAAGTCCTTCCCCTGAGGGATGTCTTCACGAAGCAGAGCGGTGCGGGACACGTCCCGTCTGGCGGATATCATCGCACTGGATGCTCCCTCCCGCCCGCACAGCCGTGCCAGGATGTCACCCCAGGATCCCAGCTGACAGCCTCAATGGTGTTTCCTCGGGAGGGGACGTGGACATCCCAGCTCGCTGCCGACCTCAGAGGGCTCCAGGAGGGCTCAGGAACATGGCAAACATCTTGTTTCGGTGTTGGAAGGGTGCTGGAGGACTTGGTGAGGTGCTGCAGCACCGTGAGCCGCTGCCTGCTGATGCCCTGTGGCTATGCTTTTGCAAGAGAACTGTTAGAGAAGCACCTTCCAAGATTATTTGGTTCCTGATGGAACAGGTTGCGGTTTTTTTCTGTCCTAACATAGCCCAGAAGATCCCCACCGTCCTCCACATCAGGGACACACGGCAAAGTCCAAGGCCAGGGGCTGTGTTTGAGGCTGAGCTGCCCAAGCCCTCCCTGGACTTCAAGCAGACCAAAGCTTGGGCATGGCGGGCAGCGAGTCCACCAGGAACATGGCTGCCAGAAGACACCCAGTGGGGTGGAAAATCCCTATATTCATTTTTCCCGTGTCCGAAGTGCCAGTGGGAGACTCGGACCTGGCTTTTTCTCAATGTGGCGAAAGGGGCCGAGCCTTCTGCCCCAGTGCTGGTGCCATGGATGCGTGTGGCACGTCCTCCCAGCTCCATCGCCTTGATTTGAGGATTTGATGCATCCTGCTGTTCAGAAATAAATAGCTAGTTATTTTGGGCCAGGGAGGCAAACAAATCAACAGGCCAGTGATTTCTTCAATCATCCTGCATGCTGCACAGGGGAAAAATTAATAAAGTACCTGCCATCCCCAGAAGCTATTTGTTAAAGCCAACGATAATGATGGGCAAAATTGAGTTCCTGCTTACGACAGGTTCGCTCATGCTCCTGCGCTCCCTCTCCCTCTCTGAGGCACCGCTGTTCCTGACGGTGCTGTGATGGGAAGGGAGATGTTGATCTGTGATCTGAGTCGGAGCTTTTCCAGGGTTGGGAACAGCAGCACGGGGCTGTCCAACCTCTCTGGGGACTCGCTTGTGCTCTGAGACTTGGGTCCTTTTAGGTGTTTTAGGATCCATGAGAAAACTGGATTATCCCGAGTCACCGTCCTGCAGTTATTGCTCATTTCTTGGTGAGTCTGGGCCATCAGAGGCTTTTCAGGATTTTGCAGGAACTGTTCCTGGTGTGTGCCTGGTGGAAACTGCCGTATGTGGTGGTGGCTGTTGGAGGAAGGATGGCTGGGAGCAGGCTCCATTCCCTGCTTTGCTGCAGACCAACGGAGCGTTGCTTTTCTAGTTCATTCTGGAACTTACTCATCTGTAAAATGGGCGCATCCTTCATCAGGCACCCAGGACTCAACCATGAATCCACGAGGTTTTCACATAACGCTGAACTTGAGAAGACCAGGCTTTCCTTGGGCTTGATAACTCACTCAGAGAAGCAGCCAACGTTGCCCGGCTCCTCAGGGCTATTGGCTACTCTGTGTTTGCCCTCCAGAGGTTAACCAAAAACCATTTGGTTTCTGACATTGAGAATAAAACACCGCATTGTGGGAGCATCCAGCGTCTCTGGGTTGCAGAGTTAACGGTGTGGGAAGGCTGAAGGAGCATCCTCGCCTCTGGGTCCTGTTGCTGCAGAGCAAACCCTCCTGGGCACCCAGTGTCGTATCTGCCCCTCCCCAGCCCCTGTGTTCAGTGGCACCCAAAATCCTCGTCCTGCAGCCTTGCAGCAGGGACCTTGTGCTGGATTTTTGGGGGCTGCCATCCAGCTGCTGCCGTTGGGTCTCCCTGAAACTTTCCTCCTGGCGGACTTATTTCAGGAATGTTTTGTGCCAAAGGTGGCAACGGTGCAGGATCTCACATCAAGAGAGATGGAGGGTTTGTCCGGCGGGGAAATGGGGCTGGTTTATTTACTGGTTCAGAGCTGTGTCTGTCCTGCATTTCCTCAGTGGAATACTAACTGTGTAAGCAGCAGGTTACATGGCCGTGAGTGTAAGAGCCAGCCCCAAATATGTTGATGCGAAGGCCAGAGGGAAAGCTGAGCAGGTGAACGCTCATTTCCCACAGCTCGAGTGGGCAGAGGTCCCTCGAGAGACGACTTGAGAAGAAAAACCTTTCTCCCTCCCCAGTTTGGGTGGTGCCCCATCCTTAACCTTGTCCACAGGAGCCCTTTTGGCATCAGGTAGGCTGGAGGTGGTGTTTGCCACTCCATGTTTTGGGGTGGTTTTGTGATGAATGTTCTCCTCTCCCACAAAATACCCCACTTCGGGCTGCTTTCATGTTCAAAGCAAGAGGAACGTGGCTCCTCCTGCTAATGAACCTTTGCTGGTTGCCCTCGCTGGTGGGTGGGTGTGAAGAGCAGATCTGGATTTAGCTCAACGCTGGCGAGGCTTTGGGAAAAAGGAGGGGAAAGTCTCTCTTGAGTTTACTGTTGCTGTAAGAGACGCAGGCTCTGCGGCTGGCGTTAATTGGGGAACGCGGCCCTAAGGTGGTCCTTGAGCTGGAGGTGTGCTCCGTGGCAGCGGATGAACCTCCCAGCCCACTTGCCGGATGGCTCCTGCGTCCCGTTGCGGTGCCAATTAATATTTAAACCAAGAGTTGATCTGTGTTCAGAGCATTTAAACTAAATAGAGTGCGAGTTGCATTTTTAAGCTGCTGGTGTTGAGCTCTTGGGAGCCCATGGATGGAAAGGACCCCGTGGTCAGTGGCGTCTCACCGTGGCAAGGCAGCGGCGTCCCCTTTCCCACTGGGTTCATTCTGGGGCTCTGGGTTCCCATGTACCTGTCTCTGTGCATCCTGCATGAGCACCATTTTTGTAAGCAGAGCAATACTCGGTGTTTTTGATGTAAAAAAACCCAAACGTATTAGTCTGCAGTGATGGCAAATGAACAAAAAAAATCACTGCTCTTGGAGGAACGGAGAGAAGATCTGGTTCATGCTGGATGCAAGCAACAGGTCGAATCCCGAGTTCTATCTTTAGGCTCCAGATGTCCGTTTTCATCTCGGGGTAGTGGGTCTGAGACCGGGCTGTCCCACGAGACCCTCTCCTAGGAGCCGGGAGGAGCCGACGTCCCCTCCGGGGATGGGTTGCGTTGGGGCTCCAAGCTGCTCCCACCCCAACACGGGGACCTCTCCACAGTAACGCTGTGTGGCAGCCACGGCAAGCGACTCGGGCCTTCTCTGGCACAGAAAGGACAAATTAAATAAACATGCTTGATTGCTTAAACATTTGTTTTTTAAATTAGCAGCAGCTTTTTTATATTAAAGTATGTGGATGTGCTGCTGGGGAACACTTTAGCAAGTTGTTTTTTTCTTCCTGGTGCTACTTTTCCAGAGTGATTCCTGATTTAAAAACCAAATGCAAAATGCAGGCCAAGTTTATGGTTTAATCCTGTAAAAGATGTCGGTGGGAAGAAACTGCGCTGCTTGGAGCTGGGGGCCCCGTTTTGGTGAGACAGGCCTCCAAGGCAGCCCTGTTTGCAAACCCTGCCGTGCGGTTACTGGAGAAAAGCGTCGATGAACAGCTCATAAGGGGCTCCATGGGTGTCCACAGCTTCTCTGGAAAGGTTTTAGTGATCCATGAATTGTAAAAAAATGTTGAAATCTTCTGCAAGGAGGTGTTTGGAGATGCTGTGTATGGAAATGTGATCGTCCGTGCGCTCACGGGACCGTGGGTCTGCAGCCCTCGTGCCCTGGCCTCCCTGAGCTGGGCCTGGGGACCAGCTGGGCTCAGCGGCTTCCCCTCCACGCGTGGTGGGTGGATGACCCTGTGCCGAGCTCTTCCCCGGCTGCATATCCAGTTTTGATTTTACTCTTTGGTCTCTGTCCTGTTTAGAAGGCAAAGAGACAGCCCAGCATGAGGGTTCCAGCTTGTTCGGCATTGCAGGGTAAGGGAGGTTTAGATGCTGCTGTAATAGCAACGGAGATTGCTAAATAGCATCTCTGGGAAAGCAAAATGCAGCCAGAGAGACACTAATGCTTCAGATTGACCTTGCCTGGAGTGTGCGGGGGTTTTGCTGTTTCCATAGGCCTGCTATCAATTTCCTAAAATAGAATCTGTCCAAAAAATACCACCAGGAACCAAGCAAGGATCCCTGCGTGCGTACCTGTGGGAGTGGAGTCTCCACTGGCGCTTTCCGGGTGTGATGGCATTGCAGACAAACTGTGCTTCTGCAATTTAAGGGGAAAAAAGTAGAGTTCCTGTAACCCTGCTGCTTTTTGTGTCGTCCCCCAGGTTGTAGCAAAGCTCCCGGCAGCCGGCTCGGGGACCGGCCTGGCTCCAGGGAGCCCGCAGGAGGACCCTGGGCCGGCGCTGCTCCCTTTCCCTTTGCACGGACCCCAGGCCACATCCTTAATTTTTTAATTAATGCATACATCCTGCATGAGCGCAGCTCCAGCTTGGCTGCGAGTGTCCTCTCCACAACCCGAGCGGGAACGGGATGGGGGAGGCAGATGCTGCTCCTGCTCCGTGCCCTGGCTCTGCGCCCTTCCTAAAGGCGACCAGCAGTGGTTTTGTTGTTGTTGTTTTGTTTTTACATATTAAAGGTTTAATAAATGGAATTAAATACTGTGAAACTTAAGGTAATTAAATGTGGAAGCAGAAGGAAAAAAATTGTAAAGCATCCTCTCCAGGAAACTAATAGGCTCTGTGCCTCCTTATCTTAATGATGTTCATAATTTAGCTAAATGCAGAGATAATGGCCGTGATGAACCTTTCTGGAGCTAACTTTAGATTTAATGGGCTTCTTGCTGGGGAGTGGGGTGGGGCAGGTGCCAGCGATGGGCTTAAGGAGCAAGAGAAGCTGAAACAAACAGCCAAACGCGTTTTCCAAAAACTTAAAAGGTTGCTACGTGCCCACGCTGCGTGCTCCCTCCTTCCCACCTGGAATTAACCTCGGAAATCATTTTCAGAGGCCACGTGATTTCCTCTGGCTCGGCTGCGGCGGCGCTGCCAGCGGGTTTTGCCTTGCTGCACAACCTCTGACCCTCCCCGGGACGAGGGAGCCGCAAAGCCGGGATCATCTGTGTTAATCTGGTCTCGTTGAGGCGGGATCAGTGAAACCACCTCGCAGATTCACTGTATTATGGAGCAGATTGAGAGACTTAGAGAGCAAATTTAATAAATATCATTTTGATATTACTTGGCGGAAAAAAAAAAAACAAACTATCTGCTGAGCGGCTGATGTTGAAGCACCCTGTGCAGGATGGTTAATGTGGACATGGGGAAGGGGGGAGATGCAGATGTTTGCTAAGGGATGGGGGTAACACGGCGCAGGACCTGCACCTTGGGTTCTTCTCTGGCGCTGCTGCAAGTTTCCTCCTGCCTCCGTGGTGGCATCGGTGCTTTGTGTGACCAGGGCGTGCAGGGTGCTCCAGCTGATGTGGGAGCAGGGCCGAGTGGAGATGCTGAAGCTAACCCTGGACCTGAAGCAGAGCCAGACGTGCACCCAGGACCAAGCCAGCACCCCTACACGGGCACTGCGGGGAGCGTAGCGAGGGGCTTTAGAGGTGGAGGTGAAGCTGGGGTTGTTTTTGCAGCCAGCTATTTGACATCAGCAGCTGCCACGTGGGTGCCGGGGAGGTGGCAGGGTGCGGTGCCAGGTCCAGGGAGGCTCTGGGGGCTCAGCTGTGGGGTTTTGGGGTTCCTGTGGTGCCTTTGTGTCTCGGGGCTCCCTGGAGTTCCCAGTGGAGTCTTTGAGCTGTACTCTCAGGTGTCTGAAGGCTCTTTGGGAGCTCTCCAGTGGAAGAGGTGGGTGTCCAAGCTCCGGCTACAGGGGATGAAGGGAAGGGGAAACCCCAAACCCTTTCTTCCAGGGCTGGTCGCGATGAGCCGGGTTTTGGCTGTGCCAGGGTGCGGGGATGGGTGCTGTTGCCCACCACCTGGGTTGCGCACCTTCCCAAAATGCTGCGGCGAGGGCAGCGCGCCCGTCCCACGTCTGCACTGAGGACCCGCGGCGGAAGGTGCCGTGCTCGCAGCCAAGAGCCAGCAGAAGGGGCTGGTTTGTCTTTATCCCCAGCAGGACCCCCTGCCTGCTGGAAAAACACTTGGGTTAGGAGAAATGTGTGACCTCTTGCTAACCTCCTTCCCCTCTCGCTCTGCAAGATGTTAAAAAGAAGGAGAGGGGAAAAAAAAAAAAGAACCCCATGCTGTGGCCAATCCAAAGAAGACGGGAGCTGGGGACCATATCATTAAAATGCTAAAAATGAGCGTGCTGAAAACAGACACAATTGGGTATTTAAAGCTCCGAATGAAAAGAGTGTGTGTTAGCCGGCTTGCGGAGAGCTGGTCTCCCAGAGCCCCTGGAAAATATGTGGTCAAGCCTGCACCATTAACTTTTTGTTTCTGGTTGGTAAAGTAGCTGTGAAATTCCAGGGGGGGCACGGACCCCGCGTCCAGGCCGCGGAGGATGCCCGTGCTCCGTTGGACGGGTGGCTTTGCCAGTCGCTTGAGGCACGTTGGGTAGCCTTTTGCTGTCCTGCGATGATCATTATCCCAAAATGTGGTGCTCAACACAGGGGCTCGTGTGGCCCCCGTGTCGCCAGGGTCCCCTCTGGCACCTCTGGGGCAGGCTGGCTGGGATTTGCAGCAGCCGGCACCTCTGGCACCGAAGCATGGGATGCGTGGATGGAGGGGCAAAGCCGGAGGCGCGACCCAGAGTGGGAGCTGCTTCAGCCCTGCCCCAAACCAGCCCCAAACGGACTCCTGGGTCGGTTGCCGTGAAGTCACTCCGGGGCTGTGGCATCATTTCTTTGCAGCATCTTAAAACCTGGGCTGCTGCAGCTCCCAGCTCAGGCGCCCGCAGCCGTACCAAGAGACGTGGGGCCCTGCCGTGGTTTTTGGTGCCTCCTGTCCGTGGGAATGTGGATCTTCGCAGCCACGCTCCAGCCTAGGTTTGCCTGGTCCCTGGGCAGAGGTTGTGGCCGTGTTTGGCTGCAGGTTGGCGCCGGCCGCAGCGTGCGGTGCGAGAGGGCGAAGGTGTGCAGGGGGTTATTTCTGGGCACGTACGCGGGTTTACCTCCTGTGCGGATGCAGAGGGGTCCGTGTGGGTGCAAAATGCCCTTAAAATGTCTCCTAGGGCCAGTATTAACTGCCAGGCTGGGCTTAGGTCCAGCAGGCAGGAACAGATGAATCAGACGCTTAATGGTAAAATCAAACCTCTCAAAGTATTAAAAACAACCCAGCTCCAGGAGGTTCCTCTTTGCCATCCAGGGAGCCTCAGCAAGAGGGAGCGAGATGGGATTTTAAACCAAACTGGGATTTTTGGGGGTGGGTGTCCCCCCCTCCCATATCTCTTGGCTGCCAGCCTCTCCGAAGGGGAAGTTTTACCCCGCCTCCCGCGGTCTCGGATGTCAGGTTGGCAAGAAAAATCCCATCTGTTTTCAATCTGGATCCTCACTTCCATCCACCCAGCCTTTCTCCTCCCTGCGCTCCCCCGCTCCCAGCCCCCAGAGCTGGCGTGCACGCCAGGCAGGCCTCGGTGACGCTTTTTTTTTTTTTCCTTTCTTCTCTTTTTTTTTTTTTTTCTTCTAAAAATGTATGTGGCCTCCTTTGCCCCCCGCATCCCCCCCTTCTCCCAGGCACATGCTCCAGCGCAGCCCTCTCTGCACTGGGGCCTGCCAAGAGCCTCTCTGCGCTCAGCCCCGCTACGGTCGCTGGCTCGGAGAATTCCCAAATGACCGAGGATTTTCAACCCCGAGCTTTCAAAAAAAAAAAAAGCAAAATGTCTCTCTGTGTGGAAAAAAAAAAAAAAATAGACAAAATCGAGAAGGGAGGGTAGGGAAGGAATTTTGTTGTTGTGATTTTTTTGTTTGGGGGTTTTGTGCTGTTCCAGTTTCTTGGTGTGACTTGGAGAAGACCAAGTACAGAGTGTTTTGTTCCTGCCTGGAGATAAGAGCTGCTCTGAGATCCTATAGAGCCAGTGCAGAGATGTATACGCAGCAATCGCGCTAGCTTAGTCTCTCTCTGAAGGAGCCCTTTTGTTGCACACCGCCTCTCGCCTTTCTCTTCGCTGTCCTCTCGCTGCGTTATGTCTTATTTAAACTATAAAGTCCTCAGGCCAGGAATTACCTTCTCTCCTTACAGATGGCTGCGAGAGCTTTGCATGTCTGTGAGCGCCATGAAAAATAAATGCAGGAGGTTGTGGCTTTTGTTGTTGGGTTTTCTTTTCTGTTTTTGGAAGCGAGAGTTTATGGGATGGTAGAGCAAGGTAGCAAGGACCTGATGAGTGGCGTTGGGCTTTGTATCGCCAAAAATCTCAAGGCGGGGGGTTATCCCGACTGCACCCCTTCCTGTTTGGCTCTCTGTGCCAGGCTTGCATGGCACCGCTCAAAGCTGCCCTGTGTCCAGGGTTTTGTGCTCTGGCTGGGGTCTGGGGGGCTCAGGGGGAGCCCCCTCGGACGGGATCTGCTGAGGGGGGAGCTCGGGTGCCGCTGGCTGAGGGGATGGGGCGCGTTTGGCGGCTGCCGTGCCTCAGTTTCCCCTTCGGACGAGGCAGCCCTGGGGTGGTGAGTCAGTGGCGGGGTGGCCGGGGGTGCTGCGGGGTGCAGCGACGCTCCCCTGGCATGGGAGGGCGAGAGGGGTTTTACTTTGTATTTTGGGGAGTACCATGAGAGCTGCTGGGGATGGGGCTGTGTGTGAGGGGACCCAAAGAGACCGGTACGGGGGAACGGACCCCACGGAGCCAGGCAGGGCTCCAAGGCCAGGCTCAGGGAGACCCCCAAGCTGGGGCGATCCCAGGGCCAGGCTGGAGCGAGGGGACCCCCAAGGCCGGGCAAGGGGGGACCCCAAAGGCTGAGCTCCAGGGGCTGGGCTCCGGGACCAGCCGGGGCCGACCCGGGGCCGGGGGCGCAGGCGATGGCTGCCAGGCCGCGGCGCTCCCCCGCCCCGGGCCTCCCGCCCCCCTCGGGCGCGCTGCCCCCCTGGGCCTCCCCCCGCCCCGCTCCGCTCCCCGGCTCGGGTTGGGCCCCGCTGCCCCGCGGCCCGGCCCCGCCCCTGCTCCGCCTCCCTCCGCCCGGGCCGCGGCGGGCTGCTCGGCGGGGTCGCGGCGCCCCTGGGCCCGTAGGCGCCGCGGGCCGCCGTGCCGAGGGCGGCGCGGGTGGGACGGCCGGTCCCCTCCCGGTAAGTGCCTGCCCCTGCCCCGCCAAGCTCCCCCCCCCCGTCCCCGGGGGCGCCGAGGGGCTCCTCACGCCCCAGACCCTCCCCGGAGCCGAAACGAGCCTCGAGACAGTCGGTTTGATTTAAAAATTTATTTTTAAAATTCATTTTAAGACGGGGGAAGCGCCGCCCCCCCCTCCGTAGCCCCTTCCTCTGGGGAGCATCCAGCGCGGCCGGGCCCTGGCGTGGGGCGGGCCCGCGGTTTGAGGGAGCGGCGAGGCGGAGCCGCGGGGGTCCCGGGGCGGTGGCGGGTGGGGGGCTCCCGCCGATGGCGAAGCGCTAACGGACCGGCTTCTGCAGGGTTCTTCCCGGCCAGGCCGGGGCCGCGGGCCCGGCGCGGTGGGTGGCGTTGCTCAGGTGGAGGGGGAGCGCTTGGCTGGGGCTGGGGGGCTTGGAAGTTGGGAAGGGGACACTCCCCGCCTTCTCCTCCCCTTTCTTCTCCCCCTTTTTCTCAAGCCAACGGCTCACGGCAGAGTTTTGCTGCGAAACAAGAGACAAAGTGTAAAACCGGCATCCAGCACCCGCCATTCGCGCTGGGAGCGCTGCGAAGGGCCGGTTCTCCAGCTCCCCCCTTTCTCCACATTACCCGTTTTACTACACGTTTGCTTTTTTTTTTTCTGTACTGGAAATGCTTTTTATTTTTTTCACGAGTTAAAGGCAGCCCAGGTCTGCAGCAGTTGCCTGCACGATGCTCTCTGCAGCTCCGGGCAGGACGCGGGCTCTGGGCGTTTGAGTAACATACAAAATTTATTCACTGTAAACATCGCACAACTTCGGTGCTCGGCTCCCAGAATTAAAATATAACTTGTTTTCTCAGTTTTGTATGACTTGCTTGCTAGCCCTTATACTCGCTCAAGCACGAGATGCAAATTTGTTTAAAATATGTAATTTTAGAACTGCAAGAGGGAAAAAAGATGCTCCGTTTTGCTACGGGAGCTGTGTAGCTGGAACTTTCCTGAGAAATGGCCATATTTTATCCTTTTATGATTTCTTTCTCGCTCTGGCAAAGGCAAACTACTTTCATGTTGCAGGTAACTTTTACGTCAAGGCTCTAACTTTAAATTCGCAGCAGCTGGTCTGACTCAAGGCAGTTAAAGCAATGCTTGAAATTAAATTTAAATTTATATTGTTTGTTTCTGGAGAACTCTCCTGCAGTTAAGGAAAAAAATGTAAAGATTGAGCTGATCATTGCTATATGTGAAAAGCAGTTTTAAACGTTAACATTATGGTTCCTTTCTTAAAAAAAAAAAAAAGGATTCTCTAGCCTGTGCTTTGTATAGCAGCATCTTGCTATCCTCTAATTTCTCTTTTCCTGAAAACGTCACTTAGCAGAGGAGAAATCACAAATTCAAGTGCTCTGGGATTGCCACACGCAGAACAGAGGAACATCTGCTGAAAAGAGACTTTCTGAGAATAACAAACCACCTGCACTGGGAAATTTTTCTTCTCTCGTAACTAGCTCAGTGTTCCTGGGGTGCACGTCTGTAATCCACCGCTGGTCGGTTTCTGGCTGCGGAGGTGCTCCTCAGCCCTGGCATTTTACAAGGGCAATGTTTATTTACAGGCTTGCACTACTGGTTGAGGTTTGGTGGGGTTGTTTTATTTTCACCAAAAAGGAGGAAGTGAAAAATAGGCATTTGAGCTGATGGAGCTATTTTAACAGTTTCTTCATGATTTACGTTTTCTCTAACATAACGAGCGCCTGGAGTTGATTGGTGCCTTTCACGCCGCCCTCTCACTTCTTGCAGAGGAGTGTGCTGCGACGTGGGCTCGAAGACGGTGAGTAAGGCTGGCTGAGACGTTAGCTCTGGCTAAGCGAGGTGGTCGCCCACCAGGCGCTGAGCTGTGCCGGAGGAGGGATCTGCCCAGAGGACGGCAGCTCCGGAGTTGCGCTTCCCTCTTTTGCTTTTCACATCCCTGGAGTAAAAACCGTAATGCTCACCATCTTTTCATCTTATTGCTCCAAGAAGCTGCCAGGGAAGGTGTCTTCTATCATCTTGGGAACGTGGCGTTGATCCCTAGTGCAGAAAGAGGTACATCACCTGCAGGAGAGGTGCGGATGCTTGTTCCAAATCTTTCTGCCAGTCACAGTGGAAATGAGGGAGTAAGGGAGAGTTGGGGCAGCTGCTCTGCAACCTCCTCCTGCAGCCAAAAGCCAAAGCAGTGATTTTTCAAAGATGTTGAAACAAGAGAAGGCCCAATTATGCTTTTGGCTCGGATGAGATATGTGTCATTTTTTTGGGAGGTGGAGGTACCAAAATAAACCATCTGAAGATTCAGTGTGCAGACACAGTGAATTTCCTATTAGGTTCTAAATTCCTGTGAGGGTGACAGTTGCAGCAGGTATATGAGGAAATCCCTCATTACCCTGCAGAGCTGGAAAAGCAGGATATGGTGTTTTATTATGTTTCTTAACCTTGATCACAGCGAGTTTCAAACACCCTCTTTACCCTCACTGTTGAATCTGGCCTGTGGGTACAGATTCTTGTACAGCGCAGCTATTTCACTAGATTTAATCTCTAAGGAGCGTGCCAGAAAAACAGCCTTGGGGAAATGGCAATCTGCTAGCTTCCTTGTCTGTAAAATGGGAATAGCGATGCGTAACTCCTTTCTGCAAAGCGTTCTAGGGTTGACCAGTGAAAAGCGCTGAAGTGCCACGAGTTGCATTGTTCAGCTGAAAAGAGACGAGGCAGAAGCAGTAGCAAGGCTTGCCCGGGCTCCCGCGGCAGGTCGGCAGCGAAGCCAGGAATAGACCCGCTATCTCTCATTTCTGCGTCCCTGTCTGCTGCGTGTGAGCGTGGGCCAAAAAAGAGCAGCAGCGCCGGTGTCACCCAGCTACGCGTAGTGGAGAAAATTGAGGTTGCGCCATCCCATCCTTGGTACCTTTCTGGGGGCTGCCCCGTGGTGCCAGGTGTGGGAGTGACAAGCTGTCTGACACCGGTCTGCGAAGAGCTGGATTGAAGCCACTTACTCATTTCATGCTGGCTTCTGCACAGCCCTTGTGTAGGAAGGACTTTGTAGATGCTGCTCACCTGGGCTGAATTTTTAACCAGTCACCTGGAGATGAAAGGCACTCAAACCCATTACCACTCCCTCCAAGCCATCCTCTGCCCTCTGTCTGAAGAGATTTTGAACCCCAGGTATGCTTTGTTCCCGTGCGAGGCTTTGCTGTCGGACTCGGCAGAGATTGCCGCCTGTCCTCTGGCACCGGGGAGGTGTAATGTTGTTACGTTTGAATTTATTTCATGCTGCGTTTGTGGGTGTGAGGAATGAACTGGTAAAATTAGGGACTGTGGAAGGTGTGAGACACCGTGTTTGTTCAGATGCTGACGGTGGTAAAACATCTGTTAGAAGCTCTCTTTGAAGCAGTAGCTGCCCTTCCAGAACTATTTTGTAGGAGTAATAACTGTTGAGGTAGGTGAAACCTGCTGAATGCGGAGGCACCTGGGAGCTGTTACAGCTGTGAACGTGCACGGGCTGATGCAGGGATGGAGATCTACCAGACTGAACCCTACAACGCCTTTATTTTTCCCGTGCATCTTCTGCCATTCCCAGAGCAACTGCATGAGCTCGTGTGTGCTTGGGTGCGTTTGGGTTCTTAAAGAAGCTGTCCAGCCCTTCCTCTCTATTTACCAGTAACTTTTTAGTGGGTTTGTAGGGCTCTCTTTCGGTTTCTCGATTGGTGCTCTTGTTAGCACTTAGTGTGTTGCAGAAATTCTTTATTAAAATCTGTGCCGTAGGTTTTATTCATGTGAGGAAGCCGCACGGTGCTCGGCTTCAGCATCAGCTCCCAAGTTGCAGGATGACTTACCTGCTAATTTTGACTTGCTATCTATTTACGTTAAGGCAGGAAGCAGCCTCTGGCAGCTCAGGGAATTGAGGCCAGCCCCCTGTTTATGGTAATTCTTAAATAGTTCATTTGGGCGTAATGCCTCTTTTTACAGTTGATTCTCTGTTACAAACAGATTTTCTGATAATGGCAGCTGCGCCGTTCAGATTGGATCATTATTATAATAGCAGCGAGTATTGTTACGGAATCGGTGTGCGGAATTTATGTAGGATTGTTATAACAACAGAAATAATACCGTAAATAAAATGATGCTGCAACAGCAGCACCAAACCTGGGTGTAACAGGGAAAACGACAGTTCAGGTTTCTCCCAAGCCTCCTCGCCTCGGGGATTTGTCCTGTGCGGTCCCTGCCTGCGGAGCGGGTGGGAGCGTGGGTGGCTGGGGAGGGCAGGGGCTGTCCCCGGGCTGCAGCGATGCTCGGGGTGTGGGAGGCGGGAGAGATGCTCTTCCCGTCCAAATCGGGGAAGCCATCAGCTGGAGCCGTTTCAAAAGCTGAGTGGGGAGGCTGTTGCAAATAATTACTTGTAGAAACGGGGCGTTGCTGTTGTTCGGCAGGGCGCTGGGTTTTGCTCTTGGGCTGGCTCCGTTGACACAGGTTTTTTCGGGATGGCTTTCGGGTGGGGCTTTTGCCTGCCCGGCCTGTCCCTCCTGCGCCGTGTTGGGATGGTCTGTGCGTGCCAGCACGTCGCTTCTCCCGTTCTCTGCGGGAAATGTGGGAAAGCTTGGAATTGCATTTGTGAAATAAGGATGGGGGTTGAGAGTGTGAAGCGCCCAGCGGGACTCGGCAGAGAGGCTGATGTAAGTAGCATGCCCTAATACCGGAAGCAATAGCAGCAAACTCCTACAAACAGGAGGAAAAGGGAGGAAATAGTGAAAAATCAGTGCATTTGAAAAGTTACTGAGAGTAAAGAGTGGAGATTATCCTCCCGCCCCCCAGTTTTCTTTCTATGAACAAATCCCTGGAGATGGGTGTGTTGTTTTAAAGGCCGGTCTTGCGGTCAGGTTTAGCAAATACAGATAATCCAGATGGCTAATCTGGAGCGTGGTTTGGCTAGCAAAATCCTGCTGGCAGGCGGTGAGGAGAATGCCGGGAAGAGGTTTGCAACAGTCGTATTTAAACAAAAGTCGCTGCTAATGCTGCTTCAGCCGTCGTGTGGACAGAGCACAGATGTCTTGCTTGGGTTTTGATTTTTTTTTTTAAATAAAATCCCCTTTATTTTCCATCAGTGACCCCTGTTTTAAATCCCTGATCCAGGAGGGGGGGATTGTAACCCCTCGGTGGGCTCAGATGCAGTTTGAGTTGTGCCACCGTGCCCCCGGTGAGGGATGCAGCCCCTCTCCAGTGCAGTGGTGCCTGGGTTGTGCAGCGGCGGAAGGATGCTCGGTTGTCGCGCTTCGAACTCGCTTTTTGCCCAGGGGCCTCATCGGAACAGGGCTGATGGGGCGATTGCTTTTTGATGCTTGGCGCTGCCTTTGTCAGTGGACATCTGGTGCCAGGATTGCTGCTGTCGGGGCTGGGGGTGGGCTGCGGGGCCAGGGAATTTGATGGATTAGTGCGGTCGGAGGGCCAGGCGAAGGGACGGGTAGGGTTTCAGCTCTTGCTGCAGGTAGAGAGAGAATTGGGGGATTAGGGGCACTTTTCTGCAAGCTGCAAAGGGGAGAGAGTTCGGACAGGGGGGAGGGTTGGGAAGAAAATAGCCTTTCCAGTTTCCCCGAAGAAATGACATTTGTTTGCTCTGTACGGCAGCACAAGGGAAATGTCTGTGCGTCCCGAGCGGGGGATGAAAAAAATCCACAGCAAATCTGGTGCCGGTCTGTCCCCCAGCTTTGTAACCCTTGGGAATCCTGCCTGCTTGTGCCTGGCCTCAGGGTCGCTTGGTTCGTTCCCTGCTGCTTCCTATGGATTCAATAACCTCCTCCTCTCCCCAGAGATCAGCTTAAATTAAAACTTTGTCCTTTACTTAAGGAAGCAAGCGGCAGCCCCTCGCCATGCTCTGTTACAGGATCTGGGGAGGCTGCACGTCCCCGTCCATCCGTCTTTCCCCGCGGTCACCAGATGGGCTGCGCCCAGAATTGGCGGCTTTTGAGCCTCTGGGGCAGGAGGAGGGGGATGTGGGGTGTCTTCTGCCCCAGTGTCCCTGGGTGAAGGAGCAGGAAAGAAAATCCTGATTTTTTTTTTTTATTTTTTTTTAAAGCCTCCCCTGAGGGAGGATATTTCAATATGCTCTGGCCCGGAAAGGGGAAAACTGCTGGTTTTCTTGGGGTGGGACCAGACTCCTGAGGATGTTGCTGGGATGCATCAGTCCTACCAGTCCTTTGCTGGTAGAAAAAACTCTGGGAAATGTCCGTGTGTGGATTGGAATGCCCTGTCCATTGTCTCCAAGAGCAGGGGGGTTTGCATGGCGGTGAGGGCCACCAGGAACTGGCCAAAATGGGGACCTTGAGGAACAGTCACAGTGAAGTCCAAGCTCCAACCAATGCCGTGTTTGAGGATCAAACCCACGTGTAAAAATTGCCCGGAAGATTTAATACCTGCTGACTTTGCCTCCTGGAAACGCTGCTGCAGTGGGGTCGGCTCTCCGGGAGGCACGTACGGCCCTGTGATTCACGTTTTGGGGCTGCACGTGCACACACGTGTGCTGTAGACGTGGGTTTTGTTCCGGGCTGGATTTGTTTTGTGCGGGGAGAGACGCACAGCTGCCCCGCGTGCAGCACTTCTCTGCCTGCCAGACGTGGGCAATGTGGAAATGCAGAAATGGAGAAAATTGGAGGTGATGAGGAGCAGCAAATTCACGTGTGATGAAGGAAATTTTGGGACTGAGATGAGGGAGGTTCTGCAAAGCATGAGAGACACCTGAGGGGTGTTGGAGGTTTGGACTGGGGGAGCTTTGGTCTTTCCTTGTGTTGCTGTAGCTGTAATGTCAAGGTTATTGAACTGTCTTCAGAATTTTTATTTCTTCTGTGTGTTGAGCAAAGTGGTGGCTAAGGGCCATGGCAGTGCAGCAAGTCTTGTGTCTGCAAGGTTTCTAAGGTTGGAAAGTCTTAAAACGCTGGTCTGAAAAAAGAAAAATGGAAAATAAGGGATAAAGTTACAACTGCCATCCTGAAAATGTGTTTATTTGAACTTGAGGAGCAAAAGGCAGAAAAGTTTGGGGGAGGGAGAGAGGAGGGAAGAATTCGCTGTAAAGATGCGTGCAGGGAAGTGAACAGCTGCGTTGTTCTGTGAAATGGGAGCTGCTCAAATTCAGAGGATTATTGCACTGACCGAGACCTGGCGTTTGTGCTGGGGCTGAAGGCCGCAGCCCCACACGCGCAGGCAGGAGGACACCTTGCAGAAGTTTGTGCTGCTCCGGGCTTCCCAGGTGGGGTAACTGCTGCTGGAGGTGGGCTCCCATCTCCCAGCCCCTGTATTGCGGTGTCTGACGGACCCTGTTCTCCTCGGAACGCTCACGTGCTGTCCCTGCCGTGTACCTGGTGCATTGAGTGTGTGTCAAGGAGTGAAAACGTGGTTATTTACGGCTGTTTCTCTGTGTTAATGGGTTTGGTGTCTCAGAGGCTGCAGGACACCATAGGTGAGCGCTCCTCTGAGGTCCCCCACCTGATCCAGTCCTGCTTCATGTCCTCTGCCAAGCAGCGGTAGCTTGGAGCTAGGAGCAAACTTCCCCCAGACAGGTGATTCCTCTGAAGCATCTGCTTGTGGGCGCTGCTGGTGACGGTGTGCTGGGCTGGATGAATCACCGTTGCCTCCAGCCTGACGTGTTTGATGGTTGCAGCGCTGCCTTCCTGGAGGGGAAGGAATTGTAGTCCATTACCAGGAGTCCATTTCTCTTACCGAAGCGTCACGCGAAGCACCACGTGCTCCTCGACGAGTGCACCCGGTTCCTCGCAGCAAGCCTTGCTCCTGTGCCATGAAACACCCGCCTGACAGCGCGTTCCGGAGCAATGTCCTGAAATGAATGATGGCCCCGCGCTGTGCTTTATGCACTGCCCTGAGAGGTGGGAATGTGTAAATCGCACCACCCGAATGATTTAGCCCCAGGTATAGTTGTGATTCAAAATGAATTTCTATCCCTGCTTCTCCCTCGCGCTGCTGGTGGAGTAACTGCTTGCTATAAACCGGGAGAAAATCGCAACCGCCCGTGTGCCGGATGGGTTGTACGGGGCTGGGCTGGGGTGTGTGGCTGTGCCCTCCTCCGTGCCCTGCATCCGCGGTCTCCGTGTGCGCGCGCAGGGATGCGGGGTGTGGATTTGATACCGTTCCCGCTCTGTCTCTGGGCGACTTGTCCCGATCTGTATCCGTCCCGAAGCGGGGAGCCGCGCGGCTTCCCTCAGGCTGAATAGGGAAGATGAGTGACATGTTAGAAGTGGCTTTAGGTTTTATGCAAAGCCAATGATGCTTAAGCCAGCTGGTGGATTTTAGGTTTTTCAGCAAGTTTCATTGAATAAAAATTTCCTTTGGAAAATGTCTTGGGTCTGGTGTGAAATTCTGACGGACATCGCGGGGATGGGAGTTGTGGGTGGCTCGTGTGGTGCTTCACACCTCGTTACCCTGGGGGGATTTGGTTGTCTTCTCTCCTGATCTGGGGGGAAAATGTCAAAATCGTGAGAAAGGCTCTGCTTTCTTTGTGGTGAGAAATTAACATTAATATTAAAACATTTGGGGATTTATTTTAAGGATACATTTTGCTTCTTGGCTGGTACCCTGGTTTACATCTCCTGGAATAGCTTTGGAAATGCAAGTCTAGGCAAATACATGGGAAAGATGAAGCGTGGACTCCACTCTGCTGTTTTCCTTGTGATTTGCTTTTGCAGGGAGCTTTTCTAGTGATTCACTGCTCTCTGGGCGCTGCTTGATGTCCAGGGGTCGGTTGTTCCTCAGAACATAAAGGTCAGAGGTACTGGAGAAGGGATGAACCCCAAAGACTTGATCACTGTTAGAGGCTTCAGCTCTCAACGTGGCATGGGTGCCTTCTTCTCAGGGAATTCTTAAATCTACCTGTATTCGTTTCACTGTTTTGAGCTCTAGAAATTAAAATGTGCCTGTAAATTCTAGAGAAAAATAGACATGTGCTGTTCTTTGCCTGTGACGAAGCGCAGTTTTGTGGATAGCCAAATAAAATTCTTGGTTCGAAGTGTTTCAGTAATGTGTTAAAGTTTATGGAGCATTTAACAAACTTTTTTAGTGTGCAACAGTTTATAGTGCCAGCAAACAGCCAAGTGTCACATCAAAGCTGTAGTCTTTTCTCACTTAGCAGCAAAATGTTCAGTGCTTCTTTATCTCAGGTGGCTTTTCAGTGCAGAGCTCAGCATGGCTTTTTCTTTCCTTTTTCCCCCCCAAAAAGTCTAAAAGACAGATTATGAATGCTGATTTAGGGCCCACAATTCAAGCAGAGGGGTTGGATTCATTTTTATCTTTAAAGAAAACAAAAAAAAAAGGGAAATAATCACAGGGACTCCAGTGGTGTTCTCCCTGCACTGGACTGGGAGAGCAGAGCAGTGAGGTGAAATCTGCTCTGTGGTGGAGACGGGGAGAGTTTTGCCATCAAGTCTTACAGATCTGTGATGATTTTTCTTTGAAGGCAGGAGCTGGGCTGTGTCTCAGGCAGGGATGCTCTCTGCAGGTGGGATCAAGCCGGAGCCCGCTGACACCCGCGTCGGTGAGGCTGCGCGTTTGGTGCCTTTTGCTCGGGTGTGGAGATTTGCTCCTCCTCTGGGCTGGAAGAGGATGAGCTGTGGGGAAGTTGGCACGGGCTGTCCTGTGCCCCGGCGCCTGGGGTCGCAGTCACGCAGGGGGGGGAACGGGGAGGGAGTATACAGGGAGTCAAACCTCCTAAAGCAGCTGCCTCCGTCGGGAACGTCCTAGAGCTTGGGGTTGTCATTTCTACTAAATTTGAACTGAATTGGTGTAAAAACTTGCTAACAGTGTCTGGGTAATGCATCGTAAACTGTCTGATTTACTTTATTGTAGATGTAATTATGATAATGCATATATACATGGCATGATGTCCGCACACAAGATCTATTCGGTAGCGAAGGGTTTATGTAACGTGATAAATAACGAACCCTGAGCTGTGCCGAGGGCTCCCTGCACCATCCCTCATCACAGCCCGGCCGAGAGGGAGAGGTCTCCTCTTCCCTGGGCGTTACACGCGGCTGGCATTGCTGAGCTTCAGCCGTTTTGCAGGGGTTGGGTTATCGGGCACGGGGTGTGATTCTCATCACACCGCCTGCGTTTCAGTCCTAGTTTGCTTTGGAAATTTCCTGTGGAGTGGAAGACAGCATAAAATGTCTTATTAACGTCGATGTGATCCGTCATCGGCAGTACCGGCGGATTGGTGTATGAGAGAGGCATGTAAGCAAATCTGAAACCCAAGTAATCTGTCTGTGTGTTATTAAAAACCAAGCCAATATGCAGCAGTATAATCTGAGGAGATTCCATTTTGAGTTCCTAACGACAAACCTTTTGCACGTTCCTCCCCCGATTTTTATAATTGCCCAATCACTTTGATGGCTCGATGGAATTATAGCTCTGCATTACACAATGGATAATCAATCAAAACAAACTGTGTTTGCCCCTTTGCTGCGGTACGTGTGTGAAACAGATGCATTTTGACGTGAGTTATTCTTTAACGCCAGTATTTGTGCTGAGTTTCGGGTGTGATTTCAGGATCTGATAGCTGCGTGAACCTGACCTCACCTTGCAGGCTTCACAATTGTGCTGGCTTAAGCAGGGGCTGCAGTAACTTGCTCTTTCTGTGGTGCGTGTAGGAACATTTCTGCCTAAATATGCAGTGGGCTTGTTTGTTTAAATATCGTAGAAAATCAAACCGCAGCAAGGAGGCAAAAGGTGCCGGCAGCCAAGCTCTTTGTAAGGGCTGGGTACGGCTTGTAGGCTGAGATTCTGCCTTTCTGTGCGAGCTTGGAGTTGGTTGTGTCTGATGTTTAGTGGGCTGCTCCCCGCCTCATCTGCTGCACAAGCTATTTGAGTTTTAGTCTCTGGCTTCGGGAGCATTTCTTACCCTGTTTACCAAATGTGCCTCTGTGAAATATGGAAACCCTTTTTCTGAGGGGGTGCTGGGGTTAAAATTAAAGCAGTTTTTGTTCGTAGCGAGCGATAGCTGGGGTAATGTGTAAGTGGTTACTATTTGTATGTCATCAGATGAATTTTGCAGGAGATGATCGTGTTTCCTATAGTACGGAGCACAGTCGTATCCTTCGGTGGGCTTTTTGCTGTTGCCCACCCCCATTTTCAGCCTGTTTACCCCACAGCAGGGCTTTTTGAGGGATGTTCTGAAGGGCAGTGTTTGCTTAAATGGCTTCCATGGTATTGCAGACGCGGGCTGTGCGTACGCAGCGTCCCTTCGGTCTCCTCCGCGTGCGAAACCCGCCAGATTCTGATGAGAGGAAGATAAAATGGATGGAGTCAGGCAGGGCTGCGGGCGCAGCACCTCCTCGCTGAGCATCTCCGTCCCCGCTGGGGTTTATTTTTGGGTCTTTCTCCTGCAGGAAGGCGACTCTTCCCATCGCTTCTCCCTGGAGAATCCCTTCTCCTCTCCCTCCTCGCCTCGCTGTGAGGGGATCACAGCTGCTGAGTAAATGTTAAGATAATGGTGTTATTACAGAGTAATTATACTGCAAGTTATTGAATTAAAAGTGATGAGACTGCCTGTAATGCTGACTGGGGAGAGGAGGGAGAGGCTGGGAGGGAGCGCGCCGAGCCGGGAAGGTGGAGAATAGAGAAAAACTAATAAATTTTCTCTTGTGGAGAGCCCCTCGCTGCCGGGACTGGGACTGAGAATGAATGAAAGGGAAGCTCAAAGAGCTAATAAATAAACCATTTCCCTGAGAATAGAGGGTATAATTAGAAACCATGGCCCTGTGGTTTTGTGTCTGCCCTGGGGTGGAATCTGCTCAGTGCTGTACTGTGGCGATAAAACGGGGAGACAATGCAGAGGTGATGTCGCACAGTTGTTAATTTTTGAGGAAGGAGATGCGTTGTTCCTCTCTTTTTCCAGAAAAATAAAAATAATAATAAATAATTTAGGCTTTATGTTGCAATACTTCAGTAACTGGCTATACCCTGGAGCCTCTCCATCAGTGACTCTGGCTGATCTTGCATTTTTCTTTCTGTGCATTTTCTTGGGGAGAGCCTGGTTTTCAGTGTAGACCTTAGAAGACTTTACTCTTTTTTTTTTTTCTTTTTTCTTTTTTTTCTTTCCCCAAGAGGGCCAAATAAGACTATTTCTTTTTTTCTCTTTTTCTCCTGTCTCAGATTGAGATTTACCTGCACATTTAACATCTCTCATTCCTCTCCTACTCTAGCGTTGGTGTCGCTGTGCTTTTCAGGAGAATTTGCCAATCGATGGTACGCCAGCTTTTGTTTTGTCCTTACTAGCTCAGTCTGCCTCTGCCCTGGAAGATCCCACCATCTTGACTGTGGTGCGTTGGACACGGGGCCGCCCAGCTTGCAAGCGCGATCGGCTGAAACATGACCCAGGAGGAGGATAACAGGGTCCTCAGCCTCCTCCTTACGCCACAGGGATCCTCCGTGAGCTTGGGCAAGCTGCTCTCTTCTCTGGTCCTTCCGTGCTGCGTCTTCGGGATGGGGATGATGGGGGCGATGGCAGATGCTCAGAAAGTTGTGGAGCTCTGCAGTAAATGCAGCGGCAGGCATGGAGTGGGGATGTATGGGTGGGAAGCCCCAGGAGCATCCGTAGCTTTACAGTCACGGAGAACAGAAGGCAAAGGGGACATGTACCGTGCTCTGTCTGGGTATGGACAGTCTTTAATAGCCACAGGGGTTTCATAGCTTAAAAAAAAAACCAATAAATTGCTGTCTTCCTCCTCTCCCGCCAGAGGATGTGTCACTGTCTGCCCGTGGCCGGTTCCTCTGCGGCTGTCTGCGAGGGGGTCACGAGTCGGTACCCTGCCCGCACCCATTGCGAGAGCAGCCCCTGCCCTCAGCGCTGGAGCCAGCGCGTCTGCAGAGCTGGGGCTGGCGGGCGGCTGCGCCAGGGCCTGGGAATCTGCTCCTTTTGTTTGTAATAATCGGTGGATCTGAAAAGAGAGGAGACAATAACTAGTCACGAAGGTCTAGGGGAGGAGGGAGGAGAGCGCGTTTTGCTGCCGTTCAGCCTCCGCGTGTCTTGGGTGGCTTTGGATGAGAAGGGGGATGATGCACTCCTCTCTAAATAGGAAGGGTCCCCCCACGCGGGTGTTTGTGAGGCTTAAGTAATTATTTCTGAGAAGTGCTTTGGTAGGTGCTAGAGAAATGTGGAGTGTTTACCTTACTTTACAATCTAAAAAGCCCTAATAAAATACACAGCAGAAGTATTAACAATGACACTATTCTGAGGATTATTAAGCTATTATAAAAGAATAGAAGAAAATCTGCCGGGCATTATGTTCTGTGCCACTAGATATTTAAATTAATGCCTTCCCTATAGCAGCTCCTTCAGAAATCTCAAGGCACTTAAACGTCTTCAGTGAATTAGATACTTGGTGTTGTGAAATAGCTCTTCAGCGTTCTCTATTCAGCCTGCACAGGGGGAAACTGAGGCAGGATTATTGGGCCAGTGCAGTCACCATGGGAGGAGTAAAGTGGGGATGTGATGCACGTGGGTTTCCATGACCCTTTGGCATGATGGATGATGGAGAATGACCTTGTCCAGCAGCGCTTCCCGCTGCCTAGGGCTGCTGGACCGTATTTCGTTCCTCTTCCTCGTCTTCTCCTGCCGCTGTAGAGCAGAGCCATGTCGTGGGCTCCGTGAGAATCCGTATGGTTTCGCCTTTTGCCTCACTGACGCCGTTGCAGTGTTTCCAGCGCTGCCCGTGCCCGGCTCATGGAAGCCCATAAACCCTGATATAATGTTATTTACTTGTAAAAGGCAATTTGTAAAGATCTGTCTGGGGGCTGCTGTCACCAGATCCATGGGATTTATTTCCCGTTTATTTACGGTTTATGCTCATGTGTATGCGGTTCTTCTTTCCCGTCATAATCTGAAACTTGGTTGTCCCTTGGACTTCTCTGTCACTTGCAGCGTGGGTCCCAGGGCTGCCTCTCTCATGCAAGTTGATATTTTTTTTCTTTTCTTTCTTTTTCTGAGGATGGAGAGGAAGTTCTGGAGGCATTACATCAACCTCTGTCTTCAAATTGGCTTCAGGAGGAGAGAGAAGCTCATGGAGCTTCTGATGCAGTCATGCTGGGAGTGAGCTTCCCTGAAAACAAACCTTTTGCTTTCCCACTTTTCTTGGTCTGGCTGGTGGGTGATTTGCCCCAGCCTCTTTTGTGTTCCACAGAATCCCAAATCCTGGGCTTGACAAGCCTTCTTTTCCCTTCCCCTTTTCAGACTTAGTTTTCTCTTGGAGGTGGAGAAATGTAGCCAAGGAAAGGATGGGAGATAACACCTCTAGGGTGACCTGGGTCCTTCAGGTCAGGCAGCAGATGCTTTTTTCCTGCAACGACCCCTGCCTAGAGCGGTCTGTGCCACAGAGTAGCTGGAATTATGGGCTTCTTGCTTCCTGCAAAGAGGGAGGATGGTGGTGTCGACTGAACGTTGCTTAGAACAGGGGCATGTGTGCTACGGCAGGTCCTTTCCAAAGTGGTCTTGAGCTGCATCTCGCTGGGTTGGGTGGGGCTGCTGTCACCAGGGTGAAGCTGTTAACGCAGAGCAGACCACTCCCTGCACCGAAAAGTTGGTGTGTGAAGTTCCTGGCTTTAGATTTGGGTTAATAAATGAAGGAACTCCTGGCTTTGATGATGCACAGAGTGTTTGGTTCAGGAGTAAAGAGCTGATTTCTCCCTGGTCTCTGCAGTCTTCTTGTGATGGTGCTTGAGACTCTTCTTGCTTTACCTGTCCTTGCGAGCACTGAGTGTGGTAGGTGAATACCTGGAAATACTCGTTTAAAAATGAAATTATGGCATCCAGCAAGGGGCTCTGATGCCTTAAATGTCTTCAACTGCCAACATTTGGTGGATGTGCGAGATTCCTGCTTGCTTTCATTCATCATGATCCCACCCAAAAGAAAGGCCCAGCTCTTCTCCATGCTGGATATCCTTGGTGGCAGACAGCCTCTTTCTTGAAGGGAAACAGCCACTGCAGATCCACGGCTGGGCTGGGCATAGCTCCTGGATCTTCAGCGTCAATGTACGATCCCAGGCCGTCATCCGCGCAGTGCCTCTTGAGCAAACCCTGAAATAGATCCTGGCGCAGCCACGGTCCTGGACAGACATCTGAAGCGGTTGCTGTGGTAGCTGCTGACCCAGGGGTGCTTTCTTCAAGGAGCAGTTCAGAAAAGGGACCTGAACTGGTGGAGTCGTTCGGTGCACGGAGGAACACGCTGTAGATATTCTGCAAAAACAAAATCAAATAGGAGAACTGGTAGTGGAGCTCTTTGAAAATTGTTCAAAGGGGCCCTGTCAATGCGAAACTCCTATTTATGTTTTTTCTTCCTCCTCCTTTCTTTTGTTGATACAATCTTGGAAGTGGGAGGATTTACAAAAATGCGTGTGTTTTTCAGCTGCTTCTTCAGACACCTTTTTTCCCTTGTAAATATTGTGTAAAAGGCTGAAATGAAAAACACAGAAAACAAACATGGAAGAGTCCTCATCAGACCCCTCCTCTGATCACTTCAGAACCTGAAAATCAGATTTGTTGTTGAAGTGTCGTCAGTGTATCCCCACAGCTCTGCGCACGCGCCGAGGGTAGACCCAGAAGACCCGTCGCTCAGACCTACCTTTCACCCAAACTGGTGACTCCCTTCAAGGTGTGGTCTGCTGGAGTGGGGATGCTCAGCACCATCGGGGCTCTCGAGGGAGGCACCTCCAGACTCAGCAGCCTGAGGGTCCTGCCTCCAGGCTCTCCGGTCCTTCATCTGGTGGGCACATCCGGTCTCTGAGTGCGAAGGATTGCTTGGTGTGCTCTATCTAAAATAACCCTGAAGGAAGAGGAGCATCCTTCAGCCTCCCCAGTGCTGGAGGAACTTTCAAACCTCCCGTCCCTGTGTTGGACTCCATCAGGGCATCTGCCAGGACGGCGATGAGGACTGCTCCAGTGCAGAGAGGGCTACCAGCACTTCAGTCAAAGTGAGTTTTCAGAAGGTTTTCTGTCGCTGGCTTCAGCAGCAGGGCTAGAGCGGTGTGAGCGATGTACAGACCTGGCACGCAGAGTCAAGGGCAAGTGAGGAAACTCTGCATTTCCTGAAGCTGGCACAAAAACCTCTGTGGATGTTGGTTTTTCCTCCTTCAGGTGGCTTGCTGGTAACTTGGAGGCTGCCTATGGGCTGAGCAACCTCAGGAGAAGGTTATATCAGAGCAGGCGTAACGTTTTCACGCGAATTAACAAGTGAAGGCAAAACCTGTGGGGTCCTGTGGCTTTTCGCTCACCGCCTCGCTCCTGGGAACTCTGTATGTACTTTGGCTTCTGGGCAATGCTCTGACGAGCTCACGCTAAAACCGCGCCAGCCCTGAGTTTGCAAGGAGCGGGTTTCTTAAATAAAAGTAAGTGTTTTTATTGGGGTTTGCACTGATCTGGCTGAACCCTTTGCAAAGGCGCGTGTGAACGTGGGAGAGGGGATGGCAGGGCTCTCCTCCGCGTCCGCGGCAGCGTGGCTGCGCGCTGGTGGGGCAGCAGGAGTGGCACACGCGGGCAGAGAGCGAGAGCGGGCAATGAGGGCGTACTTACAGGGAAGGATGTGGAAAGCAGCGCGCTGAAAGGCAAAATGAGCTGCCCAAGGACACGGGGTGATGGAGCTGGGGTTGGAGCTCAGCAGCTCTGTCTGGTGTGCTGGAGCGCGGTGTCCAGGCTGGTGCTTCTGCTGGGAAGTGGTTTTGGGGTAGAGTGCCAATACCTTTACCTTGATTTTTCTGGCTGTTGAAAAACCGTAAAGGCCTGGGGGACTGGAGTTCGGATGGCTGGTCTGGGTGTCTCTCCCTGGAAGCTATGGAAAGCAGTACTCGCAGTCCTGTTTGAACTTGTTAGTTGACAAGTTAAAAGGTTGTTTTGACCCTCCAGGATATTTTAAAAAAATTTATTTCTTTCACCTTCCTTCTCCCAGTTTTATGAGAGGACTGAGCCAAGGGCTTTGTGTTCGGCAGCGGGATGTAATTACAGCAAGCCCGGGCGAGCGGTTCTCCTCAGGGCTGTTTCATAGTTGGTTTGTACTTCTCTTTTTTTTTTTTCCTTTCCCCCCACCCTCCCCATGTTATTGCTCTTGTTCCTCTGCCTCCCCACGCACGTGCAACGCCGCAGCAGCTGCGAGACCCCACTCCTTCCCCCAGAGCCCTGGTGGGAGCCGTCCAGTTTTGCTGGGGGATGCGACCATTGCACGCAGGAAGCAGATGAAGGGAACTGGAGCTGGAAAGGAGCCGCAGCCAGCGAGGTCTGCCGCCAGCGACCCCGAGCCATCGCAGAGGAGCGGCTGGACGGGGCCCAGCACAGCTGCTCTGGCCGGGGGAGCTGGGCCCAGCTTCCAGCCCGCGTGTCTGTGCAGACTTGAGCAGGGCAGGACCAGCGGGCAGATGGAGCGCTGCCCGCCGAGGAAGCGGCTCCCGGTTCCCCCTGCCCACGGCACGGCTTGGCAGGGTGGGTGTGCTGGACGCGTGCTGCCGGCAGGGCTCTGCGAGCTCTCACTTTGCTCGTTCCTGCTGCCATTTCACCAGGAGAGAGGGTTTCTTTTTTGGGTTGCCTCTTGGAAAGCATCTAATGCCTGTGGAGGCTGTGCTGCCTCGGCGTCCTGGGTGTCTTGGGCTCTGGGAGCAGGAGGGCAGGGGAGACCCAGGGAGCAGCGGCTCTCGTGGGGTGTTCCCGTCTTCAGGCATGGGTCTGGTTATCTGCAGCCGCTGGGCACGTGTGCCCTGCTGCGACGCTGTGGGCTTTTTTGGGGGTGGAAAGAGGCACTGACTGTTTCCACAGGCAGGAGCAAGATATTATCCCCGTATTTAAAGATGGTGAGGGGTGCCTTCAATTGCCAGCCTAACCGAGCCCTCTCCAGCCAAAAACCAAAGGTGCCCGGGTGTCATTGCAAGCCAGGCGCGCACAGCAGCGTGTGGGGAGGCCAGGGGTGTGCGTGGCTGTACCGAGCCAAGGGTGCTGGGGTTCCTCCCGTTCCCCAGCCCTGTCTCTCACCCTGGGTTTCCTTCCCCTCGAGAGCTGGGCTGTGGGCCGTGTCGGCTGGCAACGCGGCAGCTGGAGGGGCAGCACGCCGAACCCAGGACCCACAGCGTCAACTCCTCCTGCGCCTGGGGAACTCCCGGGCTGGAAAAGGTCCTAAATGCCCTGCTCCTCCTGGGGCCAGCCCACAGCCATGGCTTGGCTTGTTCTGCGGGGAAAAGCCGGTGTCTTTGGGGTCTGATACTCCCCGGTGCAGATGTGCCTTTGCATCTCATCTGGAAGGCTGGATTCATCCTGGAATAAACTGGGTACAACCCCAGATTGCTTCTGCTGGAAGAGCAATGATCATCAAAGTCCCCTTAATTCTCAATTAGTCTGTCTGCCCAAGGCTTTAAAATTGGTTAGATAAACCGCATTAAAAGTTAAATCTGAATTAACCTTTCCTTGCATAGGCAACCCCTTGGAGCCCTGGCTGCAGCGGAGCAGGGCTGGGTGCAGAGCACAGGGTTCCCGCTGGGGCAGCCCCTTTCTGGGGCCAAAGTGGGTGCTTTTGGGCACGTTCCCCTTGCGGGACCCCCGTCGCAGCAGGGCTGCACCTCTTGCTGTGGCTCAGCCCCGCCGCGAGCTGACCGTTGGCATGGGGCTGCCAGGCCGGGGTATTTTTGGAGAAGATAAGAGCGATGGCAGGAGAGAGGGCTCCATTCCAGGGAGCTGCGACTCTTTAATTATGTTTTTGGTCTAGAAGATTATATGGTTCCTAGAGCGTAAATAGAGAACGTATGGAAGGTAATTGCACCTCCGGGTGCAGATGAGCTGGTAGCAGGGAGAGGCCATGCGGAGGCCAGGATCAGAGGGAACTGGGTGGAGGGAGAGGGAGAAACCGGCTCCTCAGGGCTGCTGGGAGTGCCCGGACCCCCGCCTGGACCCAGCGAGTGCCTGGGGGGTCCCCGGCCCCATAAAGGCCAGGACCAGACCCGTGAGCCACCCCACTGCCGTTAGTGCCTGCATTTTGGGGGTTTCCTTCAGACCTGCCTCCGGGGGTACCTTGTTGGGACCTCCCTGGGCGCAGAGGCCGGGCCAGGCTCACTGGAGATGGTGGGAATCTGCCCCCCACCTCTGGTGTGTGTCCCAGCCTGCGTTTGGCTCCGCAGGGAGGAAGGAAATGTAAAACGTGTTCTTGTGCTTGTACCTTCCACCCTGCTCAGGAGTGGGGTGCATACAAGGAGAGCCTCGGTTTTCTCTGCATTTTCTCTTTCTGCAGAGCAGCCCTGATGTCGGATGTGTCATCCAGAAACGCAGCGGTACCGGGTGTGGGGCTCGGCGTGCGTCTCTCGCTGTTGCGTGCTGCCAGAAATGATGCTCTCATTCTTTTTTTGGAGCTTTTTCTTTTAAGTGCCTTTTTTTATATGGACAAGCTTATTTTTTGGTGTGTCCTTTTAGAGAAAGCATTGAATTAAGAACACCTGAAGCTCTGCCTTGGCAGCGGTGATTTTCTGCCCTGTCCCTTCCCTCCTTCCGTGAAGCATGAGCAAATTGGACGGCGGATCCTGCGAACAAAGAGAAAGGTGTGAGGTTGGGCTGCTGCCGCACGCACCGGGAGGACGGTGAAGGGCAGCGCTTTGGGTCTGCTGGGTGCTGCTGGGCCTGACTGGTCTCGCAGAGCTGAGCAGCTGCGGGACGGGAGCTGAAACCTTCGTTAGGTGCGGAAACGTGAGCGGGGACCTGCCGTAACCCTGTCCTCGCGTTTGCACGGTTCACTGCTCACAGAGACAAGGAGGCTTCTCCAGGTGGGACCTCCTTGTCCAGGCACGGCCCTCCCAATCCCCAGAGCCCTGATGTTCTTGGGATCCAGAGCGAGTCCAGCAAACTCTTTGCGTGAGAAGAAAATCAAAGGGCTTGATGATGGGAGGAAGCCTGGCTGCTGGTGCCGGGAGATAGGGAAGGGACTGGAGAAAAAACTGGGATTGGGTGAGAAAATGTGGGCTTCCATCTCAAACACGTCTCCAGCTGCAGCTTGGAAAGCAGTTTTGCAGAACCTTCCTCCTTCCTCCAGTTTACCCCTCCACCTGGCCAAGGGCTGGAGATGTGGGATTTTCCACCCCCCCTCCTTCTTCCTCATGGTTCCCAGTATAAATACATGGAGCAAAGCCGCCAGCTCTGTTTATTGAACACAAATAGAAGATAAAATAGTGGAAAACTAATTTTTTCATGCTCATTGGTGGGAAAGATTAAAATTATGCAAATCCTCGGCAGCGAGCTTGGTGCAGAGATAAGGGGATGTTCAAGTCGGCTGGCTGCCTGCTAATTCACTCATTGAAAACGAAATGAGCAGGAAAGCTGCGGTCGGCGTCACCGGCCCCTCACGGCGCTCGTGGGGCTGGGATTGCTTTGCTGTGCTGGAAGGAAGCTGAACAAAGGAAACCTGGTTGTTTTTTTTTTTTTTGGAGGCATGCAGGATCTGTGCTGGGATGCGCAGCCCGAAATCGTGCGTCAGCTGCGATCGCTGCCTGATGAGCTCCGGGATGCGGCATCTAGACCTTGTCCAGGGTGTTTCTGCCAACCTCCAGCCAGTTTGCAATGACCTGAAACCCCCAAAAAGTGTTTTTTTTCCCCTAGCATGGTGATTCTGGAGGTGAATCAGGTGAAATCTGCCACCTTGATCCCTCTGTCGGATGCCATGAGCAGAGCAGGGCTGGGAGGTGAGTGGGAAACCACCGAAGACAAGCGATGCCGGTGCTTGGTGCTCCCTGCAGCAGCAGTTTGGCCCTTGGGGGGCTGCGGGAGGCAGAGCGGGGTGCGGCGGGAGGTTCACTAACCCGGTACAAAGAGTTGTGCGAAGTAGGGGAAGGGTAGGTCCGTGCTGTGCGCTGGGTCTTGACCCCGCGCGGGCTTGACCCCGCGATCCCAGCACAGCCGTCGGTGAAACGGTGCCTGTCTCTCCCCCGGAGACGCCCGCTTTGTAGTGGAAAGCACATCTTGAAATTCCCCATATGGGCACGTTGATTAATTTTTGCAGAGCAGCAGTGCTGTGAGGGTTTTCCTGGGATGAAAGGCCTCTGTGTGCCTGTCCGTGAAGGACTGGGGTATGCGCAGATGTGTTTGTGGTCAGGAAAAAGCGAGCGTGAAGCAGCGTCCCATCGCCCCCCTTACTCCGGGTCTCTGACTCAGAGACTTTTCACTTCGGCTGAAGGAAAAATTTAACTCCTTTGGCCCAAAGTGAGCCCATACTGCTGGAGAGCGTGGCCTGGCCGCCTCTCCCCTCCTGGATCTTTTGTTCCTTGTGCTGAACGCTTTGCCGACCTCAGGCTCCTCGGCCGTCCGGCCACTGCATTTATTTCTTGAAATCTCTCCAGACGATACCGGTGCGCAGTGCCCAGCGCGTGGGAGACCGGTACCTCCTGGAAACCAAAGCTCTGCGGAGCAGCTCAGACCGCCAGCCGTGCAGAGGCACCCATGAAACGACGGCGGCTGCTCGTCGAGCTGGGAGAGGGGCTTGCTGCCAGCGGGTGCTTTTGGAAGGGTTTGTCTGACTTCCTGTCAAATCAATATTTATTCACAAATCTATTTGTTTGCTTTTGTCACTGAAAAGTCTTGTGGGGTTTTTTTTTTTGTGTTGTTTTGTTCCCCTTGTGTATTTTTGGCTGCGCGGTGCTGGCGAGAGGGGCTGCTGCAGCTTTTGCTGGCTCCAGTCATTCCAGCTGCTTCTCCTACCCCGTGCTTTGGAGCCTCTTTTGTAAGGACGGGCTCGGCTGGCACCGCTCCTCTGCCCGGGCACATCTTTCTCCCCGCGGGCCAGAGGTGATGGTGCTACCGGGATCGGGAGGGATTGACCTCCGTGAATGCGGGCGGCAGTTTTCCACAGCTGCACTGCGGGTCGGGGTGGATGAGGGGTGCGGAGGAGACTGGCTGGCCCCCGAAATGCAGTGACAGGACCTGGCCCTGGAGCCAGTGTCTGGTTTTCCTTTGTCTCCTTGGCTGTAGCCAAAGCCGTTACTGCTTTGCGGGTACGATGGGAGCGCGCTGCAGCCCTCCTGGGTCCCGGTGGGTGCGGGACGGCCCCCACATCGCCGTGAGCCCACCGGTCGCGGCGTGCCGTGCCGCGGCCCCTGAGCCCTGGCAGCGCCTGGGACCCACGGAGAGCACACGTGTGAGTGTTTCCCTCCGGGCCTGCAATCGTGCTCGAGTTTCATCATCACCACTAAACCCTCCCGTTCATTTATTTTTCCATTTTACTGTGAGTGAAACAAACAATGGCTTGAGCTCTGCCCTCCCTCCAGCCGCTCTCCCCCTTCCCCAGCCGAGCCCGTCCTGCTGGTGTTTATTTTCCTCTCGCTCTCTTGCTGGTTTGCTTGCGCTACGGCGGCGCTCGGCCTACGGACGCGGGACCGTGGACGGTGCGGGCCCACCTGCGGAAAGCTGCGTCTGGTGGAGACGGAGCCGTGATGGAGGTACGGCCAGACGCTGGAGCTGCAAGTGGAGTAAAAAAAAAAGGGTTTATTCTAGCAGGTGGCTGAGGAGCCAAGCACCTTGGGCACGGGGAGAGTGTCGCTCCTCCTGGGGCGGCCTGCAGAGCCCCGGAGCTGGAAGATTATTTATTTCCCGCTAGCCAAAGCACGCAAAGCTAAATTGAGCTGTGGCAGGCAAAAGTGTGAAGCGTATTATTAGGAACAGGGAGCTCTTGTTCCACAGCTGCTGCTGCCGCTGCCGTTGGTAATTAATGTTTGAGGAATTGCAGATCTTCATTAGGAGAACAATTAGATTAACGAGAGAGAACCCGAGCTGAGGCTTTAGTGGGAAAGGGTTGGGGGAAGGTTGGAAAACAAAATCAAATCCCACCCTGGCACCATGCCTTGCTGCTCCGGAGACGTGCCAGTGCTCTTGGAGGTGTGCTGGGAGGAGACCGGTCCTTTCTGCCCGAGCAGTGACAGGCGCTAATGGGCTGGTGTGGAGGGGACCCGTGCGGGGGGCTCGTTAGGGAGAGGAAAGAGGCAATCCACCGTTGTCATAAATATTTAAGGCAGCCCAGCACCCGTTATTTGGCCGCGGCACCAGGTTATTAGCAGAGAGAGTGTTGGGCGAAGGCTGCTCAGGGCTTAGCGAGGTCCTGGGCTTGTGTCGTTAAAAGCTTTAATTGGTGTCCTCTTCCATGGAGACGCTGACCCTGCCAAGGCAAGAGCCACCCTGGCCGCGAGGTGTGGTCTTCAGGGTTTGGGCTTTAATTCGGGCCAATGAAGAGGCCTGAAGCTGAGTGTTTTATCAGCAAGAGGTGTTTGGGGTTCCCTCCACCCATATTTCCTTCCCCGTGGGCTGCCCCTGTGCTGGGCCGGTCCGTGCGCCTGCGGCGGCTTTGCCCTCGCACCACATGGCTGGAGAAGGGTGCTGATGAGTGGGATGCGGCAGGAGTTTACTCGGGATAAACGAACCGTTTAGAGATGTTGTAAAATCATGGAAAGTAAGGACAGAGGGGAGGTTGGAAGGTCGATTAGTCCCTTGGACTGGCCCAAGGCAGCATCACGCGTTGGGAAGTCGTCTGAGGCGGGTGCATGCCCGGCCTTCTTAAAAACCCGCGGCAATGGCGTTCCCGTCCCGGGGCCGCGCTCCCCGTCTCCCCGTGCTGCCCGCTGTGGCCCAGCTGCCGTCTCAGCCCCACCAGCCCTCCATGGGGCACCAGTGATGGCCTCCCATCTGGGAAGTGCTCCCCATCACCCCTCCGGGCTGGCCACAGCGTCCCCACCCTCTGGTGAAAGGGATGGGACGGGAGATTCTCATCTCCTCTTGTTTGAGGAGATTTGAGCTCAAGAAACGCTGCTTTCCAGCGAGGTGGAACCCGTGGGCGGTGCAGACAGGTCTGGGCTGCGGTGGGGGCGGCTGTGGGTTGGCTCCCCAAAGCAGAGGCTGCGGGGGCTTGGGGGGGTTTAAAACCCCAGTGAGTTGCAGGGGGGGCTCAGCTCCGATTTGCCCGTCTCCCCTCCCCCTGTGCATGAGAACGTGGAAGGTTTTGCCTTTCAGGGGACAGCAGATTTCTCCCTTCAGTAATTGCTGAGGACAAAAAAGTTGCGTTTCCCAGTGACTCCAGATGGTGCGGCGAGAATAAAAGCATTTTCTGCAATATGGTGGCTTCTGCCTGTCCGAAGGAGAGCTTTGTCGTTGGACCCGTTCCCGTTTGGCTCCGTGCCCCTGAGGATGGACAAGTCATTACCGAGCGCTCTCGCTGTGGGCTCTGGAGAGCTTCCTGCGGCCACGCTCACCGAGGGTGAGAGCGTCTGCTTTCACGAGGCAGTGCTGAAAATGGAGGACGAAGAGCATCCTCCTCCCCGGCTAGGCTTGGCCTGTTGCGTGCTGATGGGCTTCACCTGCCCAGTAAATATTATCGCGTGTTAAATTCGTTGCCTGCTTCTCCTGGGGGGTGCGTGTTCGGTGTTACAAAAACACCGTCGTGAACGCTCAGCCAGCCTGCTTGGAAAAATCTCTCTGCCTGATCGTTGTAATGATTGACTGGTACCAGAGACGCTCAGATGAGCTCACCGGCTTGTCAGAAACCTTTCTGTTGATGTAAAGTCGAACAGAAAACGACATGCCTACCAGGTGGAGCCTTTGTGAGTCCTGCATGGTGGGTAGGTTCTTCCAGCGTTCTCTGGCGAGCTGCGTTCCCGCAGCCGGCTGTAGGAGGGACGTTATCAATCTCCGAACGCTTGTAAATGTTTTAAGCCGCCTCTGATGCGTCCCTGGCGTGGATGGGCTCCTTTATCTGAACCAGTGAAATGCGGCTGCCTCTGGGATGGGATGTCTGTTAGCATGGCGCGGCAGCCGCTCGGAGCAGAACGGGAGGAAAATCATGTTTAATAGAAATAACCCAGCGGCGCGGGCTCAGGCTGTCAGGCAGGAGCTGGAGGGTTGCAAGGATGGGGTTATTCCCAATTTCTGCTTATTTAGCAGCCTCTTAATTTTGCGTCTCATATGGAAGGTGAGAATGGCAGCAAAGCCCTGCCTGGCCCAGCTGCTCGGTGCAGAAGCGTTTCTGGTTTGCCCCGCTCAGGTGCTGCACGCTGGAGCGTGTGGTGGGCACCGCTCAGTGCGTCGGGGTGACTCCTGGAGCCACCCGCTCTGGTTGGGCTCTTGGCAAGGGTGCGGCGGGAGCCAGAGGCCTCCCTGGGCAGACAGGGAGAGCAAGCGCGGTGCGTGGACGCAGCATCCCAACCCCATTGCTGGCCTTGAGCAGAGCGGCGTGAGACTGTCCAGTCTGCCCTGGTGTCTGCTGGTCTGCAGGGCTCCCCCGGCCGCGGCAGTGACCTCCCATCCTCCCGGCTTAGCTCCTACGTTCAGATGAGATCATGGCGGCGAGTGATAGATGGGATTTTTTCTTTCTCTGCTCCTTCCTTAATCTCCCCTGGCTGGTGGGTCCGAGACTCAGGATTCCTGCCAGAGCAAGGAAAGGGATTTGCTCATCTTCTGTCTTGCAAGCTCGAAACCAAATCCTCTTTATGGAGTTTAACCCCCTGTGTGGGCTGGCAGGGCTGGAGCGCCTGGCAAGGAGACGCTGGGGGGAGAGACTGAAGGAAAAGGCAAGGTGAAGGAGAGAGGAAGACCGGGAATGACACCCCGGAGCCCGCGGGCTGCGCTCTGCCGTTGTGCGGCTCTGGATTGCGGCGTGCTGGATCCTCGGTGGGGAAAAACCAGTGCGGAGGTGTCACTGGGCTGTGGGAGCCGCGTCGCCCTGCGTGCTGGTCCTGACGGTGGGGTGAGGCATCCCTGGTGCGCGGAGGGTGGGTGAACGTTCTCCCGAGCAGGCTGCCGCAAAACCCGGGGAAGACGGCACTCACTAATAACTTCGATTAGCTTTACTCGCTGGGCACTAATCAGCAAGGCGCAAGCCGCGGCGGTGAAGCCGGCTCTACGGTGCGCACCAGGAAAGATGAGCCTCTCGATCCTTCTTACCGCGGCTCAGGCTCCCCGGCCTGGCTTGCGGGGGGGTTTGCTCGTAGGGTTGTGCTGCGCGGAGCGCAGAGCAGCTGGGCTCACGCTCCCCTTTCCATCGCTGCTCCTCTCCCTTCCGAATCGCGGCCCGGCCGTACCTTTTCCATGGGGAACCAAAACAGATCCTCGGCTGCGCTGCTGCCGCAATGATTTTCATTTACCCCCAAATAGCAATTAGGCTAAACTTTGAGTGTTTGCTTTGCTGCTTTGATTTCCTCTCGTTTGTTTTTTCCTGATAAGCGGAGCGCACGCGGGCTGCTCCGTCCTTGCGCGGGGACCGCAGCGCTCTCCTGCCGTCTCCCAGCCTGGCTGCCCAGGGATGTGCAGGTGCGAGGAGCCGTGTTGCGCACGGGCTGTGGAAGGAGGTGTGTTTCCAAAGGCTTTTTTGTTTCCGAAGGCCTTTGGCTTGCCTCTGTGCGACCCTGACCTGTCCCAGCCTCTGGGATTTGGTTGCCTCTTCCTGACTGAGGAGGCGAGAGCGGTCTCTCTGCGTCTCTCAGCCGTGGGAGACCCTGCAAATGATAAGCAGGGGGTGAAATTTTCCTCTGTCTCTGCAAATCCACACCAGCTCCGTGTCAGTCGACACGTGGGTTCTCTGGGGTGCGAGGGAGCGGGGCCCTTGCCTGGGTCTGCACTGAAGTTCTCCAGCGTGCTGTGTTTGGAGTAGGTTTTGGTGTTTCGCTTTGCCCCGAGGTGCGTGCATGTGCGGTTTGGGGATTTGGGGGTTATTTCTGTTGTAGCTGATAGTATCGGGGACTGTCTGCCTGAGCGGGGGAAAAAAGTCATGCAAAATCTGGACGAAGCCGAGGGTGTTAGCGCTCCCTGCCCCGGGGTGATGCTGGTGGCGGAGGGGTGCTGCAGCGGGGCGTGAGCACCCGAGGGTGCCGCTGCCCCGCTGCACGGGGCTGTCGAGCTGCCCGCGTGCTCGGCGTGAGAGCTCGGAGGAGCCCAAGCGCTGGTGAAGATGACAAATGGAGGCAATCAATCAGCAGTTGCCTGTCATGAGAAGGTCGTTCTTGCGAGAGGGCTGGTGACATCCTGCACTGGTCCAGTGCCCTGAACTGGAACTGATAAAGTGCTCCCATGTTCCTAACTAACTTTCTTTATTTATTTTTTTTTTCCTTTTGAGTTTTCATCTCTTTCCTATCTTCTGCTTGTGCTGAAGGCTGGTGACAGGTGCTGTGCTTGGACGCAGGCTCATAGCAGCAGCAGGTGAGCAGGCTGTGTCGCTGGGCTGCGGTCCCACCCCGGAGTGATGGACCTGTGCGGGGCAGCATCCGGCCTTCCGCGCTCCTGGCACGGCTGCAGACCCACCAGTTATCCTCAGGGAAGGGTTTCACAAGACTAACGGCAAAAGGAGTCCCGGTGCAGACCTGGCAGAGGCGGCGAGCGGTGTGGAGGGTGGAGAAGGGTGCGAGGTGCAGAGGCGTCCCAGTTGCTGCGTGAAGGCAGCAGCAAGCCAAAGCTGGAGGGATGAGCCTGCGCAGAGGGACTGGGGCCATCTGGATGGGCTCTTCCCAGTACGGATCATCTCCATGCCGTGCTGCAGGTCAGGAAAGCACTGGTTCCTCGTTGCTCAGCGTTTTTCTCGTCTGTTCTTAGTTTGACACTCGCAGATGTGAGTCCAGGAAGTCTCTTCTCCCCGGGAAGGTGGAGCACTGGTCTGAACCTTCATTTGAATTTGATCTGGTGTGGAAAAAGGCAGCTTCTTAGTTTGGACTCCAGACTGAGTAGAGCAGAGCTGTGGCAGTTTTGTTGGTGGTGAGCTGTTGATGGGTTGGGCTTTGTGTGGGAGTTCTTTTCTTTTTTCCTCTGCTTTGTTTGGGTGGTGTTTGATATCTCTGATTTGGAAAAGGTCTGGTGATGATTATGGGTGCGTGGCAGGTCGGAGAAGGGATGGCTGTGATGAGGAGAGGTGTTAGGGCTCCTGCCAGCGCAGGAATTTTGGAGCAAGGACCTGGAACGGCAGCCTACTGCGTTTGCTCTAGGTCAGAAGTGGGCGTGTGTCCCTTTTCTTCAGACTTATTCAGGAATCCCTACCTGCTGAAAACTTTTGGGCCAAAGAAAAAGAACCCGCGCTTCCCCGCCGCCCTTGAGCGTGTTGGAATGACACGGCGTCTCCCGGCTGCCTGGCTCGGGGTGCGGGTGCTTCGGGAGGGGGATGCTGGCGAGTGATTTTCTCTTTGGCGTTATTTTCTCGCAAAAGATGGTGTTTATTGCCTTGCGGAGGCCGGCCGGCGCGCTGCGCTGAGGATGCTGTGAGATGAGGCTGACTGACGATTATTTACCCAGCGCTGTCGGCGTGCACGTGGCGAGCGCGGAGACGAGATGCGGTCTGTGCCCCAAGGAACTCCCAGTCTGTCAGGCAGCTGAGCTGGGGCTAATGATGAATGACTTCCTAAATAAATAAATAACGCTCCAAGGCCTGAAAAAAGCAACACAAAGTATTACTCTGAGCCGCAAGGAGATGCGGTTGTCGACGATCGCTGATGCTGTCAGGCGCTCAGCAGAGGCTGGCGATGGTTTGCTGGTAGATGCTGAAGGATGGCGTGTGTTTGTGCAAGCGAGGGGAAAGGGATGGGGTAGGGGGGAACGTGGTCCTGGATCCGATTCTTCCCTGCCTTTGTGCATCTCAGAGGAGAGCCCAGCTCCTGCCCTGCGTGCACAGAGGCAGAGGAGAAGCCACGTCTTCCGCCCGGCTCTGCGCTGGGCCCAGGAGGGTGCTCCTGGGGTTTCCCATCACTCCAGCGTTGCCTCCCTCTTGCTGGCGATGCTGTGGTGCTGCCACCAGCGCAGGCTCTCTGCTCAGCCTTCGCTGTAGCAGGGAGGGTTTTTGGGGTCCTCCGAAAGCTCACAGCACGGGTGGGCTTGGGCTTAACAGGGGTGCAGCCCGGCCAGGGGAACCATGCTTCCTCCTCCTCCTCCTCATCTCCTCACTGCCGGTGCGATGTCCCCCCTGCCCGTGCTGCGCCACACCTGCTGAACGCTTCCCGGCCGCCGCAGATCCATCACCGCGTGTCAGGGCTGTCACTGCGGGGAGCGTGGCGGAGGGAAATTAATTTCTCCTGACGATTGGAACCCAGCTCGGAGCTCTCCGGTCTCATTTCTCCTGCGGGGACCGTGGCTTAACCCTTCTGTGCCATCGTGCCCCAGGGCGGGGAGCAGCATCTCCTGCTGCACCCCAAAATATCCCTCGTGCCTGCTGCCTGGGGACAGCGCTGGGCACTTCGCACGCGTGGCAGGATCAGAAATGCTGCGGGAAGGAAGAGCAGAGCGTGTGGGTGTGGGGTACGTGTGCAAACACAGCGAGAGGCAGTGTGACGTCATGCTCCCGGCGCTGGCTTTGCGTGCAGCTTCTTCTCGTTCCCCACGTTGTCAGAAGGGATGATGCTGTCGTATTAAAGCACTTGGAGATGGGGGGATGAAAAGCAGCATGTAGGACCGAGACAGCCCTGATCAAAGCTCTTCTTTTCTCCATCTGTGTTTGTTTCCCCGTGGAAGATAATACCCTGCCTCTTTCTTGTAAATATTTTTTTTAAGATCTAAGTAACTCCCTGATAGATAAACAGTCGTGCTTGGCTCTGAGGGCTCTCTGCTGGCTGCTCTAAGTGTGCTTGCCAAGGCACGGCCTGCGTTTTGAGGTGTGCTGGGGCGTTGTGTTTGAGCGCAGAGGAGCAGCGGTGTCTGGCCAGGGCTGACTGGGGAACGCTCCGCCACGTCGTTTTTCGGGCAGCGTCGTGCGTTTTTTGAAATCAGTCCTTTCTGCGCAGCCCTTGGAGCTGGGTCGCTGAAGCCACCAGCTGGTCTGCGGCTGAGCTTTGCTGGTGAAAGGCGATGGCGTTTGTTTCGTTAAGGGGTACTGAGGTGCCGTGAGGAAGGTGGGTCCCGTGGGAGACGGGAGCACGGTCATCAATGTGCCCCGGCCGAGCCTGGGCCTCTCCGCAGCCGCAGGCTCCCGCATCTCCGGGGCATCCTTGCCGAGACGAAGCGACCCAGAAGGCAGAGTCATTTTGGGGGTTTGGTGGCCTTGGAGCAGGATCCAGCAGGCACAGGGAGGTCTGCAGAGCATCGGAGCCTCCCTGTTGCGAGGGAAGGACGCGCACAGCTCTGGCACTGGGTCTCACTGGGACTTTTGGCATTTTGGTTTTGTGCTGGGCAGGTTTGCTGGTTTTCCTCTCCCCTGAGCTAACCCCTGAGCAGCAGCCATGAGGCTGTTGTGTGCAGATCCGGGCGGCAGAGCAGAGCAGCATCTCTCTGCCCTGACCCTGGCGTTCAGGTGCCTGACAGGGAGCGACGATGGCCGTGGTCTCTCCTCCCCTGCTAAGTGGGGCTTAGGTGGTCTGCGTGTCAGTGGGTGAGGAAGGGAAATTGGGGAGGAAACACAGGCTTTGAAGCTCATCTCTTCAGGCTGTTTTTTCCCAGAAAAAAACCCAACAGGATAATACTTGCCAGCAAAGCCACCTGAATGTGGAGACACAGCCACACGGCCTTCCCGGGACAGCGTTGCGTGTGGGCATCTCCTTGCTCCCCAGCACACCCGGGGAAGGTCCCACGGCGGGGTCCCGGGCCGGGTCCCAGCAGGCAGCTGCCCACCTTGCGCAAGCGTCCCCGTCCCAGCCCCGGAGGGGTTGGGTTTGCCGAGGGCAGGGCCTTGGATGGGAGCAGGTTGGAAATGTGGGGCGGCAAATTTAAATTTCATCTCTCCCCCTCCCCAGGGGAGGTGACAAATGAGCTACTGGTTGTGCTAAAAGCTTTTCTTTCTTCCTTTAAAGAGGTTGCTGGGAGGAAATGAAGTGACCCACTGACCTCTGTTAATACGCAGCAAAAACTGAGCCGGTGCTGCTGGAAGGAACGGAGACCTCCGTGCAGCCCTCTGCCTGCAAGGTGTTTGCTTTGATTGAGCTGTCTAATGGGAGTCATCCTCTGCAGCAGCTACTGAAAATGAAGATGTTTAATCATCCCCTAGATCTGTGTGGAACTTTTTGCAGAATTTCTTTAAAATCGCCCTTCTCCTTTTCACACGCGGGTGAAACAGAAGAGAAGCCCAAATGCTTTCTTGTGAAATTTTTTTCGACTCGTTGTATTCTAATGAATCTGAAATGAAGGCGTGATCCCTCCCTCCTGCAATTTTTAAAAATGTTTTGATCACTGGCCCCATAAAGTGATGTATGGCAAAATACCTGCACAGCTCTGACCCATCCCAGCCTCTGTAACGGTGCAGACGCTTGTTTTAGCAGCGTTTTTCACAGGCTCCTTCTTTAAGCAGCGGGGCCCAAAGTAGCTTAAGGGAGTTAGATGTCCAGCACCCTCTGAAACGGGAGTCGCTGGGAGGAAAATCTTCAAAAGCATCTTAGCGGCTTAGGTTAAGTCCCGTTGACTCTCAGTGGAACTGGAGCTCTTAAGAAAAGTAGGCGCTTCTGAGCGTTTCGCCCTCTGCGCCTGGCACCCGTGGGTCCCTGGAGATCCCCAGCTCAGGACTGGCCGGAGGAGCCGCAGTGGGAGGCTGCTTCCTGCAAATGCTTTTCAGTTTTATTATTTTTGATAATACTCTTCACGATCCTGCGCTCGGCGCTTACGAGACGCGCGCATGTGCATACGTAGAGCTGGAGATCAAGCAGTGCACAAGGATGAATGCCTTACGGGAGCTCTCTTACTGTAAGAATTAATCTTATTCCCGAAATGTGACTGTATCTAGCACAAATCTGACCCCGCCGGGGGCCACGGCTTCGCTTAATTGCATTCTTTAGCAAGGATTGAGGTCTGTTAGGTGGTTTGCTTGTGTTGCAGGAGATCCTGTGCCAGAGAGTTTAGTGAGGGTTTGCAGGTCTGCGGGGCGGCGCGGGAAGGCTGACGTTGTGGTTGTGTGCGTGGTGCCAGGAGCCTGGCTGGGCGCTCGGCAGCCGGGCAGGAGGAGCGGTGCTAACCTTCAGAGCGCGTCGCCAAGGTGAGCTGTGCACGCGTGGAGGAGGGGTGATGAAACCCGGGTGAGTTCAGCGCTCATCAAAGCAATTCCCACTTGAATGGGCAAGAGAGCCTCGTTGCTGGGTTTCTAAACGTTGCGTGTTGTGTTGGAGGCAGGAATCGTGTACTGGGCGAGTCTGTTCCCAGTCTCCCCATTGCCAGGGTGCTGCCAAGAAAGCAGAGCAAACCCCTGTCCCCGTCTCTCCTTGCCGGGGAACCAGGTGGGTGCACGTCTTGTTGTCCTGAAAATCCTCCATCCACGAGGAGACAGCCAGTGACGTACCTGCTCTGAGCGATGAGTTGCTGAATTGAAGCTGACGTGTCCTAATATCTCTGCCAGCACTTTCTGTCTGCGTCAAGGGCTCGGGAAGCACATTAGCACCGGAGCGGAAGTGTCACCCTCTGGCATCTCCTTCTCGAATCTTGGAGCTGCTGCTATATCCCCTTTACCAGACCTTCTCCATCGGAGCCCATTATACACATCGGAGCTGTGCTAGATGCGGGAGAGTGGATCTGTCCGGAGGCGGAACATTTCCTTGGCGTGCCTGCGTTCCGCTCCGTCATCGGGGAGATTTGGGGGGCATGCTGTGTGGGCAGCGCAGCCTCTTGGCTGCTCTGGGCTGCGCAGGGTCGCTGTTGCTGCACTTGGAGAGAAGATGAAGCTCAAGGAGATGTTTGGTGGCATTTACTGGGACTGAGGGAAGGGGATGTTGCTCTGATAAACAAGAGTTTCTGAAATGCTGCCTGAGCTAGCCCTTGGTTGAGTTTTTTTTTGGTATAGAGAACTAAAATGGTTGGGAGTATGTTTGGGAACTAGGACCTGCGTGACTGAAGCAGGACGAAGGGAGAGCCAGCCAACACCAGCTCTGTTGTGCTGGCACTGACAGCACATCCCCAGTTTAATTAACAGTTACCGTCGCAGCTATTCATAATGTTCCCGCTCTCTGCTCGCCGCTGACAATGACAAAAGAAACCCCAGCATGTTGTTCTGTGCCCTGAAACCCTGCGAAGCCCCTGTTAGGTCTGACTGCAGCCTCTTGTGTTCGCTGAGTGCGCCTAGAACAAACATCTGAAGAGATTCCCAGTGTAATAATCCAGATTTTTTCTCTTTTTGTGAGAGGTTCAGTATTTATGCTCCATTTTCACAAGGCAGCACTGAAGCACGATGGCTCTAGATTAGCGTGGAGCACACTGCAGCGGCTCTGTCACTCTCAAAGTGCCAGGCCAAAGCTTCTCTCTGAAAAGTTGCTCTTTACGGCCGCGTACATATGGGGACTTCTTGTTTGTCCTGCCTTTTCTTTTAATTCCATACATTTCAGCCTCGCAGAGTTAATGGGACAGAAAAAGATGAAAATGCCCCTTCACACTGCCTGTCCCGATGGTCTCGTACCCTGGTGTGTATCAGAAAGCTCGAGCAACCTCGCTGCCCCCTCAGTCCTCTCCAAGCCTTTGATCACCGTACAGTATCTCCTAGCTGGCTTTTCTCCCGAAGGTGATAAACCCCGGGTTTGATTTTTAATTGGGGTAACCGAGAGCAGGAAGGAATCTGTACAGATCTGAGAGCATCCTTCACACGACTCTGGCCCATTATTCTCCTGCTCAGAGTCTGTCTGGTGGAGCTGACCCTACGAGGAGGTGGTGGCTGCTGTTTTCACTCTCTTCTCAGCCCTTCTGGGGCAAAGCTTGCCGCTGCCGCCGAGGGAAGTGTTCGCCAGTGTTGGCGCGCAGGACCGGGGTAGTTGCTAAGAATACAGCTCCCGTAATGCCGTCCCGGCTTTGCGCAGGGATCAGGGTAAAGCTGTCCGCAGGCGGCTCCCTTCGGAGCCGGGAGCTGTCTCCATGGAAATGTGGCAGCAGGGCAAAGGGAGCGGGCGGGTGCTGAGCTTGCTGTCCCGGCTCGCAGCCCTGGTAACGTGCTGCTGCCGTCCTGCAGCCGCGTTCTGCCGCGTCCGGGGCAGTAGCGGTTAGGAGAAAATCTCTGCCGCGTCCTTCGCAGGTTGTGTTTGCTTGCTGTGCCTTTTGGTCCCTCAGGATCAGCCATGGTCCTCCCCATTCCAGGCTTTTTCCCTTCCAGTTTGTGTCAGCTCAGTAATGCTGTTCCTGCGTGTGCTGCATGTGGGGAAACTGAGGCACTGAGCGGGGTGGGGACTCCCAGACGTGCCAAGTAGCTGCTGTAGTCCCTGTTCTGTTAAGAAGCCTGGGAGACTCACCAGCGTGCGTTTGCCTTGCAAGAGGGGCTCTGGGACACCCGCGCTGATTCCAGGGCTGAGCTGGAGGCTTGCCGTCGTGGGGTGGGTGCTCCTGCCGTCGTGGGGTGGGTGCTGTGCTGCCCAGAGCCTGGGCGGGAAAGAAATCCCTCCCCAGCAGCACGTATCCTCGGCAAACAACAGGGGAGACCAGGGAGACGTCTCCTGCTTCATCTTCCCTTCTGGGTTTTTTTTTCCCTCCTTCCTGTGTTTTTCATGTGTGAGGTTTCAGTTTTTCTTGCCCTGTTCTGCGCTTCTGTGGAAAAATCGCCCTTTGCGAGGGTCCCTGGGCCTGTCGGGTCACATCCCTTCACACCTCGTTGCTCCCGTGCCGCTCGGCCCGCGCTGCCTTTCTCCGTGGTGGGGAGGGGAGAGAACCCGACAGGCGTTCAACTTCAAACACAAGCTCTGCGCAGTTGGCGCCTCCCGATCACCCTTGTCTTGCGCCGTTCCCTCCCTTTGCGTGAGCGCGTGTACGGAAGCTTGCCGTTGCCTGCCGAGGCAGGGAGGCTGGATGGGCTGGCTGCCCGTCCCACCAGTGTGCTTGGTGGTGGAGCCGGCCCGGCCCTTGGTGGCACGGAGGCGAAGGGCTGCCTGGCCTCCCAACAGGGACCACGCGCAGCCGCCGCGTTCCCAGGGCCCTGCCGCCTCTCTGGGCTCTGTTTGGCTTCTCCCTCCCTCCGCGATGTCGGCTGCCCTCCTTCCCCTCTCTCTAAGTGCTCTTCCCATTGCATTTGTGCATCCGCAGGTGCTGACGACGCTGGGGAGACGCTGTGAGTTCTGCTGAGCCGGAGCCTTCCCGGCTGGGGCCGAATGCCGGTGCAGAGGATGAGGATCCTTCCCAGCCCTGGGATGTCTTCGCTGGTCTCCCTCGTGAACCTCCTCTCCGTGCTGCTGATAGGCTGCGTAGCTGAAAGTAAGTGACTCTGCTGTCCCCTGCCTCTTCTTTGCACTCATACTTCACCTCCCCTGGAGAAGGGCAGCAGGAGCAGCCTCCAGTACTTACATCCAGCAAAAACATCCCCCTCTCCTTTTTAGCGTTAAAGAATTGCTCGGTATCTGATGTGTGTCTTCATTTTCCAGCATCGTTAGCTTTCCACCAGTGCCTTCCTGTTGTTCCCAGTCCCGCCTTAGAGGGACGTTCAGGGCAGCTGGGTCGTGCCGCCTGCTTTGAATCTCAGGTTGCTCTAAGACTGCCAAGGAGCTGGAGAGAAGAGGAGGGAACTGCTTCACAGCTCTTGCCAGAGCCTTCCTCCCCTTCTTCTGGCCCCGTCTCCACCCAGCTCGCCCATATTGTCCTCTCCTGCTCTTGCCTTTCAGGCGTCCGTCAGACGCTGGAGACCGTTGTCGCGTTACTCGCTGGGGCTGGCTTCGAAACAGCAGCCGAAGAAAGAGCGTTATGTTTCTTCTTCCCCTGAGCGAACCAGTGCCAGTTTAACACAGTTTTTATCTTTGCTGCCATTCGATTCTTGCTTTAAAAAATGAAAAGGGAAAGAAAAAAAAAAGAAGTTAAAATCTTCAGCGACTTGAATGTAATGTTCCTTCGACACGAAGGCGGATCGCTCGGGATCAGTGGGGAGCAGACTTCCAAGCTGATTGAATTACAACTTTTTTTTCCTCCCCAGCAAAGCTGCTTGAAGCTGGTGAGAGGGCTGCTCTGGTCAGCGTAGTCCTTCACAGCTTTCAACGTAATCGCTTCATTATCAGGGTTTATTAAGGCGGTGCGGTCACCGGGGATTGAATGGATCCTCAGCCTTTTGTTGCTGGGAGATTTTTTGTGAGCAGTGCTTTTGCTCTTTTCTGCAGTGGGCAAGTGTGGGTATATCTGCCCTTGCCTCACTCCTGAGGTTTGTGTGGTTCGTGCTTCTCCTCTTTGCAGGGAGAACCGTTCCCGTGCGGATGGATAGCGTTTCCTTTGGTTCTTTTTCCTTTGATGAGCCTGGAAGGTGAGCTGGACTCCAGGAGGTTCACTGTGAGGCCCCGTTTTTGGCACGTAGCTGTGGGTTGGTCTGTACTGGTGTTCACAACAGCGTACGCAGGCGTCGCTTCGAGCTGCCTGCCTCGAGCAGAGGAACGGTGCTGGCAGCAAGGAACCTGGCATGAGCCTTTTTTCTGAGTATTTCTCCAGGGTCCTGCTTGGATGGCGCGGCCGACGCTCTCGTAGGTTCTTTATGAGCACCCAGGGTGGGTGGTTAGAACTGGCTGCTGTGTTCCACCTGGGCCTTGTCGGTTTGTGAAAGCGGGCGCTGGTGGGAAGTGGGCTGCTGCCTGCGTTGGCTCCTGCAAAAGCAGGAGACTGCAAGGAGCAATCTCCGTTCCTGGCCCTTCATGTCAGGGGAGGAGGGGATGCTCACGGTGAAAAATCCAGTGTCAGGGCTGCAGGGTCCCATTCCTGCCACTGGTTTGCTGTAACGCTCCTGGCCAAATCGCTGGGTCCTCTTCCTTTCAAAGCAGGCAGTGCAGCTTTGCAGGCGTGGAGGGAGAGTTCGTGTGTGTGCAAGTGTCTCCCTGTAAGAGCAAGAGCCTCGATTCGTCTGTTGTGATGTATGAGTGCCCATGAAACCGGGCTCCTTTTTTCTTTTAAGTGTACATCAAGCCCTGTGTGTTCGCTGCTGGGAGTGGGTGCTCTGCAGAATCAGGGCTTCTCAAAATCGTGGCTGCGTAACTTCGGTTCTTCTGTGGTTTTGATTTTCCTGGGAAGAAACGAGCACCTTGTCTGTTCCTGTCTTCTGTGGGGCGAGATTTGCTCGAGATTCCGGGAGAGCTGGGAGATCCCTCACGCTGCCTGACGGCTATGAGGCACTTTGGTGGAGGTGTGCCCTCAGGAGGGGCTGATGCTGCTGAGGCACAGCAGGCACCGGCTGCATGGCCCAAGCCCTGCTGAAATCTGTCACTGCTCAGCAGACACCTTGCTACTAGCAGCCAAGTTTCTCTCTCCTGTAGCTCTGCAGTGTCCTTGGATCCTGAACTGCGAGGTTTTGTGGGTTTTTATTCCCTCTTGGTGCTCACATACAGGAACTTAGCCGGTTGCCTGACATGGGGCTGCTCTTACCTGCTTGATGTGCAGGTGAGGTTGGGCCAGGCGTTGTCTCCTCTCCCAACCTGTGGAGCACATCAGCATCTCCCTGACCTGCTTGCCCTTGGGGATGCTCCCTCTTATGTCCCAGCTGGAATTGCGCTGCGGCTCTTGCTGTCTGCCTGGTGATGGTGGGTCGATAGCTCCTGATTTTGGAGGGGGTGCTGAATTCTGCCTGGAGAGGCCTGGCCTGTGCCAGGCCAGTCATCCGCGCTGGTCCGCACTGCTCCCCACTGAGGCGTGCAAACAGCGAACAGCTTTGTCTGTCACAACTGTGGAGAGCGTGTGAGGAGCTGTCACTCTGCTCTGACAATGTCCTCTCCCATCAGATGGCCCTGGGCTCTGTCACGCTGCCTCTCTCGTAATCCCTTGGCCGGCTTCCATTTGGCTGGCGCTCACCAGCATGCTGACCCGATTTCCTGCCCTAATTCACCAGAGGGGCTGCCAAGGCCTTGCAGCCCCCGGGGCGGGCGATGCCAGGCAGTGCCGGGGTGGTGGCCCCACCGCAGTGGGAAGCCCACGTCGCAGGTAGGAAACCCTGGGACGCTGGCTCTTGGAGGGCACCCTCTTCCCAGCTTCACAGGGGAACGGCTCCCCTTGCCGCAAAGCGTGGGGCTGGGAGCCTGAACTTGCCTCCTCTTCCAGTGCGGCACTGGAGGAGCGGTGGCCTCTGCAATCGAAGGACCATTAAAACACTTCCCTTGTTTCCCAGGCTAATTGATCTCAGTCAGTGATTTAAATCTTTCCATGGCAGGAACATTCTATTTAAAGGAAACTGCTCTTTAAATTAAAAAACCAAAGCGCCACACCGCTTTCTGCCTGCTGTTCTTCCTTGTGAAGCTGAAGAGGAGAATAATTGGAAGGTATAAAGCAGACCTGTTCCTTCACTCTCTCTTCAGTTGCATATGGACACTTTCTTTGTTTCTTCTGTATGGCCAAGGGCAGCCTCAGGACTGGAAATTGCTAACTGCATGATTATTTTCAACGGCCTCTCGTTAAATGGAACATATTATCATTTTGTTAAGGGTTCCGCTGGTTGTACAAGTAGTATTAATTGGCATTACGGCGGTGGGGCAGAGGAGGCCTTCCCCAGGATCTACATCCTGATGTGCTTAGGAGGCAGATCTTGTGCCCCTTGGGGACAGGCAGATGAGAGCTGGATATGGGTCCTGGAGGGGAACAGTTTCCCAAATTGCTGATCTACCTGGGCACAGAACCAAGCCTTGCTGCTTCCTGGACACACGTCCAGCCCAAGTCATGAAATCTCTGCAGTGAGCACCGCAAAACATCTCCTGTTGTGCGTGGACGAGATGGGTCTCGGGATGGTTTCCTGGACAGGATGGTTTCCTGCCTGCGCTGAGCAGAGCGCGGCTGCGTTTGGGGCTCGGGGCGGCGGTCGTGTGCTCCTGCCCTCCTGTGCTGCCCGAAGGAGCGCCGTGCCCGCTTTGAGTGCTCCTCGGTTGCAGATAAAAAGCCACTTACGGTATAGAAACGTGGTAATTTTTATAACTGAAGCCAGCATGCTCGCTGGTTTTGAGTGGATTTTGCCCATTGATTAAACCTTTGCGTTTTCCAGGAGTGCTTTGCTAATTGGCACTTTGCATACACAGAAGGCTGGTGTGTGGCGCTCTCCGCCCCGGCAAAGATTTAACAGCAGATGCAGCAGCGACCATTACTTATTACGCAGGTTTCCTTCCTTTTATAAATCACCTTATAGAGCGCTTACTAGCACACTCTGAAGTATTACCATAAATAATTAAATCTAAATTGCAATTGACAAAATAAAAGAATAAAGCCCTTTTTATGATGCATTATCCTGGCTTTCTTCCCTGTTAATTGCCCTTGCTCCACCGTTAATTTGCAGAACGCAGTAATTCATGTGTGGGGGGGGGGGGCTCTGGTGCATCCGTGAAGGCTGGCAGCAGATGGCAGCAAGGGTGGCACCGCACGTGCGGGGCTCGCGGAGAGGACGGGGAACACGTGCAGTGGGTTGGGAGAGGAGCTGGTGCAGGTCCGTGTTCAGGCTGACAAGGCGGCGCTGCGTTTCGAGAGCGGGTGCCATGAAAGAAGGCGTGTGGAACGCGTGTGCTCCACGCCGCGAGAAGCGGGAGCTGGTGGCTGGCTGCGTAGCTTGGCTGGCCAAGACCCGGATCACAGCGACGTACGGGTGTACCTGACTCCTCCGGTCCCTCCCGCTCTCTGCTCCGTGGAGGATTAGCCTCTGCAGCAGAGCTCACGGCTTCTCGCTCCAGAGGTCCTAGCTTTGATCTCTTGTTGGCCAAGACAGCAGTTGTCAGATAAGATGATAGTAAAAAAAAAAAAAAAGGAGGCTCCGTCTTCAGGCTTGATAGACACGTTAAGATGATATCAATGGGAAGTGAATCTTTCTCCGCCGTAAGAGAAAGCTGCTCCGTTTGTAAGTGTTTGAGACTGAGATGCGGTGGGGCTGAATTGCCCCGCGAGCAGTCGAGTACGTGACAGGTACGTGACAGTACCTGCTGGGGGTGAGGAGCTGGGGGTGCCGCGGGAATGCTTTTTCCCCTTGGTGGGTGCGGGCTGGAGGGGGAGCAGAAATTAAGGTGGGGATGTACAAGAGGATGTGCAGTCGGTTGGTAGGTGGAGAAGTTCCTACTTGGTGTTGCGCAGTGTTCCTTCAGTGAGCAAGAGTGGTGAGTAAGAGGAGGCAGCATCTGAACTGCATCCTCCCAGACAGCGGGGATCACTGCGTCCCTCCCCCGGACCCGCCTGCTGCTCCTGTGCCCCTGCTCCAGTTGCCTTTGTAGGCGAGGAGAGGAGACCCCTTGCTGTCCTTCTTTCTGAATTGTCCTTTCCTTTGCCGCTTTCTCTGTCTGCCCACTGTGATCCAACCTGCGGTTGCTGAGGGTTCTGGACCGGTTGCTGTCCCACTCAAGGACACCAGATTAAGCTTCTCTGTCACCTTGTTTAAGTGCCTGATTAAATTAAACCTTGCCTGGCTCGATCAAGTGATGTATCTCTTCTCTTTTCTTTTTTTTTTTTTCCTTTTTCTTTTCTTTTCTTTTTTTTTTTTAAGATAGATCAGAAAGTTTGTGTCTTCTATAGGACCCGGAGAGGAGGTAAATCATCTTTTGAAAGAGCTTCCTTGGGGGCAGGGGGAGGCTGTCACCTCCCAAGTCTCAGCTGTGCCCCACGCTGTGAATGCTTATTAGACTAATCTGCGCTGATGAGCACCTGGGGACAGGAGCGGCCACGGGTGTTTGGGACCCGCTTATGGGTGTCTTCTGGTAAAGGATCTTTTCCCAACCAGAGGTTCGCTGCTCGGCTTCATTAGATGGCTACATTAGGGGGAAAGAGCATCTGTCTGGTGTGTCAACAAGCAGCTTGTGTGAAAATGTCATCTCCATAGTATTTGTGATAGAGAAAGTGTAAGTCTGCACCATTCCTGGGTGCCCAAAGTAGGGTTTTACTCCATGTCAGGCTTTACTAGGAAGCCAATACGTATTTTTGGTGACTTTCCCCTTTGGGTGTCGTGTTCACCCAGGCAGTCCTTGCGCATGCTGTCAGGAAGGACGGGATCTTTCCGGTGCCTCACCAAGACCCGGGGTCATGTCAGCTTTCCCTCTGCCTGGCAAGGTCTGTGCGCTTGGGTCTTTTCAAGACCAGCTAGATAGGAATCTCCTGCATCGCTAAGGGAATCTGTGAGGTGTCCCCACCCTTTTTGTGGCCTGGCAAGCCCAATATTATTCTTAGAAGGCAAGCGGAGTGTTTTTCAAGGACGCTCGACCAGAGGAATGTCATTCTTCAGTGTGCGTGGGATGGGATCTGGGCTCCAAATGGCCTGTGAGACACAATCACTGAAGAACAGTTTTATTTACTCTGCGCCGCTCTTCCCCTCCAGTCAAGGATGTTCTCTTGCAACATAATTGGTCCCAGTTCCCACCTTAGAAAGCTGTGATGTTCCCTGCGCTGCAGCTGCCTTAAATTTTTGAGGATTGTTAAAGTTCACGGGAGCAGTCACGTTTTACGCCATCTGCTCCGTGTGGTGGAGCTAACCATCGTATGGGCTGCGGGCTGGCTGCTGGATCAGGAGTCGGGAGCATCCTTGCACCTTCTCAACCCTCCTTCCCTTGTTTGGCTTGTTTAGATTGTCGTTTTTTGAGCGAGATTCTCTCTCGCCGTGCTGTTGTCCGGTGTAATTAGTCTCAGTCTTGGTTTGGGGTGCTCATACTGCAAACACTAAACGGTCGCGTTAACGGTTTGGCAGGGGAGTCGCCTGTTGCGGCCAAGGGCACAGCAGATAACAGCGTGACTATGGAGGAGACCACAGCTAAGCTAGACCTGAAGGTTGCCAGGAGAGAGCATTATAAATATATTTTGGACGTCTACTGCGAAGGCTTTGAAAGGGGATCTTGCAATGAATGATTTAAGGAGTTGACACGGAGTATGGATTGACCTCTTTTCACAGTATCGTTGCGTAGAGAATTTTTAACATGTCCCATCTTGCTTGTTGTGGACATGAAACGTTGCTCTTCCGTACGAGGTTGGTGAAAACCAGCGGCGCTGGTTTCATCTGTAATGCACGGAATCATTTCTGTTTCCTTTTGAGGCCGAGGCGAAAAGCAAAGCTTGAAAAAAAAGAAAAAAAAATAAATAGAAGGAGCTGCAACTGGTTTAGTATTCTACAAAGTTTCTCCGAGTCCTCCAAAGCTTTAATTGACTCGGGAGCATAAAATTGAGAAGGGGAGAGAGTGAGAGAGCGTGCGGAGTGGCGCGAGCGATTTGAATAATTTATTGTCCTTTGAAGTTGCCGGAGAAATTTCAGCTGCCTTGGGGAGTAATTTCTCCCTGTTCTGAAAGGGTTTCTCCCTATTTTAAACTCATTCAGAGGATGATAGTTTTGCATTTTCTACATAATTAATGAGCATAACTCCCCCCCACTCTCACACGACCTCTGAAGAGCGGTGGGGTGATGAAACTTGGTGGTTTTTTTAATTAATCAAGTAAAATTAATTTGACTATGTCCTCTTCCTCCCTCACCTCCGTTAGAATCCGTGGATTTATTCATAAATTAGTCTGAGCGTGCCGACATTTACAAATCTTTAGCCTGGACTTTGATTTGTTTGAATGAGTTTCCAGAAGATGCTGTAGGTTCTCCAGCTCAGCTGTTGAAGATCACCTTGCGGGTGCTCCCCTGTGATCGTCCCGGGAGATCCTTCAGCTCTCGTTTTCCTTTGGCTGGCTGTGTGGGCAGGATCTGTTTGCTTTGGAGGGCTTTCTGTGTGTTTTTTTTTTTCTTTATGACTGCTATGGTACTCCCTTTTCCATATAAAATCTGCTAATGGTGGTTAATTCCAGTAGCTGCCACTTGAGGGACTGCCTTCGCCTGGAAGGGGACGGTCCCTTCTGCCCTGCTGCCTGGAGGGGCTGCGTCAGAGCCTTCTGGTAAGGAGCCGTCCCGTGCATCTCTCGGCAGGTGCCACACATGAACGGGGACCTGGCCTGCTAAAAACATCCTCACCTTCCTCAGTCACTGTCTCTGATGGAAGAATTTAAGAGGTCCTTGCTGCTGGTTTTTCATGTTTCCACTTCTCTCCCTCTCACGTGTTGCGCTGGTTTTTCTGGCTCGCGGAATCCCGAGTTATCCCAAAGCTGAGTTTGTTCAGTTCCCACCGCTGTCAGTTCTCAGCACCATTGTTGGATTCTCCCTTTTCTCTTCTTTTGCCTTGACGTGCCCACTACAAATCTGAAAGATGAGTAGTGCGGTTCAGAGCCAGACGACAGTGACTCCTTTGGTAGGAGTCAGAGTTCATCATTGTTAAAGGTTGTGGTGTTCCATTAGTCAGGGCTTTATTAGAGTTTGGCTTCTTATTTTCAAAATCTCCCATCTTGAGCTCCCTTGACATCCCAGTCTCGATGCTGGGCAGCAGTACAAGTCCACAATATCCTGTTAAGACCCAGGGTAAGGTGTTTTAAGCTCATATACCCAGAATCTCCTTTAGTTCCGTGGAAAATGTGGGCTGCAGTCTCTTAGCAGAGGTTGGACAGGAATGATGTAACAGGCTCTTGAAAATAATCACAATTATCTGCTCTAGAAATTGTACCTTGCCCTCTTCCTGTAGACCAGGAGACTTCCTCCCTTGCCTAAAAGAAAGAAACAGGTGACAGCCAGTAAGTGAAAGTAATGCAGCTTTTATTTACAGAAGTAAAAGAGCAGAGTTTTATCAGACAATATTTTATTTATCCGTTGTGCCTTTCATCCCCAAACAAGCCCTACATGCATGTATTGGCTAGGACATCCTGACTGGAATCATTCGTCTCCCCTAGTGCTGCAGCCCCTTCTGAGCTGGCGGTGCAAGGCGGGGACCTAGCTGTGTGTTTACATCTGGCAAAAGTCTCTGTCATCTCACCAAGCCAAGGATCAGAACCGATCTGCCTGATCACATCCTTGGGGCTTCTTGCCCTGCGCTTTTCCTGAAAGACCGTGCGATGTAGAAGCTTGTAGCAGTTTGTTTTCCCCATCGCTGCTGACTGCTGTCACTTTTCGGTGGCTCAGGACCTCTGCTGGGCTATATTAAGATGGCACGGTCCCCCGGGAGTTGGAATCCTTGCTCATTAAGCTTTTTCTTCTTTCAGGCTTGTCCCATGGGAGGTGGTTTTTCATGCTCTGGTATCCTCCATAGACTCTGATTCTTTAGTGACTCAACCAGAGCAACGGAAGTTGAGTAAAGAGCCAGGTCCTTCCTAGCTGTGTCTTTTCTAGGCAGGGGGTGAATCGAGCTTCTCCAGGATGCCAGGATCGATAACGGCTGGAGGAGAAGCTGTCCTAGCCACGTGGCAAGGGGAGGGAGAGCGCCCTGCCTTGAGCTTCATCATGAGCGCAGAGTATCTGGGGTTGCTGTCATGACACTGATGGACAAGGGACCCTCATTAAGTTGCAGGATAGCTCCTTGGGTTTCTTGCTCTTGCTCTGCTCTGGGTTATTATACCTTGTTACAGGACCTGTGGACAAATGTGGAATGAAATGTTGTTACAGCTGATTGAAAGCACTGGGGTACCCCCAGGGTCCTGCCTGCCGCGCTGCTGAGGCTGCCTGTGCTCCTGCGCTCGCTGGCCCTTCAGCGGCTGATCCCAGGGCTGCCGTCTCACACGGCAGCACTGCTTGTCTGCTTCAGCTCTCGCTGGTCACAAGGAGCACTTTCCTTCTGGCATTGCCTTGTAGTGCCGGAAGGTAGATGGAATCCTGGCCAGAGGTCCGTCCGCGTGACCACCTACTTGCTCCAGTTCGGTTTGTACCCAGGAGGGAGGGTGGAACCGCCCTGTGCTGGCTGCAGGGAGGAAGCAGAGAAGTGAGCGGTTGGTACATCTGAAGCGCTCTCCGTCTGAATTGCTAAGAGAAGGGAGATGGGGAAACTGAGGCACGGGGAGAAGGTATTTGTGGAATCAGGTGTCGTGGTTTTGTTAGTGAGGGGGGGCCTAAGGTGGCAGCTTCTGTAGGAAACTGCTAGAAGTCGCTCCCCTTTGTTCAGTGGACTCGGCCGGGCCTAGGACAGACCTGCTGCTGGCCAAGGCCGAGCCGATTGGTAGCAGAATGTCCCGTGATAACGCCTCTGCGATCACGTATTTAAGAATGGGAAAACAGAAAAAAAGAGAGAGGAGAGAAGATGTGAAGAAGCTGAGTGGGGGCAGAGGCGCAGAGGGGGAGGCACAGGCCTCATGGGCCTTGCAGGCCTCACCCTCTGGCCTCTCGCCAGGCAGCCGACTGGGCCCAACTCGGCCCGGCCTGGCTGCAAGAAGTGGAGAGGAGATGAGAAGTGAATAAGATGTAAAAAGGATCCTGAGAGGCGTCTGCCAGCCTGTTGTGAGGAACGGCTGCAGACGCCAAGGTCAGTGAAGAAGGAGGGGGAGCAGTAATGCGGCTCCTGGCCAAGATTCCCCTGCAGCCTGTGGTGACGACCATGGTGGAGCAGGTTGTCCCCCTGCAGCCCATGGAGGTCCACGGAGGGGCAGAGATCCACTTGGAGCCCGTGAAGGACCCCGTACTGGGGGAGGTGGATGCCTGAAGGTGGCTGTGGCCTGTGAAGGGCCCGCTGGGACAGCCGTTCTGGAGAGACTGCACCCGTGGAAGAGATGACCCACGCCGGAGCAGTTCCACAAAGGACTGTGGCGTAGGGGTGGGACCCCACGCTGGAGCAGGGGAGGAATGCGAGGAGTTCTTCCCCCAACCATGAAGCAGCGGCGTGAAACAACATGTGATGAACTGACTGCAACCCCCATTCCCTCTTCCCCCCTGTGCCACTCGGGGGGGGAAGGTAGTAGAGATAATGTTAAGCCCGGGAAGAGGGAGGGGTGGATGGAGGTTATCTTGTTCTCTGTCTCATTATCTTGCTGTTTGTAGTAATAAATGAATAGTTTTCCCCAAGTCGAGTCTGTTTTGCCCATGACGGTAACTTTAAGGATTTCTCCCTGTCCTTATCTCAAACCTCGAGCCGTTTTTCTTATATTTTCTCTCCCTGTTTTCTCGGAAGGTGGGGGGAGTGAGAGAGAGACTGCGTAGTCTGGTCCAATCGGGGTTGAACTACGACATGAGGCCACAGTCTGCATTGAGAAGCAAACCCAGTCATGTACCTTCTAAATTACGTTCCCTCACGTGTGTCCTGTGGAGGACACACACAGCTTCCAGTGTGTGTACCATTGCACTGTACCCTGTACATCTGCATCAGTCAAATGGAAAAATGTTCTCCTGGGCTGTGTGAGGGTGCCAGTCACCAGGGCTGGGCTCTGTGGCAGTGACAAATACCCTTTGCGCTGTGGAGAGAGGCGGATCCTTTCCATACGTACGGATGTACGATGGCAGCCTGGAGAAGTCCTGCCAAAACTGGATGACTTCATGCTCGCTGCTGTTCCCATGCGATAAGGCATGGTCTCATCCCTGAAAACCAGCAGTTTAAACAGACCAGAAGGAAGGATTACGCTTCCCCTCCAGCAGGCAGGATAACGTCGTTTTTCTCACCTTGGGTGTCAGAAGCAGGAACAGATCTTTGGTAGCCTCATCTCAGCCTGCTTCACTGCTGCAGGCTGGTACCTCCTCTTCCAAAGGCTCTGTATCCAAGTGCATCGCCAATAGGAGCCCGAAGGCTGGATGGATGTGCCAGATCCCCAAAATTACAAACCTCATGGCAAGAACGGCTTGGCACGGTGCTGGCTGTGAAGGGTCTGCTGCCGTATCCCGGCTGAGGGGAAAGGTGGGAGCGGGCAGCACAGGCGGGCGTCGGGAAGGAGCGTATGTTGGGGTGTTGGACAGCTGGTGTAGGGAAGGTGTACAAAGTGAGTTCTTGACCTTTCTCACCCATCTGCTTGTGTTAAATTCCATGCTGACTCACATCCTTCACTACTGTCCTTCTTTGTCTGTAAGAAAGGAGAGAGGGTAATCTTTCGGGTGACATTCCCTCCTGTCCAGCCGGGGAAAAAACTGCGTTCACGGGTGTGCGGCCGAGCTTTCCGGAGTCAGGTAAGGGCTCTGGCGGATCAGCAGCAGCGGAACAGCAAGGTGGAAGTGTTTCACTTCTGAACAAGTGTCCTCGATCTCTTTTCACCCTCCTTTCCCCAGCCTTGCCAGTCCCATCTCCCTGAAGGGCGCCGAGAGCTACTGACAGTAAGAGGAAGTCTCTGGCTGAAGCCTGTAATTATCCTGTCTGCCTTCCCAGAAAAGGCCAGTTGGGGAGCGAGCACGCTTCTGTTTCACAGGCCAGCCCTGCGTTCTGCTGCCTTCCCAATTACTGCTTAATGGACTTTTTATGATGATAAGACGACTGCGTTGGGGAGAAGTTATTGACGGGGAAATGGAGTATAATTCACTCCCTGTTTGTTTGTTCTGTCAGAAAACCCTCATTTTAATTTTATTTGTGAGACACTAAGAAACAGCTCTCAGAGAAAAAGTGCAAGATCTGTCAGTAAAACCCTGGATTTCAAGGGGAGTGGAGTCTCTGCAGGACCTCTCCAAGGGGTGTTTTCCATCTTGTTGAGTGTCTCCAGAGAGACCCTCCCCACAGCCTGCGTCACTCCTCCCAGACTGCAGCTCTCTCTCCTCTCATGAAGAAAAATGTAAATTATGGAGCCATCTTTCTTGCCTCTGCCCCTCTTGCAAGCTCCCCCGCTCCCTAATGCTGCCGCTTTGAGATGCGTACCCGTTCCAAACATCGCATTCTTGCTCCCCACTCTCCATCTGTCTCAAATTTGGCTGCTCTCTCCTGTTTTCTTCTGCTCTGTCGTTTGCCTCCTCTATCTAATCTTCACTTCCTTGCTCTGGCTCTGAACACCTCCCTCCTCTCCATCTTGCTCCAGTTCTCTTGCATTTTTCCCCGTTGATCTCTTCTCTCCTTATCTGCGATGATTTTCCCATCATTTCTACCCTCTGCTCCCCTCTCCAGCTCCCCAGTTCGTGGCTGTTCCTCTGCTCTGGCCGTGCCTCCCAGGCTGTCCCCAGCTCCTCAGCGCTCCCGTCCTGGTCCCTCAAATGCAGGGCGTGCACGTGCAAGCAGACCACAGCAGCACATGGGTGTGAAACACCTTTCCTAAACCAGCAAACGGACACTGGGTGGATGGCTGGACGCGGATCTCGCCTTCCTGGAGAGGATTTTAGGCAAGGAGATGAAAGCTCTGCCACCCAGGGCTGTGGCTGGAGGAGAACCTTGTGCTCCTTCTCCGATTGTCATCCTGTCAGCAGTTGTGGGAAACAGAGATGGAGTTTCACTAGATCAGCAGAAAGTTTCTGAGGGGAAACCAAAGGGAAGAGGAGAAGGGGCGGTTAACCCTTTGCGTGCCAGCGAGAACGCCTCGGGTTCCTCGCCGGTTGCTCTTGAAGTTGGCGAGGGGTGAGAAATAATGGAGACGTGTGCCCGTTGAAGCCAACGTGACCTGGTTGTTGGGAGACTGCAAAGCTTTTGTCTGGGTTTTGTTGTTCCTCATCTTCTCCTACAGAGAAGGACATGTGGAAGAAGGTCTCTGGATTGTGCCTCCAGTGATTTTTGGTGATTATTTTCTTCTCTTTGTGTAGGTTATTTAGAGGCAGTGGTTGTTTGCAGTACCACCCAGGGTGCTGAGCGCCGAGCAGAGCTGCTCTCAGACTGTCCTGCGCTCCAAATTGCTTGTAGCGTCTAGACCGAGGCAGGCAGGTGTGAGAAATGAGGATTGTCACCTCCGCGCCGCATGCGGCAGACGGAGGTGCAGGGAAAGGTGAGCTCCCAAGGTCAGCCGAATTTGCGTCAGAGCCAGAGATCTGAATCCCGATTATGGGAATCATCTGGAGCCTGGAAGAGGAGATTGGGGTGTGCTAACGCTAACAGCAAAATAACATTGACCATGAATGGCTTAATGGTCTCATCTCTTACCTTCGTCCTTGAAAGGCTGAAGTGCATGTACATGTTTGTATATATATGCCAAAAAAAGGGTGAATTTTGGTCTGTTTCAGTATTTTTGAGCTGGGACACGGATTGTCATGGGCTGACGTGCCCATAATCTCTCTTGTCGTGTGGCCACGCTCTCATGGTGGGCAGCTGCTCCAGGGAAACGTCGGGCTCAGCACCACGGGGCCATTTGTTGAAGGTTGGCCTCCACCGGGTCACTGACAGCAGGGACCGGCGGCACCAAAAATGGAAGCAAAACCTTTAAAAACACACATTTTGTAGCTGGCTTTCTTTTGTCTCCATGGCTTGCCGCCACTGTGGGCGGGGGGCCCTTTCGGCCAGGCTCGCGCTGCTCTCCGTGCCGGGGCCAGGTGAAGGAACAAGGGCTCTGTCTTTATTTGCGGCCCGTTGTCGAGGTGCTTTCCTGGGGGTGGCGGGAGTCGAGGGGGGTGGTGTGAGGCACGGAGTTGAATGTTTTGTCGTCTAAACTCAGCACAAGGTCCCTGCTGTGGGGCTGGAGGTGAGGGAAGAGAGCTGGGGGGGTCAGGCGGAAGCAGGGACGCGGAGGCAGCTCTGTGGCCCCCTCAGGGTGAGCCGGCGGGGCGGAGGGACAGCTACCCACACACCGCCCGTTCCCTCCCAAAACTGGGGCAGACAACACAGGAGTTACCTCAGGGGCTTCCCGGTGCGGGGCAGGTTCTGGCCCGTGCCTGTGCTTGTACAGCCCGGGCTGGAGAGGCAGGGGTCTTTGGTCTGTTCACGTTGGCCAACCTCAGGCCCTTCCCAAGTTGCCTCCTTTTCCTGAGCCAGCAGCAGAGCGTGGCTGGGAGGATGTCAGGGTATTGATCGGGCAGGCTGGCACAAAATGCTTCAAGAATCAATTTTGTCTCCTTTCTAGGCCCAGGGAAGTCAATATTTCCCCACTGGGGCCTGCCTTTCTCCTTCTCCCCATTTGGGCTGAATTTGGTTGGCCTTCCGTGAAACAACCCGGAGAGCTGGGGCGTGGGCTGGCCCTGCCGTGCTGGTTTTACCCAGCCCTCTGCGCTGGCAGGGCTTCCCTCGGCTGCCGTAGCTGAGCCAGTGCGAGTTTTCCCCTCAGCTTTTCCAGCTGGCTCTCCCGTTTTGTGGCCGGAGCGTAGTGAGGTGGCATAGAGAAAGCTGCTCCTACCTGGTGATGTGTTCTACAAGGCCAGATGCACCCCCAGCCTCCCCGTCCCTCCATGACCCCACCTGTGGTGCCGGCGGGAGGGGCGGCCAGCTCGCTCCGGAGGCCGGGCTGATGGGAGCCGAGGAAGAAGGATCCGTGGTGCACGCTCGTAACTCAGCTTTTGCTTTTTCTCCCCGCACCCCGCTCCCTTCAGCTGTCAGCTCAGATCTGTTAAGCACGGTGGTTCTCCTGCCTCTCTCCCACCCCTCAAACCACCTCTGGGTTCCCTGTCCCTCTCTCAGTCTTTAGGTTTTGATGTTTCAGACAGGCATATGGTGGCCAGCCTGTCTGCCTTGCTCCCCGTCCGTCACCCGCTGTTCGCCACGGCAGCAGTTCCTGAGGGACGTTTGGGTTTAAAGGGTGAGATGCCTCCTCCTTTTCCCCACTCCTACATCTTTCAAACTTCCTTGCTGTAAAGCTCCTCAGACTGTTTAGTCATCAGTGTATCATTAGCAGCGAGATGTTGGTTTTTTTTTTCACATGACTGCATTTGAAGAACTTTTTCTGGTTTTGTGTCACATGAAAGAAGGAAAGGAGGAGAGGTCAGGCAGTGGTGTTGTCCTCTTCTGCGCAGAAAGCTGCCTTGGTGTGCAGCCCTCGTACGTGGGCTGTGTCATACCGCGTTCCCCTCGGGTGAGGTGGAAAGCGAAGCCAACTAGAGGGTGTCCGCAGAGGGGAGAGGGTGAGGGTGCGCGCGTGGTCCCAGCCGCTGCCCTGGACGGCGGTGGGGGACGCAGGGCAGGAGCGGAGCTGTCAGGGAGGGGTGGCAGAGGGCGGGTCAGCGCGCGTGCTGATCGTCTGTGCGGGTGCGATTGTGGAAGAAGGGATGGATGGTGAACGCGTGTCTCTTCCTTACGTTCCATGGCAGCCATCCTGCGTGTTGCTTGCCCCGGCTGTTGCTTTTGGGAAGTGCGTGGGTGGTGGACAGGAGTGAAAGCTTCAGTTGGACTTGATGGCTTTCCATTAAGCTGTAGAGCAGAATCACAGGTACGCAGCAGCCATCCAGTCTTTTCAACCTTCTCTCCAGGGACCCAGAGCCCGCAGGAAGTCTCTTGTAGTAAGAAAATTATTTTAAGCTCCAGGTTTTTCCATTCCGGTCTTGACACTGAAAAAGAAACCCAACCCCAGCAGGTTCTACTACTTTGCAAGCAGGGAAAGGGGAAAAAGAAAGATCTCTGGTGACTACTTGACCTAGGTGGAACTCAAACGCAGTCTTTCCAAGACTGACTTGCTCTCAGCTCTCCGTGAAGGAGCGTTGCTGAAGTGATATAATATCTCCTGGGCTGCAAGGATGTCGTCTGGAAAATGCCTGTCTCTGATTTCTATTTGTTTGTTTAAAACTGAGGTCCTGCAATCTTGGCGAACGGGGGGAAACACATCGGCCCCTCCGGGTGGGCTGGTAGCGTTTCACTGTCACACGGCGCCTTGTTCCTGATCTTCAAAGTGATTTGCAGCACTGAAAACTGAATTCCAACTGCATCTTTCCTGCAAGCTGGACCTGGCACGGCAGAGCTCTGGCAGTCCTACGCAGCACGGAGGAATTTATTTCAGCTTTGTATCATCGCCACCTTCCCTGCGATAGCGCTGGCTTTCTCTTTCCCGGAGCGGAGAGGGTTGTTGAGCGCCTGGCGTGGGCTGCAGCGACAAGTGCCGCGGTGGCGGGGGGCGCGCGGGTGGGTGATTCGGGGGGCGGAAGAATCAAAGGCTGGAGCTCAGAGGCTTGGACGATTTGAAAATCAACAGTTTAGCTTTGATTTACACTGATTTTCCAAGTGAGTAGCAAAACAGAATAGATTGATAGGGATTTTTGTGGGGTTTCTTTTCTCTCTCGCTGCCTAAGAGCGAGCTATTGTCGGCAGCTCCGCGCTGCGGCGAGCTCCGAGAGCTTCCCCGTGACCGTACTCAGCCAACAGTCGGTCCCAAACTGGGATGCTGAACAGTGATTCCACGTTCCCTCTCTGTTTTTTGGAGCACCGTCTCTTTCTTCAGGCCAAAAATAGAACCTTATTTTTCTCCTGAGCTGTACACTCGCCGTGCTGCTTGCACCCATTTAGATGTACCTGTGGCATTAAGGATTATTAAGGGCTTTCATTTTAGGAAATGAACTTGCATCAATAAAGCGTTCTTAAAAGCCCTGGATGTTTTTGGCCGTACCCTCAGAATTGACTTCTGCAAACTCTCCAGGTATTGAACTGCGGAGAGGAGAGGAAGGAAGCCAGGTCGTGGGCAGTGAGCATTAATTTTTTAGCCTGAGGCACAGGTCTGGTTTTCCCTTTCTCCGACGGAAGGCAGACTCCCCAGTGCCGGTGCCTCCGGTGGGACCCGCTTGATAACCTTTAGCTGTAACATTGCAAAGACGACTCTGACCTCTAAATATAGATTTGGGTATTTATAAATCCGCCGCTTTGTACACACGGCATTCGGTGCGACGTAAACGGCTCCAGCAAATTGTATTTACCTCCAGCACGGAAACAAATGCTTGATTGCATCACATGAGCTTGCTCAGTGCCTTTTATTTATATACTGCTGGCCTTTGTCTTTCAACCCCTAAAAGACCCTGGAGACATCTCTCTACCTGGTTTGCCCTCTTCTTAAACTTTTTGTTACGCTGTTTGCATCCTGTTTTATAGACTCTGAGTACGTACGTGGAAATGCACACATTTTGGAGTCATATGGTCTGCTTTTCTCAAGAATAACAGACGGCAACTTTATGATCTGAGTGATTTTGTTTGAACACAGCTGTGGCCTTGTGATTTAAATATTCCAATAAATTTTAAACTAACTAGATGAGAGGAAACTGTGCAGGGAAAACAGGTTAGAGCACGGAAGGAGGATTCCCTGAGGGCAGAGGCAATGTGGGCTCTGCACGAACGCTCCTGGCCTCGTCTTCCTCTCGTGAGAAAGCCCTTGAGACCTTCCTGGGTCAGAAAGCCCATCCCAGCATCCTCTCCCCTCCTTGCAGAGGTGCTCCTGGAGGCAGTCAGACATGGATGGAAATCCGTGGTGGGGGTGAGGGAGAGGTCCTGTGAGCTCAAGCGTCGTTCCTTTGGGTCCAGGCTGGCTAAAATGCAGCCTCAGGCTCCAAGCGTGATTGTTCAGGCATCGCTACACCTCTGAGCATCTCGTTATGAGAGGAGTTTGAGGAGCTTTTGGCTTCTTCCTTCAGCAACGTGAATTCCTTCTTTTTCTCAGATGTCTCCTGATGAGAAGAGGGGATGGGGAACTGCAGGAGCAGATTGCAGACTTGGCTGCCCTGCTCTTGGTCTTGACAACTGGGTTGTTTTGAAATGGTCACAACTTTCATTTGTTGGGTTGTATCCTGTCAACTTGCCTGTCCCAGAGGACGGCGTACCTGTTGCTGTGTGAATGTACCAGTGAGGGTCAGGTTTGCTGTTGAAAACACAGGTGCTACAAGCCAAGGAGGTTTCACATCCTAAAGCCACTGGCATCAGCCTCTTTCATACCATCAATCCTCAAGATCTCAAATGTGTGCCAGGTTCCTGCTCCGTTTATTTCATGGTCCTTCTTCCATCTTCTACCCCTGCCGCGGTGTTCTGGTCATCTGCTAGCACTGGGGGAGTGCAGTTCATGCTTCTAGATGGGGTGATTGGTGATGGTCATCAGGTGGGCTTTGCAAGAACAATTTCCTCTGTGCGAGACAGTTTAAAAGTCCGCTTTTCAGAAGGAGAAGCGGCTTTGCAACATCATCACATTGAAATCTCTTTGTGGGGTCAGGCCTGTAATCATTTTGTGCTGTAGCTTCTTTGTATGTAAAATGGAGTTCAAGACTGTTCCTAAAAGGCCAAGAAGTTTAATTTCATCTGGGAAGACCAGAGAATAGCAGTGATAATGCTTCCGTTAATGACAAACAGCGTTTATTAGAGTTTCTCTTTCCTTGTGCCAACGATGATGTTTCTTTTTTCTTGAAGGTCCCCCTGTGTTCATTAAGAAACCTGTGGACCAAATTGGTGTGTCAGGAGGGGTGGCCTCCTTCGTATGCCAAGCAACTGGAGACCCGAAGCCGCGGGTCACCTGGAACAAGAAAGGGAAGAAAGTGAATTCTCAGAGGTTTGAGGTAAGAGATGTCCTTGAAATCTGTGTCTGTGCGTGTATGAAGAGTGGGAGACCGACACAAAGCAGCTAGTGCTCGGCTGTAACCCTTCTCAGAGCCGATAATAGAGGGAGGTTTGGAAGGGGAGGAGTTTTAACAGCAGAAGGAGTGAAATGCAAGCTCTTGGCCATGTCAGCAGCTGGGTTTGTTCCAAGGCAAGAGAGAACTTGGCTCACTTACGTTATTGGAGTTTTTTCTTTTGTTTTGTTGGGTTTTTTCCCCTCTTGGGATATAATAGAAAGCTGCTTTCTTCCTTCCTAAGAAACCCCAACTAGGCTGGTACTTCTTCAGCTCTGTAAATGCACCTTTCAGACCCATCCACGGCTCGTTATTTGAAAGCTGGGACAGCCTGGAATAAACACTACGGTTGCTGGCAGCCAGACCCACGCGATTGGGATTGTTTAGATAGAAATAAGAGTGGTGGAACAAGGGCTAGGAGGTCATCCTGTGGAATTTGCTGTGTGACCCAGTCCTGCCAGGCAGCTGCGTGCTGAGAAGAGCTTTGTGGTGTCAGCTGCCCGTGCAGATGGAGGAACAAGGCAGGGCTTCATTTTTATTTTGTTTTCACTTGGTTCTTTCCCCCCCTCCTTCACCACAATGGTATTCTGTACACCCACCCCACGCACCGTCACCGTGGCTCATTCTTTCAGAGTGTTTGAGATGTCCGTAGCCATTTTGGTGGGCCAGTGGTGAAGGAGAGGGTTTAGGTGACAGTTCTCTGTCACCTTGAGGTCAGGTGGAGAGACAAGTTGACCATGGCAGTTATGTGTAGGGGATTGTGGGGCAGCAGCTGAAGTGTGTTTGTGAGTGTGTGTGTGTGTGTATTCTGGTGCTTCCTTTAGAAGCAGGAAGGAACCTTCTACTTGCAACCCAAGGACGCTTACTATGTGTGTCTCTCTCTTTCCCTTTATCCCCCAGACAATTGAATTTGATGAAAGTGCAGGTGCTGTTTTGAGGATCCAGCCCCTCCGGACTCCCCGGGATGAGAACATTTATGAGTGTGTTGCTCAAAATCCTCATGGGGAGGTCACCGTCCATGCCAAGCTCACCGTCCTCCGAGGTAAAGAGCTTGCCTACCTGTCATGTGTCAATGTCGCAGGGGAGAGGGGACCCTTCGGCTTCTCCCTTCCTTCAGATGAGTGGGAAGGCTGTTAAAAATGCGTAACCAAGGCACAAAGTCCTCCTTTTTGTTTTGTTCTGACCTGTCAGATCTGTTTGCTGTTATTACCTCAGGGAGTTATAAAATCGCTATGTAAGAAACAAAGCCAAACTGGACCGCTTCAGGAGGTTTGACTGAATGTTGTGCTCAGGTTCCTTCCAACCTGAATTGTCCTGTGACCCTTGTGATCTTTCCTCCCATAAAAATTCCTTCCCCAGGTGTATGAGCAGCACCAGAAACTCCCCATTGTTCTCCTCAGGAATGTGGCACCATTCATCCAGACACCCAAGAAAACCTTCGTTGAGGAATCACTTAATGGGCTGGGGTTAAGATGGTGATGCATCTGCGTGGGCTTTCACGCAGTTGGTAGCAATGCCAGCCTCTTCCCTTGTGGAAGATACCTATTTTGCTCTTCTAGGTATCTTCCATCTTTCCCAGAAGTCCTTTGTTCCATGTGCTCTCCAAGGAAGCAGTTCCCTTCTCCTTTTTGTTCTGGTTCTTTTTTTCACTTGTCCCTGCTGTAGAGGATGTTTACATGGATCCCTCCTTCATGTCATCTGTTCGAAATATGCTCCCTGAACTTGATGTGGAGGAGGGAGCAATATGCTGTTGCTGTGGGTGCCTCTGAATGTTTACTGTTCTTACCCCGGAGATCTGTAAAATCTCGGTGAAGCACTAAGCTGGGCTGCTCGCTAACACTGACCTGTTTGAGGGGAAAAGCTGTGTGGTGTTCCCCGTGCAAACCACAGGGCGATGCAGGTGATCCTGCAGAAAGGGAGTGAGGGGTGAGTGCCTGGGAGCTCTTGGCTTGGGAGCGTTGGCTGTTGACGAATCCATCAGCAGGAGGTGCTGTGGAAGAGCCATGGGCTTTTAAGTCGGGGTGCTGGCGGTAAGAGCCGTTATTTTTGCAGCGAGCGTGGCTCACAGCAGCTTTAGGTGCTCTGGGCAGCGTGCGATCCTCGTCAGGCCAAGCGGTAGCTCTGCCTGTGTGCCAGCTGCCTTTTCTTCAGCAGTGTCAGCGTTCTCTCCAAGAGCATCTTCCATCCTCTGGTTTGAACAGACAGTGAGCACATCCCTAATAGCGCAGAGTGAAATTTGTGTGCAAATCCCCAGTGTACAGCAGTAAATAAAGACCAGACATACAGGGCACACGGCAGAGCCCTTGACCTCCCCTTGCAGCAGGGAATGTCCCTTCTCCGTGTTGTCAGGATGCTGGCTGCCTTTAAGCGTGCAGGCCCGGGGTCCGGTCATGCCTGACAGATTTGTGTAGGTGCACTTAAATCTTTGTGTAGCTCCTTTGCCTGGCGTGGCATTTAACCTTCTGTTAGCCGTGCGTGGTGGGAGGTGTCTGTCAGGAGAGTGGGACGGCGCTTTCTGACAGGAGCGTGTCTACTGCGGCGATCCCAGAGCGCTGGGAGCCGTGTTCTTCACGCCGATTCCCATCTGTTCCCTGGGAGCTGTGACAGTTGGGGTGAAGTGCCCCTGCGATCGTATTCCAAGTTTCCATCCCTTGAATTTAGCTCTGAGCAGTGGAAAGAGGGAAGATTGTCCTCCAGCTGCTGCCCTTAGAAATCCCCTGGGTTCTCACAGCGTTTTTCAGGCACTCTTCACCAAAAGAAGGCTGCAGTGTGTGGGAAATGACGAGCTGAGCTCAGTGACTGTCCGCAGGGACCGAAGTTCTTTGTACACCTCGTTTTGCAGCTCTTCCCTCCGGTGTTCGCCTCACACACGTCAGCTGGAGACAGGTGACAGACCAGGAGCTGCATCTCCCCACTGCCTGGCTAATTACGCACTTTGCTGGTCCCCCCCCCAAACATCGCTGCTGTGTGCTGGGCTCCTGTGTGGTGCCGCTTTCACAGACGCTCCTGTTCCGATCGCCTGGCAGGACCTGGTGCGGTAGCTTTGTTAACTGGCTCTGCGAGAGCAGCCAGGGTGAGCGGTTCATCAAATTCGGGAGAGCGGTAATTAGCTGCAGGCCTGGGCCAAGATTTTGCTGAAGAGCATCAAGGAAGCAGTTTTTATAGCATACCCTCCCCTTCCCTGTTCAGTTGGAGTTGTTCCATCCGTAATCTTTCCTTAGCTTTCACGTAACAAAAATTGTCTCCTCTTTATCCGCACTTTTTAGTGCTGGGGAAGTTAAGAGGACCAGGCACAAATCCACTGATCTCCACAATGACAAAGTTAGCATGCTTGCCTCTCTTCCTCTCTTTTCCCTCTCTGCTTCTGCATTCACCCCCTCCCCCGTTGTCTTTCCCTCCTCCTCCTTTCCATCTCTCTCCTCTCACTCTCAGAACTAACCCTCAGTGGGGGCTGCTCCGCAGCTTGGGGGTGAATGTGAGCTGTCACGTGCCGAAGCTGTTACCTCGGCGTACGGTGTGGAAACCTGGGCACAAACTGCAGGACGGGCGTTGCAGTAGTTCTGCAGGTTGTTGGCCGTGCTGTTGTACTCACCTAGACATCCGTGTGCGTACCATCATGCTGTACACATGCATGAGCAGTTACGGGGTCTCCTCAGCACCTCGTGAACAGAAGAAAACAAAATAATACATTCTTCCCTACCAGATGCAGCTGCTGAAGGGATTGAGAGCAAAGCCTTCTGTGCTTCTGCACATGCTTACGCTCCTGGATCAGCCCCTGATGGAAATCCAGATGCATTCACTTAAAAACAGGAAGCTGCAGGAGAGGAGCTTTGGGAGCTTCTGAGAAGCTTGTGATGGACACCATTCAACTTACACAAAGTCTCTGAGCACCGGCTCTCCTGGCTTGTTCGTCCTTGCTGCTCTGCCTCCCAAGGGATCTGGGTTTCGGTAGGGCTGTGGAGACTGGCTGTTCTTTCCACAGCTGGCTGGACACCGTCCCTGCAAACCTGGTTCCTGCAGAGCCCCAAGAAAAGTAAAGAGAGTGGTTTGAGGAAGCATTTTCCAGTTACTGTTGGCTCCAGCTGCTATCATTTTTCATTAGAACTTGGGCAGAAGGGAAGCTAGTTGGCACGGGCACCCCACCTCCCAGTTGGTATAGCTTCTCTAAGCTGCGCATTTCCAGGAAAGATACACACATTTTTTATTATTATTATTGCTTCCTGTGTACAGATTCTACTTTCTCCCCACTTCTTTGGTAGCCTGAGACGCGGATTCTCGTGCTGCGGAGGATCGTCCTGCGCTGCCGGCAGCTGAGCGGGCTGGGCGTACTGGGGAGCCGTGCTGCAGCTTTCTGCCTGCTGGGAGGCACGGGCTGGGTTTCAAGCACGGCCAGGCTGGCTTAGTTCCTTGCTCTGGTAAAGCCGATAGAGTTCCACAGAGCTTACCCTTTGTGAGCTGTTAGGAAATGCAATGTGATACCATAAAAACCAGTGCTTGGTCCAGTTAAATGTAACGGAACAAGATTTACCGTGTCCTGATACATCGCTCGCTGCATACGGGCCAGTGCTGGCTTTTCCTGCTGATGACTGCACACTGGGAAATTGAGGAAAACTGGCTGTTAGATGTGTAAGCTCTGTGGTTCTTACTGCTGGAGTGTGATTCAGGCTGCTCTGGACAGGCTTTCAGAACTTCTTCTTCTAGTGGTTCCCTGTTGATTTCGTTTTGTGAAGCACTCCTACATTTCTGTAACAATTCTGGCCTGAAGTTTTCCTCGCACGTTTCCTGCTCCGAGAGGACATCTGGTGTGGGCACGTGTAAAGTTCTAGCAAGATCCCTGCTGCTTGTTGGGTTTTGTAATTGTTGGCTTTAGATCAGCAAAAGGTAAGCGCAAACCAGTGCTAGATGCTCGACAGAAAACATCCGAGCCCTGCAGGAGCACACCTTAAAGAAGGTGTCCCTGAAAATGTTACCTGGCCACTGGAACAATTCTTGGTCCCCCTGAAATGTTACCTGGCCACTGGAACAATTCTTGGTCCCCCTGAAATGTTACCTGGCCACTGGAAAAATTCTTGGCGGTCTTCCTTCAAACTTGACTTGTTTTGCTTTTCTTGTAGTGACCTGAAAATCCGGCAGCGTTGAAAGCAGATGAGTTCTGCAGCTGAGGAATGATGTCAGAGCGATGTGTAACTCAGGCGCCTTTGTAAGGAGCGTGCGTAGGGATGCGTTAGTGTGGGGAAGGCGGTGTACGACCTGCGCTGTTACGGGGTCCAGCACGCGTATCTAGGTGTGTATTTATTGGCATGAAGCCTCCAAATTTTTGATAACGTTGTTAGGCTATTACTATTTTCATAGTAGTAACTTGTTGATGTAATTGCACAAGGTGCATAATGCCAGGGTGCCTGTTGGGGAGGGGACAGCTGCAAGCGTTCATGACCTTAAATGAAAACAGGGATAAGTTTCAGGAGTGCTGGATTTTGATCTTGATTCTGCTAAAAACTGGTGTCACTCATCAGCTTCATGTCTGTTCTTGGTTCTTCTACCTTGAAGTGAGGGTAGCTTCCAGTACCTCAAGGGGGGCCTACAAGAAAGATGGGGAGAAACTCTTCAGCAGGGCGTGTTGTGACAGGACGAGGGGTGATGGTTTTAAAATAGAGAGAGGTAGATTCACATTAGATATTAGGAAAAATTTTTTTACAATGAGGGTTGTAGAACACTGGCCCAGGTTGCCCAGAGAGGCGGTGGATGCCCCATGCCTGGAAACATTCCAGGCCAGATTGGCCGGGGCTCTGAGCAACCTGATCTGGTTGGAGATGTCCCTGCTCCTGGCAGGGGGCTTGGGCTGGGTGGGCTTTGAAGGTCCCTTCCCACCCAAACCATTCTGTGAGTCTATGACTCCATAGAGGCCAGCCAACATCCATGAGCTGGGCCACATCTCCAGAGAAGAGCGAAAAGTTCCTCCTCTTCTTCACTTCAACAGCATCCTCGCTGTGGCTTTCTGCATTCGATAGAGTACATCGGTACATGCTCACACCCTCCTTCTCCTTTAAATTATTAAACAACTGTGCACACCCTGCAGGAAAAAAAGCAGCAGCCACACCCGCTTTCTCTTTATCATCCTCGTTTTCAGCACCGCTAATTATCTAATTGCAGAGCTGCCACCTTGTAGAGCGACAGGGAGACAGCGAGCACCCGAGTCTCCCTGGCTGCGGCTGGGGACCCTTGCTTTTCCTGTGTGACCCTGTGTGTGTCCGCTCAGGCACCCAGGTTGGTTCCAGGTGTGTCCCCCAGCGCAGAGCGTGGCCTCTGGTAGGATTTATTGTAAACGAACGCTGAACTGCTCTGCTCTTCCCTCCATGCCGCCCTCCATCCCTCCTCCCCTTTCTTTCTCACCCTGCTTTGTTCAGTGGCCGTGAGGTAATTCAGCTTCTCATGGGCGACGCCTTTAAGCAGCGCGGGCTCAGAGCAGGTATGAGTGAGGCGTTGGGGATGCGCTGTGAATACGGCAACCGCAGCGTGTGAGAACGTCTGCCTGCGTAAGCTAGCGTGATTTCCAGCAGCAGGCAGCCACCCAGGTGTGCCCTGGAAGCATCTTCAGCTTGCGTCTTGGTCCTTTTGTTCTTGCAGTTGCCAGGGCTGCCTTCAGAAAGAGCGTTCACAACCCGAACCGTTCCGTATTTATTTATTTCTTTGGTACCAGATTTGGGCTGGTGTTTGGGGATTGACGGGGAGGCGGCGGGGCGTGTGCGTGCCTGTCTTGTGGGGATTGAGTTGAGGTTGTAATTGCGTTATTACAGGGAATCCAGTTGTTAGGGGGTGAAGAGTTTCGCTTTCCTGGCAGGAAGGAAATCTGAGCGCTTGAACCAGTGAATATGTGATGTTCAGAGATGCCTCCTCTGCTGAGCTGATCCTCAAATCTGATCATGCCTCTAGTCACAGTTGTTTTAATTAAACTCAGAGGAATTGTGCACGTTGTGCTGCAAGATTAACATTTTTGTTTAATTAGAAACACTCAGTAATAGTAGTTGTACCAGGCCTCCCCCAACACACGCGTGTGCACGCGCACACTCACACGCGCGCCCTGCCAGGCAAGAGGGCTGTTCTCTCTGAGGATTAATTGGTTCACGAAATTAACGGACGCGGGACTGAGCCAGGCGGAGCGGCATCGCCGGGGAGCGGGATAAAAGAGGTAATCAATAATGATGTCATCTGCAGCCAATGCGGCAGCAGCTCCGCGGCTTCTTACAGCACACCGCCGCCCGGTTAAATAGCAGAAGGGAGGAGACGACGTTAAAATCCTGGCTGAGAGCTGTGCAAAGGCAAAGCAATTCCCAGGGCCCCTCTGTCCTGAGCTCACTCGTGAAGGGCCTGGTGCTTTGCAGCACGCATGGTCTGGAAGAGCACGCACCGTCTGGGGACTCCTGCGGTGCCCGAGTACGGCCTGGTGAGCTGAGAACGCAAAGGTCTGGTTCCGCCTCTGGTTGAAAGATGTTTATGCTTCTGTTTAGAATGCAATATCCTGCTTTCGAGCTGCTTCAGGTGCCCCGAAATGGCTGTGCCCTTACGCAGCTGTGGGTTTGTCCGTACCAGGAGATCTGCATTGCTCTAGCAGTTATAAAACGGTACGTGTCTGTGTTTGCGGTGACATTCCTTTGGTGTGTGAGGAGAGGTGTAGTTAGTACACTTCACTCTCCACCGAGATCCTTTGTAACTCTCCAGCAATGTTAGAGGAAGGAAACAATGCACATTTTTAAACACACAGTTGAGGCGTTTAAACCCTACGGTGGCTGTGCGCTGCTAATTAGAGGAGTTTCTTGGCGTTGGGTATCAGAGCACCGCGCAGGCCTTTGGCTCTGCCTTCATGATCTTAGTGGATTTTTGGAAGTTGAGTGTGAGGCGCAGCAGTGTGGAATAGCTCTTACCGAAATCGTACGTGTTTGGAGCTGGTGTGGAGCAGTACTGAGATCTGGCGATTCTGCTCTGCTCTTACGGGAAGGGACACCCACCACAGCGAGGCGGCTGGGTTTCTCTCATTCCGCCGTCTCCGGGTTGAGCCGTATGCGGTTTCACTCCGTTGCTTCGCGTACGTGATGTGCCAGCAGGAGGGAACGAGCTCTTGTGTTTGCAGCTGGCAGTGATGTTTCCCAGCAAAGGCAAGGGTTTCCAGCCCATTTCTGCTGCCCTGCTGAGAGCTCCTTTCTGCTGCTTCCCTTCCATTCCCTGACCTGGTTTTGGGATGGATTCAGGGCCACAGATTCCCCAGGCTGTGATTCCTAAACACGCCTCATTTGGAATGACGGAGAATCTCTATGAAGTCGCACCCTCATACCTGTACCCTCCTTCCAGGCTGCCCTCCCCCAAAGACTGGTTTTCTAGGGGGGGAAATGGCGCGTTCCTGTATCAGCCAGCACAAAACAGCTCTCTTCCACATGAGCTAGGAGGTCATGCCGAAGATTATGGGGGAAGCACTGGGATTTTGTATTAGTTGTCACAAATTAGTCTGCATCGGGTGGAATTGCCCTCCTCACCCTCATTAGCGAAGGCAAAGGCAAGACAGAGGAAGCCGGAAGCGCGGTTGAGCCTGTCTTCTGGGTGCTGGTGCCGCATTCCTCCTCTTCTAGGGCAGCAGCGCTCTGAATTAGTAAATCTAAAAATCACACCCTGTCTGACAGCACTCGGCCTGTTGTTTTTCTGTGTGTCCCTCTGGTAACCACAGCTGGATGGTATCTCCCTCCTTTCGCTCCGGGTTCCCGCTGTCTCTCTGACCGGCCTTTCCACTTCGTCCCGTTCATGATTTCTCTTGTGCGGTTTGTTTCGTGCTGTGGGGTTTGGAGGGGGAAGGTGAACCGCTCCCTTTAACTGTGACCGTGGAGACTGTGCTCTGCAGGGAGGGGTCTGTGCTGTGTGTGGGTCACCCACCTGACGGAGGGATTCGGCGCAAGACCTGGTGAAACTCTGAAATTACTGTTCCCATGCCCCAAAGGGTTTGAATAGATTGCGTCAAAATGCAGAATCTTCTTGTGGGGTGTTAGAATAGTCACACGAAATGGACAGGCTGGTAAATGTGACGATAATGTGTTTTCACAAACCGTCCCTGGACAGTTTACATTTTAAGTTGCGTTGCACAGAGTGCTGCACAGCAGGCCTGCGTGATCCTTTCTGCGGTGTGCTCCGTCGAGCAGCTCCGTCAGCCACCCTGCTCCCTGCTCCGTGTTTAACCGCTCTTCCTTTGTTCTCTGCCCCCAGAGGACCAATTACCTCCCGGCTTCCCCAACATTGACATGGGGCCTCAGCTGAAAGTGGTGGAGCGGACACGAACAGCCACGATGCTCTGCGCGGCCAGCGGGAACCCAGATCCGGAGATCACTTGGTTCAAAGACTTCCTGCCCGTCGACCCCAGCGCGAGCAACGGGAGGATCAAACAGCTGAGATCAGGTAAGGTCTCCGTGTGAGGCTGGAGGGATTGAGGCCGAGACAGAGCTGGGAAAAGACAGCTCAGAGGTTTCTGAAGCAGAAGAGAGGGCTGATGGACACAGGCGCCATTAGTGTGGATTGGGACATCAGCTTTTCTTTGGTTTTGGGACTCACATTCTTACCTAGGGAGTGGCTGGAGTGTTTTCTTCTCCAACCCATCCGCCTGGCCTTCCCTACTGCCTCATTGGCGTAAGGGAAATCGCAGCAGGGAAGCTGGTTCCCGTCCAGGAGACGCTGTTCACTGGATAACGGTGCTCTTGTGGCTCAGGGGAAAGTGAGGACTGGCTGGGGGCTGAGGGTTTCCTCCTCAGACCAAGAACTGGGTAAGGAGGAAGGAGATCTGCTGTGGCAGACATGCTACAGCTCAGACAGCCTCTTACTGTCAAAACGTGATCCTGTTGGTGTAAATGGGCCTCTCAGAGCTGGTGTTGAGGAGCAGCTCTGGCAGCATCTCTCCAGCATCACGTCCCTGCAGCCTCACTGCAGAGCGGTGGGGAGCGTTCTGGAGTGACCCCGTGGCGACGGTGGCTCTGCCCGTGGAGTGGATCTCCGTGAACAGATGTACCCCAGCTCGTGGCTCTTGTCAGTTTTCAGTCTTTCCCCATCTGCTTGTCCATCTGTCTCTTTTGTTTGTTTTATGTTTGTTGTTTTGTGTGTGTGTCAATGTGACATCTCTTAATACTCACCTTTCAGGAGCTGTTTTGATACTTGTTAAATCTGGCAGTTCGCTGGGTGAGAATGAGCGCGAGGAGGGCACAGGTGTATTGGTTTTTGAGTTCTTCTATTGATAGCAGCAAAAATGGAACAAGCTTTGGAAGCTTTACCTTTTCACCAAAACGCGAGAAAGAATCCTTTTCAAACTCTGCTCGAACTGACTGCTGGACCCAGGCTGGAGAAGATGTCTGTGGTTGGACCTAGCAAGCTCCCGCGTCACTTCAGCTACTCAGAACGTTCCTTTGGCCAAGCGAGATGGAGCGTTTTCAAGAATCTTTTTTTGGCAGAAGAATGACATTGTTGTAGGCAAAGAAAAGCAGAGGCTTCGGTGAAACAATGAGGGTTCCTCAGTTCGTGTTAGACATTTTACAGGTTAGTCAGTCAAGCGATAGCTGACTGCTTCTGCCCAGACCTCTGCGGGCTCACAACAAACCAGCTCTGGCTCCTGTGGTGCTGGATCTGAGCATCGGAAAGCGTAACCGCCTGCTTTTCCTCTTGCCTTGTTTTGCAAAGATTCTATATAAAGATTTTTAGTTCTGTGGGCCGCCAGTGGAAAAGGTTCAGCGTAGTTCCAGTTCAGTGTGGCTTTTATATACCTGCATAAGTGCATCCTTATTCAGTGAAGCAAACTTAAAAGCAGATACTTAAACAGCTCTGTTGAATTAGAATGTATTGTTGGGTCCCACAAACGCAGATGGGATTGACCTCCCTGTTTTATCCTAACAGCTGAGGCAAATGCAAATTAAAAGAATCACTCAGCATAAATAATGAGAGGTAAACTAGAATTATATCACGCTCTGTGACCGTGATCTGATGCATGAGTAAGGCACAGGCAGATTATTTTTAATACATTTATCATCGTGCCAGGATGCCTTTATACTCCCTAACTGGGGTTGATCCAGCATTTTCCTCAGAGCCACCCGAGCGCTGCGTTTTCATTCCAGTGGATTGGTTAGCCTCAGAGCGAACCTTGGCCCTTCCGATAAATCAGAAGATACCTGCTGAGGATTAATCTCATTTACAGCTGCTTTGAATTAGTCAGCTGGCGAAACCCTGGAGCATCCCTGTTGTCCTTAGGGGTGGAAACCTGTTGCTCGTGCGAAAGGGAGCGCGGATGCCGGGACAGTCAGGGCTCCCGAGCTCTCTGATTCCATCTGCTTTTCTGGCCGTTCAAAACTTGCCTGTTCTGGGACACAAAGGCCTGTGAAAATGCAAAACCCGCTAGCGTTAGGGTCAGCTGAACTGTGTTAGTGCTTTAGTCAGTGGAAAGGAGTTGGGTTTAAGACCAAGGCAGAGCAGACTCGATGTGGATTTGCGAGCCCAGTGTGATACGCAGGGCGATGCCTGTTTGAGCGCTGCTGAAGTCGGACCTTAATTTCATTTCGTCTTTCCAGAAAACAAACTTTGCTGCCAGAAGTGTGGCTCTCGCACACATTAGGGCACTGGCTGCTTCAGGACACTGCTGATGAGCGTCAGCACGTTTCGCCCACGGGTCACTCCAGCCCAGCTCCGTGGGGATTAACGATTACACCCAGCTACGGGGTGTCTGACAGGCCCTCTGTGAACGGGAGTGCGGGGAGGAGGAGCGACCCTGCCACTAAATCACAGCTTCCTCGCTGCAGTTTGTGCGCAGAGGTTTAGAACAGGAGCCGGCGGCTGCGTTTTCTCGGGAGGCTTGGCTGTGCCTTGCTCCTTGGTGGAGGCTGAGCAGCGGGACAGGACCAGCACCCAGGTTCTGCCCTGGGGATAAAGGGATGGGGACAGCAGGACAGCAGCCTTGCTGTTTTACCTCGGAGGGAGTTAAGGATGAATTGATATCAATATGTGAGTTAGTGGCAAACATGCAAATGAGCTCATTAAAAGGTACAAGTGAAATGTCATACACTGAGTTCTGCAGAATTGGGTAGCCGTGGCCAGATTTGGTTCTCATTTGTATTAAAAAACCTGAATGTTTTGCTGGCAATGTAAGTGCACCTCTGAGACCACGGTCGTTATATTCACATCATCCTGTGGAGCCATTATTTTATGAGTCTTCTTCCTTATGAGGAACAGGTGATGTATCATTAACCATAGCGGGGTTTCTCTCTCCAGTGTTTCCTCTTCTCCTTTCCATCTCCAGATAAACTTTCCAAGCAACTGGACATATTCTAATACTTGAGGGTTTTGACTGAAGGAAAAGCCGAATTGTCAGTCAAAGGGGAGAGGGAAGAGCCTCTGCGTAGGCGCCAGCTTCCCTTCGACGTACACGGACATCCCGGTCCTACAGACTTGGGTGGTCTAAGAGTTTAGCTGGTCTTGGTGGTGGAAGAGAAACGGATATTTCTGCCTAACTGTGATGCAGGCAGTCTCAGAACGTTTGAAGTAGAAGCCAGTGTCCTTCGCTCAGCCGTGCCACGCAGGGGGGTAATGGGAGGCAGCCTGCAGCCACCTTCTGACCTCACAGAAGCCTTGTGTGTCTTGTGTGTGTCTTCTGTTTTCTGAGTATCTGCTATAACAAACTTAATTTCTCCTTTTTTCTTTTTTTTTACCTTTTTTTAACATTCAGAGACCTTTGGTAAGTTTGTTCAATTAAAAAAATAAAATCAAACCAAAAAACCCCAAACCTGCTAACGTCCAGATTTGTAACCCTTGCCCTTTACACTAATTCCTCCGTAACAGCTTCTCGAGAGGCATGCTGTGCATTTCTTCTACTAACTCTTTCAGTAGGGATGTTCTGCCCTCTTAATGAATTTCTGCAGGGGTATTGCAGGCTACAAAAAGATTAATAATCGTCCTAATTAACATATCTGTATAAAGAGATAACAGCTAAATACGAACCTCCTCACATTGGATAGATTTTTTTTGTAACGTAGCAACAGTTGTCCTGGAATTCCCCAGTTTCACCATAGCTTGTACCCTGGAACTGTGATGGTCGTGTTCACACCTGCAGGAGGCCTTGGGGTTTCACATCTAACGGGGTTATCGGCATTTTCGGAGGGGAGAGGTGGGGGTGCGGCATTTTCAAAGCGAAGCTGTAAAGCACAGGGCGTCGGCTGTGGGGAAGGGTTAAGCAGAGGAAGAGCCCCCCGCTCCCCGCCCCGGATCGCCCCTGTCCCTCCAGAAGCCGGGAGCCTGTCTGCAGGACTCACGTCACGTTTCCTTCCTGTGCCAAGTCCCTTTGTGTTGTTAGAGATGGAGCAATTGCAGCTGTCGGCCAGGATCCGGCATTTTAAAATTGCAGGAGACCCTTGATGATTGCTTGCTTGTTTAGAACAGAAAGCTCTCCAGCCCTCGGGAGAGGAGCACAGCGCGCGCGTGTTCTCACACGTGGCCTGACAGAAGGTGGGGACGTGTTTTCTGTCATTGCCATGGCAATGGTGACTGTCCTCCTCTCCCTGTTTTCCAAGGCTCGGAGAATCCGTAGGCAGCTTGCCGTGTGGGAAACCAGAGGAGGGGAGGGTGGAAGAGCAGACCCCATCCCGTGTGACAGAGGGGGACACCTGCGCGTGGTGTTCTGCCTGACGCCACCTTGGTGCTCTGCAATCCAGAGGCGAGTCCCTTCAGCTGCCCTTTGCCTCTGCTGTGGAGCGCCGGGCTGGGCCATCTGGGCTCATGCAGCCTCAGAATTTACCCTCAACGGGCAGATCTCCAGCTTGGGGGAGGCTGTGGAAGGCGGTATGAGCAGTTTGCACGTGGCATCTCAAAAGCAGCTTTTCACTCAGAAGGTCAGCATCCAGCGGGAGTTCTTCCTCCGTTAGTTTTCCCACAAGGCTGCTGCCCGTATCGTGGGCAGCGGTTGGCCTTGAGCGTTTGCTCGCCAGGCAAGCCAGCAATTGAACGCAGGTGCCTCCTCTCCACCGCTCCAAGCCCTTACCAAATCTTACAGGACCTGTCAGAGTTCTTCAGAACAATCAATTTATTTCAGATTTCTGGCACCCTTCTGCGGCCCCTGTGTTGACTGTGAAGCTGGTTAGATGTGAAACTCCAGCGGTGAAAATCTACCATCTGTGTCCCTGGGCTGCTCACACGGCTGTTCTCTCCTTGCGAGTTACTTGAGCCCGTTTTGATTTGAATCCTGTCCCCTCCAGCCCTGGTGCGGGGCGTCTTGCAAAACACGTTTTGCTCCTCACCCTTGTGTCCCGTGTGCCAGCGTTAGAACTGGACAGGGAATAACTGGTCAGAGTTAGAGGGAGCAGGGATGAACTGACCTACCATGGCACGGGACGGTCACGGCTGCCGTTGTGTCTGTGCCCTGACGCCCGGTGTGTTTCTCCTGTCGATCGCAGGGAACCTTTGCAGGAAACGGCCGGGCTCAGCCAAGGCCAGAGCAGCTTCATAGCAGAGGGCGATGGTGGGCTCTCTTCCACTGCTTTACCCTCTTCCCATTAGCCTTGTTCCAGGTTTGTGCCACAGATGGCAGATTTTCACTCCAGTTGTGAGACAGAAGGATGTATCGGAGGCTGTTTTTGTTTCCACTGAATTGAACTATAACCCTTCGCTGCTTCGTCTCTCTCTTGCGCTCGCTTTTTAAAACCTTCCTGCCATCTCCTGCGTGGAGATCTGCCCAAGTACACGCTCCCCCACCTCTTTCTCTTTCAAGCGCTGTCTCTCCAACCTTTGTCCTGATAGCTAACCAGCCTGCTTTATTAACCTTAGCTAGTTCCTAACCTAACTAGACGCTAACTTGTCTCTAGCAAATAACCTAACCTCTGGACTAGAAGCTGAGTATAACTAGAATCTAATACCCTAACACTGTAATACCTCTCTTCCCTCATCTCCTCGGAAAGATAAAGGTGACCTGTAATCAGTGTCTGTATATTTTTACCTTCCGTCCTGAAAATGGAGGGCTGAACCGCAGCACAAGCAGGGTGAGCGGGGCTGGAGGATAAAGAGGGAAGGGGTTTTCTGATGGTCAAGGCAGAAGATTGGCACCCGGGAGGCTTTGACTCCTGTTCTTGCCTCTGCCACAGGCTTCCCTCGGTGACCCTTGGTTGCTTCGCCTCTGCCTTGGTTTCCCCGTCTGTAAAGTGGGGGTGATGGTGCTGCTGTACCTCACGGGGGGCGAGGAGAGAGTGCGAGGCTGGCATTTCTCACGTAACGTGCTACGCAGGGCTCTGCAGAATGGCAGCGTGGTTACCATTGCAGGGAAGCTCTTGAGATTCCCCCTGGGGAGAGGGAATGCTTGTGACTGCGGGATCCGCCCCGTTCTCAGGATTGGGGTAAAACCCAACCACCTCAACCCCCTTCCTTGGTAAGCTGTGTGACACGTTTGAATGCCGCTGTGAGCAAAAGGACCTGCCGTGTTTTCAAAGGAAGATGGTTGCAACCTGCGGAGGTCAAACGAGGGGACGGTGATGGTACCATCGCCTGTGGCGTGGTTCGCCGGCCGCGGCCGCACTGCCCCTCGTCTGACCTGCCGAGGCGGAAGGTTTACGTTAGGCACTAAGGACAGCTGGAGGAGGTTTGAGTAAAAATAACCCGAGGGAGATGCAGTCAACAGGCAAGTGTAGCAAGACCGTACTCTCTCCATACGACCCCCTCCTGCGCTGGCGCTAGGGAGGCTTACGGAGCAGTTCCCCGAGGTAGCCCTTTGACTTGCACAGTAGCGTGGCCTTCATTAGCGCAGAGCATCTGGCTGCAGTCTGTGCAGAGCCACTGAAGGGTAACCGAAGGTCCTGATAAGGACACGCATTGAATTCGTCGCACATCTGTGCCGATAACTTCAGTTTGGAACTGGGAGTTTGCTAGCAAAGGTGAGATCAAACCTGCAAATCTTAATGTGATGCAAAGTGCCTGGATGTCCCTTTCCGTGTCTGGGCTAACATGGCTGTAATGCCAGCCCTTTTCCCAGGAGTGATGAAGATAAATGCAGGTTCATCACATATTCTGCAAGTAGCAAGCAGTAATGTTAGCTGAGAGCTTGAAGACTTCCTTTGCATTCTCACCAACAAAATGGAGCCAGAGGCTTTTCAAGCCAGGTGCCACGGAGGCTCTGCAGGCAGCCAGCCGAATTGGACATCCCCTTCCGTACCCTGAGCCCTCTTCAGGCTGTCCCTCCAGTTTCAGATGAGGTAAAGCAGGAAGTTTCCTACTGGGAACTGTCTTCCTTGACTCAGGTCCTTTTCCCACGGGCACTCCAGGTGTTTGGGGTTTTACAGTCTTTTCACTTATTTTCTTTGTTTTCTTTGCAGAAGGTACACCGATCCGAGGTAAGACACCCCAGCTCACTCACCCACTCTCCAAACACTTCTCTCCACTCAGTTCCTATTTCATTGACCTCTGCTCAATACAGATTCTTCTTGTTGTTATGTTTTCTTGTCCTGCTTCACCTCTGAGTGTTTCTTTTTTACACTGTCTTTATTTTATATATGGTTATCGTGTCCTTTTTTGTTTGCTGGGTGCACTTGGTAACACTGATTCTGTTATTCTAATAACGTCTCAGGCTGTGCTGCCTCAGATTTATGGCGGAGTTTTAAGAGCTGATCTCTCCGGGACTGTGAAGGACTGAAGTTTATCTTGAGCATTAAATGCTGTCTGAGCTGGGTAAATGCTTAGGACCTTCTCTTGGTTGGTGCAGAGTGCTCCCGAGCCGGTGGTGCTGGTGAAAGTTTTCCAATCCTTCGCTCAGGCAGTTCTTCAGCACTTGCCATCTCGGCGTACTCATTTGTTTGGCTTCAGAGCCTTCTTTCCCCTTTCTCCCCGCTCTCTTACCCGTAGGTTTTTCTGGGGAGGACACCCACGGTAAGTAGCTTTTGCGCTGTCTCTTTAGTGGAGCCAAAAAGACGCTACAGCTCAAGCTGCCATTGAAATTTGGCAGGAGTTGGGTGTGCATCCCGTGGAAGACCCTGCTTTGGTTTGACCTGCACTGGCAAATTTAAAAGTCCATAGCTGTCTGCTGGTAAAAGCAACAGGAGGTGCTGTAGGTGAGATTTCCTTTTTTGCACGTCGTGTCTGTTGGCTCCTGACAAGTGCTGAAAACTCCCTGACCTCTCTCCAGTGTAATTTCCACGATTGCACTCGCCAGCCACGCGGCAGCGGTCCAGATGGGGGGGGTGAGTCCGTATTCCCCTGCAGAGCTGCTTGCCTGCAGCTCAAGGCTCTGTTCTGCTCTGCAGCGTGGCTCTGTCTCCCCTTGCACCCAAGCAATGATCCTGAGCCGCACGAAAAAATGTGTCTGGAACGAGTGGAAGCAACCCACAGATTTGTCCAAATTAAGAGAAATTTCTAGGAAAACTCACTGACCGGCTCTCCAGCAAAGAGAGGAGGGAGCGTGCTCGAGCTGTAATTCAGTATGAAATACGCTCAGCTGGTATCTCAGTGTGAGGCTTCAGTCTGTTTGCTTTCTAACTCCTGTTATGCTGAAATACGCGCAGATTCTTTTGAAAGGAATTTAGTTTGGTTTAGTGGCTTGGGTGGTTGGTTGGGTTTTTTTTTAATTCTATCTGTTCTGCCGTTGGGAGCGACCAGACGCAGTGGGTGCTGGCGGGAATGGCACCATCACACCCCATCCCTGTCACAAACGCTCTCACAGCCTCACGTCTTCCCACGCAGCAGCCTTTTGCGCCCGTGCACACACCGAGGAACATGAGCTCCGCGGCCTCCTCGTGTGAACACGTTGTTTTTTCCTTCCTGAAGAGGCTGTGTCTGCAGCTAACGCTGATTGCCATTTGCACTTTTCTCACTTAAGATTTTATCAGTAATATTACACCGAGATGGATTTGTTTGGTTTTTGTATTTAGGTTTTTTTTTTCCAGAGATGGGAGCTAGGAGTCTTAGCACATGTGAGCTCTCCCTAGATCTGTAGTATAATCATGTACTGCTAATACATAAAACATTTGATGGCCTGTTGAATTATTTATGCAGTATATATTTTAACTGGAGTTTTGCAGGGATGGAGCCTTCTGAGGTAAATGAGGCAATTTTCTCCCGTGTAGTTACACGCTGCATACCCCTGCATGTTTGCTTGCAGGGGTGCTCAGGATGGGCTCTGGGTGTATTCTTACAGGCTGCAGTCATGCACAGGTTGAAGAAAAACCTTAATCCTTTTGGCCAGTCAGTGTAAACCGCATAGGCCATTTCAAAGCTCCAGCGCAGTTTTTACACGGTTTTCCCTTGGCAATATTCGCTATCTGTGAGGTGCTTTTCACACTGGCTTTTATCTCCTGCAGGCTCCCTGCAGGTATTCTAAGCACAAAACAAAGGCAGCGGTGATAAAAATGCCCCAGGGATCCTAGGCGATGGGTGACAACGGCTTTCACTTCTCTGGTCACCGCTTCAAATCGAAAGCCTGCTGCCTTCTGATAGATTTCTGGGGATCGCAGCGACAGGGATCACTGAGGGTGCTTTCAGGAGTTCTGGTGCAGCATGCCTGCGTAGCAGAAGCCACAAAAATTTGTACTTTTGCTTTCAGTATGGAGAGTAACTTAGTGTAGAGGGTATTACGCTTTCTGTTCATCGTGGGTACGTGTCCGGCCGGAGTGCCGAGCACAGGCGTCAGCTGATGCAGGCGAAGGGCTCAGCACCTGGGAGCGTCTCAGCGTGTGCCAGCCCGAGGGGAGGAGAAAGCAAAACACTGGTGCTATTTCTCTCTCTGAAAACCAAAGCAAAATGGTGATGATCGTGTCTTTGCTGCGGTCTTCTCTCCTCCCAGGTGGCCTGCAGATCGAGAGCAGCGAGGAGACAGACCAGGGGAAGTACGAATGCGTCGCCAGCAACAGCGCCGGCGTGCGCTACTCCTCCCCCGCTAACCTTTATGTGAGAGGTAGGGAGCGCGTCAGCTCGCAATACTGGCAAATACCTCCCTCTCCACGGCCTTCCTTTGTCCCCAGCTGTCTGATTCCATCCTGTCCCTGAGCGCAGGGGAAGCACTGGTGGTAACTGGTTTGATCCTCGCAGTGCACTGCTGAGCTTGCGAGGGGATCCTGGTGCACCCTGACCTCCTCCCCACGGCTGGTGGCTCCGGCCGCCGCCCCACAGCTGCAGAGCAGCAATCCAAGGCTGTCACCTACAGCGAAGTCAAGTGCGACCCAGACCAGTGTGCCCCAGTATCTGCCAGCATCGGCCAGCAGAGCCCGGAGGGGAATGAACAGCTTTGGCTGCAAAGAGGCCACAGTCCCCTTTTCTGCCCAAGGATCCCTGCTCGCTGGAAGCGGGAAGGTTTCGGTTCTGCTGGCGTGGGTGTGAGAGGAGGGGAGGACCCTCTCAGCCCCCTCCACTGAGCTCCGTCCCCGGAATCTCAGCAGATTGCAAGAGGAGGGTGCGTTCTCACTTCTCGCCTAAATCCCAGCTGCTTTTCCCTTTGCCAGCAGTGATTTGTCACTGGTTCCTTGGGCAGGAACGCTGGCCGTGGGCAGAGGCTCACAGAAAGCTGGAGACGGCCAGCGAACGTCTCTGCCACAGTGACACATTCCTTCACCCGCGTAGCGTGGGGAACAGGTGACAGGGGGATTGGCTTCTGCTCGATGCCCCCTCGATGTTCTCACAGCCCGTGGAGCCCCGCTGCTTTCTTTGTTACCTTGTTTTAATCGCTGACCTGTCATATTTTGTGTGTAGCTTTGCTTTAATATCTTTCCACAGCAAAACCCTTTTGGTAATGAGAGAGCAGGGCTGGTCCATCTCAGTTTTTTTCATTAAAAAAAAAAAAAAAAAGAAAAATACCATTGGGAGGAAAAAATAAAAGTTGCATCCCAGCAAACTGTTCCCATTTCCATCCCATTGACAGAGGAAGCGCCTCCCACCTACACTCACGTTAACTCTGCCGCCAAATGCAGAGCCATGCTCCTGTGTGCACTCCTTTCTCTCTCTCTTTCTCTCTCTCTCGTGTCTCACGCTCACTAAATCACATGCACATGGAGAGAAGGCTTTTAATAATTGAATGTTTCCAAGCTAAATTTTTAAATAGCCTTTTGTGGCCAGCTGGAAAATTGCATTTGAAATTTGCCCTGTCGCCGGGGCGCCGAAATTCTTTTTTTGGGAACGTAAATCTGGATCTGGTACTAATTCAGGGCTAAATCCTTCACAGACAGCTTAGCTGGAATGCTTTGGGTTCTTTTTTTTTCAAAAAAAAAGAAACAGGAAAAAAATGTGGGGATTTTTTATTATTCTTTTATTTATAAATTTCCTCTACCTTTCTGGCCACTCGGAAACTACCCAGGAGACAAAGGTTGTAACCGTGGAGTTGCTTGTCTCCGCACCTGGATACGAGCCGGCTCCAGGTGGATAGCCCTCTTTCTAGCCAAGCTGGCCCGTGGCTACCTGGGGCCTGCGTTAGCCGGCCGAGAGAGTGCAGAAAACACCGCGTAAGCAAGCTCGGCCTGTGGTTTGGGTGTTTTTCATGCTGTTTAATTCCTTGTTCCTTGTGTGTTGATATCGTGGAAGGGTAACAGATTTCTGAAACGGATTTGCTTTGGTGGGAGGGAAAGTTCATGCACATTTTTCTTCCCATTTTTTGTTTTCAAGGAGTCTTAAGCACTCTTGTGTTTCCAATTGACTTGTTTCTCCCATAACATGCTTGTCTCTATAGAACACCTGGGATAGGAGTTGTAAGTTTTAACATTGCAAGGAAATGTTTTGCTTTTGTTTCACTTTTTCTTTTCTCCTTCTAATTATTTCTTTTTCCTTACTCAGTCTCATTGCGGAGTTAGCGGAGCAGGGCCGGGTGCGGGGCTGGGGGGAGCGCGGGCTGGGGGAGCGGATTTCCAGCTCGGGATCTCCTTTGTGTCGGGCCTTCTCCACCCGGTACGGGCTCCGCTCCCCCTGGGCTTTGTTAAAGCGGTGAGAGCTCCTTCCCGGGCTGGCACCTCCGGCGGGTGCTGCTCCGGAGCGAGGATCGCTCACGGTCTGACCTCCGTACGGAGCCTGCTTGTTCGGAGACAAACGGTACCCAGCTGGATGGGAGGGGGAAGGTTAGGAAGGCAGGAAAGAGGGTCGTTACTATCTTCATTTTTTTTTCCTTTCTTTTTATTTTGGTTAAGAGAAAAAAAAAAAAAAACAATCAAATTGCAGCTGACAGCCTTGAGAAGGCCTTTTTTTACTCTCTCTGTGTTTCCCCTATTTTTCTCTTCTCCTCATGTCATTGTGTTCTGCATCAAACCCCCTTAACATCCCTCAGAGCTACGAGAAGGTTGGTGTGGTTTTTTTCTTTTTTACTTTCTTTACCCACATTTTTACATTCTTAAGAGAAAAAAAAATTAAAAAAAATAAAAAAAAATAAAAAAAAAAAAGAGAAAAAGCAAGAAATCTTTAAGATGAGCGAGACCCGCCCGTTCCCGGGTCTCGCGGAGATGAGTTGAGTTGCATTGTGGGCCTCTCTATGCATCCTTTGGTAATGTTGCTGAGTTCTTGCACTTTTTTGTCGTCATGGTTACCTTGCCGTTTGGACATTGGGCCTGATGCATGATAGGAGAATGTAACAATCTTCTTTGCATGCCAGTTTTTAAATTAATTACTGATTATTTTTTCTGTATATAAATATGTACAGTTGTTTGGTTTTTTTTACAATTCTGGTTTATTTGAAGTGGATTTACTCTTATTTTCCAAATTTTTTTGTTCCGTTGGGTTTTTTGCTTTCTCTTGATTTCCAGTTTCAGTTCTGATTGGTTATGCTGTGCTGTAGTTTATTCCAAACGCATTGTGAGAAGCCAGTGTTCCTGCCCACCCGGTGGTAACTGAACTCCTCAATCCCTCCAGGAGGAAAGGAGTCACACAGCTCTAACGCCTGTCCATGGAAGCCCTGCTGTTTGGGAAGCCTTTGTCTGGGGGGAGGGAGGGATCTGGGAAGCGGAAAAGATGGTAAGGAGCCAGGCTGTCCTTCCAAGGGTTAGAGCAGACCCTAGCTCACGTCATTACTTACACATTTCTTGGAGGTGTGGCCCTTGTTCCACATCCTGCACGCAAAGAACAGCCCCAGTCCCTGCTCCGAAGGGCTTCCCCAGCCATGCGGGGGCCGTGTCCCTCCAGTAACACCCGAGATGCTGCACACGGGAGCTAATCTGCTTTCAGCCCGGCACAGGTAGAGACAGAAAGCTTCCCACCGTGTGAATCACACGCAGTTGTTCCTTGAGCACACGCGTGTGCGACGACAGCCCCGTCACCGGGCAGCGCCTTGTCGCGTCGGCCGGACGGCGCAGGTGCCCATCCAGAATGGCGATGCCTCGTCCTTGCAGTGTCGGAAGCGAAGGGCAGCCCGCCAGCCGCCTTCCGCGGCCGGGGAGCTGGGTCTCGTGGCTCTGCTGCTCCCCGTTCACCCTCTTCCGTCCCTGTCCCTGAACCGCTGTCGCCTGCCCGGAGGCACCGTGAGACCAGCCGGGTCCCGGGAAGGCAGAGCCCTCCTTCCCAACGGGCTGTGGAGGGAGCGCAGCAGCGGGAGACGTAGGAGAGGCTGCTGGGACACATCTGGCAGCTGCATCTCTGTTGTAAACAGCAAGGAACAACCTGACAAGTTACACTGGAGCTGAAAATGCCTCTTTTCCCTCTTCTCACCTCCCTGTTTACTCCCGTGAAGCTTCTGTTGCCTCCCGTGTGTGCGCCCTGAGCGGGTGAGCCCCACGGGACGGTGGCAGGCAGTGTGGTAGTTACACCCTTGGTGCTTGGTGCTTTTGCCCCTTGCGGAGCTGAATGCCCTTCCCTTCCCTGTTTCTGCAATTCCCTCTGCCCGTCAGCCCTCACTACTCAATAATCTGCCCAAGGAGTGGCTTTCCTAGTGTACAGGTATTAAAGCTGTGTGATTTTTGAGAAATCCAGTGCAGTATTGACACAGTATCTGTCTCTCTCTTTCTCTATCTCTCTCTTTCTCTCTGTCTGTCTTTCTCTTTTTCTTAAAATGCTGAGATTTCAGTGCTCGGACCCTCAGTGCTGGTATTCTCCCCTCCCCCTTTCAAGTCCCCCCCTCTCCCCTTAGATACGAGGGTACCACTCGGAAATGCTGCACTGTTGATGATGTCTTTCTGACGCAGCCAGCTGTGGCTCTTCTAACTGTGATGCCAGCAATAGCCAAAAGACATCCCCCAGCCCCAACGCTCTATTTAAAGAAAAAGGAGAAAAAAGAAAAGCCCACAAGATGAAAAAAAAGCTTGTTCTATTTAAAAAGAGCAAGAGAGAAGGAATAGTATCTGAAATGAGGTGTTCCCATCCCACCTCCCTCCTGCCTAGGACTAAAAGGTGATAATTACTACTAATTACAGGATTCTCCTTCATGAATAGGAGTTTGAGTTTCAGGATTTAGGTGCAATTAAAAACACCATTGTTTTTTATTTTTTTATTTTACATTTTATAAAGTATTTCTAATATGTTCAAACTGCACTGCTGCTGCTAGAATCTCTTGTGATCTGAGAAGGTTTTAAGACTAAATTCCTCCTTAAGAGCCAATAAAAATAATAATAATAATCATATCAACAAGAATAAACTAAAGCTAAATGGGATGTAGGCACAATAGGCTGGAACGACACTGGGCAAGGAAATAGAGACTTAATAGCTGTGTAAACGAGCTCATGTGATTTACTAGAAGTTATGGGCATGGTCTTCAAATTATTGGTTAAGGGTTTGCCTTGTGTATTACTACGGATCAGATCATGCCACAGCCCAAAATAACAAAGAGTCTGCTCACAAGGCATTTGTGAGGTTGAAATGCAGAAGCCGTCTTTACGGGGACCCACACAAGCAGATCAGGAGTAGGCGAGATGGATTCTGCCACCAGCCTTGGTGTGCAACGGCTTCTGGTCTGAGCCAGTTGTCCAGATTTCACCTGCCGTCGGTGAAAAGGCCGGCACGCCTTCCTATGGGGATGTGGATTTTTGTGGAGCTGTACAACTCGCTTGGCTTTCAAAAGTCTCGTCGGATGCTTCTCTGTGTCCCTGGGGACACCAGTATGATCAAGCTTCTGGCCATAGTGATTGCAGTCACGGGGAAGAGACGTCTGTCGCGCTGGTGGTGCTGGAGAGCGTGGTGCTGGAGAGCATGGTGCCTCTCCTTGCAGCGGGGAGGCTGCTCCGGGGGCCCGGCGGTTCTCATCGCTAATCGGAAAGCCAACATCTGCGTGTGGCACCTGTGCAGAGCTGCATGGCCTTTGTTCAGCTAGGGTGGAAGGGAAGCATTTTTGGCCTTTTTAAGAGGCTTTGACTTTGATCACGTGCTCCACTTTGGTGGATAAATGCAGGTTGACTAACTCATACCTGAGGGTGTTTTTCTCCGAGCATCCGTGAGTCAGCACGTGCAGAGGCCGGCCTGTGCCCCAGACAGGGCCTGTGTCTGCTGGCCCGGGATCTGTGGCCGCAGCTGTTTTGCCCCGTTGGAGCAGAGGAGCTACACTTTGCATCTCTCCTCTTAATTCTGAGAGCTTCAGGCTTCCACCTCCGTTGCTAATCAAACAGTTTTGATCCAGATAGCCAGCTGCTTGGCTCACACGGAACACCGTACGGAGGGACTGAGCGTCTCCGCGCGCTCGTCTGTGTTATGAAAGGAAGGGTGAGCACTGCACCGTGGAGCCGTGTGGGCCGTGCTTCAGCCACCGCCGAGCATGCCGAGCTGCTGCTGTCGGTACAGGACAAATTGTCCTTGCATTTCCCAGAATTAAAATTTTTCCTGTTTCACACAGTGGTGTCCTGTCAGGAATTACAAAAGGCAGCCATTGTGGTGCTGCAGGGATAATCCCTTTCTGCTCCTGCTTCTCGTTGCTCTGCTCTTTCCAAGCCCGGGGAGTTTTGAACGGTTCAGCGGGCGTTTAAACAGCACAGAGCGCTCGCCGGGCCACTGCGGCCTCGCCGCCTCTGCCGCGGAGCCAAGAATGGTGCTTAGGCACCCAGCGTCGGGTCCTGCGGCCTGGTTCCTGCTCAGAACGTTTCAAATATTTTTCCAAGCTCTCTAGAAAACCTCAACTCATTGAGAGACCAAAGATGAAAACAGGCCAAGGCTAAACAAGTAATAGCAAAACTAGTTGAAATCGATTAAAATAAAACCCATAGAAAACACTGAAAAAGTGTGCCTAGGGCCTTAGGAAATAAAGCTTCAAAATATATTAAATTGAGACTAATTTAACAAATAATCTAGTCTGTAGCCTGCTCCTGGGTTAGGCTTGGCTCTTGTAGTTTGACTGTCAAACCAGAGCGGCCGGTTGCGGCCCGTCCCTCGGTTGACAAGTGGAACGGTTGCTCAGCTTTTCACTTCTAGTGCCGCTTGGAAGGAAATAATTTCACTGTAGATTTAACAAATAGCCACGAGGTCAGAACAATCATTGATGTTTTAAAATGTAGCAATTGTAACACCTTTTTAGACTAGCACTGATAAATTGTTTAATGGACAAGGAGGGAGGCAGGACTGCTGACGGTTCGTTCAGCTGCCCCGGTAGTGCCAGTTTCCAGCTGCTGGAGTTGAGGGATGGAGAAAAATGTGGTGATTTTTCAGCGTGGCATTAGCCCTTCCATGTTGGGGTGTCCTCAGCTCTGAAATTCTAGTGCAAAACCAAACCAAGCCAACAAACAACTTTGCTGTGTTTCTGCAGAAGGATTTCTCAAGGGTATCAGGAAATGGAAATGGATACAAAAAGCCACCCCCCAAAAAAAAAAACCAACCAAAAAAAACCAAAGCAAAAAAAATCAAACCTGTATCTATATGTGTATATATGTATATCTCTCTATAGAGGGCACTTTGCAGGAACACTGTGCTGTACTGATCTCGAAATCTCTGCCTGCCTGTGTCTCTTACACCTTTTGCATCGCTGTTCTCTTTGTTTTAGGGGAAAAAATTAGATTACACCTTGTCAAATTAAAATAACAAAAATAAAATAGCAAAGTTTGTGTTTAGTGTTACAGGGCTCCTTCAAAAACAATTGGATTCAGATTATCTTGTATTCAATCCTGTAAAAAGCAACAGAAAAAAAAAAAATAATTGCAAAAGACCAGAGATGTTCAGCCAGCCTGTCACTCAGCTAATGTGTTTTTTAAGTGGAGAAGTAACGATGATTGGGAAGGTAATGGATTTCCTCCAGACCAAATGCAAGCCTTGGTCTCATTCTTTATTTATCTACCTGTTTACTTACTTATTTTTATTTACTGTGAAGGCATTAGGAAGGAGATGGGCATGAGGAGGGAAGTATCTCGTCCTCTGGAGGGACGGAGGTCGGAAATCCAAACCCAAACAGCGTCTCGCCCCAGCGGAATGAACTTGCGATTGGAATGGGAGAGGGAGAAGGCAGAGGCGGCTGCACGGACAGCCCAGGGGCAGGGACCGACCACCTTTTGGGAGGGGAGGACAGGTGTAATCTAAGCTTCACTAATAATGTAGAGGCTGCACATTATTTTGGCACCCTTTCCCCTATCCCCTCCTCATTTTGGAGCAAGACGGAATGACTCCTGTCTCACCAAAATGGCCAATAATGTCCGCCTTCTCACCTCATTTGGAGCAGCAGCTTGCTGAGTGTCAAAATGTTTAATACCATTTGGTTTTGTTTGGTGCTTTCAACCAGTCACTTCACTTTCTTTTGTTTCCTTTCTCAATTAATTTCTTCTTTAAGATATAAAATATGTTTCTCTTTTAGTTGGTTTAATGTGAATCGGGGTTTGAAGTGACGGGTTCTTGTCTGGCACGTTCTCCTTTCCCCACCTCGCTCCTCCTCCAACGTTTTTCTCCCTGAGCTAATCTGGAAGGGGCTTAAAAAGTGGAACCGGTGGGTTTCCTCAGCACAAACTGGTTGGTTGGTCCTCAGATTTCTCTCACTAGCAGCGTCCTGGGAACACATTGTAAGGATGGATTCTGGTGTTGCAAAAGTCAACCCTGGATTTCCCAGTGTCTCTTCCGATCAGGTCTGTAAAATCTGTCCCTTTCGAAAACGTCTCTCACCTTGTGGCCCCCAGCTCTGTTTATGACTGAGTGGTGGTGGTGGGGAACCGTAGCGGTGTCGATTGGTACCTTCTCCTTGGAAAGAACAGTGCACCGAAAGCGCCACTCACAGAACACAAACTGGGTTGCCCTCTCTGCATCCGTGAGCAGCAACAAAACCAATTGGCTTTGCGAGGGTCTGAAAAGTTATGAATCTGTTCAGTTTCTGATGAAAGTTGTGGGATGCGGATCTGGCTGTGTGGAATACTTGTCCAACAGACAATATTAAACAGACTCATAACTGACTGCTGTCAGGAAATCTTTCTTTGTCTCGGAAGTGGCTTCTCTGCATTGAAGCAATTTGACTCGCATCACAAATACCCAACTTGAAGTTTTAGAACTCGGTTCTAAAATCCGGTTCTGTCAGTAACAAGCTATGTCCTTGTTTGAGCAAAGCTCCTGAGAGTTTTTTGGCCATTGAAAATGCGTGTTTGTGTGTGCCTGCTTGTGTGTGTCTGCTGGGAGATGCTGCACATGCACATGGAGCATGCACATCCCTATGCATGCAAGGCTGGCTTTGTGCAACAGGTCTGACAAAGCTGTCGCGGAAACCAGGCCTCCCTGAAGCTCAGGGGAGGTGCTTCTTGGAACCAGAAATTGGTGACAAGTATTAGATAAGTGTCTAGAAAGTAGAGACCTGACTGCCCCGTCCCAGCTTCTCCCTTCCAGAGAGGGCAGGCAGTTCTGAATTTCTGGTCTTTTGAATGTGTTTGATAGCAAAGTGGAAGGAATCTCTTCGCTGCATTTTTTACATGTAAAATTTCACTCTTTCAGCTGCTTTCTGTGAAACCCAGCTGGACCCAGAGCTGAAATTGTTCTTGATTCAATCTCTAGCTGCACTTCAAGCTTTCTGCCCACCACCGCTCTCCTCCTCCTAGGCCCTGACCTAAACGCTGACCCAGAGATTCTCAGCTTGACAAATCTCACGTCAACAGCCAAATCAGAGTGATATAGCAATTAAAATAAACAGCAGCCTGCTGGTTCTTGGTGTCCAGAGACGAGCCCTAGAAGTATTTCCTGTGACAGTGAACGCGGTTGTCACGGCCCTGAGCCGTGGCAGGGATGTATCCAGGGACTCTGGGAGGTCTCCAGCATTTAATGTTGGGGTTATTTCACATCCTAGACTGGTGTGTGGATGCTTGTGTATTTGTGCGCACACAGGAGTGTGTTGCTTTTTTTAAACCAGGATGCACAGCGGAAACTCTACTGCCTGTTTTAGTCTTGCATTCGCCTGCCGCTAGCCCTAACCCAAATCCTCCCGTTGCGCAGAACGGCATGCGGACGTCCTGGGTGCTTCCCGTTAGTCAGGTGTGGCACACGCCGTTCAAACGGCTGGAAAGTCGTGCTGACCTAAACCCCTGGGTGCTGCAGGGAGGGTGGGGAGAATCGCTTCGCAGTGGGCTGTGAGCGTGCGCTGCGCAGCTCCGGTTCCGTGGCCCTGAGCTTGTGTTTTGTGAGTGGATCTTTTCCCTTCCCTGCCCCAAAGCAGGCAGGCAGCAGCGGTCTGTTCCCTTCAGACTCCGATTCTCAGCACTCCACCATACATCAAATGATGCTTTTCAGTTATTAAATTCTGGTTTGTTCTGCCTTTTTCTTTTTTTTTCCTTTTAATTTTTTTCCTTTCTCTTTTCGTTCTGTTTTATTTCTTTGTGATTAGCCTCGGTTTGAATTGTCTTGTTCTGTTTCCATGACAACTCAGTGTTTGCATCCCACCTGCCGTTGTTTGTTGCTGTTGATGCTGTTTGCTGACCGGATCTTGTCCGGCGTGTCTCCCCATTTCTCCTCACCTCTTCCCACCTTGCCTCCCCTCTCCAGAAGGTGACATATCAGCCCCTCCTCAAGGGAGTCATCCCCACCCCAGATCTGTCTGCATGTTGACCCCACTTGTTTCTTTTCAAGTTCTCTCCATCTTGTCTCAGATTGTGACCGGTGTGGTCTTCACATGGCTCCATTTTCTGAAATGCGGTGCCTCCTGGAGCAGACAGTGGAAAGAAGGATGGAGTAGGCAACAGGGACGTTCCCTCATGTCTAGGGCTAGCAGTCTTCCACAGCGGTGTGGCAGGAGGGAGCAAGGAGCACGTTGCCTGCTCTCTTGGGCCAGTGCTGATGCTTGGGGTTGTGCAAACGCCATGCTACCCTCCTTACACCTGTCTCTGAGCAGAAAGTCATCTTCTAGTGTTAGTGTCCGGGTGAGTACGCAGTCTCTCCCTCCGCACTCCAGTCCTTCCTTCCCCCAGCTATGCTGGAGGTGAGGGCATACTCTCCATTCTCTTTGCGAATCCACGCATGCAGGAATTCTCTTTTGACATCTCTGAGCTCCTAATGCCGCAAATTTGGAAGTCTTCTCCTTGCCTCTCAGTCCTGGTTCCTGGGTACTAGTAACCGTGCGGAAAAGAATCTGGTAGCAGGATGGGAAGAGCACACCTTGCCTGCTTGCGGGAGGAGGCAGGGGCGATATTTGGCTTTTGTTTAACAAAGCCTCACTAAATGGAAAACAGCCGCTACCTCTCCTGATGGTGCCCTTCCCATCTGAAAAGGTCCGTAACGTTGAGCTCCAGCCAGGGAAGCGGGCTGGAACATAAATGCTGGGAAAGCCCGAGACGTCGGTTCCACGGGACACCTGAAGGCACAGGACCTGGGAAGAGCGAGGCAGGCGAAGCTCTCGATGTCCTTTGCATTGCTTTTGCATGGATGTGATGGCCGGTGATTTTTTAGAGAAGTTGTTCAGAGAGATCACCTGGAAATAGGACAGCAGGGACAGATGTTTTTCAGGCCCTCGGCACTCCTAACTCTCCTGGCCCCCTGCTCGCCCTGCCTGAGCGGAGTTACTGCATGGCTGTGCCTGAAGCTGGAGGAATCCCGCGCTCCTTCTCTCCTTAGGCTGCTGTGCTTGCATCTTCCTGGGATCTGTATCCTTTTGGCTTCGCTTGCGGGATGGGACCCTGCCCTCAGCCGCCTCCCTAGGGTCCCTCAGATCCACTTCCGTTTCTCTGTTGCCCGTTCCCCTGCTTTCACCCCTCGGGAGGAGCGCCCGCCCCGGCCTGGCAGCCCAGTTAGTTCAGAAAATGGAGCCAAGGAAACCGCACCCTCCCCTTTGCGTCCACGTTCTTCCTGTGGAAGGTCTGGAAGCTGCATCCACCTCTCTGCTAAGGAGATGCACAGAACATGTCACTGTTTTCTCAACGTTCAAGTTTCATTACCTTGTTTTTCTTATTAATTCTATTCTATTTATTATTCCGCCAGGGCTGAGATGTGACAATGTGAGCCACCACATTGGGTCACATCAGCTAGAAAAAGTATGCAGCATTAAAGTGGGTTTCCCCCTCCCCTCCCTCTTTCTCTCTCTTCTTTCTCCCTTCCCCTCCTTGTTCTCCTTCTCCTTGTCTTCCTCTCTTTCTCTGTCGCTCTCTTTCTATCCAGTATCCACGTGGGCACTTGCTAGCCGCCCATAAATTATATTTCTCTGCATTTTCTTCTCTCTTTCTATCTTTTTCTCTCTCTCTTTTTTACCTATTTTGCATGATGTTTGTGACTCTGAGAGCTGCATCTATCGATGGAACCGTGTCAGATCTTAAAGAGGCTTCGTTAGGGTTTCTATACCCGAAAACCACAAAAATTTCATTAGAGTTTCTCATCTTTTCCACTCTTTTCTCACGCCAGGGGGACGGCCTCCCCCTGGACGGTTCTCACACGCAGGCACTGACTAAATTCTGTCCCGCTCCGGAGACTCCCTCTCCTCCCTTTTTTTAAATCTTTTTGCCTCTTTACTTTTCAAGCGGCGTCTCTCTGGCGCTGGGGGATGTGATGCTTCTCTCTTTGTTGGATTCTCTGGGTCACAACAAGATTTAGGCCTTTCCAACAAGGCAAAATCTGGAGAAGTTTCCACCTCCGTGGCAGCCCTCTCCTCCCCGCCGCCCCGGCGTCCCTCACCGCGTCCCTCGGCGGGAGAGGACCCCTCTCGGGACCAGTTTGGGCCACGGGGGCGGAGGGGCTGTTCCGTTCTGCGCAGGAGGAGGTGCCACGGGCGTCAGACTCCGCTGGAAAAGGGAAGGAGCGGGTTTCCCGGGGCGCGGAGCGGGGAGCTGGGGGCCCCAGCGGCTGTGGAGGAGATTTTGCGACGCTCGCCATGCCAGCTCTTGCCAGTAAAGATGAGAAATTGCTAATAAATTTTTGTGTATTTATCTGTGCTGTGATGGGTCTAATCTTGATCAATGGAACCCTGTGCTATGAAATATCGCTTTTATGTCTATATTCTATATATTGTTTGTGAAGTAAAAATTTATTTGGAGTTTAATTTTTTTTTGTTTTTGGTTTGTTTTTTTTTCATTTATTTGTTTTTTGTTTTGTTTTTAATGAAGGAAGAAAATAAATGATGACAAACCCCATCTATATTTAAATTATCTTTTGCTCTTTTTTCTTTTTCTCCCTTTTCTTCTTTTTCTTTTGTTTCTTTCTTTTCTTTTTTGTTTTGTTTTTGTTTTTGTTTTTGTTTTGTTTTGTTTTTTTGTTACCTCTGTGCGTCTCGTCCACAGTTCGCCGCGTGGCCCCTCGCTTCTCCATCTTACCCGTCAGCCACGAAATCATGCCCGGCGGCAACGTGAACATCACCTGCGTGGCCGTGGGTTCGCCCATGCCGTACGTCAAGTGGATGCAGGGCGCGGAGGACCTGACGCCTGAAGATGACATGCCTGTGGGCCGTAATGTCTTGGAGCTCACGGATGTCAAGGACTCAGCCAACTACACGTGTGTGGCCATGTCCAGTCTAGGAGTCATAGAAGCCGTTGCTCAGATCACGGTGAAATGTAAGCGAGTGTGAGCACGCCTGCGTGAACGAGTGCGTGGGTTCCCCGGCGGCATGTTTGTTCGCAGGAGCGTGCATGCGCACGCTTGGGAGCTGCTGCATGGGTTATATACGTGCAAGGCTCGCGTTGGGTGCACAAGCGTCTGAGCACGCGTGCAAAGCAAACGTGGGCACGTGTCATGTTTGTGCATGCGAGCATTTGTAGATCTGTGGTCGTGCCTGTCGTTCTTCCCCGGTGCGTGAGCAGGAATGTCACCATGTGACTGCGTGGGTCCTGGTTTCTGCTTGTGGCATTGTGTGTCTGAGCCTGGGACTGATCTGCACGTGAGGAGCGTGGGGTCACAGTTGTGCATGTCAAATGGTAGTTGTGCATGAGTGTGCATGTGCGTGGGAGTAGGAGCAGCGGGGCTGCGTGGGCACGTGGGAGCCTGACCGCATGTGTGTGAGTCCGTGTTGTTACAAGCCGGTGTGTACACGCGTGAGTACGTGAGCATGAGCAGGAAGACCGTGAGTGCCACGTGCTGGGATCTGTGCATGCGTCTCTGGGGGTCCCGCACACAGAAACCCACAGTGGAGGGGGAGCTGGGGGCGTGAGATCTTCCCTCGCTTCAGGACAGCTGAGCTGTTTGTTGTGAAGCAAGCTGCGGTTCGAACCCCTGCATGCTCGTTTGTGCCCTGGGGTACGAGGCTGGCTGGGCAGTTTGCACGCAGCCTTGGATGGCTTGAAGCCTGCATGCCGTCGCGGTCCAAGGGTGGAGATTCAGCCCAGGCCCTGAGGATCTCTGGCATGCGTGCCCTTGCAGCAGAGCCTAGTTCCAGCATCTTAGTGGCTGCTGTTGCCTCAGCAAGAGGGGGAATAACCCCAGCTTCCAGCTAGCAATTCCCAAGAGGAGCATGGGTGCAATCTTCAATCTATTCTGTCCTCAGCAGGGGAGTATTAAAACCCGAGCGGGATGCCCCTGTGGTTGGGTGAGTGTGGAGCTCTTTGGATGAGCTGGTGTCTGCTCTGAGAGATGGCATCGCCCACAGGGATGGGGGGGAGAGGGGGTGGGAGAGGATGCCAGCGGGTGGGGGAGAGGAGGAGGAATACTTTGGAGAAGGGGAGGGGTAAAGGAAGACAAACCTGTTGTGTCAGTGCATCTGACCAGGGAAGGTCTGGCAGTAGGAACGAGCAGGGACTGGTGAATCCTGCCGGGATGCTCATCCCGAGCTTTTGCACAGGGAGTGAGCTCCCGCACTAGCAGAAGGATGCCTGGGGCTGGACTGAGGTGCTCTTTATTTTCCTGAGTATTTTCTTCCTTCCCTTTTTCCCCTGTCTTACCCTATCAGTTTAAAAAGCTACTGTGTAAGATGCATTGCTTCTGCTTCCAGCTGTCCTGTCTCCTCGGATGGGGGATCTTGCCCTGCTGGTACCTTCTGCCTTTTGTCGTTTCCTTTCTATTCTGTTCCCCGTTACGCATAAGCATCTGCAGTCTTTCCCAGTCAGAAGATGAACGGAGAAGTTAGAGCTTTAGAGGTGCTCGGGTCTAGAGAGGATGAGGTTGGAAAGGGTCTAAAGCACGTAGTGAAGAGAGCAGGCAGAGCTGGATGTTTAAAGTACCCAACGTTCCGCGTGCAGCCTCCGGCAGGCTCCAGGGGTAGTCTGGATGGGGGATGGGGGAGATGAACCTTAACACAGGCTTGTGGCTTGAGAGGGAGCACTCCAAGTATTTAAGAGTTGTATCGTTCTGGAGAGTGAGCGGTGCCAGCGCCGGGCTGCCAGCGCAGCTTCAGAAGATCCCGTTCCGTGCTCGGAAGGAGCTCCTGCGAAACCGCTTTTCCTTTCTGCCGCGTGAGCTGGCGGATGTGCAGCTGAAGTCTGCGCTAATGATTTCCAGATGTTTAGCTGAACACTTTCCTTCTGATGGAGCAGTTTAAGGAGGATAATAGAGTGGATAACTAGGTTCATAAGATTTCAGCAGCACTTTACAGAACTGCCGCGCTGCGATTGGTACTGCGCCTCCGGCTCCTGCAGCCCTAACGAGCCCAATTAGGCACCATTGCAGCAGATGTGGGGTTTTTTAAAATCTCTGTTCTTCCTGATTCCCAGCACTCCCCAAGGCTCCTGGGACGCCAGTGGTGACAGAGACGACAGCGACAAGTATCACCATCACCTGGGACTCTGGAAATCCAGACCCCGTGTCCTACTATGTCATTGAGTACAAGTCTAAGAGCCAGGACGGACCGTACCAGATCAAAGAGGACATCACCACCACGCGCTACAGCATCGGGGGGCTCAGCCCCAACTCCGAGTACGAGATCTGGGTCTCTGCGGTCAACAGCATTGGGCAAGGGCCTCCCAGCGAGTCAGTGGTCACTCGCACTGGGGAACAAGCTCCTGCCAGCGCCCCCCGTAACGTGCAGGGCCGAATGCTGAGCAGCACCACTATGATCATCCAGTGGGAGGAACCGGTGGAGCCCAACGGGCAGATCCGTGGCTATCGTGTGTATTACACCATGGAGCCCGACCAGCCTGTCAGCAACTGGCAGAAGCACAATGTGGACGACAGCCTCCTGACCACGGTGGGCAGCCTTCTGGAGGACGAAACCTACACAGTCCGGGTCCTGGCCTTCACCTCCGTGGGAGACGGGCCACTTTCCGACCCCATCCAGGTTAAGACGCAGCAAGGAGGTGAGCGCCTGTGTCACTGACTTTGGGTGCACTGAGCAGCAGGAGGGAGAGGTGTTGGCTGGCAGTCTGTGTAGTATCCAGCTGTGGCTGCCGTGTCACCAGAGCATTTTGTTCTTTATTGGTTCAGTTTGGTTAAAATGAAAGTAACCTTCTGGGAGGAAGCTCAGTCCGGTGGCTGGAGCCGGAGGGCCTGGTGCATGATTTCTGATCTGGTTTTTCTTGGAAAGGTTGTTGCTTAAATGGGTGGGGCAAGCAGTTACACAAAGAGAATCCATTTCTGCTGTGCCATGTTTCAAAGTGAGGGATCTTACTGCTTCCAGTTTCTAAATGTCTTTAATAAACCCAAAAACACTGCCCAGGCAATGGTGGAGCTTAACTCTTCTGAAAGTACCCAGAAACTGCCTTCTCAGAGATGAGTGGGGACTGAGCCTCATTTTCCCTTTTTCCAAAAGGGGAACAAAGCAAAGCCCTCATTATCACAGCAGATGTGCTGAGCTGAGAACAAAAGGTGTTTTATCCCAGGTTGTCACCCAGCATGTTTTCGGGCGCTCTGCTCATGGCATGGGGTGCTGGGGAGGAACCCCTGTGTCTTCAATGGGCTGCTCGTGGGCTTCCCACTTCCAGAGTCTTTTAATCCTGGGGATTGGTGGGAAGGGCTGTGTTCTGCGCTGCCAAGAAAGAGACGTATGAAGGTGAATGTGATTCCTCCTGTCTGTCTCTCGTCTTGCCTCCTCTGCCCCGTTGGCTCCTTTTCCGTGTCAGTTCCTGGGCAGCCGATGAACTTCCGAGCAGAAGCCAAGACGGAGACGAGCATCGTGTTGTCGTGGAGCCCTCCCCGCCAGGAGATCATAGTGAAGTATGAGCTCCTCTATAAGGAAGGAGACCATGGCAGGGAGGTGAGTCTGGAGGGGAGCAGTGCAAAGGGTTGGGGCCCCGAGGAGTGTCCCGACCCTCGGCTCCATGAGGTGGCTAGGAGAGGGGAGCAGGGCAGGTGTGTCTGGGCAGGGTTCGCCTCTGCTCCTTTTTGTTTGTTTTTATTTTTTTCTTCACCCTCGCCCATCTCAGGTGCCGAAGAACTTCGAGCCAACGACCTCCTTCACTGTGGAAGGCCTGAAGCCCAACACTGAGTATGTCTTCCGGCTGGCCGCCCGCTCGGCTCTGGGCCTGGGGGCCTTCACCCCGGAGGTCAGAGAGCGCACCTTGCAGTCTAGTAGGTGTCTCTCCTTTTCCCACCCTTCTCTGAGGGGAAGACAGTCAGGGAGCCAGAGATGGTGGGCGCAGGGGTACGGAGCTGTGGGGCGGACGTTCGCGGTGTTACGGCCTTTCACGCACCTGGGGTTCCTCTGTAGGGAAGCGGGTGGTGGGGTGAGGCGCCTGTGGGACCAGCTGCTGTCTCCTCTTGCTGCCCCGGATAGCCGAGATACGAGCAAAGCGCGAGGCTGGGGCGCGCTTGGGGAGCGGTGGGAGGCCGGGTAGCACCATCCACTCCATGGGGTGGGGAGCGGCGAAGGGTTTGTTGATGGGCCGCGCTGGCCCATGGCGCTGAGCATGCTCAGGGAGGACAGCACCCCAGCGCTGCGCAGCCGCCTGCCTGGCCGCCCACAGAACGGAGCAGCAGCTGTCCGGAGGGGAGGCACAAGCAATGGGGCAGGGAGACGGTGGGGGAATCGGGAGGAAAAGGAGAAGGGAAGGTTTTCATCAGCCAGTGGGAAAGCAGGCCTCACACTCTTTTCCATGAGCGGCTCTGTAGCCGTCGGGAGGAAGGCCTGCTGGCCCGGCGAGCACTGGGAACGGTCCCGTTTGGGCTCCGGCAGAGCGGGAGAGAGGAGTCATGTGGAGGCTGTGGGGGGATATTAACGACACCGGGATGGAGTGTATGCAACTGAAATGTGCTGGTTTTAGTTTAATGGATTGTCTCCCTTCGCTGTTGCCCTGGGGACAATGACCCTGGATGGCAATATTTCAACCTGGGCTTTTCACAGATCTTTGCTTTTAAATGAGGTGTTTTTTCACTGCATGAGTGGCTGTGGCAGCTGTTCTTTGTGTTTTCTGTCTCCTCTCATCTCTACTAAATCACTCTGCTGCAGTTTGGAGTAGCCGGGAGCAGAAGGAACTCAGAAATGGCTCTGGTCACCAGTGTGAGGAGAGCGAGCGCCTGCTCCCATCTCTCAGAGCCCTTAACAAGGGAGAGCAGCAGGCTCGCGGCTGGGCACCTGCCCCATCTTTCCGATTTAATTGTCACATCCTGCTGCCTCTCCCTTTCCCCTGTCTCTCTCCTCCTCTTTCTCTCCCCCCAGGAGTGGAAGGGAAGGGGACTCTGTTTCTGCGTAGAAAGAATTGCTTACTGGGGCTTTCTCAGGCCTCCAGTCCATTCAAAGTTATTTTGTTTTCTGCTTCCCTTCAAATGTTTTTCCCCCTTTTTTCCTTTTACTTTTTTTTTTCTTACTTTATGTGTCAAAAGAAAATCATTTTCCTGACTCTGCTGCAGATCTGCTGGTTCTGATCCCAGTATGGTACTGTCAGAGGGAGCATCACTGCGGGGTGGCGGAAAATGAACGGAAAGGATCTGAAAAATAAGTGTCAAACTCACCCACACTCTGCTTCTGTTTTCCGAGGAGTTCCCCTCCTTGAGATTTGTGGGGACGGGAGGAGAAGAGGGTCTGGGATTCGTGTTTTCTGGTTTGATAGAAGCAGGCTGGAAGAGGGGCGTGGGAGCTGCTGGCAGCAGGGCTTAGTGACGCAGAGTGTTTTTCCCTGGAGGGTGAAGAGAAGGGGATCCGGGAAAGGGGAAGGTTTTGGGGCTTTTTCTAACTTGGCGCCTGCCCAGAACAAGGCCTGGTTTATTTCTGCGTAGCTCAGCTTTCGTAGGGATAGTTCCGTTAATTTAATGCTCTTAAGAACATCAGCTGGGGGCTGTCAGTGTCCTGTAACATGGTGAAACATTTTTTCCTGGCTGGCTGTTGGAGGAACGAGTCAATTCTCCCTGGTCCGGGTGACATCCTGCGGCTCACAGACCTTCTGGCTCGGGACAGGCTTTTGTGTCTTCCCTCTGCAGCTCCTTTTCCGTTCAGCTCCTCCTTGGCCCGCTCCATGGCTCTTCTTTCTGTTCTCTTCTGCTGTCCGCTTGCCTGCCTGCATGCTCTCGCAGCCTGACGAACCAGCTCCCCGCTCTCTCTCTGTCTGTCTCTTGCTGGGCGGTTTCGCAGCACAGTGGCATCTTGTCTCTGCGACGGCGAAGCCTCCTTCGTCCCCCCGCCGCCTGCCGAGCCGTTGGGTGCTCTTTCCCTCCTAGCTCAGCTGGCAAGCATGTGCCTGCAAGCCGCAGCCCTCCCCGCCTTGCACGCCCTCCTGCACAGCACCCTCCACCTCCCTCTTGGGTGGCTCCTCCTGAGCATCATATCAAAGTAAAATCCATTAAACTAAAGGTAAAGTATCTTTTTCTTCTTGAAGTAGCTGGGTTTTAACTCTTCAAGTACCAGAGACGTAGATTGTAAAACTGAGAGAAGCTCATGGTTTGAGGAAGCTGTTTTGCCCTTCCTAACCAGCCATGACCTTCTCAGGGCTCCTTGGCAACTCTCCTCCTCAGAAACTTCGGAGTGCAAAGCGTGTGCCGACAGACGGGGTGGCGGGGTGGGTGCTTTGAGGCTGCGTGTGCAGGCGTAGAGGAGCACCGGGGCCTTCTCGCCCTCTGTTCCTTCCCAAGAGAGGATGTTTCCCCCACCCGTCAGCCGTGCTCCCCTTCCCGTTCCCTCTCAGTATATGAAGTGAACAAAACCCGTACAATGTCTGTGGTACCTAAAGGGTTAAAAACGCGTTGTACAAGGTCAGTAAGGGTCATTCTTGTGGCTTGGACAGTCAACTTTAAAGCGTGTAAAAGGTGCAGCTCAGGTGAGTACTGGCTGGTCTCAAGCGGATTCACAAATACAGTCCACCCTGCCGCCGTAGGCTCGCACGCACGCGCCCGGCTCTGCACGCACCCCTCCGTGTCCTGGAGCCCCGGGGAGGGCGGGGAGGGCTTCCCAAAGAGCTGTCTGCCTGGCAAAAATAGAGCTCGGCGGGCGAAGATGGTGATCTGGCGGGGGGGCTCGTGCCCGTGCCATGGCTCCCTTTCCGGCGAAGGGGCTTGTGGCAGAGGTGAGCTCGCAGCACCCCCTGTTCGGGCTGCGGTGCTTCGCCTGCTGCATATGGCTCGCCGCCATCCTCACGCACCCACGCACATCTCCAGAGTCGTGCAGGTTGGGCTGGATTGTGAAGGAAACTCACAGCGCCATGAACTCCCCAGATGCGTCTCCAGTATGGCCGGCCAGCACTTTGGTGGCCTTTCTCATCCAGGTGCTGTAGTCGATGAGAGTGACGGGGAGGGGGTCCGGGTGGGATCTGGGCCTTCTCCCCCGTCACCCACCCACCTCGCCTTTTTGACCAGAGAAAGTACAAACCATCCCAAAAGGAGGCCTCACTCCAGGGCCTCTCGGTAGGTCCCTGTGCTGGAGCGTAGAGGGTGAGTGAGCGACTGCCAGCGCAAACAGTGATCCCAGTGCCAGCTGGAGCTGCGGCTCTGCCTACTGGGGCTTTCATAATGGGTTTCAGGATGGAAAGGGTAGGTCAGGTCAGACCCTCTCTGCGGTGGGTTTCTCAGCCGTGGTGGCTTTGGCTGGACTGCTAAGCAGGAAGGCTGACTTTGAACACGACTGGCCCCTCATGGGGAGAAAAAATCAGTGAACAGCATCATGGCAGGTGCTGGAAGAGGGTTGAGTCTTTTCTTCCGTACCCTGAAAGGGACTGGAGTTGCTTCTGGGGTGTGGGAAGGAGCAGCACACCTCCTCTCTGGAGATGCTGGTGCTGTGTGGATCTCAGCAGATGGAGAAGGGAAGGAGATCCGGCAGCGGGAATCTGCCGCCCTGCTCGCCCATCTCCGAACAGGCAGCTTAGCAAAAGAGGATAGATCGGGTCCAAAACTGCCGCTGCTGCGACAGCGAGGGTTCTGCTGGAGGCACGGGAGTGACGAGGCCGGGGAGCCCGCAGTGAGGCAGGGTGGTGTTGGAAAAGCCAGTCATGTGCAGAAACCCACCAGGAGCTTGGTCTGGCCTCGTAGCTCAGTTTCTCTCGTTCTCTCGTAAGAAAGTCTTATAAATTAGCAGTTGAAGCATGGAAGGTAGGTAAACAGACTGGGACTGTTCTGGAAGGAGTCACTTTTTGTATCAGTGCTATTTTATTATTATGATTTCCTTTCTGATATTTTTTAATTTTAAATTACTGGCTTGATTTATGTTTTATTTTCCAGTTTGTTACTTTTGGTTTTGTTTGTTTGCCATATTTTGTATTCTTTTGCGTGGCTAGCCATGGCCGGGGCTCGTCACCCTCTGTAGTGGGATTTCTGAGGACGAGGGTTTCATTCTGCCGCTTGAAATACAGCCAGAGCGTAGCGATAAAGCATAAAAGTAGGAAAAAACACCCAAAATGTCCTACAGGACAGAGTGCCCAGCGCCGCAGTGTAAGGACTGTCTTCACCCTTTCTGCAAAACCCCCTGATTTCTGTTTGATGGAGGCATACCCAAAGCGTGTGGCTTTCACTCCAGTGCAGACTGGGCAAGGCGTGACTTGACTTAGCGGAGTCCTCAAGGCAAGCTGGGCCTGAGCATCCGGTTGTGACTCAGGGATGGGAGGAAGAGGTTTGACAACGTCAGTCCTCAGTAAAAGAGCTTTTTGTTGATTAAAAGGCAACAGAGACACGGGAAATGGTGACGACCATTTAGCTATTCCCTTCTTGCAGATGATGCTTTGAGGGCTTTTAAGGGCGCTCCAGTTTGTGGCAGCGTCTGCAGAGAGTCAGATCTATTCATTGCTGTTTGACTGTGTTGGGTGAGACTGGGTTTGCAGAGTTGCCTTGAAAATGTCTCCCTCTCTCTGCTGCTTGGACTGATTGATGGGCATTAGTGGTTGAAAGAAGTGTGGTCTAAGATGTGTCAAAGTGCCTGGGTTACAGTCTCAGACTTGTGGCATCTCCATCACCATCCTGTGCTTCCTGCAGTTCTCCCCGTGTCTCAGGGCACGGCCGTGGTGTGGCAGCGTGTGCCCTGGCACCGAGCTGGTGCCAACGTCCTGCTCCCTACTGAGCAGACGGCGCTGAGATTACCTGCTGCAGCTCGGTGAACACCGAAGTGAGCAGCCCTGTGCCAGAAAGCTGCAGTTCACACCTTCCCCGTCTCCTGGAAATCAGCCCTTCGGCAGTTGTCTGCTGCCAGCGTCAGAGCAGGCCGCGTTTCCAGAGGTGTTCTCCTGGCACTTCCAGAAACAACCTGCCCCGGTGAGCACGGGGGCAGTCAGACCTGCCGCTGCCTCCGAACGTCTCACCGGGCACCAGAGTGCCGCGACAAACCCTCTGCCTCGCTCCTTTGCAAGTCTTTTCTGTAAAACCCTCCTGTCCAAACACATGGTGGGCTTGTTGCTCGGCGATATCCTGGGCATTACCACCGTGGTTTTTCACCTCCTTCAGTCCGTGGACAGCTAATAACTTCCGTCTGCAGGTACAGACTCCTAAATTTAAGCCTCCTGGCAGAAAGTTTGCTTTTCTTACGTACTTTTCACAGATCCCTTCAAAGAAATTCAAGATCCCAGAGACTGCAGTTTGGAAACAAGTGCTTTACCAGCCAGGGCAGGATTTGCCAGACTGCTGTAAAACAGGGAGCTAAAGAAAAGGTCTTTTATGGGGCAAAGCTGGGGGCTTAGTTCTATGCCAGCCGCGCTCACTAGAAGCAGCAGGACCCCTCTTGGCTAGCCCGCTTGGTGTTTTAGTCCTTTGCTTTGTAACATTTCCGTTTTGATGTCCCATTTCATTTCTGTTGGCTTTTTTTTCTTTTCATTTAAAAAAAAAAAAAAGACAACAACAAAAAGCTCTCTTCTTTTTTAATTTTATCTTCCTAAACCAAATTTTTGTACGTTTTATTTTAGATTTTTTTGTTATCATTTTCCTTTTTTTTTTCTTTTATCTTTCCCATCTTTTGTTTTTTCCCCCTTCTTTCCTTTCCCTCCTGAATTTTCCCCCCTCGTAGAACCGTCTGCCCCCCCTCAAGACGTAAAATGCGTCAGCACCAGATCCACCGCCATTCTGGTAAGTTGGCGGCCGCCTCCGGCTGAAAGCCAAAATGGCATCCTGGCTGGATACAGCGTCTACTATCGAGCGCTGGACTCGGAGGACACGGAGCTTAAGGAGGTGAATGATATCCCCCCAACCACCAGTCAGATCCTACTGGAGTCCCTGGAGAAGTGGACAGAGTATCGCATCACTGTCGTGGCTCATACGGAGGTGGGGCCGGGCCCGGAGAGCTCGCCGGTTATCGTCCGGACAGATGAAGATGGTAATTGCACTTTTTCTGGTTTTCTCCCGAGTCCTCTGGTGAATCCGTGTCCCTGGAGTGGGGAGGACACATCCAGTCCCTTCTCACAGCGCACGTTGTGCCAGACCAAAGCCCTCTGTCCGAGCCGTGCAGCGTCCTTCGCTGTGCCGTCTCCCCAAGCCCCTCTGAGAGCTGGGCCCTGTAGGGTTGTCCTTCCCCACTTTAGGGCTGGGCTTTTTGGATTTCTGGGAGTTTTTCATATCGAGCCTCTGAGCAGAGGGGCAGTTTTCCTGTAAAGATGCTCTCCCTGAGCAGGGAAGCAGCAAGGAAATGAAATCAGAGGAGACGAGACGATTGCTGCCAGAAACTGTTTTAAAATATTAAGAGTTCTTCCCACACATTCCTTGTTACTACCTCCTCTTAAAGTTTTGGTTAGTGGTAAAACGGAAGAATCTCTTTCTTAAAGTTTCAGAAACCCTTCAGTGGCAGGCGGTTTAGATTCCAGTTCAGTGGCCCAGCTCGGGGACTTTTAGCACAAACACTGACAATGAGACTTGAACTTTCCTGGTGTTTCTACAGTAAAATAAAGCCAGGGGAAAATGTGTGCGTGAAGGGAGAGAACCCTCACTGCAAGTTGTATCGGTCAAGTAAATAATATAAGTAAATTCCAGATTTCCCAGGCTTTCTTCCTCCATCCCAAATAAAAAGTATTTTTAAAAAATCAACAGGTTTGTCCCCAGTGTGGGTCCTGTTTCCCTGTACGTCCGCCCACATCCAAATGGGTAGAATACCTCGCACAGAGAAAGTGTGGTTTTCTTGTGGATGAAGCTATCATGCACATTATTATTATTATTATTATTATTATTATTATTATTATTATTATTGTCATCATTTCCAAGAATTCCAAAATCGTGCAGCAGCTCTAACCACCATCCCGCCTGCCCTTCCTGAGAGACAAGGGAACTCCAAGGGCGAGTGCTCCTCTACATCCTCTCCACCCTAACGTCCCGCAGGCAGGACCAGAGCTTTTCTGGCCCGTTACAAATTGGCTTTGCCCTCAGAGTGTGATCTGGAACTGTATTCTCTCTTCCACCTGAGCAAACTGAGAACAAAGGTGCCTATGGAAGAGTGGCTGGGCTGTGAGAGGGACCCGTTTCCATGCGCATCTGGGCCATGCAGAGTAGATCCCCCAGAGCTCTTCCCAGTTCCACTGAATAACAGCCAGTGGCAGATGACAAGTTGTCCAGTTTGACCGTGAGGTTTCCCCCTCCCTTCAAGGCCGTAGATTCAGTGAGTGTGTCCCGTAGGTGAAGTGAGGGGCTCCAGCTAGACATCCCCAAGTGACTGTCACCCCTTCCTTCCCTTCCTCGCAGTGCCCAGTGCGCCACCTCGGAAAGTGGAGGTGGAGGTCCTGAACTCAACTGCAATCCAAGTGTTCTGGCGCTCTCCAGTCCAGAACCGCCAGCATGGCCAGATTCGCGGCTACCAGGTCCACTATGTGCGCATGGAGAACGGAGAGGCCAGGGGGCTGCCCCAGATCAAGGATATCATGCTGGCTGACGCCCAGGTAAGGTCTCTCCTACTCCAATCTCCTCTCATGGAAGCTTTGAGGGGTGGGTGCTCCAGCCTCCTTGTCTCATCCCAGGCAACGTAGTGCTGGAGAAGGGAGATTAGTGTCTCGATGACGAGATACGGGTTGTCTTCCTGCAGTTCGTTTGCACTCCCAGACAGTACCTGTTGTGGAGGAGTATGAACTGCTGTCCCAGCACTGAACTAAACGCCACAGCCTCCCTGTGTTGGGAAGGCTTTTAAGACAGGCAAAGGCCGCAGTGGAATCTACTAATTTCTCACGTTCTACTTCTTCCCTCATGCTGGCCTGGTAACTTCTGACCTTGTGTGGCTGCTTGCTCAGGGCCTCCTTCCTCACACTGTGTCTCTGTCTTTCCCTTCTTTCCCCTCTTGTATTCTCACGTGCAAAACCTCTCTTGTTCTCTGCCCAGTGGGAAACAGATGACACTGCTGAATACGTAAGTAAAAAAGTAAAAATCCTCCCATCCTGGTTCTGTCCCTTCCCTTTTCCCAGTTCCTGTTGTGGTGTGCTATTTTCCTTTCCCTGTATTTTTTTTGCAGTGCCGGTGTGCCTGTTTTAAAGCCTGTTGTTGGTGTTCCCGTGCCTTGTCCCCATCCCGTTCACTTTGCTCTGCAACCCTGTGTGATGGTGTAGTTTGTCAGCACGCAGCGCTACCGCAGGGTTTTCCCCTTGGCTCCGAAGGGAGGATGGGTCTGCTCCTCCGTGGGGCAGCAGATGGGACATTGAATTTGGGACTACCTTGGACATACGGGCTGGTCTGCAGGCACCTCTGGCTTGTGTCTGAAAAACACAGGCTGGGAAGGATTGGGTGATCAAAACCCCGTAACTCCTAAGCTGTCAGAGCAGGAAGAAATGCTGTGTGCATTAAAGGGCCGAGATCCTTAGATGCTCATTAATACAAAGCTCTGAAGCACTGTTGGCCCTTTTACCTTTTAAGGAGACCTTAAAATCAGCTTGGCTGCTTGGCATTTGCTGCCTCTGCTAAAATACTAAACGGTTTCGGTGATCGTACAGCTACAAGCATTTCCTTCTTGGAATGGCAGAGTCCCAAGGTAATGCACCACTGGATGTGTGTGTGTTTCCCAGAGGCTGCCAAGCACCCTGCAAGAGTGAGGAGCCTCTCATTTTACAGGTGAAGAAACTGAGTCACACAAAAGGCAAAGCCTCTTGCCTAAAATCCTTGCCCCTGTCCCTGGAAACATCCAAGGCCAGGTTGGATGAGGCTCTGAGCAACCTGACCTGGTTGGAGATGTTCCTGCTCCGTGCAGCGGGGTTGGACTGGGTGGGCTTTGAAGGTCCCTTCCAACCCAAACCATTCCGTGATTCTATGATTCTGTGAAAATCTTAATAAAACTCAGTGGCAAGTGTGCAAGCAGAACAGGTTTCTTAACTTCTAGAAGAAGTTTCTCCATAGCTAATGGCTTCCAAACTTGTTGATCAAAATCCCGCTGTTTTGAAGTTCTGCTGTTCACCTCCCTGCTCGGCTTTGGGGCAATACAGATATTTTCAGGACCAGCAAATTCTTCCCCAGTGCTGCCCTGAGATTTAATATTGAAAGCCCAAGGCGGGGTGGGGGATGAGGGCAGAGGAAGGCCAGAGAACATGCACAGTCTTCACGTCTCCCTCCTTGTCAGGGCCTTGGAGAAAACCCTGCTGCGTACGCTCTCGTCCGGTTTGATTTAGCACGGGTGTGCCTTTTACCGCGCAGCCCTCTGAAGGGCTGGCTGCCTCGCGGGAAGGGCCGCTCTGGAGGCCAGTCTTCTCCCGAAAGCTCTCGGGAGCCAGGTGTGGTGAGGCTGATAGAGGGTGGAGGAAGGAGGGGGCTGGGGATTTAGCAGAGCGCTTTAGCGTGCGAGCAGAAAATGTCGTCTTGCGCTTTGCATTCAAGCAATCTCTTTAATATTAGGAAGGCATTAAAGAATATCTCTGAGGAGAGAAGGGAGGTGGGTAATGGAGAAAAAAGCGTAATCTCCCTGAAGCTGCAGAGGCCTCCTCTGAGACAGCACAGTGAAGAGGAGCACTTTGAAGAGCACAACAGCATTTTGATGGCTGGAGCAGTTTGTGTTGAGATAGGGAACGTGTGAGCGGTAGATCTGGAAGAGAAGACGTTGAAGCAGGGCCCTGCAGAGCCACGCGGCATTTGCCCAGCGGGGCAGCGGGGTGTGCGTGCCTCTCACCGAGGGAACATGGCTGTCATCCTCCTACCGACTGCCACATCTGCCCAGTTGCCCCAGTGTTGTCTCGTGGTTTCTGATTCAGTGAATGTTCCTGCATGCTAGAAAAGGGCTGAGACCCCTGCACAGAGGAGAGATCTCCCCTTCTGTAGGTACCTGAATGTTGACATGATTTTCCTTTGGAATCTTGCAAACAGGAGATGATCATTGCTGGGCTCCAGCCTGAGACCGCCTATTCCATTACCGTAGCCGCCTACACCATGAAGGGAGATGGTGCTCGCAGCAAACCGAAAGTCGTCACCACGAAGGGGGCAGGTAAGAGTCTTTTCCAGAACGGTTGGGACTGACCAGTTCCCTAAAGCCAAGGAGCTCTCTCTCCGGACTCAGCTTCTTTCCTCCCACTCCACTCTTGAAGGACAGACTTGCAACAAATGCCACACTGCCCCAAAGACAAAATTATTTCTAGTAACCCAGAAACACCTTCAGTCTTCACAGGCAGCCCTCACTAAATGACATCATTTTCTGTCCAGTGCTGGAGAAAGCCCAGACACACCAAGAAATGCAACAGAGGATTAATTTGTTGCGTGTAATCTCTTGTGCTATAAGTTCCAGGGCAGAAGCAGAAAGAATCTCTACCTGGTCTGACACCGGAGAGGCTGTTGCTGTGATGGCTGGCGCACACAGGTCCCCTGGGGAACAGCAGAGCCAGAGTTCTGCTGCCATGGTGTTGACTCACCCAGATCTGAAAAGCAGCAGGCAGAGAGTGGCTCATACTGCCCGTTCTTGTCTTCTTCTAGCATCGTGTCTGAATGTACGTCCCCTCTTTGCTCAGGAGTAGCAGAGGGAAGGGTACTGACAGCACTGACCTTTCCTCGCTAGCATTTCTGGGACCTGGGCTCTGTCTGCACGTACCATCCAGGTTCACTCCTCCCTTTGACCTATGCTTTGTGGCAAAGTGTCCGTCAGCGTCCGTACAGGGATGCGGTGTCAGGCTGGGACAGCAGGGCCCAAGCAGACGAAGGGAAAGGGCAGCAGGGTATCCCATGCTCCTCCAGCAGTTGTGCTGCAGGCTGAAAGGAGAGATGCACGCTCTGCCTGCCCTCGGCACCTGCGTTCCTGTGGGTTTTGCTCTCGCAGCTAAACCTCAGCTCTGCGGTGTGGGAAGGGTTTTGTGCAGGGAGAGAGACCACGGTGCCTAGACCTGGAGTGGTCCCTCGCCCAGCCCATCTCTTGTTGGAGTGTGGTTACCTTCTCTCACCCCATCTCTCATGTGCTCCTTTTTTTTTTCCTCTGTCAGATGATGGCTTTCTTCCCCTTTCATTTCTTCTCTTTGTCTACTCCTTCCCACCCCTGGCTATTTTTTCTTCTTAGTTTTGGGGCAGTCGTCTTCACGCTGCCTGTAGCAGCTCCATAAAGTGACCTCATCCCTTGTTTCTGGAGGAACGTTGCTCTCTGCCTCAGCAGAGATGGAGGGCCGTTGGTCAGCACGGCGTAATTAACCCAGAGACCTCTGCTCAGGCTCTGGCACAGCACAGGCGCTCAGCTGAGGGCAGGGCTCGAGAGCCCTGGCCTGGAATACACCGGGCTGGAGCCGCGCTTCCCTTTTCCCTGCCCTCAGATCTTCCTCTCATTTTCTGTTCTTGCATTCAGATAAGGGAAGGGGATTTCAGCCTTTCTCCTGCTGCTCCTGCCTAGTTAAGGGAACAATACACAAGAGAACAAGATTGCTTTTGAGGACACCATTTCTTGTGGATGTTACGGCAGGGTGTGTTCGGATGGCAGCATCCAGGCTCCTGTCCTCACGCCTTTTCCTTTGTTCACCCTCTTCTCCTTCCCCCTCTGGCTTTGCCCATGTTTCTTCTCACCGGCTCCCTGCTTCTCTCTTTGCGTTTCCCTCTTCCCAAGGCTCTCTGCCCTTTTCATTTTTCTCTCTGCCTCCCTCTCTTGTCACTCTCTCTTGTCACCTCCCCTCATCTCTCCCCATTAGGATTTGCAGTGCAGGTGATCAGTCACACAGGGATGTTTTCTCCAGCACAGCAGCTATTACCCAAAACTCAATTTCCCCCAACTTGAAATAGCTATTTTTTAAAAAATCTCTCAAATGGCTCTGTAACATTCTTATCTTCTTTGCAGTGTTGAGTCAATATACCTTCTGAGAGGAGAGATTTCTTTCTTCATCATTCAGGGCTAGGGGCTGAATTTAAATACAGTCATACATCCAATTTTCTCCTTTACTGTCCAAACCAATTGCAGAATAAAACACTTTGCCCCCCTCCGCGCTTCCCTCTCACCTTTCTTCCAAACAATATTTGTTGTGCAAATGTAATATTTTCAAGCTCAGCTGATTACGGTAACGTTTGTGATAAAAACCAGAACATAAAGGTAATGGCGTTGCTTTTCTCTTTAGTGTGTTTCTTCGGCATTTCCAAGGGAGGCTCTCCCAGCGCTACTCCCTCGCCGTTCCTGGGCAGTCTGAAAGGAAAAAAGTGTTTGTTTCAGAGACGGTCCCTCGTCCCCGTGTTCAGGTGGCAGTCGCTGCAGCAGGCACAGAGCTTTCCCCAGTTTGGCTCTGCCGGGATCCCCACACAGGCAGCCGGTCCCTCCGGCTCGCTTCGTTAGCCGCGCTGCAGCTCTCCAGCCCGCCGACCCTCGGGCAGAGCCGCGCTGCCAGAGCGGGACGGGATCTCTCCTGACTCCATTCCCTCTCCTCTTCCTGTTCAACCAGCAGAAACACCTAGTTGGAGAGAAGGAAATTAGATCTCTGGTAGTGCAGCTGAGTGTCAATGACGCGTGAGCTGGAGGTAACGCTCTGGTTTCTCCAGCATCAGGAGCTCTGAGCCTGCCCGTGCCCTTGAACGGTGGCTGTGGGCTCGCTTGGCAGCCGGGCAGTGCCAGGGCTCGTTAGGCAGAGGCACAGCTGAGCTCCTGCACTATCCCCCCAAACACGGAGGGACGAACTGATGGGTTAAGGGGAGAGATAACTGAACGTACACCAAGAGCTGACCTTTCTCAGAGGAGAGAAACTGCACAGAGTAAACAGCAGCTCTCCCTACCCTCTGCTTCACGCAGATTTTGGGCTCTGTCTCTACTCTCTGTGTGCTCCCTTCCTTCTGTACCCAGCTGGGTGACCAGATGCCTGCCAGACTCGCTTAGCTGGCCTGGTGCCGGCTGCTCCGGACCTGGGGCTGCCCAGGCTTCCTTTCCCATCCCTCATTACTTCACCCTCAGCTGCTCCGGACTTCCCAGCCTGAGCCAATCCGTTCCGGTTCTTTCTGCATGAGTTGCACTGTGTAACAGAGAGAGAAAAGAAATGATAGGAGTTTGGGGGACTCCGGCGTTCATTCTTCCCTGCCCTGGGAAGCAGTCTGCTCGGGTGGCTGGGACAGGAGGCTGGGAGGTGGGACTCCTGAGCTTGAGCGTCCAGCTGTGGGAGGGTGTGTGGGCCAGTGAGAAGGGAGGAGCTGCGCACACCTTTCCATCCTGAGGAAAGGGAAGGAAATAAATCCAGAAATGTTTCAGTGCCTCACAGCTGACACACTGGCAGTGCATCTCATTTCCTAAACCCAGTAGAGACCAAGAGACCATCCACCAGTGTGGTGGGTGGGTGGGAGCAGCTTGGTGTACAAGGGGATACGCTAAAGTACCTGGAGTCCAGCTGAAACCTTGCCGCTGATTTGAGGAACCTGTTGCTGCAGCTGAAGAGTCTCTGCATCTCCTCAGCAGCCACCCCGTCCCACGTCTGACTGACAGTGTCTCTCTTCTCTCCCAGTCCCAGGGAAGCCCATTCTGTCTGTGCACCAGACAGAGGAGAACACTCTTCTGGTGAAATGGGAGCCTCCGCTGGATGCAGAAGGCCAGGTGATGGGCTACCGGCTCCAGTTTGGCCGCAAGGATGTCGACCCCCTGGCTACCTTGGAGTTCTCGGCCCTGGAGGATAAGTACACGGCTCCCAGCATCCACAAGGGCGCCACGTATGTTTTCAAGCTGGCCGTGAAAAGCCGGGCTGGCTTTGGGGAGGAAGCTGTGCAGGAACTCACCACCCCTGAAGACATCCCCAAGGGTTACCCCCAAATCCTCGAGGCGAGCAACATCACTTCCATGTCGGTCCAGTTTGGCTGGCTCCCCCCCGTGCTGGCCGAGAGGAACGGAGCCATCGTCAAGTACACCGTGGCCTACCGGGAAGCCGGTTCTCCTGGCAACCCGCTGGAAAAAGACCTGCCCCCCTCCCCAGAGAACTCCTACACCCTCAACGGCCTCAAACCCAACACCGCCTATGATGTTAAAATCCGTGCTCACACCAGTAAAGGCCCTGGGCCGTACAGCCCAACCGTCCAGTATCGGACGTTCCAGCTGGATCAAGGTAGGACTTACCGGTTTCTCCTCCCTCTCTCTCCTTGTAACCGGGGCTGGTGCCAGGAGGCAGAGAGCTGGAGAGGTCAAGCCGGGCTCAGCCAGGCTCGTGAGTAAATGCAGAACACTCCGGTGTCGCACTCAGTCCCTCAGCTCCTCTCTGCCTGGGCCAGGTAAGTCCCTTTTACCGCTTCTTCTAAGTTAAGTCCGGACACCCTTCTTTCACTGGCACCCGAAGTGGGGGGCCAGTCGCTGTACAGGTGGGAAGAGCATTTTCTTCAGCTTTTGCAAACAGCCAAAATAAAGCAGAAAAACCAAAACAAAAACCTCAGAAGGTGACCTGGGATGGGTTTCCTCACCTGAGCATGCTCAGAAAGCCAGCACCGCGTTCCTGCAGCAGCCACCCAGACCCATAAGGGTTGGGCAGAGCCATGCACTCTCCCTCACCCCTCCCTGGGCTTAGGCGTGGGGACAGGGAGCACTGGGAGATGGAGCTTGGCAAAACTCAAGCAGAGTGTGGAGGAGGGAGAAGCCGTTCCGTTCCTGCAGCAGCAGCCAGACCCAGACTGGCAGGCCGTTTTGCAAGCACCTGACGTTCTCTTCCTTCTCTTTCTCGCTCATCCTTCCCTTTGCTGCCTTTTCTTCTCCTTTCTCCCCTTCCTCCTCGCTTTTCTCTCAGCAGTTTTACCCAAAAACTTCAAGGTGAAGATGGTGACAAAGACATCTGTCCTTCTGAGCTGGGAGTTTCCTGAGAACTACAACTCTCCCACCCCATACAAGGCAAGTTCAACAGAGGAGTTGGAAATGTGTTTCTTCCCAGTTGCCTGGGATTTTTGTCTGTTGGTTTAAATAAGAGGTTGTAAGAGGCAGGAATTCTGGGTTCCTGCCTCAGATGCGGGCAGATAATGGTTAGTCACTAGATCAAGGAGATGGATTGAAAGTCAGGGCTGTTGGGTTGCATTCTCACCTCTGTTACCAAATCATGTTCTCCGTAGGCACGTTACCGCGATTTTTAAATTACCAGATAAAAATTTCTCTTCCCAGAAAAGTCTCAAGGCTTTATCCTGCATCTGCCTAATACCTGGGGACCCTCTTGTGCAGTGGGCAGAGGAGACAGATGGCTTCCCACTCCGATGCCTCCTGTTCCTGTGTTTGCACCGGCTCTGGCAGGGCTGGGTGGAGCGTGGCACAGCTGAGTGCCCCATGTTCTCTGCAAACTGAAGTGATGGGGAGGAAGGAGTTTGGTTCCTTGATCAGTATCGGTCTTGGTCACGGTACAACTTTGCTGCCTCTTCACCTCCCACAGATCCAGTACAACGGGCTGAATGTCGATGTGGATGGCCGCACCACCAAGAAACTCATCACCAACCTGAGGCCCCGCACGTTCTACAACTTTGTTCTCACGAACCGAGGCAACAGCATGGGTGGCTTGCAGCAGAACGTCGCTGCCTGGACCGCTGCTGACATGTTACCGAGGAAGCCGGAGGTGACTTACAAGCCTGATGCTGATGGCAATGTGGTGGTGATTCTTCCAGATGTGAAGAGCTCCGTGCCTGTCCAGTAGGTTTCTGTTAAACTGCAGATGTGGGGTGCGCAGTTTCTGTTTTGGGGGTCAGCCCTGATGGCTGGAGTCCACAGCACAAACCCGCAAGGGCAGTGGCAGGGTGTGTGTTCCCCGCGTTGTTAGCCTTGCTTACTGTTGTCTTGGGGAGCTGCTTCCCAGAGCTGACAGGGGATGCTAAAGAAATGCAAAGGGAGTAGATAAGGAGACATGTCCTATGGAGCTGCCACTGAATCCAGGCTCCTTCCCAGAGCAGCAATAACAATTGTGCTAAATTAAAAACAAGGGGCTTGCTGGGTTGGGCCAGGGGGGCTGTTTGGGCAAACGTAGCCTTCCACATCGGTGTGCGCGCTCTCTTCTTCTATGGCTTCTAAAAGGAGATTAATTCCTTCTGTTTCTTCTGATTATTCCCAACTCTTAGGGCTTACTACATTGTGGTGGTGCCTCTAAGGAAGTCTCGGGGAGGACAGTTCCTCAACCCCTTGGGCAGCCCTGAGGAGATGGACCTGGAGGAGGTGAGTGTGGGTGAAACTGAAGCCGGCTGTAGGGAGAGAGCAGACAGCTGTGATGGACGGGATGGGGATCTGGGAGCCTGGGAAGGGGGGGTTTTGGTGTCTGTGCGCCACGTTCTGAGTAGCTACGGTGTGGTCAGTCAGAGTGGGATGGTTTCACTCTCCTGCCTTCCTGCTCCCTCGATGGTGCTGAAGGCATCACGGCTCAGAGTGCTCCTTTGCTTCCTCCAGCTCGTTCAGGACATTGCCAGGCTGCGACGCCGAAGTCTGCGTCACTCCCGACAGCTTGACTTCCCCAAGCCCTACATCGCTGCCCGGTTTCGCTCCCTCCCCTCCCACTTCATCCTGGGGGACATGAAGCACTACGACAACTTCGAGAACAGAGCCCTGGAGCCGGGGCAGAAATATGTCATCTTCATCCTGGCGGTGCTCCAGGAACCCGAGGCCGTAAGTGCTGCCTGCTTTCTCGTGCCCTCGTCAGACGCCTGTGCCCCTCTGTCCCCGTTACCGACCAGCGACAGCAGCTGCTCCTTCCTGAGCTGCCAGCAGCCCCGCTGCCCTCCTGGCATTCTCCGAAACTGTCTCCCAGCAGATGCCAGAGCTTGAGGTTTTTTTTCCTTTGTAGAGACCTTCCAGTCCAGCTGCGGAGCTTTGGCACGTGGCTTGTTGGAGCTGTTGGTGCTTGTGTCTGAATGCGGCAAACGCGCCCATCCGAGCAGACAGGCTAGCGACGCAAGCATCTTGTGCACCACTTCTGCGTCTTGCCGGTCTTCGTGGGCAGGGCTTGCTACACTTGCGGCTCCAGATTTGGGTCGAGCACGAGGAGGTCTGAGCTGTCCCCTCAGGACTGCGCTCGAGTTCAGAGATCCCGAGGTCAAACCCCGTTACAAAGAGTGATTTCTTGCAGAGGCTGTGCTTTGTATTCCTCGGAGCAGCGACCCTGGGCATCCGCATGGACAGACACGCGGACGCCGAGCAGAGAGGGGAACATTTTTTTATGGAAAACTACACATGCTCTCTGCTCTTTTCACCACTTCAGCACCTCTGCTGTTTTCAGTGGTGTTTGGCTTTTTGAAAACAATCGTTTGCCTGCCTCCTCTCTCATGCACAACGGGAAGCAGTCTAATACTTCCTTGTTTTTAAATCCCCCTACGGAGTTGTAGCAGGAAGATATTTGAAATTAAGGATTTTCAGAGGTTTTTTCCCCAAATAAATATTTAGTTGTGTATTTGATATTAAAGGATTAGGCTGACACGCTCCTGAATGGGTTTCTCAATCGGATTACTGCAGCTTGCGGTAATTTCTGCTTTAGAACAAGGTACTGCGTATCGCTCACAATGGCCTGCATCCGAAGCAGCTCCCAAGGATGGAGCAGCATTTCGGTCTTGCTGGGAACTGACAGAGTTCAAGGACGCAGAGCCCAGATCTCCCGTTCTCCTCCTGTCCCAGACTTTTCACTCAAACCGGGGCGTGCCGGTTCTCCCTTGTGCCTTTCCGTGTCTGTAGTTTCTGTGTACACTGCGAGGGAATGCAGCCTTCCTGGGGTGAGGAGATGGTGGCATTCATGGGAACAAGACAGCAGAGCCCCTTGTTTAGGAATCAGAAGGGTCTGAATGTGCCTCTGATTCTCCTCAAGAGCCCTGCTCGCTGCAGAGGGAGCAGAGGAGACATAATGCATGTTATTAATTTATATTTAATTGTAAGCATTGTTTTTTTCAGTCGCCAAACCGGCCTGTTTCTGAGCATTAATTCTTACTTTAATCCCTCCCCTCTTTCTCTGTAATCCCATCCGACTGGCAAAATCCAGATGGTTACATGAGAGCTTGGAAAACGTGGTTGTGTGTTTTTGGCAGCGGAGAGGGCTCGGGGACATGGTGGGACAGAGGCAAAGTCAACTGGTTTTCTAAAAACGCCTTCCTGGCTGCAAGATGAGGCGAGCCATAGGCACAAGGCGGTCTGCAGCCTCACGTGAATGTGATCTTGCGGTGGCCTGCCTTGCCTGGAGCTCGGGAGGAGGACGGTACCTGTCACCTGGATGCTCGGAGACGAGTTTTTGCTGTAGGCCGAAGAGGGTATTTGCTCTGTTATTGTTTGGTTTGTGCTGCAGAGAGCTGACATCCTCCCTCGCAGTTTCTCCTGTGCAGTACTGTGTGCTTGCCTGTACTTTTCTGACCCATTCCATCTCTGAACTCTGCTCCACAACTTCCCATGTCTTCCAGACTTTTGCTGCGAGTCCGTTCTCTGACCCCATCCAGCTGGACAACCCTGATCCGCAGCCGATCATTGACGGAGAGGAAGGGCTGATCTGGGTCATCGGGCCTGTCCTGGCCGTGGTGTTCATCATCTGCATTGTCATCGCCATTCTACTCTACAAAAAGTAAGAGATGCTTCTTGCCTGAATCTGACCATTCTGAATGTCCCCAGCTCTGGCCTCTGAAGGGAATTTCCTCCTTGGTGTTAGAGTTGTCAGCTGAGGGCAAATCCGCCAGCACCAGAGAGGAGCCCTGAGGCACAAATGCTGGAATGGAAGGGTGTGACAGGCACAGGAGAGATCAGCAGTGGGCTGCAGGGACTTGCTGCTTCATTGTCTGCCCCATGGCACTCTCAGTAAAGCTGTGCTTGTCTGACAAGCGGTCTGTTGTGGCATGTGTGCAATGAGTTTGCCAGGTCTCTGGCCCGTCTCCTCCAGAAGAGCTGCCCACAGCCACAGCCTCAGGCTCCCCTTTCCCTGCTCTGTGCGCATGCGCGGTGGTGGTGATCCAGGCAGAGCACCTCTGTGCTGTGGGTCAGCAGAGACCTCCATTGTTCTTAAACTGGTTTTCAGCTAGACCTGGGAGATGAGAGCACAGGAGTAATGCGGGTCTGCAGGAGAGAGGAGGGAACAAGCTCTGGAAATCTCTCCCTTTTCCTTGGCTTTCTGAGCAGCTCCTGGTGTGGGGATGAGAACGGGGGCCTCTTGAGCACACACAGGCCACGCTGTGCAGTGAAGGAGGGCAGGAGAGGAAGCAGGAGGAGCAAGAAAGCAAGAAAAGGGGCAGGATGGCAGCTATGGCCAGTGCAGGGCTCTCCTTAGCTGGGACATCCCATACCCAGGATGGAGGGAGCTCTCTTCACCCTGCTCCATCTGCCTCCTTATGCACCCCGGTGTTGAAGGTGCTGGACACACCAGTGCTGTGGGGTCAGGACTCAGGTGGTCCTTGGTGTTCATTAGCACTGGTCTACATGGGTGATCTTTGCTCGTCCCACCTTCCAGCTGCGTTACCAGGGTTAGAGCTGAGCAAATACTTCCCCTTTCCCCTGCAAGTCCTGTCTAACCTGAACATTTGTCTTGTCTTCTCTCCACTTACCGCTTTCCCGGACAGCAAGCCAGACAGGTAAGAGCACCAGATTTGCCGCTTGCTTAGGTTCTTTCTTGCTGGGCTGGCTGTGTGTCAGGCAGTGCTCGCTGCCTGTGGTGATGGGGCTTTGCTGGTGCCGTTCCTGCCGTTAGATCTGTGCTGACAGAAACCCTGTGTCAAACCAGCACGGGACCCTGCTTGAGTCAGGGCTGAAAAAGTGAAGAAAGCCCAGCTCTCTCCTGTTTGTCCGTTCCTAAAGGCCCTTTCTCAAGCTGAGCAGCAGTGACAGTAAACGGCTTATAAAATGTTGGGTTAATGGAGCAGAGAAACACCCATTTGTGTTGCAGTCGGAGGTGAAAGTGGGTTTTCTCCGTGTCTGACTGCTCCGTTCAGGGTGTCCCTGAGCCACTGGCGTGTTGGAAACAGAATCTCACCAGCTGAGCTGGCCTCTCGCCCTCCCGCAAAAGCTGTTCTTGCCCCGTCAGCCAGGGACTTCTGACAGGGTTCGGTTATGACTGCAAAAACGAGACTTATTTAAAACTGTTTCCAAGGCTGGGAGAGCTTTCACTGGAGGTAACTGATGGGTTTAGCCAGTGAACTCTTCACAACGGTTTCAGAACTGTGGCAAAAATAAACTACTCCCAAACTGCAGAGTGGTATAATTCCAAACTGCTGCCCCATGCCGTGCTGGCGGGGCTCGTGCCACTTCTTCTGGCTATTAATGACGTTAAGAGACAGCTAAAAATGCCCTGGATAACCTCCCTGCCTCGGTAGTTGCTGTGATTGCTGCAGGCACGTTATTGGAGGCTTCTGGGGAGCGCTGCAGCCATCTTGCTGGGAGGGCCAGGGCAGCGTTTGCAGGCCTCTGGGCGCGGGTCCGCGTGCTCTGCCGGCTGGAGAAGTTCTGCTCCCAGCAGTTTGTCGCTGTTCCCTTGCCAGAGGTTATCGCATCTTCAGAGCAGCACTGGGCTTTGCTTCCACATTCTTTTCAAGGAGATTGAGCTGGGTCAGCAGAGACTTTCCAGCTGCCTCCACTAACCCAACCCGTTTTGAGCAAAATAATTAGGAAGCACTGACATGTGCGGCTCAGCCGGCAGGCTGGAGCGGGCTCCAGCGTCTGGCGAGGAGGTGAGACGGATCTCAGCAGGCACAGCTGTGATGGGAGAGGATGTGTCTATGCTGCTTTTTGAACCCAGATTTTTAGGGTTCTGCAGATCAAAAAAAGGTTGAAAAGAACTGCTCTGACTTCTCTGTCTGCAGCAGGGCACGGAGAGGTCCTAAACAAGCCGAGAGAGCAATGGCAGTGCTTCACGCCCAAGGTCACAGCCAGGAGATTCTGTACTTCTCCAGATTGTTGTGTTGGCTCTGGGTCTTCCAGGCTGGAAATGGCTTGGCCAGGGTTGGAAGGTTTGTGCTGGCAGAGCTCCGCAGAGTTCGGCGGAGGCTGCTCTGTGCGGGAAGGCTGCGGTGTGAGTTCACCGCACCTCCGCTGCTCCCCACTGCCTGTCCGTGCTTCTGTCGTGGGAAGGGGAACTTCCAGACTCGGCTGAGAGCTGCTGAGGGGCTGCTGGGCCCTCGTAAACCCAGCAAACACAGCACTGACAAAACCTTCCAAACCCCAGCCCTTTTTTGATGCCAACCTACGTCCTTGGCTGCGTCTGGCCCTGGTTTTGGTGGGAGCTGTGCTCAGGTCTGACCACGGCCCGAGTGGCTGGAAAGACTGAAAGGCCCGTAAGCTAAGATGCTTTGTCTTTTTGTGTTTTGCTTTTTGGTTTTTTGTTTTGTTTTTTTTTTTTAAAGCAAACGGAAAGATTCAGAGCCACGGACAAAATGCCTGCTGAACAATGCTGAAATCACCCCTCACCACCCCAAGGACCCTGTGGAAATGAGGCGCATCAACTTCCAAACTCCAGGTAAACTGCAGACCGGCCGCTCTCACTGGGGCGGCCAGCGCGGAGGCCCTGCCCTTTCCCGAACCCATTTCTGCCACGCGAAGGCTGCCACCATGCTGCCTCTGAGGCCTAGCGCTGACCTAGGATGCAGCCGAGGAACCTCAAAGCCTTTGTGCTGAAATAAACCTTTTCTGGGAAACCTGGAGGAGCTTGCGCGGGCTCTACCCAGCGCTAGCGAGGCGGGAGGAAGGGCTTTCCTGGATACCCAGCTAAACTGGTGCGCTCTGGGCTGAGTACACAGCTGCAAGTGCCGTGGCCGTGCCGAGCTTGCCGGACCACCGGTGCTGCCGCGCAGCGCCCCGCCTCGCGCTGGGCCGTGCGGTGGAGAGGAAGCACGGCGGGCTGCCCAGCACGCACGGCTCCAGCCACACCTGTAACTGGTGCTTTCTGCCTGTAAGCCAAAACACTCCTGTTACGAGCCGGGCCTGCCCTGCGGGTTGTGCAGGGAGAGAAAGGCAGCTGGTTGCTTCGCGCAGACGAGGCCGCGTCTCCTCGCTTAGCGCAGATGCCATCATTGCGAGCGGCCGCTGAGCTAGCGTGTGACGGCACTTCACCCCCGGGCAGAGGAGCTCGACGCACCCTCCTTTCTTGTACACGTGTGTCCCCATGTACATGCATGTCTAAGCAGCCTGCATGGCGCCTCTGCGAGCCACCGCTGGCGTGGCCACGTCCCCACGCAGACGCTTGGCGATGCTGCGCAGTGCCTGCGCACCGGTCCGCACCTCTGCCTCCGAGTTCTTGGCGCTCGAGGATTTGGAGGGGAACTTACTGTGCTTTTGGGGGCTGGCTGTCGTTTTCAGTTTGTTTGTGTTTTTTTTGCTGTTTTGTGCTTGTTAGTAATGTTTCTGCAGCTCCTGTTTCCCCTTCCCGTCCCAGTCCTGTCCTTAGCGTTGTCTGACACATTGGGGTGAGGCTGGTCAGTCAGGAGGCACCCAGGGGGCAGGGATCTTTGGGGAGGCACAGAGGCAGCACTGAGCTGAGGGTTTCCTATCAGAAAGAGTCGGGACCAACCAGTGGGTATCAGCCCAGGCTTAGGAACAGGTTGAGTCTCCGCTGGGGGATGGAGGCAGGTTGGATCCAGGGGCTGAATGCGGAGCAGGGCCCTGAATCGGCTCGCTCTCAGTGGAGCTCTCGCAGGAGGGTCTGAAGGTGTTTGAGATCGGCGGCAGGAGAGCGGCCTGCTGTCTGTCGGAGCATGGGAGGGCTGACAGGGCACTGCCTGGAAAGCTGGGGAGGCTCCTGCTGCCCAGCTGTTTCCCCCTGAGTATGAGATGGTGATGCGAGACCCGAGAGAGCTGCACTCCCCCGTGTGAAACCTGTGCTGGGACAAAAATAAAGATCAAAGGTGGTGGCCATCCAGCTCAGCCCGGGTGCTGAGAAGAGCTGGAAGCGCTGCTCCAGTGTTTCCTTTGCTGGGTGAGGGAGCGGAGCCAGCCACGGGCACTGCCCGGCTTCAGCTGACGTGATCCGTAGAGGAGCAATATGTCTTCCATTGACCCTGCCGTCTTGGTCATGCTGTACCTCTGAATTTTTGGTCTAAGAGGCTTGTAGAACGTAGCCATGACCTGCAGACCTGCCGTTAGGGCTCTGCTAGGCAAAGCTCTGCAGATCTCGAAAGACAGCCCGGCTTTGTCCCATCTGGCTTTGGAAAGGTGCTGCCAGCCTTTCTTTGTGAGTTTGTCTAGCCAAAGGGAGCCAGAGGGTTCATCTAGCTAGTTTATTCTGCTGTTTCGTAAAGCAGTCAAAGGTTTTAAAGGACTTGGGAGAGTTGGTCACCTGCCTCCCACAAAGTTTTGCTAGCAGTTGGGTGAAAATGGGAATGGATGGAAGATCGGAGCCTGGAGTGTCTTGGTGATGGTGGAGATTGTGCTGCAGTTTGCAGGAGGAGACTCCGTAGGTGCTGCCTGAATGAAAGCCGTTTGAATTAAATCCGTTGTGGTTTAGAAGAGGACCTGTAGGCTCCTTTGCAGCCAGATGTCCCAGGGCCCAGCAGGCAGAGTCCCCGTCCTGTCCCCAGCGGGAGGTGGGGAGCGGGAGCGTGCCGGAGCGTCCGCGCGGCTCGGAGAGGGGCGAGCCCAGCACATCTCAGCTACCCTGTCCCAGCCCGATCAGCACAAACAATAACTTTTTTTTCCTCTTTAGATTTATGTTGGGTTTTGTTTTTTTATTAGCATGAAATTTTTTACAAAGTGTATATTTTATTTATTTTTTTTTTTTACTGTTTTCTGCAGATTCTGGTCTGAGCAGCCCTCTCAGTGACCCTGAGTTTGACTTTGAAAGTTAGTTCCTGTGTGTTTTTGTTCCTGTTGGTTTCATTTTTTCCCCCATTACTATTTTTTTTCCTCTTCTGTCTCTTTCCTTTCCAATTCTGTTTCGTTCCTGTTATTTTTTTTTTTTGCCGAATTCTCTGTGTTCTGCGGTGTTTGCCCATCTCATCCCCTTTTCTGTGCCATCTGTTTGTCTGAACCGCGCTTCCAGTTTTACAGTACCAAACAACAGGCCTTTCGCAGGACAAGGGCAGCAGCGCAGAGCCCCCGGTAGCAGCGTGGGACGCCGTCCGTCCTTCTGTGTCTCTTGCTGTCTCGGGAGAAAGACCTGGCTTTCAGAGCTCCCTTTTCTCCCCGTTGTCAAAGCCGTTTCATTCCTGAAGCTTGGCTAAGTGTCCCTCGGACGTTTTCCCCGGGCAGAAAGCCGCCTTTTGTGCACCGGTGTGTGAGCGTCGTGCGTGTGCGCGCCTGTGTTCTTGTGTTTGTTGCTTTGTAACGCGGGGAAGGAGAAGAGCGGAGCCGCAGCTGCCGATCCCCTCTTTGCAGAGGGCCGCGCAGCCGCCGTTCCCCATCTGTGGCAGGTGCCCGGTCCTTGGCACCAGCCTGTGCCAGGAGCGCAAAGACCAGCGGCCTCTCCGTGGTGCTCCGCGGCCCCTGGGTTTCGTGCCACGGTGGTTGTGCGAGGACAACGGGCTGTGGCCCGTGTCACAGATGTTAGGGTGACGTTTCTGGCCAGTTGGCTGGTGCACGGGGAATCAAGTCTTTTGTGATAAGATTAGAGAGATTGAAGTGATTGACATGGTAGATGAGACCGGCTCTGAAAGACTTCATCCCCTTTAGAAGCCAAGATCCCAGCTTTGCTGGGTGGGGGTGGGCTTGTTTTTTTTTTTTTTTAATTATTTTTTTAAATACTGGGCAGGGAAGTAGATGTGAGTGAGCTGACAAACATGAAGGTGCTGCTTGTGCTCAGAGATGGGAGGGCTGGGACATTTTTGCGAAGAGTTTAACCCAAATATCGGTCTCCTTGGTATTGAATACCCCTGTCCATCCTGTCCCAGGCCACCTGCCCCCTCCCCTCAGCCCTCTTTCTGTAACGGAGAGGCTTGCGTGGTTTTTTCCAAGCCACGCTGATCCCCGGCTGAAGCTCAACCCCCACCGCAGAGGGACCTGCGAGCCGTTTCCCTTCGTGTCTAAAACAGTTATTGAATTAAAGCAGACGAAGGAGGCCGGTACCCCTGGGAAGTACCGCTCCTGGCTCGTTTGGTGTCAAACTCCTGCTGGAGGTGGGGGCAGGACGTCGGCCAGCACGGAGACAGAGCTGGTTTGCAGGAGCTGGTCACACCAAGGGTTTTTTTCCTGGAGCTTTTATAAAGGAAAATTGTGAAATGGCTGTAAGGGGAACGTGGCTTCTCGTTCCCGATTGGCACAGTGGGCCTTCCCCGGGCAGCCCCCTCGCTCAGGGATTGCTCCATGGCTTCCAGGCCAGAGAATCTGGGGACATTTTGCTTGCTTGCTTGTTATTACTAGGTTTTCTTCTTGTGGATTTTTTTATTCCTTTTAACTTATGTCTTCATCATTTACGGCACTGTGTTTCTAAGCACGCTTCAGCAAATAATCCCGAGGTTTTTGCAGCAGTCAGGTGGTGGCAGCTGGGCCGAGAGCCGCCCCCGTGCCGCCCAGCCCGGGGGTGAAGCGGTCGGTGAGGGGGTGGCCCACAGAGGTCTGGAGCTGGTTTATGGAGTTAGGCCTGGCTTTGCTCTAATGCTGCGGCTCTGGGTATGTTTGCTGCCCTCTGCAGCCCTTACTTTCAGAGGCAGGAGGACAGGCACTGAGAACAATGTTTATAATATTAACTTGGTTTGGTCTCTGACTGCTGGCATCTCGGCCAGCGTGGCCTTCCTGTCCCCTGCGGGCAGGGAGAGGAGCAGCTCCTCCAGACACCTCTTGCTTCGGTACTGGGGTGGACAGCAGCCGCCTTCCAGTCCAGGGTGGGAAGCAAAGGGGAAATTCTCCAGGTGCAGTGGGCTACAGGACAGCAAGAGACTGAGCAGGAGCTTTTCCTCCCTGAGCTGGGAGACGCTCTGCCCTTAGCTCAGCAGAGTAGGATGGAGCCCCCAGAGCACTTTGAGGTTATTTTTGTGGCCTTTTTTGGTGTATTCACCCCCACTTCTATTTCCAGCCAGACTCCCTTGTGCTGAAAATAGATGTCCGGTTAGCTTAGGAGAAACCTGCTGGCGTGGTGGCTCAGATCCCTGCTCCGAGGCAGACGCGTCCTGTCCCCAGGCCTGGGAGAAGCAGCGTCTCTCTGGAAGTCACTGTAAAACTGAGGATGTCATGCTTGCTTTGCCATATCTGTGCTGAGTTTTCGGAGTATCTGACCATGCTGCTGCCACCGCCGCTGCTTTGTCACACACCAACACCCACGGGGCTCGAAATTCTCCCTGGCTTCCATCTCTTCTCCACTCCTGTCCTTCTCACTGGGGGCACTGCCCCCGGCTTCTCGGCATGCGTCTGGCCCTGCCTCTCCTGCTGTCGTTTGTAGCGGGACCGGCTGGCAGACAGCATGGGAAGCCTTTGGAAAAACAGAATCCAATGCAGATGAGCAAAGCACGGAGCGCTTTTCCACCTCGATTGGTAGCGTAGCTGTTTGAGGTGCTAGGACGGGAAGGATCCCTGCTCTTCCCAGAGCTCCAGCCGCCCCTCTCGGAGCAGGGTGTGCAGATCAGACTGCAGACTGGGTCAGCCTTCGCCGCTCAGCCCCACGCGTGGCTGAGGTGTGTCTTCGGCCTGACCGGTCCCGCACAGCGCGGCCCTCCCGCTGCCAGAACCTCTCGGGGAAGATGGAGCCTGCTCCCGGGCAGTTCTGTGCCGCGATACCAGGACAGGCGCTGGTGGGAATGGGGAGGGCAGCAGGCAAACCAGGTGGATGACACATCGGCCTCCCCGGCCTGAGAAGGGGCAAGGGGGTCTTTTCCCTCTCCATCACGAAAGGTGACGGCATCCCCGGCAGAGCCCGCGATGGGGTCGGCCCAGCCTGCCCTGCGGGTGGGAGAGGGAGGGCGAGGACAGCACGGTGCTGGCCGCCTGCCGCAGAAGGAGCTTCCTCCACCGGCCATGGGCGGGAAGAGGAGCCGGTGCTTGGCGTTCCCATACCTGGCCGCAGCCTTGGTGTGGTGCAGGTCAGACCGCTGCATCCCTGAGCTCACCGAGAAGCTTACAGAGCCGATGTTGAGCGAAGGACAATTCCTGAAAAGCCTCCCTCGCTTCCCCCCATCTGCATTCCTCTGCCCTGCCCCACGTCACCGTGGGTGGCTGGGTGCCTGCCCCGTCCCTTCTTTTGTGTTGGAGTTTGTTTGTGATCCTTGCGGGCGCTGTAACATTTGCTGCGTAGGTTCCTCTGGCAGCGTTTGCTCATTTTAAGTCCATTATTGGAATCGCTAACACGCATCTGTTCTTCGGATTTTCCTTTTTGTTTTGCTCTGATTTACACATTGAAAATGGGGCCATCATGAGAACACTCTCATTTTACTGTTTTTTTTTGCTTTTTTTTATTTCCTTGATTTTTATTTTTTACTTCCAAGGACACAATTTCGAGCCCTGAATTCTTCTCTTCTAACCTCCCTACTTTCATTGCAGATCTTACATTGTAATTTTTTTTCTTTCCTTCTTTCTTCTTTCTTCTAAAATGTGCAACGATTGTGAATTTTAGTTCTTATTAAACGAGATTCTTTTCCTGCTGTCTTGTCTTCTAGGTATGCTCAGCCACCCACCAATCCCCGTTTCCGAGCTGGCTGAACACACCGAGCATCTCAAAGCTAATGATAACCTGAAATTGTCCCAAGAGTATGAGGTATGAGCAAGACGGAGTGCTGTGCATGGGTTTGCAGAGCCAGGGCATTAGGAGATTCAGACAGGTCCTCATCCAGATAAACACAACTTCATTTTAAGGATCTGGTTAGTTGAAATAAAAAAAAAAAGCTTTGCTAGGTTCAGTTCCAGATGATAAAAAAGAAAGGGGCTTGGTCTGTGAGCCGTTCCTGTCCGCAGAACGGGGTCTGAGCTCCCGTGGTGACGGAGGATGCGTTTCTGGAAGATGCCTGCCAGGGAGCTGGGGCGGGGAGCAATCCTTGGGGAGCGCCTGGGTCTCGCTGCTGAGCACGGAGAGCAGCGGGCCAAGGATGCGATGCCCAGGCTGAGGTAGCTGAAGTTAGGCGAGATGAACAGCGAGTCCTCCACAGCTGGCGTGGTGACAGCCACGGAGCTACAGCTGAGAGAACGAGATGATTGTGCCCTTCTTGGCTTGCCTGGGGGTTTGTGCTCATTTTTCTCCACCTTGCTCGTGTTTGGTTACTCAAACGGGCTCTTGCAGGCGACCAGCCCGGCAGAGCTGGACTTGCATTTCCAGTTACCATCTGGGCTGTACAACTCCCGCTTTGCTGGGGCTGACGCGTTGGGCCAGCCCCGCGGCAGACCGAAGGGGGAAGATGGAGAGCATCACAGCCTCCGCGTTCCCGCTGCCGCTGCGCAGCACGGCATCCTTGTCGCCAGACGGGGAAGCGTTGTGCGTGTGCGCAAGCCTGCTCCTGCCCGCTCGCGGTCCTGCGGTGCATCAGCACTGGTGAAATCCCAGTGCGAATGGCCGGTGCTGCTGGGGCCGTCGGTGTGCGGGTTGCTCTGATTGCAGATTGAATGTTCAAAACATAAAATGCCCCGGTATTTTTAGCCTAATAACCAGTCTAGCCTGCCCGGTTGTGTTTGCAGGCAGAGAGCGAGGGGATGTTTTCTGAACAAAGGACCGGTTCTGTGATGCTTTCTCCCCGGTCCGGCACGCGCGAGGCAGCTCTGGACTCCTCCGCACCCGCGAAGGGGGTGCTGCACGTCGCAGAAGGCGCGTTTGCTCCGCCGGAGCCTTTCGCCCCGCGCTGGGAGCAGCAGCCCGTTAATATGCTCCATCCCAGATTTCAAAGGCTGGTTTGCGTAACGCAGTATCCCCAGTGCCCTGGCTTTGTTCCAGCACAGCCTCCTCTGGTGGGAGAGCCGGAGCTGAACAAACACCGCTAATGAAATGAGTGCCAGGCGAGATGAGAGGGGCAGAGAGCAAACAGACGCGTTGCAGCAGTACAAATACCCGTTTGTTAGAAATGCTCCGCAGCGAGAGCGCGGGAGGAGGCTTGTGCTGTGGGCTCCGTACCGGCGTGGCCACCGCGTCCGGAGCGGAGCGGTGCCGGGGGCTCTGGGGTGGGCGCGGGCAAGGCGGTGGGAGCAGGTGCCTGGCCAGGGCCCTGCGAGCTCTGAAGGACAAATCCAGGCGGGCGCGCGGGACCCCGGCCTCACCGACCGGAGAGGGAGAGCCGGCAGCGGGGAGCACAGCTCGGCACGCTCCTGCCAAGCCTCCAATTGCCGCAAACCCCTAGGGCTCTGCAAAATGATGAAGGAATTAAGCCCTTGTTTTATTTAATTCTCTGGCTGAGGATTTAGAGGTAAACGTAATTAACCTAATTTCCATATCTGGGACAGCTGGACTTTAGGAAAAAAAAAAAAACCAACCACCAAACCTGGCATAAATCACCAGGAGAGGCAGAGGGGCTTTTTCTCGCCAGTGTATTTCATTGTTTGCTGCTTCATCCCTTCTAGGAAAAAAAAAGCCTCGTTGATTCCGTTCCTTAGGGCCGGGGTCTTTACCCCCTCTCTAGGGGGATGTGCTGGTCCTGCCCTGCGGAGCGTGGAGCCGGCTCCCGTGGAGCTCTCTCCCTCCCTGCTGCCCATGACAGCCAGGTTTTTCCCTGATGTTTCACATCCTGCTTCCACATGTGGTTATAAACCTTGTCCTAGCTTAAACATCTTCTTCCCCAGGTACAAGTGCTCACCAGACACCGGTATATTTATGCGCTCTTAATCGTCGTTTCATTTAACCACGCACAGATTTAGCCTCTTCATCATTCTGAAAATACATCCCGGGGCGGTTGTTGCTGTTCTCTCCCGATGGCCGGCCGTTTGTCAGTGTCTGGGCGCGGGGCTGTCACGAACCCGGTGCAGCCTCGGCGGCAGTGCCGCCCAAGGCCTCGCTAGTGCAGCCTGCAATCGCGCCGATGCTTTTAGCATGGGGTTGCTTTGCATCGTGGCAGAGGGGGGGTTACCTCAGGTACCGCTCCGGGTGCGCCTGGGGCCAAGGGAGATGGGACAGCAGCGCCCTGTGCCGCTGGGCTGGGGCTTTTCCACAGCAAAGATTGGGTCCTGAGGGAAGGAAACAGTGAATGCTGCGGTCCTCAGCTAGATCTTCAGAGCTGTGATCTGTCTCACGCAGAACGAGGTATTCAGAGCTTGATTTGCTCCCTTTCTCCTCGCTGACTCCTGTTTTCTCTCCCGGTTCCTCCAGTCCATTGATCCTGGCCAGCAGTTCACCTGGGAGCACTCCAACCTGGAAGTGAACAAGCCCAAAAACCGCTACGCCAATGTGATTGCCTACGACCACTCGCGCGTCATCCTGCTGCCCATCGAAGGTACCGTGGCATCTCTGCTCCTGCGGGGTGGTGCGGGGCTGGAGCTGCTGCAGGGAAACGTCGCACACGCTCCTCTCCCTTCCCTGTTACCCTGTGTTGATATTCCTCTCTGAACACCTCCCTCAGCTCAGCGAGCAGGAGATACCTCTGTAAGCCAGGCGTTTGTTAAATTCTGGTGACTGATGTATCCCCTGGAGCTGCAATCTCTCATTTCAAGGGCTGGTTTATCAAGAAAACCGCCTTCCCTTTAGCTGGAGATCCCCGCTCGACGCGTTTCTGACTAACAGGAGGAATTCAGACCACGTGGTGCTTTAGAGAGAGCGGGAACAGTGGGTGGCAGCGAATGTGGAGCGCGGCAGAGGAAGGAGGAGTAAGCACAGGGCTAATTGTACAAATGTGAGCGTCAGCAATGTAGCAAAGACGTGGCTGCTGACTTGGACAGATGTAAAGATTACTCCTGCAGCTCCTGCTGCAGTCCTGGCCCCTGAAAGGTTGAGAATAAGAAGAGGTTAGCGTTGGCCTGCTAGGTCATCAGTTGTTTCTTGAGCTTCTTATGACGGTGCAGTCAGAAAATTCACGTTAAATTTCACAACTCCTGGCTCTTAGAGTTGCTTTGGTGCACATGAGGATAAGCGGGGCTTTTGGCGGAGAGGAGATGGAGTTTCACAGAGCACCTGCTTTGGTTGCTGCTGCTGGGGTAGCGTTTGGGTTTCATCACCTCAGGTTCTGTGTGACTGTGCCGTACGGATAAAGCGTTTAAGGGCAGTCTGGCATGAACGCAGAGGTGAATCAGAAACCTTCATGATGAGGGAATTGCTGGAATAATCTCCCGCTGCCGAGGTAGCTCCGAGGGACACGGGGAACCGGAAGAGCTGTTCCCGAGATAACAACAGCTCGTGGTGATTTGCCAAAAAGCTGCACAAATCTGGGTTGGTCTTGTCTGCCGTTAGAGGGTTTTCAGCGTTCTCATTCTGGAGATGGCTCTGTTCTGGCTTCTTTTCCTTTGAGATTAATATTGCATGAGCCCAGGAAAGCAAAGTCTTTAAAAAGTTGCCGTGTCATTCGGGGAGAAGAGCACAAGTGTGGAGATGAGGGACGCGTTGGGCTGGTCGTGACTCGCAGGAGCACAGCGGCGTGGGGCTGAAGCCTGGCTCTGCCCCGGCGCCATCGCCAGGGACCGCTGGGGCAGGTGTGACGGGCCAGGGTTTCCTTTTCAAGCATCTGAGAGGTTCTGGCACGTCTTGGCTGGCGTGTTCTTTCCCACCAGGAAGGAGCCCCCTCTGTGCTGAGGGCTGGAAGATGGAAGAGGTTGGAGGAATTAGTTGTTGCTTTCTCTTTGTTTTAAATTTGGATTTGCAAGGCTACAGACTGTTGCTTGGTCAGGAAGAAGTAGTGGCTTTGATTCTGTGACTTGGCTGCAACTGGACCTGTCGCACGGCGGAACATTGCGGGAGCTCACAGCCACCGTTTTAAATTACAGAGCGGACCCGAGGGTGCGGAGGGGAGATTAATTCCGGAAGCTCAGTCTTGATCATGTTCCTGCTGCTGCTGCACAGCCACCTTCCCTCCCAAAATTTCAGATTGGGAAGGAATGGGGGCAGGGAACCCTCCAGAAATTTAATCAAAAGCCATTTCTACCAGCAGCTGAAATTACCGAGTACCCTTGAGGACTGGCAGGCAATTCAGCGCGGGTTGCCCTGCGCCAGCAGAAGCAGCAATGTCTATTGCTACGGCAGGATGAGGACGAGTGACCCAATTCCATATTGGTACCGCTCCCCCCCGAGACAGGAGTTAAACGTTCTGCGCCGAGCTAATCATGGGTTCGCAGAACCCTGCCGCCCCTGCCAGCCGCTCTGCTGTAATTAGGAACGGGCCAAACCGCCAACAGCGCCGCTCCTCCGTGCCAATCTCAGCAGCTCTCTACAGCTGGACCTGGACATCGGTGCTTGCCAGTGTCCATTTTAGTTTCAGAATCACCCTCCTCACGCTGGCAGTGCCTCCTGCCTCTCTTCTCGAACCCCTCGAGCGAGGACGCAGGCGGGCAGCTGGAACCCAACAGCCTGGAACTCATGCGAATGGAAGAAAAAAACCACTCCTAAAAATGACAGCGGACAATTTAAAGCGAGTCTAAGCCTGTAATTTCAAAGCCCTTGCTGGCTGAGTCGAGCCTGGTTTGATTCGTTCCTTTGCCCAGCTGCAGCTGGCTGCCTGGGGTTAGGCTGTGGGCTGGGCATTGCGTCGCCTGGGCGCGTTCGCCGCCCGGACTCGGGGCGTTCTGGCACGGGGACTCGGTTCTGTCCTGGTTTTGAGAGCAGTGAAGCAAGAGCCCTAGGCCGGGATTTTTGCTCCTGTTAGCAACACCAGTAAGGTGACCGTGGTTTCAAGACTTGGTAGTTGGTCTCTTTCATATCTTTGGCAAGAAGTTATTTGTCTCCCTGCAGTGCAGACCTGCGGGGCAGGAGCCTCAGCTGGGAAACACTCACAAAGAGCCTGTTGCTCCCAGCCACGAAGGCTCTGGTGGTTTTGCAGGAATTATCTCTAACAGCATTCCCGCAAAGATCTCCTCGTGCTTCCAACTCTCTCAAGTCCTGCGCCACTAACGTGCCCTTCTGCTGTAACACAGGAATTGTGGGCAGCGATTACATCAACGCCAACTACATCGACGGCTACCGGAAGCAGAATGCCTACATCGCCACGCAGGGGCCTCTGCCGGAGACCTTTGGGGACTTCTGGAGGATGGTGTGGGAGCAGCGCTCAGCTACCATCGTTATGATGACTAAGCTGGAGGAGAAATCACGGGTAAGGTGCATGAGAGGGATGACTAGTTAGTCATGATCCTAGGGGACTGGGTTGGGGAACAGCAAATCCCTTTGGTCTGCAGCCTGCGTTCATGTCAGTGGGGGATTTCTGCCTGCTTTGCCAGCACCCTGAAAGTTCAGTGACTCACTGCTTTTAAAAAACCAAACCGTTCACCCTGGAAAGCTGCAGCCTCCTTTGCAACTCCAGGAGAGGACACTCAATCCCAGTGCATAACTTGTAGGTGCCTCGAGGAGTTAATCATGGGGCAAGTTTCAGTTCAGTCCTCTTGCTTAACAAGCCCAGTACATCCACTCTGATCTTCAGGACGGTTCCAGTCTGTTGTCCACATGATTGATGTGGTGCATCAAAGCCTGTGCTCAGTCAGTAGGAGCTTCATGCCAGGTCCGTCCCTATCGTGGTGGTGGTGCTCTGGAAGGACGTTTCTTGCACCTCCCCTCCACTTTGCGACCTGGCCAGCTTCACCTGTAACAACATCAGGGGGGTTCTGGAGTGAGCTTCTCCTGCGGCGCAGGGTTGGTCCCAGCGCTGAGCAATGCCTCCTGTCTTCCAGATAAAGTGCGACCAGTACTGGCCGGGCCGAGGCACAGACACCTATGGAATGATTCAAGTGACGTTGCTGGATACCATTGAACTGGCAACGTTCTGCGTTCGAACATTCTCACTTCATAAGGTGAGCTTTCTCCTGCTCCTGGAGGAGGTGGGCTACGGCACCCTCCGTACACAGCACGGGCAGGCTAGGGCGGGTGCTGGTACCTCACGTTACGCTTGGTGCCCTTTTGTCTTTGCAGAACGGCTCCAGTGAGAAGAGGGAGGTCCGCCAGTTCCAGTTCACTGCGTGGCCTGACCACGGTGTGCCCGAGTACCCCACCCCCTTCCTGGCGTTTCTGAGACGGGTGAAAACCTGCAACCCCCCTGATGCTGGTCCCATTGTGGTGCACTGCAGGTGATTTCCTTCACCCAACTCTTCCCTCTGCAAGGGAGGTGGAAGTTCAGGACGGTTGAGTTGCACCTGGGAGACGTGTACAGTCTCCCAGTGAGTGCGCAACGGGCGAGAGCTGTCCTGTAGAGTGGAGTCCCAGCCAGCATCTGAGGAGGATACGTGAGGTTTCCACTGAGCGCAGAATTTCCCGAGATGATGAGTGGTTTAGTTCGCACCCAATCGCTCAGATCTTGCTAGCAACGGGAAGCACCCCGTGCGGTGCTGGTGTCTGCCTCTGCGTGCGGGGCTTGGTTCTTGTCACAGCGGGAGAGGAGGAAGATGGAGCGCAGCCGAGGAAGCTGCTGGGCGTTGCTGCGCCGGTGCTCGGGAGGCAGAGCTGCCTCGGCTGACAGAGTGAAGGAGAGGGGGGTTTGAGTGCTGCGGCCGTTCTCATGGTGACAAACTGAAGGCCCCCGGAGGCAGCTGGCGTTCCCTAATTCAATTTCCAACCCAAGGAGGAACGCTTGCAGCCTCAACATCGATCAATCCCTGCGTTCCTCAGGAGGGTGCAGAGGAGCCTGCGGGTTACTGGGCACCGAGGAGAGACAGCTGAATTTTGCAGGCTGCTGGGGGAGGCTAATCCTGCCTCTGCGAGAGGATGCCGTTCAAACAGTCTTTGTAAGCGGGCAACTTACCGCTAACCTTGCAGATGGCAGCTACCGTGCGCCTCTCAGAAAATGAATAAAGAGAGCTGTCAGCTCGCAGCGCGCGGGAGCCGGCTCCCAGATCGGCTGCTAAGTTCTTGCCAAAGCTCCAGTTGCCTGCTCGGTTCAGGTGTTAGGCACTCTAATTAACAGAGATCAAGGGGCCTGGTGAAAAAAGGGACTGCATTGGAATAGCAAAAGGAAACGCTTTATTAGCAGCGGCAAACGCACAGAGCCTGGGAGCCCTGCTGATTCACAAATGCCGTTACACACAACTTTGATGTCACCTCAACGCACAAAAACATTCAGGAAAAGAGGTGACGCATGCTACTCATTACAGCATCAGTGGTTTCTCAGCTGCTGCAAGATCTGAGCGATTAAATGTGCTTTTTAAGCCCTCAGATCGCGCTAGCCCTTTGTTCAGGCCTCCAGCCCCCCGCCTGGAGTTGTCACAATTGTGCGGCTGCCAGGAGAACTCCCGGCCCGGGGCCGTCACAGATGGAGAGGCAGGAGAGACGGGGCAGAGCGGTGTGGAGGGGCAGTGGCACGTCACCAGAGGCGACTTTTCATCTCGCGGCCTGTCCTCAGGTGACACAAGACCAAACTTGGTCGGGGAAGTTTTTGCTGAAGCGAAGCAAAGCCCCGCGTGTTGCGCACGCTCCGGGGTCCTGCTGCATGCAGGCGGGCGCAGGAGATGGGGACCCTTCGTCCGCTGCCTCTCACTGCTGCTGTGGCAGCGCTGGCCCCGGTGGGGTTCAGATAAACACCTTCTCAGGATCCAGTGCAGGCTTTACTGGCCCCAGTGCAGCACTGGAGTGACTGGGAACAGCAGTGGCTTTGGTGTCACCACCGTCCCTGCCCTCCGACCCGGTGTTTTTAAACTGTGTCCAGAGCAACGCGCTGAGGCGAGCAGGCAGTAGCACCACCAGCACCAGTTCCACTGGGCAAGTTCCTGTAATACAACAGAATTCATGGGATGGCCGGCCCCACACATTTGGATCTGGTTTTACTGGTTTTGTGGCAGTGGATAAATCCGCACGCGTGGGCGGCCTTTTGGAATATCTTTCTTCCGTGGCAGAACAGTCCATCACTTCATTTTTTTCCCTTTTCTTTCCAGCGCGGGCGTTGGCCGGACCGGCTGCTTCATCGTGATCGATGCCATGCTGGAGCGGATAAAACACGAGAAGACGGTGGACATCTACGGGCACGTCACCCTCATGAGGTCACAGCGCAACTACATGGTACAGACGGAAGACCAGTACAGCTTCATACACGACGCCCTGCTGGAGGCCGTTGCTTGCGGCAACACGGAGGTCCCAGCCAGGAACCTCTACACGTACATCCAGAAGCTGGCACAGATCGAGGTCGGAGAGCACGTGACGGGCATGGAGCTGGAGTTCAAGGTAACGGGAGACGCTGGAACGGGGACAGGAGGCTCTGCGTTCCTCCGAGGAGCTGTGTTCTGCTGGCACCTGTGCGTAGCAGAGAGGAAGTCTTTGTGCGGTTGATGGGAACTTTTTGTTTCCATGTTAGAAAGTAATTACTTTTCTGATTTATGCTGCCACAGGTCCCAGGGGAGAAAACTACCTGCTGCTGCAGGAGGGTTGGCTGGTCATTTCAAATCCAGATTGAATTTGCTCGCTCTTTAAATTGGGTTTTTAAGCTGCGGGAGGGGCAGGGGGGGGCGTGTTTCATGGTGTGTTTTTGTTGTGGGTTTTTTTTTTCTCTCCTTTGAAAGTTTGACTGAGGGAAAGGTCTCAGACTCTGTCCTCACCCTAAAAAAAAAAAAAAAAAAGAGGGCACACAAGGCAGAACAATGTGGTGGAACATAGAGGGCAAATTGAGTGGGCTGGCACAGGGCTCAAGCAAATTAAAAAAAAAAAAAAAAAAACCCACACCAAACAACTAAAGAAGTGGTTGTGCCTGTGCTTTGCCTTCAGCGCCTTGCCAACTCCAAAGCCCACACTTCCCGGTTCATCAGCGCCAACCTCCCGTGCAACAAGTTCAAGAATCGCCTTGTCAACATCATGCCGTACGAGACCACGCGGGTCTGCCTGCAGCCCATCAGAGGGGTGGAGGGCTCGGACTACATCAACGCCAGCTTCATTGATGGCTACAGGTAACGAGCACCCCGCTGCCCCGCCGCGTGCGGGGCTGGCTGTGCCTGAGGACTGACCCTCCCGGGGATGGCCAGCAGCCCACGCGCAGACTCACACACAGGCTTCTGAGCAGCTTCAGTGTCTGTGGGCTTAAAATTACTTATCCCCTGAAGCAACCCACCCCTGCTCCAGCTGCGGGGCCTAAACGCAGCGTGGCAGTGGGGGTGGGTTTGCCATTGGGAGGTTGCTAAAAACAGATTAGCCTTTTTATTACTTTTGTGATTGGGGGATGGTGCGGTTCTGACAGCTTCCCACAGGCAAGGTGCTGCAGCCGGAGGAGCCGAGCCCTCCGCTGGTGTGCTCAGGGCCTGGCGAACAAAGCAAGCCCATCCCACGGCCCCTCACCTCCAGGCTGGCCCTGGCTGTGGCACCAGGGCTAGGGCCTCCCCGTGCCTGGCAGTTGAATTCCTGGTGCTCCTCAGGGCCAGGACTCATGGATTCTGGGTCCGAGAATCCAGCATGTTATTCCTTACTCCATACAGGGCACCATGCTGGCGCAGTCTGGATTTACTCCTTGGAAACAGTATTTGGAGAAAGCTTCACCATTGGGATTTTTTGGGGGTTTGGTTTTGTTTGAGGGGTTTTTTTGACCATTAGCACCAAAGACCCCTCCGGCCCCTTTAGACCTTGCACTGTTCCAGTTCTTCCCCAGCGTTTCCGTTTGTTTTCCTGCTCTCCAGTTTCTGTACGCCTTTCCCAAAGCTTCTGCCCAAGCAATTCTCCGCGCCCCCTTGACTCACCCCCTGGGTTTGGGCTCTCTTTCAGGCAACAGAAGGCATACATTGCCACTCAAGGGCCGCTGGCAGAGACCACGGAAGATTTCTGGCGGATGCTGTGGGAGAACAACTCCACCATCGTCGTGATGTTGACCAAGCTTCGCGAGATGGGTCGGGTAAGTGTGCACTGAGGACAAGGATGGGGGGGCCTGCAGCACACGGGCTAACGGAGACCTTTCTCCCCTCCTGGCAGGAAAAGTGCCACCAGTACTGGCCAGCGGAGCGCTCTGCCCGGTACCAGTACTTCGTAGTAGATCCCATGGCGGAATACAACATGCCCCAGTACATCCTGCGTGAGTTCAAGGTCACCGATGCCAGGGTAAGCACTGCACGTTGCGCCGTCTGTGCTTGCGACGGTTACAGCTGGGGCAGGAGTGGGGCAACTCATGCAAGAGGGAAGGTGGCTTACTTAAAACCACCAAAGGGGACTTTGGCATGTCTTGGCTGCCGTAGGAGAGACTGAGGGGTAAAAACTTTGTCTGGGGTTATCATCAGTGGAGAGCTGAGTTGTGTGAGAAGCAGAGCACACAAACACAGGTAGGTTGTGCTCAGTATCTTCTCTTACACACTGAAAGGCATTTTCTAACCTCTGCTCGCGCTCACTAATCACAGTAGTGAGTCTCTTTTTCTGGGAGTGCACCAAGCTTTTGGTTTTACTTGGAGCTTATTTGAGATGAGAGCAGAAACGACTATCAGAAAATGTGCACTGCTCTGGCTTTCTGAGGAGCCACCCTTGCTCAAAGGGGCAAATTCACGCAAGTAATCGTAGAGTCAAGGTCAGATCTCTCCTCTGAAGGAACATTTCTGTACCTTCTGAAATTTGTTTAGCAAATGTAACGCTCCTCTCCCAGCAGAGTCTTTGAGGCTGCCAGCATTGTAGCACCTGATAATTCTATTTGCAAGGTTGCGAAGGAGGATGGCTCATCACTCCTGGTAGAAGGAGATTTATCTTCCTGTCAGCTGTAATTCTGACACTGTGGCAACTGTTCCTCAAGATGGATCGAGAGGCCATAGCCTCACCTTGACTGTTCCCTCGCTGCAGCCTCCATCTGTGCAGGCTTTGCAGCGGTCAGAGCTTCCAGCACCCCTGCCAGGGTACGGAGCTGTGCTGGCAGGCTGGCTCCAGCTGCACCGTCAGGAGCTTCGTCCTTAGGGATCCATACAATAGATCTTGTTTCACTTGATTATAACACCACCTTGGTTCAACTTTTTGTGCCCCTTAATAATGAACTAGCAACAAAATGGATGGGTTTGGTTTTTTTATTCAGGATGTTTTATATATTCCTACTTTCTCCCCGCAGGATGGTCAGTCACGAACTGTCCGTCAGTTCCAGTTCACTGACTGGCCAGAACAAGGCGTGCCAAAATCAGGAGAAGGCTTTATCGATTTCATCGGCCAGGTACACAAGACCAAGGAACAGTTTGGCCAGGATGGCCCCATCTCTGTCCACTGCAGGTAGGCACGCGTGAGTGGAGAAACATCTCATTCATCTGAGGATGCAAAAGAGCAGAAGACATTACAATCCCACAGCTGTCTCCCTCCTTCCCCACCCCATCTCTGCAGGCACATTTCGTAGGGGTGTCTGGATGGGGTGGTGCTTCTGCCACCCCAACTCATCTCCTTCAGCCCTGGGCTCTGCCTTTGCCCCTTTCTGCCCAGGGGAGCTGTGAAACGCTGATGCTGTGAAGGAGATGAGAACCCCAGTGCTAATCAGTATCTGATCTGCAGAATTAGAATTTTTGTAGCAGTTCCGCACCTCAAACACTGCTGGCTTGTGTTTACTGACAGAAAGAATTGTCCCTACCCCTGGGCAGGAGAGGATATTATTATTATTTAATTTGAAAAGCCTAATGTTACATACTAGTAATAATTTTCCCATGGAATGCTTTTGATTTTATAAATTTCCCTTTCTCAGACATCAGTCAAGTCACACTCCCTGGCAGTTTCACTGCTTCCTCCCTCCCAGGGGCTGGACTGAGCCGCTCCCGTTCTCACGCGTTCATGTTCACAGGACACGGCTCAGCATCCCATAACCTCAGAGTTTAGGAAAGCATTCCAACACTGTAACATACAATTTCCTTTTTTCTTTTTTTCCCATTCCTGCAGCGCTGGTGTGGGCAGGACCGGCGTGTTCATCACATTGAGTATCGTCCTAGAAAGAATGCGTTACGAGGGCGTTGTAGATATTTTCCAGACAGTAAAGATGCTGCGAACACAACGGCCTGCGATGGTGCAAACAGAGGTAAGGGGAGCGGGGAGCCCGGCCTCTGTCACCGTTCAGAGGATGGAGTGGCAGAGCACCGCGGCTGCAGCCCAGTCCCTGGGCTGCCCTGACTGAGCCAAGCGGGCTCTTTGCCTTTCTAAAACCTTACCTGGAGACTAAGCAAGGCTGCACTGCTGATTTGGCTTAATTAAAAAAAAAAACAAACAAACAAACCAAATACCCTTTGCTATAAAGTCTCTTAAAGATTCCATCCCAGCCTGCCACCCTGATTACCCCACCTCTAAACAGAGCCCATGCTGGCTGCAGAGCTAGAACGGCCAGCGGCGGGATGCCTGCTGTCGCCGAGATGCACAGACAATGAAGGAAAGGGATCCCCTTTCCCGGTGGTTCGCAGCTCTCCATTTGCAGAGAACAAAAGAGCCCGCACACGGTTCCTGCACAAGCAGGGCAGGCAGGGCCGGGATCCAGAAGAGCCGGTTCAGAGCTCTGAAGCTGCCTCTCTTTACCCTTCGCAGGATGAATACCAGTTCTGTTACCAGGCAGCTCTGGAGTACCTGGGAAGTTTTGATCACTATGCAACATAAAAAGCCATCCGTTGTGCAGACTCTACCAACCACTTAAGTCCTGGAAGGCCTCTTTTGACCCAGGAGGAGTGCTTGAACTTACAAACTGAATCCGAAGAAGTACCTTTTCATCTGGACAAAGCATCGGGGAGCAGGGGGAAGGAGCGGGAGGAAGACCCCTTCGGGAACTCCATGTTGTAACCTGGACCGTGAAGAGGCAGCTCAGGAGGTTGCTGAAGGACTGCTTTAAGTGGTGAACTGCTCTTGTTACCTCAAGTGGTGTTCGCTGTGGAGGACGTATGGACATCATGAACCAGATCCAAAAGCTAAAACACGCCTTGCGAAACGTTACCGCTGGAGAAGGGAAGGAAACCGCCTTTGGTTACATCATTAGAGTTCAGTTTATTTACTAATCTAGTTGGCAGTCTTTAAAGGAAGTCACTTGCAGCACTGAAGGTGTTCTGTAAAGACAGGAAAAGGAACTAAATCTCAACACTTAGGGTCAGGAGTTCTTCTAGCTGGAGTCTTAACAACCTCGGTGTGAACACTGGGATGATTCTGGGCTTGCAGGCACCTCGCAAACGGCACTCACTGACCGGCCCTGCCACGCCAGAGTTTTCTAGCTCACATTTTGAATACTTGGAACATTCCTCATTTCTTCTAATTCCAAAATTTATTTTTTAGGATATTTAAAATTATAGACCGAGAGCGAGAGGTACAAACCCCAGACCTGGCTGTGTGGTGTCCCCCCACCTTGCACAGTGGTGGGACAGGGAGAGGTGGCAGCTCCCCCGGGCTGGGTTTGCTGGTGCCTGGTTCTGTGTCTCCCCCGCCCCGATCTCAGCACCCCCAGCTGCCGCAAGGCATCACTCCGAGCAGCGGTGGGATGCCCCGGTAGAGAGAGGCAGCCTCTTTCCCCTTCTCTTTGCACATTCACACCCCCACTTTGCTGCAAGCAGCTGCGCTGCCCCGCGGTTCCAGCCACAGAAGGCCAGGACACCCTTCCAAAATGTATTTCCAGTAGCCCACTGCTTTTTTTTTTTTTTTTTTTGCTGCCACCCCCTCACCTCCGCCCCAGCGGCTCTCCGGGAGCGATGCAGAGCTGCGCTCAGGACTGCCCCGCTCCCACGGCACGCCGAGCCCCCCGGCACGGCTACGAACGCGCCCCAGCTGTATGAGTACCTGGGAAAGGTGCATTCAATGGCATCAACTGTGAGTGGCTTTCTTTAAAGGATCGATGTAACTGTAACAAGTGACATTACTTTTTTTTTTTTTTAAATAGTGTATTTTTTCCTTTTTTTAAAAAAAAAAAGACAAAGAATATCAGTCAATGAATTTAAAAGAAAAATTTGCTTATTTGTTCATATTATGTTCAAAGACAGTCTATTTTTTCACTGTAGAAATGTTACGTGTAATGGCTGTGATATATAAAAAAATGCGGTGCAAATTGCTACTTCTACATATTGCTTTTCTACCATTTAAAAGGTTTAACTTGCTCATGTAAGAACAAAACGTCCTTTCTGGATTTTTTTTTTTTTTTTGGGTTCTTTTGTTTTCGATCGCAGACATATCCAGTGTCCCTGGAAGGGCCAACTCGCTCCCCTCCAGCCGTGGCCGTGCTGCCCAGTCTCACCAGGGCCAAGGCTGAACTGGGAGATGAAACAATACCAGTGTCTTAAGCTGGCTGAAGACAGAAGGACGGCGATTTCGGACCACGGCACACCCCAGCGCGCACAGAGGGGTTTTTACCATCAGAGGTGTGCGGTGGGTGACGGCCCAAGCCTGTCTGTGCGCTGGGCTGCAGGGACAACGCTCTTGCAAGCGCAGGCGACGAGGCGGCGTCTTGCAGTCGTGCGCAGAGGACAGCACGTCTGGGAAAAGACGCGCTGCCCTGAACACTGCTTGCCTGTGACTTTTCCTTTTTTTATTTTTCTAGAAGGGGTAATCACGGCCATCAAGTGCTACTCAGAAAACCCCACAACAATCTATTTCCTGTCTTCAACTGATTTAAAAAAAAAAAAAAAAGATTAACTAAAGGCTTCTTCAAGATTTTACTTCTTATTTGTGTAAAAGTTGCCCAAATTTCTAAGTATGTTGCAGCAAAATCTTACTGGACGAGTTGGGGGGAGGGGGGAGGTTTTTTCTTTGTATGAGAGCAAAGTGCTGTTGCTTTCACACTGTTATTTCAAACTGAAACAGTAAGTGGTTTTCCTACCACTGTGTATGTAGATATATTGACTTTGTATTAAAGGAAGATTGTCTGAAAGGCCTGGCTGCAAACCTCTTTGTTGGTAGGAGCGGGCAGCGAACGAAGCAGTCGCTCTGCGTCACGCAGCGACCGCAAAAACCTGTCCAGGGGCGCCCGCGGCCAGGCAGCGGCTGCTCTCCCCGTGCTGTGCTCAGAACAGGGCACCTGTCCCGGCCAAACGGGACTGCACGGCATCGGGCTCACCTGGAGAGCTTTGGGCCACGCAGCTGCAGTGCCACAGGCGCGTGGTGGCTGCTGGTGCAGGTACAGCAGCGGGGACTCTGGCACGAGCATCCCCAAGACCGCAGCTCAGGCCAGAAGCCACAGTTGCGTGGGTTACGCCTGCCTTGAGGTCAAAAACCTTTGGTGATCTCCGCTTCTGCTGAGGTGTCCGTGCTTCCCACCCGCGGGGCAGCAGCTTCACCGGGCGCAGATCCCGTCCCCGTGCCCGCCCAGCCTGGAGCGAGGTGGGAAGCGGTTACCAACACCCAGAGTTACTCCAGGTGCCATCCTGGCTCTGAGGGGCAGCTCCAAGCCTGCAGGCAAGTGTTAAAAAATCGCAGTGAAGGAACAGACTTGCCCAAAGCAGGAGGCAGCGCGAGCCAGAGCCCCGTTTGACGCTGGTGGCTGCGGCCGACGCTCTCCCTTCTGACGCTGCTTCAAGTTCCCAGCGAGAGGAGAAAGCGGCTCCTCCGCTGCCCGCAGAAACCCGTGCCCCACGCTGCCGTAACCTGCAACAAGATGCGGGGGCAGTGCTGAAAGCAGAAACGGAGCTGCCTTCTCCGTGCCAACATGAACTGCTTAAAAAACTTTGTCCAGCTGAACCAGAGCCTAAAAGCTAAACCGCGGGCTTTAGGAGGTCTTGTGCTACCAACGACAGGTAGGCTCAGTCTGGACTGAGCTTCCCGCTTCACCCTGTGGAAAGGCAGAAAGGAGCTGAAGAGGGGAAGGCTGGCGAGGGGCCGGGTTTCGGGAGGACGCTGGGAACATTCTGTATCAGGGTCGGTTTTTTTTTCCCCTCCCCTTTACAGATGGGCTGTGCCAGCACAAACCCTCTCTCCCTACTACAGCAACACCACCAGCAGCGTTTTGCCTTAAGCTTAAAGAAAATTAAAAAAAAAAATATTAGCAGGTTAGCACAGAGCTGTGATCAAACACCAGGTGAGCTGTGAAGCCAGGGAGTTACATCACCCTCAAAATGCTCTTACCCCACGGGATCGATGGAGCCGGGGGAGCCAAACAAATATCAAACAGCAGCAACCCTGATGGCACAGGGAAAAAGGAGAAAGAAAAAAGAAATCTGGTTTGTAATCATGTCTCGTGTATGTGAGTACCTGCAGGCAGCTGCATGAATGGCAGTGATTTCTGACTCCTCATTATCTCCTGGACTCACCATTTGTAGCACCGAGTGCCACAGATCAGCCATGCAACGCAGGACGGACACCCTTCATCAGCCTTACAGCAATCAGTGCGTTGATTTTTGACGCTCACTTTATTTTATCATTAGAAGGAAAACCTGATATTTCTCCCTACCTCCTCCTATGCCCGCCTGCCCTCCTGCCCGCTCAGCGACGCTATTCTTGTCTCTCGGTGATGCTAATCGCTCTCACCGCCGCTCTCCAGTCTCTTATTTTTGTTCCATCCTTTTCTGAGCCGGTGCGACCGTCCCCCGTGCTGAGATGCAAACCCCTTACCGAACAGAAATACATCCCACAGGGAGTCCGGGAAGGTGAGCGACAAAGAGAATTGGAACAACAGCTGGGAACTAAGTAAATCTTTCCAAAAAAAACCCCGCCGGTACAGTAGGAAGCCACTCAGAGAAGCAAATACAAAATGAAATCTCAGCGCAAAAGTGAGGCTCACAAAAGCTGCAAAGACTTACAACGACCCCGCGTCTGTCATGAGGCTACAGCAGCGGTGATGGTCCTACCACAGCTCCTCTTGGAAGGTCAAGAAACACAAGGATCATTGCTAGGAAAAGCTTATTACCACCTTTGCCTTCCAATTTCCATTGTGTCCCCCCATGCCAAACAGCAAATCCATGAGAAGATGTTTAAGCCGAGTCTGTAGCCGCGGTAACAGCCCCCGCTCCCTCCCGCCGCTCGCACCGTGAGGTGAGGTCAGGAAGAGCAGTGGGAGGAAAGAGGCAGCAGGGCCCTCTGTCCCGGGCCGACGGACACACCGGGATGCTCCGGAGAAAAACACTGCACAGGAAAACCTACCTGAGGTGTCTGGATCTGGCCACCCAGAGAAACCCCCGCTGACAAGGAAGGGCGCAAAGACACCCGTCACCCATCGACACCTCTGTGGGTCCCTGCAACCAGAGCAGGCCGGGCCGTCTGGTTCGGATGTACGCTGTAACCAAAACAAGATGCTGGGTGGTCTGGGGGGAAAAAAGCTCACGTCACTCAGGGCCAGGCAGGGGCTGACAACCATCAGAGCCAAACGGCGCTGGTCCTTGTGCTGTTGGATGCCCACAGACCACAGCAGGAAAGCCCTGACGGCCCGTCAGCGAAGGGCAGGTACCTGTTTAGGCCAGGACGTCCTCAGAGGCACCACGAACGCTCTGAAAAACCAGCACAGCACGTACCAGGCCCACTGCCACGGCCCTTTGCTGGTGCTCACAGCTGCAGAAATTACATCCGAACTTGCGGTTTCTGAAAGCGACAGACCGACGTGCTAGCGGTGTAATTAAACATAAACAATTCCAGGCTTCAGGATGTGCGCGGCACCGAAAGAGCAAATGAAACCGGAGTTCTTGCGACAAGCGCAGCCTCTCAGGGCTCGCTCACCAGCCAGCGCCAGCCTGGGCCCTGGCACCCAGCTAATTTCCTTTTATTTCAATTAAACACTAAGCGATGGCCCATTAATGCCCACTTTCAGTAGGGAAGGCTCTTGTTTCTTATTGATCCAAGGGTCTTTTTTTAATCTCTGTGTCTCACTCTGTCTTTAATACGAGCTCTGGCAGCGGTGACAGCACGTTTATTAGCGATGCCGGCACGCAGCGGAAGGAGTCAATCATGGCGGGGAATATTTTTACAGAAAAGAGCCGTCACCAGGGCTCCGGCTCTGCATGGACGCGATTCCGTACAGAGGATCGGGGTTAAAGCACTGGCAGGGGGTTTACAAGGGAGTCTGCAGAGCCCTGTTTCATTAAAGGTGAGAGAGACATCGGGAACGGCGCCCAATCCACCCCTCCAGAGCAGCTCGCGGTGCGGCTCGCCTTACGGAGAGCGCGTCCAGGGCGCAGTGCGTGTTTTCTCCGAGGAGCCGTATCCCACACCGCGGGTTCAGCCCGAGGCAGCCCCGGCAGGACTCCGAGCTGACCCCGGCCCCGGGGACCCCCCGGCCAAGCACCCGCGCAGGCACGGACAGTGCCCACCCTCCAGCCCCTCGCTGCGGCCTGGCATAGGCCTCCGCAGCGCGCGGATCTCAAGGCGTTCCTGAGATCATTTCTAGGCAAATCCTGAACCGATTCTTTTAACAGTTTAATGAATGTCCCTCTAAGCCCTCTCTCCTCTCCCTTGCATGTAACTCTCTGTTTATGCCACATCCAAAGGTCAGTTCTGAATTACTCCTGCTCTGCTCGAGCGCAGCTGCTGAAGGCCACCAAGCCCCGAGCCCCCTCACCAGGGCGGCCTGCAGAACCCAACCCACGTCCTGGCACATGGCCACCCCACCCTGCCCACCCCATCCCCAGGCAGGGGTCTGGGGGACGTCCCGCCGGGGCCGTGAGGGGCACCCGGACCCCCATGGCCCACCCGGTGCTGCTGCACGAAGCTGCAGCTCCCCGCGGCGAGGGGCCGCGGGCCGGCTCACAGCGGCAGAGGCGCTCAGAGGAAGAGAGCCCGGCTCGCCCCAGCTCTCATTTACACCACGCTGGGCAAAGCCAGCTCCCGCACCAGGCTTAATTCGCAATGGCCTGGATGCCGAATCGCTAAGGGATCGATTTGCTTTTGCCCCTCTGCCTCTGCACAGGCCCAAACACAAGCCCCTCCAGTCCCCTGCAGCAGAACAGAGACTTTAACACAGACGTAACTGTAATTTATGTTCTGGAGGAAAAGGAAAAGCCTTTCTTGGTTTACGGAATTACCCAAGTGGCAAAGCAGCTCCCAGGCCAGGGGAAATTCTTCATGTTACAATGTGCTTTAATTATACCGAGAGAAGCAGGAACAGAATGAGAAAGCAATTCCTTCTGCTAAATAAGATGGAGAGGAACTGAACAGATGCAGAACTGAAATGGAAAAAGTAAATACCCTCGCAGGCACTGAGAAAATTGTCTGACTATCTCAACAAGTTCATCCATCGGGAAAGGGATACAGGAGACTGCTCCCACATTTCCTCAGGAGGAAGCCAGACCAAGTTCAGTCGCTGCCATGGCAGTGTCCCCACAGGCAGCGGACAGGCCACCTCCGCAGCGGCACAGAAACTCGCTCTCCCCTCGCAGCAAACCCTGCGCTGGCACAACGGGAGCTGCAGCCCGAGAACCGTCACAGCTTCTCCCTGCACCCGAGCGGCAGCCCCTTCTGCGGGCTCTGAGGGAGAATACCATCACAGACTCGTTACACTTCAAAAAGACCTCCAAGACCATCAAGTCCAACACTGGCACGCCGAAAGCCTGCGCCCCACACCTCTGACTCCAGGGACGGCCCTCGGGCCCCGCCCTGCCGTCGCCAGCGTGCAGAACTGAGATGCCCCGAATGTTCCCTTTGTGGGCTGGCAGACATCAACGGCGCGGTGCTGGCCAAATCGGGCTGGGTTCAGCAGGGATGGACCCATCGCACGTCCCCATCACCAAATCCATCTACTCAGAGACAATAACACTCGGTTCGCTCTGCCCACACCGACCTCCCGGCTAACAGCAGGACTGGGACGCAGCTCTGCCAGCAGCTGAGACCCAAAAGACAAATCTAAGTTTGAGTCCCAACTGCATCTGTGATTTCTTGTTAGAGATGACACAGGAGGTGTTAAACACGGGCTTGGAAAGGAGACAGCCTCACGTCCCAGCCAGCGCGTGAGGAAGGCCAGGGAGGCGCCGCCCCTCTGCTCTCACCGTGGTTTAAACATCCCGGGGTGGAGGGGGGGCTGTGTTTTAAGCCGCATTTATGATACCGCAAATAAAGAACATAGAATTACAAAGAAGCTGAAGAAAGCACTGTCCTGGTGACCGAGCAGGGCACAACCACGCAGCCCCAGACAAGGCAGCGATCGCTTTAACCTTCACCCGTGCACACAGCCGCATCTGCCTCCTGCCCTTGCAGTAACCATGTGCGATAAAACCAACTCCCTCGACCATTCCAAACCCAGGAACGCGGCTGGAGCTCGAGCAGCAGCGACACATTTCTGTTTATTAGCAGCGCGCTCTCTCCAGCCGTTTAACGTGTGCATCCCGCTCCATCTTCAATCTGCCCGGTTTCTGCGGTGTCCTTATCCACTCCGCGCTCTCTCTACGCGCCAGCGGTAGCTCCGGATCCCTCTGCAGGACAGAAACCAGCCCGCGATGTTGCTATCTCATCACGCCGTTATCTCTCAGAGATCGACACGCGCACTTCCCTTCCAGTCACCACGGAGATTCCCGACGAGGAGTCTGGGGCTCCATCCATCCGCGTGCTCATCGGCGACGCGCGCACAGCGCACACGTCCATGCAGATGGCAGCTCTAGATTAATGGCTTACACAAGGGCTTTATCCCAGGCTTACTAAGGACAATAAACCCCTCAAAAAAAAAAAAAATAAGTGTCCAAATGATTAAAAAAAAAAAAAAATCTCTTTTCTTTAAATACATAACATTCTGCCCGAGCTGCCTGTAAGGTGTTGTTCAGGAAACTGCTGAACACGCCTAACTCAGGTTCCACTTCCACCAGAACCTCCAGCCATCTCCTTCTGGTCTGGGGAGCCAAGCGCTTCCCAGCAGAACGACTGCCGGCCCCACGGCACGGGTGGGGATGGCACGCTGGTGTGTCTGGGAACAAAGAACGACTCAGACTCCGTCTATATATATATATACAGATATATTTTAGGGCAAGAAATGCCCTCCTTAAGGCTCAGGAGGTGTCTACCTACGCGTGAAGCCTCAGAAGAAGGAGGGTGGGGTGGTTCCGGTGCCTTCCCGGGGTCTGTGGAGGTGCCTGGAGGAGGCAGCTGCACTGGCAGCAACACCGAGGGCCCCGGGACTGCAGAGCTCCCAGGCTCCACTGCAGTTCCTGCGTTTCCGGGATTCACCATTAAAATAAAGGGAGGTCCCGCTCTTCCAGATAAAGGGGAGTTGTGAGACCTTTCCTCGGCAGTTTATCGTCCCAAACGCTTTGGCTCTGGTTTGGATTCAGCTGTTCCTCACCTCACGGCAGCACCAGGCCTGGACCAGAGCAACTCCCTTTGCTTCCCTTGGCCAAACCCAGACAAGATCAGGGGATGGACAAAGCAATCCAGTGGAAATGTGCATTTGTGGTTCCCAGTTTTAATTCAGTCCCTTACAGAAACTCATTTCTGCCAGACGTCAAAGGCACTTTACATCTGGGGAAGCCGAAACACAAACAAAGCGCCGGAGCACTCACCAGCGACCTGCAGCCGCGACTCTTCCAAAAGGACGGGACGGCAGCGAGCGAAACAGCAGCAGAGACCTTCTGCTTGGTTTGTTCATCCATCCAATCATTTCAAAACAGAGAAAACTGAAATTTTCCATACTGCTCCGTTTAACGGACAGAAGAGGACACAGCAAAGATTTACACACGTTCCCCTAAAACGTGGGGGAGGAAGAGACGGCGAAATTTTCGTATCATACGCATCCATCTTCCCTTCCTCCAAAACACTACAATGAAACGGAGCTGGCGGAGCGTTCGCCTGGGGGTGAGGTGCAAACCCTTCCTACAGACCAGCCTGGAGACGACAGCCGAGGCGTACGGCCCCTCGCTGAATCACGCAGCCATAAATACAATGCAAATGGCAAAAAAATGCAAATGATTTTAAAAAAAAATGCCGTGGGCCCTGCAGATACTACCCACGGGATGTTTTTAGGAGGTGGGAGAAGATGCTGAGGAGTTACCTTCAGAGAAGTGATGCCAGCTCTCAGCAAGCTCCGTCTCCTAGCAGCTCCATTCGACTTGATTTGTCCTGGGGGGTGCTGGGGGGGGTCTCCCTGGCTGCCACGTGGTCACCACCCCCTCTGGGACAGAGCTGGATCTACGTCAGCTTCCCCACGCCACCGCCCAAACCCCCGTACAGCCTCCTGAAGCAGCTGGAGCCCAGGCACCAGCAAACACCAGTTTGGGGGGCGCGAGACACAGACATTTTGATCCCCGGTCCTCCCGCACTGGTGGGATGAGCGGCAGGAAGGAGAAAACGTTGTGGGAGAAGATGGAGGAGGGACAAGATCCACCACGCCCTGCGACGCAAACACGACTAACCTTCACCCGTCCCGGCCAACCTCCATCCGCGGGGAAAGCAGAGCCTCCCGGAGATGCCCCGGCCCGTGGACCTGCACCTGGAGAAGCACACGCAGAACGCAGCAGCGAGCTGGAGCCAAGCAGGACTGGAAATGATTGAGACACCTGGCTCCTGCAAAGCGGCACCAGGTGTGGGGTTTGGGGAGCGAAGCAGCTGGGTGGCACACACGACCCCTTCCTGGCCAGGAACAAGAGAACTAACGTTCCTCTCTGCTGCTTTACCTGAAAGAGGAGCAAAGAGAAAATCTGCTTACACAAAAGAAAGCATCTTCAAAATATTTAGGAATACAACTCCCAGAAAACTGCCCTTCCAAAATTAAAAGAAAACTGGTTGTCCTCACCTTTGGGGGCTGTTACGTTCAGAAGGTGCCGCTCCAACCCCCAGACACTTTAACACCACGTCCACAAGTGCTGGTCTGGCAGGTGGAGGTGTTTTGCTGCTCAGGAGGAAAGCAGGGGCATCTCTTCTGCCCCCGTTCCCTCTGACGGGGAATAAGGTGCTGGGAGGAGACTGGGGGGATCTTTGCGTCAGCACTGGCCGGTCACCCGGGTTAAGCTGGAAAGGGGACGATGTAAACCACCCGTGCCGCTGCCCAGAGAGCCGGACACCACCACGAGTGTGAGTTCTCACCGAGACGTGAGAAATTCCTTCTTCCAAAGAGTCTTCTGCCAGCGCCAGGCCTCTGACCAAATCCCAGACTGTGTGTGGGATGAAACCTCTGCCCTTGTCCTTTCAGGTCAAATCTCTGCAAAAGCCGCGCAAAGCATAGCGTCCGGAGATTCGGCCTTAGTTATCCTGCGTTTACTAAGGCCAACTTAGCATTACCCTGGTGAAGCAGCAAGCTCTAGAACTCTTATTCCTCTGACCATTTATTCCACATTTATTCCTCAAGCTCTTCTCACTGCTTTCCACACAGACTCTCCCGGCAGGCGCCGGTCTGACCTTAAAGCACCGCACCCCCATTTTCCAGTGCCGGTGAGGTGGATTCTCCACCTTGGGTGGTGGCCCTGCGTCACAGTGAAACGGGATCCAGCAAATCTGGGACAAAACATGAGCTACGGGGCGATGCTTGTCTGAGAGCAGAGCTTCCGACGCAGGCCCAAACAGTGCTCGCACAAAGAAATTGTAAACAACTTGCTTACCGCCGGCATGCTCTCCTGCAGAGCCATTTAACGTACGGCTATCCGCGCGTTTTAATATTTATGTGACTCCACCGAGGCAGACGTGTTCGATTCGCAAAGCTCACCGAGGCCTCGCTCCGTCTCCTCACAGATGAGAGAGGCAGAAATGAACCGTCCACGGGGCTAATTAGCACAGCAGAGCCGGGTAAGAGGGGGAAGCGTTCCACAGGTGTCATCTGGAAAAACAAACTTCACCTTTTTAAGCAAGAAGAAACGCTTTCTCCATTTTTTTTGGCCTCAAATGTCTCACTCCGCATCTCCCACTGCACCCAGCGCCGGCCTCCCTCTCCCCAGGGCGCTCAGACGTGCAAGGGGGGCCCTGGTGTTTTGGAGGCCACCTCTTCGCTGTGGAGGAATTTTTTAGGTTGAAACCTAAAGATAAATCACAACAAATTACTATTCCACCAGGAGAAGTAGAGTCAAATTGCTGCGCAATTTTTTTAATCTAAATAATGTTTAAATTTTAAAAAGGGGGGGAAAAAACCTAATTACGTCTTTGTGTGGAAGATCATAAATCACATAATTACAATGGGAACCTCTGCATCCTTCCAGCAGGCTAAAAGCAGACTACACAAGTTCTTATCTCATTACTGTTTAATTAAGAATTATGTTTGAGCATCTTCTTTTTAATTATCACGGAGCCCAGATGACTTCTAATCTCTTTTTTTAACCCAAAACGAGGGAGGGTGCGGTCCAAAATGGGCACTAATGAATTTAAAATTTGCTCCTTGGGGAACTTTAATAAAATTGCTCCAGAGATAAGATTAACACTGATAAAGTGAGCGTCCAAAGAGAACATTTGGTTCCTTTCAATTAGCGTCACACAACTGGCAGGAGCTTACAAGGGGGATGCTGAAGCGTTAACTTTTTGGGGCAGGGATGGGAGCTCGAAGGCAGGATCCCAACACAACGCTTCGTCCCACACCGACCGCAGAAATCTTAACCAACACCTGAAGGGAAAATCTCAAGATAACTGTATTTAATTTTTCTATCTCTGGACAAAATCCATTTATTAGGCCGCAGGTGCTCCGTGTCCATCTACACTAGAGGAATTGTTCAGCAGTGGGATTCCTCCAGCTCCCTCCTCTCAACATCAGGGGAAAGTTTTCCCACCAAAACCCTTTGCCTCCGTACTCTGTGCCGCGCTGCCCCCCGCCATCAGCACCTGGGGTAAGCGGTTCCAAAGAGAACACACATGTTTTTTTTTAAACCGAGCACGCAGCGAACACCTTTTAATTCAATTGGATGAATCGACAGAGAGAGATTATTAGTTTTCAGTAAGATTTGATTCAATTAATTAGCCTGAAAATATCAGCACAGCCAGGCAAGCAAAGAAAAACAGAGATAAATCCCTGCCATAGCACGGCTCCATCTTTTAAAGGCAATTAACTCTTACTTATTAGCTTTTAATTAGGGAATAATAATGACACTATTAATACAGTTTATTATACTTGTCAGCAGACAGCTGTTCCAAACAGATTTTATTATCAGATCTTGGCGGCTTTTGTCTGCGCCCATCTTCACGGGGAAGGCGACGGCTCCCCAGGCCCCGGCCGGGGCTCCCCGGGCGACGCTCCCTGGCCGCGGCTCCGGCCGCGCAGAAATCGCCGAGGCCGCTGTGCCCGGCTGGGTCCTGGCCCTCACTCCCGGCTCCCTCCAGACTTCAAAGGAGCCTCACATAATTTGCCGGGATTTGACTATTTTTATTTTTTTTTCTTTTTTTTTCTAACCATCTAAGATGGTTCCTCTCGCGGAGAATTCTGGAGGCAAAGGGATCCAGCCCGGACTGCGCGTTTGGCGTCTCTCTCTCAGTAATTCGCGTTCCTTTCCCAGGGTGGGGGATAGGCTGGGTCCACACCAAAGCTGGTTTTACACTTCGGCTCCTAACATCTGAGATGGCATCCGACTCGCAAAACATTTAAGATGAAAAAAAAAAAAAAAAAAAAAATCTGTGTTTTATTTTGTTTCCTCCTGAGCTTATCCTTCTCTCTGGAAGCGCAGCGTACATTTCGAGCGGAGTAGAGATGACTGGGAAGCAAATAATCACTTTAAAAAAATTAAGCATTCCGAAGAAGTTTATCCATTCATAATGTTCCGCCCTACCGCTGCGTGCGTGTCGCTACAAGGGTGGCAGAAATACCGTGTAACGCTCTTTCTCCTTGCCCCAAATTTACCCTGAAACTGTAAGCTTCAAATCCTCCACCACAGCAGCAGCGGCCAACTGCCTCCAGTTTGCACCCACGCTTTATTATTTCTTTGTCTAACGCGTCACATTATTTTCGCCGTCGGCCCTTTTCGCTGTGTCCTGGACAGAGCTTTGCCATCTCCCCGACAGACACTGCAAACCATTTCCAGGGCACAAGCTTGGCTCACCTGTGTTTTATTATTCCTGAATCATCCAGTCCTAATCCCAGTTGTGTATGCAGGATGCTGCTGCAGTAAAAAAAAAATGCAATAAATTTCCCTGGTTTACTTTGCAGTCAATCAATCACAAAAACAGCAAAATAAAAAACAAGTGTAAAATATTGTGCTGGGTTCCACTACCTGGATTTTAAATTTTTCTCTCCTCGCTCTGGACTGGAGGAAGGCCTCAGGGAAATACCAGGAGCCCAGAGGAGCTCCGAAAGCCTGCTCCTGGCAGCACCTTCCTCCTCCTCACCCACCACGGCGCAGTCAAGTCCCGAGGAAAGGAATTAACCTGGTGTAGGAATAAAGCAGCTGGGAGAATCTATTTGCAATTTTCTGTAGAAAAGCAGAGAGCTGTTAAATTGGAAGCAAGGCTGTTCAAAAGAAACAGCCTACTGAGAACTGACAGAAAAATCAGGAGGAAAAGGCTGGCAGGAATCTAACCAGCACCGCACAGGTTCGGGAGCCGAGGCGTGGAAGAGTGAGATGCCGTACCCAAGGCAGAAGGCAACGGCAGGACGAACACCGCCATCAGCAAACGCCGTCGGGACGCGGCGGCTCTCAGGGCAGGCGGCACGGCTTGCTCCGGAGCTCGGCTGCGCCTCTCAGGAGCTAATTTTGTTCTCGTTTGCACCCCTGCGCTGACAGGGGCTTCGGGTCCCAGGTGCGACGCTGGAGGCGTTCTGCGCATTTGTGTCGGCACGCAGCTCCCAAGCGGCAGAAGTTGGCTGTTCCTTCGCGCTGGTGACTAAGCCGGAATATTTTAGGACAAACTGCTTTAGACATCTCGGTTCAACTATAAAAACTCCTCAGCTGAAGGGTTTCTTGTGCTCAGCTGTATCCAGGCAGAAGTTGGGAGAGGAAAACCAACAGACAAATCGAATTTCATCAGACTTTGTCTCCAAAATATGCCTGGGATTGCGAGACACTCCAGTGCTGCTTTCCTCATGGAGCAATCAACAGCTTGAAATGAGGGCTGTAAGGGAACTATAATTCGTGCTCTGGCAGCTCCAGCACCACCCAGAGCTTGTGGCAATTTGCCTTTAATTTAAGCACCATCACGCAAGGTCGCAGAGCCGCGCTGGGAGGGAGAAACCTCCATCCAGGTCTCCGGAGAAGGACAGGTTCCTCCTGTTCTTCAGCGAGGAACGTCCATCAGATGTGACCAAGAGGGATCCGCCAAGAGCTCAGTGGCAGCAGAGAATTAACTCACCTGCCACGGGAGCTGTGCAAGCGCACCTCCCCGGTCCAGCTCGCCCTCCGCCTGGCAGTCATCCCTGCCCCGCGCAGAGCCGGGGGGTCCACACACACGTGGGTGTCCCCCAGCAGAACACAACACATCCAAGGCAGGCAAGCCTACAGAGAGGAGCAAGCGACAGAACCGTTAACGCTCTGCAGTTCTCGATTAGAAGAGGGGAGAAGGACAGAAAACCAGTCTGCAGCTGGGGGCTGCGGGGAGCGGCCGCGGCTCCACAGCCCCCAGCCGAAGGCGAGGGGAGCGCAGCCCCTGCCCCAAGCTGCCCGTGCCGACTCCCCGATCCCCGCGTCAGCCTTGCACCAGGGGATTAATTTCCAATTTTACTGCTGCTCTTCATCGAAGACACAGCTTGAAAGGCACAAGTTTCCCCTCACAATGGACCTGTCACAATGACAGTTATCCCCAACACCGGCAGTCCAGCCCTGCCGTTCAGGGACGCCAGTCGTGGCAGCAGATTAGAGAGGTGACAAGACAGTGACAGGCTGTATTCACGTGGCATCGGGGACCGGAAAGGGCCAACCATGCTGCGGTCTCGACAAAGGAAACCCAAGAGGACGTTCCTTTTTATCGGGCTTGTGGTGAGCGGAGGGGTAGGAGCAGGAGGTTAAAAATACTCCGGGTCCAGGCCCAGGAGCAGCTGCGAGAGCCCAGGCTGCACGGGAAACCGCGTCAGGAAAAACCCAGCGTGCCAGGGGAAACGGGTTCGGGGTTTGTTTGCCCACTTTGCGGTCAATCACCTGCTGCGAGTGAAATACCGCAGTGCTGTAACCAGACGTGAGGTTTGGCCCCGGTGCTTTGCGAGCGTGTCATTTAAAACCACAAAACGACGTCTGCAGTCAAGGGAAGCACCTACAAGCGCAACCCGCAGTGGGGGCGGGAGGCTGGATGTCGGGGTTCCCCTCCCAGCCCCACACGGCTGTTGGGAAATCCCTCGGCGCTTTTCCAAAAGGGGAGCCACGGCAGCGGCGCTCGCGGCAGAGCTCCGCGAAGGCCACACCATCTGCAGGTACCTGGCCACGGGACGGGCTGGAGGGTGCGTTTGAACCCTGACTGCCAGGCCCTCAGCTCTGAGCCCAGATATCTCAATCCCAGCTAGGCAAAAAATAAAAAAAAAAGCAGTGAGAAAAAGCATAGCATTTAATAAGCAGCAAATTGTCTATGCTCTGAAGTAGTAAAAAACCTTAAAATAATTTTTTCCTGTCAAACAGAAACATCCCTAAGCAGCAGGATCTCACAGAAGCAGTTGCGGGCGGGCAGGTTTTTCAATATACGCTGAGAAAAATCTCACGCTAATCACCCAAGGCAGGGCACAAAGCGACTGGATTGCAGTGTTAATTCCACGTTCTGCCCGAATTCCAGATTAATCAGGCGCAGCGCTTCTTCAGCCCGGATATTCTCCAGCGGCTCCACGCCATGAAGATAACAAAAAGGAAATAAACCTCAGATCTAAACAGAGACCCAGGGAAATCGGGCTTGCACAACAGCCCTTCTCCCCATCTCATTGCTTCTCCAGGTAGAAAATTGGCCAGTGACCCTTCCGTACCCATGATCAACTCAGATCTGATCTTTCCAGTCAGGCAGACAAATCCCCGCTATCCTAAACGGCAGCGGCGTCTTGGCTCGCACCATCGGTACCCGACCATTCCTTCCTCATCGAAGAGAATTTGCCATGTTTTCCAGAGACGGCTCCGTTAAACGAAGCGGATGAGCCGTGGATCTGTCCATTTATTTATTTTTAAACCAGGATCTGGGGCACAGGGGAGGGTATCGTGGCTGTTTCGGAGGCAGCTTGGCCACAAGCTCGTTTGCTGGGGGATATTAGCAGCTGGCATCCGAAACGGCGAGGGGAGGGTACAGGGTAAGCCGAAGTCAAGGGTGCTGAAACACAGCCGAGGAAAATTGGCTAAGCCGTGGTGGCTGTGTAACTCCAAACAATGTTTGCACAGTGACCTTTACGTTTCCCCTCTCGGAAACAAAAAATTAAATTGTTTTGCTCCTCTAATGCAGAATAAGTAACTCCCAGTAATTTTCTGTTGGTGTCCAAATAAACCAAGTCGTTCTCTTTCTGCTGTCAAAGCTGCCAAATAATTCTAGCTCAACGTCTCTGACTAATTCGAGTCTTGGTATTTTGCCAAAGTTGGTTTGCCTTTTTTTGTGTGTGTGTGTGTGTGTGTGTGCCAGGACAGTTTTTCATGGGACAAGAAGAAGAAGAGAGGACCTACACGTGGGGCTGGGAATCAGGAACCCACAGGAACTCTTTCGGAGTGCTGCTGCTGGGATCTCAAGTGATTTGTTTCATTTTTCTCTCTGTTGGCAGGCTCAAGGAGCACCAGCAGGTATCACTTGTGTCAAGTACTGTGAATAAACACTGTTTAAATTTCACGGGGTTAAACTCAACTGCAGGGTCTCCTCGTTTACCTGTAAGCGGTAAAGGGATGAGTTGTCCTTCAAACCCAAAAACCACCAAACTAACGCCACGGGGAGTAACAAGGGTCACGAGAGGTACCCATCACCTGCCTCCCGCCTGCGTCCCGCACACAGACACGCAGGCGAGCGGCCTGGGAAGCAGCAGCAATGCATCGGATGACGGGGGAGCGTGGAAATGGCTGCACGCAGTCGCTGTCACACCCACCTGGCGAGCGGGACAGCTCTGGCCCTCGGCTGGTTCCATGCAGACAGCGTCGCTCCTTGCTTTAATCCAGCAAAGCACAATGGCAGGCCTGGAAAAGCTCTTCTCCAAACCTGCGACCTGTCCAGCTTGGTCTGTTTGCAGGGCAGGACTTTGCAATCATTTGAATTATTGCAAAAAGGGTGCAAAAAAAGCTTCTTGAACCACCTTTAGCTATACGTAGGGCAGGGGAAAGAAGCCCAGACAAGAAAAATAACAAGTATTTGGCTACTGCAGTGAAATCTTCACCTTACGCTTCGAAAAAATTCAAGTCAGAGAGAGAACTGACATAAGCTGATCCATCACAGTCTCCCTCGGATGGATGATGCCCAGCAGCACAGAAGACATGCCCTCATGAGCAATGACACTACTCCAACCCAAATGGTTATTAAACTAAAACAGGACACCCAAATTCCAAGCCGAGTTGAGTTTAAAATGGTTGCTGATTACCTTAAACTAAAACTCCCTGAGTAAACCAGTCCAACCCAAACAAGGGCACTCTTCCAGAAGGGAATTGCACCTGTTTAATGAGCAGTTTTATTAAACTGGTGCAATTTGTTCAAGCTGAAGGAGAACTACTGATGAAGAACTAATACGAACTGTGAGGGAAGAGGAACAGAGAAAAATCCCCACAGAATAACCTCAAGAAATAGAAGTTCTGCAAACCTGGCCAAAGCACAGATGTCTACAGCATGTGACAAGGTTTTTTTCCATCATCTGCTCTTTCCCTAAACCGAACAGTCATAAAAGTAAAGCAAAAAAGGAAAGGAGCACGTACACCAGAGAGGGAGGGCCTGAAAGCCTGTGATGTCCTGCCACGGACAAGCAGCGAAGCTGGAAGCCAGGAGGAGAGGCCGTGAACGGGACGGTGACAAAATACCGTGTGTGACCGTGCTCACGTAGGTCTGCACGCTGGGGACGTGCGGTAACGCGTTCCCCGGAACTGTTTCAACAGGACTAAAGTTACCACAAGAAGGCCAGAGTGAGAGAACCATGATGCAGCAAAGGACAAAGCGCAGACATCTAACCAGGCTTTGTGGAAGTTGGGGCTGCCCATCCAGCCCCAGCACCAAACAGCCTCAGCTCAACCAACACCACTGGTTTTAGTTTTCTAAATAATCCTGTCCTTTACAAAGACAAAAAAGGAATTCTCTCCATTTCTTCTCACCAAGCTAAAGACCTTTCTCCAAACGCACAAGGAGTTCATGAATCTCCAGCCACTCTCCCCCTCTCCAGGCATAGGGCAGAATGGCCTCGGAGTAGATCCCCATCTTCTCATTGCTGCCAGCGATTCTCACAAAATGACTTTATTGTGCTCTTGGCAGTTGGTGACACTGACTCAGGGAGTTTTATCAGCTTCTATGCTACAGGTTTCAAAACATCTGCCGGTGTGAAGGCACCCTGCTGTTCCCCGGCCCCAGCGAGCAGGACTTCTGCAAAGCCATGAGAAGAAAATCCATCCTTTGTGCAAGATCAGAGACCACATACGGGTGTCTCATCCCTGCCTCGGCAACCCAGGTCCGCTAACAGCCACGTCCTAACTGCAGGGCAGGAGCGGGGGCAAGCGCCAGGCAGGAGGGAGCCTGCAGGCACCGGCGTACGAGCACGCTGTCGGGGCCGGAGCGGGACAAACGGACCGGAGCGCTGGAGGAGGGAGCTGGCACCAGCGGAGAACGTGGAAAAGTAAAAGGAGGAAGCTGGAACGTGCTTTAGCAAGAGATGCAGCTCAGGCTGCAAAGATGCAGAAAAACACACCTTCTCCAGGGATGAGAAAGACGCAGAGGGGGGAAGAGGCGGCTGATGAGTTGCGCTCACCCACAGCCCTCCATCCAGCCCGAACGGCGCTCGGGCAGAGGAGAGCGTCGGAAGCAGAGCTCTTCACCACAGCAGTTGAAGCATCCACGTCGTCTCCTTGAGGAATCTATAATTTTAGCGCAGCCACCTCAGCCAGTAACAGAAACCCAGTGACTGGGGGGTGAAGCGTCCGTCCCACCCTGCAAGGCTCTGACAGAGCGACGCAAGGCCTTGCCTTTTAATCACCGATCCAGGCAGTCACTTGGAACTACGTACGCTTCTTAAGACATCTTTAAAATTACATTAGTTCTTATTACAGCAATAGAGCAGACCTTAAACTCAAAGGTAAGTCCAACGGACTTTGTATCTGCAGCTGCTTCCCACTGGTATGATTCCTCACGATTATTTCAAGAGAAACTATTAAGCAGCAAAAGACTAGAGCTGGAGATTTCTTTCACATAATCTGCAGCATTAGGCTCATACTGCGACAACCGGAGAGGAATTTGTAGGAAAGTCTCAGGGCTCAGGGTGGAAAATGAAGGTGTGTACGTGAAGACGCTATTTTAGGAGGTTCAACGTCAGCACAACCCCAAGGGCCAGACAGACAGACAACTGGAAGGCTACAAAGCAGACCCCAAAAGGGAAGGCGCAAACTGGTGATGTAAAAGATAAAGGGTTTTAGAACCATCTCAGGCTCTTTTGCAACCATGGTTCTCATGAAGGAGAGCCAGAGCAAACCCTGGACCTTGGACAAAAATGCTTTGCAAACTTGGTTCTGAATTTTGGGAAGGGGTGCAACCACAGATCTCTTCTTCTGCATGGCTATCAGAGAGGAAGGAAAAGAGCGTGTTCTTCATCGGCCTCGGCTTTTCTTGGCTCAGTTTTATCAGCGTTACCAACCGGCTCTGGGAGCCACTTTCTCCTGCAGTACAAAAAACTTGAAACTTAGAAATGAAGAGACTTCAACCCCCCAAGAAGTGTAATTCTGGAGTGCTCAACAGCCTTTAATTCATTACGAACCTAGAGGCAGAGAAAAAAAAAATGCCAAAAAAAAAAAATACATCACATCCTTAAAGCTAGGGAGAGGGGAAAAAAAAAATTTAAATCATTATTTTTATAGCACATAATCCGACACTTACAAATGTATTTCAGTGAAGGAAGGGGGTAGGGATGCGCATTTCCCATTTCCTTTTCGACAGCCCGATGCACAGAGCCCATCGATACGGTCACTACAGATAATCCACACAAGTCATTCCTAAACCAAAACCAGGGCTTAAAAATAACGAAAAAGGGCGAACCCTGCAAGGAGGAAGGGCGTTCTACAGTTCCAGGTTCACGTTTAAACATAACTCATCATCTGAACACAGGGTGAGGAAACACACTTCGTTTTTACAGTATAAACAGGATTTTTCAAGGTACCACATACGAGTACAGCAACGGCGCCACCTCAGTCAGGCCTTCAACACGCAGAGGAAACTCCCCATAAAAAAATCCCCTGCTCTTTAAATTCTCTTTCAATTGTTTTAAATATTTCTCTGGTGGCCTGGTAGCGCTCCTATTCTTTGATACAAGCCGGTTTTCTCACCAAATCACCTCTTCACCCACAGGAGTGCAGGAGCAACAACCGAGGCTTTTCAGAACCTTGCTAATTTTAAAAATTTTTATTAGTCTCAGTTTGTTTTTATTCCTGGAGACATCTATCGAAAACAGCAAAACCTCAGAAATAAAAAAAAACCCTGTTTCAAACGGCTTACATACACGCACGCACACAAAGAAAATAACCTGTAGCAGAGGCGGTAAGGAAGGGGACTCCAATTCTCTCCAGGGAGGACAGAAATAAAAATGTAAAAAAAAAAAAAGCTTTATTCTATCTCCATTCTCTCACTAGCACAGTTTAATACCCATCGAGTCTCTTAAGATGCTAATCTACCATCTGCTCGCCCACAAATCCTTCCCACTTATTCCCTTAAAGATCCAGCTAGAGCACTGCTGAAAAACCTCTCCACAGAACAATGACCACCTTGCAAAGGGGCTTTAAAAAAAAAAAAAAGGAAAAACAAAAGGAATATTGTCTCTTTCTGTCCAGTAATTTCAGGGAATTAAGTGGAGACGATTGCAGCGCGGCGCTGGGGACAGCTCTGCTGCCTCAGGGCCGCCGCTGCCCGGCCAAGGCATCGAGGTGAGCGGCGCAATGCGTCCTTGCCCCTCTTCGCTCGGACGCTGAGGAAGCCACGTCCCCTTCCCAGCTCTGCACCAGGGCTGCACCTTTTGCTTTCCCTCTGAATCGACAGAGGCCCTCCAAAGAGAGTGGAAGACTTTCCAGGGACTTCAGCAGGGTTTTGGATCGGGCTCTTTTACACAACATTGCTCCCTAACAGCTCTTCCGCGCGTTCAGGTGGGAAGTGCCCACTCAAGACTTAGGAATCGGTTTCGCCCTTCACGCTTGTTCAATTCTCAGTGAACCGAGTCCAACCAAACGAAGGGCCTGCATTCCTCTTCCCCAGGAGTATCTCAAAGGCTCAGTCTTTACCTAAGTAAAGGATGCCACGACAGTCAAAGAAGTTTGGGGAATTTCTTCTTTAATAGAATAAAAGAAAAACATACAAACACCTCCCAGGCTTCTGTCATGGAATGATTCGCACAACTGTAAGGAGCACAACTCAGAAGAAAAAAAAAAAAAAAAAAAAAAAAGAAGAAGGGAAAAAAAAAAAAAAAAAGAGGAGACAAAGAAAAGAAGTTGTTCCTATGGGAGACATGCCTACCAGAGAGCCAGAGCAATCCGTCGCTGCTCAGGTCTGCAGGGGGAAGGGGGATGGCTCGGAAGGAACTAACGCACCAAGCAGCAACAGAACACTTGCCCAAACCGAGTGGAGTGGCATACAGTAACTGAAAGCCATGCGGATTTTTAACTAGAAAGCAACCGTGATGGCAAAGATGGGGAAGGAAGGTGATGAGAATGACCAAAACCTAGCTGCTTCTTCCCCAAGTCCCTTCTGGTGACGTGGCAGAAACGCACACACCCGTCGCATGTCAGTAAGAGAAGTAATGGTAAGAAACATCCCAGCTAAGAAACATTTCTTTCCCCATCTTCCCCAGATTACAAAGAAGATAGTGTTTCTTTACAAAAAAAAGAACCCAGAACTTCCCAGGACGTCTGCTCGTGCTCTCTCTCTCCCCGCTGTAGTATCAGTCACATTTCATGAGAGGGTGAGAGGGGAGGATTTTGTTTATTGTCTGTTTTAAAGCCATCATCTAGAAAAAGGTTTTGTGGAAACTTTTGTTTTCCTATTTTTTGTTTGCTCTTTTTTTTAATAATGCTCATTTATAGAAAACTTCACAAAGGTGACGTCTATGTACAGAAAACACAATTCCAAAGGCTGCTTCAGTAGTCAATGTAATAGCACCTTTAAAGACAAAAGAGTTTACCATATTTTAAAAAGTCATTCTGTTAAATTTTAACCCTTTCCAAGCCTCATAAAAAGGAGCCAGTCACAAAGCCTCGTTAGTACAAACTCTTCCAAAGTCTCCGTGTGAAACGCTGACTGAACGTTTTTCGAGTTCCCTACTCTATCGGTCGGCAACGTCTGGCAAAGGAGAGGTAGCGTGCAGCCAGACAGGATTTTCTTGCAGTTCAAACCACGAGCAGGTGAAAGAATTCACAGCAGGCTATTGCACAAAGACGATCTTCTATTCCACAGTTTCCCGTTTATTTTTCCACAAGCTAGAAAAGGGTTAATTTAATATTTTAAATGAATTCTAGTTAAAACATGTTGCTCTGAGTTCCAGGCTGGTACTGTGTCTGCAACAGGCTCTCCATAAAGGCCAAGTAATCTGGGTTTTGTCCGTATTCTTCAGGATTTCTTGAATTCCCCAGCCGGGGACGCTTGGCTGGTCTCGCTTCATCTCCCGAAAATACGTCTTCCTGAGGAGCCCCAGTGCTGAGGGACTGCGGGAGACACAAAGCACAATCATTAAGAGCCACAGCAGGAAAACAGGGAGAGACACGGGTGCAAACCATGGGGCACACCTGTGCAACGAGACAGCAGGGATAGCAAGGGAATGGTTTGGTTCACAGCATTTCTGCAGAAAAAGCCAACTCCGAAACACGCAAAGCACATGGCTGAAATTACAACTTCTGGGCTTCTGAAACCCAGCTGGAAAGAGAAACCCTCCAGCTCCCTTCTTGCTGTTTTAGCATCTCTTTCACTTCTGCTCCTGCCGTGCCAATCCTCTGTTTACTCCTATCCTCCTCTGCCTCTTCAGGGCATTCTCTCCCAGTAGAGGGCACAGAGGAAACTGGGGCTTCCCTGATGTCTTTTTTTTTTTAAAAGACTGACAGAAGGTGTTTGGGGATCACTGTAGAGACCACTGCTTCTGTTCGGCCCGCTCTAACGCTCTCAAATGAGATGCATTTCTTGGCGGAAATCATCACCTCCCATCGCTTTGTTCCTTTGTGCTGTGTTCTACGTTAAAGCGCTGTGAGCATGGCTTCCACGGAGCCCAGTCTGAGCCTTCTGGCAGCAGCAGTACAGGAGAAAAGCCTTAGCTTTCAACCAGCCCTGAGACCTTGTACTCACTTTCCAGCTTGCTTTCCTCTCGCTGGAACTGTTACAAAGCCTGATGTCTCCGCTGCGGAGAACAGGTTTCGTTCCAAATCCTCTCTTTCAGGGCTCCATTGTGTGTTGTTATTATCAGACAAACTTAAATAAAGAGGAACATTGTGCACATCCTAGAAATTAATTCTAGGGTGCTTCGTTGCCACCAAAAGTCTTTCAAGGATAACAAGGTAAATTATGATTAACCTCTAGAATTAATGCCATGAGGTCTTATGAGACAAACAACCTCAAACAAGAGGGAGAGGCTATCCAGAGCTATGTTTCAGAAAGCTGGGGTTTTTTTTTTTTTGTGTAAAACCCTTGAAGATTTCATGCAGAAGCAACCAAAAGTTTCCTCCAAATTGTCAGCAGTTCTCCCACAGCATCGCCTGTCACCAGGCCATTTTTGACGATGCGCATCTCACTTCTGCCAGCGGCCACGGACTCAGAGGGTCAGCAAATCACTGGTTTAACTTGGCACAGCAATTTCCACGTATCCTTAACAAAAGGTTTTGCCTTGTAGAAGAGACAGAAGGCCACAGCCTTACCACAGGTTAACTCTGTGGATCTGTCCCTGCCTGCGGTGGCTGACAGGACAGACAGAGTTTCTGCATTTGCACAGAAAGCAGTCTCATCGTTCGTTTAAATGAGATGGCTTTAGAGGTTCAAGTACCAGGTTTGAAAACACTCAGCAAGCCTGTAACCAAAACAGCTAGGAAATAAATCCCTCGTCTTTTCTAGACTCAACAATTCCACTGTATGCAGTTAAAGACAGGCTGATCTTTTAGATTCAGAGCTTTATAAGTCAGAGCTACCTTCTAAATCTCCTGTTTGGTGAGAAACAGGGGTTTGGTCCCGTGTTGCTAATCAGTTCTCCAGAAACCACTTAGCTGTAGGCCAGCTCACCTCACTTCTAATGAAAAGCAGTGTTCAGACACAACGGCAGTCCGTATGACTGAATTCACATGGTGTAAAATGAAACGAACGTAATCTTTTAACCAGGGAAAACAAAAATCAGATCTGAACACGTGAAAGGGAAAATCATTTAAGTGCTTCTCAAGCATTTACATCAAGGATTTCTTCTACTCTACGGATTTTGTGAGTGACACGTGGTTGTACAGCCACAGAAACTGGAGGCTGCACTCTCCTAATGTCTAAACAAAATGATAAGAAAATGAGATTGAGTACCGCAAGCCACAGCCGCTCTGTTTCTGTTACTCTGACACTCACCAGGCGAGACTTCACTCTCTTGGGAAGCTCTTCCTCCAAGGTATAAATATCACCACGCTTCACCATGAGTTGGGAACCGTCTTCAAACTCGACCTGCGGAGTAGAGAGAAGATGAAATGTGAACTTGGCCTCTATATTTACGGTGTGTCAGGAGTCCGTTCCCAGACTGCCGTGTATGGTCCCTCCACGGGAACAGCAAGGACGCATCAGGGGCCAGCTCCCATGGGTGATTCCCTGTTCTGGGCGCGGCGTGTCCCTAGGACTGCTGGAGAATGAGTCTTTTGCAAATCCCTAAACTGAACTCGGTGCTGGTTTCAGTGCTGCTCAGGCATCCCTGTCTTATCAGGGCCAAGTGGTTTCATTCAGTGCTCCTGTGGAAACCAAAATGTCTACACCACAGCTGGACCAGCACCTCTGCTCCTCCCACCCCGTCAGAGCACTGCAGATCTCTGATTCAAACCCTGAAAAAAGCAGCTTTTCACTTACAATAAAAGGCAGCCCTGTATTCAGGCCAGGATGGTAATAATTTCTTTCATCTTAAACAAAGCATTTTCACACGTCATAAGGAAACAACTCCAGCTGCTACAATACATTTGTATTTTAACAAGCAGAAACAGTCAGCCAGGTACAAAAAGCGGCAATAACTCCTCAAGCCAAACCTTTTTGGCTAAGCACTGATTTATCATGAATTATGCATCAGAAGTTACAGGGATGTTTATTCATGGAAACGCGCATATGAAAATGTTAAAACTAGTAGAAGTTTTTAAGAGATTCTCATTTCCTTTGCTCAAGACTTCTTACGCTTTTCTGGATAACGCAGAAGGACACACACCACGGCTTAACACCGGATGTCAGGTTCAGACCGGACAAAAATACAGACTGAGAGATGTGAACTGGGAGGCTACTGCCAAATAAGACAAGTTTAAAATGCGACAGTTAATCCATGCTGTCGGCTTCCTGTGAACACGCTTATTCCGTAACAAAACTGCCTCCATGTCTTTAAATATAATCCTATTCCAAAACAGAGAAAAGATGCAGCGTAAGTACTGAAGAAGGCTCTACATGGGAACCAATATGGAAAGCTCTCCACATTTTCCCCACGGAGAAGAGTTTTCCTTGTATGTAACTGGAAAAACACGGACTGCTCGTGCATATTTTCTGTCATCTGGCATTATCAGTGGAACAGTCTATTGCAAATTATCGTACCGTGGAGAAATCAATGGCAATTTCCTGTCCTGTGATTAAACTGGAAAGCATGCATAACAACAGATCTTTGTGGAACTAGACATTGTACTTATTCACAACCAGGGTCGCCGCAGATCACATCATCTCTGCAGCAGTGAACACCACTACACACAGCAAAAAGGCTGCGAACTGACACGGCGGGTCATCGCGAAACCCTCAGCGTCGAAAGGACGGAAACCAGAACCCCACCTCAGACACACACAAGGTATGAGACTTTCTTTGCCTTTTGTCCAGGGGCATTAATCTCTTTAAAATAACAATTATGTGCAAACTTCAGCAGATTTTTTCAAAAGGATGTGCACAAAGTACACTTTCCAAGCAACTATAATTTTCAGCTTCTTAGTATAATTTAAAATGGATTTAATCAAATTAACGTGCTACGTCTTGTAAAACCTTCTGTGCTGAAATACTAATACTGTACCAGAGTAAATCTTCCTTTACTGACTATCACAACCTTCCACAAGCAAAAATCCCATATGTGGAACAGACTCAAAGGCAAAAAAACAACCCTGGCTGCTGTTTTTCTCACCTTAAAAATAGAGATGGTGAGAGCGTACGAGACCAGAGATGGAAGGTTTCCAACTCCTCACACTTCCACATGCTGATGCTGCTCCACGAAGTACTTTCCCATGACCAGAGGATTATTCTCTCCCATTAAAGCAGTCTCCTGACCCATCCTTTCCCTTACTTTCTCTCAAAGCTTCAAGGAAAGCTGTAATTATGTAGATACTGATTCATGGGGAACTACAGACCACGAGCTCAGCTCCAGCCGTAGAAAAGCCATCAGTTCAAGTTGCTTTTGACCTGAGTCAGATCTGAACTATCAGGAAAAGGGCAAATTTATTTTATATTTTAAAAGTAGATATAGTCTAGACATATGTCTATCCATACATCCACGCTCTACCATGAAAAGTTTGAGCTTGATCCTATTTTATCACTATATTTCTCTTCAGACTACCAGCAGTATTCATTTCAAATTCACGCGCAAATTCTCCCTTCATCACCAAGTACTCAACACCAGGGAGCCATACAATTCCTGCAACAATCCGACGCGCTGACGCGAAGTAGGTGGGCACTCTCCCATACTCACCTGGTAAATCTGACTGATCTGGGCTGCAATAAACTTGGCCTTGTAGATGATTCCATCTGTCCACTGCAGCTGAACCAGCTCACCCTCTGGAGGGGGTCCCAGCTGGACGCAGTCTCTGCTCTGGAGACACAGAGTGAGAAAGGTCAGCCAGCCAACACAGACAAAGCTCAGGGACTCGGTACAGAGGTGCGTTAGAATCACTGCTCAAGGAAGCTGCTACACAACACTAACGGCAAGTTTCTGCACTTGTGATTAATTGCAGTCATCTCAAACAAAGCCATTAACCAGTGACAGACCAGAAACAAACGCTTGCACCTCCCTTGGTGACAGCAGCCAGTTCTAGGGAATTTCTCATTACAAATCCCAAAACTTCAGATCTCCAGTATCAACAAAAACAAGCGGGGTGATTTACCATTCACGTGGTAAATCAACGGCAGTCAGGAAGAGAACGTACGAGCTGACAAGGCAGTCTCTTCCACACATTCCCTCCATTAAGTGAATTCCCTATTTTGAACCAGAACTGCTGACAGACAAGCTGCTTTCCCCATGAATCACACTTGTCAGTTGGAAAATAAAAGATTATTCAACCACAAAACAAACAGGATGCAACTTAAAACAAACATTGCTTTCTGTCAAGTCATCTGCATACAGCAAAAGCACATCTTCGTAACGAAACAAAAAAACGAAACAGGATAAAGTGATGAACAAGAAGAGCAGTAATGAAGAGCAACGTGAGATTTTTCTATGCAAACAGCAACTTTAGCTTTTCTACATATATTTTTTTTTTAAGTTTTACTTTGTTTTTCCACCCCAAAGTGGACAGAAGAGGAATGCATGCATGACACTTTGTACTCATCTATCATAGCCATAGTTTCCACAGAGAACTGCTTACAATAATGCTTTCTGGGTAAACGTTGTCACTGTATGAGCCATCGTCAAAGTTCACTTCGTAGAAAGTCTGTGTTGTCATGCCAATCACTTTACATCTGTAGTAGAGTCCATTCCGGTTCTTTGTGATCACAGTTTGTCCGAGAGTCACTTCCCTTCGAAACTGAATCTGTGGTGCAGAGAAAAGAGAATGATGTGCAATTTACGATCATAAAAGCTTTCTCAAAAATATCAGCGTACAGAAACTGTTCTACAAAAAACAACCAAACAAACCCCACCAAAAAACCAAAACCAACCCAAACCCAAAAACATACATTCTGGTTAGCTGCTTTGTGCTTGAAGCAAGTAATGGACACAACGTAGGGCCAGTCATCCGGCTCCATGGGCACACCGGCTGCGTGTGCACAGGTCACGTGGAAGGACGTGGAGCAGTGCTCGTAGGAGCACTGGATGCAGGCACCAGACACTTTCTTCATCCGTTTCCGACAGTACACGCATTTCTGAAAAGAAACAGAGGCCAGCGTCACGCGGGCTGTCACCAGCTTTAACGTACGGCATCAAGTCACCCAACGTGGTCTGTAACATGGGTGCCTAGGGCCCAGGAGCCACAGCCAGAAACGGCGATGTTCCTGCTGAGAGCTCAGCTCCAGCACTTCCAGAACCGCCTACGTATGCTTGCCCTGACTCCCTCATAAGCCAAGGAACTGCAGCAGATACTAACTCATCGTTCCCTTGAACGTGATGATGCCTACCAGTAACTCAGCCCTTCAGAACCGTGCTGGACCCACTGGAGGGCTGAGAGACAGGGAGGGCAAAACAGGCCAACACACCCCCGTGTCATCAGAGCACTGCTACAGCTCAGCACCATCCTCCTCAGACAGCTGAAACGTACCTAAGGTAATCCAAACAGCAGCCAGATCTTCACAGACACACCGCTAGAAAACAGCATTTTCATTTTTTGAAACACCAGAACACAGTAACTGTGTAATAATTTGTTCTGTTACAGTCAATGGAACATTCTGCCTATTAGATCCAATAGAATATAATTTTATATAATAGAACAAAAATATTGCGTGTTTATTTTATGCACAGAAACGTATCAACTGTCAATGTTTTATTGGTATCCATGTCAGATCAGCTGCTGTTGGTAATTCAGTCACCGTTCTGCAAACAGAAGAAATAAAAACATTGTACCAAACACCAGAATTACAGGGGAAAAAAGGTATGAAATGTTTTGGTATTTTTTAAAATTAATTTTCTGCAAAGTAGGCTAATTAATCAGACAGCACTGAGGGGGCACAGGTAAGCAACTTAAGGTGTGTGACTGCTTTAAAAAGAAATCTAAATTTTTTCAAAGCTAAAAACCATAAGCCTTACGGCGCTGTAGGCTTGGCAGCAAGCGTTAGGTGTCAGTGGGAAATGAGATTCCTTCCTTCCTTCCTTCCTTCCCTAGCAGCACCAAATTCTTGTTTCCAGCCCCTCAAAAATACAAAGACTAGATTTTGGGAATCTCCATCTAAGGAAATTTAAGTTGGACACTTGTGTAATGCTTCTGGGGATCTATTTGGAATCACCATTCCTAGCTTTTAACCTTTAAATCCAGGGAATCTGTCACCGATGGATGGCACCTCCTCTACTTTAGTCGAGGCTTGGGCAAGGCAAACCAGGGAAAATTAATATCACACACGTGGAACAAACACACATTTTACTTGTTAGAACCAACGGCTCATACAAAGAAAATCCCGAGAGACATTACATGCCCATGAATCTGACTACACAGCTATGTAATTTATTACACAGAAATTATTTCCACACACAAGGAGGAGCGGAGGAAAGCAGGGATTTTTAATGCCATTTCCAGACGTCAGTCTCCAAACGCAGCACCCTGGCTCGCTCCAGCCACCGCCCCCAGGCCTGAGCCCTGCCTCCTCCCAAACATCGATGCCCTACAAACACACAATGACGCAACGAGTAACCAATTCTTTTTCTTTCTGCGGTGTCTGATGTTGAACAGAGCCTTTCTTCCCCTCGTCCACTCTCCGTGGCCTCTCGTTTACCTCACTCCCACTGAAGCAGCGCACGAAGAGTGCGACATTACAGAACACACAACCTTAATTTTAAGATCCGTACGAATTACTCCATCCCACAGGATCAGCAACGTAACACAAGCTGCCTGAGATCACACAATAAGCCAAAACAACCCCCAGAAGCACAAATTTTCTCTGCTTCTAGATCTGAGCTATCTTAAAAGTGTACCCTCAGAAACACGAGGAGTGGGATCATATCATAAACTGTCCAGTAAACGCAAAACAAGAATTGCCAAATGTCAGTGTTGTATTTCTGTTATCACAGCTAGGAGCCAGGGCCCCACTGCACTACCTGCAGCACATTGCCAAGACAAATAAAAGAGTATTCCTTCTCCAAAGAGCGTTTCTCTTTGCCTTGAAAGCAAAACACGCAGAAGAAAGGGAGACGCATTCTTCCCGATTCCTGTGCAACATCATCCTGCCCCGACCGGGGTCCGTCCCGCTTCCTGCAAAGTAACTGAGTCAGTATGTTTACACCAAAGATTAATTCGGCCTTTTTACTTAAACTAACAAAAGCCAGGAAATTCAAAGCCAGAGCCAAAGTGTTGCGAGAACATGGTTTTTAGTATTTAATAAGCTGTGCCTTTACCGCTCTGCAAACCGTGTTCAAAAGCCAGATAAGCGCTGCAGCAAAGCGTGCAGCAGGAACGCGGCACCCAACGCGAGTCGATAGCGATGAGATCTCATTATTGAACTGTCGATGCCCAGTTCTCCCATCAGCAGGGACGACTGCTGACACACAGCGTGCTCCAGGCTGCCTCTCACGGGAGCGTCACCCCTCCAGGATCAGGAATCCGCCGTTACTGATGCAAACAGCATTCTGCCATGGCAGAAGGACGAGGACGCACCTAATGACACCCCAGCGGCAAGACAAAGTCCTTGAGACAGGCAAAAGAGCTACATCAGTGGAATATTCAGAGCAAATATGATCAAAGGATAAAGGAAAATGCGAGCTACAGTCAGGCTGAAGTGGTAGAAAGGGTGAAAATGCAGAAGATCTGGGAGTGTGGGAGATGCGATGGGCAGAAGCGCTGGTGCCAAGTGCTGTGGTAAAGCAGCACATGCAGATTGAAAGACATTTGCTGTGGGAGGGGAGGCAGCAGGGAGAGGGAAGGTCTAAAGCACAGGAGAAAAATCTTCAGAATAAATGCAGAACGGAAAGTCGGGTCATGGCTGAGAGTAAGGAATGGGCTGTCTCCTGCATGATGAACACTGCAATTCGTTTACTCCACTGAGGAATGACAGCTAATTATTCCAAATTTCCATGTCGTAAATAATTTACGTGCGCAGGCCCATAATACACCATTAATCAGGAAGCATGCAAACTGCATTCTTTAAAACTATGCAATAGCCACAAACGGACTGAAAAGCCTGTGCTTGAAAGGGGAGGCCTGGTGCACGCTCAGAGAGCAGGAGACACTGCAACTGCTCGTTACCTCAGCCCTCTCCGTGACTTAAAACAATATAAACACATTAAAAAAAAACCAAAAATAATCACGGATAACCCGTACTCCCCTCTTTCCTTCATTGCCTTCATCCATTCACTTCCACTGTCCTCAGCCTTCAAATCATTCCTTCTCTCCTTTTCCATCTTTTCCAGCACCAAAAGCCACCTCTCCAATTTTATCTACTACTGCATCAACTCTGTTATCACCAAAGTCAGCAGATCCAACACCACCACCTTTTAGTCCCCTCCAGTTTCTCGTCCTAAACGCAGCTGCACACCTCCAGAACCCAGACACCTTCCCCCAACCCCTCCACTGACTCCTCATGTGCTCCAGGAATTACCAGCAAATTCCTACCAAGAAACCCAAAATTCTCCACGATGGCTCGTGAGTGTTTCTCCACATGACCTTATCCCATTTAAATCGCCTTCGTATTTCTTCACACACTACACCAATGCTGCTGCTAGAAGCACCACTGCCTTTACATTTTGTCATCCAAATCAATTTTTTACGTAGGTCGGTACTGCCCTGGCTCTACAGGATCGTAAGGCAGGCACAGGAGAGTTAAAGAATTAAGTCATGTTTCCTCGTGAGGCTCCATTAAGCAATACAAGCGAGTCTTGTGTAAGAGGGTTTTCAGTTCATCGTTACAAGCGCTGGTAATGAAGAGGATGCATGTTGGAAATGTCAGACGATCCATAAAGAACCACTGCTTCAGGATTTATCACTCTCACATCACACTGCGCCATCACTCCACCTGAATAATGAATGCTTTTTACGTTGCATTTGTGTACAAAACCCATTTGCACAACAGAGAAATAACTCTGGAAGCAGAGGGAGACTCTTCCTAATCTCCCAGCCCGGCCCTGGCGCAGTTACCAACCACATCAGCGCTAACCCACGTATCGCTGCTCCATCACCGGCCCCCGTGCCACACTCCCAACTGTCACTCAGCTGAATTCGGAACAAAAAAAGCAGCAAAAGCACAATTTATTTTGCAATAACACACTACAGTGATGGGGCATTAACTAACATTAAGATTAATTGCTCTGAGCTAATGAATCATCCATTACTAATCCCTCAGATGCAGCTACGCAACTAAACAACAAGTGATGGCTGGATTTCTATTAAAAGTCTCGCCTTGCAGTCATGGCCATGAAGAAATGTTTATTAATTTCTACAAGAGATTTCTTGATAGAAATAGAGAAATATTGTAAAGCAAGATGAATGAAATTACAGATGAACAAGTCAGCAATGTGTCAGCTTCTTTCTAGCTCCCACATCCCTTCGCACTTTTGCTACGCGGTAATGAAGCTTTCGGGTGGGTTAGACCTGACTGCCAGGTGGGTCAGCGACCTAGGCTCAGCCCAGGGTAAGGACACACTCCTAGAGAGTAAAGGTGGAGCTGGAAATCACAACGAGTTTGTGTGTCAAAGCACTGAGAGAGACCCTCAGCAGACATCCACATGATACAGCTTCCTGGTGAACTTTTTGGAAATAAGAGAGAGAACATCACCTCCAATCTCAGCTACTTTATGATCTCACACAATGCTTTGCTGTCTAGGCAAAGCCTTTTTCTTTTTTTTTTTTTGGCTCTTATTCACACTCTTTACAGGTAAAAGACACCTACCAGTTTCCATCTCTGCTCTGGAATAGCACTGATATCCACAGGATGACGCTCTATTACATTGAGAAAACGGGCCTCGGGGACAGCAATAGCACAGATTATATGGACCCAGCTGGAAAAAAATAAGTGAAGAGAGAAATCAGAGTCTATCAGTATTTGAATTAAATACTCAAGTGGGCAGTTAACATTTCTCCGACGCCCTCAGTATCAAGGCATATTTATGGTGGTTGGCAGCCCTGGCAACATTACCAACTGACTGTTAATCGGTCGCACAAGGTAAATGTCTCTGGAACAACAGGGATCAACCTCCTTATGCATCTGATCTTCCAAGATACTGAACATTCTCCAAAAAGACTTTTCACTGAGAATGAACCAAATTTAACAGTGTTCAGAGCCATGTTACCCCTGCTACTGATCTCTGCATCTACCTGATGCAGAGTGTAAGACAGCACAGTTATCCAAGCTCATCGTGACAACTTAGTGAGTAGCAGTTACCTCCGTAATGCCAAAACCAGCTGCTACACCCAGCAGCAAGACCAAATTCACAGACATCATAGAACATCAGATGCAGCATGGAAGGACAAAATATTTAAAAGCACCACTTACCGCCCATCAGTGGTCATCTGAAGAGCTCCTCCCCTGAGATTACACAGGCAACATTCCTGCAGGAACAGAACTCCTTCAGAACTGGACCAAAAAGCTCTGCTAGATTGCCTGTCTTTCCCCCAAAATGACTACACCACATCTGGTACCACATCCTCCCACCTCCCGTCTCTGTTGAAGTATCTCAGTAATTCCCACAGGAAGCCTCCCTTTGTCTCCAGAAGAGCCGACGCTTACCGCCGCCCATGCGCTGGCTGAGCATCGTGAGCAAGACCAACTTTCATTCACCAGGTCTGGACGTATTCCGTAACAGCCTGAAAGAAACGAAGTTACATCCTTCAGAGTTCTGCTAACATATCCATAGCATTGACTTGCTGACTTTTCAGTTCAGAAGGATCTTTGAAATCAGGCGTAGCATTTGAAAAACAATATTCAATAGTCTAGGCTCAGCCAAAAGTCATAAGAGAGTCATCTTTGGGAAGGGGGGTGGAATTTGGGACCAGCAGGTCTAAAAATGAACAAACAAAAAACCCCCCCACACAGGTAACCCTCAATATTTATTTTTTTTCTCTTCTGCAAGGACTACAATAGCAGTACTTTGATCCTTCAGGCAAGAACTGGGCTCAAAAGAGATGTTACTACTGCTGGAACACACCCACACATCATAACAGTCAGGATCACTGAATTTTAGCACGACTGACGCAGTCGTCTCTGCAAACTGGTATTACGAGAAAGGACAAACCCACCAATAATGCAAGGAAATAAAATAGCTGCATTTCACGTATTTAACTGCATTTAAATGAATCCCAATTTCTGGTTATATGACGTGTTAGAAACATCTGACTGTACAGAGCGTCAGTGACTGTAACACGCAAGCACCAAATCCTCCTACACACTTCTCTGCAGCACCAAAATAGTAAAGTGGTATTATACTCATGACAAAGACAGGGAAAGACGACCAAAAAAAGCCCTTAAAATTCTGTAAAAGGCACTGAAGACAATAGGGACCAGACATAGAAATACTTTCGAAAAATTGGAACTACACGATTCCCGCAAGCTCGCAAAGAAAGTCTGTAGCAGAAAATTCAACATACCACAAATTGCTGGCCAGCATCCCCGCTAACACAGAGTTCATCCCACGGCCTTTACCTATCCTCACAAATCTGAACATAAAATTTCAGCTGGAGAGCCTCCAATTACGGAATTAAACTTAAGAGAAGTTATTCAGAAAGCACTGAGACTGCCACAAGAACCTGATTTATAAAAATCATCCACTTAACCAGATAAACACTGTGTCAAAAAAAGTCAATAATATAGATCCCCAGCTGTCTTCCACCTCTGAAGTCTCTTTTCATCATACAGCAAACACAGAAAGCAGATTCAGTCCAGTCCTAGAAAACGGGCAGAAGGGTTGAGTCTCAAAAACCGAGCTGGAAACTGAGCTGGAAACTGAAGTCCTTAACTGGAATATTACTCAAAAAGTGTGAAATAGGCTGAAATTTCAGCATGGAGTCCTTGCTGCAGGACCACAGGGAGCTGGACTATGGGATCTGAGGGGAGAAACGGTCACGTTGAACACCAGACTGTCCTGTGACGATGAGCCTAACCGAACAAGAAGAGCATGCTCTTTTGAGGGATTCTTGTCAACACCTTAAAAGCCCAGAAACCTTCACAAAAGCTTTCCTCTCTTTGCGTCCTTGCTGCTGTCCCAGCCTGGCACAGCTGGGCGAGGGCACTTCTCAATAACAAGCAGGCTGCCAACTGGTTTTACAGCATGCCGCCAGATTAACCAAAATACACCCCGACACTGCAATCCTGTAATAAAAGCAAACGGATTCTCCGCAAAGTCAAAGGGATATCTCCATCTAGAAGTACAGACAGCGACAAGGAAACAATGAGACGCTGGAGGCCACATCAGACCAGATTTAACTTCTGTCCTAGCCTCAAGGGTAGAGCACAACCGAATTAGAAAGCTAAATTTCTCTAAACCCCATGTGAGACTGCAGATTAACGTCACCTTGCCCACATCCCTCTGTCCCTAAACACAGTTTGGCCACTGAAGCTATTTTGATAGACTAGTCCACTGAAGACATATGGATGTACAGGATGCAGCATCTCTGTTCTGATCGCTACAGAGACCGCAATTTTTGAGGAAAGCATGCAGTCCGCATCCTCACGCTTGCTCTGCATCACACGCTTTTATTAGCCAAAAGTGACCATAATCATGGACCCAGGACAGAAATAAAAGCTGCATTCTAGTTCTCCACAAGAGACAGTCGTGCCGAGCTGCGTGGTGACGTGCAGACTATAAAATTGGAACAACAAAAGTCATTCCAGCTGATGCAAGTCAAATAAGATTTCCCATCTGTCAAGATCAAACAGCTGAGCAGTAATTTGTCACATTTCCTAGTACGAGCGCAAATGTTAACTAGATATCGTACAATCTACAGTGAAGGTACACTCTACCAGGATTAATCAGATCTTCTTTTAGACATAACTATCAGGGAAACAAACAGACATATGTTCCCGTTGTAATCAAGTGCCATTCCTGCAAACAGCGACACAGACACCAATAAAATATATCTCAGAAACTACTCCGTAATCCCTGATGCGCGCAGGAACAATGCAGCCTTCCCCAGCAGACCAATATTTGAACGAGCAAAAAGAGTGTGATCAGCTTTGTGATTTCTGCTTTATTACAAAAAAAATAAGAGATAACAAAAGAAGAATCTTTTCTGTGAGACAGAGAAGAATCACCACAAAACAAAGAGTAAAACAAATATTCCTGTGTATTTTTAAGATCAGTTATTGCCAAGATGGACTCGAATATACACATATACCAGTACCGAAAAAGGAGAAAGTGGGAGCGACAGGTACAGCAAGCACGCCCAGAGGGAACTCAAATACAGGCAACACACAAAGAAACCTGTGTTTCTCACCACCCAAAAGGTCTGGTGAAGGAGGAGACACTCACTAGCATGAACCTGCAGGCAGCATTTGGCACAGGATATCAAGGGACTGGTTCCATCCTCTCCAATATATGAATTTGAAGGAAGCGGCTCTGTGTTTTCTCCACTTGAGGTAAAGCACATCTCCGGGATCAGAGGCTTGGTCTTCTGTCCACACTTGGACAGGTGGACGAAAGAGGCGGTCTCCCCTGCAGAGACTGGGACAGCTTCTTTATCCATCTGTAAGGACTTAAAGAGAAAACACCATCAGACGGAATTGCCTCTTCCCTGTCACAATTTTAACCCTGAAGTCACAGGCACTTCCCTTGCAAAAAAAAAAAAAAGTCATCCAACAGCTCACACCATGCAGCACAAATAATGAATTTTAAAACCTGTTTTCTCATGCACACCCCCATCCCCACCTTTTGCTCCTCTCTCTCTTCCTTACACCTACACTGGGATCTGTAATTTATTCTGAAAGCTCAAAGAATCATTAGAATAATGGCTAAGTTCTCCCTGTTTTTCTCCTGTAAAAAAAAAAAAAAAAAAAAATCTAAATTCCTAAAGTTGCAGCTGAAAACAGCAAGGGAAAAAAAAAAAAAAAAAAGGGAAAATATTAATAAAAGCAAAACCTTCCCTTCCCACCCTTTTGGCATCCTTCCCCACTCTTTCTGCAAGAATTTCTCCAGAAGGACATTTCAAGGTTACTGGTAGCAGACCAGAGTTAAAACCAACAGATTAAAACAGCCCAGCTGTACTCAGTTTTCCCTACAACCATTATAGAACAGCATCCAGCAATCAGAACAGATATTTTATTTTCGGTCTGTATAATAAATCAAGAGATTTTATTGAAGGGGGCGGCAGGTTCTGCTTTTCTCAGAAAAAGCTTCCAACACATATATCTGCATCGAAGGCACGTATTCCTCGTGGACACACAAAGCCAGATTTGGCTTTATAAGCATGCAAGAACAAATCAATACACAACTGGGCAAATAAGTCATTCATCTGATAAATTTTGCCTTTCTGCTCATAACGTACCCCAAAGCATATTGATAGTTTCCAAAATATGATGGATGTGCTTACACAGTAAATTTTTATTTTGCTGCTTGTTTGCATATATTCAGAAGTCCGGGCCCATTACCCAAACGAGAGCGATCACATGCTCAATATGGCACCGTTCCTCTGCGCGAAATAGTGTTTGCAATGCAAAGCTCTTTATGTGTGATTTAAAAAACGAAAGCTGAGAAAGCCAGAGAAGCCAAGAAAGATAACAAAAAAGGCTCTACCCACGGCCTCTGCCAAATCCAAGCTCACTTCTTTGGTGTGCAAATTTCTATGAGTCATCTTTTTTTGTTGTAAAGGTCTGCATCATCACTTACACGGCAGGCACCACTCAGCCCCCACCACCACCGAACGGTATCGAGAATTACCTGGTTATACGGGTAAAAGAGGGTACAGACAGCACAGTACGGCTCGCTCAGGGCAGCAGCTGTGTTGAATTTTCTTTCAGCTGGGAAATTATGGGCTTTATTCTTCCACTGGAGGGAAAGTAAAGATTTCAAAGCCTCTGGGTCACTCATATCTTCCTCTCCAGAAAATGGAAATGTTTCTAGAAGGGAAAAAAAAAAAAAAAAAAAAAAAAAAAAATCACAAAAGAATGGACAGTCAGTGGAGGCAAAACAGGCTACAGAGAGTAGAGGCAAAATGCAGCGAGGTAGGGTTAACACCTAATGTTTCAACAACACAAGGAGTTCAATAAATAGGAACATCCAACTTGTTCATGTTCTTCATCTGTGCATGCCTCAAACACTGACTTTAACGGATATGATCTCCACTTTACGGAGACACCAATGACCTGATGGAACTGGCCACGAGGAAGAAGAAAGAGACTCTAGATTAACTGCCTTCGTAAGTCTCTCCACTTTCGAGCTGGGGAAACCTACAATATTCTTTTAATGAAGCCAAATTCAAAATGCATGATGCAAGTGCAAGGAAATCCCCCTTTCCTTTCTCCAACTGGGAACTGCATTCTCTGCAAGACACACATGCAGTTCATGCTGGTTTGGTTAGGCCAGCTGCCAGTTCCCACCGGTCAGCAGCAAGTCTGTTATCAGCCTTCCCAAAGTGCATCTCACATCTGTTTCTTCAAACACAAATCATGGATACCCTGGGTTCAGGTTCTCACATTCCTTTTCTGCAGCTAGTTCCACCAAGTGCACACCACTAAGTCTCCAATTTTCATTCATCACCACCTTTTCCTCTGCCTGAGCTCTGATAGGTTCTGCCTGAGCTAATTAGTTTGCTAATTCTTTGTTTTTACAAAACCTTTAAAAGGCCCTTTGCATTTTACAATTAAATCACCTCAGACTCTATTTGTGTCAGTTTGGGGCTCCAAGTTTCTTACCATACCTCATTAAGGAATTTTGAGTCACTACAAGCATTAAACACTAAGTGTAAACTATTCATTGCGTTGGTAATCTGCAAAGTTTCCAAAAGAGCAGCTTTGGCCAGGGGAACTCAAAAACATCTTAGTGGAACATTATCAGCAGAGCCCAGCACATTAAACCAAACTGCTCACTGCTTCACTGTTAATTACTGAAAATACGAAGCTAATGTTCTGCTCTCAGCAAGCCTAAGCCTCCTCCCTAGTTTTACGGCCCTTTTAAGATTTTCAAACTCATTACTAGAAAATGATAAAAGGAACTTGTAGTAAAACACTAATGGCTAAGTTTACATTTCAGATCTCAAATGTTCTCCCCAAATAATCCAATATATATTTGCCAGACAATGTGGGAAATTTGTGTTTAATTAATCAATCCTTTTTTAAGATTACGAACACTATCCCTGTCATGCTGCAAATGATGGTTACTTCTTTAAAAGTGTCTTTCTTACTATATTCTTATCTCAGACTACAACTGGTATCCACAGGCTAACAAAATTTGCTAATACCATCCCCTTTTCCACAACACCGAATAGGATTCTGCTGGAAAGGGAGACCAACAGCCTTGCGAGCCGGCAAATTATGTTCCTCTTCCCAGCGGGAGATACTGCTTACACCAGGAGCTGACTGCCACTTCAACATGTATCAGACCAGAGCTGGCCCTCATAGCAAAACAGATTTACCAGGTGTCCTGGTTTTATTTAGTGAGGGGGGCCACGGTGGCAGCTTCTGTAAGAAGATTCCAGAAGTTGTTTCCCCTTTTGCCGGTGGAATAGGCCGGGCCTAGGGCAGACCCGCTGCTAGCCAAGGCTGAGCCAATTAGTAGCAGAAAGTTCCCTGATAACGCCTCTGCGATAACATATTTAAGAAGGGGAAAAACAGGAATAAAAAAAGAAGATGTGAAGAACATGGAGCGGGGGCAGAGAGGGGGAGGCGTGAGCCTTGTGGGCCTTGCGGCCTTCACCCTCTGGCCTCCCGCCGGGCGGCTGTCTAGGAAGTTATCTTGCTTTCTTTCTCATTATCCTGCTTTGGCTTTAATAACAAACAGTTTTTCCCAAGTCGAGTCAGTTCTGCCCGTAACGATAACTTTAAGGATTTCTCCCTGTCCTTGCCTCAAACCTCGAGCCGTTTTCCTTACATTATCTCTCCCTGTTCCCTCAGAGGGTGGGGGCAGTGAGACAGCGTAGCCTGGCCCCGAGCGGGGCCAAACCACGACACAAGGACACGTTCTGCAGTCTAACTTCAGCTACACGTGCTTACACGTCCACATCTCATGCAAGGCATAGAAAACATTTCAAAAAGACCAGTGACCTCAGGTATGCAGACTGATACTTCCAAGATGTCTTACTGTCAAAGCAGAGCTCAACCCTCACCTTTTGAAGAAATCAAGCACCTTTAACAACATTTTAAGACATGAGCCAAAAACCAAACCGCATTTTTCTCCAAATTTTAGTCAAAGCACACTAGCAGATGGGCAAGATTTATGATACCAACACAAACAATGAAACTGGCATCACAATCCAGAGTGACAGACTGAGAGAAAAAAGGAAATTACTGTTCTATGTTATCATCACCTTCACTCATCCCAGGATGGATTCTAGGTGAGACACTGCATTCAAGATGGCTCCTACATTTCAGGCAAATTACACGCAAGTAGAAAAGGCTAATAGTTTGTCTCAACTGAATCTTAACATAGCATATGCATACTTCTAATTTACATGCTCACTGTTCCTCACAGCAGCCTCCAGATCATCCTTATACACTAGCCCTGAAAAAGCAAGGAGTGCAGAGAGCTTCTGTTCCCTGGCAGGGAAGAGAAGAATCTGTCTGATCAGATTTTGCCCAACAGTGCTGTAAATCAGCCCCCAAGAAATGGCAGCTTTCACAAAAAGTTGCTCCTGAGTCAGCCAGCAATGTCCCTGTACACCAGCCAAAAAGTGAAAACAGCGAAAAGCCTCTGTCTAATGAGGATCCTGTAGCACAAAGTTCGTTGCGAAGCCTCACACCAAAACAAGGTAACGAGTCTCAGCTGCCTTTCAATGCCTCACTTCACTCACACATATGCACAACATCAAATGCATCACCCTTGGTACGGAAATGCAGCTCTGTATGTTCAGAATATCCCCTTCCTAGAGAAAGTCTCCCAAATCACTGGATATATTCTCTGAAGGGAAGTGAACAGGAAAGATGCTGTCCTTTTAAATGTAAAGTTGTAAGCAGGGACTGCCAGCTACACCTTCATGTACCTGCCCCAGCATGAAAAAGCTTCTTAGCATGGACTTTTCTATATTTTGACTACTTGATAACGTGGGCAAGACCCAGAAGCGGTCAATTACACCACACAACAGATGCAAGAGTGGTTTTTTGGTTGTTTTGTTTTTTTTTTTTTCTTTTTTCTTGGTCCAGATTGTTATGGCATTCACAATGACTGGAATGTGGGAAAAGAAAAATCAGTAATGTATAGCTAAGCACTGAGAGACTTTTAATTCTCATTTCTGGATCTGCCAAGAAAAAAATGGACCCCAACATTCACGTGAATTAAAAAGCCGAGCAAAAAGTTAGAATTAACTTTCCCCATACATAAAACAGTAGACCTCACCTCCACCACCCTCTGAGGTTAACTGATCTTTTTTTGACGCAATATTTAAGAAGGAGCTTTTACTTTAAGATGTTATTTTTCTATGAACTCCTTTTTTCCTTTGCCCAAAATGCTGCCTCATTCTGCATCCAGCAAAATATTTTTCTTGAGAAAAAAGGGTGGGAGGTGAGAAGGGACACCTCCCACGGCTGAGTTTTGTTTCCAGCTGAGTTATCAAAATGGGAACATACTGCATTTTCTATCAGTTAAGCGTAACACAAGAAGTTTGAGCCCATCCAGTTAGGTCAATGGCTTCAGTAACTTTTCAGATCAGATCAGACATACATGCGTTCCTCATGCCAGCGCACTCACCCTCATCACTCGAGGTCTCCTGTTTAACCACTGACAACGGGGAGCGGGTTGGTGGTTTACCCAGTGGATGACGACGACTCTTCTTTATCTCCATCTTCATTTTTGAAAAAGCAGAAGCAGTCTGGAACAAACCAGAAGCAGGTAGATGGGAACCCAAAAAATACCTTGGCAAGGAAGGGAGAATACAGGACAACAGAGGTGGAACCCTTGTCATAAAGAGTTCTTGAATTTACACAGCCAACTTTTACTGCCTTTTGGCTGGAAGCAATAAAGCCTCCCAAGCCAATTACCGTAGTAGATAAAGCCACCGCTGCCTCTTAGGATGTCAGGTGAAGGCAAAGTACAGCGTGCTGTTAAATCAGAACCATCCTCAGAGCAGCTTCAAGCCTGCCAATTCCATCAGCTTATGAAAAATCTGGTCAATCACAAACAGCTAGGAGCTCTAGCACAAAAATTACGTACAGGGCATACAGGACCAGAAACATTTTACCAGAACGTTACAGTGCACTTTATGACAAGAATATTTACATTGTACTGTACCCACTGCCCCGTGTATCGGCAGCGCTGCACGCTTTGGTTCCCAAGGATGAAGACAAGCAGCAGTGGTACAGCACTACGAATGAAATTCAAGCACATCCCACGTTACACGGGAGTGAGCACAGAGGAAGGTACTTAGAGCAGCCCACCACAGCATAGCGCTTTTTCCCTCTCTTGTCTGCAGCCATCCTGTCTTTGAAACGCTTCCAGGAAAGGTATGCTAACCGCGCCACGCCAGTGTGGAAATGCGCATTTGTCCCTGTCCCCAGTTTCTGATAGTTCTTTGCCATTCCCCTAACTCTTGCAGGAAAATAGAGCTACATAATATTGCTCTGACTTGCTGCTAATTCCTGAACATTCTACTCTTCCTCTTTTGGAAACTGTCCTCAGGAAAGCACTCCCCAAGGAAAGAGATGCCTGCGACAGTTAACACGCCATGAACTGTATTGTCCATGAAAAAGTCTCCTGCCAACTTTTCCAGTTCAAAATCTCATGATGGAAAAGATTCCTAGGCAACACTATACAGCAGGCCAACAGCTGAAAGCATAAAAGCACGTGCTGTGAACTGGGTAAGTCAGAAACCAGGAAGAATTATCAAAATGTTGGTGCAATCGAAGTTCCCCTTGTGACTGTTCAGTTTTACCACTCTCGCAACAGCTGCGCTGCAGCAGCCGTTTGCTCGCACCAGGTCTTCCTGCTCAGTGTTTGAGATGATCACTTCAGTATTATCTGTGCGACTAGCAGCAGGAAAATGGATTCTCTATTTTATCTTTTGAAGACAATAACAAGTTTGATTAATCAGCCAGCATCAATGCAATGATGGACTGAGAAAATAACCGATCCCTTCCTGTAAAAACACTCTGTGGCTCACCAGCATGGCACTGCTCCACTGGAGGCTCAGGCACAATTCAGGACTCCTCTCATTCCAAGCTCGGTCCTCAACTTGTTGCCTAAAACTAGCAAATCTTTCAGTCTCCTCCTTGGCCATGCGTACCTGTAAATCGCTGCCCTCTGTAGAGACCTCTGTATTTTCTGCTTCTGCGTTCTCCTCCTCCTTCACAGTGATTTCCATAGGGACTGTCTGCTCTTGCCAGCCTGGACTCTTTTGGGTGGCAAACTGCTCAAACGCCTGCTGGCAGGACATGCGCTCCTTGTCAAACACCACCTTTTTGGTCCGTGGAATCACATAGAGCATGGGAATGATCGGCCGAGGTTTAAAGTCATCTTCCTCCGCCGGCGCCTCCGAGGGCTGGATAATGTTCAGGGGAGCTGGAGGCAAGTTCTTGTCTGCCGTGGATGAGGTGGGTACCACTGGGGGTACTGGTGGCCGTGCTGCTGGTGCCTCCTCCTCTGCCAGCTGCTGCTGTGGTGCGGGTGGCGGTGGCGGCAGCGGCGGCGGCTGCTGCTGCAGAGGAGGCTGAGGTGCTTGCAGATGGTGCTGATGCTGATGGAAAAGGTGCTTCTTCTTCCTTTCACCTTTTACTTTCGGAGGACGGGCCTTCACTTTGGAGTCACCTGTTTCAAGAAACAGGCAACATTTAGTTTCACGCATCAAGGTTTCTGGGCATTTAGTATTTTTCTCCTTTCACCAAAAAGCTCCAATGCTGGGCTAACATATTACACTACGGTATTATTCTCCCCTCCAGAGAGGCTGAAAGCTGCAGACACATTCAGCTGTACCTCAGCACTGATGTGGAGAAGCCCACTTCAGAAATAAAAGACTTCTGCCATTTCTATGGACTATTTAATTCTTGACTGGAGCAGAAAGACTGACAAGATGAATGCTGCCTGGAGGGAAAATATCTAAACCCCTAAGAAACTGGACACTGTGCCAGAAAACATGTAATACATTACATGAGCCATGACACTGTATTTCAAGTTTTCTGTATCAGCCGTCTCCAAAGTGGGGCATGCAAAAATCACCCACCAGGGTGCAGGAAGAAAATATTTTTGTGCCATTAATAAATAAAATAAGATATATATTTAAAATACTATTTTAACTTTATTCATCCTTTTAAAAATGTCTATTTTTGTGTAGGTTTTATAACACACATAATATATTAGTACAGTAATACATGTATAGGTTTTATAAATAAATACATACATATATATATATATATGTATATCGGGGGGCGCTCAAAATTTTTTGCTGATGGAGTGTGCAGTCAGAAGAGTTTGGAGACCACTGTTCTGTATCACCTGCCCTAACCTCTGGACCACCCCCATTTACTGCTCCTTCTACGCGCAAGCACAGCTCTTATCCGAGCATTACTGTGCGTCAATGCGTTCAACAGCCCTGGGACACGAAGGATTGAACAAAGACATCTGAATCATTATTACCGAAAGATTTCTGCTGTAAGGCCTTAAAAAAAGATGCCTTTAAAGCATAAATCAAGCACAGGACTGAACTAAGGCTGTTCCAGACGCTATGCCAGCACTGGTTACTAAGATATCCTTTCTTAACACTTGCTCCATTTGTCCTTGTTTCTCCTGGCTTACTGTCATTCATCTTATCTGCAAAGCATCGCAGGTCTCTCACATGGCTGTGACAGCAGAAACACTTCTTGAACAGCCAGACATCTCAATATTTTGATCAGAGGCAGTAACAACCCATAAAAGTTGTCCCCATCCATCTTCCCAATATAATTCTGTTAAAGGATCTGCACAGTGTGATTTTACAGCAGTAATTAAAATTCCTACTGGCCATCGAGCACGTGTCGCTAGGTTAGGACAGGAGATGCCTTCATGTTTTGCCTTATTCCACCGACGATGATGTATGTTCCCTTTGCTGAACCTTGTGAATGAAGTTATCAGTTCACTCAAAGGAAAGCGAATAATAGATGCTCCACAGACAGATGCCCGTGCTCTATTTCTTTCATAAGAGATTGTTTGTCACCTGCAGATGCTACGACTAGATGACTCTGCTGCCAAGGGTCATCTTCCCACTAACAGGATCGCGAGGCGGGCTGATGACAGTGAAAGGCAGAAAGACTCTTCACCCTGATAATGCTGCTTCACCAATCCCAACCCACTTGTACTCCTCCACTAAGGACTAAACCAAAGCTGACCGACCTGCTAAACAGAAAATGAGGTAAGCTGTCACACAACAACAAAATATCTGCACGAGGAAGGGTCTGAAAAGAGAAGGGGAATCATCCCACAGTAAGAAGAAGGGCTGAAATCCCTGCTGAAATCTTCTAGGGGATACCTCAGCCTCAACACTCCCCAGAAGTCTGGTCTGATGACTTTATTTACACTATTCTATAAAAACGGGAACAGCCCAAACAGTTACTGTTGTACTCGTGTCCCTCAGATAAACGGGTTTGTTCTATCACAGAGAAAGGAATACTGAATTTCCTTAGAGAAACAAACATATTGAATGAAAGGCAAATTGGATTTTTCCCCAGTTGCACAAAACCAGATCATATTTACTCTCTACGCGCTCAGAGAATTCTCTACCCAACAACAAAACAAATGCCATTCACCAGCTTTATTGACTTCTAAATGGGTAATTTGACAGCAGCTGGCATGCAGAACTTTTAAACAAAGTTTTTGCATTAAGATGAACAAACCAGTTTGCAAGTGAATTTATAAAATCGGAAGCGAGGAAAAAGCAAAGTAAAATTCACAGTCGCTATCTGGCTATCATGAATACTGACAGGAAGGAAAGGAATCGCCATGCACAAAGCAACGCGGCAGGTTAACAGAGGAACGAAAGGCACACGCAGCAGAGCCAATACACAGGGGAGACTGTGGCATGACTGGTTCTTCAAGGTGCAAAAACTTGCTTGTCTGGAGATCATCTGAAATACTACATGGAGCTCACTGAAGTTGCAGATATACAAAGCTTCTAAGAAAGTGTGTTACTGGGGAAATCAGGGGAAGGAGATTATAAAAAGCCGCTGTGAGAGTAGGGACCTCATCTGCCAGAGCAATAGCCCCTGGTACCCGGCAAGGACCATTAGAGATGGACGCCAGCACCAGTAATCTAGCCACAACCTTACTTAAATAATTTGTACTGTCAACAACTCAAAAAGAAACTGTAAATCAACGTATTAATCTAGCAGAAGCACAACCGCATAGATAAGATGAAACTCAACGCAGGAGAACGCAGTCTAATACAGCGCTGCATCCTTCAAGATGTCTGTGTGAAACAGTGGCCCTCAAGGGTGTTCCTTCACTCCTCACGGGAGACCGTGCAGTAGATGAAGTAATCACAGAATTCTTCACCATCCCAGAGTCCATCCTAAACACCGAACTCACATTTTCACTTTCAACAGCGTTCCTTACTGCTAGGAAGAGGATATTCCCCTAGAGCATCCCTACACGCCCGGTGTTTCCATCCTGTCCATCACCTACGCTAACGGAATACGCGACCATGACTGGAGGAAGAGCAGGAAGCAAAAGCGGTGGGAAAACTCCTTTGACCTGCTTCTAGGAGTTGTTTCTGCTCAGCTGGTATCAGAACTTCACACAGCACATGCTACAGATACGTAGATGGGCACAGCGACTGCCAGCAGATTTCTGAAAAGGCTCTGTTTTCTCTCTGTGATGCTAGAAAAGTCCAGAAAGTCTCCGGGACAAGCTCTTGTGCTTGTCAGGCACAGCATGGCAGCCAGCACCTGCTGACTCACAGGACGTATCTGTGCTGCCTAACACACCCAGAGAAGAGCAGAGCTTAAAACCCCTGCTTTTTAATTTCAAATCCCAAGACAATCTGCTAAGAATTCTACATGCATTAATAGCAACATAATAAATTATGAATATAAAGCTGAGTCATAAAAATCAAACGAAAACACCTGAAGGTACCTGGGTCAGAAATCCCGAAAACCTCAAGCTCTTACTACTCAGCTAGTCCAAACAACCAACACGAAGAATAAGACCTACTTGGAAACTTATCTATGGTTACTTTGAAATCTCATTCTTTCTCCTTCTCAAGGTCCTCTTTTCTGGTGTAAGTAGAAAATCAAGACAAATTAAAACCAGAGGAAAAGAAAAAGGAAGTGAAGGAGGGGGGAAGCTAAATTGGCACGAGTAAGGCCCTTTAAACGGACATTTGTGAGAGGTAATGCAGACAGCAGGATGCAGAGAACTAGAGAATTCAGTGTTTAATTGCTCTATCGCATTAATAAGCCTGCGTATTTGCTAACAGCTCCACTGAGCACTAGGCTCCTCAGAAACTGCAAAGCACATACTCTAGTTCTAGTGGTGCTTTCTGCAATGGTGCTGAAAATAAATTTTTCCCTCCTGCGCTAAGAGTTAAAAAGCTCTTAACATGTAGGCTAAGCGTATGATTTGGAACCCGTTCGACTAGAACAGAGTCTATTGTTTCACTGCCATTCGAAGGATCTCAGGTCTGTTCTCGTCACTTATCTTTGGTCTCTGAAGGGACATCAGCATTTGCGGGCCATTTATTACAAGCATCAACTGTTAAACTTGTACAAGAGCTAAGAGCAAACAATTTAACACACTGCTGACACTTTCAAGCTCAGGGCAACAGGAATTAACTGTCTACACTGTGCTACTCCTGCTCTGTACAACAATGATTTCTAACTCCTTATTTCCCATGAAAAGAGAAGATACACTCTCTAGCTAAGAGACTCTGGAACTGAACAAAGACCTCGATTCAATTCCCAGAGTTTCCACAGATTTCCCTTAAGATCACCTACCAAGGTTCTCTAAACGGGTTGCAGCATCAATGTTCTCCAAGTGCTAAACAAATAACGGATACAATGTATGAAAATGAATTCACTGGTGCTTATGAAATACTCGAGTGTGCCTCAAAGAGAGTGCATCATAGACACAACTACTGAACCACGCACATTAGGGGGAAAAAAAAAAAAAGGCAGCTTACTCCTAGCAAGAACTGCAACCTTTCACACACATCCAAGAAACAAAAAAGCTTCCAGCTACAGATGGCTGAGGTCAAGCCTTCGGACTAACCATACGTACTAGGAACACGTCACACAAAACCCCAAACCAAGACATTCTCTGTCTTTGCAAAGGCGTTCCGTTACATTTTGTCATGGTGTATTCCAACAAACAGCTTCAAAGAATTTTCAGACACTGTTTCTTATCGGAAGGCCACACTATTAAAAAAACATTCATCCCACTGTACAGATGTGTCAATGAGCAGAGAAAGGTTAAGTGACTAACCAAAGGCTGTGTACAAATTCAGCCACAGCTTTGTGGAAAACAGCTCTGTTTCTGTTTCTGTTGCTGCTCGTACTTCTCTCTGCCTTCTCCTAAACAGGCTGGAACCTGTGCTTTTATGCAGAAGAAATCATAAAGGGCTGGGAGTTCTCATGGACTGGCATCAACTTCAGCCATGCCAAGAAAGCGGAAAAGCTTCCCTCCTACAGCTAGGCTTGAAGAAAACCAAACCTGCACTGCTGCGTGCAGCAGCTGCGGATCCCACACAACCTAGAGCTGGCTTTATTCACAGTCTGTAAGAAATGGGGAGGAAGGGAGGAAAAGGGGAAAAGATTAATTGCACAAGGATGTGCACAAATCTTTCCTCTTCAGAGCAGGACACAAAATATATTTATTTGTTTCCCTATGAAATATGTTAAAATATTCCTCCCTTAATATATGTTTTTACAAACCTGTAATAGTTCTGGCAGAAATTTCAAGCCCTGCCAAGAAAGCTATTTGGACTGAATCCTTAAAGAGAGGGAAAAATCAATTGCTACTGTAAATGATGGCGTATTTCAGTGAGCACAGATTTAATATTGGGAAAAGACTCCACTGATATCTCAAGAGAAATAAACACCAGCAGACAAGATATTTACAAACGTGTTTGAGAGAGATAGCTTGCCCCAGTTCTTCACTGAAGTGATCTGCCATCAGTGAGCAGGGCCCTCACCTTCTCCTCCCTCAATCACTTTGCTTCTCTCCTCTTCCTCCAGCTCTGGCCCTCTTTTCAGCTCCTCTTTGACTTTCACATCTTCCAAGACGGTTTCAATAGCCATGACGTCCCCAAGAGACTTCTGATCCTCTGTTTTGTGTCTTCTGGGCTGACTTCTTTTCCTGTGAGACCTAGAAGTACAGAAGCGTGGTTTAACAGAAAAGAACAGCCTGCAATATATAAAACCATCACTGACTTAAAATGCTGAATACAAAACAAAAGGATCATCTTCGGAGAGAAAACACGAGGTAGCTAGTAATAGCTACAGGGCAAAAGAGATATCTGAAAGGAAACAGATGAACCTTGCGTAACACAACGTTTAAGATCCATTCACAGCAGCCACTAATTGTCAGGGCTCCTTGAAGAGCTTTTTCCCACCATTACTAATGTAAGCTCACGAGCGGCAGTTAAAATTATTTTAATTGTATTTTAAATCTATTTTGCTTGTATTTCACAATATAGATGAAAACTTGCTATAAATCCCCCTTTCATCCTCTGCCTCCATTCCATCATTTCTTTTCAGTCTGTACGTGCTTCCCTTTGGCAAACTGCTGGAAGTCTGCAAAGCACCATCTTCCAGCCCTGAAACCTTACTCAGCCCTGCCAGCTTCTACAAACACCGTACAATGAACGCGTACGCTGTAATCAATAGACGGGCCATGATTTTCCAGTAGAGTAACTCACAGGGTCCAAGGTCTATGAGTAAAGCTAGCTAGGAAAAGCCAACAGAAATGCGACTCTTTCTAAAGAGTCAATGTCAATAAGACAGAGATTGCAGCAGCCTCAATGAAAAGACAAAAGCAAATTGAGAAGATGGGACAACACCTTTTGGGTAGGAACCACGTTAGGAGCCCAGCACTCTCACAGCCACTCACTCAACCCCACCTCCTCGGTGGGACGGGGAGGGAAGACAGGAAGAACAAGAGTCAGAAAACAGGTACAGCGAGACAAAAACACTTTAATGGGTGAAGGAAAGAATAAAAATAGAAAGAAATAAGCAAAGGAAATCCACTCACCATCTCCCCCAGGCAGACCAGTGCCCAGCTAGTCTCCAAACAACAGCCACCTTGGAAGCTAACCTCCCCTTCTTCTTCTCTGTCCCAGTTTTTATCACTCAGCGTGACGTTATACGGCATGGAACATTCCTCTGGCCACTCCGGGTCAGCTGTCCCGGCTGCGTCCCCTCCCAATCTCTTGCCCACCCCCAGTCTGCTCACTGGGCAGGGGGGAGAGCGGGAACAAGATAAAGCCACGACACAGCGATAGCCAAAACATGGGTGCTTATCGGCGCTGCTGTAGCCACAAATCCCAAACACAGCCCCGGGGCTGCTACGGAGAAAGCTACCTCCATCGCAGTCAGACCCAGCACCATTTTTTTGCAGGATCTATCAAATAGCTGCTCGACTGTTGGGTTTAGGTTTAAGTCTAACAAGCTCTCAAAAGATTCAGAGACCTGCAATTTTTACACCATTTTTAGCACAGAGATTTTTTTTTTTAAAGCATCTTCCATCTGGCCTCCTTGTTCCGAGCCCTCGCATTTACCATCCTCTAACAAGCTGTAAAATGCCATCTCACCGCGTTCACCGGCCCAAAACTCCAGAAAAGCTGAAATTCAGCGTCCCGTTCTCAGAGCCCAGACACTGAGCTGCTAATTAGGTCTGGAGTACGATGGAGTTAAGAGCCCTTAATCAGGTCACCAACAAAGAAGGAAGGCAAAATATCAACCTGAGATGAGCGTTTAATAGAAAAGAAAGCTGATCTGTATGCACGGTAGTTTATAATTGCCAGACTCTAACATATGGTAGCCCTCCAAGTATAGATGTTAACTTCCCACCTGCAAGACACTCATCAGCAGGAACACACAGCTGAACACAGAAGGATCAACTTTTCTCTTCACCCATATTCTAAGGACACACCACCTTCTCTGCGGGGGAAAAGCGGGGTGGGAGGAGGAGATAGACCTGCAAGGACTTCTCTGTTGCAGCTGGAACCTTCCACAGTTGTTGAAGAAAGCATTGGAGTAAAATCACATGTTACAAGCTATTAGTAAAGCGTGTGTTTGATTCCCGTGCTGTAGAAATGCCAGGTAAAAACTAAATCACAAAACTTTATAACTGCAGTAGATAAAAAAGATCTTTTGGCAGTGCTCTTCTGCCTCTGAAGTTGTGGGGAAACGAAGAGAGGCAGAAAGCACACCATTTAAAGAAACTGTGCCTCCAGAACGCCCAGCTGAAGGCTGCACATTTCCAGCAGTGAAGATGTTCTGTATCTGCCGCAATTCACGTACCAGAAGCGGACTTTTTGTGGACTAGACTAAAACAGCCTCTCACTGAAGCCATACAGTAGAAGTTTTTCAAGGTAACTAAGTGCGAATGACCTCAGAGAAGAAATAACACATCTCTGCAGAGTTTAAAAGCTACATTTTCAAGAGAGTTGGCAAAAAAAGCAGCATTCGTATTCTTTGAAAAACAGACCACAAAGTGACTTAAATTAAGTAGATACAACCGTGAAAAGGTTCAGGCAGAGGTGAATCCCATCCTTCCAGTAAAGCCCAGCCTGCTGAGAAAAGTCAGTCTTCAAGTAAAGTTATGTCTTTCCAAGACGTAAGCACAGGAGAGAGACTACTGCTAAGCGGTACTCAGCAGCTTCAAAACTGTTTCGGGATAATACTGAAATAATCTAGGAAACAACGAGTAGATAAGGGGGGAAAAAGTACCTGGATTTTCGCAATAGCTCAGGTTAAGAGAGAGGCGTCTCTTCTAAGCAGTAGGATCAAAGAGGGAAAATAATCCTTGGTGTTCACATAGTAGCTTACAGTAGGCAAACGTTACAAATACCTAAGTAACCTCTAACAGATTCCCAGTTTCCAGATGTGGAAGAAAAAGAACCAGGGAGCCACTGGAGTTGAGACAGCCATTGCCCACAGAACATAAATCTCAACTTCTGACTCAAACGCTGCTGCTTTTCCTGAAGCTCTCTACAGAAGGAATGGCTGGGAACATTTTAGGAAGATAACCTCTGGAGTGGAGCACCATTGCAGAGACCAGTTATCTGCCAAAATACCCTATTTCTTACATTTTTTGGAGCATGGATTTAGTGGTGAATATGCCATCCCATGTTCAGCATTTGTAAAACAACGGACAAATCATTTCACATAGAAAAGGCAAGACACAGGACCACCAGTCCAGAGCAACATCAGGTGACTGAAAACTCCTGGAAGACAATAAAGACCAGTGCTGGAGAGAGTCTCTTACTAGTATGTTCTCTTTTTCTTTGCTAGAATGCCTACATAAATCGGCTGTCAGCAGATTATTAGGTCAATAGTTTCTAGACTGTTTCTCAAAGTCCCTATCAAAGATGGTCCCAGAAACCTAAAGTCCATTTAAAGCTTTCTTCCTGGATTTCAAAGAAGTTATATTGGAGCTGAAATTACGAGTAGAGTATTACATCTGGATGAAGCAGTACAATTTCCAGAGACTGCCAACACTCACACCGAAAATTCAACAAATACCAGAGGAGAGCAGCAAGGAGGAAGCTTTGTGTGCTCGCTGCAAGCACTCTGGGTCACAGGCAGAGCAGGAATGAGACCAATGTAAAAAAGAAGGGCAAGGGAGCATATGGAAGGGCACCCACTTTACATCTGAGCACATTAACGCCCTATGATAATTCCATTTCCTAGAATACAGAGTCTCATTCTTCAAGTAAGCTTGGTGAGGAAGGAAAGTTCTCCCATTGGCAGCCCACGTCTAGAACACTCCAGAACTGATCCCTGCTTCAGCGATCGGTCAGCTTTATCCACAACCAGCTATTCCTCACACAGCACTGCTCATTCAGTGGCTTAACCGCACGCTCAAGAATGGAAAACCAGAACAGGTACAGCTGAGCTTCTCTAGTGACGCAAGAGGAGATCTCAGAAAACTACGCAAAACCAAGATGAAGTCTGAGAAACCTCAATGCCTAAGCATTTTCTGTGCCCTTTCAAGGAAGCAGCCGTGAAAAAACTAACTGATAAAAGGAAAGCACTTTCCGAGTTACTATTTTAAGAAACTTGACATGAAAAAGAATGAAGTCACTTAAGTTGATGAGGGAAGTCACATACCGGTGTTTGTTGTCCTCTTCCTCATCTCCTATCCTATAAAGCAAGATTCCAACAGGAAAAGGTTAGCATGCCAAATTTTCAATTCAAGCATGCTGTAACACAGAAAATCCACAAACTTGTAGAAAATGAATACAGAGATCAAAGAAAGCACAGAAAGGCATGCATAAAATCCCTTTTGCAATTGATGGGGTTTTTTCCCCTCCTGCTTTCTGATAAGTGAAGCTATAAATGTTTACTAAAGATTTTTTGTCTTCAAGGATAAGAGATGAGATGTGAGGGAGCGCACAGCATCCTGCTTTCAGAAAACACATGCTTCTAGAACATTTAAAGGAAACAGAAAAATGAGGGAGCACATTACCCAAGACAAATTACATGAGGAAATGTTAAAAAAAAAGAAAAGAAAAAAAGAGAAGAATTCAAACTATCCAAAGTAAGAGTTTTAGTGTTTAAAATCTTAGCAATTAAAATCAAACACAGTGCTCAGACACAGCTTTTTCTCTTTTTCACCCCCCCCTCTTTACCTGCGAAGCAATTTAGCCTTCAACTCCACCTTTGTCTCATTCCAGGCATCTAGTTCCGGGCTAGTCAGAGCTGTGGGTTTCATGTGGTCCAGGACAGTAATGTCTTTTCCTTGTTTCCATAAATCGTAACGTTCTGGTTGCAAAACCCTCACAAAGACATCCATGGAAATCTTCACCATATCTTTGCGGCAAGTGCACTGCAAGAGACACCCAGACACCAACATCACGTTAGGGCAGAGGAACGGTTTTTTTTGAGTTTGCCTTTCTCCAGAGGCAGACTAACACTCCACCCCCGTCGTCCGTACGGCCTACGGAGGGTTGCTAGCGTGGGTCAGTGCCAGGAATGGCGTTGACACACACATGGTTATCTCAGCCCCACGGAAAGCGTTGCCCCTACCTGCCCTCGGCAAAACCAGAGGCGGTACAAGCTGGCACGCTCTCGGAAGGCAGTCGAAGACTGTGTTCCCAGAAATTTTCTTCTCCCTCTCCCACCAATCAAGCTAAAACTTCCTGGTAACCAACACCCAGTACACTCCTCATCTACCGTCTGACAGCCATTAGACAGCAATAACTTTGGCTGCTGTTGACCAGGGCTGAGTCTGATCTCAAACCTACGTTCCCTCCATCAGCCAGTCTCTTGCGGAGTTTCTCAGGCTGAAAAAAGATTATTAATATCATTTTATAACTGAAAACAGCCTTAAAGGAACAAAAGGCTGACCTAGCGAACAAGGTAGTTAAACTTCATAATTATTCCTCACGATATTGCACGTAAATCCTTCACAAGACTGTGGAGAAATAAAAAAAGGCTACAACAACACTGACATTCTGCATCTAAACCACACGTGCCTAAGCCAAAAAAAATGGGCATTTTTCATTTCAACTAGCATGTGCTCATTAAAATTAACCTCTGGAACCATGCTCCTGCCATTGCACGTGTCTACACAAGGGCTACGCACAGGCGGTTTCAGTTGGGTATCTGCTTGCTCTGGTGAAGCACAGAACTACCAGACTGAGCTTAGCAAGGCGATCCTCACTCAGGACACAGATCCCAGACTGAAAGAGCACGTAGCCTTTATAAACTTTTAACTCAAAAGAAGGCACGGGATCAAAGAGGACACAGCAACACACCAGTGCCTGCTTGCCGCACAGGAGCTTCAACGGCAGCTTTGCTGTTGGGTGCGAGAAGCCGAGCCCCCTCTTGGTTCTGCTCTCAGGTGCAAGGCTTTGCTCAGTACGCACTTGCACTACATCGCCTTTCAACTTCAAACTGAGGATGAGGCGATTACAGCCCCTTTGCAGGACTCGTTCGTCACCACACCTCTTCAAAACTGTTCTAGCCTTTCTCTTAGCAGAAATGCATGAAACTAACCTTGCTTCTCCCCTTTCTTCTTCCATTTTTCACTACCACTATGAAAAGATTTATGGTCATCATGGAAAGAGAAGAGAGTCTTTCTGTGCCGTGCGCAGCTATCCCACTTCCCTCCCAACTCCTGCTTTTATTTTGCAAAGACTTCTGCTCCGCTCTGACTGGGAGAGCAGTAACAACCCGAGTGCGCTGAGTGGGAAGGAATTAATGGGACAGGCACTTTCAGGAAAACTCAATTCACTTAATGAAAACCAGCGCGGGACAGAAAGGCTGGAGATGTAATGCAGCCAAACACAGATGGTACTCACGCTTCAAACTCCAGGCCAGGCAGAAACTTCCGACCGGCACCTCCATCAATACCGGCTTGAGAGACTTGTACTGAGCACATTTTCAAGCGCTTTTCCTTAAGAAATTTTAAAAGCACCTGTGCACTGGTACAAAGAGGAATACAGAGCACACCCCACAGCACACATCATCCCCGAGCTATGGAGACTGACCTCCTCTGCCTTCACACAGCGTCAAAAATGGCTTAAAATGGGGACAGTCCACATTCTGATCCTGACCTGGAACCAACACGCTGCCACACACAGTGTCAATTCCTTCAAATCGAGCGGAGCAAATCCCAAGCCAGATAGGTCTGAACCTGAACCACCGCCAGTTTGAGAGTCTCAGGAGAACGTAAGGTACACACAGATTACGGAGAATCCCCATACTGGGCTGTCTGGATGCTATTCAGAGAAACGACTCTGTGGGCTGCAATCTCCGCCGTGCCACACCAGGGGCCTGCAGTAGCCAAGTTCCTTTCTTTACACGAATCTAACATGATGTATGTTTATATTTCAATTTTAATTTAATTTTATTGCTTTCACACTAGCAAGCATGAATAATTTACAAAGCCTCTCTCCTCTGGGGCTTCTTCCGGACCGTACAGCTACATTTCCTCAGCTGCCGCAGTTGTGTCACGTTCACGTTCCCATAATGGCCAGGGGTTTTTTTCCACACCCTCCCCTCCGACACAGCAGCAAGATCCTGCTCAATGCAGCAGATGCTTCCAGTAAAACTGGCAAAGGGATCGTGCGTGGGCGTTAGCGACGGGAGAGGGAGGAGAATGGGGGAGATCGAAGAAAGAGACTGCGGGTAGAAGGGCAAGCAATTTCCTTCGCAATTAATTACCTGCTCTATTCCATTAGAGCAGGACAAAAATAGCAAGCTTGTGTTTCCCTGTCGATGATATCCATTTCCATGCTTTGCCTCCCTTTCCACACACACAGTCATATTTCTTCCAAAGCATTTAATTGCTGTCATAAACGCATGCGTTTCCTAAGACACACCATGCCTACATCCCCCACCTCTGCCTCACCCCATCCCAGGTTCTGCAGAACACATCCTTCCAGATCCCATTCTTCCCCCTCAAATTCTACCGCTTCCATATTCCAGGATTATTAAATGAACGCGCCTACGCTCAAACACCACCACTACAGAGAGATACCAAACCTTGTTTCCTTTAGCGAGCCAAAACCGAACCACGAAGCCCCGATTCAGGAATTCACACACCAGTGACTGGTGAAAGATTTAAGATCGACCCGGTCACCCAAAGCGCAGATCATGACTAAACGGCAACACGAAGAATATACCTGTCACGTCAAAATGACGGGGGAGAAATTTAAGGAACTCAGATCTAATCAAATCCCTCCCCGGCCCTCTGCTGTCGTTCCCCGTTTGGTAGCCAGAGCACCACACCAGAGTGCTGGGGCACAGCGAGGCTGTCGGAGCGACAGATGAGACAACAGCAAAAGTAACAGAATATTCACAACCACGACCTGCAAGGATCAGGACAAGTCCTGAAAATGGAGGTGGAAAAAAAATAAAACACAAATCACAACAGTTTTAGGGTTGGCTCTTCGCCTTCGCTTACAGGGGATCTGAGACCCAAACCAACAAGAGGAGCTTCCATATTCACCAAACCTGCGAGAACTTAATTTGTTCCATCTTCTGAAGGCTCTCCCTAGCCTCGTCTCTCCTTCCTCACAAGCTAACAGCTTTGCCACCCACACAGGAGAAGAACACGCAAAGGTAACCTGCAGTCTAACCACATGCAAAAATACTACACGGAAATGCACAGAGCGAAGCACTTTTCAAACACAGAAAATCAATACTTTTCCTCTACTTATTATTTTAATATCTGCTGTTCAAAGTGGGAGACTGGTGAAATATTTGACCACAGCAGGAACCCTGTCTCATCAATTATAACTCAAACAGTGATAGCAGGGAATTTGTGGCTACTGAACATGTAACCGTTACCTTATTTGCAGTATTTTTTTAAATAAAACTGCTATAAGTCTATATAAAATAAAAAGCCTGTCTCCTTGAAGTAATAAAATCAAATGATATATGGAAAAACGCAACCTCATTCAACCTCAGCCTTCAGCGCCATTTCTGCAAGGATATTTCTGTCATTGCCCAGCTGCTGACGCTAAACCGAACCCCAGCTCTTTCATAACACAGAAAAAGTGAATGTGAAAGAACCCTCCTCCTTCTGAAGAAACAGCCACCAAAATGATAATCTAAACGGGCACCTCAAGGAAAACTACTCACACTTAGATGAGGTCAGGGCCCGCTGCACAGTTGTTTTAAGACTCAGCCAGCATCCCACTCTGCCTTAACGGAAATTTAAATATAAGAAATCCAAATACACTCAAAGCTGAAGTTCTTTCAGCCATTATGCCATCATTAAAATACCAGACCAAAATCTTTGCTTAAAAGCTTTTCTATCTGCTTTTACAAAACACAGAAGCCTAAGAGCAAGTCATTGGGAAAGAGAGATGGTTACGTTCAAAGGGCAGCCAAGAAATCCTTGCAGCATATTACAGGAACACACACTGCTAGCGCAGACAGCGCTCCTAAACCTCTCTCCATAAATTCCCAGGACAAGGGATAAAGTTTCAGCTTTTGGGAGAAACACCAAGTCCTCCCAGTACAATACTCCTAAGGAGGTATCCAGTTTGTTATTGGGTTACAGACGTGGTACGCGAGATGCAGTCAATACTCACCCAGTACGACAGAACAAACCAGCCTGGGCTCCAGTTTGGTTTTCCCTCCGCTCCCAGAGCTACATTTCCACTCAGAGCCTGGACCCTGTCTCGCAGACAGCCCAGGTTTCCAAAGTGACAAAGGCACACGGACTGCAAGTTTGTGCCTGAAAGATGAGTGGCAGGTATGCTGCGAGTAAATGAGGAGTTAAACCTTGAGAAGAAGGAGAAAAAAACCTAAAATGCATAGTTTGTGTGTTTAATGGTTGGTACTTGTGGAAGAGAAGATGAGTCTTGACCCCCTGGTTTCTAGCGTAATTACCAGCATTGCTCCAAGTCTCAAAAACAAATCAGTTCATTAGGAAACCCACTGGAAATCCTCTACAGAGCTTCATAAACAAAACAATTAGGCAAAGATTTCCAAGGACTCCCCCTGGTCCCGGGCTGCAGGGCATGCTTTCTCCTTGCTTGCTTCCTTAACTTGTTTCCGTAATGTTCTGTGAGGATTTTTGTGGGTAGAAAAGCTGGGTGAGCCTGGGGAGTCAGATTTACCCTGCTCCACTTCATCGGCAATAAGAGGATTCTGATTTAAGATATCATATAAAATGCTACGTGACACGCTTCATTTTAGGCAAACAAAGTAAGAACCCATCCCACCGGGTATCAGGCTTCTGCCGATATGTTACATGGAGATTCGGCTGGGGTTCAGTCGTTTTTTGGCAAAGCCATTTTGCAACCTCTGCCAGAACTCTCTTTTATCTTTATTCTGTAGACTACACCGGTAAGGAGACCGCCTGCTCCTGACTCTATCCCAAACACACGCAATCCTCATTTCTGTAAGACGAACACAACCACAGCTGAAGGTTGGTCAGGGGGATCACCTCAGGGGGGTCCCGAGTTACGTGTCCCTGTTCAGGCTGGAAGAACAGGGAAGGAAATTCAGTGCTCTCAGCATCGCTACAAAAAAGGGATTCTATGAAGCATCGGCTCCTTTCTGTTTTGACAGACTCACTCCAGTAATAAACAAAGTAAGACTTTTATCTGGTGGTTATGAGGTAGTCGATAACATCAGAATGATATTCACTATCTCAAGGGATGACTTCTTCTGCATCATGAGCTTTGCAGCTGGTGAAAAGCCTACCACCGACCACTTTGGTCCAGAGAAAACACGCCAGCAGGTCAGCGCCCTGCGCTCACGCGTGAAGCGAGTGGCGAGGACGAACTGCCATGGCTTGGCAAAGATCTACAGCTCTGAGGTGGCAGACACACCAGACAACTCTTGCTAAAGTTATCCTCTTATCCTCCTGTTTGATCATCTGTTTTTTATCCATTTCCTTGAAAAAGAAAGCTGAATGCTCTGCTGCATTACACGCCTGTAACCAGCAGATGAAGCACTGAAACCCACCATTTTGCATCCCGTGTACGACAACCAGGATCTACAGGCAGTTTATAGAAACATGAATAATTACATCTGGCGGAATACGAAGCGTCGGTATCTAAAGTGACAACCGAAGATTTGCTTCTAGCACACTGTGAAATCCTCTCCCCTGGTAATAACGAGTGTTCTTCAATAACATTCTTCAAAAGGATACAAAGCTGAAAAAAATATACTTTTTGCAACTTCAAATGCTACAACTCAGAATCCAGGGAGGGCTGATGGATAAATAAAGGAGGCAAGACGTTGTATATCAATCCTAAAGGAACAGCAGACCAAAGAAAGCACTTCTGTCTCCTCCCTGGAACAATCCAGACCCAGCTCCACGCACGTTCGAAGCAATTAAGAGTTGGGTGAGCACCCAGCAGAAGCAGGATCTGAATCCTGATGACTGAGATTAGGAAGCACCCAGCTATGAGCCGCCCCACGAAAACCCTGAAACTGCGAACTGGGAACCAAACCAGAGGAAAATCAGAAGTGTGGCTATCAGGAAAGACAAATAATCAGGCAAAACAGAGTTTAAAAAAAATTAAAAGAAGCTGTTCATAAGCAAACTGCTCACCCTGCACTGTAATAAAAAGTGAGCTTTATTTTTAAAGCGTTCTTCATGCAGAGAGTGAAGAGGCAGCAGGGCCACAAACATCGCTTTCAGTTCACTGGAAGAGTTTCTGTGGAGGACATCAAAAAGGAAAGGTACCTGATGAGAAAGCGTAATGCCAATTCGCAGCTACTCTACACTTTTACACTGCCTTCCAGAGTTCCAGCATCACCGTTTCTGCCATTCTTGAACAGAAAGCACTCTTTACTTATTTATTCTGAAGCGAAATGTAAGACTGCTCTTTCCTTCCCCACACCCACGGCCCTGCGTGTCACGCCTGAAGCAATTCCAACGCAGCAAGGCCAGCGGCACAGGACAGCACAAAGCTAAGGCAGCTTTAAAAAGAGATTTTTTGATGGCCTTGCCACACCAGCATCCCCAAAGCCAGGTGACCCTCGAGCCTCCGCTCTGACACATGAATGATGGGGGCTGTGAGACTTCATCAGGGACTCCCGTGCGACAGGGACGCCGAGTGAATATCCTGCAGGGAGCACATTCTTCACATCGCTATTTACTGAGGCCACAAAGCACAGCGCAGCCTCCGCGCTATAAATCACAGGGTTAGCAAGGCGGAGAGAGAACGGGAGACTGCGTCAGCCCAGCAGCACCAGGCCTCCTCGGGCGCGGGGCAGCTCTCCGTCCCAGGGATCCCGCAGCTTCCATCGCCGGCTCCCAGAGTCACCCTGAGCTGCAAAGTCATCGCTAAGCAGCACTGAAAAAGTCAAGAAATGCTTTATCTTGCAGTAATTAAGCTAAAGTAAATTGCACAAATAGGCCTACTCTGTTTAAAAAAAAAAAAAAAAAAAAATTCGATCCTTCCCAGTTGAGTGCTCTGAGGGTTCCACCAGACACTGAGCAGAGGGAGCGAGCTGCCCGAAGTCCTCACTGCCCCCAGCTGCCTGCCCCGGGGTAGAAACGTCCCATTTGCTGTGAATCCAGCCCTCAACAGTTTATAATTACATTCCGGGTTTGAAATTAGTCTCTCAGACGGCCCTTCTCAAGGGCAGGACATCCAGAAGGGACAGGCCAGGTACCTGCTTAGCACCCATCCATCCGCACGGACGTCGGTCCTTACGTCCAGCAGCCAGGCATCCCCAGGACCGAAACCCTGGAAACCCCCAGGGGTACTTTTTCTGCTAACAGAAGCGTTAGCGTTCTTCCTCCGTTAACAAAAATGATGACAAGCAACCTCCCAGTCAGTACTTCAGGAGGAGATCTCGGAAAAGAGTTGATAAAAACAAAGCTCCAGCACCCTTTCAGAAAAATAACTGTCTCCTTCCCACCTCAGCATGAAAAACACTGTAAAAATTCCTCTTTATTGCACAGAATCGGTGCTTTGCGGAGAGAAAGGCATTAGGGATGCTTACAAATAATAAAAGAAAATAAGTACCAAAAAAGGCGGAAGATTTTGTACAAGAGCAATTTTGAATTTGACAAAAATTCCACAATAGATTTTTTTTTTAAGTATTCTAAGCTTAAAAGGTCTAATTAGAGTCAGTTAAGGCATCCATACAAAATAATACAAAAATACTATTCTGATTTCCCATATTTCTGAGACCAGTTTTACAACAGTACCAAACAGTTTCTGCAAAAACCTCATGAAATTTATTTTCCTGGAAAATAATGACATCTTTTAAGAGAAAACCTACTAACATTGGAATAGGGAGAAGCTACCTTCAGTTTTACAAGGAAAATTATATGCCAGACAACTTCAAATTACAAATACTTCAAATGTAAACGCGAGAGCTGTTATTCCAATGTTATACCAAAAAATATCACGTGAGGAGAGGGCTCGGAAGCAATGAGCTATGTGAAAGACCACAGTCTGAGAGCTTGAAGACGGCTTTATAGATCAGTCAAATCCACACAGAAGAGTCTCACTCGTCGTCCCCTCCTCCCCGGAGAAATGCCTCGGCAGCGGGGCGGAGGCCGGCACGGGAACGCTACGCGGGACGGGATGAGGGCTGCTGAGTTCAGAACATAAAAGGCAGGATTGGGAAGGAAGGACAACTTGACCCCATTTTATGTGGAGATAGATAACTCCAGCACTGTCTCTGGAGTAAACAGGAGATAAAAGGAAGGGATGAAAATGTCAGCCGATGGGAACACCGGCGCTGTCAGCCCCAGCGCCCGCTGTTAATGTAAAGGAGAGTGCAAGAAATTGTTCCCCTCCCATCCACTTATTTCCAGTCCAGTTTGCAAAAGAAACAGAAAAGCCGACCTGTGAGGTACGCTTGAATTTCTTCTAAAACCGTACACTCCAAAAGCGTGAATACCTTAGTGAGTACCAGGAGGCTCACACGCCACCACGGCCCCAGGAAGGGCCCTCTGCTAAAGCGCTTGGCTTCCACAGGGCTGTTCAATCACACAGCTGCCAAGGCTCCTGGCTGTCATCGCTGCCTCCCAGAGCTTCCAGAAACAAAGCAAATCCAAGCAGGAATGCAGAAAGGAACTGCAGGCTCATGAAGCAAAACAAAAGAAAAAAAAAATCTGATGGTACGGAATGAAAATTATCATTCAGTGCCTTTCATGCACCAGGCCTTCTTCAACAAGCAAACAGAGAAAAGAACATGACAGAGATAATGGAAGATAAATGACCAGAGAACTCCAACTACAGAGTACAAAGGAAAATATTTCTCCCTAATTTTCTAGGCTCTGCCTATGCAGGTAAACATTAACGACAGTGCACACAAATAAAACCATCCCTGCTCACTGTTATTTAATCAGTAACGTTACGGCCTAAAGCAGGGTGTTCAGATTACAGCTGACTCCTCAAACATCGCGCCAGCATCTCCAACACCACAAAAAAACCACCCCTTTTAACTCATTTCTTCTGGATCTCTTTGCTTTGCAGGCTGTGACAGACCGATACTCATTAGTCAAAACCATCCCTGCCAGAGTTTGATCTCCTCATGTAGCACAGCAAAGACGGCTGGAATGAATTCCCAGCACGTATTGGGAAAAATCTGGTGGCAGCACAGCAGGATTATCCATGGGAGCCCCCAAACTAACCGCAGGTCTCTCCTACCCCCAAAAAGTAACCGACAGACGTGCTGCTCAGCCTCAGCTTTTCACCCCGATCGGGTGGAACGGGCACGCTGTGGAGGGCCCCAAAGTCACCTTGACTAGAAAGCAGTCGGCTGCCACACAAGGTTCCTGGAGGCCAGATGGAGACATTGACAGAGACAAGAAATGGGATAACAGTTAAAGAGCTGTTAATTCTTACTCTTCCAGGCACAATGTCCAGCTGCAGGCAAGACATCTATTTCCCAGTGGTACGCCACCATATAATTAAAGACATGAAGCAGAGGAGAATGTTATACCCTTCCTCGGGATCCAAAGAGACTGACATTTGCTAAGAGCAGGGAGCGGTCAGTCCTGAGGATTTACTCCCATCATGAGAGACGACGCGAGTTTCGTCTGCCACATACTGGTACTCAGCCATGAGGCTGGAGAAGCCATTGTCGGAAGGATCGGCAAATCAGACGTAAGAGGCAAGCGCTGCTGTAACTAAAAAAGCTGAAACGTGACCAGGGACAACCTGAAGAGAGGAAGCAGAGAATTCTGCTGAACGTTTGTGGTGACCAAACCGATGCCAAAAGCCATCGGTTCTCAAATTGCCCACCTGAGCCTGGGACACGCTAAACAGCTACTGGAGATGTCTGATACAGACGAAGACACAAATTTATCTCTGCGTACTGGCCCTCTGTAATTAATGAAGCTGTTTTGGTCAATATGTTCTTACAGGAAGAGGCTGCTTGTCAGCAAGGGTTACAGCTTCCACCTAAAGACGTGAAACCCAGCATCACACCCTAGCTATCGTCACACATGTACCCTTCCAGTTCCCCTGAGCAGTCCTGACAGACACTCCAGAACCTCTCACCAGGTTCTCAAAAGGCTTTGCACCAAACAGGACAGTTAGTTTATTCACAGGTATTCACCAAACAACTTCCACTTGAATTTTTAAGCATCTGTTCATCCTGGTTGAAGGTTCACACAGATACAAGTGTATTTACCCACTACACAACTCTGCAGCCATTGCTTTTTTTTTTGGCTAATGCTGATGCTTGTTCTACAATTAGAGCAGAATCAGTGTCTAAGAAGCTGATCTTTAAACTTCAGTCTGGTGGTTATGCATTTTTACAGCCCGGGCAGGTTCTGCTGTGGTTAGCGGAACATCTCATCCATCTGGCAGGCAATTAGCACAGTTCTGTCTGCGTTTCTCCAAGGTGAGCCGGTCCCTTCCTACGTGAGCTCTCTTCTACGCTACGCCACTGACATCCATCGCTCTCAGCAGAGCAGAATCCAGATTTCCTCCCCAGGATAATGTCCAAGAGAACACTACAACTGGGTAATGTTGAACCTTACCTTGTCACCAGTCTCACGGGTACTGGTAGGACAAGCCAGCAGCACTGCTAACCTGAGGGAAGAAGAATCGGCTTCCAGCCAGCTGGTTTCAGCGCAGGAAGGGTACGGACCTGCAGTGACGCCCAGTCGAGTTTCCAATAACTTTATAAATGAATACGTGACAAGAAAAAAACAAAAAAAAACCAAAAAACAAAACACAAGCCACCTGCTCTGATGTGGGCAAGGGTAATCTAATTGTGCCTGAGAGCACAGAGATCAATATGGCCTTTTTTAAAATGTAGTCAACCTGCAGCAGTTAACCAAAAACTCACACGCTCCAGGATGTCTCCATGAATTCCCTCTCCACAAACGTGCAGGCAGGTCAAGTGTACGCACTCAGCTGATATTTCATTAAGTCCCCGTTTAACTTAAAATGAGATTTAAACAAACCTCGTGCCCTTACAGCGTAACAGCACTCACAGCTCATCTGGAGCCTGAGAGCAAGGTATCAAAGGGTTAATTAACACGTAGGCAGCGCGTGATTTAGGCAATATTAAATGGAAATCTCTGAACAGACAAGTGTCACCGAGTGCAAGGGAAATAAATTGGGCGTCTCCTTCCACACTTCAGCTTTCTCTCCCCAGATTTGCTCCGAGCTCTCCGTGCTGCTTGTTCAGTAATTTCACGCTACGCTGCCTAACAATGTAAGCATGGAGGCTCAATCTAAACCTGCACTTCCCAAATGTCACTTGTTTGTGAACACATGGCTGAACCCAAAATTGCTTTGAATATTAGAGCGGTGCCGGCTGGCACGGCGGTAGCTAAGGGTCTGTCAGGATTTCCATGATAAACCCCTTTTCCTGGGGTGTAATACCATGGCCACTCGCCACAGATAAACCTGGCATACAAAGTCACAGCAGACAAACACGATTTTTAAAACGTTCTAACCGAGTTTGCTTGGCTGTTTGTGAGTTTAAGACACCTCACGCTGACCTGAGGCCTCTCACAGTTCTGGGTTTCTCTTACCATCCCTTTAACACCACAACAAATTCAAACGTACGGCTCCTGCTCCCCCCAGCCTCAGAGCCTCGATTCTTCCCACAGCCTTGTCTCCAGCCTTGACGGAACACGAAGAGATTACCAACACCAACCTGGGGTTCACTGCTTCAACGCTGGCGGGGGACAGACAGGACAAATACATGGCTTTCCAGCAGGAGGATTTTTCTGTTGTGAGGATAATTTCAGTGGCAATTACTAGCAATTTAGAGGTTTTACTCCACTGGCACAGTGAATTTGTGTATTTTATATTTCATGGCATATTTCATTTTTATATTTCGTGGCACAGCCACCAGCGTGCCTAACAGAAGATGCTTTTACATCACTGTCGTTTCAGAAATGAAATAATAAAATCTGTTTATTTTAGAAAAGGAGAGAGCTCAAATGCCAAATTTGCTGGCTAACAGTGGAGTCCTTGAAACCATGGGCTGAAAGTTACTGAAAAAAATAAACAAGACAGACACTTCACCTTTCGGGAGCTTGCTTTCCATGGGATGAGCTTCTCAGACACCAATTTTTGTGCCACTGTATAGTCAAAGACTGCCTCTCTGCAGTTGCTTAGAGAATACCAAAGAGGGGAAAAAAAGCTCCTGTGGAATGACAACCATCTTCCTTTTCTAGTTAGGTTAATGATGTTCACTTATTTAAAAGGAAAAGCAGCATGGGGTTCTTTTTGTGATTCTACAAGATCCCTTGAAGCCTGCAGCGCCAAACCCAGCGCTAGCCTCCGGAAGCAAAAAAGGGTGACTCACATTAGTCACAAAGCAGCCACTCAGGCTGATTAAGACACAACATCGATCGATCGCTATCGAACGTAATTCTGTGCAGAAGGTTTCAGCTTGGCTCAAAAACGGCCGAAGGCGTTACCGCAAAAAGGGGCAGGGGTAAAACGGGCGCCGCCAAGGACCCTAGGGTCCCAGAGCTGAGAAGAGAACGATTCCATTCGGTAATCATCTACCCTGTACTACTCCAGAATATAAACCTCTGTAAAGGAGAAACGAACATCGGCACATTGTTCCACAGACCGAGACGCAGATGTGGCTGCAGTTCATTCTGAACAGAGCTGGTTTTGCCCAGAACAAAGCATTAGGGTGCCTTACAGAAGGTACAGTCCGGCTGAGCTGACAGAAGCAAGCTAAGCGAGGGAGGTATCACCAATGCCACTCTAGAGTGAAAACTAAGTCTGCTTTCTGGAAAGGAACATCTGAGGCAATTTTAAACTGCTGCCCCACTGTAATCATTTCACCTTTCCCCAAAGACTTGTGTGGATCTGAACTCTAATTTCAGGATTCACAGATCCTGTTGGTTCAGTTAAGCTGATCCGTTATACTTCACAGTAAACACGAGAATGCAGTACGTGTGCTGCCACGAAAACCATCGCTGACTTCAAAACTCTCAAAAGTAACAAAGCATACAAGAAATTTGCCCTAATGAGAAGTAGCCACACAAAGCTATTGTAGCACAACTCTCCTCTTTCGACTTAACTGAGAGCTTTCGTACAGCGCATAGAGAAATTCAGCTATTTTCAGAAGGTTACTATTAAAGCTTAGAAGTATTTCCAGCTTGTTCTTTCCCCTTCAATGTGTACCTAATGAATTGTATTCAGTTACATCAGCCATCTTATTCACTGTGAAATGCAGTTTAGATGCATCAGAAAACTAAACCTGACTTACTAGTTTCAAAACAACCTCTTCACAAGGTGTCTGTAACACCCAGCATTTGAGAAAGTCGTTACTGTGCCCTCAAACGTTACGCGAATGATCAACAGGCATCAAACAGCGACATGGCACAAAGGAAGAGTACGCTGTCAAAACAAGCCTGCTTTCCATTTTGTTCTGAAGGGTATGTCTCCCACTCTCATCCCTTTGTGTTCCATGAGCTAGCGGTTTGAAGTAACCCCTCATTCAGACAGACACCTACTTGGGTTGCCATTTTTCCGTAGTCAATCCATCGTAAAGTGGCAAAGTTGGTGGACTCGGCGCAGTTGAAGCCGTGATTGAAGCCAGCATGGTAACCATAAGGAAAGGTAATCATGAACTCGCCGGCTTCCTGGGTGATCTGAAAAACAAAACACAACAAAATCACGGTTTAAATCTCTCTATTTCAACTGAAGGGTGGGCAGAACAGCCACTGCTACATCTTAGCTAAACCTAGAACAGTTTCTTGTTAACTGCAGAATCACTGAAGTATTTCTATTACGGAAAAAAGACAGTACAACGGATGGAAGGGGTCACACGATCGGAACTGTTTAGACTCACAGGCTCCAGTTACAAAAAGGCCTCAGGCTGCAGCATCCCAAAAGATCAATAAATCTTTACATCACGACCATTACTTCAGCTCATGCTAAGTCCAAGTCCACAGTCCCACCACCACCACGGACACTCTCCACTGCAGGGTCCTACTGAAGCACATGCTGCCTTTCACTGTGTTTATTTCCCCACTTACATTTATCAGTCTTACTCCCATTTGTTCACCCAGAAGTCAAAACACCCTAAAAATTACGGCCCAACATTTGTCTACTTAAGTAAAATTAAAATAACAACAAGCCTAATGGCCATTATTAATACGATGTTTAAAAACCCTGCAGACTACAGCTGTAATCAGAGGCCAATCAATTTGCGACGCTTCTAGAAAATCCTCTTTTCGGATCTTATGCAGAAGAGACAACAGAGGTTTTTTTTCCATTTTTAATGGTTAGAGCACAGCACGGATTGTACGAGCAACCGGCAGCGAGCAGCGCGCTCGGTGCAGTCCCGCCAGTGCGGCTCTCCGGCTCAGCCAGCGTGCGACAGCACCGCCCCGCTGCTGATCAGGAACGAGACAGAATTTGACCTCCCCTGTCCTTCCAACCCAGAAGCGCTGACAGACCTTTCGCAGCAGTCGCACGACAAGCCGCTCCCTTGGGATTCCTTCCCACCAGCAGTAACTCACAAGCCAGCCGCTCAGAGAACTCACGCTTACGCACACAAGGATGGGTCCAAGCAGAAAACATGAACAGGCAGAAGTTAAAACGTTTCCCCACTTGGCTGGACTAACACCTAAACTTGCTAATGTTATTAATGCTAGTGGAATAATTAAAAGAAAAAAAAAAATAATAAAAACTGATAGGATACAAGCTTCCGCAGTCTTTCTGGATGAGAGGTGCTGAAGTGCAGTCCGCACCCAGCCCCCCAGCGCATCCTCCCACCCAGCCCCCTCCATAAACCACAGCAGAGCGCCAGATTGCTAACTTCAGGAGACAGAAAGATTATGTTTCTGTCAGGAAATCTACATCCTGGCGTCTTCATTTCAAGCCCACAGTGTATGTCCTCCGTGTCACTGCTGTCAACATTATCCCTCCAATAAATTAGAAAGCCCTCAAGATGATGGATAGGCCATGCAGAAAAGTAATAACTATTGAAGGAAAGCCAGCACAAACTGCCACTCACAGAGAAAGCCCTGGATTTACTGACTGCTGCGAGCTCTTGAAGAACAAATGGAGAAATCAATAGCAGATTACAGAAATACACATTTTTAATTATTAAAAAGCTATAGTATTGATCTGTTTCTTTTTTTTTTTCCAGAAGTAAATACTGTTATTGAGATTTATAAATGCGTGCCTACTGGCTTGATTGAAATCTGCCAGGAATTTCGATGAAGGGATCCTATCTCTGTTTCTAAAGAAGAGTGGCACATGTTCACTGCTCCTGAATGACGGCGATCCTCCTTCAAAAGCTGCTATTTCAGGATGGGAGGCATTCAGATACAAGCTGCTCAGACTAGAGAGATCTCCTCCTCCTCTTTACATTTAAAGCCACCCTTCCAGTGAGTGTCATAGAGAAGAGAGACGCTCTCATAAAAAACCCACTTCCCCCCGCGCTCTGTAGCATTCCAGAATTAGGAATTACATTCAAGTAGCATGTTAATAATCCCTTTTCCTTTCAAAAAGAAAGTTTGGTTTTGACAGTAATGTTGTCCTCTATGTGTACACTGGCCTCTCCTAGCTTTTTGTAAAATAGACAAGAATCTGATTCTTGTCTAAGTTCTCCATATATACTCAGAACGAAGGAGACACCAGACAGCAATCTGCAAAAAACCTTCATGCCAGAAGTCAAAAGATTCGCAGTGGGAAGCCTAGCTAAGCAGGAAAAGACTCTACCGAGCAATAAATGAGAAACTCCCACATTTAAACCCCTTTGTACCCCGTCCTTATCACCAGACAGCTCAGGACAGCTGATGAGGGATAAGCTTGGACAGAAAGTTTTCGTCTGCTGCCGTTTGACAGACTCCTTTGCTCCTCTTGCTTGGTTATTGACCAGAAATCACTTATCAATTACTAGTCAGTGCCACTTCCCTCAGAAAAACAAACGCCACTGTGTATTACTCTGGAGAAAAAACATATCCACCTACAACACTCAAATACTTGAAGTCAGAATCCCAGAAGGGTTTGGGTGGGAAGGGACCGTTAAAGCCCACCCAGCCCAACCCCCCTGCCAGGAGCAGGGACACCTCTATCAAAAGCCATTTCTCCGAGGGGCATCTACACGTTAAACTGAGGTGCCTCCCATATTCCAATCCACATCTCCACTTTCCTGAAATTTATAAAGTGAAAATCCTTACCCAAAAATTCAGATTCCACAATTAGACATTTTCATCATTATTTTCAACCAGGTGTAGCAAGTACCCGTGTTTTCACACTGCGGAATTCTGTTCCACAGATAAAATTACCAAAAAAAATGCTTTGCTGCACTCCACGAACAATTCAATACCAACCATTCCGGGCAGACTAGGCCAAGACCAGCCACTGATGTTGAACCGCAGGCACCGCGTTGCTTCGCGCAAGCCTCCCCTGCACTGACAGCAAACTCATCTGACAAGCCAGATGATCACGCTTCAAATTTCATTCATCACAGCCTTCCGCTAGGAAAAACGAAACAGTCTCTGGAGCAGTAAATTGAATGAATTCATCGTTTTTACACTATAAAAGAGCCAAGATCTTTTACTTCTATCTCAAAGAATCACCAGGCTCATCAAACAGGTGATACACTTTGTCTCAGGTGGGCTAAGTCTAGCAAAACCATGCTTAAAGAAAAAAAGATGACCAGAACACGAGAGTTCTTACTTCGAAAATGAAGGCCATCACACATAACTACAGCTGACGATGAAAGGGGACAGGGAAGGATGAAATCCCTTCAAACCAGGCATTCTTTACACTTCCCACTGGAGCTACGAGTCCCAGCACCTCTAACTCCACTCCTTTCCCCAGACCTGAAGGCTGCACTCGGCCACCCTGGCAGGACGTGCTCTGTGCGGCACACACGCACACAGCAGCAGTTGTTTGGTTCTGCACAGACACTAAATCCGTGGTAAGCACGCTTGGTGAGGAGATTTACTTCTTGCCAGAAGATTTTAAGAATAAGCATCTTAAAACGATCATACCAAATAAACATGACTCCTCTTTCAAATAAGATGACTTAAGAGATTTGTGGATCCTTACTGGCTCAGCGTAGAGCGAACGCTTACGCAACAGAGACTCAGCAGGTCTAACTCCAGTTTTTTGTTCATACCAGATCCGGGAGAACAAAAGTCTGTGTTCAAGAATCACCAGTGAGTTACACCGCCTCCCGATGAGCCCCAGCATCTGTATTCCGGTTTGTCCCTCTCTACCTGGAGAGGCTCCCTAATTGACAAAGTCAGTTCTAGCGAAAGCAGTCACGAGGAGCAGCACTTCATGGAAAGGGTCTCAGCCAAACCACAAATCCTCGCTCCCAGGCAGCCACCTGGTTTAAACCGATAGGATACATTTAGCATAATAATGCATTTAGAAATTAAGCAAATTGCTCCCCAGCGGCTTGCAACGAATCGTTTCCTGAGAAGAGGGGTGCTGTGCTTTGTGCGCCTTAACATCTTGCCAGCGCCCTCGCTGCATCCTTTGTACGTACCCGGTCAAATGGAATGCCGTACTTCTTCAAGATCGAGGGCGAAATGAGGGTCATCTTGTGACGGAGGAAAGCATCACATCCCTGAGAGCTTCCTGGAAAAAATCCTGCAGAGGCATTAAAAAGAGGAGTATCACTATCGGAATACTCTACCCAATCATTACTTACGCACAGACAAGCTGACAAAATGAAAACCTGCCTCAATACATTATATCGATTAAAACAACAGGAATACAAGTGAAGACGCCAGTAATTAGCACATCCCTCATTGTTTAAAATACCACATAAATTTTGTGACAAAAGCTGGCGTGTTGAGGCACCCAACTCTAAATTCCATTCAGGCTGAGCGTTAGCATCTAAGTCTTCTATGCTTGAGAATAAGCAGCGTGGTCAAATCTCAGTGAAACCCTAGCAAATTAAGAAACAGAACCCGGCTGTCTCAAGTTCTGCCTGGTACCCTAAACCCTCTGCCACCCATTTTCTGACCACGGACAAGGAAAGAGCGACAAGCACGCAGCATCAACTCCAAACACTGCTGTGTGCTTTTTATTCCTTCTCCAGCGGGCTGCTATCCTGTTTCTGGGAGAGGAATACAACTCATAAGATTCCAGACCGATCTACCCTACATACCACCTCCCAAAGGAAAAAAAACCGAGCATGTAGATGTTAATATTCTGCAAAAAGATTGAAAGTAAACCAAAACATATCCATCACAGGGCAGCAGGAGGAGGGACGCTCGTTCACCGGCCGCAGTGGTCACCAACAAGCCTGGCAGAGACGCTACGATCTGACTCGGACAGCATCTCAACACTACGAAGTATTAATTTCTACCTTAGGAGCTATAAGATCCATGCAGAGCTATTAAAACAAATAATTAAAAATACTAAAATTATGGCAAAAACTAAGCAAACTCCTTGACGTCAACACTTTCCTCCCAGAAATGCCAGCTAAACCGACGTAACGCCACTTTGTTCAAGACCGGGCGTTCCACTCCAGGCAGGTGATTCAGTAACAAACTGTGTGTTTATAGGGATTAAAAACATCGCCATTTAGGAAAATAAATAACCCAAGCTCTGGAAACAAAACTAATTGATGAGACATAATGGAAGGGGTTTCAGAAAGTGAAAAGGATTACTGGATTGCGTTTTTTTATATTTTTGTACTAAAAGCATTTCAATTAAAATTATGACTGTCTGCTACCCAGCCTGTCGTCCCTCTCCGCAGTTCCTCTTTTTAATGCACAGTTTAAGTGGCTCTCATTAACGCTACTAATAAAGAAGCACATTTTAAGTGATTAGCACCAATAACATGGCAACACATTAGCATTCTCTCTGTGGGCTCCACAGCTCTCCCAGTGAGCCCATTTACAGCTCAGCTATTCATTTTCCGTATTAATCGCACCCGCATTTCTCCACAGCAAACTTCTTCACAGCTGAAGGCAGAGGACGGAGGATGCCCAAGCAGCAACACCGCTCCGTTGTTGTTTCAAGACCTTACCCATCCCCATTTCCAAAAGGCACTAAGCAACAGAAAACTAAAAGAAAGCCGAGATCACTGATCATTTGCTTCTGGTTTATACACCGCCAACCCCATCGATGCGCCTCAAAAATTGATCATCAGTAAGGAACAAACAGCAAGAGACTTAGCGTGACTTACATCAGACTTCCGTCTGGTATTTCAGATTCTAATACATGAAAAAGTAACTTTTATAAAACCTGGCAAATCACTAAACCGAGCTGTAGCTTTGTAAGGCAACGCTTCTGAGCGGCAATTTTCAATAAGATCTGTGTCTAGGGGTCGTGGCTCTTGGTGTACAGGAGAACGCTACCATGTCCTAAGACATCTACAGCCATTTATTCTACATTTATCCTACGCAACCAGCTGCTTCTTTCAACATCCTCCTCTTTTTCATTCACATAAGAAACAGTCAATAGACTGCCACACTATCAGCAAGAAACGCCACTACTCTGAACTTGTCTACTTTCTGGGAAAAAAGTATCAGAACTTTTTTTTATTTTGCATCAGAATACGGTCTTTCAGATTTTCCTGCTAGCTTCTGCTGCACTAACTCGAACAACAGATTTACATCACTAAAGTACGCCTCATTGAAGATGAACCATGTAGATTTTGAGTTAATTATTCGGGGATAGGAGCTTTTTTTAGCTGGGCAGCACTTAGAACATTTGCAAGTGAACAAAAATAGCAACAAAAACCAAACACAACATCCACAAATGAAAAAATACAGACTTCTGCAGTCAGACATCTTCCCTGAACCTTCCAGCCTTACCCACCAGAAAGCAGCAGGAATTCCAGGGATGGAACGCCGACGTCTGCGCCTGCCGCTGTGCCGGGGGCGGGCGGCCGCTTACCGGACAGCCTTGGCAGGAGGTCAGGCACCAACTCACACGCGAGGTTTCCACAGCCAAGGCCGACACTTTGTAAGGTCAAAAACTTACAGCCTGGCGAGAGGCGGACGTTTATCACAGCTTGAGTTGGCCCTGCTCTTTTTTTTTTTTTTTCCTTTTCTTTTCCTTTTCTCATTTTTTGTTTGTTTTAAGATGGCCTTCATTGTACTGAAAAGACAAAGGAGGACCAGCGAGGGTTCTCAGCTCACGGACAAACCTCAGACCATTGCACAGGGAGATGCCTGATGGGCCTCTTCTCAAACCCATTTCCCCATGGAAGCGTTTGGTCTCAATGCCTCAAAATCCAAGGTTTTTTCTATCAATTTTAGTTAGGGTCATGGCGTGCCAGAAGACCAAGGCTTTGAGAAAACGGTTGCACTAGCTGGAAAATTCACTGAGAACTTTTCAGTCTCTGCAGCAGGTCCAAACTCAGGAGGAAGCACAGCTTACCTTTTGCCAGGCGTTCCAATCTCTTGCCGTGTTCTGGAGGTATGGCATACCTAGGAGAAAGTGAACACAAAAGGAAAAATAAATAAAAATCACACTATAACCTGAAAACGGTGAAAGAAAAGAGGGCTAGAAACAAGTGAGGTAATAACTTTTGCACGGCACGCTGACGATTAACGTCTGGAAATACAACCAAAATTTGAGAAGTCTGGAAGGTGTCGGTAACACGTAATTATAGCACACGGAAGAAAGTCAGTATTTTAATAAAAGTCCTTAGATGTGTCATATGATGTGTGTCATTTTCCTGCAGTTTTTTTTTAAACAGTATCAAAGGACTTCACAAAGTAGAAGGAAAACTGAGAAGACGAAGTGATGATACAGCACTGGAAAAACGAGAAATGAATCAGTGCAGGGAACAGCAGGCGCGTTTTCCACCGGAAAGACATCTGCAAAGTAAAACCATGAGGCTGTGCTAAAGAGAAACGCAAAAGCAATTTCAAACGGGCTGAAAAGGCGTGAAGGAGGGTCTGTGTACATTGGCCTATCGACAGCAAATGAAAATAAAATTATTCAAAGTATCATTTTATTAAAAAAAAGTCAATATTCTTCGCAAAGTACGAAATAGAATCCTGGAAAAACAACCAACTGCCTGAAGTCACGCACAAGCCTCAGGGCAATATTCTCCCGTGATCATTAGAAAACCAACCAAGTGCAGAGTCCTACTTCTGAAACACTTTGCCATGTGAAGAGATAACACACGAAGTTATAGAAAAACCCCAGACCGTGCATTTCTTCCACCAAGAAGCCTTCCACCGAGCTCTTCCGTGAGCCACGCACACGCTCAGCCCACCTCAGAAAATGAGGGACAGGAGATTTCTGATTCCTTACAGGCAATGTGGGCTCTTTAATGCGCTTTAATGCCACAAAGACATTAAAAGCAATTAAAAAAAAAAAAAATCAAAAAATAAGGCAAAAAGGCTTCTAACAGCTGCAGCAGCAGTGCTGCATGTGACGTTTATTTCCACACACCAGGAAAGTGTCCAGTGGCTGGTTTTCCTCCCCAGAAGTTATTAGCTACCTGACTGCTTTGAAGTTGTACCTGCTCAGTACGCACAGAAACAAAAACCAGGCACGAGACACTCGAACACGTTTAACACGATGACACACATCAAAATGCCAACGGAATTCCGTCAATTATCGTTTACATCCCGCACCAAACCGTAAGTGGCTCTCATACCGCTTTTTGTAACAGAATTTTGAAAATTTACATTTGTGGGAATTACATTTATTGCCAGCTGTAACTTTTGTTCCACGTAAATAATAAAAGATGCATTATTTTTGTTGTTTCCAATAAAGATGTCAAAACCATCATGTCTCCTTATACCAAGCCGCAAACAGGATATTGTAGCGGGCAACCGCACGATCTCAACCACGGGTGAGGAGTTGAGGATCTCTCAAAAACCACCCGATTTTAGGGGACTTTCAGCCCGTCCCCGTGCTTAGCTTCTCAAATTTCAAGTCTAAAGTTTATCTACGGTGTAAGGAGAAACAGGCAGAAGTCATCCCCCGTAGTGATTTGTACAAAACCAAAACTCACCTGCTGGGGGCTGGCAGGTTAGAAAGGATAACAAAGCACTAAAGCCATACACAGGACGCTTCAAGATTTAGACATTAAGCCGATTTAAACTGATGGCTTAAAAAAAATCTAAGGGAAAACACTATGTAGCACCTAATCTTACAAACTAATCAATAGAGCAGTGGACTCCCAACACCATCTGACCAAAGTTTGACAGTGCCTTAAATTGTATAATTATCAAGCAATTCAATTTCATTTGTCTGGGACAAAGCTAGCAGCTTTCCTTTTTACAAAGACCATTCATCACTTACATAAATGTGATAAAACTAATCCCAATCCAAAGCTCCTTTGTGGGATTAATGTCCCTTAAAACAGGGAAATGAGACATTCCATTCCTTCTGGGAGAAACGCTGAAGGATTGGGAAAGAACTAATTTATGGCTACAAGGCTGCCAATGATTAATGTAATATCCCCGGTCCACAATGCAACCTTCCCTTAATTAGTGCCTGTAATTGGGAGTTGTAAAGATAAGATTAATTGAATCTTGAGGATGTTAAAAGTTTAATACGTTGGAACATGGTTATTGTGTTATCTGAAACTGCAGACTGCGGAAAGCCAAGCTGAGCTTTAGAGAACGGCCCACGGAGAGACAAAGCAAAAGGACTTGCTTGGATAGCAACCAGCAAGAGAGGAGGAATTTCCAGCTTAGAAAAAAGAACTATATGTAAAAATACAGAAATCAGAATAACCTACCGCAGAACAGCCTCTTGGCAATAGTCGACGCCAGTTTTCAAAATTAACTTTTTTTGTTTGGGCCAGCCTTTTAGGAAGCAGAGCCTACACATCCCGAGACATTTATTCCGAGGAATTCACAACATGAACTGCAGATGAGAATTAAACGTAGGTCCAATTCTGCTTTAAGTTACACTCACAAATCTGACCGATTTACATCAAGATAGGCAATAAGGGAAGAATTTGGGCTGCTATTGAAAATCAGTAAGACACACAGATGGCTTCTGCAAGTATTGCAGAGATGGAGCCAGCGAGCTCATCCGGACGCAAAATGATTGATTACAAGGTAGAATAACAAAGGAGGCGACACGGGAAGATTAGAAATTGTTGCAATCAAAGGAGTACTGTCACTGAGCACGTAAACATCCTCCAAGGGCTGGCTTTTGTGTACGACCCACGGTACCGTCCTCCTGCCCGCACCATGAAAAACGACCCGGCGCTTGCTGGGGACAAAAATCCTGACAGAGGGAACCGACAAAACGCCGTCACTCAGGACGATTTGTTACCGTCCCTCTTGCACCCACAGGCCGGGGCGCAGATGAACAGCAAAAGATCTTTAATTCCAGAGACAACTGACAAGGTTACACGTGGGAAAGCAGATTCAGTCATTTCCTTCTATATATGCACCACTTGGAATACTTTTTTCAACAAATGCTACGGTTCTTTTTCCTTTAGTACCGCAGCCCAAATACTAAACGTAGTAGGTTTCCTCTAGAAAAATACCAAAACCAAACCCTACCCTATCAAAATCTTTCAAAAAGAAAAAAAAAAAAAAAAAAAAAGAAAAAAAATCAAAACATGTGTAAAGCTGCTTCCCTTCTCTGTCCCACTCAGATGATAGCACAAACGTATTCCACAAAGACAAGGAAAGAGAAGAAAAAACCTGAGGACAAGCAAAACACCACTTTTTATCCATCGGCCAACACAGACGACGCTATCTGCTTGATCTTGAACCGGGCCGTGCCAAGGCTTTCAGACCGCGCACCGCCCGACGCTGCACCCCAGCCAGCAGAAGCCGTTTGGTGACATCCCTCTGCCTGGGGAAGGCTGAATTGGGCGCAGAGCAGGACTCACTTTGATCCAGCCTCGAGCAGACACTTCCACAAAGATGGAGCGAGGATCTTCCATTGCCCCAAACAATCTAAACTAAAGAGAAGCGACGGTGGCAGCATAAATAGTTCAACTGCCCTTCTTAAGAATCATCTTTTTACAGAGCACTTCTGCTGCAAAGAAAACATCTGCAACAGCTAACAGAAAACACAACAATGCCAAAAATGCTGACCTTGAGCCACCGCTTCAAGTGCAAAATCCACCTCTTCTGGTTCAAGCTGTTTCCACAATAAAAGCGAAGTTCATAAACTGCGCTAAACCAGCAACTGGTTTAAGACATATGAAACTTCCCAGAAACTGGGCTTACAAACAAACCAGGAGACTGCTGCCTTAAGAATGTGCTTCCAAGGGTCAGCCTTGCAGTGGCTGACCAAGACAAAGGGCCAAGCTCAACCCGAAAATCTGCCACTCAGCAGTTTGTCGGCTTACAGCACGAATAACGTCTTGCTGCTTTGCCAGGGAACACAAGATTTACAGAATGAGGGGGGAAAAAGAAAAATCTCAAGCTAAAAAAAGTTATAGCTGTATGACTCAAATGTCATCTTACCCCAAAGTCAACAATCTGAGAGTAACATACCGATCCTGTCAAATTACCTTTTTCTACTCTTTCTGCGCAAACAAGAGCAGGCCCCTGAAATGGATTAAATATCGCTTCTATAAACACGGAACTTGCTGTGCTACCCGAGAGACTTGCAGCTTCCAAACTTGCTTCGTGAAACCCGATTCCAGCATTTCTGATCTCTACTTCCACGTAATTTTCCGCAGTTCCTGAGCATCCTGCAAAACTGATTCTGACTGTGATTACCAGGGTCACGGGCCCAGAAGGGTATCTGTGTTGGAGAATCATTTCCCTGCAGTGGAAGTTTGCATTTTTAGCATAAGTTTAACTGGACAGTCCCCTTTTTATCCTTAACACAAAAGAAAGATCCTTCCTGTTTGCCAGAAAGGATGTCATTAATAGCGTAATTTTCTTGGTGTTTTGTTTATTCCCCTGGAATGGCTTGATGGATGCAGATAATTATCAGACTATAAAAGCCAGCAAATGTGCTATTTTCTATCGCTCTAAATCATCAAACAAATAAAGTGTGAAACAGCATTTTTGAATACAATTTTCCCCTCTAATGGCTTAGAATTATTATCAGGAACAATGAAAATAAATAAGCAAATGTCTGGCGAGTTAAGAATTAAACGAGTGTGTCAGTAAAAAAGAGCAGACAGACCATCCTGGGATACAAGGAGCGGTTTAGAAGCCGTTAAGAGATGACATAACGGGGAGTTCACTACAGCAGTGAGTTTCCAGCATCAGGTGCTCCTCAGGGACGTTACAGACCAGCTCAGGTCCTGTCCTCACCGCCACTTCTTCAAAAGTGGATGTAATTCAATTTTATCTTCTCCTTGGCCACCAAAAGCTGGCCAAGTTAAAAACTTTCCCCGTAACAAAGGCAATCCTCCACTGGTTTATCTCCGCTTAAGAACTGTTCTCCCCTGAAGCTATCACCAGCTTGAGCAGAGGACCAGACCATCCCGTCCCTCAGCTCAAACTCCCCCCAGAAGCTTCCAAGACGTTTTCCTGCCACAGCTGCCACACCACCTTGCCTCCCCACTCCCTCGCACATCAGCCTCTCCTTGCACCAAAGCAGAGCAATTAAGCAGTGATTAGATTGCCAGATCTCATCCCCCCAGCCTCTACTACAGACCCGGCACCACGGGCAGGAGGAGTTCGACCACAAGGCTCGGGAAACGCCACTTCAGCCTGATTCACGTTGGAAGGTAAGGAAGTTAATTTCACAGTGTCTGCACAAGGTCTGGCCAAACAGGCCCCGCGCAGTTTAACACGCTATTACTGCCGAAATAAGGAACAGAAACAAAAGGAGAACGGCGCACTTAAAATCCTAAGATCATGTGTCAAGCTGGGGTTAGTTATCTGTCTCCAAAGCAGATTTAGCTGTGCCAAGAATATTGACCCTTTGACGAATCAAATGCCAACATGCTCTCAGTCATGACAGGCAGAATAAAAAGCTATTATTGCAATCTCCGCAAGACAAAGTACGGCCATAAATGCCTACTCTGAACCCTCACCTTCACCGCCATTAGCCCCCACAACAGCAGCACTGCCTCCAAAGAAAACCCCTTGGTCTATCAAGAATATTTATTGCCCAACAGAAGCCATTAAGAAGAACCCCTATATACAGAGTAGTGTCTCCTTTTCAAAATTCCTGTCTTGCTTCAGTGGCTGAATTTTTCTACAAGGTAAAGTATTTACAACTCTAGCTCTCCTAGCAGTGTCAAAGGAAAGCTCAGAGCCACAAGTAGTTTTTTTCCACACTGTTTTCAAGCTGTTTCGCAGCCTATATGGGGAGAAAAAAAAAATATTAAAAAAGGCATTTCAATAACACAAATGGATTGCTCCTTCATCGATATCGCTGTCATCTCCCTCCCTCTTTTCCTCACCCTTCCTTTCCCCCATGTTTAACCTCGCTCCATCCCGCTCTCCCTCCCAGTTCGTTACAAGACAAAAATCAACTGCCTCCCTTCCCCTCCTCATCAATACGCGAGGTCACCCCACAGTGAATTTGCTGTAAGCATCCCGTTTCCCTTCCCAACATCACCGTTTGGAAGGGCAAATCTCCAGCCTCCCTCGCCTGTCCCCTTCTGTTGTGGCTCCTTCACAGGAAGGAGGCAACCACGAGCTCTGGCGATTAGATCACAGACGGATCAGAGAGCTCCTTGTTCCCAGGAAAGAGCCTTTATCGAGCGTCTGCAGTTTTATCTTTAATGGATCATTTTACCGGACAATAGATGATGGAACTCCGTATCTCTAACAAGCAGTGTCAATGATTTCAAATAATGACATTTTTATTGAAATACACACAGAGAGAAAGATAAACACAGAGGCTGGGGAGTATCTGTGCAAAAAGCCGTAATAAGGAGTAAATAGGTAATGACAGAACAAGATTACAGCCACACAAACACACCAAATCAACCTGTCCTCTGCAGCTCGGAGGAAAACGAGCTCTGCAGACGGCTGCTCAAACGCAGTCCTTTGGGAAGCGGCACAGGAAGAAAATCAGGACAAAACCTGCACAGAAAGGGCCTGGGTAACAGCAAGCACTCTCAGCGCTTACACCACAGAGCCCGTTTCACTCGGTAAAATCTCTTTTCCATGCACGCAGCTGCCTGATTATCAACCCCATTGCCAAGCGCAACGCGGAGAAACGGCGAGCAGTTTTGCTGCTAGCAGAACAGTAAGCACGAGAAACTTCCTCCTTCCCTTACGAAACTAAAGTTGGAGCAATTGCAGCCTCTCAATTTGTTTTCCAGGAACAACGGGCAGAGTATCTTAGATCACTCTGGAGCGGGGACCGAACCCTTACGGACCGACTGCTGGAAGATGGGAGTCAAACCTAACCTGTGCCGATCACAAGACTCTCCAACCCTCAAAACTGTCATGAGCTAGAAACAGTATGAAAGAGGCATTAGTTTCAAGAAATGACATTAGGAAGTAGCTTTTTAAAATTATGATTTTAAAGCAACATGAAGTTTCAAGAGGAACACCTGAACTCATAACTACAAGACTTGCACAAAGCAACTAAGCAATTGGCGACTTCCACCTTGTTTCACTGACCCAAACCCCAATGAATACAAAAAGATTTTTCCAGCACTGAAATGCAATTTTTAAATACTATTTTAAAATGTCGAGTTTAATACGAACAACCATCTGCTCTTGGAAAGACTACCAGGGTATCAGCCCAGTAAGCTTCACAGCAACAAACGCCAGGCACAAGCACAAAGTTTCCAGTCACACTGGAGTGACTCTCCTTCCACACGCACAAAATAAACCCAGAGCCTGCTTCTGCACGTGGTGAATGAGCAGCGTGAAGGGGGTGTTTTCCTGAGAAAAGGTGTTTTGGGAAAAACATTATGAAATAATTTATTCATTGGGTTTGGCCAAGAAGACAATTAGTACACAATTCAGCAGAGATGACTGCAATACTCATTCCCTTGCCATCCTCTGTTGTTTGTTTTAAAGAACCTGTTCACATCAGATTTATCTCCCAAAACTGGTCATCAGATTATTGATCACCCTTTTTGTAAAGAAAAGTGGATATTATGCTCAAAGACCTTACATTCTAAAAAAAACCAACCTCAATGCAACTCAAGGAACAAGGAGAAAAAAGGTGACCAGGGGGAGATCACAGATGTTCCTGTCTGGTACCTACTGGCCCGAGAGAGCTGCCTCCCTTACTGGGCATGTGCACATGGATGCTTCTGGAAAAAAATATGGATAATTGCCTCCAGGAGAACAAAAGCAATCTGCTCACTCGTAAGGAAAGAGATCTTTAGATTAGGAAACCCCTTCTGCTAGAGGTGTAATGCCTCTACACACACTCTTTTCTTTTTTGAGGGGGGAAAAAAAAAAAATCCATTTGAAAGGTTGAATGCTCCTCATCAAGCCGCGTTGTTTCTAACTACAGCTACCACTGTGAAGCCAGCGCCCAGGCTCTCCTCGGCATCAAAGCTAGCAGGGTACAGCTAAGATTTGACACAGATCGGTGACACGGTTTGTAAAGTTTCCTTTATTTCTTCTCCTTGACCTCCTTTGTCATGTGGATAGGCCAGTCAGAAATGAAGTGGATGGAAACCCAGTACACAGAGACTACTGGGAACATGAACTAGTTACTGGAACATTAACTAGTTACAACGGCGCAGCGCTCAGAGGAGGCTGTGCTGTTTGAGTGCTGCCGTTACTACGGGCGGCTGTTATTTTAAACTGCACTTGTACGCGGCTTGGCATCACCCAATGTCAATTTTCTCTGCTGAGTAAAGAAAAAAATCCCCGCTGATTTCTGCCAACATGTTAACAAAATGTGAATAAAGACAAAGCCCTGCAGTACCACTCTCGGTTCCTTCCGGTCTTTCCAAGCCCTGCTTTCAGCGCCATGCCAAGCCGGAATCTGCAAGCTCACTGTCCCGCAGGGCCCAAGACAGATCAGGCTGAAAGCGTTCTCTGAAGCACGGAAGCACATCTCCCTCCCATCTTGTCTCCGTGGCAGAGCGCACTGTTCAAAAGCCTCGGTTATTAAAACCGATCTGTGATCCTGTCAGACTTTCCTAGATCTTCATTTCAAATCAGGCCTGAGCTTTGAGCAGACACTTTCAAAACACAAGAATGAGTTGCAGCCAGAGCCTTCTTGGATCAAAGACGCGCTTCTCTCAATCCAGACTGGGACCACTGAGCTGTGATGAATTATTAGCGCTGGCAGAAACAGCGGCACACGCGTTATACACCGCGGTGGTGAGCAGGAGCCCACTTGAAGACACTGCTGTAAAAACGAGGATGCGATCACAGATCAGCGTCATCACTTCTCAAGATCATTACGGAAAGGTACAGAGACGAACTGCAGAGCAGAAGGATCTCCGCTTTGCTAGGCTAGGTACCACTCACAGACGAACCCCAACCTCAAAGAGTTTCTAATTTCAACAAACTAACTAGAGAGGGCCAGCAGAGACGGACATAAAACACACAGACTGAAAACTAAAATGGCAGGAAAGTACATACTAATACCACGTCCTCTGCAGTGGGTTTAGACAAGAATACAAGAAGGATCTAAGTCAGTTAAAAAGAAAAATCTCCACTACTGCAATTGCAGGCACCTGACTGGGAAGATAATCCACGTCACACAAGTTAGAGCTCGTAACTCTTCACATGGTTTGGTTTGATGACTTAACCACATCAACATCACTCCAGTCACCCAAGGTTCAGTCTCCGTACAACACGCCGACCCCTCGGACTTTTAAAACAGACCATCAGCTAGCACTGTCCCCTTTGAGATTTACACCATCCTTCACCCACAGCACCACCTCCAGGACACCCAGCACCTCAGAGCGAGGAACCCTGGGCGAAGGCTTGCTTGAATATTAGCAGCGTAGTGTGGTTTGTATTGATTAACTAATGACTGCGGTATATGAAGCCTGAAAGGCTGTATTAATAACTGACTGCTGCGCTGCTCTCATTTATCCCTGAATTACAGGGGGATGCCACTCTGCATCTCAATACATCGCTCCTTTCCTGAATCCACACGCACGGATTCTCAATGCAGAAAGCCTCTTCCAAACCAGCTTTCACCTAACAGCTTTGGAAGGGGCAAGAGAATGAAAAGCTGTTCTGCCTGGCCATCCTTTATCTCCCTTTCCTTTTATTGCTTTTAATGAATATCACTGTTCCTTCCTCTATCCCTTTTATCAACAGAAAAGGGCCTTGCTTTGCCAAATCTGCCTGAGAGCAAATGGTGTTGCAGTTAATCTATAAATCAACCATCACCATAAATTCTACTCTTTCTCCATCCAAAACTGCAGAGCTGTAAAACAGATTACATGGGATAGCAGAGGCAGGAAAGAAATTTGTGAGCTGCAAGGAGCCCATCTCAGCCAAATGGCCTTCCCCTGCCCCTCCTTTCTCCCCCCACTCCACCCCAACGAGCCTGTAAATCTCTACTGTCAGGAGGGGAAGACGCAAACCGCGAATGTGTGCGCACATTTAAGAGCCAGGCAAACCACACAGACTTTGTGTGGAAGGCTGATGCAGACCGTGGATAGTGAGGGAGGAAAGGCTGCAAGAATCTTCTTCTGAATTCCCTAACGCCAAGAAATAGGAAAAGGAAAACTCAGGAAAAAAAAAATTCTCTTGTGGAGCAAAATGTAAAGTCTTAGCATAACAAATTCAGTCCTCAGGTCCCTCAAGGGCAAAACGTGTATGTGATTCCAGTTAATCTAGCTCTAAGGAACTCGCAGGATCTCTGGGGTGCAAGGGTTACTGCAATCCAAATAATCAAGACTTATAATCACATCTGATCAATCCAGCGACTCAACCGCCTCGTGCAATGGCCCCCTAAGGGAATGTCGGAGTCAGAAGGCAATAAATGATGCGAGGGACAACTGCCCTTCCCCCTGCTGCCACACAATTCTGTATCGAACACTAAACCCAGCGGCTTTCAATGAGATTACATCGAGCGCGCAACAAACTGAGACATACGTGAGCGTTAACGCAGAGGGATGGTGCAGAACAGCACACATGGGAAACGGGGATGAGGAGCCAGCGTCTGCGCTGGAAATGAAGGAGAGAAGCTGGAAGAGTTAAGCTCCACGTCTGTATTAGGTCATTTTCCTTCTCCAAGATAGTTTTCTAGGGATAAACATTTTCTGTCGTGGGGGGGAGGATGGGACAAGAGTTCTGATTAAGACAGCTGCAACGCTCCCTAAGATAACAACAAAAATAAAATCAGCAGCGAGATCCTCGGCACTTCCCATCTGCAGCTGCTTTAGTAGATGCTCTTAGCCAAGAATACAGCGGGCTCCTTTCGCAATACTCTCCCAGGGGAACAATCATCTCTTACTTTAAATCTCCCCGTCGTACCACTGTTGGAAAACGTGAGGTTTCCCTATTGATGGTGGCATCAGCTACGGATACCGCAAATTTATTAAACTGTAAATGTTACAGGGAACCTCGCTAGAGAGCTGCAGGAAACAAAGCAGAAATTCTAAAATACAGTTTTCAGGTTAGGTACTTTCAAGTAAGCAGGCTTAAGACTTTTACAAGACAGAACTACAGAGGTGGTTTTTAAAACATAATTGTATCTGTGACCAGCGCTTTCGACTAATCATATTATTTTAAAGTTCCTTTGGTAATTTGTCCTTAATTCCACATAAACTGCTGTTCTGGCATAAAGTGTACTTTGCGATATCAAAGTCAAACAGATTAGGCATGATCCACTTTCAGCAAGGGAACCTTTTGGAGAGGAGACCACATAACTTAAAAGCTAAAGCTGGCTCCCTGTTTTAATTAAAGGGGATTAAACATCCATCATGATAAGGAAACGGGGACATCTTATAAAAATCAATTACCATCCTCAGTGTCACTCTGGTTTAACACTTGCAGTTTCTGAGAGAAAGAACACAGGGTAACATCCCATTAGTATTTTCGGAAGGTACGTTAAATACTGTTGCTACACAGCAAGATCAGTCACAAAATATCTCAGAAAAATCACCTTATTACCCCGTCAGGAGTTACAGTGTTGACAAAACACCATACAGCCATTGCACCTTCAAAGTATCCATCAAATGCACATTATTGACATTTACAGTTTCCTTCGGCACTTCCCTGCCACGGGAAGCCCTGGAGGCAGGTATTCCACATTTTTATGGGGATGAAAGGAAGGGATGGTGGAGCACTGCAGTGTTTAAAAATGCGCTTTTCAAATTGCCAGGGCTGAGACACATATGCTCCTCAATAAAATGCCGTAATAACCGTGAAGTATGAGGCTTGGCATTCAGTTTTGTTGCTTCTGTCATTATAAAAAATCAGTCTTCTGTTAGCATCGTTTGACAATACGCTCTATTTCTGATCTCAGCACACGAACGTATAAGGTAATTAGACATAATACGTATAATTGATACAGTAAGAACTCCTACCACAAAAGGTTTAACACAGGGCTGCAGAATGAAACACATTCAAACTTTTGAAAAAACTGAAGACAGGCTAGGAAAAGGTTGTAATTAAACTCCTAATGGGAGAGGGCCATTTTATTGTAACTCGAGAAATAAGCAAGCGAGAGATTCAGTCTGCCAGCTCCCTGCCTGAGAAGTTTCACGTGAAGTTACACCACAGCTCCAAAGTCCTGGTATGTTTGGTGGGAGGAGCCCACACCTTCCACACCACCTCTTCATCCCGTCAGACTGATTTTCTAGTTAAAAGCAACGAAAGTGGGATTACAACGTAGACCAGATGCACGCACGTGAAAAAGCACATCAGAAAAGATGATAATCGTTGATATGAGGCAAGTACAACCCAAAGGGCAGTACGGGTGTCTCAGCAACAGCAATCGTAGCAGCTAAAGACATAACAGTGCTCATCCTTCTTGGTGCAGCAAGATGGAATTTAAGAAATAAATGCATTGTTATCTACAGGCAGAGATGAATCATTTAATGAGACTGGAAACGGGGAAAAAGCTGTCTTCCATTACCCCCTTTCCTCTCCTCATCACTGGATGACCCTTTACTGCTCAAGCACTCCACTTAGAGCTGAACCATTTCTCAACATGCATCCCCAGTGACACAGGTCTGTGCAGACAACTCATCGCTGCAGCCTGTTCCACCCCGCTTATGGAAAAGAAATAGTACGGGAAAGTGCTGGCAGCAGGACTTCTCTGCAGTGACACGGACAGACATTAATCAAGGAGCAGTATGACCAAGCAGATGCTCCTTAGGTTGCACACAGAAGCCATCTTCAGTTGTTGAACTACAGATATTTAACTCTTAACAGTCCCCAAAGCACCTGTTTTCTAAGAGGTATAACCCAAAATTCTAAAGGCAGAAATGAAAGACACATACAAAATAATATTTCAGTAAGCATCTTCCCAGACCCATGAGCCAGATTCCTTTCTCAGCTTATCTGTGGCCACTGAGGTGGCTTCTCACAGCGTGAACGTATCCAGACCTCCCCGAGGAGGTACTTCACCTCTTCCACAGCAAATAAACACAGAGATTTCTTGCAGAATGAGGTCTGGGAGCAACCTCAATCAGCTCCCAGATTTCCTTTTCACTTTGCCTTCATAAGGAAACAGAGCTGGTGGCTTCTCACCGCTCCTGCGCACTACTCTGCGGAGCAGGGCTTTGGGTGCACAGTCTGGATCAAAGCAGTCAAAGATAATTTATAAAGAGACGTGACAAAAGAGTTACGGTTTTTAACAGACAATTTTGAGGCAGAATACTACCAACACACAGAGTCCTTGATTTCACTATATAAATATCTCTGACAGCCAAACAATAGCCCTGCCTCTTATTTTAAAGCTCAACCCCAAACCGGTAGACTTCGTAACTCTCCACACTCTTGCTATTCCCCGAGGTGCTTCTAAGATGATCACTGTCAGAGTCAAAGAGTCTATAAAAAGGATGAAGGAAGCTGGGAAATTTCCACAGAGGTGGTGCCAGAAAAACAGAACTAACATTTTAGCCATCTGAGTCAAGCCAGGCTGCATCACTGGAGTTTCACCGCTGAAGTCCAAGAGCTCCCCCAGCTGAGCTCTGGGATGACTGCAGTCACAGCCAGGAGACGGGCAATTGATCAGGTACCTGGAAAGTTCCAGGTGTGCTCAAAGGGATCTTCAGATTTACTTCTCAGAAGCCAATGCTGGTTCACAGAAGAGCTTGAGAACTCATTAACAGAAACTGTCACACTGAAGAACAAGGAAGAAATGACTTGAGCAAGCGGCATGATCTTGCCTTATGCTTAAGGGAACAGCAGGGAGGCCTGCCAAACCAGCAGTGGCATCCTGTCACAATACATCTATGTTTGTGTTACACACTGTCATCTAGATAGGAAACTCTCAAACAGGAAAACGTTTTGCCCAAAACATGGTCTGTCCTCAAAAGCCGCCTTTTCCCCCAGCTGTGTCAGGTTTACAGAACTAGTTACTATAAAAAAACTAGACAGACACAGAACGGCTGGATAAAAATCCTCCTCTCCTTTTTAAGTGAGGTAAAGGTACCCTTTTAAAGAAAGGAAAAAGAAAAAAAAAACAACAAAAACCACAAACCAAAAGCCAGCCAGGTGCAGAGCATATTCCTGCTTTGACTTTTAACCAGCAGCACCTGAGCTCCTTTACCAGAAGATTTTATTGTCTTCTCTACTCCAGTTATAAGCAGTGGTGACTGAATTCAACCACCAAAGCCCCTCTTTGGGGAATATCAGGTGTTCCCCAGCATCTCCCCCAAATCCTCAAAAGATGAGACAGAAATAAAAGGTACCAAGAATACCAAAAACTTCTACGATCCAATATTTGCCAATTACAATTTCCCACCTACAATTTCACTTCTTTCTGATTCTCAGCCTCTTCACACAAACACACTACACAAAGCTGGTTTGAGTTTTCCTGTTTGGAGGTTTGTTTGGTGCGTTTCTCTTCTATGCAATCCCTATTTCCCACAGAAACAGCAGCAAACATAAGGAGATAAGGAAAAAACACAGTTTAGTAAAGATGAGGCAGAAGCTTCATGCAACGAGGCCAAAAATACTGGGTGTATACTTCATTTAGCATCTGTTCTCTACCTTTGCTCACAACGTGAGCACTTGTGGAACAGCCGTGATTTTCACGGTCTAACCAGCTTCTCTTTTCAAGGTAAGCTGTTCTTATTTCTACTTTTTGAAAGCAATAACCCTCTGTTCTGAGCTTGGAACCACAGCAAGCAGAAGACAGACGAGGCAGAACTGCTAACACGCAGGCACTCAGGGAGCGGCCAGAGACGGCCGTGACTGCAGACCCCGACGCAGACCTCGGGTCAGCTGCTCGTACAGCTCCCGGAGCAGCCAAGCTCTTGTATTTCGGCGTGCCAAACCGCCACGCTAAAGACGACCCCGGCTCCGCTGGTGGTCACTGCGCTGAACGGGCAGAGAACAGTAAATGCGTTTCGCGTGCCGGTGGCACCACCTACCGGAGATGGGACCGAAAAAAATGGTTTGACGAACCTCTTCTGAAGGGGAGGGAAAAAACTGACAGTATGTCAAGTGAGAGCGTGTCACATTTGATTCCTAATTCCGCGATATGTTTCTGGAGATCAAGCTTGTTTAACAAAGGTATCATAAGAGACTCTGCAAAATCCTTGTGTGTCTGCCTGAAAGAGGGAGACTACGGATCAGATATGCTAGGGAAACAGATTTTCTGACACATTGGGAAGAATTTTAACATTCCCATTAAGACTATAGCTGAATGTTACAAATCCAGCCCCTCCTTTCACCCCTTTCCAAGGCTGTAAAAGAACACCAGACGACATTACAGCCTCTCTGCTGTCGGAGGCTTTTATACGCCTGCAGGCACGAACTGCCTGGAGAAACTTGGTGTCACTGGGGACTCATATGGAGAGAGATGGGAGGATCTTGTCTGCCACTGCCAGGGCACAATGACAGCAGCTTCACGGTGACATTTAAGCTCTAATTTGCACGCAAATGTCAATATTTATTAGTCACATCAAGATCTTCAGCAAAGCTCTTCTGGGTTGCTAAGTCTCTCTGGTTATACTTTTAAATAGGAGGCTTGAGAAAAAATAAGACAGAATGGCTCTTGGTAACTTATTCCGGATTTCCTTGCTTCTTAATTTCATCCTTATCTATTGATTAGGTTATCTATTATCTTATCTATTGACTAACTGGAAAGTTCTTTCCAATCAGTCTATGCAGCAACAGTGCTGAAAAACGCTTATCATTATTCTAAGAATTGATCACAAAAAAGTAATTCTTTAACCTACCTTGCCCCTGGAGCTGTAAGTGTATTTACATATTTAAATAATGCAATTTTAAAGTAACAGATGTTTCCTGCCTACAGCACAACGCAAGAACAACAGCCTTTCACTATTAAAGTGCATCTGAAGTGCTCCCATCACCATTGCTTTCCCACATTAGTGGGAGTGCTCTCCTGTGCATTAGCTTTCAGAGAGCCCCAAGTGCTGAAATCTGTTTTCACTCGTAATGCTAACAAGTCTCCCTAATTTTGCCACTTCTCTAGAAAGTCAGGAATTAGACCTCTGAGTAAGTCAGCATGAAAAAGTAAAATTGCTTTTAAATGTAGAGTAGGAGAGGAGGAAAAAAAACGGGAAGAGACTAGGTAAGCCTGATGGATCTAAGTAGACCTGAACAAAAAGGATATCGTAGTGGTCTCAAAGTAGAGGGGAAAGGCACGTTGCCACCATCTATCACTACTCTATCACTTACCAGGATTTTGGCTCCCCAAAATGCAAGTAGTTGATACTGTAGAGATCCATGTCCTCTGTATGCCAAGCAAATGTTGTCTTCCACATCCCAAAGTAGAGGTAGGGAGTGTTTACACCTTCTATGATAATGCCACACTCGTGTTCCACCATGTCCAAGAGGGTGTTCAGATTGCCAATATTCCATTCTTCCACATCCTGTAATTCAAAAGAAATGTTTTGTACTGAAACATATCAGAATAACAGCCCACAGCTTCCTTTCAACACCTTAAAATGCGGATATCCTAGTGTTATCTGCATTAATTTAATTCCACCTGCTTCCAGAAAGCTTACTTTTACTGCTCATCAATAACCACGAAAGGAAGCATTATCTCCGCTTTGTGGCAAAGGGACCGATTACCAGCTCCTCGCTAAACGTGCTCTCTGTAGAGGCACTTGAACTATGTGCTACTCCACCATTAAGTAACTGTTCTACTAACAAACAGGAGATAAACTAAGGGCAGAATACGCTTCTCTCAACGACATATTCCATCCAGTTGTCCTTCACCTGATGAACATGTATTAGCTGATGAGAAACACTGGACTTCAACGTGGCCAAAGTGGCAGAAGCCTCGACAACAGCTCACTGCTTCAGATAAAGAATAGGGAAGACAGTTTTGTTGTTATCAATATTTAAACAGAAAGATCAATAAAAAGAAGTTCTCAATCTGATAGTTGGTTTTCTCTACTTCAGTGTGAAGTAGAAAAGCCACACAAACTGGTACAAATCTTCAACCTTGAGACTGCCTGAAGAGTAACACGATCTCCAACAGGACACGAAGTCTCCTTCGCACCCCTCTTCCCCAGCATACTTTATAGCTGTGCAAGTAACCGACGGGTATGCCAGCAATCCCAGCTTCACGCTGCTCGCTGGAGAAACTGGAAGACAGTACAAGCTGCTCCACCTTGAAGCTTTCTAAATCAGCCCAAAAAACCCCCACAGGAGCAGGAGGGAAGAGGGCTGAAGAAAGGAAGTGGCTGAAAAGTGAGAGGCAAAGGAGTGCAGAGAGAGAACGCTATGGCCCTGACACCTCGACGTTTGCAGCAACGTCAGTAATTGCATAACAGCAAGTGTTCTTTAGGTGTGACTGGTAACTCAATTATTTCATTTCCGCTGACAGGAACTTGAAGGAAATACAATGTACATCCAATACATTGCAGAATCTACTTCTACAGCCTGTGTTTGTGCCTGGTTACGTCACCTGCCCTGATCACACCACGGACAAGAACGCGATACTTTCATCCAAGCCCCAAATACTACAGGTAACTTTCATGTCCCTGGCTGTGAAGGCCTCAGATATCTTTGTTTACTCCAGTTAATTCCATATTAAACCATACTGATAATAAAAAGACGCTTTCACATTAGCATGCAGTTTATACCCCAGACAATCAGACAGCACTCCAAAAAAAGGCCACTTTCCACTCAAAAGAAAACTACAAAGGAAGGGCTCTGCTTTAAATGAGCTGCCCAAACAGAGGAAGAAGATAAGCAACCTTGATCATTTACAGCAGAAGAAATCACGATAATTACTCTAACCATAGGATGCAATTTCACCAAAGAAAAGCTTAAACAACTTGAATTGTAAAATAACTTAGCATGCAGGTGCATTGTATCCTATTAGAGTTGCCTACAAAGACAAAATCCAAATGCAAAAATTTTAGTTGGGTTAAGAATCAAAAGAAGTATTTTTGATGAAGCACCCAATTCCTTGAAAACCTGCTTTTTTACAGCTCTCTAAGGTGCTTCAGTAGAAATCTATTTTGTTGCTCTTAAAAAAAAAAAAACGCCAAGCCCTACCATGACAGAGATGAGGATCAGTAGCTTACTCTTAATTAGCCTGCACGCCATCACGTATACCTGGGCACGTCATTATGACACCAGTCCAGTTTTCTTTAACAACCTTTTCTGTGACCTATATACAATTTTCAGCCACACACTTCATAAAAAACTCATTTAAATCACTTTTTTCCTCATTTTTTTTAGTAAAACTAAGCTTTTCACAGCTTTCATTGGCTCTACTATCCTGAATCTCTGGGGAAGGTGGGAGGTTTAGTCATGAGGGAAAAAGAAAGATATTATTTGCCTTTTTTTAAGAATGCTAGATCAAATAAATTTTGAATTGCTGCTCCCTAATAGGAACAGAGCAATAAAGAAGTCAGTGTTCATATTTAAAATAAACAAAAGAGCAGCATTTCACTTACTGCATCATACAGCGAGCCGCTGATATCAGCTCCATAAATTGGTGAGACAAACGTGAGATTCTTCCAGTACTTGCGCTCCAAGTCTTCAAAGTCTTGATGGCGCGGAGTACAGTACCTGATCAGAACACGGAAAAGACAAGGATGTAAGAAGCCCCTAAGGAACACTCATCACAGACAGATAAACGACTGAGAAGAAGCAAGCATTTCAAAGCAGGAGGTTACTGAGGGTGCGTTTCATTTTTAATTCTACTCAGATTCATATCATTTCAAATCTTTCTACAAAACCACGTGCACACTGACAAACAGGACGCGCACATACCTGAGGCACGAGATTCCCATCCTAAAGATTATGTGATTACACAGCTGAAGGCAGTAAAGCGCTCACGTCTATGCTCTATTAGCAGTATTTCTAAGTTGATTGTGTATTGCTTGTACCGGCTGGCTTGTCCCAGCTAACTGAAGTGCTCTGCAGAGCTCCCAGTCGCTTTGGAAGACACTCACGTTTATTAATACTAGCCCAGGCACTCCCAAGACACTTGTACTTCTACCTCAGCAAAGGAACACGCTTTCCAGAACAAGCATTAATGCACCAAGAGCTCTTCTTTGAGTCCCAAGCCATTCTTTTCAGGCAGATTCTTAGCCAAATACCAACTTCAAAGGATCTTTCTATAACAACTCCCAGAAAAAGATCTAAGATAACTCTAAGAGCCACCAAGTTTGAGACTCTGAATGTAAGCTTTCAAGAAAAAGCAGTTTCCTCCAATACGCTTCCTATTTAAAATCTTGGATTTACTTTTGAAGATTGGATTTTCTTTTCAGCTTGTTCCTAGAAAGAAAGGCCTTCCACAACCCCTCCATTCACAACGTGCATCGCTTAACACCAACGTACTTCTCACTGTTAGCCAGACGCCGGTATTCTCCCACAGTCATAGGTTTCTTCTGGATATTATACTGGGTAAATAACCCCGACTGTCCAGTAACCACCTGCTGAATGGGAGCTGGGATAACCATGTCGTCTATGTCATCGTAGGTTTTTCGGGGCTTCCACTCCTTGGGAGGAATCACCTGGAATGGAAAAAAAAAAAAAAGAAAAAACAAAGCCATGTTCACAACAGGCAAATACAACTTCTAGTGAGGAAAACCTGTTTAAGCGGAAGGTATTTCACCCGGCTGCTGCAGGTTATCAGATAGCAGCAGCATCTCAAATAACCAGCACATGTGACGAGACACCTGCTCTGCATCTGCTGAAGCGCAGGCCTGGCTGAGGCGGTTAGAGGGCTGATGGCCTGCCTGCTAGCAGAAGATGGCCACTGATGATAAAAAGATATGGGTATTCCAAGGAAATACACGGCATGCCAGAAGGACCGCACGTGCTTTCCCTCCAGAACAGCATTCCTCTCTCACCTACCATTCCACGAAGCTGCAGGAAGACTCAAGCAGCTTTATCGCTGTTGTGTCTCTGCAAGTCCATAACCTTTTACAGCAGTCTAAACCACGGTCCCATCTAGGAGATCATTTACACAAGGATTTTCTGGGAGCTGAGTGGGTTTTTTTGTTTGTTTGGGTTTTTTTTTTTAAGTAGGAAGGCTCAAAATCCTGTTGCATTATTGCTGTTGATGTTTCTGTATTTGTAGGTGACAAATCAGGGACCAACTCCTTAAACAAAAAGGGGCGAGGGGTAGAGAAGAACAAAAGAAAACCCTGGGGAACACATCCAGAACTCTTTCCTCACTCTTGGAGGCTGTGCAAAAAAACTGCTGCAAATTAATGCTGAACCTAGAAGAAAAAGCTGTAATTTTAAACAGAAAAGCTGCCAACAATTCTAGGCTCAAGATCAGAGAACAATCAGTAGGACATTCAGCAGGCATGTGGAATGAAAATATAAAATATCTGCAATCTAATTTGGTGTAAGGATTAACAAAAAAAAAAAGTTATGAGAACTGAAGGACAAGTTATTGATTTTTGTGGGCATGGTTCCTCCAGGATACGATGAGCTTTACTTCTGTTACAAGGCTTTGAACTGCAGTTGCAATAGAGACAAAAATTAACTTGGAATGCTCAGATTTACTCCTACAACTAGAGTAATTTCTTTACAACATCTGGAATTCACCAACAGCCTTTATTAAAATAATCCACCCTAGCAGACCCATGGAACGTAATTGCTAGTACACGTGAGTGGACAAGGAAACAGCTTTTTGTCAATACCTACCTCTATTTAGAACTATAATAAAACAAGCAATTGACCTGTGTTTTAGAAGAAAAAAAGGCTTCATGCCTAACAGCTTTATTTCTCTGCCGTGCTTTATTAAGTTCTGCTAAATACCACACGTAACAACCACCCTGTCAGAACAAATTATCTCCCTCGGCCTATGGTGCAACACGACACGGCCGCAGAAATACTCCTTCTAATCAGTTAGTCCTGATTTTTTCCAAGCAGTTGTATGTCAAGCACAGGACTTTAGAAGCTTCACATGAAGAGTTCTCATAATGTTTCAATAGTTCAGCGTAAAGTTGTGGACGGTAAGGAAGCAGAAGGACATTTTAGAGCTGACTGGAGAACCGCTTCAGAAAGGCCAGGTATTTTGGGAACGGCACACGCACACAGGACACGTTTACAGGTCTACATTCACGTCAGCATAAGGTGGCAGTGCAGAACACTAAAAAGATAGGAGTAAAGTCTGCCCCCGTTCCTACAGGCAGGACTTGGCCCTCTTCCCCATCCATCCCTAAGCAAACTTCAAATGCTTGATCCTTCACTCTCCCCTCTGGGGAAGCTGAAAACCTCACCTCCAGCCCTTAAGGACACGGGCACCACTGTCTGCACCCTCAGCAACAGAACCAGGACACGGAAACACCCATAACCCACCTCTGCAAGGGCTGGGAACATCCTTGTTTTCCCTTCAGGGATCAGGAAGAGACATCCTGCAAATAAACCCCTTTCACTCTCACAAGAGGCCTGTACCTCCTCTGCCTTTCCTCTCTCGCTAAACCCAAACAGAGATTGCAAGCACAATTTTCAAAAACACACTTTGTGCTTGACTACGTGAAAGTGAACTGCTTCTGAGCGCTACGACTTCATAGAGACCTTACCAAAGCAGGGCCTCGGGAGGGCCACCTTCGGGGAGCTTTCAGCTAAGTTAGGGCAACTCACCTTGGCGAGCCCTGCTCGGTGAGCTCCTTGGGATTCCATGTAAGCAATGTATTTCCCAAAGTCTCGAAACTCCTCAAGGGTGGGACGAAAGGTCATGATCTTACAGCCAGGGTTCTGCGGACTCGGGTTTTCCGACCCCATATTTCTACTGCGGTGGGAGTGCCTGAAGAGGGGAAACAAGAAGGGAGAAAGAAGAGAGGCAGAAAAAAAAAAAACAAACTGGTTAAAAACCTTTGTTTTCTCTCCACACGTTTTAATGAATTTCACAGAAAGGCATGGATACATTTTTAATTCCTCTCCCGTATTCCCCTAAGGAAGTATTTCTAACCAAAAATCCCCTTAGCCTATTTGTTAGCAGGGCCCTACGAAGGGTCAAGTGTCAGGGCACTCCCGATACCAAAATCATCTGAGAGATGGGACAGGGCCTAAATATAGATCACAGCCTTAACATAGGAAGTTGTACCTCAGCAGAATGGCGGTCACAAACAGCAAACTTTGCACTTCAGCATCTAACTAGTTGCCCCTCAAAGTTTTCCACCAGAATGCTTCCTCCTTTCTTATATTTAGTTAAAAAAAACAAAACAAAACAAAACAAAACAGCTTTGGCCAATGGATTAGCTATTATTTCTTCTGGATTTTCCACGTGCTAGACTACAATAAAAATCATAAAATTAGGTTTTTAAAAGGTAGCTTCATTACATTGTGACTGTATTTGCAAGGTACCTAGATAAAATAAAGTGTCAGACAATTCTTAACAGAAACGTAGCTGCACCATTTCAAAGCGTCTTTCAATGTGAAAAGTGAAATCGCTCAATTTGCTTTAAAAGTGGCAGGGGAAAAAAAACCCCAAACCATCCCGGATGAAGTCACAGTTATGAAGCTGGACCTTTGTAAGGTGACGCTGGAATCTTACAAGACAAACAAAAAGTTTTAACAGCATTTCAGCTGCAAATGTCAGGACGGAAATACTCTCCGCGTGAGAGAGGCAGCCGTAGCACGCACAACGCGCGCCGGCTGTCACGAGAGGGCAGGACCGGGCTTCTCAGGAACAAAAGGAGCAGCAACGCTGTGAGACGTAACTTCTGAATGTTCGGATTTCAACTGATTTCAAACTAGGCAAGAAGTATTCCGGATGCTACTAAAAGTGCCCTGTGCGTTAGGAAAAAACAAACAAACAAAACCAAAGCCAGAGAAACACTGCTGTGTAAGCGTTTCAATCGGTGAGCGCGGCACAAACCTCACGCTTCTCCAAGACAGCGGATGCTCCTGCACCCCTCCTGCAAACATCGCACCCCGATCTGGACAGGCTCAACTGCAGCTCGCCTGGGGCACCAAAGCTTCCTTTCCCAGTTTTAACTGAGTAAAACAGTTCGGGTTTTTTCATTTCAAAGGCAAACAAGCAGTTTTGACTTGAAATTTTAGACAGTTTTAGACACTTTCGGAGTAACTTTTATATAAAATGTATTTCAAAACAATGGTCTGAGAGTCTAAGCTCTTCCCCAACGCAGGCTTTAAAGGAATTTCACGCATCAAATCGCAGCCTCTCACAGGCTGGTCCTGTCCTCCAGCACACGCCTGGTGCCTCCCCAGCTGCGGCATCATGGTGCCCCTAAGCTAAAGGCGACGTCAGAAGAGCTCTTCCCAAGTTAGGAGGCAGAGATGCACCAGAAACGGTCGCAGTCTTGAACAAAAAGGGCCTTTAATCCACCCCTCCCATCTTCAGGGTGGCCCTGCCCAAAGAGATTTCCAACTTTGCATACAGAAAAAAAACCAGATCTGCTACGTTTCAGGGTCAGCACTTCAAGAAACACATTTGATCTACACCCGCAAGAACAATTTACTACACAAACGTTTTGCAGAAACACAAAAAGAGGAAACAGCATCTCCCATCCCCAAGATGAACCACAGGAGCTGATAAGGGCTCAGGGCATCCATCTGCAAGAGGTTTCCTCCAAGCTACTGAGAAAAAAAACAAAAAATATTGTTCACCAGGAAGATATGGTTGATCTTGGTGAAAAGTCAGAAGAAAAAGAGAAGCAACTGCTGGAGAAGCGGGATGCAGACAGAAGCCATCCCCAAACTGCTATTCCAACGCAGTCTCACCGAGAACACTTCTGCTATTTTTAAACCGGGTCTAGAAATGCCACAAAAGTTCACCCGATCGGGAAGCACCAAGTCACGCTCTGCAGTGGCGCTGCACACCGGCTGATCGGGGGAATCTGGCTCAGGGAAAGGAACTTGAATTCCGTCCTGAGGAGGATGCGTGCCAGCACCATCTGCTCCAGGGATGCCTTCCCAGTATTCGCAGCTTTACCCACAAACAGGGGAAAAAAAAAAAAAATTACTCAAAGCCAGGTTTTATCTCATCTTTTCCTCAAGATCATCTCCAGCAATTCCAATTTTTATTAAGGACTGGGAGTGAATAGGCAAAACACAAGCTCCAACAAGGGGGAGGGTATGTCAAAAACTACTTCATGCAAAGATGATCAATTAAAGGGACTGCCTGCCTCGGCACTCTGGAACTCTAGTGCAGAGACAGCAAACACAACAGATTTTTCCATGTTTAATCCCATTTTTTTATTCTAAGGAACATCTTAAGACCTACCCTAGATAACGTTGGCTGCAATGTTATGTCCAGCTAATTAAACTAATTAAGCTATTACTAAAAAAAACAGCCACGGAGCTCATGGGAAGGAAGAATCAGTTCAACCGCTTCAGTTGAAGAAGCGTCCAAAGCCCCTGCCTGTATGCGCCTCCCCCCACCAGCCCCAAGGAGCTCGGAATACCCAAGCCACAGAGAAAGCCTTGGGAGAAAAGAGTTTCTTTCTTAACACACAGCAGCGCTAACGTATTTCGGATAAATAGCGGCAGTATTTACAGTTAACTCCTTCCCAGCTCCCGGGCTCGCGGAGGACGGGAGGCCAAGGCAGCGGGACGAGCCCAGGGCTGCGACAGGAGCCCAAGCCGCGTGGCAGCTTCCTTATGGGATTTTCAGGAGAAAGCTTCTGTGAAACAGGGTGGCAACAAGCTTGCCAGCATCACCGGGGAAGATTTCACAGCAGAATCCAACTATTCCAAGAAGACTGAAAGCACTCTTCATTCGCAGCTCTGCCGTGCAGCGGGGTGGATGGTGACGATGTGAACAAATTCTTCACTATTAATGCTGAAAAGAGCGATTTTGCAGAAAGAGTCTAAGCCCCCTATTAGTTACTGAAAAGAAGTATTAAGGTATTTTTCTCAGCTGGAAGCATACTATTCTTTGTAAGAGACAGGAACAACATGAAATACTACGAAACTCCTTCTAATTTGCAACCCCGGCAAGGACGCACTAAAACTTGTCTCCAGAGGGATGACCTCGGTGGACACAAAGACCAGAGTTTTTAATTTCAATGACTTCTACAAGAGACTTTTCCCTCTAAAGTTGATGTGAACCAAGACACTTTGCGCTAAAATCCTACACCTGTTGATTGAAACCTTTGTATGGAACAGAAAAAGCCCAGAAACCCAGTCGAGATCAATGACTTGCGCTTGCTAACTGACTTCCAGGATGGGGAACCCTTCCTCCAGGGAAAGGCTTGGGACTTCCAAGCAGTTCCCCACTGCTTCCCTGCTGCTGACCTCCAAGGAGTGGATAATGTCAGCTGTTTTTCCTCTGCTTTTGAATCGGGGGGCAGCTTTGACTGAGGACAGTGACCATTAGTGGAAACAAACCCGCCTGTAGGCAGCAGCACTGAGCGGAATGCTGTACCCACACCAGGGCACACGCCTGAAAAGGTAAAGCAAACCAGTCCTGCCGGTTCACTATGAACCCTCCGTTATCAATCCGGATTTGAACAGTAAAAACACGGCAGAGGGCTCACTCTGTTTGTACAGCAACGCTAGAAGACCATCGTTAACCTTGCCAAACAACCTGATTTGCTCTGTGGGATTATCAGTCTCCCGGATAAACCAGAACGCGTGTACCTTCAGGGCTCTTTAAAGAAGGCACGAGGCCTAAAAGTGAACTTCTACCCAAGCGATGTACGATGCCCTGCTACCATATACATTACACGGCTTCCAACTGGCAAAACCATTTTTTTACCACTTGCTGTCTCTCCAAAGGTGCAGTTTTCCACCATCAAAACCTCTTACTGGCTTTTTGCCAAAGGCTTTGAAACCACACAACCCAAATTCAAAACCATGAAGGAAAAGGCCCTTTGGAACATACATCTACAGCAAAAAAAAAAAGGAGAAAGAAGGCGTTCAAAATCTGGTAGACAAAACCATTGCGTGCAAGGCATAGGCAGCAGAGAAGAGGATACGCAGCATCCACAGCAACCCCACAAGATCTCACTTGGGTTCTGTTGGAAGGGGCTGAGAAGACACACGGAAATATCCTCCCGAGCGCTCCTGCGACCCGCTGCCCACCGGGAGCAGAAGACACGCCGGTTACCTGCCTGCACGGCGGTGGGCACGCGCGCTGGCATCGGTACCACACCCTGCTGAAGGAAAAAGAGCCACAGCCAGCAAAATTTCACCGAACAAACAAAGCACTGGCCGCAGCTTGAAGCAAGAGGAAATTTCACAGCAGTAGCAACTTGGATAGCTACCGAGCTCCCATCCATGGCCATTTGTTCCTCTCCTGTGCCAAATATAATGATTTGTGGTGCCGCGGTGCAAAATGATCGGGGAGCTGACTCTGGTTACACGGCTGTGCTTGAAAACAAGCGTGTAGTTGCAGGGGTAGGACTTTCACAGCAATAGTGCAACGCCGCCATCTCAAACCACAGCCTCGGCGTGCGACACAGACTTTCAAACAGCTGAAACAGCTATAGGAGAAGTCTCAGAGGCTTAAACTTTTCCAGAAGGCACGCTTGTAACAAATTCTCCTCCTCCAGGTCTCCCTTTCCCCAAACAGGAGAGCTTGTGACCTCCTACACAAACCGGAGTTTGCACACACCTAAAAACGGACGGAGCGTTACGGGCGCTCTTCAATGGAATCACCCTTTTCTTACAGAACACTGAACCTACCAACCCTTAATCCAATCCGTGCAGCCAGCAAACACCACTGCACTTGTAACACCAGTAAAACCGCTGTCAGCGGTTCAGAAAATTAAGTTCCACAGCTCATTACACTACGTAAGGACAGTGAATTATAAACCCTTGCAGGAGACCATCTAAAGACAACGCACACCAAACCAAGGCAGAAAAGTGTAATAAGTCCCAGATACTGAGGAGAAAAAAAAAAAAAAAAAGGAGATATAACAAGAAAATCTAAATGAGGCACATCTAAAAAGCTTAGATAATTGAAGACATAAAGAAGATGTATCCAGCACAAAGCACAAAAATCATTAATATATACCAGATTATTCATCTCAACGCTGAAAACATAGCAGCTTACTCTTTGGGGAAGAAATTCTGAGTGCATTCTACTCCTGAGTGGAGGAAGCTGCTATCAGGCAAATAATTTACTGGTTTAATACTTTAGAAAGATAAAGGAGATGCTGTATGTTAAGCACGGTTTTTAAATCCTAACAACAAAGTCTTCAAACCTGCCCTGCCCTCCATTTTTCATTATGACCCTCTGGATGTGTCAAAGCACAACCAAAGCCTGGCACCGTTACACAACACAACAGGAACACGAACATCAACAGTAACAAATGCTCTGATCTCATTTCAACGCCCAAATCGTTCAACCTTCTGTCTCCTTGCCTTACCCAGTGATTTCCCTTGAAAGCTCACGTCTATTGATACAAATACATCTCAACTTCCCTTGCCCTTTCAATAATAAGTAGGAAAAGAGAGGTTTGACTCATCCTAAGGCAGGCAGGACAGCATATTAAGAATTTCTCAACACCCAGCGTGGTCCCCACCAGCCAACACGACGTGCCCTGCCTGAGCAGCACTGAGAAGCAAGCTATCACACACCTAGCACTGTGCACTCTCTGGAAACTCTCGTAAAACGTTTACGGTGCTGGAAATCCCTTCTTACCTCATGGCTCACCTCAGAGCCCTGTCTGCAGCCGTACCTAGAGCTCCTCTTCCAAGTGAGACCACGCTGCTAGGACATGTTTTCCCTACACACGTGGGCAAAACACAACTACAGTGCTCGGTAAATCAAAAACCTGAACAAAGGACTTCAACTTGGCCATTTATCTCACTGTCCTCAATTAAGCTGTCAATCAGGTTGGGCTTGTGCCCACTCTCAGGGAGATGGGGCCAGGCCGGGCACGGCCGCGTTGTGGGAGGAGGCAGAGCGGCCTCCCTCGCCGCAGCGATGCGCGCCGTTCTCAGCAAAAACAAAACCGTGTTGTACAGAGTCAACCAGAGCGCCAAGCGGCACCACAAGGAATCGGGATTCACAGCCTCGTCACGAGTTTCTATCTACCTCTGCTCTTTGCCAGCACGGCTCTGAGAAACGCGTACCGGGGAATTTCTGCCGCAGGAACCACATCCCTGGGCTCGGATCCGTAACCGAGCTTGGGCCGCAGGCTTAAAAAAATAGGAAAGCTTGCGGCCCGTGAATTTTGCCCAAGTCTACTTCAAGTCCCTGACAAACATGAAATGAAAATAAGTTTGGTTTAAGGAAAAAAAATAAGTTGATCCTCAACTGAAAATACTGTAAAGTTATAAAATGAAACAAAACCCCAACAAAATACAGATTCCAAGTGTGCCTGAATTAACTTCTGGTTCTGACTCGCTTCGTCTTTCTGAGGCATTTCACACACAATAAGGCAAGAACCCAGTTAATGAAAGAATTATTTAAATTTGCTTTTAACTCATCATTTGACTACTAAGTACTGAGCACAAATATTAGTGGGAACCTCGTGTTTATCTGAAATGCCATTTTTTGATGAATTAGGCTGGAACTGAGGGGGCAGATTCTTCTATTTCCATCCACTTCCTTTCTCAGTAAGCCAACTAATTACACTCAAATCTATCTAGATTCTCATGGATCAGGCACTATCAAAAGTTTCTTAGCAGAGAAAAGACAAACTTTTGCAAAACATCAGGGCCGTATGTAACATAGGCGACTATATATCACTAGAGAAGAGTTACATGTTGCAAGCACAGCCGAGGCAGCTTTCCCTTCTTCCCGAGAATCAAATCACAGCATTTAGACAAAAAGAGCGCAAATTTGTAAGTCTGCAGTTCGTTGTGGCGCCGCTCAGCCCACTTTTAAAGGGCTAAGTCTGCAGCAAGAATTTTAACCCAACATCTTTCCCTCAAAATTATTCATATGTTCCATGAACTCCAATTTGAGTTTTGTATGTCCTTCGCAAGGGCCAAGTAAACATCACAGAGGGAAGATCTGAGAAGGAGGACCAGGGAGACAACATTCCCACGCAGGCACCGCCAGCACCCACCAGCGGATGCAGATCTACAGCGCCTGCGATTTGACAAATTAAGAGTATCTTCCATTAAATTTTACACTCCACAAGGCTTCTCCAGAATTCCAGATCCTCCTGTACTTGAAATCCAGCAGCATATGTACCTCATTAAAGTAAAATAAAATATTCCCTCCAAACATCCTCTCAGCTATGTAAGCGCACAGTTACTCATCTATTTCTTCAAACGGCAGCAAAATTATTTAGTCACAAATAGCGTTAAAAGCAGAAACAGCATTTAGATTTAAGAGCAATAAATCTGTAAGAAATTAAAACAGTTCATTATTGCCTGAAGCAAGGTAGTCAACAGCCTTCTGTAATATTTATTCCTGACTAAATTCAGAATCAGTGCCCAACTGTCTCTCCCCTCAAATTCCCTGTTTTACGGAATACACGAGTTAAACACATTGTGAAAATACACAAATTGGCACACCACTACCCAGCCAGAATCCAGGACCGGGTACTTTATGAACTTCAGTTTACTGTCTGACACAACGGTTACCTGTGCTGTCTTTTATCATCTTATGCAAGGCTACAGAAGCACTTAAAAAAAAGAAGAAAAAAAAAAAAATCAAACATTTAACCTGGACTGGATCTTCTCAGCAGCTCTGCTGTGATTTGGATCTTTGGTGCCAGGTACACAAAACTACTTTGGGTTCATTCTGCTAGAATGTGAAAACCAGCATTTAGGAGCTCGCCGTTTCAAACGGCAAGGCCGCAGTGAAAGGAGAAACCTCCTGTCCAGACCTGGAGCAGCTGAGGAAAAAAAGAAGTGCTTCTTTTTTATGTATTTCTGTTCAATCTGAATAAGAATTCAAAGTCTCAATGCTGAATTTAACGCAGCAGTGAGGCAAACCCTAAAATATTGCAAAGTAATCCGGAGTCTGTCATTCTGATCAGAAGGCATACGCATTTCAGAAAACTTCATTACTGTACCGCTGTGTATAAAAAAGTAATTCCTGTATCAGATTAATTCCTTAATGAGGACTAATTCCCAACAGTACTCCTTCAACACACCTGCCAGAACCACGAGCCTGCAGCAACGTTCTCAGTAACCTGCTCAACTTCTGCTCTGGGTTGCTTCAGATTTTTGTACGACAGAATTTCAGCAAATGTGATTGCTGTAAGGGCTTCTGACTGTTTTGCCAATGTAAAAATCAAAACCTCGGTTGCATTTTTTGCACAAGGTGCTTTAGGTCCTGCCTAGAGTGGGCGCGACACACTGACCCAGATTCCAGGCTGAAGAGCAGCGGCGTTGCCAGCAAATTGTCTGCTGGAGAAGAGAGGGAGCAGGGGCAAAGCCAGCTCCAGGTGTGGACTTCAGCAGGAACATCCATCCTCAGCCGCACCTACGAGTAACTTAAAATCCTCCCCATCACAGAGAGAAGTGGGGAGAACCCCGCAGCCTTCTGTTGGCATCTCCCATCTCATTTCGTATACCCTTCACAACCAAAACTGCAACTGAAAGGAGTGACAACTTAAAACCTAAATTAAAGCAAAACCTGGGAGAAAACCAAGCTGGTTTCACATCAGCCTCAAGGTAAGATTAGACAGTTTTAATCTCTCCCAGCTCAATTTTATCCAGTTCTCTCTGGAAGCTGCAGCTCCAAACCGTAACATGTACGTGACAGCCAAAGCTGTGCTGCTCGTTTTGCCAACACAGAGCTGTGAACAAACATGGCAGACTTCATATAAACTTATCTAAATAAAATAAAATAAAATAAAATCCTAAACAACCATCAACTTCCCAAAAAAAACCCAGAGGCTCACCAAAACCCTCCCCACTACTCTGAACGCACATCAGAAATTTTAAAGGAGTATCAGAACGCCTTAGGAAGTCATCTTCACACACGACCAACTCCCAACCTTGCCTTCTTAGGCCACATTCAAATTACAGGATTTTTATCAAAGAGGTTTAGGAAACAAAAGAGGAAACAAGCCTATGCTTTCCAAGAAATAGGGATTTGTGGCTTTTTTTTTGAGTCTTCTGAAACAGCCAAGAAAAAAAAAAATAATTACGTTGCAAGCCATTTCTGCAGTGACTGAGACACATCCAGACTATGTAAGGATCTTCAACCACACAAAAATATTACAGCAGAACACAAACGTGTTCCCCTGTGTTAGCAGCCATCCAGTAAGAACAAAACTGAGGAACTGCTTAGTTTGTAAAAGAGAATAATTCACTCCATGAAAATAAGTGCCTTCACTAAGCCACGGTAATAAGTGACTGCAGCCATAAGTTGTGACAAGACAGAACACATTTGGTCCAAAATAAAGATTAAAAAAAAAAAATCTTACTAAGCAACGACCAATTACTGACAATGGGGAAACACTTTTCTCATCTCACAATTATTTTATACCGAGAACAATAACACAACTCTAAGATCTCTGAACCTATGTACAACGACAGCATTCCTGCCAATATTTTGCAGCACTCAAGGATTTCAGCTTCCTAGGGCATCAAACGGACGAACCATCTTTGGATGCTTAACTAGCTGACAAATAATTACTTCAGCGCCTTGCACAGCCACAGAGAATCCTGATGGCATCCCAATATACGAAGCAAATCCCTCACTTGCAGTGACATATTTAGCTGGCATCCATCTTTGATATTAGCAGATGCTATATCGCCAGTAACGCCGCGTATCGCACAAGCCGGCAGCGAACGGTCAGACGTAACAGGCGCTGCAAATTCTTCGCAACGGCACACGGTGAAACATTAAAGAGCGAGTCAGAAGGGCTGGAAAAATCACCGGTCCACAGCTCTTCTGTATTGCCTAGAACTAATTAAAAGGAAATAAAGTTTCTAATTCTTAGGACTGCAAAGACATTTCCATAACGTTGTTGTTAAGCGATGCACGGCTGTCTCAGCCTGCAGCAAGCCAGAGCTGTTACTGCTGCTTACGCGTGAACTTCCCTACTCCTGGAAATGAGATGTACGCTTTGAAGGCTAATTACAGCTACCTGAATGCCAACACATTGCTTACTGCACTACAGCTGGACATCCAAAGAGAAATTAAGAATAAGTAGCTCTTGATAAATGTACAGAAAACTCCCATGTAGCTAACGTGCCTATCCAGCGCGTCTGGACAAACTGGTTTTCCCAATTCACACACAATTTCTGGAGAGCTCTTGCATGAAAAGAGCTCAAAGTTTTCCGAAGTTGTCTACATTTCTGATAGAAGACCTGCAGACCTGTAAAACAATCACTCCACAATATCTGTTAAACGACAGGAGTGATGGTATGCCTGGAAAGTTTTCACGTCATTTTGCTCCAAGGGTTCAGACCAACAGCCGGTAAGTGGCTGGCAGCGTTGCATTTGCCCCAGAATAACCAGCATTATCTGGCGTGAAGAGGTGGGATTCTCCCTGCAGGCGCCTCTCACTACCTGCTCCTCATCAACAGCTGATAAAACCTCTCACACGCGTAAGGTCCAGCTTATAAAAGCCCATGTTCACCCTAAAGCCAAACTTCAAATGCCAGACCCGTGTACTTTGCTCTTTTGCCCGTGTGTTCTGAGAAAACTTAACTTCTTACACATATAAGGCTGTATACATTCTAGGTCTCACTGGAGTGGTTAAGGGAATTATGTCTTTTCAAGAAGCAAAAAAAAAGGAAGAAAGCTGAGCGTGGGGACAGCATTTTCTTATCAAAAGATGTTTCAGTGAGCGTCTTATACGTGAACATTAGCTCTGGAACAAGGAATCAAACATATCCACCTACATACACTTTGCACAGGAGCAACTCCTACCACTAAGGAGAAAGAAACAGTCGCTGATTCTGTTTGGCACTGGAGGAGTCAGTCTCCCTGCCCCAACTTCTTTCACTTGTTACAGAGGAACCGAAGAATTAGGAACTTGCTGTCAAAAAGGCAATCACCCCTACGTACTCCAACGGTTACTTAATGTAACTGCCGAAATGTAACTGCAAATATCAAATTCTAGCCTTGAGATTTCTAGTGATTACAAGAATTTTAGCAAAATAGGAAAAGGAAATAGAACAGAAAAAAAAGGAAAAGTTCATAAGAAACTGTGTGTGAAAAGGGGGGAAAAAACGCTATTAGGTTTCCGATTAACAAGAGTTCCTTAAGATTGACTCATTTTGGTTAAAGGAAATTTAACTTTGGAAGGGTCAAGCTTGATATATCACGATACCGTATTTACGCTGGCCCAGCCCAAAGACAACCACATCACGCGCCCAAACTCCAACGTTCCAGGCCCTAACAGCAACACAAAACCAGTCTGCGCCCCTGAGCAGCACCCATTCTCTACAGCAGCTTTTATTACGAAGTATAAAAGTTAAAGAACATGTACAAAACTGAACGTAACTTGTGACTTTAACCCTTTAAAACATGGGTCCAAACAGTCTTTCTGCAGTACACTTAGCTCCTACGCAGCTATCTGCACCTTTAGGCGCAGGGTTTCCTCAAGAGTTTCCCCTTCCACCACATAACTATGTCACAAAAGCACTTGATGCATCTCCTACCTCTTTCTTTTAAAAAAAAAAAAAAACCGGCAAACTGAGCAGTTAACAGCCAGGGCAAGTCACCAAAGCGTGACCGGACAAACAATTTCTGCAGACCACAACTGTTTCGGAGCCGGTCATCTCACTTTGTCACCCTGCAACGTTCGTGCTCAGGGCTGCTTGGCAGGAGGAGAGGCCTCTGCACAAAACCATAGGTGTTTCTAGTCACGTCAGGCTTATCATAAAAAAAAAAGGAGGAAAAAATGAAAAAAAAAAAAAAAATAGCTTAGGCCCTAGACTTTGACAGTCTCTGGAGGAAGAAAAAAAAAAAAAAAAAAAAAAAGCCGGTGTCGTGTTCTCGCCACCGGTTTCCTGACAGCCGGGCCTGCTGCCCCCGGACCTCTCGGCAGCTCCCAGCTCCCCCCGCCCCTTCATCCCCCCGCGAACGCCGGGCCGGTACCGGAGGGGGAAGGCACCACCCGCGGCCTCCCCCCGCAATCCTGCGCTGAAAGCCCCCGACGCTCCGACGCGGAGCCTCCCGCGGACGCGGGGCCTGAGGCACCAGGGGGGACACGGCGGGGGTGCGGGGCGGCGCGGGGGCGCTCCCCAGACAAAGCGGGCGGCGGGGCCGGGAGGAGCGGACCGCGACGGGCCCGGCCCGGCCCCTGTCTGCTCAGGCCGGGGGCCGGCGGCGGCCGAGGGCCGGGCGGAGGGAGGCGCGGCGGGCCGCCGTCCGGAAGCGAGAGGCAAAGCCGGGGCCCGCCGCTGAGGGAAGGCGGTGGGGACGGGGCTCGGCCGGGGCAAGGCCGGCGGGACGGAGCCCGGCGCCCCCAGAAGGGTGGGCAGCGCCAAGGCGCGGGGGGCTCGGCCGCCGCGGTCCCGGGGGTGGAGCCGCAGGCCCCCGCGGTACAAGAGGGAGGGGGGGGAAGGGAGACGAGCGCCGGCCGCCCCCGTACCTGAGCCCGCCGGCGGTGCCCCTCGGCGGCGGCGGCAGCGGCCCGGGGGAGCCGGTCAGCGGAGCGCGCAGCGGCCCGGCGAGAGGGGCAGAGCGGAAGGGGGGCGGCGAGGAGAGCTCGGCACCCCGCGGCCAGCACCTGCCGCCCGCCTCCTCGCCCCGCTCGTTGGCTGCGGCCGACACCACCCTCGCAGCGATTGGGCGTGCGGAGGCTGAGAGGCGGCCGTTGCTGCCCATGGCGGCGCTGGTCACCGAACAACAAGCCGGGCGCCTCCACTGATTGGCAACCGGCGTCGGGTAACGGCCCGCCTAACAACAGGCGGGGCAGCCGGCCGTCCGCACGTCGCTCAGCGGCGTTCTACTAATGGAACGCGGCCGTTCGAACCGGCGGCTCGCCCTCAGCTCCGATTGGCCTAGGGAGAAGAAAGGGGGGGCTTCGATAGGCGGCGCGGGGTGCCCGTCAACGCCCCACGGTTCTGCGTTCCGGCGGGGGCGCGGGACGGTGAGTACGTGAGGAGCCGCACAGCAGCGCGCGCCGGGGGGTGGGGCGCTGCGGCCGCCCTGCGCCAATGGGGCGGGGAGGGACCCCCCCCCCGCCCCTCCCCACCAGTGCGTGTGGCGGCCTCATGGCGGCCGGGCCAGGGCTGGGGGCGAGGTCCCGTCCTTAACCTTCCCCCGCGCCACAGCCCAGCCCCGGGGTGCTGAGGTGGCCCCACAGAGGCAACACCTTGCCCAGCGCTGGGGCACCTGCAGCCGCTCTGCCCCCGAGGAGAGCCTGGGCCTGGGGCAGCGCAAAGGTGCGAGAGGCAGCGAAGGTCCCATTTCACGGAATCACAGCACCATCCGCGCCTGCAGTCGCTACCTTGGGGTTCTCGGCCAGCTCCCCCGCCTTACCTGACAGCACGGCCCCCGAGGAACCGCAGCACCCAGGGACAGAGGAGAGCGGGTGTCCGGGTGTAGGGCGCTCGAGCTCTCACAGCACCCAGGGGCAGCTCTGGGCTCCTCGTAGGCTCCTGCACCTGGAGTTTTTAAAAAACAGTTCAGCATCAGCTCCCGCCAGCGCCCTGAACCCCCCTCGTTCCCCTTTCCCCCGCAGAGGGCAGAGCAGGGGCACGCTGTCGTGGCGCCCAGTGGGTGATCTCCAGCCAGGGGACCGGGCCCGCAGCTGCAGCTTCCCCCCGCGAGATGCTGCAGGTCAGGGCGAGCACCCGCGGGCCCAGCTCCGGCTGCCTCCCCCGGCCGTCACTGTCACCACGCAACAGACAACTTTCCTCCAACTGGCTGCAGTTACAGGACCATGGAAGGCTGCCAGGATGGAGAACTATCAGGGGCATTTTTTAATTTGTGCTCAATTAAACTGTGCAGAGCGCAGATTCTGTGCGCTTGCTGTGAAGCGAGATGGGAATTCCCAAAATAGAAGAAAGATCCTCACAGTGGTTTTTTTTTGCAACATTGTTATACTTGCTTCCCAATTCCTGATCTGCAAAACACTTATTTTACTAAATCACATACTGAATCCAGAATTCAACACACGTGGACACAAGGACATATGGGAAATGAAACATCATCCTACTGCTAATCCTTACAGGTAACACACACCGTCCCCCCTCTGCCAAAGCCACGCACCAGCTCACTTCAGAGCACAGAAGTTGTCCTAGTACAGCTTTTGAGATCTGCAAGCCCCAATTGTAAAGCATCTAATGTGCAGAGAAATTCTAATTCATGCTAAATAAACACTAACACTAACCTACGTAGGAAAACAGACTGGTAGTATTTGGAATTTGAAAACCAAAGTCAATATTTAAAGGAAGTCATTGCAATAGGTTCTTTCTGTTTAAATACACACTCTTCCTCAATTTCACCCACTCACTCGAAATTCTTCTCATCACAATATAGAATCAATCATAGAATCAATCATAGAATCAATCATAGAATCAATCATAGAATCAATCATAGAATCAATCATAGAATCAATCATAGAATCAATCATAGAATCAATCATAGAATCAATCATAGAATCAATCATAGAATCAATCATAGAATCAATCATAGAATCAATCATAGAAGGGTTTGGGTGGGAAGGGCCCGTTAAAGCCCACCCAGCCCAACCCCCCTGCCAGGAGCAGGGACATCTCCAACCAGATCCGGTTGCTCAGAGCCCCGGCCAACCTGGCCTGGAATGTTTCCAGGGATGGGGCATCCACCACCTCTCTGGGCAACCTGGGACAGTGCTCCGCCACCCTCAGCGTAAAAAATTTTTTCCTAATATCTAATGTGAATCTACCTAGATTAAAAAGTGGAACGACATTTTCAATGGAATCTAAACACCCGAAATGGAAAGCGTTTAAGTGTTACCACAAACCTTAAAATAGACTTATTTTTAACAGGACAGATTAAGCAGCAGCTGCACACTCAGCTTTTGTTTTCAACATCTTAAACGCCGGTGTGTTTTCTTCATTTACTCCATCTGCATTTGTCTATGAGAACCTCGGTGTTTTACAGTCTCTGGTTTGGCAAGTTGGATACGCTCACCCTGCTTGCTACAAACGCCTCCAACGGGATGCGGGACATGGCGGTTCCAACAATTCCGCTCTCATTCATTAAACGTGCGGGCAATTCCAACTGGGTTTTAGTACTGGAAATCTAACGTAAAACTCACACCCCAAAAAGAGAGAGATTTTGGGAATCTTTGGGTCTTTAGCTGAACATAACATATGCCTTTCAGTAGTGCCTAGAAGCAAATAATTTGAAGACAACAATATGAAATTAGTATTTTTCCCAATTTCTTTATAGTGAAAAATCATAATGAAAAGTATTAGGCCTTACAAAATAAAAGGCTTCGCATAATGGAATATAAATACAAATTCCTGCACAAGCAATTAGGTCTTGAAATCTGCTTCTGATAAAAAGAGTTAAAGGAAGAGTCAACACTTTCATCTGAAAAGATATTTATTTTGAGAACTTCAACTTGCACGTGTACAAAAAATTGACAAATTCAGCAAAAAAAACCTATAAAATGCTTTTTTCCCTAACGTATTAACATTATAATTTTTAAAAGGGTAAGAGTTAAGAAAACCAAAAATAGGCACATTTGTTCCAGTCTGTCTGCAGTAAAGTGTGATTAAAAAAAATAAAAAAAAAAAAAAAAATCCCTGTCTTGTTGAGGTATTGAACTGCAAACTTTGGTAATGGTAGAAAAAACAAAAAAAAACCAACCCATTCTCAAAAGTACGCCTTCTCGGTGTCATGTACAACAAACAAGGTGTTTCGTTAAAAAGTCAGAACTGGTTATTCTCCATTTCCAGGCAGAAATGCAGCAAAGGAAAAAAGAAAAAAAGAAAAAAAGAGGAAAAAAGTCATGTTACCATAGTACATCTAGCATCAGGAGGAAACCTGAACGTTTGCAGATCCACGCTAATCATATACAGCTACAGTGTTATATTTTACCCAAAGAATAAAATCCGGCTGGCAAGTTTAAAAAATTCAGTGCTTATGAAAAAATATATATATCTGGTGGTTCAGAGCCCAGTCTTTCAGAAAAGGACAAAAGGCACTTAAGAATGGCTTTAGTATATTCCACAATGGCATTTCTGGATAGAAGACAGCACCTGGCTGAACAAATAGGTCCCTAGTAAGAAAGAAGTCCAGCTGAGGTAGTACTTCATATTGCTCCAACCGCTTGGCTCTAGGCAAGCAGCTTTATTTTTTTCGATATATAAAATTAGCAGGAAATGGCTTTTGATAGGTTTCGTCAAATGTATAAAAAACAGTTCTTAAAAAAAGAGTAGCAAATAGCACTTGTGGTAAAAAAAGAATCATAAGCCAGGAACCATCTTGTATAAATTGAGCGTCAAAATGCTGCCAAGGTGATGCACAAGTCTACCTTTACGGCCAAATCCCCATCGAAGATTGTTCCAGCAACCAAGCCATTTTTTGGAATTGAAAAAAAAAAAAAAAAAAAAAGAAAAGAAAAAAAAAGGGCACAGGGGACACTCTGAGAACTTCCATAATCATTAGCAGCCCTACTGGAAGCACTTTGTAAGTCTGTTAAAGAAATCATTTTGTGCTGACGAATGGCAGTTTTGAGAGGGGAAAGAAAAAAAAAAAACAAACCAAAACATCGCAAAGTTCAACATTTAGAACAAAAACAAAATCCACGAACATACAAAAGGATATTCCTTGAAGTTTATAGTTTTTTTAAAAACAAGGAAGACTAAGGGTCTGGGAGAACACAGACTACTATTTTTTTTTAAATTAAGCCCATTGAAAACAAACCCATTAATAAGTTTGAACAAAAGAAAATTAGAAGTGCTTTACAGAATCACCGTCCATTGCCATATCCAGGAAAGAGCTGAGTTAGAATGGTCTGCAGTGTTTCGTTCACTTGCATGGTATAATTTTTGCCAAGGTCGTAGCGGCAGGCTGGACAACTGTACACATCAGCTTTGAAGGATCTGTCCAAACAATCCTGGTGAAGGACAAAGTAAAAAATCAGTTAAGAAATAGAGAGGTGCAGTTTAGCTTATTCTACAAAACCCCAATGGAGAAATTGAGATCCCTTTCATATCCTAGTTCACCCAGGTACAGCCAAGAGCTAGGACGGCCGAGAACAATGCAAGGCTGGCAGCTGGAGAGAAAACTTCCGTGGAATGGCACGTGCGCTTCGACAGAGCACTTCAGTCATGGACACAGCACTTAGGTACAACGGTGGAGATATTTCATTCAATTACATTTCTAAAGATCAACGGTTCCCCCGCAGCGGTTAAAGGTTGTTGAAGCTTCTGCAAAATACACTTCACGCCATTCCTCAAAAAACCCAGACAAGCCCCTGTACGCTCTGTAATACTGCTGGATCCAGCGGCGTCACCTCGCAGTGCTACGGAGCCCGCAGAGAAGCTCTCGTCATCTTTTAAAAGAACCAGATAGTAGCAACACAACAGTGGAATTTTCTTTAAAAGCACACTTTTCTATGCCAAAGAACTTCTATCAAATCAAAGTTTCCACATATAAACCTCACTCACAGTAACTACTAGCAAAAAACCCCAAACCAACCAGCTGCCCCCAGACACCCTCCACCTCTCTCTCACTGAACCAGTCAGCGCAAGGCTCGCTGGCTCAAGGGAAGGCGACAGCAGAGTTGCGTGGGGTACCCACCATGCAGACGTTGTGCTGGCAGACAGTCGTGACCGGCCGGAACACAACCTCCTGACAGCAAATACACAAGAAGGCTTCTTCAACTTTATTTAGAAATTTCTGTAAAAAGAATATTTTTATCAATTTATGGGTACTACTCTCTGAAAGATATAGCCAAAAACCCACCCCACATTAAATGCAAGGGATTGCTTCAGTCAGAGCAAGTTTTTCTACAAAGCTCAACAAGGAAAAAACATAGTTACATTAAACAAGTTCTTATCCTTCTTAGTGACCTCAAATACAGTGCTTTACAGTTACTCTGTGGATGTCTCCACTGAAAAATGCCATAGGTCTGAGGCTGTTTCTTTAATGCAGCCAAGAAGTTTGTGTCCAAGGATAGTACAGTAGTTAGCTGTCACTTCGTTACTAGGGAAAACCAAAACAAAACAATCAGCAACAAAACCCCCATGATATACCGGTCCATCTTTGAGAGCCTCTAGTACTTCATTCCACAGTTTTTCATTGGCTTCATCACTTTTTATAAGAGATTTTTGCTGAGATGTCAGCTTGTATGGCTCAACTTTAGTTTTCTTTGGAGTCCCTGTCGGAGAGGCAATGAGTTTTTCCTCCCCACCTGAAAGAAAACACAACAGCTCTTTAAACAAACAAACAAAAAGCAACCAGAAAAGAGTAACTAGGTAAAACGCACAAAAACCTACAAGGCTTTCTATATCCACTTGCCTACTCCACAAACCTGCTGATTTCCTTTTCCTCTTTCCTTTCCCCGGGGTATCAAACTCATCATCTCCATTATTTTCTTTTTCCTTATCTTTGTTTGCAACAGCTTCCAAATACCCTTCAGGATACTACAGGAAGACACAAAACAAAAAGCATCCAATGCAAACGCACCAGTTCATAGACTTACAGACTATCAGAGGTCAGAAGAGTGACCTCTGGAGGGCTGTTCCAGGGATTCTCTGTTTTAAGCAATACATCTCGGCTCTTGCAAAGCACTTATCCAAACTATAGAAATTCTGTGAGATTTGCCCATTTAGCCTCCTGATGTAAAAAGACGACAAACAACCCACAGGGACTGAAAGCACTTGTGCCCCCCTCAGTCTAAGGGGGGGCTGTCTTGATTCTTACACAAGGATCATTCTCAGTAAGAATGTGTAATAGAAAAATTCCTGCAATCCACCAAGTTCATTGTCCAGAGGAACCACAGTGATGCTCCAAAAGAGTACCTGCATTGTTAGGCCGAGCTTTTTCATCCTGTCCTTTCCTTCTTTGGTCCAAGGAGCAGGTTCTTCGTCATCCCTCCTAAGCAAGTAACGCCACACTAAAAATCCAGATTTCCCTGTCTCGGGCCAATATTTCACAACCTAAAAGAGTCAGATGCAAGTCCATCATACACCGTAAAAACCCCTTGGCCATAACCCAGTTATCCTTCCTTAATTCAGATCCTTCTTACCTTATAGATTCCATCATATCTGTTCCCTTCTACAGGAGCATATTTGCTGTGTTTGCCTCCTTTGACATTCCTCACCACTCGGACCGGCTTCCCAGCTCTCCAGTCCTTGGCTTCGGCTCCATTTTTGTCGTTGATGGGGGCACTGCAGTTCAGAGCCAGAGCCCTGTAAGGGAAAGTCAGTCCAGTCAACTCAGTGCACTTACCAGGCAGAACTCTTCAGAATCAGAGGGAGGATAAAGCAAAGCTTGCACAGTAAACCAGCTGCTAAGAGGTAATACGTGTAACTACACCGTTTTACTCAGAGCAACACCTCGATACAGTTGAGTACGATAAAGAGTAGCAGCGTTCTGGCATTGTGCTGAACGACAGCAATGGCTACCAAACAACTGGAAGCTACTGCCCCTTGGGAATTCCTTTTCCCCAGGAAAATTAACGTAGCCAGGCTTGTTTGTCTTAGCTAGGAACACTTTCTAGTATCTTGTATAACACTGAGAACTCTGGGAGATCATAATTAAGCCTCCTGACTGGAGATGACATTTTAAATACGCTGATTATTTATTACATTACCCTGAAGTAATTGCATGGATCAACCCCTCCACTCAATTCCTCACTTATTTGTAAGAGAAACAGTTCAGAATGAGAAATTATCTGATCTCCCAAGGTGACCAGTGGCTGCAAAGCCCTTCAGGAGAGAGTATGAAAACTTCTACACTAATTTACTTCTCTTTTCCTTAAGTTTCAGTCAATATTAAATTTATTTATTTACAGTTCTGCCTCATTTATAGTGCACTGTAAAAAGCATTTCCATTGTGCAACTGATCTGCAACACAGTTGAAATCTAATTTTGACAGTTTTTTCCACTAAGCCAGTTTCTTTTTATACAAACAGGACAAACAATTTTTCAGGTTGACAGATTGCCAGCTACTACGGTTAGGAACAGAGCGCGAATGTTGCCAACCTGTTCATATTGGTGAGTTTTTGATCACAGGACTGTTCCGCTGTGCGTTTGTTTCCAGAAAGATCACGCCCTCCGCTCCCTGTATATGTGAAGGAATTTCCATGATCCTGAAACGTACATGGATGGTTTCGACACATTCACAAAAATAATTCAATAAAAGCAGAAGAGTCTTAACCAAGTAGCTTAAATACAATATTCTGAAAAAAAGGAAAGATGTTTCCTCCGTGTAAGCTCCCAGACTCAATTAGTCCGTGGTCCTCTCGGATACTGCCAAGGGAGAAGGGTCAGGATGACAACCGCAAGAGTGCAAAGCGACCTCTGCCAAGAGAGTGGCACATCACCCACAGAAGCCGCTTGGAAGTGTGGAGGCACGTTCTAGATGAAGACAATGTGACTTGTGCCTCAGTACTTACACTGCCACACGACCTTCAGGCAGAATTAAGGCTTGAACGACTACTGAGATTTGTGGCTGTTTGACATGAGCTCTAACAGGCATTCTGGGTGAAGAGGTGGAGGCTAGTAACGCTCCGGTGATCCGTAAGAAGAACGAGCAGCAGAGCCTGGTACAGCCTTGTCAGGGTTAGGTTTGGCTAGCAGAACCAAACTGTATAATCAGAAACAGGACTTTGTTCTGAACGCTCGCCTGACGCAGGAAGACGTGGCAGCATATACCGTGAGACAGCTCAAACTGTGGAGGCAACGGAGACCCCGAAAAGGCAGCTAAGGACTCTTGGATTAAAAGCTGACGTATGGCTATCAAACTTAGTTTAGATGAGCCTGTTTCTCAGGTTGGCACACATTACTGGATTGTAGTTTTCCTTTGCTGAGTTTTCTTCCAGAGAACATAAGTATTGTCAAGATATAGAATGTAAAAAGTAACTAAGGCCAAGCCTTTGCTTTAACTACGAGGTAGATTGGTTCTCAGGCATAAATAATCAAGATTCACTTACTATGTCGTCTTCATAGCCTCCTGCCAGAACCAAGGAATAGGCACCATCATTACTTCTGCCATGGATACCTGCTACGTGGGGCCTGTGAACACCAGATTCGCTCACCTGGAAATTATAAAAGAGGTTTGCTAGGCAACCGCTGTCAACAGGCTACAAACAACACGACTACCTGTTGGTCTTGGATATAAACTAACCAATGACACTGCTTCCGATTTGTTTTGCATACGTTACAGGGTCAAACTGTTCTCATCACTATCCTCCAAAAAGCTCCAGGTAGAGGAAAGGAAAAGAAAAATGCTTTTAAAAAATAAGCCATTGAGTCTTTCAGTAAATTGAAGACATACATATCTTTTATGCTGTCAATTTAGAAGTTTGGATCTTTCTCACTGAGATTGCTTATTAAAAAGCTCCAGGAATTTTAGAATAATGGTATTACAATTAAATGCTTCTATAAAGGGATTGGTTTTGAAAGACTTGCGATAGCAACCTTCATCGAAGACTTGAAAACAAGACCTGAATAGTTCAGGGATTTTTCTGCCCCAACTTTCTAAAAGGAAGAGAAAAGTCTTCTGGTTTATATATCTAGGTACCTGACAGGGACCCTTACCAGCAGAACAAGTGAGAGATACCACACATCTCCAGGAGAAAGATTGGAAAGAGATGTGTTTGGTTTTTGGGGTTTGAGCCACCAAAAAAAGCACTGAAGAAAAAAAACCACTTGAAATGCCTGGGTAATGCAGCATTAGTTATGGAACACTTGATCTAGAGAAAACCAGAATTCTTTCCTTTCTGCACCTACATATCCAGTGACATACACTCCCAAATTAACTGTTTCAGGTTTCTCGTAAGAGCTGGATCATTCCCATTTTCCCCCTACTCAGCAGCTCAGGCCAGGATTCAGCTTCATACCTGAACTCTGAACTTCCACATGGTGCCGACCGGAATCCCAGGAATTGGTCCATAGTGGTTTGAGGGGACAATGGTACATTCCCTCGTGCGACCGACACACGCCATACCCTGTTTCAGAGAGCAAGACCAATCAGCCAAGAATTACAAGGAACTAACACACGCTATTCTTCAGAAGAAAACTGCTTTTGAACTGACCTTGCCCCAGTCTCTCCGCGAGGATGAGTTAGCGGATGCCATCTTTTGTTTCTTTTTACTTTCTTTTAATTTCTCTCCTGCTAAAACCACCTCACTTGCATCATTTCGACATTCAGGGCAATACCTAAAGTCAGCAGTCAATGAAAATTAAGTAGTAGCAAAGCCTTAAATTAAAAGAGAACTTCCTCAAAACAGAGTTATGTTACAATTCCCCCACGTGAAACTAGACAGGACAATGCAACAACTCTCCACAGTGGGATTAGACCTGTATCAGCCAGTGTCCTTGCACAGCCTTCTAAGTCATCGCAGATGTGTCAGGAAATCAGCTGTATCATAAAATCATTGTATAAACTGCTGAAACAGTGTATTTCTCTATCTATCTATCGAGAGAGTGAAATACCTGTATCTATAGATAGATAGTGAAATACATATATCTATCCTTATATATTTATCACCATATATATTTCTTATATAAAACAGTACATATCACCAGTCTAATACAGCGATGGGGCCTGTGGGCTACCTGTAAGCAACCCAAAAAAACCATTACGTAAGTTAAGCCTCCCGGCATCAGGTTTACATTTGGTTTATAGGTAGTTCCACTTCTCTTTGAATAGGCATATAAATCCCCAAACTAGGAAGATAAGTGTAAAACCCCTTGGCTTAAAACATACTCTCACTAAACTGATGCTCAAGAAAAGCTATGAAGTCCTATTAAAAAAAAAAAAAAAAAAAAAAAAAATCCCTTCACCTCGTACGGTCACAATATTGCCACCTAAGGGCAGCCTGAAGCCCTAGATCTCACATTCTGCTCCTAATTAGATGGTAATCACGATACTACGCACACATACTCAGAACTTACCAGTCCTCGTCATCTGGTATACTGCTAAGGGGAGGGTTCAGGCAGTAGATGTGGAAAGCCATATCACACTCATCACACATTAGCTGTTTATCTGGATCTTGTTTACCTCCACAGATATGGCAAGCACAAATTCTGCAGGTCTTGTTCGGGTTGTCCTTACAAGCTTTACACACAGGTCCACTTTTTCCTGTTCGCAAAAAGAAACCACAGTCTACTTCAGACTCCAGAAAGTGCCAAGGTGTGCTGGAAATGGTCAAAGGAGTCCTAGCTACAAGCATCTTGGAACTCTTAGACCTTTGATCCTCAAAGACAATTAGCAGAACATCAAAGGTAAGACTGAGACATGCAAGAACTATGCAACAGACTCACGTTTTAAGGGACCGGCACTAATTGGACAAGCACTGCCCGGTTCTTCAATTTTATAAATTTCATCCACTAATGAAATTCTGCAGTCATTCAAGGAATCGCCAGCATCCCTATAAGAAAGTGATAAAAGATCAGACTTTACCTGCACCACAAGAAACCTGTCATGGCATCACATCACCTGGAACAGCGGCATGACAGCATCGCCAGGAATCCAATCATTTTCATGCAATTAAAGTGCACCCCCTCCTGTCTCGACGAGAATCCAGGTACTTGGAGCATTCAGGTTATCATTACTGACTGTTCTCCCTCCCAAATATATTTCAGACTAACTCTTCACATATTTTATAGTTAAAATCAAAATCACTGTGGTGAGAGGAAAAAGGAAGAGTATTCTGGCAACTTGCTAAAATACATATACACACATATACTTTTTTCCACTGAAGCTGAGTCCTTTATACGTAGGCTCATTTTCTCCCTTAGGAGAGAACTGGAGTAATTTTTCATCATCTTTATAAAGTGAGAGTTCAGTCTACATTACTGTATTTAGCATAAAATATTACACTAACGTTTTTGTAAAACCATTATGGATAGTTAACAGAGTAAACACTTCTTTGCCTCTTAGCAAATACGGGGCTCTACATCCCCCCCGATCAGCAAGCCCTGTGATTCCTCAAAGTGTCCGGTTCCTCCAGTAGGAGTTAATCAAAAGCGCAGTTCAAAGTCAATCACCCAGAAAGGGCAGCCCGCTGCCTCATCTCTCCCCAGCACTTCTGTTGCACCACTTTCTTCAGCGGAGTCACTCAGACCTCATGAAAGTAGAGCTGGAGAATTCAATTTATTCCACATTGTGAATTTGCTTACCCAAGTAATATCTTGGCGTCGATCTCCCTGATCATTTTCGTTTCCCTTTTTTGCAGAATCTCCGCATCGTACCAAAAACCTCTCTCATTTGGTTCGTCGGGATTATAGTTGACCATCACCACCTGTCCTACTTCCAGCTGGTGCCACTTCAAAATAGTCCGTGCACGAGCCCGTACATCATTCGAACTCAATTCTACAACTCCATTCTCTGGGTAACTTGAAGTAGAAGGGAGGCACAGAGAGGAAAAAATCAGATTCAAAATTTATTACTTGCAACCACTACGACGTTAACTCGATAAGTCAATTTAAGAATCAGTGTCATACAACATACAAGAACACCATCAAGAATAAAATCTCCCCCACAGACAGCTAGAATTAGGCAGACTAACTCTGCTACTATTGTATCCCACATAAAACTTGGATAATGGCATTTCCTATTTCTAAAAACTCGTTCCAGCCCACTGGAATTCCAGTTGGAATTACAACTGGAAGACAAACTTACAGTTAACAGTACTCAATAACGTAACTACGGCGTCAGCCCAGTTCTGTTTTACCTTGTGGATCTCTACAATAAAAACTTCCCAGCAACATCATTATCCAAATGACTTCATTAGCCAAGAAGGTAACAAAACTCACTCTTCATATTTCACATGATATATTACATCTTCTTCAGGAACGCTTGTCGGCTGATCAGGATCCGCGCAACTGTCAGACGATTCATTTGTAGGTTTTCTTCTGGTTACATTTACAACCTGGGCTTCGAACCACGCCCCCATATTCATATCTCGAGCATCGACCAAGTCATTGATCTACGCAAAGCAAAACATACAGCTCAGCAAAACGGATTTTCAAGTTGAGCATTAATTTCCAAGTCTACTTGAAGATTTAACCATCTCAAGAACTTCACCATTATCAAGATTTTTAACAGATCTTAAAAATTAAGGTTTCCTGATCCTGTTGTGCAGCCCTAAGTCTTCTCAGGTTGAACCTCTAAGGCTAAAAATCCATTCCATGCCAACATGTGTATCCAGCTTTCTGATCAGTACAAACCACTATTAGTTACTCTACAGACCTTCAAAACCGTCTTGCTCATAGTCTGGCAAAGAAACCACTAGATCTGTAATAAAATCCATCGAAACAGACAAGTAAAGCGACTCTGAACAGCTGGTTGGTATTTGCTTTTGTTCATTCAATACAATTCAGCTTTGACCAATGCAGTGACTCCAAGCAAAAATATTGGGAGAATTTTTTAAATCTAACCGAGCACTGGGGATTTTTTTTTTTGCCTTTTTTCATTTTTTTGTCTTTTTTTTTAAGCAATTAACATACTGCAGTTTTAGTCAAAAGAATAAAATGAAAAATAATACATTTTGACCTACAAGATGCTGTATTTAATTGGTTTGTGGGTTGGTGGGTATGTTTTTTGTTTGTTCTTGGAGGGTCTAAGAAAAAAAAAAAAAAAGAAAAAAAAAAAGAAAAGAAAAAGAAAACACCCACACAGTTGGGGCATTAAAGACTTGCAGAAATTCTCAACCACAGAGAACAATTCCCCTCCCAAAGTGCAGTTTAAATAATCTTCAGTTTTACAACGACTCACCTTATAGAGGCCAAATCCCGGGTCAGTCCAGTCAGGCTGCGCCGCTGTGCTCGGCTGTCCCTCCAGTTCCAAGGCACCTTCTCCGTTGTGAGAGCTTTTGTCCGATTCGCTTTGGCCTGAGCCGCAGCCAGAGTCTGTGTCCGAGAGTTCAGAATCCTTTTCCTTGCTAACAGCAGGAAGCACTGCTGGGCTTTGTCTGACCAGGAGTTGAACAATATCATTCAGTCCAACGCTGTAATCGAAAAGGGAGTGACCATCCTCCATCTACAGGGGAAGCATCGAAATCATCTGGTCATTTGATTCAGAGATTTCCCAATTCCAAACCACCCATCACGCTGCAATACTCTATGCGCCAAGAAAGACCGCGTTGCTTGAAAACCGTTAACAACCAAGGAAGTTGGTGGTTCTTCAGCATCACAGTTACTTCTAGATTGTTCTTACTATTTAAAATGTTCTTTTTTCAATGGACTCTACAAGCTCAAGGACAGGACTTCCAAGCTGCGGTAGACTTGCTACCCAGATTAAGCCACGGCTTTCTGGGACATCTGAAAAGCTCTGCAGTACATTCCCTAGAAATCATCAATTCTGGGAAGAAGGACTTTAAGAACTACAGATCCCCTACATTCCGATCAGGATTTAAAGATAATTCCACACTACCTACAAACTCAGAAGTTCTTTCTTCCTTAATTCGACACATCCTGTAACACAAACTAGTCTCTAGATTGTAACCACGCACGTCCCAAATTATTGTTACAACATTGCTCTGTTAAATGTGGCCAAAAGTAGAAGCCAAAGAGTTAATCACCTACTTTTCTCTGGGCAGGCACACAATTTTTCCATCAAAAGTAAAATCAAGAAAGATCCAATTCAACTTGAAACTACCCAATCACTTTTTAGCATAAGCCAGGCATGTCCTAATTTCACACCCTCTCTCATTTTAAGAGTTTATTTTGCAAGTCTGGCATCATGTGTAGTCAAATCAAGATCCTATCCCAGCTAAGAGAAGCACAGAGGATCAAACAGGTCGCTCAGCTACCCTTTGAGAACTCTAAGGAGCACTACCATTTTAGAGTTAAAATGTAATACTGGAGACCACAGCGCAGTTAGAAGTTTAGACAAGCTTCACCACATATTTAAGGTCTGACTAAGAAATTATACAGGAAATGATCGTCTCCTTCCAGCCCAAACCACCAGAAAAAGCAATCCCAAGAGCTTTGTTCTCTATCAGGGGGAAACAGAGCAAAACCACAAAAATTCACATTTCACAGGAATCACTACGATAATTCAATTCTGATTTATGGCATAAAATGGCTACGGAACAATCCCTGGAAATCTGACTGCACAGGAAGCGATCTGGACTTTTTCTGGTTTAGAGATGAAAACTCATCGAGATGCACACGAGCAAACCAGAAATGGGTTGTTTTTTTCTTAGCAGAGAGACAGCATCACAAACATGGCATCGTTATCAACAGCAGTTATCGCCAAGGAACAGGAGTACGGCAGGTGCAAACAGAAGTGGAAAAGCAGAGAACACCAACAGGACGTGAAACCACAGGAGTTCAAAGGACAGCCTGAAAGGAGCACAAGCATCTGAAGATGTACCTCCAACAAAGGAGGCAGTTGTTTTTTTAATTAACGAGTATTTTCCTAATTTTAAAGTTTTATCTAATTTTAACATTTCTAATGAGTCAAAAAGCCAGACAAAGCACGAATGGGCACAGCAGCGGAAGGATGACTAAGAGAGGTTAGATCACCCTGGATAAATGTTTCTGTCTAAACCCACACCTAACCTAAGCCTACTGGAATTGCCCAAAGCGGAATTATCTCTGCAAGGCATCTGCATCCTTACTGGAAAAAAAAAAAAAAAAATAAAAATAAAAATTATCACTTCTACATCTGCACTGACTCCAGTGTAAGCAAGGCTGACGGCTGCTCTGTGCCCTGGACCAATCCTCCCTTATCACTGCATCTACAACCACAAATGGGTAATTACTGCAGCCAAATTAACACAAGAGAAACGAAGTAACACAAGCCCTTCAGAGATGCCACATATTCCTACAAGCCGCTTTTTTTTTTTTTTTTTTACTACTGCTGGTACCTGAGCTTGTTAGATTAATAGCCCAGGTCTATTTCCATATCCTACAGTCACAGCTAATGATGTAATGATGCTAATTATGATGTACAGCTGGCTCTAGTCATCCAAAAGTGGAGGGAAAAGCGGAAAAAAAGCAATGAGAAGAAATTGTCTAACTCCACCCATCTCACAGTATGCCAGCTGCAGTCTAGCGTGCCCCGCTATTTCTGAAATTAATTGCTTTGAACAGCCAACTACCAGTTCAGAAGTTTCTTTAAGATAAAAGGTTTAACAGTGCAGAACTACACAGGGTATGGAAAATGTATTTGGAAACGGTTTCAGTTGTCTTTAGTACTAATTTAGATACATTATTAAGTCATGTGGGAAAAAACCCCAGTTGTCGTACAACGGCAGCAGTAAACATACTGTTGAGAATGCAATAATACGCTGAGGCACTTGGGATTTTACAGCGAGTTCTGTAACTAATGAGATTTTGATGTGAGAGCAGAAAAAACTTAAAAGTCACGAGCTGCTATCCCAATTTACAAAGAAAAACGGGAAATGCGATCTTTCAGCGGTAAAACTCGCAAGGCTCAAAAACTTGAAGCGCTTTTAAGACCACAAAAAGCCCTGGTAACATCTGCATTTTCAGAGACTTCGTCAAGGCAGTGTCAGGATAGAAAAGCAACGCATCAGACGGAAAAATAACGAGGGAAAAAACAAACAAACAAAAAATATTAAAATTAGATTTTAAAAGCTCGCTATCTCGCTGGCTCCTCTCCTTGCGGACCCGAGCAGCAGGGAAGGGAGCTCGGGAGTCACTAGATGGCAGCAAAACATCCCACTTTCACACAATTTAAAAAAAAATTGAAATATCCCTCCTCAGCTGGCTGGGGATAGGTTTAGGGGGGCGGGGGCGGGCGGGGGGGGCCCGCAGCCGCTAAAGCGGCTGCGGGCACCCCCCCGCCCGCCCCCGCCCCCCCGTTGCTGAGGGGCTGGGGCTGTCAAAGCTCCCCCCGCCGCGTCGGTACCTGCTTGCCGCGGTAGAAGAGCCGTTGCCGGTGGGGCTCGATACCGAAAACCTCGTGTATCCGTAGGCGCAGCTCCTCCACCTTGGTGAGTTTGGAGAGGGAATCCACGCGGTGGGTCTCCTTCCCGTCCATGGTACGCACCTGGATCCACATGGCGCCGGTCCTTTTCACAGCGGGAGAGAGCGAACGGTGTTTTAAAAAAAAAAATAATAAAAAAAAAAGCGACGGTAACTGGTCAGAATTCGGCCCGCCGGGCACCGTCACCGCTCAACCTACCGCGCCGTCCCCGGCCCCGCCGCCCGGCCCGCCAGCCAGCCAGCCGGCCGGCCCGCCCTCCCTTTACCTCCCCCACGCTATTGGTCCACAGCCCGGCCGGTTCCAGCTGCAATTGGTTACTGGAGGTTTTAAGTCCCGCCCCTCCCACGCTGAGCCTAACGGCTTCGGTTGCGCTCGTCCCCCCCTCTGCCGCCTCGCGGGCGGGCGGTGCGCGCCAACTGTATCTCGCGCCACAATTGAAAAGCTGTCCCCCCGCCCTGCGCGGCTGGGGCCCAAGTCTCGCGAGATCATGCAAATGAGGGCGGCGAGGTGGGGGGTGTGTGGGAGAGCGGGCGGTCCTAAAGGGGCCGTCACCAGCCGGCGGCCCCCCACCCTCCCACCGCGACCCAGCGGGAGCTCCCCGCGGGGCAAGGCGGGGAGGCAGCAGCCCCGCAACCCGCATACTCGGCGCGGGGAAGCGGGAACCGCTTTCGTTCCGATCCCAGAAAAAACCGAGGGGTGCCAGCGGCCGCCCCTGGACCCGGCCCGGTCTGCAACAGCCCCGAGAGCGGAGCGGAGCCCCTCACCGGCCCCGCTGGCCACCACCCGTCCCGTTGCCCTCCCGCGGTCCCGTTTCGGGGGTGGAAGGTCGATCCTGCTGCCACAGCCCCCGAGCGACGCGTCCCGCCAACCGGCACCGGAGCGCTCCCCCCCCGGGGGAGACCGGCCCCGAGCCGGGCGGGGAGCAGCGGCCCCGCGCACCGTGCCCCGGCAGCTGTCACCGGCTCGGGCGGGGGGGGGGACGGGCCCCCTCCGCCATCCTCCCCCTCCCGGTGCCACCGGCCGCTCCCGGTGCCGCGGCGGGACGGGGCTGGGGTGGGGGGTCGCGGCCCGGCGGGACTCACCGGCGTGGCGGTGCTGGAGACCGGTACCGCGCTGCGCCCGCCGACCCGCGCTCTCCCCGGGCTTTGGAGTTTGGCGCGGAAAAGCCCCGTGCGCGGCGGGCGCCCGCCCATTGGCCGCCGCTGGCGGGAACGAGCGGCCGGGGCGGGGCCGCCGCCACCTCCCGGGGAGGGGGAGCGGGGGGGGGGGGCGGGGGGGGGAGACGGGGGCCGACCGGAACCGGCGCTCCCCGGGGGCGGCACCGGGGATCCCCGGCGAGCGGGCCGGCGCCTGCTGCTCCGCTGCCCATGGTGGGGGGGGGGGGGGGGGTGCAAAAAACCCCCCCAAATTCCCGAGGCGCCGGGAAAGCCCCTCACCCTCCGGGGCCGCGGCCACCGGACCGGTTATTGTCCTAAAAACCGGGCAACGGCGAGCCCTGGCAGCGGGAGAGGGGCCCCGGGCGATTCCCCCTCTGACAGCCGCCCTCCCAATGCACCCCCTCACCCGGGGGCTCCCGTCCCCCAGGGAGCTCCAGGCCCTGCTGCGATGCGAATAACCGGAATAATCCGAATAACCCGAATAATCCGAATAATCCGCAAAAGGCCTCTAACTCCCCAGGCCGTTAGGTCCGACTCGCTTCTGGGGCTCCCGTACGGTCCCGCTCGTGAAAACGTGGCCCGGGTGACACAGCAGAGCCGCGCGCGTGGCCGCGTGCGCCGACAAAAAGGGCTGGTCCGGGAGAATGTTTTTTTTCCCCCAAAACTACTAACGCTACGAGGAAATTAAAAACGATAATGTTTGCTTGAGACGGCCATCGGATGGAGTAGGAGGATTACCGAGAGGCTTCGGAGAAAAGGCAGCTTCAAAAGAAGGATAAAAGCACGAAAATTGGTCTTTGGGGGGGAGAGACGGCGAGGTTGGAAAGCGGCAATGGCGGCGGTTCGGCGCTGCCAGAATAGCTCCAGCGACACTGCGACCTGCCGAGGCCGCGCAGGGCCGCTGTCCTGCCTCTGCGGACAAAGAGAACACGAGGCGCGCTGAAGAGAAATGGGAACCGGGATTTCCGGGGTTATAACCCCCCTGCACCCACAGAGCTGACCTCTCACACCAAAAAAATACAAAATCAGAGGGGTGTAGCACCCTCCCAGCCCGCCCCCCCCCAGTTTGCAGGCTGCCGTGGAGAATGCACACAGCACGCGGGAGCCTCCTAAGCGGCGCGCGCCTCTTCCCAATTCCCCTCCTCTCTTTGGATCTGTTGGGGATCCCACAGTTAAGCCAGGGATCGCGGGGTGAAAGGCGCTGGCCTAGGTTAGGCTAGTACCGAAGGTTAGGCGTGTGTCAGTGCGCAAAAGCCTCGAATCCCACCTGCGACCTGCAGCAGTCAGGCTCCATTTCCTCCCAGAGCCCAAGGCTGTGCCTTCCCAAAAAGTCCCTTTTTCCCTCTGTAGGTGCACGAGAGCCTTCACCTTCACCTACCGCAGCAGCAAGCCCTTCCCACAGCCTGAGAGGGTTCTCAGACGTTGCAGGGAGCAGGAGGAAAGGCTGAGTGCTGGAAAAACCATTTTCACCCTTGTAAGGACAGGTCGCATGTCTAAAGCAGCTCGGTTTGGGATCTCCTAGCCTAAAGTTCAAATCAGCGTCACTGAACGGCAAACCTGGATCCGTATTCTGTCGCTCACTAAGTCCCATTTCCAGAGGAGCAGAGAACCCACGTCCCTCATGACTTCCAGATGCAGGACGCTTTAACAACAGACTTTCACTACCCTCTTTAAGACTTTTTTCAGCATCGCTTACATCTCTACAGAAGCACCACAAGCAGGCCAAAAAAAAAAGCCCCTTTAAGGTACAGACCTAACCCTTCCTTCCTCTGTGTCCCATTAAGCTGACGTGCAAGGATCGTATTTTTGAACAGGTCACACATGCTCAGATGCTAAATACGTTTCTGACAGCACCTCATCGCTTTGATTTCACCCTACCACATGCCCCGGTAGGGTCCCACCTCATATCCACGTAAGAATTGCATCTGCACGTATCCAAGTGTACACACGGGGTCCGTTTAGCGTCGGCAGTTCCCATCTCGGCGCGGGGAACGCAGCCTTACTGTAAGACGCAGACTGTTTGAGGAAAAGGCTCCGGCCAGTTGCTGCGTGGGACTAGTAGCCTGCCTAGAACCACCAGAGTCAGAAAACAAGCAGCCCACTTTCCAGAGAAACTTTTACTCATTCAGTGAATCCACACACTGCAAAAACGGTGCTGCATCCTACACACCGCTCAGTCGGGTCTACAAATCACTTGAAATAAGGCTCAATTCTAGACCATTCTAGCAGCGGAACATCGATTTCATTAAAGGTTGAATTATATACGCTCTCCTTTTAAGGTCCTCTCTTCTATTAAAACAAGAACATTGCCAGAGTAACTTACAGAGAACCTGGCCTCAGTGAGACAAAGCCCTGGGAGCTTCAGGTTCCCACAGACTGTCAGAAAAAAAAGAACATCACCTCGTTACACTGCAGTTACCTAAGAGGCTGAGGAGTTTTAGCTTCCTCCCTTTCAGATCGTTTGAGGCATTTTTTTTCTTTGGAGTTACAATTCTGATTGAAAACACTGCTCCGCCATCTGGTAGATGCCTCATGCTGTGACGAAACAATATCTCGGTTCTCCTGCCAGCGGGGATATCCAGTTCAGTTTATGGAAACTTAAAGCATTGTTGAATTTATTTGCAAAAAGATGCAGTTAGCAAGACAAAATTCTAACAGTCTCCCAGCCCATGGAAATAATTGTTCAAAGTGAAGGTTTGGCACTATGTTTTAGGAGGAACAAAAGTCCAGGCATGCACGTAAGAACTACCAGCTGATCAACATCATTAAAATCAGTCTTGGATGAAGAAGAATTGACTGACGGTCTTACCAGTTCCAAGGGGGCCAGATTTACCCATGGGCAGGCAGCACAGGCTCCCCGTTACACTTCCTATGATTCACAGTCCACCCCTTACAATGCCTTTACAGCACCTTCTGGGAAAAATAGCAGGGAGACTGGTCCCACAAAACCACAAGAAGCATCACGAGAGGTCCAAACACCCGAAATGTTTAAAAGGCTGATGGTTAACAGCAAGTTGCTTAGCTTGCAGACGGCCAGCTGGGTTGAGGAACATGCGCCTTCGGCTTCTCCCTCAGCTAGCCTCCCTAGCTCCCCTCCACACTCCCCAGCTAAAGAGTTCACGTCTGCTTTGTCCGAAGGACTTGCTGTGGCTCTGAAATTATCCCAGCTATAGAGAAGATGCAGCTTTAGAGAAGCTATGGAGAAGATTTCTTGCAAATCATGAAGGACACATGCAAGACCAGGTAAGGGAATAGACCTGACACAGGTGTAAAAAATGCCAAGAACTGACCTCAGCCAGCTATTTAATGGCCTCCCATCACTAATAGTTGAACGTCCTCATAAAAAAAATCATTGTTTGCTATGCAAATAATTTATTCTGTCTTCAACCTTTTCTAAGAAAAATAGTTTGCTTTTCACAGGTCTTGGAAATGAATGCTCAGATGTGGAAACCAGTGCAGGAAAACACAGGTCCCAGAGCAAAACTATCTGAGCTGGGGTTCAGAGTTCACATGTTCTCATTCAGAGCCTTAACTTTCTACTACTCAACAACTGTGAACTTCCATTCCTCCTCGTAGTGTTTCAGTGACACCTTTCCAAATTGTGCCGCCTCTGTCCTGGGGTTCGCACTGTGTTTCTCTTCTAGCACGTGATGCGCTGTACAGCTCAACCCCCTGAGCTGCAGGAAGTCCTCCGAGAGCGAAGACTCCCTGAACTGGGAGAGCTGGTTTTAGCCATTTTTTAGCCTTCCTTGCAGGTGCTAACATTTATGTTTTAAGACGTGGAGATACGTATCCTTGGCACAGCTGTTCAGAAGGACCAGTGATGATTCTGTCCCGTCACGTGCCGCACAAGAGACTTCACCCTAGGTGAAACAGCAGTGCCACACGTAAGGTCAACCAGTCTCGGTGAGCGCATTCAAGTTTTCACACGCACTGGGATGATACAGAGTCGTGTTGCATCCAGCAACAGGAACTCACCACGCTTCATCTTCCTCTCCCTCCACACAAGGCTCTTTGGTGATGGAAGCTGAACAAGAAGCAGTTTCTCTCTGGTGCTTCAGCAAAGAGGCTCTGAGATTCCCCAGATTTCCCTAGGGAAAAACGTATTTGCCCTTGGTGAAACCACAATTTCCAAAATAACTGGGGTAAAGCTAGCCAAACTCCGAGACCGGAGAGCGCAAAGGAAGGCTTTGTTTCTGGCTCCTGGGGAAGCAAGAGCAGGGGTCTCAGCGATGGCCTGAGATGGAGAGGACACACGTAGCAGGCCCAGATGACATCCACTCTCTCATCTATCAAAAACCAACCTGCGTTACGTTAACCCACCCCACCTCTACGTAAGGCATGAGGCAAGAGCGCAGCAGTCGAGGAAGGCGCAGAGCAGCGTGTGGAAAGCCAGCCTGCAGTCTGGAAATCAGCAGAAAGGTGAACTGGAAAAGTGGGAGAGCAACCAAAAACCCATCCGGCTGTTCCCTGCAGTGGGAGTCCTGTTTCTGCGGATGCAGGGTGAGGGCAGCAGAGAGCTGCAGCATGCCCTCAACTAGGAAAATGCTTTGAAGACTTGGGGAGACCCGGGGGGTTGGCTGGGAGGCAAGACCTGGGCTGAAGCTTTTGGCAGCTCACTGGAGAATTGTTTTCAGAAGGCCACAGCACTTTGAAGGCCATTGCCTTTGGAGGCTGTCGTGCAAAGACTGGTGAAAGAGACTGACAGGACAGGATCCAGCAAGGAGTCATCTTCTTCGATGGCCCTGGCTCCGTCACTCTGCTCTGGACCAGCTCAAGGCACCCAGCGCTCAGGACCAGCTCAAGGACACCCAGCTGTCCCTCAGACTGTGGCCCGGGACAAGGCTGCTGTGAGGAGCTGCAGCTGACAGGAAGCTGGAGCATGAGGGGGAAAGAGTGCTCTGAGTTGATGTTAGCAGCCAAAACTATTTCTGCCACTGCTATCCCAAGGACCATTCACTTCCAGCAAGGGGGAAGCGGTGGAGGAGAGGAAGACAGGAATATGAGAAAGCAGAGGCTCCAGGCAGTGAGACAGATGGGGCCGTCAGCAAACATCTTGTGGACCTTGCACAGCAACGAATGGCAAAGTTCACAGGCTGACTTGTCCCCTCAGTGGCCTCCAGACGATACTGTGCTGCAGCTCCTAAAAGAGGAACACCTGAGCTCAACAGTACAGAGCTTCTCAAGCAGTTTGCTGGAAGCCCAGGCGCTTTGCTTGACTTAACTGAGGAACAGAAATCAAAGCAACACGTGCCTCACCCTTGAATCATCTTTTCTCGTGCCTGTGTCTGCCCTGGGGAAGGTGACCATGGCCTGATGGCAGGTTACTAATGGAGTAAATGCCATGGAAGATCAACAAGATCATTTCCGTTGCAGTTGATGAACTGGGTGCTTCAGTGTCACATGCAGCCCCTGGTCCCCAAAGAGACCCCCCCAAGAGATGTTGAGCTGTGACGCACCACAGAGCAGGGAAAAGAATTGCACCTGACAATGAGGACCCAACACTATGGCCTGATCCTCCAAATCCTCCACGTACCCGCGTGTTTTCTGCTCAAGAGAAATCCAAATAGGACTGAGACTACTGAGAAGCACAGAGCTGGAGAAGCCTCGTCCACGGCTGAAACGAGAGCTGTCAGCTCGCAGCAGGGCTGCAGAGGAGCGGGGTTTCCTGGCTGCTGACAGGCAGAGGACACGGTGTTTGCATCTGGGGATCACCAGAAGGATTCTGCGCCGTGTCTTGATGATGCAGCACTTGCACAAAGGCTGCAGTCACTGATGCGACGCTGCCTTTTGTGGGAAGCGCTGCCCAGCGCCACAGGACTTGTTCACTCCAGCCAACACAACTCCCTTTCTCTTCCCCAAACGTGTTTCTCTGCTTCCTCCTACGCCCTTCACACACCCACCAAACTTCTTAGAGCTGATTTTATCTCAGCTTTACACACGTGGCGTTCATACAGTAACAAGAATCACAGAAAGGATCATGCAAACCTTTGCTCTAACATGGCAATCTCCAAATTTTCACTGTTCTGCCACTGCAGGCAGGTCTGCCGCTGAGCAGCAGCTCCGAGCGCGAGTATTTTGACCTAATACCTACAGCTGCACTTTAGCTATTAAACGTTGTCTCATTAATTATAATTAGCGATGTTATCTCAGGCAAACCACTTGACACTTCTGCTCGCATTCCATTCGTCTGTGCCACGTTACGAGCCACATGAAGGTGTAATGTGCAGATAGTGCTATTTTACCCGCTTAGGTGATGAAATAGAACCTGGCTCGTGAGACTTTCACCATCACGGTCACAACTGGCCCGGCCTACTCAGGCACTTCACCCTTAGGAACCGACTGACAATTTGCATCATTGACGCTTTACCTGAGGACGCAGCCGCTGTTCATAGCGGCCAAGATTCAGAAAAATATAGGATTAATTTCTTGATTTCTGGTTCCTGAAAAAAAAAAAAAAAAAAAGATTTAATCAGATCTTCAGAGGACAGACAAGAACATCCATTCTTTCCCCTAAACATATCACAAAAAAAACCCCCTTGTGACACCTGCTAATCAGCGTCAGGTTTGGAACAAGACATTGAACACTTCAACACTGCAATTTACCCTGTGAAGGGAACGAGATCAAAGGAGGGAGCACGCACTGCCACGGAGTTTGTTAGATGAAGGGTTCCCAGGTGATGCTAGAGTTTGAAGTTGACGTCACACCGACAAATGTGCAAAAAGCTGCCTCAGCAGTGCGTGTGGTAAAACAAGAGGCAAAAGCCACAATTTCAGAGTGGATGATAGGAACTGCTTCTTCGTTAGGAGCATAATGCGATACTGGATCCAATACCCAGAGACGCTGTGCGAGGTCTCCATCCGCAGGAGTTTTCCAAGACTCCTCTAACAAAGCCCACAGCTGACCTGAGCTGGCGTTGCTAACAGTCCTGTCTCCAGCAGCAGGCTGGGCTCCCTGACCTCCAGAGGTCTTTCAGCCGACAACTCCGTGATAAGTCTGACGGAAATAAGGAGGGGGATTCCTTCTAACCTCAAAGCTGAGAAGCGATAATTGTCTACATTTTTGTCAGCTTAACAGCACATTTTCAAAAACCAGTGACAACCTCCTGCTGCCACTGCCTTCTTGGCTTTCTGTGGCAATGCAGAAATGAGACCCAAGGTCTCCTGCCTTCACCGGCCAACAACAAGGTGACTCAATCCATTTAATAGCTTTAGAAGACTTCAGATAATTCTTACCTGTGCCTCAGTTTCCTCCCCCACTGATCTTGAAAACAGACAACAGGAAGTATAATTGACGGTTTCAAACCAGGTTTTGAGATCTGAAGTTGAAAAGGCACAAAAGGAAAAGCAAAGCATTAACTAAAATTTTCATTATTTGCTATTTCTGTTAAAGAGCCCAACATTCCCCCAGCCAGGCTGAGTCCTGCATCACTGGGCCACCTGCAAGTCTAACAACAAAAGGCAACCCCTGTCTTGAAAACGACGGAAACCTTGAGAAGCAGCATGTTTCACCATCTCCTGTTTGCTGTAGGCAGGCAAGGGCTGGGAGTGGGACAACATGTCCTACTCCTTGGGTAGTTACAGCACCCATGCTGCAGGGTAGGAGAGATATGCCAAGAAAACATCAAGGCTTGGTGATGTTTTCACATCACAGACCCCACACCCTGCTTCTCTGGGGCTTCTTGACAATGTCTGCGATGCCAGGAAAGGAGCAGCCCAAGAGCAGGGGTTGGCTTGCGGAGCCCCACCACCCATGCACGGACCTCCCAACCGTGCCATGGGCTGCTAACACAGCTCAAGCTGGGTGACCCTGCCCGCGCCCCGTGGGGAACAGGTCCCCTGACCTCGGGAACGGGGGCTGAACTCCTGCGCCAGCACCCTCATTCCAAGCTACAGCTACACCCAGGCTGGGGACGGGTTTCACATCCTCACTGCGGATGGCAGGCAAGGCTCAGGCTTGAAGCGGTGTCCCTAACGGCACAGACGTGCCTTCTGGAGCAGGGCTTTGCTACAGGGCTGGCAGGAAAAGCTCAGTCCCTGGCCAGGCCCTTCTCGGCTCCCAGAAGCAAAGCAGTGCCTTTGGGCCGACGCGGTGGCCGGCAGGATCATCCAGCTCGGGGATTCAGCCGGACGGGCGGGCAGGAGCTTTGGAACAGGAGCAGTGCCTCCAGGCTGATGGGCTCGGCCCGTTTCGCAGCCATGGGGCAGATCTCCGTAGGCTTCCAGCGCCCGCGTCCCTCAGCACCCCGCCGTGCTGGGGGGCCATCCCAGGCCCCAAGGCCAAAGCGCTCGGGGATGGATGCCCTCTGAGATGTCCCAGCAGGTATGTCCCTCCTGGGGGGACACACAGCAGCACCCCCACCCACCCCACGGCCACCCGGAGGGGCCCCCACGCCCCTCACCTGCCTCCCTGAGCCACCCCACACACCTCCCGCCCCCACCCACGCCCCATTGGCCAGGCCAACACCTGCGGTTTCCCGATTGGCTCCCTCAGCTGCCCATCGGGCCCCGGGGGTATTTATGCAGGGCAAGTCCCAGCACTCCCAGTCCTGGCAGTGCTGGGGAGCAGAGCAGGCAGGTAAGGTGGGGTGGGGTGGGGTTTGGGGCTGGGGGCTCGGGGCTCCCCGAGGTTGCCCCTAGCCTCAGGTGTCTCTTTGCTACGGAGGGTGGACACTGGGCTCGGAAATGGCTCCTGGCCCCGGGGAGCACTGGGGCTGAAGTGTCCCTGCGGAGGGGCGGTGTTCCCCCCGATGCGCCCGTGGGGCTTTTCCAGCTCCCTGGGAAAGCACAGTGCTGCGTGTCTGCTGCTTTTCCCCATCTGTGGGTGGGGGCCCTCTTGGCTTTTGGAGGCCAAAGGTGACATCTGATGGTGTCATGCTGCATCTGCTGTGCCTTGGGGAAGAGCTGAAAGGCTTCAGATCCTTCCCTAAAAGCTCCTTCCTAGTTTGAGATGACCTCTTAGTAACACTAGAGGTTTCTCATCTGTGATTGAGCAGCTTTGGTTCTGGAAGCTCTTTTCTGCTTCTTGTCTGGTGAAGATCAAAGCTGGGTGAGGGAGTCCACAGGAGGTGGCTCTCCCAGCCAACCAGGTAGGGACAGCACGTGATAGGCACCCTGGACATCGCCGCTGACGTTGGGGGAAGCGGAACGTGCCTCGGGAGGCAGACGGATCAGTTGGGCATTCCCTTCCTGTTGACGGTGCTGCCAGGCCTGCCTGTAGCTATTTCACATGATCATTTGGTGTAGGCATGATAATAGCGTTAACAAAGGGGGTGGCCTGAGTGACAAGGTACCTTCTTTCTGAAGAGCTGATGGAGGCTGCAGCCATGCATGGCTCTGCATGAGGGAGCCCTTGGCAAACTACTCAGTGTTTCTCAAGACTAAAAGCGTTCTTAAACGTGGTTGTGACTACCTGAAACTGCGTACGGCTGAGAAGGACTCCAATTACTAACGCTGGTTCTGCTGAAACTTCCAGATGAAAATGTGTGTTAAGGAGTGAGCGGCATGCTGCTTGCTCTGCAAGTTATAGCTTCTGTCTGAAGCTCAAGAGTTTTGTCCTCATGGAAAAAAAAATGGTAAATGGAAGTGCTGAGAAGCTGTTTTAATTAAACTCCCTCCCCTCTTATCTAAAACATCCTCAAATTCCAGTAGCTTGGGTAGCTTATACTCACTATCCAAAGGAGTCACTGACCTAGTAATGGCCACTGGCTGTGGTGCTTAATTTCCCTTGGAAGGGGTGGAGTAGGAGGGAACCCTGCCTCCATCTGCCGAAGTTGCTTTAACCTTTGAGGTTCCCTAATGCTGATGGCTTTCCGGAGAGGTTAGATGGCAGCTCTGCCAGCAAGTCTGAAAGCAATGTCCTAAGGTCAAAGCTGAAAATCACTGGATCCTCCTCCTAAACCTCACTCTGCCCTTGGAGCGTCGCACACTCCCTCGGCTGCGGGCAGTGCCGTTCCCCACGGCAGCAGACACCCTGGGACCCCATTCTGTCGCTCCAGTATGGAAAACGGGGTATCAGCGGCAAATCTTGAAAAGAATGTAAGTGCTTTAACCAGAAATTAATACTTCTGCCCTGATTAGCCCTCCATTCTCCTATCTAAAGCACTAATTTTAGCTTTGCTTTCCTAAATGGTCATTAAGGAATTACCAGGCAAGTTATTGAACCTGCTAGGCACGGCTTAATCTGTCTTCTCAAGGTAAAAAACATTTGACCAACAAGGTCCCAACTCTGCAGTACTTGCTCTCCTGCCAGATGCACACGTTGTGCTGGCTGTGACAGACTGAGGCAGGGGGAACTGGCACAGTGGGGCAGTTTTGGTGCCGTTGCCCTTGCTGTTTCATCGAGTCCAGGCTTGTGCCAAACTGGGCAATGGTCAGCAGCTAAGCTATTGTGCCATGCTAGAGGTGTGCACTGAAGAGTTTCATCGTTCTGAAACCACCCGTTCCAAGAACTTTCTCCAGCAGTGACCTAATATTTCTGATGTAGCAATGGTATGAAGTCATCTGAGCATCACTTGCATGTGAAGCAAACAGCAGCGCTGTTTCTGCTCTTCTGCCTGCTGAGCCTCCCACCTGCAACTGCTCTGGCTTGAAGCCGTGCCTTTCTCAAAGGATTCCGAAACAACCGACCCAGAGTTGCTGAGCACTGTGCTTTCCTGCAGTCTCTGAAGTAAGATGAGGTCTGCTCAGCACTAGAGACTAGAAAGAGAAAATAAAACCATGCTGTGGGCTCACAGAGCCTTGCCTACACCACAAACACTGGCATTGCAACACACCCCAGTTCCTCCTACACAGAGTAAACCATGTTCTGACTTGACTGTGCCGCAAGGGTTGTCGCTGACACAGTTGCATCCATGAGTAGGATGGGCTCCTGGCACTTCAGAGGTTGATTCTTGCCTTATAATAGTTTTTACATCAGCCAGGGAGTTACTCCTGACTTACGCTAGCAACTAGAGTCTTCTCTTTTTTTTTTTCTGCAGTGTCTGTATGTGCTAGCCCTGACACCAAGGCCCGTAAGACGCTCTGCAGCTCGAGTTTTTCCCACCTGGTTAGAGGTAAAATAACTGAGCAGAGAGGTTGTTTGTGATGGTGTTGAAATAGCTGGGCTTTGCCCTGTGACAGAGCTGCAGATTGATTCAGCCTACTTGGCTTCAAAAAAAACCAACAAACTTGCCCTAAAGCAGAGCAAGAGGAATAACCACTGTGGACTTTGGGACTGGGACTTTATGTTCAAGCCCTGCTTTTGTTTGGAGCAGTTCTGTAGGAGTTCTCTCTCGGGCTCATGGAGTCCGAGCTGTATTTTTGCTGTGCTGTTAAATTAGGCAGCCCTCTGGGCAGGGTGGTTACTGGGAACGTGCAGGAGAGCACTGGCTCCGGGCTTCTCACTTGAGAAGCTGAAGGTCCCAAATTCTGTGACAACTTTTTGCAATACACATGTGGCACTCTGCATCCCTGCCTTGCGTGAATATCACTAAAACGATGACTAATTGCACAGTTAATGCAGCAATATTTGATGTTTTGACAGTTACCTTCCGAGATGCCTCCCGTAGCCCTATCCAGGGCTAACAAATGCTTGTTTCACTGCTTCTTCCCCAGCTCTCTGTTCCTGTTTCCACAGCAAAATAAAAACCTTACACAAGTCAAAGAACACAAGAAACAAGACAATCGTCTCTGTCACAAATCAGATAGCAAGTTTTTTTGGGTAGAGTCTGCTAGTGAGCCTGAAGCAGTGCCTGGCTTGGGAATCCAGTTTGAGGAATTTTGGTTTGGGGTTTTTCCATTGGAAAATGCCATAGCAATTCTAAGAATAGGAATTAACTGGCGAGGGACAGAAAAGCAGATGCTGCATTGAAGAACAAATAGGCTGAAAACCCTGCTGTGCCTGACTACAGCTGAGAAGAAATCCTGGATTTATCACAATATTGGAGTGTCCAGATACCAACCTAGGTCTATGCTAGGGAAGCCAAAACACATTCAAAATGTTGCATAACTTTTATACTTCAACTTCTTTAATCTCATTATGTAATGAGAATATCTAAGATTTGCTTTCACAGGAAGTGAGGAGAGATTTCCTGCCTAACTGGTCAGTAGGATGGGAACACGAGTTTCAAGGTAGCTAGCCAGAATGCTCCAGCTATGGAACCTGGCTTATGCTCCTAGGAAAGTTTTGGAGGATTTTCATATCCTTCCCAGAGCTGTGAGACTGCTGGTGTTGCTGGAGGTGGTGGGGAAGTTGGTAAAAGTTGCCCAGTATGAAGAGGCACAGTGGGACTGCTCTAGAATGACTCTCATCTCGGTGTTCTCTGCAAAGAATACCCCAGAGTGAGCCTTCAGAGAAAAGGGGCTACAAACACTGGGTACTCTTTAAAAGGTAAAATATGTGCATTGCTGTTTCAGCATCTCCTGGCCCTGACACCTTTCTGAAGGGGAGCTGAACTCCCCCCAGTCTCTTTCCCCCTGCCCCCACTAAGGAAAAGGGATTAAGCTGTTGCAAAACCCATCTCTACTTCAGACAAAGCGGGGAAGGAATCATTTAGGTTGGAAAAGACCTCTAAGATCAGAGTCCAGCTGTAAATAAGTAGGATGGTTGTTTTGTTTAAAGTATTTGGCTCTTTGGGTGTTGAGGGAAGTGATTGAGTACAGTCTTATCCTGCATAAACATTTGCATATTATAAATTATGGAGCCTCTCAGATATCTTCACACCCTTGCAAGAAAGATTAGTGATGCCACAGTGAAGTCCCTAGGACCTGCTGCATGGTGGCTCACAACTCTGCCCTCTGCTTTTCACCAGTTTTGCTGAGACTTTGTTTCACTGGAGGAAAGAGTTTTATTTATGCTGCTACACTCTTTTGTTTTTCCTTTCAGCTGCAGTTGAATTCAGTATGGCATCAGAAAAGACCACCAAAAAAGATCTGGTAAAGGCTGAGGAACAGCAGCAAGCGGTAGGTGCCAGGGCAGCAAATACTCGAACATGCAACAGTTAAACTGCCTGCTGGCAGATACACGAGTAAACCCAGGTCTGTCAGCACCTCCACACCAGGCTGGGAGCGGGTGAAAGATTCACCAGAGGAGGCTGTGGCTAAATCTAAACTTGGGTAATAGAGAAGATCACTTTTGCTCAAGAGAACTCCAGGGCTGCGTCAAGTGATGCAAGTAATCCTCAACCAGAGCTGTTATAGGTCCTGTTGCCACATCTGGGTTTGGTACCGAAACCTGGTGTGACTCAGAATTCATGAGCCCACAACTCCAACTTTTAATTCTGGCTTGTTGCTGCCTTGCTAGCAGTCTTTGGATGAGTCCCTTCAACTCTGAGTTTAAGAAGGATGAGGAGATGAACTGGATGTCCCCTCAGGACTTTTCTGTGTAGACACATGGCTTGTATTCAGTCATCAGCTTGGGGCTGGGTCTCTAATGTCCCTTATTTCTCCTGGGTTTCAGAGTGCTGTCAGTCGGGTAACCAGCTTGCCCTTGCTCAACTCTGCATTCAACCTGGTCTCATCTGCCTACAACTACACCAAGGAGACACATCCTTGCCTCAGTGGTGTCTGCAACGTGGCTGAGACTGTGGCAGCTGTCGCAGTAGGTAGTGTGGTTGGTGGGGCACAGCCCATCCTGAACCAACTTGAGCCACAAAGTAAGTGAAGAGGCTGGAGGGACCCTTTCTACACTGAGGAATCGGTGGGGAGGGGAGTTCCATGTGCCTGCTGGGTGATATCCATCTCCTGTAGCAGATGTTCAAGTTAACTGTAGCACTGAGCCTTTGACCCAGCTGCTCGATGTTTCTGCTATAAATTTCATGTCCGTGAAATTCAGTGGGTTCAAAGTTTGACCTCTTGTCTGTGGTGTCTTTAAGCAAAAACTCCCTGCTTTTTCTGTCACTCCAAGTTATGAGCATCCCAGCTGGTAGTAAGTGTCCATCTTGGCTATAGTTCCACCTGTCTCATCCCAATGCTTCTCAGCCCTTTAAACCAATTGCCCTACCCTCCAGGGGCAAGTGTTACATTCCAGTTGGAGCAAGGTGCTAATAGCTAAAAAGTTGTGAAGGCACAATGGAGACTGTTTGAACCTGCCGAATTGTAGGGTGTGTTCACTTTATAACAAGACACTCCCACCCCCTAGAACAGTGACTTTTTTTTTTGCTTGCTTTTGTGAGTGTGTCCTGAATTGGCCACTGTGGGCTCAAACACACCTCTACAAATTGAAGAATAAACTGGTACCTGTTGTCTTGTCTAGTTGCACTTGTAAATGAATACGCCTGTAAAGGACTGGACCAGCTGGAGGAGAACTTGCCTTTTCTTCAACAGCCAGCAGATAAGGTAAAGACTTTTCCTGAGGAAGCCATGACGTGGTATCTTGCTTGATGGAACTGTTCTGGGTACATAAAAATATGGGGAAATAAACTTCAGCAGCACTGCTTTGTCAGGTCAGTCCCTGGTATGAGCTAGAGGAGGCACTGCTAGCTGAAAGCTGGTGAGATGCCTTCAGTGTGTGGAAGTGAACATGTCCACATAAGTGTAGGTGTACTGACTTCCCCAGCTCTCCCACAAGACTGCAAGCACAATTCATCCATATGGAAAAGCTATTTCAGGGAAGGAAAAGCTATTTCAGGAAAAAAAAAAACAGTATCTTTCTCTGCTTCTCCCTGTTGTAGGTAATCTCTGACACCAAGCAGCTGGTTTCCACCAAAGTGACATCTGCTGTGGGTGCTGCCTGTGAGGCAAAAGAAGCAATGGCTGAGAAGGTGACTGAAGCTGTGGACCTCACTAAAAATGTTTTTGGGGACAGCATCAAGCTGACTAGGTCAGTGGTCACCTCCACTGTTAGCAGTGCTGTGGAGGCTGCTCAAGGTGCCAAGGACCTTGTGACTGCCAAGGTGACGGAGGCAGTAGACCTCACTAAACACATGGTGGAAGACAGTGTTGGGCTGACCAAGTCTACAGTTGCTTCTACTATTGTCAATGCTGTGGAAGCTGCTCAGGGTGCCAAGGACCTTGTGACTAACAAGGTGACCGAAGCTGTGGACCTCAGTAAACACATTGTGGAGGACAGTGTTGAACTAACCAGGTCTGCAGTTGCTTCTACTATTGTCAATGCTGTGGAAGCTGCCCAAGGTGCCAAGGACCGTGTCACTAACAAGGTGACAGAGGCAGTGGATCTCACTAAACACATTGTGGAGGACAGTGTTGGACAGACCAAGTCTGCAGTTGCTTCTACAATTACTGCTGCTGTAGGGGCTGCCCAGGGTGCAAAGGATCTTGTGACCAACAGAGTGACTGAAGCCATGGACCTAACCAAAGGGGCTGTTCAGGATGGTGTTGAGAAGACCAAATCAGTGGTTGCTTCTACAGTCAATACAGCTCTGGATGCTGCATATGGCACCATAACTAGCAAAATAAATACAGCCTTGGAGCAGAGCAGAGAGGCTATCCAGGAGAGTGTGGAGATGACCAATTCAGTGGTGACCAACAGCATAAGCAAAGCCAAGGCAGTGAGCCAAGCAGTGGCAGGTGGTGTGGAATCTGTCCTGGGTATATCAGAAGATCTGGTGGATCACTACCTCCCAATGACAGAGGAGGAACTAGGTGAGAGAGTGCTTAGCTGGCGGTTGTAAGTACAAATCCTTTCCCACGTGACTAGAGAGCACCTGACACTGCAAGACTCATCTTTTGAAGCAGACAGGTAGCTCTGAATTTGTCACCAACCTGGCTGACCATCAGCACTGACTTGCCACATGGTATGGGACAAAGTTCAAGTATTTGCTAGCTGGTCCTTGTCCATCAGCCTCAGGGCAAATAAACACACGGGTGCATGCTTCAACCTGCAAGTCTGCTTATCTGAAGAGAACATGTTCAGCAGGGACTAGCCTGCCTTTATCTGAGCAACTACAAACCTCTACTGTTCACTCAGCAAGCTTCAGCCTTCATGGTTATCAATGGGTGCTCTTACCTCTTCCTCCCCTCGCAGCTGGGGGAGTGGAGCACAGCTGCATCTCTGTTTTGTTTCCTCCAGGTAAGCTGGCCACTGCTGTGGAGGGGTTTGCCATGGCTTCTGTGGAGGAGCAGAAACAGCAACAGAGTTACTTTGTGCGCCTGGGTTCCCTCTCTAACAAAGTCCGCCGCCGAGCCTATCGGCACTCCCTGAACAAACTGCAGCACATTAAGCAAAGCACCCAGGACACTCTCTCACGACTACAGCTGGCAATAAAACTGGTACAAACATGCTTTTCCCCTCTTTCCTCCTGTCTGTAGCCTTCTTGCCCTGCTATCCAGATGGAAGCTCCTCCTCCATCCTGCATCAGCTGCATGTCATCTTGGATCCCTCCCTGGGAGGGAAGCACGTGTGCTGCTCTGATTGTGTGTGCTTGCAATACAGCTGTTCCTTTCACTTTCCCATCAGATTGAATCTGTGAAACATGAGGTTGGTCAGAAGCTTCTGGATGGGCAGGAGAAGCTCCATCAGCTGTGGGTGGACTGGAGCCTGACCCAACCCAAAGGAAACCAAGTTAGAACTGCCTCCCAACCAGAGGTATCCCTAGAAGGGCATGTTTAACCAGGCCTCTGGTGAATGGTGTACCTCTCCTCTGCTCGAGTAACTGAGCTGTATCTCTTTCCCAGCAGGTAGAGTCACGGACTCTAGCTATGCTGCGTATCATCACCCAGCAGCTACAACCTGCTTATGAGAATCTGAAAGCCAGCATCCAAGGTCTCCCCAGCAACATCCAAGAAGCTGTGTATCGAGCCACTCAAAATATCCACAAGCTCCATAGTTCTTTTTCCAGTGCTGTGTCTTTCCAGGACCTCTCCAGCACCACCCTGACCCAGAGCCAGGCCTTTGTGGCAGAAGCCCGAAGGTCCCTCGATGACCTGTTTGAGTATGTAACTCAGAACACCCCTCTGAACTGGCTTGTGGGTCCCTTCAGGGCGATAGCTAAAGTGTCACAGGACAGCAGAAAGCAGAAGAAGAAGAAGAAAGATAAGGTGACTGATACAAAATCACCTGTGTTGGAAAAGGCTACATCATCAAAGGAGGTGGCTAAGACAGCTGAAGAACCAAAGGGAGCAAACAGGATCCCAGGGGAAGGGTGTGAAGTTCTGCAGAAGCTGGAAGAGAAGGCAGAGAAAGACACAGAGGTGGCACTGGCTGCAAAGGAGGTAAAAACCAAGGTACCAGAGGAAGGTCTCTGAAAAATCCCAGCTCTTCTGGCCAAGGCTGCCTGGCTAGAACAGCACTTCATCTTTCAATCGCGTGTCCAACTGCCAGTTGTGCCAAGAGTGCCTCCTGCTCTCCCTATCCCAGGCTGAGGTCACAGTAAGATGTAGTTTGGGAGGAGACTTGATAACCAAGGTGGGGTGATTCCATATCTTGATTTACTATTTTTTTATTTTTAAATTATGTTGCTGCACTGAAAGGGAAGATGGGCACCTGTACTTCAGCTTAAATCAGCACAGCGGTATGTGTGGACGGCTAATTCTTGCTGAGACAAGTTGTGGGGGAGAAGAAGTGGTCTCAACTCTTTTTAATTCATCCAAACTGCAGAGATCTTGAGAGGAGGATGATGCACTTGACCTTTGATACCATTTCCCTCCTTCTACAAGTTTAAAAATATTACAGATGCAACTTCCTTTCTGCCTGCTGTGCTTCCGCGAGGCCCAGCCCTGCAGCAGAGCAGGAACAGCTCGGGGCAAGAGTCTGCTCCTCAGAAAGAAACTTCTCTTTATGCATCAGCCAAGCACTTTTTCTTTCACAGAGAAACACTTAGCAAGGTGGTATTTTTCTCTTAAGCATGCCAGTTTGCAGTGGGATTATCTTTCCTAGTAATAAATAACTTCAGGGATCTTCTGTTTGTAAGTAACTCTGTGCAGGAAGCCTTGTGAAAAGCTGGCAAAGGAGGTGGCTTCTGCCAGGAGTTACTCTGCCGTGCTGGTAGGATACCCTGCTGTTAGAACAGGGGAACAGAGGCTGGATGCTGGTTATTTTCCTGACAAATGATGCTTTGTAATAATTTCTAATGTAACTTATTTTGGTAACTTATGCCCTGGCATGGTCCCTGCAAGCAGACTTCAGAATAAAGCGTGACCTGCGGTGAAAGAAATCCCTGATTCTTGTCTCTGTCTAACGCTGCAGCGTTATCTTCTCCCCTTGCTCTGCACTGGGACGAAGCTTGTATTTACCACATCACCTCTCCCTCTTCCCAGATCTCGCTGGAGGAAAAAATTAAATGCTTTTAGCGGGTCCCACGTTAACCTGTCTTAGGGAGATCAGCATCTCCGCTAGTTTGTCCCTAAGAGTTCTGCCCGTGCTCCTGAGGTTCGGTACCTCCGTACCGCTCCGGCTGCTCGGCGTCCCGCAGCCTCACCCGCCCCGACCGCCGCCCCCGGGCAGAGGCGATGCCGGCCGCCCCTCGCTGGAGGGCCCGGCTCTAAGGCGGAGGAGGCCGGGTGCCGGCCCGGGAGGTACCGCACTGCCGGGCCGGCCCCGCACCGGGACGGGACGGGGCGGGAGGTGGCAGCGCACCCGGGCCAGGTACCCGCGGCTCCGCTCCGCCCCGGCCGTGCCCGGCTCCGCCCCACCGCTACCGGTTCCCGCCGCTTCCTCGTGTGCCGGGCAGGCTCGGGCGGGGCGGGCGGCATCGCCCCGTTCCCGCCTGGCCCCGCTGCCGGCGGGAAGCGCCGCCCGGCCCGTGCAGCGGGAGGAGCCGGCCCCGCCGCAGCCAGCCCTCCGGCGGGCCCCGCGGAGCAGCAGCAGGCCGGAGGTAGGCCGGCCCCGTCCCGTCCCGTCCCGTCCCGTCCCCGGGGGGAAGCGGTGCCCGCGGGGCCCGGCAGACCAGGCGAGGCCGAAGGGCCGCGGGCGGTGGTGGGGAGGCTGCGGGCGCCGGGGCGAGGAGCGGGGCGTTGCGGTGAGTCAGCGGGCGAAGGGCAGCAACACCCGGCTGCCCAGGGCTCGGCTGCCGCCCTGTCACTGAATCAGAGGTTTTCATGAGAGGCACCAACTTCCTCGGGCTCAGCCTGAGCTCGCTCGTTAGGCAATTAGAGGATTTTTGTGAGACAGAAAAAAAAAAAAAACAAATCGAAATTAGAAACTTTCCCCAGTTGAGCGGTATCTGGGGTGCTCGCTGGTGCTCCCTTTAAATAGGGACAGCTGCTCCAGCAGGCCCGGCGCGCCCGCCAGCAGCGTCCCTCCCGGCTGCCCTCCGCCACCCGCTCCTCCGCTCCAGACAAGCTCTGCTCTTCCATTTCGCTCCGGTCGGAGGCCTTTGGTGAGTGCAAGGGTTTAGCAGGGCTCAGGGATTAGATGCAGATGTGGGGCAGCCTAGCAGAGGATGGGTGCGGGTTACTGACCCTCCTGGCGTGGGCGATTGGAAAGGGCATCCTCTAAGCGGGCGTCAGTCCTCCACTGCCCATTGCAAGGAGGGCTCCGGAGGAGACAGACACTTGGATTTACCTCAATACATTCTTAGTTATACATTCTTAGTTCAGCAGTTATTTTAAAACAGTTGTAATTAATGTGACATAAATGTGAATAAATTGCTCTTTGCCTAATAACGGAGCACTGGCGGACCTGGAAACACATCGCGATTTCTGAACAGTGTCCTGCGTTCCTCCCGCAGGGTCCTCGGGACAGAGACACCCCGCTTCAGAGACGAGCCCCTGACAGCTACGGCTTGTGTGGTACCTGAAGCGTGGCCAGGGTGTCACAGCGTGCCGCGGGGGGACAAACCTTCGCTCCAAGCGCTGTAATATGCTTTTTCCAGCCACGCTGCTTCAGTCCATCGTCCGGGCCACCAGCTGACGAGATGGCACAGAGCGCTGAGCTCCAGCCAAGCTTTGAGGACGTTTTTAATATTCTATCCCAGATCCCACAGGATAAACTCCTCAGCCTCAAATATAAACTGAAACATTTGATTTTTGGGCCCAGCAGCAAATTACTGCAAGCCATGGTCCTGCTCACCCTGGGGCAAGAAGCGGATGCAAGAATTTGCTTGGATGCCTTGAGAGATAACCGGGCAGCCCAGTATGTCCACCGGACCAAACTGGGTGCTGCAGGAGTGCAGGAAGACGGGGAGGATTTGCAGCCTCCCCAGCTGGACGCAGGTGCCATGGCGCTTCTGGCACAGATCTACTCGATGTTGGTGGAGGAAAAACTATGCAGTCGTGAAGCCATGGACAAAGCCTGCCAGGCTGCCACCAGCGCCTGCAACGCCAGCAAGGAAACTGAGGGGGACACACTCAACAGCCTCCCACCTGAGGACCAGGAAAAACGTGGCTCTGCTATCAGCACGGGCCCAACTGACACATTTCAGACGCTGAGATCTGACGTGGGCGTAGGATGTCTCCAGAGGGTCAGGCCCAACTACGTGGTGAGAAGTTCCCCGCTGCAGATTGGAAGCAGCTCAGACCCTTCAGGGCCACAGACCTTGCGCTCCTTGGGGAGTCCCTCCTTCTCCAGTCGCTTTGAGATCAGTGCCTCGCCAACAGTTGTTTTTCACACTCGGCCCTCTCCCCACGAGCGTGTCCGTCAGCCCAGCCAGCTGTGTGAAGGGAGCACCGGCGGTGCTGGACAGCCTGACGGGGACAGAGCGAGCCACGGCCTGCAGGAAACAAGCCGGGCGAGCAGACCCAGCTCCGATACTGGGCAGGACACAGATGCCCAAGTCCCCCAAGCAGAGAAGGGTCTGCAGGTCAGTTCACGTCATCCAACCCTCCCTGTTCCTGTCGCGCAGCTGCCCACGATGGGTGCTGTGAGACAGCCTGTCGAAAGCAGTGATGTTTCCAGCACGGTGTCAGCAGAACCTCACACGCCAAAAGAAAGCACAGACAAAAAGCAAGATGAAAAGCAATTATCTGCGGGTCTTCCTGACTCAAGAGCTACAGTGGATACTGGTCCTGCCCATCCGTGCAAGGCTGACTCTGGTGTTCCAGCAGGCATTTCTTCTGACTCTGCACCTGCTTCCATTTCAGCCTGTTCCCTTCCTCCTCCTACTCATTCCTTCTCCTCAACCCTTCCCCCTCCTCATCATGGAGCTCCTTCCAACTTATCATATCCCCCTCCCTTCCACTCATCCCCCTCTCCAGCCTGGCCTCCTCCTCTCCAAACTGTAGAACCAGTGCCTGTATCAGAGCCAGACGGTGGAAAGTTCTTCACTTTCGTTGTCCTGCACGCTAACGAAGATGAGCTTGTTGCCCATCGGGTCAAGGACCTGCTGGAGAACATGGGGGTTCCCAATGGTGCCACACTCTGCGAGGACTTCTTCATTGCCGGACGCAGCCACATGACTTGCTTCCAGGACGCTATGGAAAACTCTGCTTTCATCATCCTTCTGCTGACCAAGAACTTCCCGTGTGACCTGTGTATGTTTCAGACAAACACTGCTCTGATGGAGTCCATCCTGAAACCATCCAAGCGCGACTCAGTCATCCCTTTTGTACCCAAGGAGAACCCCCTGGAGCGGAGTCAGATTCCCAGCACGCTTGGTGGGCTCATGCCCTTAGATGAGACCTCTCCTGGGTTTTCCAGGACAGTGCAGAACACCTTTACCACCAGCAGGATCAAGGAAAGGAAAGCCATGTGGGACCTGATGCAGAGCCGGAAACTACAGATGCATCAGGAACGGTACCAAACGCTGCAGAACTTAGCTGCCCTGAACCTCGGCTCCCTTCCCCAGATGCCTCCATCAGCAACACGGCTGCAGCTGCTGGGCCAATCACCCCGAGAGTGGTGTCCCCCCGTTTCGACTGTCCCTCCTGCCACATACGCACCTCCTCCTGGTCACCCCATGCCTGCTCAGATGGGTCCCCCTCCTTCCCAACCACTCCATTTCCCATCGGGCCACTACAACTTGATGCCAAGTGCAGGAGGCGTCCCGCCCCTCATCATTCAACATGCTCGAATGGTTCAGATTGGGAACCACAACACCATGCAGGTAGAAACTGTCACACCAGGCCCACAGGACAGCGAGGAAGAAACCAGGTAGAACGCTTGATCAGAGACGCAGCCGGTCAGCCAAGGCCAGAGATGCTCACACTTAGTTTCAAACCCCAGATTACAGTGGTTCTGCGGGGACTGGGACAATTCTAATTTCACTGTGGGTAAGAGGTGCCACTTTCTTGGAGCACAGGAGAAAATGGCCTTATTTTTTGTTGGACACAAGAAGCTGCAATCTCCTGAGATTGTTTTCCTTGTGCTTCTTCAAGTAACTGAGAAAACTCTTCCTGATTTTCTGAGGCTACAGGAAGGTTTTATAAATAAATTTTAATTAATTTATTTGTGTTTCAGTGGTTCCTTCCTGTAGAATTAGCAAGGGGGCAGTCAGGGATACCTAGAGAACTGTTCTGCATGTCTGTACCTCTGGAGTGGGAGGGCTGGGAGATGGCACACCAGGGTTCTTTCATCAAGCTGCTGCTGACCAAGCCATTTGAGGGAAAATCTTCAGAGGATGCTTTGGGGAGTCGCTGTGGCCCCGCCAAGGTGCTAAGCACCACGAGGTCCCACCGTTTTCCTCCAGCGGTCCTCCTTGGTTGGGGTTGCAGAATATCCTCTCAGCCTTTCACGCTGATGCCACTTAATGTGCGCAGCACACTCCCCTTGCTGCAGGGCCGTTTCCTCCAAGCCTCTCGCAACAGAGCCAGGAAGGTTCAGGAAACCACCTTCACAGACAGAATTCTGAGAGCCTGCAGGCCTCTGGGCAGGGGCACCAGGAGATCCCTTTTCCCACTTCCCATGTGCCCCTGAAGGAGGGCTTAAAGGAAATTATTTTTTTTATTTAAGAAAACTCTGTTACTGAGATCACACGCCAGATAGAGGGCTAAACAAGAATCTTCACAGTGTTTGGGAAAAAAAAATACTGAATGGAGGTGGAGTGAGACAGGGAAAACGCAGAGAAAGCCTGAGGAGGCAGAAGGTGCGTGTTCACTCCTCCATTCTTACCCGCTTGTGAGAGGTCAGATGCGGGAGCAGGGCCCTGTTAGACTGGCTGCTGCACAGAGAAACGTTCCCTGCTGAGATCACTCCACCTATTTATGTTACTGCCTTTGAGGAAAAAGTTGGATGGAAAACAAAAGCATTGAGCAGAGTATTACAGAAGGCGTGGAGAGGCCAGGAATGGGGGAGGTATCCTGCAGGACCCGGGTGAGGGATACACCAGGCAGATCTCTGCTGAGCCTTTCATGCAAGCAGGGCACCTGAAGCAATCTCAGCCCGGGTTTCAGGCTTCTGCCGCCGCCCTTCGCCGGCTCTGTCAGCAGAGGTCAGCCCAAAGCCACCAGAGACTGGAAATGGAACCGCTCCCTCTGCAGACCAGAGCCCGGCCAACGGCACTGAGCCGCAGAGCGAACTCACCCTGCGCCAGGACCTCTGCAAGCGGCAGGGCAGCGCTCGCCCTCCTCCAAACCCCAGGAAGGAGCTCGAGAGCTGCCAAGTCCTGGTGAGGGTGGCCCTCGAGGGTCACTGTGATTGGTACAGGGGAAGTAACCCCGTTTCGGGAATTCCTGCAGATGTGTGCGCGCTTGTGTTGCTCTGGATAGCTTGAGAGAAGCCAGCACAGCCTGGCAGCCAAAGAGCAGGACTCCTACAGCCGTCCTGCACCTGGGACTACCCGAGCTGGGCACTCACAGGGCCTAATTCTGGATTACAGTCTCTGTGCAAGAACCACCCACGCCTCACAACCAACACCTGCGTAACAAATACATTAAGTCTTTGGAGAAAAGACTGCTCAGCTGACACTAATCCCCTGCTCAGGGAGCACTCTGGTCACTGGGCTAAAGACTGTCCGACTCTCACTCTTCCTCTCCGGCTCAATCTACCCCAAGCTCATTCTGCACAAAGCACGCCCTCCCTAACAAACACCAGCCTACTAAATAAAGCTCGCTGCTGGAACGCGAAACCCCAGCACGGAGAGAACAGAATGGGCATCTCTCCTTAGTCCTGGCTCCTCAGAGGGCAGCAGGTAACAGGACAGAGGACAGTCCCCTCCACCTGCCCTGTGCCGAAAGCCGCAACCTTTTTATTTCCTAGCAGCTTCTGCCCCTCTGGAGGGGCCGAGGACGTCTGCAGGATGATGCAGGAGAGCCTGGGCACTGACCGAGCTCCAGCACAAGCTCCTGAGCACCACCAGATGTTGGAGCTGAGAGCTGATGTGTCCCTACTCTAAACTTGCAACAGAACGGTGGCTGTCACAGTTCTGAAGTGAAATCCCACAGAATTTCCTCTTCAGAGGTCCTTTCTCACGGATCTGTCCATAGACGGTCTCTCTGCCTCCCTCCCCCCACCTCGAGGCTCAGCTCCTCGGGCGAGAACCAGCACAAGGCACCAGGCTCAGGCAAACCAAAGCCCTCTGTCCTGAGCAGAAGAACCAAATAAAAGCATTGCTGTTTAAAAGCTGCCACCAGTCATTGGCTTCCAGCTTTGAAACAGTTTGGCTTTTAACTTTGCAGGACCCAGTGACAGTGGATTAACTCCCTTACTCTTTACAGAGTCTGCCAGATTCCTCCAAGTGTTTGGATTCCTTCGATTTCCCTATTTTCTCTCCTCCACGTCACCTTTGTTTGACTAGGTGTTGTGTTACCGCAGTTCCTGTCACACTGCGGTTGTTGCTGTGCAGCCACCGGGACATCCACATCCCTCCTTCCCCGGCTCTTCTGCTGTCTATAAATAAACGTCAGGCAAAACCGGTCAACTGGAAGCTGCTCTAGCGTGTAAACAACCTTAACACATCAAGGAAAAACACAGCAGCAGGCTGTAACACATTGCAGGGCTGGGGTTTTTGTAAACTTACTGTGTGTGGAGGGCTGAGAGGCTCAAAGGTTACTGGGAGCACAGCCCTGAGAGCCACAGCCCTGTTTAAACAGCAGCAGCGGGTTCACTCTTCCCACATTTTCAGGGCCATCTGCTGTTGCTCACTCTGGAAAGGAAGCTTTGCCACCAGGACCTCGTTTGCAGCAGGAGAACGAACTCCTGTGCCTCCCTCGTTCTTCCTCAGTTTCCCTGGGAACCTGAGGAATGCTGACACGGTACCCCTACCCTTACGCTCTAGGCCACGTTCTTTGTGAACAGTGATTAGGAGGCTCCCAAGAGATCCACAGAAGGGCACCAGCAACTGGCTCCAGGAACACTCCAGTGAACTTCTCACCACTTTTGCATTCCTGAAGAAACCTGTATGGGAGGCTTTATTGTCAAGGGGGCCAATTACTGGTATTAGGGAGGGAAAAGCACATCCTAGGTTTTAAGAAAGGAATAGGAAACAGATATTTTGTGTCTGTGTACAGAACGGCTCCAGGAGAACAGTGCGCCACAGGAGGCTCTGCAGCCGTGCCAGTTAAAAAAACTTCTACGTTCTGTCCAAGGTTATTACACAGAAAACAAAATCACCACTGAAACGTTTCACTGCTCCCCACAACCCCTTGTTTTGCCCCACATACTGGAGCTGGCCCAGACAACACCCACAATAAATCAGGATTGTTCATTTTAATTACCCCTAAATTCATGCAGTGATTTCTCCTACCCAGTAATTACTATCAACATTTAATTGCTGGGTCCTTAGTATGCAATTACAGATTATTTATGTGTTAAAAAACACTAAAGCCCTTTTCCATCACATATTCTCCTCCCCAAGGCTTCTGTAGATGACTGGATCCCCCAGCTCCAGAGCTGCTTTCCCAGCTGTGGAACAACTCCCCTCTCACGTCTCCCCTCCCAGCAGCTCTGCGTGCAGGGTGGGACTGCAGTCTGAGCGCACCACAGCCAGGGACGATCAGCCACCGCCGCAATCCTGAGGCCGTCCTGCTCCTCGTACCCGCGGCGGCAGCTGCTCTCCTACGTTCCTGAAGCCCAGCAGCAGTATTTCGGTGGGAGAAGCATGTCCTACAGAACTGCAGACACTGCTTAAATGTCACGTCTAGCACGAAGGCAGCGACATTGATGAAACCATCAAGGATTATTTTTGAGGATGGAGCAATCAATGAAGGGCCAAACATTGCAAAGTTTTACCTATCTGCTCCCATCCCCCCTGTGGAAGGCCAGGCATTTCTGGAAATACAAATTTTTGTGTGGAACTAACTCCAGTACCTTTAATTGCTCTGTCTGCTTTCAACCTCCCACTGACAGCTCTGGGGTTGAAAAATCTAAATTGGTGATAGCCATGCTGCGTCCCTCTCTCCACTCGCAGTGCCCACCCTCTCTCTCAGGTGAGATCTGAGTCGAAGCAGCACCCTTTCACACCATTTCGCTTACACCAAAAGGCGAAGTACACAAAGAGACGGGTCACTTCAGTGTCGGTGCTGTCCTTTTTCAGGGAAAATGTTTGCAACCGCAGTGCAGACTCGCTTTGCCCAGGAGTAAATTCAGATTGAATGAAACAATCACATCTGTTGATTGTGAACACCCAGTACTTCCGTACTCACAAGTGTACCATCCCTAGGAAACAAGCTGAAAATAGAGGCTTACCAGCAAGAAGTCCAAGGCACTTGCATTCTAGCAGCCATTTTTTGTTTTATTATTTAAAGTTAAGAGCGCTCATCAGCTCACAAGTTAACAAATTCCATTCCTGCAGTTTAGTTCAGGTTTCAGCCAAAAGGAAAAAAAAAAAAATAGAATGTAGCTAAACTAACTCTGCACTTTACATCTCAGTAAGAGTTAAACCTCCTCGCTTTATAAATAAATGTTATAGTTAACACTGCAAAAATGTAACGGCAGATCTACGGTATCTTTAGGGGGCAGAGAGCATTGCATTATCGAGGCGCATGGATATGCTGGCTTATAAATACAAGTAGAGAAGCTTCGGTAGCAGAGAGCGCGTGGTTGTTTATCAGGGTTCTGCTCTCCCAGTCCTGACCTTTCCCAAAGCTCAGAGGCAGCTGCTTCACCCCCAACTGTGCTTTCCACTCTGCCCAGGGCCAAGAAATGAGCCACGGGCTGCCAAAGGCCCGTCACTCCCCCTGCAAGAAGACAGACTGCTGGAACAGCGTCGTGTTTACCAGCGCTGGCTGTTTACCACCAGGGAGGGTTCTGCTAATGGAGGCAAATACCCACCCTGAGACTACGGATTTCAGGAGGAAGACAAGTTGTGTGCAGATCCTAATTAACAAAAGGAGCTTGCCCAAGTAGCAGCCAAAGGAGATTTCAAATTCAATCTTTGAAGTAGCACCGTCCTCAGCAAGTTGCAAAAAGAATCAAAAGCCAAAACCAGATGCTAACAACCCACTCCACGGAGGTTTTCAGAACGGGATAATTAGCAGAGCCCAATCGGTTGATACTAATAAACCTCCGAAGGCCAAGAAGGCACCTTTAACTTCCATTTCTTTCTTGCTTCTTCCTTCAGATCACCCTCATGCAAACATGCCACCACCGCTCACTTGCTGTAATACCCCCCCAAGCACCACCCACGCTACAGGGACCTCGCGTCCTCGAGGGCTGGCGGGTGCACATGCTCAAAGATGGTTTGAAGGGCACTGGTTTGGCTCTGCAACCTGGCCGTAGCCGCTCCGTACGGCTCAATCCCTGCTGAGCCCTGGAGCTAAGGGACCGCTGCGCAGGGAAGGGAGCGAACGTGAAGCTAAGGGCCTGAACACCACGTCAGTATTTTGTTTTTAAGGTAGCAGTTTTTCCTCCCCATTCATAAAAACCACCATCCATTGATGAAACTATATAACCAGAACTGACCTTACTATATCTGACAGGATTGGAGAAGTCTTGCAGCATAGATAGGGCCTGGCTCTAAAAGAGAAAAAATAACCCAGCTTTATGCACAATTGTTGAAATCTCTGGCCTTTAACACCACTTGCTACTTGGCCAACTAAAGGAGAGAAAAAAAAAAAAAAAAAAACAAACAAACCAAAAAAAGGTCCTCGGCATACCCAGCCTTACTGGCACACAAGGCAACCGCCTCAGCTGAGCACAAGCCATGGGCTGTTCGACTCATACTGTACCAAATCTGAGAGGGGAGCGGGGAAAGAATTAGTTGGAAGTTATTTTATTCCTCACTTGCATTCTTATCTGTTCGGTATTTGGGATGGGAAGGGCTAGAGCACACGAGTGATGTGTAGCTGCTCCGAAGCTTAACGCTGAGTTAATCCAGCACTAACGGGAGAGGCAGCAGGTCCCAGGGAATCTCCATTTTCCTTCTTCCTCAGGACAAGATGGTCGGCATGGGAAAGGGCAGGGGTTGCGGCCTTCTCTGGATACAGCGCACTGGAGTGATCTACTACCTGAAGATGACAACGAGGGACAGCCATGAGCTCTCGAGCCTCCTCCTCCCCTAACCCTGCGCGCGCCAGCTTGATGGCGACAGACGAGGACAAAGCTCACGGCCTATCTCAGCACAGCGACGGCCTTCGGCACCTAGGGAAGGATGGCCTGAGCTCTCAGGCTGCGCTGCCTCTGCAGGGTGAAACAGGTGACGGGAAAGGCTGGGGACTTCAGCTCTCCCACCCTAGTGCAGTTCGATGAAGGCTTCCAGCTCCTCGGGGATGAAACCCTTGTAGGGAATCTTGTGCTTGTCCAGGGCGCGAGCAGCAAGGCACTGGAGGGTGATGTAGTTGAAGGGCTGCATCATGCTCTTGGTGAGCAGCTTCTCATCCAGCAGCTCATAAGCAGTCTGCTTGAAGGCGTTGGTGGCGTCCATGTGGGCTCCAGCCTCCATCAGGGCACTCATGATCAGCGGGCAGTTGTTGCGGGCAGCAACATGCAGCGGGGTGTTGTTGTCGTAGTCACGGCTATCCGGGTCAGCCCCACACTCCAGAAGCAAGTTCACAACGTGGAGCGATGGGAACTTGCCCACGGGATAACGTCCCACTGTCGTGGTGTCTTTGTCCACAGCCATATGCAAGGGAGTGAAGCCGTTCTTGGCCCGTGGGCTGCACTTTAACAGGCGGTAGATGGTCTGGCGCTTCTGGTGTTCCTGCTCCGGGGTGCACTCCACCTTCTCCAGCAAGAAGACGAGGTGGAGAATAATGGCCAGTGTCTTGGTGAACTGCGCCGAGTCAACCACAGGGTCCTTGCCGTGCACAAGGGCCCTCTCCACCTCTCGGACGCCTTTGCTCAGGACTCCCATGAGGTCAGAGAAGCCCAAGTGGGTAGCTAAAGTGCCTTTGGAGCGGTCCTGGAGCACGTAGGAGAAAAGCTCAGCAAAGGAAAGGAAACTGCTGGCAGTCATCGGGCTGAGAGGCTCCAGGTTGCCTTGCTGCATGTCCAGAGCGTACTTCCACAGGTTAATGCAGCGCTCAAAGTTGCCGGAGTCAGCATAGACCGCTCCTCGGTAACGGATGTAATAGGAAGTGTCTGGGTGGGACGGACCCAAGATGCGCTCTCTAATCAGCAGCGCCTGCATGCGCATCTCATCTGGATCAGTAATCAAGGCTTCCAGCTCCTCCAGTGAACTCACTTCCCGGGAATAGTCATAGGCCAGCACCAGCTGCCGGGGCTCAGGTTTCGGCAGGTACTGCCCGCCCTCGCATCGAAGCTCCATCGCCCTTCGCCAGTACTTGTGGGCTCCCAAAAGGTCTCGTTTCTTATCCACAAATGTAGCACCCAGCAACTCCAGTGCTTCCACAGCAGCCTCTCGAGTGCAGAACACATTAGGGACCTGCTGCTCATCCTGACTGGAAGTTGAGGCATAACAACATCTCTCACACCCCACTTCCTTGCAGCCTTGAGGCGCTTCCTTGCCAGCGCTGCAGCACCTCTGATGGCTCCCACCTGATGCACAGGTACCATTTTGGCTCCCTGCGACGTCCTCCTCCTCCTGCTGCAGGCCTCCTTGGATGAGGTACTCCACAATGTTGGTGTGACCGGTGACACTGGCAGCTAGCAGAGGAGTCATGCCGTAGCCATCTTTCTCCATGCGGGCTTTGGAGCGAAGTAGTAGCTGCAGGATCTCCAGGCTGCCGGACTCAGCGCAGTCATGCAGGGCCGTGTTCCCCTTCACGCTCCGGCGGTTGACATCAGCCCCTTTCTCTAGCAAGTAACGTGCAATTTCCCGGTGCCCTTTGTAGCAAGAAATCATCAAACAAGTGTGTCCATGCCGGTTGGCTACTTCCAGGTCAGCCCCGCGCTCCCCGACTAAGTAGCGCACAATCTCCAGGTGCCCATCAAAGCAGGCGGCCCGCAGCGGCGTGGAGTTGGTCAGCGTGGTCTGGTTCACCGACGCACCGTGATCCAGGAGGCTGCGCACCACTCCCAGGTGCCCGGCGGCAGATGCCGCCCAGAGCGGCGGGGCTCCTTCGATGGTCTCCCCATCGAAGTTGACCGAGCCTCCCTCCTCCACGCGGGCCCCGCAGTGATCCAGCAAGTACTCCACCACCTCTAGGTGCCCGTGCCGGGCGGCAATCAGCAGCGGGGTGCTCCCTCCCCCGGGGCCGTCCCCCCCGCCGGGCCCTGCTGTCAGCGCCTCCAGCTCCTCCCGGCTCCGGCTGCCCAGCAGCTTCTGCAGCAGCTTCAGCTTCCCATCGCGGGCCGCGTTGTACACAGCCGTGCGTAGGTCCATGGCGACGGGGGCCGCGGCGACCGCACCGGCCACCTCCTGGCCATGGACCGGCTGCTGCTCCGCTCCCCCAGCTCGGCCCGGGGCAGGGGATGGGCGAGGGTGGCCGCCCGGGGGGGAGGAGCCCTGCGGGGCCGGAGGCGCCCGGCGAGACACCCCTCACCTCAGCACAGCAACCTTCGGTCTCTTCGCCCAGCCGCCATCTTAGATTATAACGCGAAACAAAATGGCGCCAGCACGGCCCCAGGAGCGGGGCGCGGGGAGGACGATGGGAAGTGTAGTCCAGAGCCCTGCCAACCCCGCGGGGGCGGCTTCCCGAGGACTCAGTTTCCCGGCAGGCAACGGGAGCGGGGTGGTGGCGGGAGCTCGGGGGCCGCACCGCCGTCCCGCGCGGGGCACTCTGGGGAGCGTAGTCCAGGCGTGCGCAGCACCCAGCCCGCCTTTCCCAGCGCGCCCCGCGCCGCCTCACCGCAAGGGCTGCTGGGGCGGGGGGTGGCCTGGGGTCCGCTCGCGTAACTGTGGCGGCCGCGGCTCTCGCAGGGGAAGGGGACCGGGACCGGGACCGGGACCGGGGGCCGGGCTGTCCCCGGCCGGCACCGTGGGCCCTGAGGGACTCGGGCCCGGGTCGGGCGGGCGCGGAGCCGGGTGTGAGATGGGGCCCAGGGACGGGACGGAGCCTGGCCCGGGGGCCCGGGAAGGTGACCCGGGACCTCCCCTGCTGCGCGAACCAGGTGCGACCTGGGCTGTAAAAGCGTTTCTGTCATTTTACAGCGTGTGTAAACTCCGTGGGAGGTTTTACTTCTCTTCAATTCCTTGAAGCTATTCAACTTCAAAATACAGTGGCTACACAGCATTTGTCTGGCGCGTTTTTAATTGTGGCGGGTCATTTGGGTTTGGTGGGGCGTTTTAAAGTACAGCTTTTCTGCCTAGGACAAGAGAGTCTGGGGTAGCGAAGCCTCCTCCGTAACAGCAGACACTGATTTATTGCTTTTGATCCCTGCCGCGGGACGAGATGTACTGCTTTGTCCCTTCCTGAACGGTACTGCGTGGCTGGATTGAGGGAGAAGCATTCAGGGCAATAAATAGCCTAGCCTAGCTGAGCGAAGCTTTAGTTACCAGAACCTATTTTTAGGGCATAAGTTGAATTTAAGTGGCTCTAATCTTTATATGGGGAATTGGCACAGAGTTTCTCCCGTTGTATTTTATTTATAGCTATTTCTTCTCCTTTCCAGGGAAATAAGATTAGCCTCGTTATTTCCATTATTATTATTCTGTCTGTCATTATTATTATTCAGTCCATCCATCCATCCACCCACTTAGGTCTTGTCTGGAATTACCTAGGATTATCCTGCTAATGCGTGTTACCTTCACACAGAATATCATTTTTGTTGCTAAGAAACTGCTTTTGCATAACAGACAGCGTGGGCCTAATTTTCACTTCAGCAGCTGTTAAAGTCAACGGGAGCAGCAGGTGCTCGGCGCTCCTGAGAGCCGGAGCCGCAGAGTCCGTGGCAGGATTCCCACACAAGGTCTGACTGCATGCGAGTGTGTCATCTACGTGTGTGGCGCACTTGGGGATGCAGCGGCTTTGCGCTCAAAAAGAAAAGGAGCAGAGGTGTCTTGAGCGTCTCCAGCGCGGCGTGCTGCGCGAGTGCGGTTTCCTGCACTCCAGGACGGGAGGAGCAGCTGCGTGTGCGGGAAGACGTGGGATGTGGGAGTGTTCCCGCGTGCGCCCTGCACGTAGATGTGCAAATCCGCCCCCGGGGTCACAAGCTAAAAATTGTGATCTCATGTTGCAGTGAGTTTGGGCAGGTGCCGTCCATTTTAATATTAACGTGTGAGCCTTCCTGTGCGTGTCTGTGTGCGGCAGCTCACAGCGTGTAAATATCTAACGGGTGAGCGGGCTGCGTGCGCGCGGGGCTGTGTACCTGTCTCTGTCCCCAGCCGCAAGCGTCCATGTGTGAAATCCCACAGCGCTCAGGCTGTTTGTGCTGCAGGTCAAGGCGCAGACACGGTGACATTTCCTCTCCCTGCTGGCTCTTCCGTGTTGCCATGGTGATCAGATGCACTCGCACTTTTATCTGAAGTATCTATTAACTGAAGCTTCCTATTAATTTCCTCTCTGTAGACTGCATATGGAATCCACCTGAACATCAGGGAGGTTTTTTAGGTCCTAAATTTACACCAGAGCCTGCCCCCAGTTCTTGGGTGGGCTGTCACAAACATCACAGGGTAGAAGTGCAGCTGATGAAAATGTTTTTTTTCGTGAATAAAGAAATTGCTTAGTAATGAGAGAATAAAGAGCGCAAGGAGTAGTGTCGCAAGAGCCTCTCCCTGTAGATCCGTGTCTATGAGACTTCCTCGAGCCTCAATCCCTCGCCCCCGACCCAGCTGTAAATGGATTATTTGGTTGGGAAGTCAAACAGCCAAATGTGGGGGCAGCCACGCTGCTCAGCCTGGAAGGTCTGGGGCGGGATTTTGACCCTGCAAGGACAGAAACCAGAAGCACCCTGATTCATCCTGATCAAATTTCTTTGCTACCTTGGTTCTCCTGCAACCTTTGCCTTCTCTTACTGAGATCGCCACCGAAAGAATTAGTGTCCCAAACCAGGGCAGCAGGGTGATGGAGACATCACCCAAAGGTGGAGATGCTCCTGAACCAGGTGGGTATCACGGGTCAGCTCCTAATTTCACTGACATGGCAATCAGAAATAAAAGATCTGCCAGCATGTAACACCTCGTCTTAAAAGCGTGGCTGAGTGACGCAGCGCTGCGATGGAAAACCGTACGCAGGGGTGCTTCCCACGTCCTCCTGCGGAGCTCGAGCTACTGCTGCTTGTCAGAGAAGCTGCCAGGAAACCTTCACATGCCAGTGACAGCTACGAGTAACGCAGGGCGGATCTGAACGCCTGGGATAGAAATGAAGGGCTCAAAACTATCACGTCCCTCATCTACAGAATACGTCCTCCACAAAGCCCCAGAGACTCCTGTGAAAGTTTTGTAGGGTAACGCAGATAAAGCCTCAGTCAGTATTCTGAGAATACAGAGGGAAATTAAATACCCACCAGAGGAAGAGGAGATAAAAAATGAGACGTTTTGACAGGGCTGCCAGATTGCGTGGCAGGAGGGTTAATTTTTTTTGAAACTGCCATTTCATATTCTCTTTCAGACAAGCTGAATTACACAGTACTGGCTGCTGAAGGAGTTGCATAATTTTCCTCACAGAAATAATGACAGGGTACTTAAAAAGCAAGTGAATGGATGGCTGAAGTATTGGGCAGAGACTTAAGAAATCTAAGCTGAGACCTCACCTTTGCTAGAGGCTCCTTTTGTGACCTCAGGCTGGTCAATTAATCTTCTTCTGTCTTATTTCTCTGCCAATACCATGGGAATAATAACTGTTCTTTATCTGTCTTGCTTATTTAGGCTGCAAACTCAAGATTTACAGGTTGCATTTGCTGTATTTACAGGGCAGCCAAAGCCAAAGAGCTTCAATGCATGCTAAGGTGTCTGAGACAACCGTAATATCAAAGACAACAATAAAAGGGCTTGGATACATTGTTTGGAATATTTTTAGCATAAAAGGCTCAAAAGTTCCTAATTCATTGTTCCACATCTCTTCCCTCAAAATGTGGAGAAGTTTGAATCTGTGCTAAGAGTTCCAGAAGCATATAAATCATTTAGGAACTAAGTCCCTGCTGATTCACGGAATCCCCGAGTTACTTCTGAAATGCCGAGCGGATAATCGTGATGCCTGCAAAATGTTCTGCAAGGTCTTTGTGCTCAGTCTGTCCCTGCATTAAGGGTCAGCGGCAGACTGAGCAGAGATCCTCATTTTTGCAAAGGTTTAAATTTAGGCTTGCAGCTTTTATCCATCTCTCCAGCTTTTAGGGGTTTGTCTGATTTCCAGAAGCCAGAGGAAGATGGCTCCTCGCTACTGGGTGCAGTGAAGCCAAGATCTTCTATATAGTTAAGCAACTACATGAGAAATTTGCTGTACAAAGGGAACAATTCTAAAAATAGCGGGAAATGGCACCCTGACATTAGCAGGAACAATGACCCAATACCCAACTTGCTGCAGGGCCTTTTGTCCTATAACTACCTTCATCATTAAGGCTCCTGATGACATTATTTTCTGTGCTTATATAGGGCACGAGGCCACGGCTACCTGGAAGGAAGGATTTTGATCAGACTGCAGAAGATGAACAAGCAGGAGAGGGATATTGGGTAACACTAAATCGATGTAGTTCCATTTACATTAGACACCAGCCTGGCAATTCCAACATTAATGGTTGCACTGCTGCCCTCTGAATTTTTGGAGATTTAATATATCAGTGGGGGAGTAAAAGACAGGGGGAGCGCAAGTCGTTCTTGCTTATGATACATGGATCTTTTCTTTCGTGCATCATCAAAAGACAGCGATTTGTATAGTTGTTAAATTCTTTCGGCAATAGATTTCCCGGGATAAGCATTGCTCTGCTCCTGCCTCACAGATTATCTGAGATGATAATAGCAATAGCGTCTCTGGATCCCTCCCTTTCCCAACGGAAGGGAAAAAAGACTGGCTCTGAGGCAAACGGCGAGGTAGCAGGAGCGTCGGATTTAGACCTAAGCCATAGGCTCAGTTTGCTTTTGTGGAGCCACCATCTGCCTTTGTGTGGTTTGGCGAGTCATCACCTCTGTCCCCTGCCACGGTTCTCCTGTGTAACGCAGGGCTACCTCGTAGGAGCCGTGATGGAATAAAGCGCTCAATTACAAAAGCAATGAGGGACATACGGACTTCTAGATAGACAGAGAGCTAAGTTAGCTGTCTTCCTAAAAGGCAGAATCGCTATTTCCTTTCACAAAGGCAACAAATAAGGCAGAGTCTGGCATGAGAAGTTGCAACGGGTCAATAGGCACGTAGGAAACAGAATCTGGGAGTCCCGATGGCTGTTCAATCCCAGCTGCGAACAAAGAAGTATTAGAGCCACTAAGAATCTGGGAGTTATTGACCAGCCTCAAGGACTGTAAAGTACGTTTGCAAAGTACAGAGCACAGAGATTTGGAGGTCGGTGGGCGGCCTTCACCTCGTAGACATCTGCTGTAATACGCCGTGGTGCTCTGCTGCACCAGCTCTACAGAGAATTGTCCAGGCAGGGTTCTGTTTTCAACCTGAGCAACTTAGTTGAAGGTAAAGCCAAAACTTAAGTTCCTGAATCGCATATTCCATAATAACAGTGACAAGGTATTATGCAATGCTGGGCACATCACTTTTAGGTTAAAAAAAAAAAACAAAAACAAAAACAAAAAGAAAAGGCTTTACAGCACCAACAGCCCAAATTATTAAAGACATTTCAGTACTTACCTTTACCGCTGGCCTCGGCAGGATTCAGGATTTTCATTTTCACACCTAAATACCTTTGAGAATAGTGGCTCTGGGCGGTATTGAAAATGTGCTCCTTTCGTTTTTTAAAACTGTTGGAAGCAAAGGGCTAGACTTTCAAAACAATCCCCTCCAGGCTTCCAGGAACAGGCAGGGTCTCTGAGCGCTCGGCAGACCCCGGTGCCCTCAGCAGCTGCTGTGAGTCCTCTGCCACAGATTTGTTGTGGGGTCCTTGAGCCAGACACTTAATGCTAGCTGACTCCTACGTGAAGTTGCGTGGAAGTTCAAGCGGGCGCGTGCCATGCTTGGGGAGGGCGGCTCGGGGCTGCAGGACGAGCCCCAGGCCTTGGTTCTTCACAGACGCTCCTCCTGTTTCTTCACTCAGAGCCAGAATTTGGTTAACTTGAAGGGGATGGGAACGGAGGAGCAGCAGAACTCATGCTACGACCTCCGGCACAGCAAAGCATTTACATACGTACTTAGCTTTCAGGTCTGGGGCTGCTGCATCGCAGACAGGGCTCTCCTCTCCGTGGGCGGCTGAACCGCTCGGCCCAGCCCGTCTCCGGCCGGCCAGGGTGCAGGTCTGCGCTGTATGGCAGGCTATGATTTGTTGTCACCTTTATAAATCAGAACAACAAAATCACTAGTCTTCCACACAGAACCAGACCACTGAGAGCAGTGCTTCCTCCTTAGGGACATCCTCCTGCGTGTCTTCTTTCATCCACCCTCAGTTGTTCTCATTCTTTCCACGCTTGTTTCTCATTTCAGAGATGGATGCTGCCCTTTGCTGTGCAAAAACCCCAGTGTTCTTTGTGAGACTCTGTCAAATCTCACTATAATTGTCTGTGCAATTTTGTGACTGTATCTGCGACTTTCTACTCCATTTTCTCACTCAGGAGACTACATATGCCTATAAGAATTTGAATAATATTTTTTTTTCAGGGATATCAGGGCTCAGCAGGATCTCCTTTTTCCTTACCCTATGATAAACTTCTCCAGGAGTCAACCTGTCTATCTCTCCGTTGTATTTTGGTCTGACTGAAATCAGCAAATGCAATATATACTCGGGAACGCGAGAGGAAAGGAATCAGTTAGCAAAGGAAAAGATAATGACAGTGCTGAGTTTCCTTGAATCCTACTGAGAGACTGATCTAAGCAAGAAAAAGAAAACCTTTTTGCCGTTTCCTTTCCTCTGAATTTGTTGATGAGCAATCTTTCTTTCACCCCAGGTTTAGCTTTGCTTCCACTACCCAGCTTTTTTTCTGTTAATACCTCGCATATGGCGTGAAGAAGGTGTGAAAGGACAATGCTGGCTCACATCCACGCAAAGGATCTCACTTTATTCCTTTCGCCCGCCGTTGTCCGCGTGGGGCTTGCTTACCTCAGCCACTGAAATCAGACAAGGGACGGCATCCTTCCCGTCTTCAAACCAAGCCTGTCAAATGTACGTTTGTAAGCAGCTGTAAAAAACAAAAAAAAAAGGGAAAGAAACAAAAGTATTCTTCAACGGCCTCGGCTCTGCAGAGCTGCTGTGGTGAAAGGCTCTTTTCATAGAAGGAGAAAGCGCGTGCAGCCAAGGGAGAGGGTTGCTGCTGCTGACAGAGGTTGGGCCCCACGCGAGCTCACAGAGAACAGTCCAGTCCCTCCCTCCCTCTTTTTTTTTTTTTTTTTTTTGACATATGTGCTTTCTATGGACACTTTAATCAAACTCCAGATGGGTTGTTTCAGTCTGGGGATTTGCGCTACTCGGGAGATAACAGCCCATTGTGCTGGCCTAGGTAGCGAGCGTGTTTGTGATAGCTGGAGCTGATACCAGGAGATGTCCAGGTGGTCTTATTTAACAGGGGGAATTAGCCACGCTGCCATTGTCCAGGGAATCAGATAAAACTGCCGGCCAGGTGTCACCCTACACCCTGTTTGTGTAACGACACTGCCAACTGCTGATTGCTACCTGCATTAAAACAGAGACCAAACGCCGCAGAAGGGTGAGATTTGCTGGTACAAGATTGCTGTCGTCCCCAAACTTCCCGAGGTGCGCCGCTTAAAGTGCAAAATTTAATCTGAATATAAAGTGGAACAGTAGCGAGCGCGCGCTCCTTGCTGGACATCAGCTTTACTCTGATCTCTGCCTGTGCCTGGCCTGGGCTTCGATTTTCTAAGCTAAGCGTTTCCCCTAAACCACCACATATTTTCCTCTCTGCCCCACCACAGAGCGTTGTCAAATTAAAGTGCTTTGGAGGGGCGAGACAATTTTTAGAAATAAGCTCCCCAGGATGATTCAGTATTCTTCCAGGGACAATTAAGAAGAGAGAATGAATCATAAAGATGAACGAACTCGAGAGAGAGAAGATAATTTGGGAAGTGCTGACCTGGACTGTAATTCCAGGTGACGAGAACACTTTACAGTCCTTGTTCCGGAGCGACGCTGCCCAGCACAGCCACACACCAGGCCCAGGAAGGGATTTGCCACAAATTATCGCTAGGCAATCACGTAATAATCAGGACAGCAGAAGTAACTGCCCAGCTTAAGCAAGGGATGAGGTCCTCCGCTGTTTTACACACGTGCACTCCCTTTTTGGAGCAAGGTATTTAGCAGAAAACATAAATTCCAGGCTCAGAGGTGTGCGAGGCTTTTGTCTAGACTTCAGATAGCAAGACCTGTCTCCGTAGGGCCGTATTTCTCCCTGTGGTATTTTTCAGGATGGGATCTGCCGCTTCCAGTTTGTCCCAGAGATTTCCACTGGAAAGCTTACGGCGCCGTGTAACGGCGGCAGCTGAACCCTGTGGTGCTGAGAGGCTGCTGTAGTTTCTTCGTTACTGTTTATATAGCTAGGATCTAAACTTAGCTACAGAACATTGTGAAAAAAAGCCCGCTTAGAAGGAGTGGGGACTCGAGAGCGTAGCCTCCAGCTATCTTCGAAGAGGCTGGCTCATCACGGAGAGATCCCCAGCTGCACCTCCAGGCTGTAAATTAAACAAACGGTATTTCCTATATACCAGACCACAGGGATAGTGGAAAGAACAGCGTGGCCTTATTGCTGTTATTTCCTTTGGTTTCAGTCTCCATCCTCTGCCCCCCACCTCCTTCTCCGACTGGTGTTGCCCACTTTACCCGATTTGTTATTTGTTACAATGGCTTAAAGAGAGGCAGGGGGAAAAATGCTCAGTGTAAATTATATTTTGAGCTGTTGTGCTTTGCCTCTTTGGTGGATAATAAATCTCTCTGGCAATGCTCCTCTATATAGGATTTGTCATTAAATGCAATTAAACAAACCCTGCAGGTGTCCATGATCAGGCCTGCAGCAGCCCATTCACAACTGCAATGTTATTATCATCCTGACAACAAAACACCAGATATTTCCTGAGCTCCTCTGATCGATGAGCTTGCCTGACTTGGAACTGGAGGGAGGAGAGAAGGGGGGAACAGAGGGGTTCAGATGCTCTTTAGACTTATTGACGGAGAAGCCAAGAAGCTGCTCAGCAATCAGAGAGAAGGTGGAAAGAGGCAGAGGGACAGGAGGACTGAAAGGAAAAAATGAGAGGAGTGTTTGGGAGCAAAAAGACAGAAGTGAGGCGATATAACACATGGTATCCATCTACCCAGTGATTCTGTTAATGCACAAGGCTAGAATTTAGGAGGCAAGCAAGGTATTTTAGGTATGATTCTCCTAACGTAATGGTAGCCTATTAACAGTTAGCCGTCTCGTGTTAAGTGACTCGTGCAGGCTCCCTCTGCAGTCAGTGCAAAAATTAATCTCGCCTTAAGACAGGACTTGGCTGGTAGGTTGACTTGCTGTCCAGAGATATCTGTCTCCACTAACCGTAGCCAAATGGTTGGATCAGATACCCCGCTAATTGCAAATCCCACCCCTAACAGCCACAGGAATTGGCTTTTGCTGAATGCCCGCTCCTTTCTATCTTCATTCACAAGGAGGCATTTCCTGGCACGGCAACCAGGAGAGCACGCTACAGAGGCATTGCTAATAGTATTTGCAGAAAGCAGATGCAACAACATTTACACCAGAATTTTTGTCTTCTCTGACCATTGGGAACCATGGAAAAAAAGTCCTGTGGTTTATGTCAACCATCCCAGGCAGCCTGCAGAGTATGAAGGTCAGGGATTCACGGGGGACTAGTGGCCAGCACGTCCAGTGAGACAGAAAATTTTGCAAACACCAGTCAAATTATTCTGCCTGAATCATTTGCTCAGCTCAGCCTCAGGGTGCTCTCAGGATGAACCTCCTTCCTCCTCTGTTCTCACCCCAGGAATCCTGCTTTGGTCCAGTTGATTGCCGGAGCACGTGTAGAATCGCAGTAACAAGGGACAGTACTAAAGCAGCTTTGCAAACGCACAGAATCACAGCAAGAAAGCCATTTTTAGGTTGGGTAAAGGGAGCCAACTGAGTAGGCTTCCATAGTACGTGTGCAACTGTAGAGCGTATGGGATGACTGTTTACTTCTCAAAAAAAAAAAGCTATTGTCAGGGTCTTTGACTAAGTTTCTGTAACCCCATCAGAAATGTCCAGCAGGGCAAACAGCAGGGAACCCTGTTTACTGGCGTCAGAGGTGAAGCTGAGGTTAGGGCAGAAGGAGCCAGGACTCCTGCTGTCAATCCGTGAGTCTCAGGATGACAATTTCCCCGGACCAGGCATCTAGATGGCCGTGCAGCGTTGGTCTCTGCCTCTGCTAGGGCAGTCCAAAGAATCTCCTGTCTGTCTTACCTCCTCCTCAGACACTGGAGGATTTCCCTCTACTGCTTTGTGTGTCCTTTCCATGTGATATCACCACTTGATCTGCTGATTTGTGCTGTTAGCAAACCAAAGTGCAATTACCTGGTGGCACAAGTCAGCACCGGTCTGTCAGAGCCGGCAGAAGTGCCCTGTTCCTGCGGTACCCCAGAATTTGGCCCTCACATCTGGCTGCCAAGTGTCAATTCCCTGGACTCACCAGTGGTTACGGTTCTTGGGTCAGCAGTGGTCTGCAAGGGCGTGGAAAGATCCACAGCTACCAGTAGTATTTATGAATACGTTCATTTTGTATGGCTTCACCTATAGATCCTGGGGGTGTTTGAGGTCAGAACATTTGGGAGCCATGCATGTGTGCAAAACCAGCAGCCTTACTGGTAACACGGCATTGCACCTCTCTGGTTTCTTCCATTTCCCTCAGTTTCTGCCTAGACTCTGCTCTCAGACACGTCTCCCGAGATCTAGAAACATCTCTGATTTACTCCTCCCAGATGCTGTAGGATTTGCACGGGGGTGACAAAGCCAACACAAAGGGATGTGCTCTCTTCTAGGGAAAAAAGACAAGAGCCGGCTTGTCCCGGCTGCCAGTCGAGGAGCCCGGTGCCTGTTAATGAGTGTCACTGGGACGGATCTTCGGCTGGCGTAAATGAGCACCAGCTGATTGTACATCAGCAAGGACTTCAGTGGAACCATGTTGATTTACACCAGAGGAGCAGCTGGTGCGGGGCTGGGGCTGGCTGGGGAAAACCCCCTGGAGTTTCCATCAGTGGGTGTGAGAGCCGGCTGCATGCGTGAAGGGGTGCAGAAGGCAAATAAAGGGAAGAATGGGAAATGCACATCTGATGGGATTGACTTCTCCAACAAACCCTTTTTTTTCCCCCTCTTCTTTCCACTCCCCTTCTTCCCCACCTCCAGCAGCTCCTCTCTCACGCGCTCCCTCTCGGTGCTGCTCATCTCCCTTTGTGCACCTCTTACCCGCGCTCTCCTCTCTAAACAGGTGCAGTTGCCACTCAATAGACTTTAATTACCACTTCAAGGGCTCTCACCAGGGTCTGCTGGGAGGGTGGAGATGAATTTTCCTGAGGATTATGCCTGTGTCTGAGTTCTTTTTAGTCAGATGGCGGTGCTGCTGTCAGTCTGTATCCTTCGAGAGATTGTTTCTTCATGTTGTCTCTGCTTGTGTTAACAAAAAGCAAAACTGCTGATGAAGGGGCAAAAAACCCTAGCCATTAGTTAGATTAATTACCAGGATGGCAAATTGGTCCAGAGAAAAATATTATGGAGAGTATGTAAAAGCAGGAGTCTCAGCTGGACTTCTAAAACATTATTTCTGCTTGCAAACAAGAGGCCAAATTTTCTGAAGTGGAGAGCTCAGCATCTCCAAAGATTTCTGTGGGAGACTGCTGTCTGAAAATACAAGTTGTTTTTAACCACCTTACCTTCTTTTTGCTCCGTGCTCTTCCCATCACAGCTCGCTGGAGAAATGCACCGTTAATGCGTTCTGCCGGTACCCTGAGGGACTCCTCCAGAGCGAATGTCAGTTGATTTTTGTCTTCAGCATAGTTTGCCTATGATGGAGAGTTATTCCCAATGTTTAACTGGTAACATAACATTATTTTTATTCTTAAGACCGTCTTCAAAACACAATCCTGGAGAATGCAGAGCAGAAGCTTACGCCTGTCGGATCTGCTTGAAATTGTTTGCACAGGACGTGAGCGTGCACTTGTGTATAAATGCAGATGCACAGAAATGTATATACATGCCTATATGTGCCGATACATGCACCGCTGGAAAAGACAGGAGCTGGAAATATAACCGTATCTTTTGGGACAGGGAAGGTTTCCAAATATTTAAAAAATAATTTTGCTTTTTCTCAACATTAACATTTTTAATTTTTTCATAAAATCAAAAGCAGGAATGAGATTGTTTTATAGCAAATTAAGCAACATTTTCTTCTGCCAAAATTAAGTTTGTTTTCCTAAACAAGCAATTCAGCAATTTGGGAAAATAATGTAACCAAATTTGCATTTTTGCATATATATTTTCCATGAAACATTTTGCCTAGCTCCCAAACAGCTGGGCATATGCAACATCTCAGCTTCTGTTCCGCACTGGCTGCTGTACTGGTCCCCATGCATGCACCAGCGCCCATGCCAGCGGGCAACACAGTGCCGTGCCCTGCCTTCACTGGCGCGCGGGATAGCCCGCGCCGAGCCCTTCCGCACTCACGCCACCGAGCCAGCTCGTGTTTCTGGGCTGGTACCCAGGCTCCTCTCATCCCTTGGGCAATAGCAGCCATGCAGCGGGACTCAGATGCTGGGCTGAGGTTCTTACGTGTCGTCGTGTCTCCGCACCCCAGCGGCACTCATCTCCCGTCCAACGCAGCCTGCCTCTGCGCGCTCCCGTCTGCTCCCAGCTCCGGGCTGTTGTTGGCTCCTGCAGCACAAAGACAGAAGAGATGAGGGAAGGATAGACGGACAACGCTGATGGGAACGTGCTGGTAAAAAAGCAGAGTAATCATAACTGCACTTCTCTCCTAAGACATCACTGTAGTCTCTGGCTGGGAATGTTCTGTTCCTCTTTCCCTGGGCTCGGAGCGCAACTGCCAGCTGATGGAGTGTGAGGTGCGCGACACTGGGGACTCGGTCCGGGACAGTGCTGCCTGTTGGTGCAGGGTCCGTGATGGAAAAAGGGAGAGGCACGGCCAGGTGCCTGCAAGACATCCCCCTGTGCAAGCACGACACGTCTGTGCTGCTTTCTCCTCGCTCAGGGGGATCCCTTCCCCTCTTCTTCCCATCCTTCTCCATCAGGAGTCCTACAGTCCCTTCCTCTCCTCTTCCTGCCCTCCCCGGCCTCTGGAGATCTGCCAGCCCTCCTGATGCCTGTTCCCACTCTCATTTCTCAGGTTGTGTCCTTCTGCTTCTTGCTGGAGCTCTTTCTTTCAGCCTCTAGGATTTTAAAATCCTCTTCCTCCCCCCTTTAATTTTCTTGTGCATTTTGCTTTCCAGGCCCATCTACCACAAGTTCTTCCGCCATTTATGTGGGACTAGGATGAACATTGATCACAGCCATCTCCAAGCCATCTCTCTCTTTTCCCAAAAAGCCGATGAAAATGTCACCCATGAGATAATCATCATGTTGCTCACGTCCCTTAATTGCTCTCAAAGTACACATCGAGGCTGCAGAGCCTCTTTGAAAGGCAGGTTCTGGCCTTTGGCACGTTATTGACAGGCTGTTGATAGGCCCCTTTGTTGAGGAGCAATTTTGTCCCCATTGCTGTACAATTTTTTTTTTTTTTTTTTTTTTTAAAGACAGCTCTTTCAGAGAGAGTAGATTTTAAAAATAAAGCTGAGCTTTGAATGAACAGGCACCAGACTTATTCCTGAGAAGCAGCGGCATACATGTGAGACGAGAGCTACCAGCGCGTTTCACGCAAGCCTCCATACAAGGAATCAAAGCTACGGTGACTGATGGCTTCATCCTAGTCACTTTGTATTCCTTCCCCTCTTAGACCTGGTAATTAGGTGTTTATTTGCAGTTATTACTAAACCATTAGATGTCTTGTGTGTTCCAGCGCACGGCCCTTGGTAAACAAGTAAGAGAAGTTGACGCTCAAGCTGTGCGGCAACCCGTTTCTATCTATTAGTGAGAATTCTTTTGTTTATTTAATACCTGCTGATTAAAATGGACTGAGATTTCCTCATCACAGCAGCCCCGTGATGCAGCAGCCCTCACCATCTCAAAAGCTGTACAGGTCTGGGGCAATTGGTGGTGTGTCTGCTGAAAGGGAATATTGAGAGCAGAACAAAGCGCGCTGGCTCTCCCATCGCTGTCATGGGCAGAGACCCTTTATGGCACAGAGCTGAGCAATTCTCGCATCAGCTACTGCCTCCTGGAGCACACACACTCTTTAAAGCCGCCTCTTTAATACAAATTTATTTTAACCTGCCCCCCCCCCCCATCTAAGCTGTGTGCATCTCAACCCTCCCCACGCCTCCAGCACGGCTGCACAGCCGAGCTCTGCTCCCCGTCCAAGCAGACTTTCCACCCAATCCTTAGCAGCTCAAACCCAGTCCTGACAGAAATGAAATTCTTCCCTCTCCGAAACAATGTCCCTCGGAATGATTTTGCCATTAATGAACCCCGACCGAGCCGCTGCGTTTTGGAGCCACTGGTGTGCATTTTAACAAGGAGCTCGCCGTGTGCGGATGTGCACCGACGCAGCCGGCCCCCGTAATGGAAGTCTGTTCAGCATTGTAAGTCCCGCATTAGGCTGTGCCTGTCGGAACCCCGGGACGTTCCACCGAGACTGCCTGAAGGTAATCATCTCTCCCAGCCTCCCGGCTGTCCCTAACCGAGCGCTCCGCTTGCATCTATTCCAGGAAACAGCTCTGGAGATTATAAAGTTTAGACCCTAACGCATTCACTAGCAACAAGGTGGGAAAGTGCCGTTTGATTATAGACGAAAAAGAAAAATGCAAGGGGCTTGGGTATTCAGAAAAATCTCCAGCATGCTGTGATGTGGTTGTTGAACCCTGTAAGGGACTGGAAGCCCTTGAACCCCATTGTTTTCTCCAAGTCAGTTCAGTCCACCTCCAATTTCTCTTAGAATCCTGCATGACTGAAACGGTGCATCCCAGTACTTTCCAGCACAGAAACCTATTTCAGACGTTACGTCCACTTAACAGAGGTGTTGTGCGTGTGTGTATCAAACACACATGCCACAGCGAGTAGAACGTACACGCATCATTTAGATCAGTGCGCGTTACACAGAACGGAGCCCGTTCTGTCAAAATTCAGGAAAAGGAATTCTTTCAAAACTCTTCCCCCATTGATAGGCCAGCAGAAAAAAAATATGCCTGTCTTCTAGAAAAAAAAAAAATCAGCTAATTTATTTTTAAGAGTTGTGAACCCATTAGTTGGCATCTATTGTTCTACCTACCTTGCACCTCGTCAGGTTATGTAAAATCTGCACGCACCTCCGTCGCCAAACACACCTTCATCAGCACGCAGTGAGAACTGTGCTGAAATAAAATGTTGGCTGAATTAGATGGAGCGGATTAGAAAGATGATAAAAGATAAGCTAGGAGAAAATAAGACGATAAATAGGTCTGGCAAGATAGATGGATAATCTTCCTCCCAGGCCAAACATGACAAGATAATCACCTTTTTTCTTTTCTCTAGTTCCATTTGCTCTTGGATCTCCAGAGCTTTACGAATATCACTTAATTTGGTCTTCTGGTACCCTTGTGAGATGGGTATCGCAGTGTCCATTTTCACAGAAAAGGAAGGTGAGATGCAGTACTTAAGAACAGCTTTGAGTTTAAGATTAGGGTTGCAAAAATCCACCACGCTGTCCCCTTTTGTGGGTTTGGCTCTTAGCTACCACGGCACCTCGGGCAGTACTTCCCTTCTGTCCCCTGTGCTCAGAACGCAGACTATTCCTGAGCAAATCTAAACAACCAGTATGAGCAACTGGTAAGGTCGTTAAACATTCCGGACTATGATGGCCTTTCTGAACTGAACGGCGTGTCTGAACTGCCCTTTGCTCTCCTTGCTCGGGAGAAATTCCCATTGCTTCTGACACCTCCACCAAGCGGGAGCCCCGAGTCAAGTTTTCTATCGCTTCGTGTCATTGATTTCTCTGCATACATCCAGCTGGCAACACGGAGCAACGGAATATTTGATTAGACGGAATCATTAATAATTTTGTGAGTTTAAATGAAAAAAAAAATTGCAGTTGTTCTCCCTGGGAGCTGTGCAATTTTCTCCTTCTTCTTAAGAAAAACTCTCCTTTCTACTTTACTTGGAGGGTGTGTTGTCATCTTACGGTAGCAGGTACTGACTGTTGCTTCTGATCTGGGGGGCCTGAGTCCACGCAGTTTTGATCTGGGCTGGAATCTTGTAGGTGGACTCTTCACCATGGCTGTAGATTTTCAAAAGAAGTTAGCAATTTTGGATACCTTATATTTGTGTTTGAGACACTTCGACAGGGGACCTCTTACGGGAGAGGCGGGTACTTAGCGGGCCCTGAAAATCAGGACTAATTGAAATATGTCATGCTGGGCACCTGGAAACACGGAATGCTTTGGGAAATCCCAGCGGGGAGGTCTGTCTCTGTACACGACAGGATGGAAAGAAGATCTTTGCATAACGTTGTGGAAACATCTTTTAATCCTCATCTCAGCCAAGTGCTTAACTTTAGGCAGTATTGGATGCGGTGGGAGTTAAGTGCTGAAGTTTCTGCAAGTGCATTTGTGTTTTCCTGAAGTAGGGCCTGATACTGTGTAAGTTACTGTAGGTTTGTTGTATGAAAATTTCTGAGTCTTTCTCCAAATTAAAAGAAAACAAAAGGCAAATTTCTCCCCTCTATCCTGGAGTGTGATGTTGAGTAGGACATCCATGCATTCACAGACGGTAGCATGAAATGTCTGCTCTTTGGACTTCATAAAACCCCCAAGCCTGCGTCACAGACGGCGTTAAGTGCTGAACAAACACAGAACAAAATGTCCATGCCCCAAAGAGATGACAGCCCCACGCAGCCCCGCTGCTCACCCTGGGGATGCAGCTGAATTAACGCAAAATTCCGCACGGCTGCAAACACGCAAAAAGCAAAGCAAGGAATCATGCAAACAAACCCCACCCAGCTCCTCCCCTCATCATCAGCAACCCATCCAAAAATCCTGGCTTGGCCACACTCGTTGGAGCCTCCCCTTACAGCTCTGAGCCTGCCGAAGGCAAAATCTTGGTATTGACCCTCAGCTGCAGCGTTCCGCACACAACTGTGCAGTCTGTTTATAAACAAGGTGAGACTAAGAACTCCATACTCATTACAGACTGGGAAGGGGGCCATATCGCACAATCGAAACGCACAGGAGCCATCTGGTCTCTGTAAATAAAGGCTACTGGAGCCGGGGCGTGAGCGTGCGATGGTTGCAGAACGGGAGTCGCCCCGTTCACGCAAGCGCTACGAGGGGTACTGAGCTAGCGGCGTGCTGGAGGCTCTGCTGAGTCAAACAAAAATGTGGCAAGAAGGGGTTTTTTTTCCTGTTGCAGGGTCAAACTACGAGGCTGAGCTGCTTTTACGGCACGGTTGGACGCTCTCTGCGCGTATGGGAGTCAGGATAACGCCTGCTCAGCCCTGATTTGTCAGCGGTGAACTGCGGCTAGGGTTTTCAGAGCTGCTCGGAGGGCAATTCCTGTTAATCTCAGCGAGTGCTCGAGACTCCAGATATCCTGGGCCGCCTTAGGATATGCAAACACAAATATCAATATTCAATATTGTATTAACTCTTCCTTAGCTATTTTTTTTCTTTTCCTGTATCGTCTCTAGGCTTAAATTGAGGTAATTTTACTAAATTAAAATCCCAGTATCTATTTTACTAAAGGCACGATGTACAAAGCTATTTCAGCACCTAATGACAGGTCATTTCAGTAGAGTTCACCCATGAATTTGGAACCCCACTCCTAGGTATTTCCAGGTGAGGTGTATGCCCACTTGTTTGACAATCCCACCAGGACACTAACGTTTGTTCTAAACTCGTTAAGTTTTAAAGAGGTGTTAAACGATGATGCACTTTGAGGCCACACAAGGATCAGAACGGTCTTTGAGGAAAGGCCTATACAGAATGCTTACATCAATTTTATCACCTGCTTTTCATCTCTTCGGTGCTTTGGGTCCTTATCAGGACCTTAGGGTAGATCCATGGGAGGTTTATTTCTTTTTCTTTCCTAGTAATGGATTGCTCTGGAGGGGTCTGAATTTAGTATCTTAACGGAGACAACTCCCACTGATTTCAGCCAGCAGAAAAGCCAAATTCTTTCCTTGGAGTTGTTCCTTAAGATCTCGTCCTGGCCCTGATTCAGTTGCATACCCAAACCCTGCTGAAGTGCTGGCTGAACCGGGCACTGATGCCGGCGCTTACGGTGAAGCGTGTGCCTCAACGCCTGCCTGAGCGAGAGCCCTTGGCTCCTATTGTCCAGCGGAGAGAATCGGGTTAGGCAGGACCGCGCGTGTGTCGCAGTGCAGTCGCGGACCACGGCGCGCACAGACACAGACACATGGAGTGCGCACGGATGCAGGTGTTCGAAAGAGACGGAACGTAAAATTATGTGCGGATGGAGGTGCCTGGAGCAGGCATAGCGCCTAGGTCTGCATGCCAAGTCCGGGTGTCTGGGGCAGAACAAATCTCTGCCGGAGAGAAGAACCTCGCCATGTTTATCCAAGCTCAAAAGCTGTTGCAGATCTTGCGCCTGAAATCCACTCTCTTTTTCCTGCTGGGATTCCCAAGCACCTCCCAGTCTCCCAGCTACTCACAGCCTGAAACCCTACCAGATGCCATGATTGCAGTGGAAAAGCAGCTCATTACTGGAGTGGCAGGCGACGCACAGACAAATATTTGTGCAAGGCATGCAGAGCCCAGAGACTGGAACACACTGTCTCTCTGATGGGAGGAGGAAGGGAGGATCTTGCCTTTAGCAAAATTAAATAACAAAAATCTATACAGTGTTTATTTCTAGCAAAACTTAAAATGTTTCCTTCGAGTAGCCAATGTGGTAGCCTCCTGCCAGATTGATTTCCAGTTTACGCATTTTGCTAAATACTTTAAGGGTCAGGAATTAAATTGAATTAAGTTCAGATCTTACCCTGAACCCCCTGTTCTTCAGAGGCCTCTGTGTTAGGATTGCTCAGAAAAGAGACAGAACTGTATTCTTCTACGAGACATGTTTGTTCTGAGATCTACAGAAAATTACTAGGGAAAAAAGGCAATAAAATATGCCCTAAACACATTGAAATGTGACTTTGATTAAGCAATACACTCTGCACAATACAAAATTTAGTTAGCTTTGAGGATATGCTCTCATCTGTCCTAATATTTTTTTTATATTAAATATGAAATCTGATTAGGCAATTTCCCGGAATGCGGAGATAAACCCCTAAAAGGAGGAATAGCTACTTGGCACAATATGATTTTCTGGCTTCTCCTCAAGTTCTTTTGCATGCCTGTGTTGGGGCAGGAGATAAAGAGCGTGATTTCTTGCCCTTATTTTACAGCTGAATTTCAAAGGGAAAAGACCTTCTATTGGCGTTGGAAGAGAGAAGGCATTACAAAGCCTGAACCTCAGCATTGAAGAATGATCACAAACTGAGTCACTGTGCGGTCGCAGAACCGATGGAAGATGTTAAAAGATTTACAGGTAGACTCCAGAAAGATTTAAATTCCATAGGCAAGCATTTCCACCTTCGGTTTGTTCAATGTGTATCTCTGAAGGCTGGCTGTATATTCAAGGCCTCACAGGAAATATCAACTTTCTTTTCAAGTGTTTTTCTTTTTTTCCCAAATATTTAATTCAGAAATAGCAAAGAGGAATTTCCTTAAGATGGAGAACAGCTTGTTTCCTTTTCCCCTCGGAGACCAACACTGCTTAAGAAAAATACAGGTGTAAAGACAGGAGACAGGGCAGTCTGAGCCCGGGATTATATTGCCTCGTGGAGCCTCTGGTTAGCAAAGTATTTAGACATATGTTGAACAGAGCTGGGGGAGCATTTTCAGTGAACAGGGATTCATTTAGGGAATAGTCTCAGCTTCCAAAAATGGAGAGAAATGCAGCAAATCACTTCAGCTGACAATAGCGATAGGAGATGCTTTATTTCCAAAGTGCTCAAGCACTTTGCTTTCAACATTTTATCTTTTTTTTTTTGTTTAATTTTATAAATTACATCGGTGGTTTAATAATCTAAACAGAAAAAAAAAAAGTTTTATTTCACCTTTGTTCAAATTCCTGAGTTGAGTCAGAGTCAAATACTTCGTTGTTTTAATTTTGTCAAACATAAAAAAGAAAAACTTTGTTTAATTTGATCGCACAGAATTTTTTTTTTGGGGGGGGTAAGCATTTTGAGAAAAAATTCACTATGATATAGTCTTTGAGCACTTAAATTTAAGACAATCTGTCCATAGACCCTAAATGTACCGCTAAAGCAAGACAAATTTTGAGCACTCAGATAGAATAAACTACTGAGGAAAAATATTTTCAAACAACAGTTCATTGAAGAATTTACTCCCAACAGCATCTCGGTGAAAGATCCTATTTCTCCTATAAACTAGAGAATTTTAAGAGCAACTTTATACACCGGTCAGCCACATTTTCAACACAATAATTTGGAGTTTTTCAGTGTAAAGGTTTGCTGTGGGAGTGGATGGACAGTGTAGATGCCATTCAGATTCATAGAGTCATTCTTGGCTTCATTAATTATTTTAGTCCTGCCCTGCCCCACACCTGAGGTTATGAATGTATCTTCCTGGGGCTTTTGGGGGAAAAGGTCCCTAAATCCGTTCCCATCTCCCTTTCCACCGCATTCGACCCTTGGCTCTCGGCCAGAGCCCAACTTTCCCAGCTGCAGCCTCCCTCCCCAGCGCCTCTTTCCCGGTGCACAGATGTTTCTGTCCGGGCACCAGGCATCGTGCGGGTCGACCGGGGCTATGCCTGTTCCTTGTCTGTGTCGTCCTCCCCGCCACCCCCAGGACCAGTTGCTATTGTCCCCTCCAGGACTGGACTCACCCTGGCCCGTCCGTCCCGCTGAGCGTTCCACCGTCGCTTCGCAGGCTCTGGGAGGGGGCTGCCGTCCTCCCGGGGAGAACCCGGTGCCCAGTGCCCTGTGCTCGGTGCCCAGTGTCTGGTACCCGGTGCCCTGTGCCCAGTGTCTTGTACCGGTGCCCGGTAGTCGGTGCCCTGTGCTTGGTGTCCTGTACCCGGTACCCAGTGCCCGGTGTCCAGTAGCAGGTACCCGGTGCCCAGTGTCCGGTACTCAGTGTCCGGTACTCAGTGTCCGGTACTCAGTGTCCGGCACCCGGTACCCGGTGCCCAGTGTCTGGCACCCGGTGCCCAGTGTCCAGTACCCGGTGCCCAATGTCCGGTACCCGGTGCCCAGTGTCTGGCACCCGGTGCCCAGTGTCCGGTAGCCGGTGCCCAGTGTCCGGTACCCGGCGCCCTGTGCTCGCTGTCCGGTACCGGTGCCGGGCGGGAGGCGCCGCGCGGGCGCTGTCCATGGTGCTGATCGGCGGCAGCGCGGACCCCATCCCTGGGGCGCTGCAGCCCCTCCCGGGCCCCGGGCCGGGGTCCCTCTGCCCAAGCCGCCACTGGACGAGTTGTCCGGTTCCCTGGCAGAGGCGGGACCGGCTCCACAGGTGGCCGAGGGTGCCCCTCGCCTTCCCCCCGGGCCCCCTGCAGCATCCCCGGCCCGGCCCAGCCTTCTCCGCCCCGGGCCTCGCCCATCTCCGCACGCCCGCCGGAGCTCACCTGTCCCTGGGTCACCTTTGCGAGCGGAGGGGCTGGGGAAGCTGCCCTGCCTCTGCCTCGGGGCTTTTATGAGCCACCGGGGGGGCGGCGGGAGGAGGACCCAGGCGGGGACTCTTCGCCTTGGCCAACGGGAGGCTGCTTTTCCTTGCAAATGCAGAGATTGCACAGATTACATCATGGAGAGCTGGCTGCGCTTCAGTGTAAAAGTCTCCTCCTCGCGTAAAGGCGGGTCGGAGGAGCGAGGGCGGAGAGCAACAGGTCTGCCCGTTGGGGTAGCTAGGCCTGGACCCCTTAGAAGGAGGGCAGTTGGTGGAGAAGGGGGTGAAAGAGCTGTCCCCTCGAGGGATGCAGGCGGCAGAGCCTGCCAGGAGAGCCAACAGGACCCTTCCTCTGCTTCCCTCCGAGCAAGGATCTGCATGTTTTGCTTCGTGGAGGTAAGTTGCTCAGTATCTCCCAGAACCAAACCCTACACAGCCCGTTCTTTCCAGCCCACCATGCTGCCCCTCGGCCTGTGTTGCTCATACCCTCTGATTTCCCAGCCCGATGGATGAGCCAAGTTTCACCCTAAATTCTCAGCCTTGATCATCCTGGTTTTGGAGCTTACACAAAAACCCAGCCCTCCGTTTCTTCCCAGAGATACCAAGCTGAATCACAGAGGCAGATCTGAGTATCTAGCATCCATCTGGTTCTCTTATGTTCCTAGAGCACGGAGGTCAGTCAGTTATTCCCTGGAGCGTGCCAAAGAACAAATCACTTGCCAGTGAAAACGAATTTATTTCCTAACCCCTCCGTCCAGGAACACGCACGTCTTTCTGACTTTGACTGGACGGTGTCAGCTGGGATGGATTTATGTTGCGCCTCTTAGATTGCAGATACGCAGGTTGCAGATGGCAATTCTTCAAGATTGTCCTAGATGGTCAGTATGTCGAGGTAAAGCTTTGTCTTCTGGTATAGCCTGTGCACAGGATTTATTATCACATGATACCAAAGGAAAAACAATAATTGATTGTAACGTTAATTAGAAATCAAAATGGTGCAAAGTTAAAGGCTTGGTCTAGGTAATACTTGAGATCTGCATTCAGATCTGATTTGGGGAAACTGCTGCCTGCTAGGAATGGATCTCCTGTGGGTAAATACTGGGCTCTTAAAATCTGAGTCTAAAAGCAGATGACATGAAGGGAGCTCGTTTTCAAGTGGCATTGGATGCTACTCAAATTACAGCATGATTAGAATAAAGCCAGGTGCTCTGTTTCCAACTGTTTTTTTTTTTTTTCCTAGTCTTCAGTACCATTGTGGATGATGGACCAGATCCTTTGGCTGGCTTACATCATCTGAGAATCTGACCGGCCGCTGCGACGTTTTTGTTGTTGCCTATGATAAAAGATGGTTTTGAGCAGAGTGTACCTGTGTTCGACATGAATCAGTGAATACCCCGGGAGGCTCAGATGCTGATCTCTTGAAGGAGGAGATGGAGATTGAGCAGTACCTGATGACCTTGCAATGCATTAGTCACAGCACAGAGAATGGAGACCGGTGTACGTGTAAAAGAAGATGTTACAGCCTTGCTAACACCTGGCCTTGAACGTGTATCTGTGAGGGATTTTCATTCAGGAGCCAAATCTGGAAGCCTCTACTCTGGCTTTATCCAGGCAAAGCAGGAACTGGGGGGGAAATGTGAAAAGGACAGGAGTTGAAACTGTAAACAGCATCTTACGGAAAATGCTGAGGGGTGCCTAAGTCCCTCCAGAACACAGGTTGAAAGGACAGTGAGACTTGGGTGCCTAACGCCCTTAGAAGATCCTGCTAGGCAGGGAACCAGAGTAGGGGGCTGAGGCCAGTGCTTACGGCTGTTATTACCCCAGCTGGATCTCTTCATCCTCAATTCTCCCTTTCCTCATTTGCTCACCAGGACTCTCCCAATTTGCGCTCCGTTTAGTCTTAATGTGGTTACTGCTGCTGTCCCCTGGCCCAGAGCTGCAGCTACAAAACCATCTTTGATTTCCCTCCAGGTTTTGCCTTTGAGTCCTCTGCGCTTGAATCGAATGGCGGAAGGCCCTTAAGGAAATGGGCCTCAGGGAACGATGAAGGAGAAGCTCTCCAGCTGTGTATCTATGAAGAACAGCCATTTTGCAGCCATGATGAGTCCACAAGGGACGAGAAATGTGCAGGCACTACCTGTTTTCCTGAGAGCTGCAGCCTCTTATTTTAGAGGCCCTGGGCAAGAATATGTACTCAAGTCCTCTCTGTGCCTTCTAACCAGGAATTTTGGCCAGCAGTTTCAGTTGAGACTTCCAGAAACTTGATTTTCAAAGGGATCTGAGTTGTGAACATGAGGTGTTCCCAAGTCACAACCAAACTGTCTCAAGCCAGAGCTCCTCATCCAAAAGATGCATTTGAACTGTAGGGCTTATTGCGAGAAGAGACCTGGAAACTCACCGCGTCTACGGCAGATCCATTCTCTCTGGCTTTTCCACCTTGCGAGACTCCTCTGCCTTGTTCGTTTGTATTCTAGGTTCATTTAAGTGGAAGAGGGGATTGGACAGATTTTTCTCATGGAGAAAGTCTGGGCTGAACTTAGAAGCCACAACGGGAACAGTCGCTGTTTTATTTAATTATTTCAAGTTGTTTTCCACCCCTTACTCAGAGCAGCCCTCGCAGCTCGGTAATTAGCAACGAAGCGAAGGGGGAGCGAGCTGGACTTTGGCCCCAACTGACCCGATTCATACAACATGTCTGATTAATGCACCTGGTCACATGGCAGCTGCCAGCGACTTGTTGCTGGGCATCCAGAGGTTTCCAAGGGAACCGCTCCTTCTCCTGCCGATACTCCTCAACAAGTGCGGGAGAGCTGTGGTTCGGAGGGCCTGACGCCCAGCCGGGCGGAAGACGGGAGCAAAGGTGTGCGGAGAAACACCCAAAATAGAAAGCGCGCGCACCGAATTTAGTGACACTCCACAGCAGAGCGGCTCGGCCAAAGGCCTCTGAGCAGAGCCCTGCGCTGCGCGCTCAAATCCCCGAGCCGCGGGACTGCCTCTGCTCAGCCTTCCCCGCCGTTCTCTCCTGCACGCCCTCCCTTGCGCACACAGCCGTAGCTGCTGCACACCTATCCCAGCCCACGCACGCGTCGCTCAGGCACAATCCTACATACGCCCCATCAAAGCAAAGACGCATCACAAACAAAACAACAGCTACGTGCTGACAGAGACACGCTCCCAGCCCCCGTGTACTCTCTTTCGCAGAGGAGCTCCAGCACACACTTGAGACCCTTTTCCTGAGGTGCGTTTAAAAACTCTCTTTCATATTACAGAGGCCTTTAAGGATCCAGTCCCCTAGAAACCTTTCCATCCCTGCACACACAGATTAACCTACCTATCTGGACTGGCACACAGCTCCCACACAGACCAATCTCCTCTCCCGCCCCCAAATCCCTCTCTCCGTACGCACAGCCAGAGTGCTGCCTACGCGCAGGCGTGGCAGCTTCCACGTACACAACCGCTCCTCACACCTCCCCGCTAGACACACGTCCTGACACATGCACGCGCTCCGCAGGACTTGCAGGCATCTCCCTCTGTGCACGCACTTCTGCAGACTTACACTCACGTCTTTCTTTGTAGACGTTCCTGCTTGTCTGCACACAGACGGAGACACCGTGATGCGTGCGCGCGCACATTCATGCTTTTATTCCACGCTCCCTGCAATCTGCAGGCTCACCCTGAGCACGCAGGCAGCGATGCGCATCTCAGGATCGCTTCCTGTGCACGCGCCCGTAAATACACGTTCTGTGCTCACCAGCACACCCCAACACCTCTGACGGGATGCGAGCGTGCACCCACCCGTCCCTTCTCCCCTTCCCAGTAGCTGCAGGGGTTGTGTCTGCATTGTCTCACAAGCCTAGCATGTGTTATACACATGCACGCAGGCCAGCAGATCTTGGCAGTAAAAATAAAGTCCCTGAACTAGCAAACGCGGTTGACTTGGCAATTGGTGCTGTTCTGTAACACCAGCCTTCCAAATATACTCGGCAGTCTTACAACAGCCCGTCTTTCCTCTTTTCTCTTTCACTATGATGGAGGGAGATGGGGAGGGTGTGTAAATCTGCACTGCGTGCTCTGCCAGTAACTTCTCAAGCTTGTTAACACCGCTCCGGTTTCGCTAGTCGTGGGGTAAGCGTTAGCTGCAAGGAGGCTCCAGAGGCTGTTAGCGCTGCGCCAGGAGACCTTCCATTCAAATCTCACATACACCTGATCCCTGGCAGCAGAAAGTCAGCTTCATTCAACTGATTTTTGCGGAGCAACACTGATATATCCCCGCTGACACAATGGTTTGCAGTGCTGAAGGACGTGAACACTCAGGGAAACGTGTCTCAAACACGCTCAGTTACCTCACGCCCCTTACCTTCCAAAATCTTTCCGCCTTTTTCCCATCCTCGCAAACTCTCTGGATCAAACTGCTTTCAGGAGATGCTTATCCACTCTCTTCTATCTACTCTTCCAGATTAGAGCATGTGCCTGCAAGAACACAAGATGTGAATGGCTTGATGTAGCAAACTGGATTTACATGATGGGAAGAGAAAGGTTCAAAGGGTCTGGTTCCTCCGCCTTTTAACTCCGTTTTACACCACATCAGAACATTTGATACAGGAGCTGTATCCGACCGAGAAGAAATGTTATTTGGTCTAAGCTCAGAGGCTTAAGCAAGAGGAGGCATGTTCAAAACTGCATGTAAGAGAGCATAAGTTAACAACGCAGCCAGGAAGGTACAACTCCATGGAGGGCAGAAAAGGCTACGAACAAACAACTGCTTGTTAGAGCCAAGGTCTCTGTACAAGCGTATGCCGGGAGCCAGACACACGTGTGTCAGGGTGAGCTGAGTCTCACTGTGTTCAAATTATGTGCGCGGGCAAGGCTGCCTGCGAAAGTACAAGGGTATGTTTATGTGTAATGAACACACTTTTAATGAGGTGTCTGCAAAAGGCACAATCAAGCAGCAGCAGAGTACGTTCCTGCCTCAGGGGAGAGCGCGGAAGTCTCTCTCCCTGCCTTTATCTCTGCGTTGTATTAAACTCCATGTGCGTGTACTTGAACTTGTGACATTGAGACCATCACCAATATAATGAGGAGAAAGAGGTCATTCAGAACGACCAACTTGCCTGTCCTTGGTTGAGTTTGTGTTCGTGTCTCCAGCAACAGACTCTCAGCAGCTGAAGCAGTTAAAAGGAGAATATTGTAAAAATAAAGCCCATGCTAACTGAGTAAACAAGAAGCTTGAGAGCTGGATCTGTCAGGGGCTAGGGCAGCTTGTAAGCAGAGGTTAAAGGAAAAAATAAAATAAATAAAAACAAGCTGAAGAGCAAACAAGAGTGCTGGAGGCAATATTTTCATAAGCATTAAAAGTAGAACCTCTGTTCCATTTTCAGAAGTGGTTTTAACACTTAGAAGTCAAAATCACATGACCTTTCAATAAAATCTGGGATTCTGTGTCCCTTAGATATTTCATGAGTGTTTCTCAGAATATGAGAAGCTGGTGCCCCAGTAAAATTACCAGGCAAGTTTAAAACAACAAAAAGGAGTGCTTTTTCACACGGCACATAATTAAATTTCGGAGCTCATTTGCCACAGGATATTGTGTAGACTGAAAGTATAAATAGGTTCAAAAGGTTTTAGACAAGTTCATGGAGGTTTGGTCCATCAGTGGCGATTAAACTTAATAGTCTGGATGCAATGTCCAGGCAGTCTTTGCAGATTGCTGGAAGCTACAAAACTACAGGTAGGAGAAGCCTTATTCTTTATATCCCCTATCCTCGTGCACCGTCCTAAGCATCTTCCTCTCCTTACTACCAGGGCCAGTACGCTGGGATAAGGACACCTCTGCTGCGGATCAGTCAGACCACGTTTCTATTCCTAAACACACCGTGAATCACCAATTTAGACTTTCAGAGGGAACTTAATAGGGAATAATTTAGAACCCTGACCCTTAGTGATTCTCATCTCATTTATTCTGCTACAAATTAGATGCTGTTGCCACTAGATCCTAACAGAATTACACCTCCGTGGAACTCACCTCGAACGGTGAATAACGTAACAGTTAATTTAGGGTCATTTGCCACTGAATTGGAACCCAGTGTCCCCTCTGCAGAGAAATTCCAGAAGAAGATGCCAAAACCAAGGCTTTAGCTGGCACAAAAGTACATATTACTGCGTAATAAAACAGTTTGACTCGGATCCCACCACACTGGTCAGAAGCAAATTCACAAAACGTGGTCCTTGTGCTTTGAAGAGCTTTTTCAGGCAATGCTGCTCCAGATGGCCGTCCTCAGAGAAAAATAAACTGCATGTGAGGAAATGTGTCGAGGCAAATTCTGCTCTCACATGCAGTGGTGTCAGTGTAGAGTATCTCCCACAAGCTGACAGATTCTTAACGAGTGCAGAATTAGGCTGGCGATTAGTGAGCACTAGGGTTTCACAGCGCTGACCAGAGAGACCAAGCCTGGTGATGTGGGCAGAATTACCAAAAAAAAAGACATGAATTCTGAACTGACTGGGACTCCAGAGGCAGACGGCAATGCTTGGTCACTGAATATCTAAAACAGAGAACAGTGAGCACTGACCCATTGATGTCCGTGTGCTTTTTAGTACTTCTGGCAGTGGACAGTGATGCTTCCAAAGAAAGATGCTTCCCTTCCAATATACAAGATCAAATGTCCAGTAATTCTTCGCTGTGTGTGTATGCATGAGTTCCTCTTATCGGGGTTCCTGGAAACCATACTGGTCCAAACCACAACATGCCTGTTCTGCATTTATTCATGTTCCTTCCTTCTCTTCCCCTTCTGCTCCCATCTATATTTCTTAGCTTCTGCTCTTCTCTTCCCCTCTGTCTCTGTCCTACCCTCCCTGCACCCCACTCCAACTCAAACACCCAAGCCTTTTTTTTGGATGAAAATGATGAAAAATAAACCCCTTGTGAGGAGCTGCAGTGTGTGCTCTGCCGGAGAGCGGTCTTATTAATTAAGGTAATGGTCTTGTATGCATTTGGGCATGTTATCAGTAACACTCCAAAGGGAAATGGACTACTTAAACCTATTATATCACTGCTTTATTCACCATGTGCTGCCATTTACCTCCTACATGACGCTGGGCTCTAATAGCACCGGTTCTGAGAAACCCTGCACATTAGCCACAAGCAGCTCATTAATCCACTGTTTTCATTCTTGTAAAAAAAAAAATGGGCTCCGACCACATGAGAGCTCAGATGCCGAGCGCTCAGCCAAAAAACAAAACAGCTTTGTTGTGCCAGCAGCTCTGAGGTAGCCCCAAAGAAAAAAGCACTTTCTGCTGCTGAGGCACAGAGGGGGTCCTTGGGCTTGGGGGACAGGGATGTGCATCGGGGAACGGGACAAAGCTGTCAGCCAGCAGCTGCTGCAGCGAGACTTGGAGAATCCGATTCCTGGAGATTCCAAGCCCATGTAGCCTTCACTAGAACCAGGTCCTGGCTGTTGTTGCAGCTCTGTCCCAGACAAAAGAAAGAAAATGGAAGGCATGTCTTGAACTCCAGCATGGGGAGTCTGTGATCAGCTCGGGGACTGGCAGAATTAATTCCGAGCAGGTACAACGAGATCTTCCTCGAGAGCCCTTGAAGAAAATGAAAGGCCCTGTGTCCCAGCCCCAAGCCACGAATCTATGAGCCTTTTTGCTTCTTTGCAAACACACAGCGGTTGTGGCATAAAAAAAAAAGATAAAAAAGCAGTCACATCTGCTTCATCAAAGAGAAGAGCCTGCTAAGGGCCCAGGCTTTCTCTCCCTAGTCCCCTGCTCACACCATACTGAGGAGGCAAGCTGCTCCATCTCCTGGCTGACTGGGCTCTCTGTCCAAGCCCCTCTTTATCTCAGGGCAGAGTTCACTGGAGAACGGTGCAGGTGTCTCCAAACGTGATTATTTCTGCTGAAATCTCCAAGGCTAACAAACAAACCCTTCTAACTAGAAGATGCGTGGCTCATGGACAGGAGCTCACATAAAAAGAACTGCTCATCCATGTGGGAATAATAGAACATCTGTGTCCACAAACTACGCGCAGACCAGAAACAAGAGACAATACTTTTCCATGAGTGGGACTTCAGGAATCTGAGATCTGTTCTTCTGGGATCTCTCAGTCACTTTTTCCTGCCTTATTTATTGAAATAGCTACTGCTCCCTGGCTGCAGATCTCTGCTTTCCTACAGAATAAAGAGAAATACAAAGGCAAGAGGATCCAGCCAGGGTCACTGGTGGAAAGAGAAGCAGAATCCAGGAGCCACTGCAGTATTTAACACCCCCACTCTGAGCCCTACCTTCTCTTTCAGTAATTCTATTTCAACTACAAGTTCAGTCGCAGCTCTGCAATGTCCTGGCCACCGTCAAACCTTCACCTCTCCTTTTTGATCTTACAGAAAGCAGGGAGAACTAGAGATGCAAATGTTGGTCTTGTTAATACCTGCGCTCCCCTCCTTGCCAGAGATCTCTTTCCCAGCTGGAAAAGAGAGTAGAGATGCTGCTGCCCACAGAGGAAGGGGAGCTGAATGCAGGATTCAGCTCTGGAGATACTACAGGGCAGAATTAACCACATGAAAGCATCATCAAATGATGGATCTGCTCTGATTCAAGATCCCACCTGTGCTTCTCTTGACCGAGCAAAACCCCAGCCTCTACCAGCCTACCAGATGTCCACAGCTCTGTCCCACTCCCAAAGCCCTCCCAAAGCCACTGGAGCGCATGTGTTGCTTTATTTGAGACGGCTTAGTGAAAAATCTAAGCAGGGAAATAGGGCTTAGAGGTGTGCAGTTGAATTCATTTCTGCTCTTGGGTGAGGACATGAACAAAATGGGACGCGAGGGGTAGAGGGCTGCTGCTGGCAGAAGAATTCCAGCCGGCCTGGGCTGTGAGGTCTGCTCAGGAAAGCCTACAGCCAGACAGTTCGAACTGCCCAGGGAGACCAAGGCTGATAAAATACCTATTGCCAAAAGGAAATGTGATTACAGGCCTGCTCCTGCGCCCTGGCCGCTTCAATGCGTCCATGCAGAATGGCTCACATTGAGCGCAAAGCCGAGAGGCACTTACGGAGGCATTTAGTCTAACACAAAACATTCTCTTGGGGCACAGGGGGGTGGAACAAGGCTGGGCAAACTCCTCTCCATTGAGCTCAGCTTCATTGAAATCAATACGTGATTACGGTAGTGACTTCAGCCCTTAATATTCTGCCTCTGAACGGGATCATGTTTGTGTCGAACAAGGAAGACTCAGGCTAGACATCAGGGAAAATTATTTGCAGTGACAGGGACAATTAAGTACGGAGGACCGGGAAGGGTACACGGTTTCTAGTGCACAAGGTTTTTAAAAAGAAATTCAGACAAAATATTTCCAGAAGGGATGTGGGGCAGAGAGGGAGCCTTAGGGCAGCAGGACGCTCAAACCTGTTTCTTGTGCAGTGAAACACGGTTAGAGCAGGTTTTACAGAGCTGCAGGATCTCCTGACAGCTCTTTGAACAATAGGGGCGACAGGCCCTAGCTTCGGGCTGTCTCTGCCCCTCTTTCCTACCTCTCTCCTCCAGTCCTTAGCTGAAGCTTACCCGCTAACTGACACGTAAAACAAAGCTGCAGATCCCCTCTCGCCCACCTCTCCATGTCTCTGCCTCTCGCTGCCCCACCTGAGGCCTGTTTTCTCTTTTGATGCTTCTAATGAAACTAAGTGGCTGCAAGCAGAAAGTTTCCACTTTCTGCCTCTGGGCTGATTAGTGCAGAGCTGACACAGGCAGCATCCTGCGCCCGAGCCTCCATGGACGGGAACCCTCAGGGGAGGGGATAAAGTAATGCTCCGTGCCCTCGGCTCACCGAGCGCCATTAGAGTCCTGACTGCCTAACCTGGCGAGCTAAGAGAGCGGGACCTCACCAGCTCGGCTTCTGGGGCCAAAGTCTCTGGAAAACACGCGCTAGTGCACGGATGCATGATATCCTCCACAGTCCTTGATACTGGGCTTCAGGATCAGAACCTAGAAAAGAGTACGTACAGTTCTTTTATCAGCTGTGCAGCAGCAAACTCGGCTGGTGCTGCTGAAGAGGAGCTGGGCTCACTTGCTATTTTTGTGTGTACTTAACAGAGCCTAAAGACGCTTCTCCACATCGCTGGTGGATCCCTTGGAGACTGTTTATGCCCTGAGTGGGGACAGAAGGAACAGCTGTAAGGTACTGGTGCATCTCTCCAACCCCTTCTGCCTGGCCAGCCTCATCCTTGAAAGCTGGTGAAGGAAGAGCCCAGCATGAGGGCCAGCTCAGGCCCTGGCTTTCCTGCCGACAAGGATTTCTACTTGAGATTTTGGAGCATTAAGGCTGAACTTTTCCGAGCAGCCACTAGCTTTCTGCCTGGCCTGAAACACCGAGGCTGAGTAAGCTGAGCTCGCTAGGATTTCCAGATGACCAAGACACTCTGAAAATCACACTTACTTGGGTCTTAGAGGGCAGGCTGCTGCCTTGTTATTCCCCCTCCCTCAATTCAGGAACCATGAATGCATGCTCAGAACTTGACTCCAGGTAAGGTCAGTGCCAGAGACCCCCCCCCAAACGCACCGTGTTTCCCAGCAGTCTGGGCACTAACCAGTTCACCATGGGCAAGGCTCACGTGCCTGTTGCTCCTGGCACCCCTCCTGCTGACGGCCTTGTGACACTTCACTCCAGGTCTCTCCTTCAGACCACATCCTTTCCTCCTGCACGGGAATCAAGGGCTTCCCAAACAACATCCTGACCCCCTACAACTACAGCCTTGTTCTCGGGCTGGACTCTGACTTAGATCTGGGCTGGTTAATGCCACGTGGCCTGGGCCTCTCAAAGATGGCTCTTGGGTTACACTCCTGCACCTCTGAGTCCTGGCTGCTCCTGGAAATCCGGGCCTGTACCAGCAGGGCTCGGTTACCCTACGTATCACCTTGCTGACACGAGGGGAAAGCAAACAAGATTCTGCTCAGCACTGCAGAGACCAACTGCTCAGCGTTGCCTGGCAGATGGGGCCCAAGAGGGAGACCATCTGTTCCTGAGCGAGGCCCTAAATTTCTCCCTGTGAGATCCTGGGCTGAAGATACCCAACTGAGTTCAATGGGCGCAGAGACGCAGGGGAGCAGCCATGACCTTCAGTCCTCGGTGGCTGGGCATCTTGCAGATCTGAGCCAGGGCCTGGACCTTGATTCCGTGGGTTGTTGGATGGCTGAAGCATTCCTGTTCCCTACCTTTTTTCCCCCTCTTTCTCTCCACATCTCCACCATCTTTTTCTCCCCACAGTCCTTCCCACATGCATGCAATGCTTCAGCACGGTATGTGTTCCCTGTCGCAGAATGGGGCAGAGGCTCCTTCCCCTGCAGCCCTCACAGCTCCTACTCACTCTGCCCTTTACCCACCCTGCTCTCCTTGCCCAAAAAAGCACAACTGCTCTGTGCAAAGGCCATTTGTTGACAGTTCACCTGGCTCCTCCAGCACATTCTGGTGACACTGGAGGGGGTTAAAAAGAGGCATGGTGAGGAGGTTGCAGAAATGCTGTTAGAGCTCAGGGAATGGGCTGGCGTCTCTGAGAGAGAGAGAAGAGGATGACATCCAGGGAAGGCTGGAGAAGGAAAGAGCAATCTGCTGATAGTCAGCATGTCTGAGAAGCTGGGAACAGATTGCATTAAACCGATAACACCTTGCACAGCAGGGTGGTAGTTTCCATCTGGCCTCGTGCTGAGCTCGGTCTCTCTCATTTCTTCCCTCCTGCAGCCAGGGAATCTGAGGCGTAGAGTTGGCCACAGGTCACCCAGCAAGGCTGTGGCAGAGCAAGGATGAAGCAGAAGAACCTTATCGTGAGAGCAGGATGCTGAGAAGCAGCAGTGTAGGCTCTTGACTCCCCTTTTGCCCCAACGAGATCCTCCTTAGGCTTGGGAGGTGGGAAGGCACTAGAGCTCTTTGCTTAATTAGCAGCAACAGCTGAAGCACTTGAGAAACAAAAGCTCCTCTCTCTCTCTCTCTCTCTCTCTCTCTCTGCCCCACTTTTACTTGGGAGCCAGGGGTGGGGAGCAAATTGCTTGGAAGCTAGAAAGCGCCCTGGATCTTGTCACCATGGCTGCACAGACACAGCCTCCTGTTATCTCCAGAGGAACAAAACCCTCCTCCCACCCTCTCCTGTCTCAGCTGGAGCTGATAAAAGAAGAAGAAATAAACAAAACAAATAATAATAAATACCCTAGGCCAAACCAGCAAATAAATATCCAGGGAATAAACTAGCCTTCTGCAAAACATATTTGTTTCTGCGGTGGTTTTTGGGTTGCTGGAGAGGTGAAGGACTCAGACGAGCATTTTGGGTTATAAAGTCCATCTCAGTAATACTGGGATTTCCAAAATGACAACTCAGGAACATCCCAGATCATGCCATTTGCTTGAGGATAATGATCTCTAGCTATATATACCTAATTGTATAGTTCTGATTTATTTATATATATGGATGTGTGTACTATTAACGTGATTATATATAATTTTTATGTCTTCTTGCTTGGAACCCACAGGGATCGTATCTGTAAGCTTTCTGCAAGAGCAGGAGTCTCGCCTCTTCTGTCTCTGTTCTGCACTATGCACAGAGGCACCAGATGTAGCAGCAAAAAAAAAACTAAAATCAGGTAACACAGATTTTTGTGCTACCACAGTTAAACTGCTTTTGGTGTCTGGGCACCTCCAGTCTTCATTGTAGCCTTAAAAAGTAAACCACAATGGAAAACAAAGTGGGACTTCGTTGTTGTGTTGTTAGTTGTGTTCTCACAACTAAAAGGCTAAAAATATGACAAATAGCATAGCGGTAAAGCCATGAAAACTAGCAACCATATATTTGTATTTGGAGAGAAATTAGGGCTATTATGGTTGCTCCAGACGGGCTTCCTACATAAACTGGGTAGCTAATTTCACTTGGTTCTTCATGCATCAAGGCTCTGACCATCTGGCTGAACACGAACGTACCTTTTAGCAACATGTCTCGTTTTGGCTCGATGCCTTCAGGGCCACCTCCCTACGACAGGCACTATTTCAGTGCTTAATTACACTTGCGGTTAAAAAACGACAACTTATTTTTAGTGCGTATCTTTCCAATATCAGCTTCTGGCCGCTGAATGTTCTGCTGTCTGTGTACGCGTGGAAGAAGCTGTACGTTTAAATCAAGCTGTGAACTGCGTAGGCCGTTGGGGGTCAGAAGATGGCCCACAGAGGGACTCTAAGTCGCCTTGGGTTTTAGAAAAAGTCATTCATATGTGGACAAAAAAAATGAAGGAGAATAAGCATAACTGGTAATTCAAAGGTTAACCTAGTTTTCTGCTTTTGGCACGGGCTGGCACACTCAGTTCTTTGGCTCACCCACTTTTTTACTACCAGGAGTTGAAATTATAGTGCTTGTAATTCTAGCAAGACAATTATGACTTTGTAAGACAATACACATTTTGCTTAAATGATAAGTGTTGTCTTTGTTTACAACTTTTTCTTGCGACTGCCAAAGAATATCAGGTTGTCCTTTGATTCAAAAAGGCTGAAGAATGCCATCCTAAATGTCTGATTAAGTCTTTCAACACCCATATTTTCTCCCATCAGTAGTTCTCTGGCCAACTGTAGCAAGGTGTTACCTGTAGATGTCCAATCTGGGTCAGAAAAGACAATCCAATGAGAGCGGTTTCTGCCTGGGAGACTTACAGCAGTGAACTCTTGCTTTTAAACTTCCCTGACCTTCCTTTGCGTACGGACTTACCTGGGTAAACTCATTCAGACCGTGACAACAGCTTGCCTGAGGAGATCAGGCTCTTACTGATAGCTCTGAGCACGCTGTTATTGCTACAGAAAGCGTGCTGCTCTCATGTTCTCCCATTGCCAGATAAACACGAACATCTGCATCACTGTTGCGGTCACAGCAATACAAATATTAACGATACTGGGGTGAGAACTGGGACTAGTCTCTAGTGCTGGGCAGCTGTCTCCAGGACCTCTCTCTGAAGGCGACCAGACACTCAGATTTTTTTGAGAACCCAGGTGAAGAGATCATTTTTTAGGAGCTACTGGTTTTGACCCAAATCCACCAATCGATAAAGAATTGAGTGTAGGATTTCATAGCACATCAGTGTCCAGGCTGGGTGTGGACTTTCAATGAACTTACGAGGGGAAAGAAATTGCAAACCCTGGTCAACGCTGGGGACTGCAGCGCAGGTCTCTGGGGCTTCATCATACCGATCATACCCTGACTCGCTCTGTGCTCCAGAAAAACTACTGTCTCTTTGCAATTTTTAAATTTTTTTATTTTGCCAAGAGGAAGAGCAGTATGTCTGAGCCTGAGGTAGAAGTAAGTCCCTCAGTACAAAGGCCCCAAAGGGTCTCTACCCCACTTCCCCCCGTACGATGGACAGGGCTTGCACCAGTGCTCAGGGAGGATGTTATGGGTCAACATCGTTGCCACCCCTTTGCCTCATAACCAGTTAGGATTAAAGACCAGTTTCCAAGGGCACGTGGCTGGGCTCTCGCACCTCTTGGCGTGGCAGAACTCATTTTGTTTCTGCGGAGACAGTATTTGACCTCTCTGTTCCCTGCTGACTACGTGCCCCTCTTTTATGTATGAGCATCACGCACTGGTTGGAGCGTCTACCCCTCTGCTATCACCCACGTACATACACCCCTCATCTCCCAGCACCCACCAACTCCTCGCATCTGTGCCACTTGCTTGGCCTCTTTTCCTTTATGCTGCTCCCCTCCGCAGTCGTGTGACTGCTATTGTGTGGTCCTTGCCACACAAAAGCTAGCCTGACCTAATTTAAATCAGTGCTATTGAAGCCGTTCTTGTTTTATCTCCCAGCGCTGAGGGCTGTGCTCCCCATTTCAGAGGTAGCAGAAATGAATGGCTAATTGGGGGGGTATTGTGCGAGGCAGCGTTGTCTCCCAGCCCTGATTGTCAGCTCTCCTGCTCGACAGTGCTCCCAGCTCCCCTCCTGTAACAGCCATGCAGGCTGTTTAGGGAGCGGAGGGAGGACAAGGGGAGAATGGGACTCCGCAGCCATCCCAGCGTGTCAGGGAAACAAAGCAGAGCATGGCCGCCTTCAGCGCACTGGTGAAAGGCCCGGCTGGGGGAGGGCTCCCTTGTTCAGAGAGAGCAGATGCTGGGGATAATAGTAGAGAATATCCATCCTTCACCTCCAAAGAAGCCCCCTGCTTTCATTTTTCCTGGATATTTATGTGACAGTCCTTCCTAGCGCTCTGGAGACTGTCCTTGGAGAGGGGGGGTGAGGCAGAGGGGGCTCCATGCGGAGCAGTGCCGCAGGGGTGGTAAGTCTCCTGAGCAGAGGAAATGGGATCGGTCAGGGTCTGGAGGGGAGACTGAACTGCTGCCAGTCTCTTTGTCCTGCGGGCCAAAGTTTGAGCAGTCACTGACAATGGATCGTTGTAAAAAAAGAGACCGTCCCCACGAGCCATTCCAGCAAGCAGCAACCAGCAGGAAGAGGGAGCTTTGTCTGGGCCCTCACAGCCAGAGTTGCCCATGCAAGGAAGACCTAGAGCCCACAACCACCTACATGGCATGTCTCAAGGCTACCAGAGTCTAGTGCTGCCTTAATAAGGGACCAGCGCAATATTTGGGCGTTAACACCAACAGCACAATGTCTTTTGTCTAATTTCTTCCTCTGCCTCCCACAGGTACCTTCTAACAGCTTCCTCCCTGGTGCTGGCTGGTCTGCAGCTCTCCTTTCTCCACCGATCACTAGACTGAGAGAGGGCTGTGGAAGAAAACAAAACACAAAGCTTTTGAATCTTTCCATTGACAGTCTTGGGTCACTTACAGATCCACTTCCTCCTGCTCGAGAGAGAGGACTTTGCCCCCAGCTATTGATTCGGTTTGCCCTCAGCACGCTTAGCTGATGCACGGTGCAAAGGTTGCTACCAGAGTCCGCTCCTGCCAGCTCTGCCAGCTGCAGGCACAGTGCAACACCGGGATATTTAACAGCAACGTGAAGCAAACGAGTCCCAAGGCTCCAGGTTTGTCATGGACTTTCATGTAATGTTCTAATCCTTATCGCAGGTCAAATCAGAATGAAGTACTGGCAAGTCCTGGAGTTCAAAGACATTTGACAACCTCCTCTATATCCTTTTTGTCTTCAAATCAAGAGATTAACTACAAAATTGTAAAATTAAAAGGTTTTAAAAGTGAATTTTATTAAAAGTGAGGTTCTTTTCACTTTCATCTGGGTTTGATTCCTTTCTCCCTTCTAAGCTTTTCTCTGCAGCCAGCAGAGCATAAACCACACTTCAACAAACAAAACAGGAAAAAGAATTCTCACATTACCACCTGATTCCAAGGGCTGAGGTTTTACCAAAAAAAGAACTATTGCTGTGAGCGTATGAGTTGTTAACACTGCATTAAGAAGAGGAACTAGCATATTCCTAGAACCATTTGAGAGGACTTCACCCAAAACCTCAGTGATAGGAAACTGGGATGGTGTGGGGCTGGCCATCACGTCACCCTGCCCTGTCCCATCCTCTTGCACAGCTCCCACCGCCTTGGAGAGACATGGGTGATGAGAACAGCGTCTGGCTCAGCCTGCATTAGAGAAGCTTTATTTGCAGGGAGGGAAAACTTCTCCACCGCAGAGGGGAACCACTAAGGGTCTGTCCTTTGGAGCAGAAAACGGCCAGTCCTCTTCCAGCTCCTGTCCCCTGGGCTGGATCCTCTCCCTCCTGAGCAGCTCTGCAGGGAGCTCTGCTCCCTGTTGCCACTATTCTACCGACATCTGGTGGCAGCTGCTTCAGGAAGAAAAGATGTTTCTGCAAAAGCGGTTCAAGCGCTGGCACCTCCCGCCCTCCCCAACCTGAGCCCGGCCTCCGCGCCTGGCTTGGGGCTGAGCTGGTGGGCCCAGGCCCGGAGGGGTGGCCAGGCCCGGAGGGGTGGCCAGGCCCGGGCCTCCCGGCAACAGCCATGGCTTGGAGCAGGCTCTGTCCTGGTTTGGAGTGAGGCCTTTCTGCTCCCCCTCAGCTGTAAGCGGCAAATTTGGGGCTCTGCCTTTTCTGGGGGGGGGGGGGGCACCGCCAAAACGCAGCCGAGTGTGGCCCAGAGACACCGACCTCCGCCGTCTTCTGAGGCGAGTGGCTCCTGGAAGCACTAATTACACATTAATGCTCATCGCTTGGCATCCTGCGCGGCGTTTCTCGAGGTTTGGGGTGGGGCTTGTTCGAAGGTCCCGCGAAGGAAGAGACAGATCAAGGGACGGGCCCGCGCGGGAGGGCGCGAACAAGGACGGGCCGGCCGCAGTAGTTGAGCAGCGCGGGTTTCCGTAGTGTAGCGGTTATCACGTTCGCCTCACACGCGAAAGGTCCCCGGTTCGATCCCGGGCGGAAACACCTCTTTTTTTCGGAATTTTTTTTTTTTTTTTAGGTTTTCTATCTTCCTTTCGGTTCTATTTCTTTCCCCACCGTCCTCCGACGGCTCGGGGCCCCGCCGCGTCCGCACCGGGAGGCACGAGAGGAGTAACAGCACCCAGTGCCACACCACCGGGCAGCGCTCGCGTCCCGCCCCGCCTGGCTGGCGGCCGTCGAGGTTCGGGTGGGTAAAACGCAGCTGAGCGGAGCGTTTCGCGTGCAAGAGGCGTCCAGAATCAGCTGTGGAATCGGTGGGGAGCGGGGAAAAAAATTAAAATTTATTAAAATGATTGAAAAAAGCTACTGTTGCGTTGGCCGGGAATCGAACCCGGGTCAACTGCTTGGAAGGCAGCTATGCTAACCACTATACCACCAACGCCCCATGGCAACAGCGTACCCGGCCTGCCTCAGCAAGTGCAGTTGTCTGGATTCAACCATCCTCGAGAGGCGGGTGGGGGGAGGCACAAAGAGAGCCGAGAATATCACCAATAATCAGCAATAAATGCTGAGTTAGGGGCTCACCTAGAAGTCTAGGTGATGAAGAATATTCTCTTTGGTTTGTTTTACCCTCTGTCAGCCTCAATTCTCCCTCTACTCCCTCTCACTAGGGAGGCAGGGAGTTCTAACCTTAACCCTAATCCGTCCTCCCTCAGCCACCCCCCCCCCCCCGAGGCAGTGGTTCCTCCCACGCCCCGCTCTCCCCCGCTCCTCAATGAGTTGGTACTTTCCTCCCGGCCCCGCGCTCCCGCCCCGCGCGCGCCCCCGCCGTTTCCGCCGCCGGGTGAAAGGTCGCGCTCTGGCAGGCCGCCGCCCCCCCCTAGTCCCCCCCCCCTCCTCCCGCCCCGTTTCCGGGGCTGCTCCAGCGTCCGGGACATGGAGCGGGAGTGACGGAGCCGCCGCAGCCCCCCCTCCCCCCCCCGCCCTCCCGCAGAGGAGCCGCCCCCCCGCCCCTCCGGGGGAGGCCGCCGCGCCCCGGGGTGAGTGAGGAGGGGAGGGCTGGGGCGGGGGCCTACCCCGGGGTGGGGGCTGGCCCGGGGGAAGGGGTGTTTGCCCCTTCCGTGGGCCGCATTCCGCCCTTCCCCTGGGCTGGGAAGGCGCCTTAGGGGGCGAGGGGTTTCTGTCTGGCCCCCTCATGACTTGTGTGCCCCCCCCTCCCAGGGCGTGGGGGGCGGCCATCCCTTGTCCTGGGTGGGGGTTTGTTCTCCCACGGTTTCCCCTCCCGGCGTGGGGGTTTGAGGGGGTTGTTTGTATTTCCCCGCCCCCAACGTGCCCCCCCAGGGTTGGGGTGATGGAGCCGGACGCCTTGCCCTGGGGAGGGTGGGAGGGGGGGTCTTTGCCCCCCCAGCAGCCTGTGCGTTACCCAGGCGGGTGAGAAGCTGCTCGCTCCTCTTTTTCCACAGGCAGAAGAGCCGCCTCCGGCAGTGGAGGGGGGACAGGGTGCTCCATCCCCTGGGCTCCCCTCTCTCCTGCTGATTCCTGGCCCGGCCTTCCCTCCGCAGCAAGGGCAGGAGCCCCCTGTCAGGGCTTTCAGCCCCTCTCACACGAGCGCACAGGCCGATGCGGGCTGCTGGTGGCCTTTGCCTGTGTAGAGAAACCCCCGCTGCTGTATTCCACCCTCAGTTGCTTTTATTTTTCGTGAAGGAAGTCTTAAGGCTCCCGGCCGTGGCGGGGACACGATTGTAAGGGCTTCTCTAGGTGACTGTGTTGCTTTGGCTCTTCCTGAATGCACCAGCGAGCCCCTCGGGGTCTCGCTGACAGATGAGTGTCGTGATTCGTGCCGGGTTTCTGATTTCTCCTCTCTGTTTTGTTCAATTTCTTTTTCTCTGGGTTCAGCGTCAGAGGATGTTATTGTTCCTTTTCTCTGTGAAACATGTGAGCTGTGACGGGTGGGTTGAGGGTGACTTGGTCCTCTGAATCGTTAAAATCACAGAATAAGCGAGATTGAAGGGACCTTGGGAAGTCTGTAGTCCAGGCCCCTGCTCAAAGCAGGGTCAGCTGTGAGATCAGACCAGGTTACTCAGCATTCCTCAGCATCGCTCCTGTTGCCCTTCCTCCTTGCATTGAAAATCGCCCTCTAAATTACTAGGTGCTGCTGCTTTGTCCCTCTCTGTTCTCCTCTGCAGTTTAGGAACTTCACTGCTGGCACTTCTTTGTGACGCTTTGTCTCTCCTGATCCTCTGTGAGTGCGGTTTTGGTGAAGAAATGGCTGTTTGGGCAGACCAGGGGCCTTGGCAGAAACTAGTGGCAGGTCTCGGGTGTGTCTGTGATTCAGAGCTCTCTTGAAGAGCAGACAAAGATCTTTGCACTTTAATGTACTTGGGTAGAGAGGATGATGGTGAAGGTAGCACCTTCGTATGCTCGTGGAAAATGAGCTTGTGTGGTGAGCCAGGGTTCCTCCGTGGCGTCAGGCAGACGGAAGCAGCAGTCTGACTTAGAAGACAAATGTGGTTTTGATGTCCCAGGTGGGACGGCAACGCTGTTGGCAGTGGGGCTGCTGACCCTCTGTCTGGCTCCTTATGGCGTCCTTTGTTTGACTCTAGCCAGTAAGTGTATGGAGCAGACCTCTGTTTTCTCAATTCCTAGCACTGATATTTCAGAGAATTTCAAGATTTCGGGAGGGGAATGAAAGGAAGGGTCAGTACTGAGGATTGTCAGATTTGAAGAATGAATTTTTAGGAAAGAAAGAGACAGGCCACAGGGTTCACCGAGTTCCGTTGTTCGGGTTAAGAAGTCTCTCTCGGTTTTTTCCTGGGTTGTCAATATCCAGCATGTGCCAGCGGAACGATGTGGACTGTAAAATGCAAACCAAGGATTTTGTTTGTGCCTCTGTGCTCAGTTGGAAATGTAACCTGTGGAGGATGCTTTTATACAGCCTTATTCCTGTGACAGGGGAAACTGCAGTTGTGTGAAATTTCCTTTTTCCCCTCTTCCTTCCTAGTTTCCTGTCCTGCCCTGCTTGCTGAGTAGTTAATGCAGAAGATAAAGAGGGTTCGTCTGGAAAACGAGACTGCAGGAAGTTGGAGAAGGTACGTGTCCCAGTTACTCCCAGGGCCTTTGTTGACCTTTAGGTTGTGTGGCACAGAGCAATAATCACCTCTGGGAGTGAAAGAGGTTTCTGAAAAATCCCAAGTATGTCATTCTGCCCGGGGAGCTCTGTGTCAGGATCTGTGGGTCAGGAAGTGACTCAGGAAGATAATTTGTTTCACTGATTTCCAGTTCCAACCTTTACAATTCTTTTTTTTTTCCCCGTGCTGATGTCTCACCTGTGCCTGCTTCTTGTCTTCAGATTAATGTGTTCCCCCTGAAGGAGGGCCTGATGGACGTGTGCCTGATCCATCTAACCTGGCCAGGCAGGACAGAAAAAGCATGAGAAGGACCTCCAGGTGTTTTGGGAGTGGAGTTAGCAGTGCTTCTCAAACAACAGTGAATCACCTAAGTCAGTGCCTCAGTGTAAAGGACAGTGTTTTTCCAGTAAGGTGAAAATCTCGGATGTGCTGCAGAGATGCCAAAGTTTCAAGACCATCTAAGAGTACGATGGTTAAAATTGGTGTCTTGATGCAACTCACCAGAACAGTAATCCCAAAATTCACCCTGCAATTTCAGTTACACGTTACTCCTTGTACTCGTTTACTTCTGTATGTGACGTTGCCAAATGCTTGTTGCGTTTGTCCAAGAGATGGCTGCAGCGATGGATGAAGCGGTGGATTCTGTTTTTACTGTGTCATGTCAGGACCTAAGTTTTGTGAGATTCCACCATGCTCCAGCTGTGATAGCCATATTTCCCAACCTGTGTGACGGCTGCTTTGCTTATCCCACTCTCCTCTAGTGTCAAAATCTCCGGGATGAGAGCAGCGCCAAGCTAAAAGTTGTGCCTTTTGCTTCCCTAGTGAATCATAAAACCATGGCAGTATAGTTTGGAAGGGGCTCCAGCTTCTGCTTCGATTTGGGACAGTTAGATTGTTTTGAGCCCTTAAAGGTGCAACTTTCCCTCGTGAGGAGTCAAGCTGGCTGAGTAAGACGGTTTCACCAGCTGAGTGAGAGAAACCTAAAGGTCAGGCATCCTGAGCCAGAGAGGGATTATTTTCGTTGACTGACTTGACCTGCAGTGGGGTTGGGTTGAAAGAATTGCACTCGGTTTATGGGGTTTTGTGGTCTTCCTGTCATGTATTTTCTGACAGGCAGGACTTCTGCCTTCAGATGTGATTTTAGTTGCTGTAGTGGACATCATGGATCTAGTCAGTAGAGGCCACAGTTACCCTCACAGTCTTAGAACATCCCGTCACGTCCTCTTTTGTGGTTTTACTTGGGCTTCCTGCCTGGCTTTGATTGTACTCCTCTTGATTAATTTTCAAGCTGTGGATTTACTGCTGGGCAGTAGGTACCAGGAGCACCTACAGATTTATTTCAGGAGCTCGTTGTTGTGTTGTTATTCACACATTTTGTGCAATTTAGGGACTTAGCAGTTTGAAGATGTGGTTATATTTACAGCCCTTGTACTGTGTGCCTGTAGTTTAAGGAAGTCCAGATGTACTTTGGGTTAAGTTTGCTCCATAATTGCGTAAGATGTCAAACTAGGTGAGAACTTCCTTTTAGAGGGCCTTTTACAAGGTGCAAGCTGGTGGGGAATCTTCAAGGAACACTTGGGTTTCTCTTGGGTAGAGAATGGGCAGAGGTGAGTGTTTTCTTGTGGTGATAAAAAATGACCATCCTTTCTCCTTTCCCCTGGTTCCCTCCCCTGGGAAAGAACTCATTGTGTGTCTTACTGAGGCTGAAGTCTTCAATATTTGGTTTTTGTGTAATTCTCACTTAATCCTTCATCTCAGAAGCTGTTCTCCTCTCGAAATGCAGGTCGCTGTCCCAACTGACAGGCAGCATTCAGGAAACATCTAATTTGAAATTGTAAATCTTGGGGCTGCTGAGGACAAGGCCTTTTTGGTGTAGCCCTTAGTCACTGATTTGCTGTCTTGATGCTGTGTCAAAGGTAGCGATTCTGTCTCCATGGAGCAAACTTCTCTGGCCTGATTTTTTTCAGTAAACTGAAGTTCTTCTGAAATTCTGTGTAACATTATTCCAGATACCCTCGAATCAACTGAAACGTCCTCGTGGAGGGGAATGCGGCTTCTTGAGTGGGGTGACAGAAACTGGTTTCCCTAGTCCTAGGCTCATTCCTGCTTTGCAATAGATTACATCATTGACCTTGGGCAAGTCTCTTGGTCCACCTCTCCTCAAATTAACATTTGCTGCAGTTGCATGTGGAGGAGTTCTTGGTAGACTCTCACTCAAGAACTGCTAGCTTGGAAATGTATGAGGAGTGCGTGCCGCATTTTGCAGGATACGACCAGGGTCTGTTACTGCTGTCTTCTTTCTGGTAGCAAAGACAATTGCACTGTTTTCTTCTTGTTTTGCCATCTCTCCTCCTTCATTCCTGGCTACAAGAGCTCTTCAGGTAAGTGCGATGCTGTGCTTGGACTTAAACCTCTCTCTCCAAGTGATAAGCAGGCTTTCTTTTAGGACAGGAAGGGGACTTCGCTTTTGTGGTGTTCCAGGGCAGGAGTTTATGTGCCTTTACGATAGTCAGAGCTTTGATGACTTATCCATCCGAATTCCTGGGCTGGTTTTCCTTTGAGTCAAGCTGATTGTTTTCTGCACCAGAATCTGCTGCTTGTACTTCCTTTAACAGCTGATTTCTAGAGCTAGTCCTGAGAGAGAGTTTTCTGAGGTTAATATCTTCATTTACAGGACTTGATATGGGATGGGAGATGGACTTTTCCTTTCACTACGTCGATGTATGTTTAAAATGTCATCTGAGTGCAGAGAATCCTAGGATCTGGAGTTTAAGGAGCACCTGTTCTCCTAAGCTTGTTGCGTGCTTAGAACTTTCTCTAAGGAACAAAATGCATCCGCTTGATTTTATGGTTTAATTCTCTCCCTCAACTCCTCCCTCAGTTTTTTGTCCAGTTCTGAAGGGGAAGAGAGGATGACTGCAGTGGACGCGCTATCAGACAGCTCTGAGGTGGTCGAGATGGAGGATGTGCCTTCCCAATTCCAGGTGCAAAAGCATTCTTGGGATGGGCTGCGTGACATTATTCACAGCAGCAGGAAGTATTCGGGCATGATAGTCAACAAAGCTCCCCATGATTTCCAGTTTGTCCGGAAAACAGAAGAGTCCAGCCCGCACTCTCATCGTCTTTATTACCTGGGTAAGCCAGCATGCCAGACGCCGAGCGTGAATATGTTGTGGGAGAGCTTCCAATCTAAACAGGCGAGGAAAAGGGTGGGAGGCATCTCCATCTACGAGCTGGGGGAACTGAGATTAAGTAACATTGCTTAAGTTTGCACGTTTAATGTATAGCAAAGCCTGGCACTGAGCAGAGACCTCTCCAGTCCCAGACAAGCGCTTTGACTACAGCCTTTCTGCTCAGCGACAAGGGGAAGCGTTGGCTAGCCAGACCTGCCTCGTGGCCAGGGTACGAACGCAGGGTCTGACCGTTGGCAACCCAAGTCTATCCAGGTGATGGGGCAAGAGAAGGGATGTTCCTCAAACTCAGGACTGTCTTGTGCCGCTGTAGCTTAGGAGAAATGAGATTTACTTGATTGATCAGCCAGACTGACTTCCCAAGGAATTTGCTTGCAGTAATTACTAATTATATGTTGCAAGTTCTACGTATTAATGGGGGGGGGGGTGGTGTCTCCCTGCTTTATGAAGTCCCGGGTAGGTAGGATGCTTTAAGAGTGGGAGAATGGGGAAGTTTAGGTGGGAATGAACTATTAATGGTATTCACAGGGAAATATCCTCTTCCTTACAGTAGGATTGAGAGACAGTAAAATGCTGTCTTGTGCAGGTCCCTCATTATAGTTGGAGCCACAATATAATTAGTGACAGAGTGGTTGGATTTTAGTAACTGGATAATTTAGTGGTTGGTAATACGGGAAGCTTTATAGACTATAAAGAGTTTGTTTTGCTTTGGGGTATGAGCTGCTTGTTACCGGCCAGTAAAGATGCCTGATGTGCAACTCCATACAGATGACTGCTTTCCTGAAGTGACCCTGCTTTTTTCCTTCTTTTTTGAGTTGTTGAGTGTAGGTCACCGCAGGCCGTAGGATGCTGGATTTGAGGGACTGATTTGTTTTGTCATTAAGCAACTCCTGTGTGTCAGTGACTTGATTTGTTGTAGTTCCTCTTACATTCTTGTGACACAAGTGGTGCTATAAAGGACAGCGTCCAGAGTTAGCGTATTTTTCTTGTTAAGTCTGAACAGTGAGACTTGATTTAAAGCTGAGTGTATTTCAAGACCAAGTTGACTTTGATATGGTTTTTGATGTAAATGGCTGAAGAACTAAGGATTTAAGTAGCTGATTTAAAAAAAAAAAGGAACGTTTTTTTGTATGAAATGGCAACCAGACCAGCTACTGGCTGGTTGGTGTTCCACACGGGTGTGACTGGTGTAGGAGCCAGAAGCAGGAATGAAGATACACGAGTGTCTCTTCCTTAAGGAATTGTACAGGGCATGGAGCAGATTGAGCCACCATTTCAGATCAGTGTCTGCCAGGTAATTCTGGGCTACTTCTCAGGCGTTCCTAATAAAGGGTAAACGCTGATTCTTTTTATTGCCATAATAAGCGTCTTTTGAGTTGCATACCATGTGCCGTTAAATACTCAGAACCCATGTCAACAGTTCATAAGCACCTAACAGCAGTGTGCTGTCCATTTTCAAGTTTTTTATGTGAATTCTGAATGCCGAGGAGTAGGATAAAGACTTCTGGAGAACTTTGCTGTAGAGATTGAATACTTTTCTTCACTTGGGAGCAAAGTTAGTGTTTTTTGGGGAGGAAGGCAGTATTTTTCTTGTAAATGCTAATGGATTGTAGTCAGCCTGAGGTCACTGTAGAAAGTACTAATATAATAAGGAGAAAGGAAGTCCAGGTCATAGTTGCATGAGTGTTAAATGTGTGTGTGTGTATAGTAATTTGTTCCTATCTGCAGTTTTTTTTTTATTTGGACATCTTAAACCATTCCTGGGCTGTCCCCGTAGAATTTTATGTTGTATCGTGGCAGATGCTGCTTATATTAAACACCACATGCTCAGCTCTTTGGTGTTGCTCTGTCTCTGAGGATTATATGCTCACATATTGCTTTGCTTCCTGAACACTTATTAATATTTCAAGTTTTAATTTTAAGCAACTGTACTGCTGGGTTGACTGGCTTGGAAATCTTTCTGTTCTGCCCAGAACGTGTGCAGAGTAGATGATACCAGGGCACGCTTCCCTGTGTGAAACTCTGATCTAGGGAATCTCTACAGCATACGTAGAGGGCAAGTTCGTTGGTCTTTGAACTGTTGAAACTGCCAAAATCGTGTCTCAAGTTATTTTATTTTTTTTGCGGTTGTTTTGGAAATCAGGTGAAGGCCAACAGCTTATTCGATAACCGCAGTCAAAGGCTTCTGTAAAATGACGAGGTCTTTTGACTGTGTAATATACTGTTTCACATTTGAATGGGCTCTCTAAAGCTTCCAAGCTTTTTTCTTCTCCTCTCGCAGGCTGGTGCGTTGGCCTGAATGAGGTCCCTGTAGCGAATTTCTGGCTGAGAAAGGTGGAGAGTAATGTTGAGTCACCCATTCAGGGAGTGGCTTTTTTAGAGTGCATCTGGGGCGTGGGCTGAACAGTCCACAGAGAGGAAAGTTGGATGTAACTAATTCTGAAGAGCTTGGTTAATGTTAAGTCTTGCTGAAGGAAATTTCTATAAATGAATTTCTAAATTTAAGTAATTTAGCTATTATTCTGTGATTGAACCGAGAGATGCTTGGGAATGACAGTTGGTAAAAGCTTCTGGACAGCCCCAACCTCTCTGTTATCAAAGACTTTTTCAGTTTTGTTTTTCAATTTGCTCTTGGTCCTCCTTGTCCTGGCTAACTAATCTTAGATAGGATTATGCTTTTGTCCTCCCAATAGGAATGCCATATGGTAGCCGAGAGAATTCCCTTCTTTACTCAGAGATTCCCAAAAAGGTACGGAAGGAGGCCTTGCTACTCTTGTCATGGAAGCAGATGCTGGATCACTTTCAGGTGAGCCGTAGTGTGAAGAGCTGGAGTTGAAAGTGTTTGGGAAAACTGGCTGATGGTGTGGGGCTGGTGTAGTGGGTACGACTCTGCTGAACAGCAGAGGTAATAGCGTGGCAGCGCGTAAGACCCGGAGAATGGTACTGGTAGGGATGTTGTATTGAGAATTGCTTTGCTTCATAATGCAAGATAGTTACTTGTGCGTGCAAAACAGGAGTTGATGTGGCAAGCAAAGGGCTGACTTAGCAAACAGGACTCTAAACTAGCATGTAATCTCCCTCAGATTATAAGATATCAGGACAGTGCACCTTTCTTCTGGGTATCCTGTCTGGGCTCTTGTCATGCTCAGTGGAGTGCCTGTCTGTCATCTTTCCTGCTCTTAAGGAAGTTGGGAAAGTTGAATTTAAGCTGCTGCTTCTGCCCTACACTCTGTTGCAACCAGAAAGGGGGTGAATTTTCGCCGCCCTGTTTTCAGTATCTTAATGTCCTTTGTCACTAGCAGCATCAATGAAGAGGAGAGTGGAGGGTGTTAGTCTTTCTTCCCTACTAAAAAGGTTCCTGTGGAAAAGAATTTAGCTGTCTTGACACCATTTGGATTACTAGTCCCCTTCAGGGTAATTCAAGATCCCCGGAAGAGCTTTTGTTTGCAGTGTCTGACATGGAAACTGTTTGTGAAGGCTGTAGATAATGTCATTAAGTTAATTGGTTACATCTGATTTGCATAAGCAGAGCAAGTGCAGCTGTCCTCGGTTCCTGCTGAAGTGGCAACTGCAGAAATGATAGATTTGCAATTCATCCCTCTTGTGTAAAGGGAACTTTGGGGTGTGTGGTTGGTTCAGTTGTTCTGGGCCACAGGTGTAGCCTGAAGTACAGCAATTATGGACCTGTATGGTAAGACTGCCGGTGGGTTTTGGCTGGTATATTGTATTTTGGGCATTCGTAGGCTATCTTGGAGCATTCCTGTTCTGGGAAAGTTTCTCCTCTTGCAGATTCTTTACGTTTTCCTTTCCTTCAATACTAGGCAACCCCTCACCATGGAATGTATTCTAGAGAAGAGGAACTCTTGAGGGAGCGCAAGCGACTTGGAGTCTTCGGTATAACATCTTATGATTTCCACAGTGAGAGTGGCCTGTTCCTCTTCCAGGCCAGCAACAGCCTCTTCCATTGCCGAGATGGGGGCAAGAATGGTTTCATGGTGAGTCTGCTCATGGTTTTATGAGTAGCACCTGGAACGGACTTAATGCTTTTGGTGTTGGAGGTGGCTGCACATCTGCATGCGTTTGGTGACGGTCATTTCTCTTGTGTGCTGTCAGGGCTGTTTGCTGTCATTTCATGGGCTGTACTGTATCTGTGGTTTAGGCTTTTAAATATGAAGCTGGAAGGTGATTTGGTACAGAGCTTTTTGTGTGTCTGTTGTTGTAGGTGTCTCCAATGAAGCCTCTGGAGATCAAAACTCAGTGCACAGGGCCACGAATGGATCCCAAAATCTGCCCTGCCGACCCTGCCTTCTTTTCGTTCATTAATAACAATGATCTGTGGGTAGCAAACATTGAGACAGGAGAGGAGAAGCGGATGACATACTGCCATAAAGGTAACTGGTGCTTCTTGCTAGATTCAAAAGGAAATTTCTTTTGACAAATTTGGTCTGGAAGGGCTTGTGTCTTTCATGGTTGCTTTCTTATAAGTACATTCTTGTTTTGGATCAGCTTTTTCCAAGGAGATGTAAATGCAGCCTCTTCTTTGTTCCTCCCCAGGCTTATCCAATGTTCTTGATGACCCCAAGTCTGCTGGTGTAGCCACTTTTGTCATTCAGGAGGAATTTGATCGGTTCACAGGCTACTGGTGGTGTCCCACAGCTTCTACAGAAGGTCAGCATTCTGCTTATCGAATTCTGATGCTGTAACTGCTGCTGGCCCCTGCTATGAACGATGCTTTAAGCAAGGTTTTCCTTCTGGTCTGTTTCTGGGGAGGCCACCTGAAGGAACAAAACACTGAGGGTTTATAATTGTGCTCAGAGGAGTATTTGCAGGTGGTCACTAGGAGCTGTGGCTGTATGGGGGATGTGTGCTCTGCACCAGAGTGTACTGCCGCAACGCTCCAGGCAAGTCAGAAACAGCTGGAACACACTGTAGTAAACATGCTTGCTATCTGTCCTAGGTTCAGAGGATTTAAAAACACTGCGGATCTTGTACGAGGAAGTGGATGAGTCAGAGGTGGAGATAATTCATGTTCCTTCACCTGCCTTGGAGGAGAGAAAAACAGACTCCTATCGGTACCCCCGGACAGGTAAGTGAAATACCGCGGGGCTGCTAATGCAACTCTTGCTGGCAGTAGCAGTGGAATTTGTGCTATAAACTCTGCATGATTAATCTGGGTGCTTACTAGGATGTAGAAACTGGTTGTAAATGTGGAGGCCTAATTGAGTCTCTGAGCCCAAAATCTACGGCAAGAAGGAATGGGATTTAAAGTTCAGCTTAAATGAAAGGATTGCTAAGAAAAGGGAATATATCCAGTGGCATGTCGTGGAATACATTTTGAATCCCATCTTTCCTCTCCCTCCTGAGAGCGTGCACAGCCAACTAGGCAAGGCAAAAGCAAACTTTTCCCATACCCAGAATGACTCTTGTGATTACCGTGGTGTTTGCTCCCATACCTAATTTGATATTTGTACATCCACACACAGCCATTTCAGTAGGGCCAGGGTCAGTCCTTCTTTAGAAGCTGTGTTGTGTATAACCATGGGGTGATCAAGTTCGTCATCTTTGTATTCTTCCACTCATTCTCTGCAGGCAGCAAAAACCCCAAGATTACACTAAAACTGGCAGAATTTAAAACAGACAGCAAGGGTAAGGTAAGTGCTAACAACTCACAATGGGATATCGCACAGGAGGGTTGGCTGCTTCTAAGGCTTCCTAGAACTAAGACAAAGTCACTAAGAAATCCTAGGTGGTGTTAGCCTTTGTTTTCATCCTCTGATAACACCAGGTTCCATAATTTGTTTATCCAAGAAACCGAAAAACTTCAAAATGCTGAAGAGCATTGTTCTGGTGGAGAGGCAGCTGGGAGAGGGGAGGGAAGCGAGAAGTGAGGTTAGCCTGTATACCACATTGTCAACAGCAGAGCAGGACGGTCGAGGCCCAATCTAATTCTGGGCTTTGGTCCCTGACTGTAACCTTTTCTGTGGCTGAATACCAAAATCATTTTGCTTTGAAGCTTGTTTTTCCCTTCTCTTCCTGCCGTTTGTAGAAAGGCTTGCTTCTCCTGGCCTGACTCTTGCTAATGCCAGTAGTTAAATTTCCTCGTTCTCCCATTCCACTGAGCTTCCATAAGAAGAGGTGAGGAGGTCTGGTAGCAGTTTGATTTGATATTGCACCTTCCTTTTCCTGCAGATCGTGTGTGCTCAGGACAAGGAGCTGGTGCAACCATTTGCTGCGTTATTTCCGACTGTGGAGTACATTGCCCGTGCCGGATGGACCCGAGATGGCAAATAGTACATAAGTCTTTCTTCCAAACTAATAATCCCAAGGGCTTCCCTGGCTGAACTACTGCAGGCCCTCGGCGTACTTTGTATTGTAGTCGTGACTGAGTTTTAAAGCCATGAGTGCCAGAAATGGCACATGAGTATTTGACTTCTTCAGTGTTATAACATCCTAGAAACAGGAACTAATCAAATGTAGACGAGAGTGACAAGCTGTAGGGTTTAAGTCTCAACCACAAAGTTAAATGACACAGATCTATTAAGCGGGCAGGCCTAGGGGATCCTTGTGAGTTGAAGATGCTTAACACGAGTACAATATGCTTCCTGCTGAAAATAAGCGTGTGCTGTAAGCAGTTTTATCGTTGTTCATCGGTTCAGTTTGTGATGAATGCCAAATAGGTCATGGGAAAGGGGGCAGTTAGCACCATGCAAAGCCCTTTGTGATAGTCTTGTGCTGGCCAGCCTTGCCTGGAGAGTTAAAAATTTCAACCAGTCAGATTGCTGTGAATTCTGTGAGCTCTTAATTTTTTCCTCTCAAAAGCTTGTCTGACTGTTAACTAGTTTCTGTCCAGATTGAGTTAAGGTGACTTAGCTGTCTTTGAAGATTGCATTCTGTAACTCATCTTTAATTTTCTGCTCTAGAAGCTAAATGCATACAGGAGGGAATCCCATAGGTGATCCTTATGTTCTGCAGCAGAGCTTAGCTAAATGTGCTGAGTATTTCAGTTCGTGAAATCCCCAGTCCCTGAGGTGCTAGAGGAGAACCGGCTCTTTTGAAAGTCTGTCCTAATGATGAAACTTCCCTTGATGCGCTTCCAGGCCTTGGGGTAGCCGCACTGTGCAGCGGTGGCTTGCCATCTGTCATGTTGAGAGGCCTGCAGTGCAGCACCGCTTCAAATGACTCTCCTCGGAGAGGAGCAAGGCTGAGACCGAAGCGACTCCTTCACTTGGCAGTTGTCTTAGGTCTGTGCCTTTCCCTGCTAGTGCAGCGTGCAGTGAGGAAGCTACAAATGGATTGTTTTAAGAGTGATCACTTTAGCTCGTTAGGAGCTTGCTAGAGAAGGGGCTGAACTACGACAAAAACAAATAGTGCTTTCTGATGGAGGGGCTTTCCAAGGAAGAGTTACGGTCTGGAGACAAGGTTCTGTTAACAGTCATCCCTTGGAATAGACACTCTGGCAAATCCGTCGTAGTCTTGTCTGAACCATACCCCTGTGAAATACCAGAGATGTCTGGCACTACATGTTTGTTGGCAAAGCTTCCAGGAGATTCGAAAGCGGCAATGATGAGAAAAGCTTTGCATTCATATGCTTAAATCCTTTCTGCCAGTGGGGGGAAAAAGGGTTGCATGTTCTGAGTGTCGGAAAGGGACATCTATTTTGTGGTACTGACATTCACCTCCAACTTCTTTCCCCAGTGCCTGGGCGATGTTCCTAGACAGACCTCAGCAGCGGCTGCAGCTAATCCTTTTGCCTCCAGCACTCTTTATTCCAGTCCCAGAAAACGAGGAGCAGCGCGCTGCATTTGCCAAAACTGTGCCAGAAAATGTCCAGCCATTTGTGATCTATGAAGAAACCACTGATGTGTGGATAAATGTAAGAGGCTCGGTGCTGGGAGGAGAACACTGGCTGCCCCTTCCTCCCCAACAGTTAACCATTTTTGTGTTGGCTATGTGTCCAGTTTAGTCCGGGCTCCAGCAGACTGCTTTGCCGCTCAGTGGTGCCAGATTTGGTGTTAATTCAGGGAGGGTGATAAAGCCGTGAGAAGGACTTTCATGCAGCGCTGGAAGAGATGGGGATCCTGCCATCTCCTTGCAGTTGGAGCTATTCGCTTAATTCTTGCTAACGTTCTTGGTGAACACAGGCACTTCAGACACTGAGGCTTTTAGATGTAACACTGCCATTCTTTTAGGGCTATTTTATTACAAGATTAAATGGCTTCTTAAAGCATGAGCAACCCTAATCCCTGGAACTCGTACTTATTTAGATGGGTAATAGATGTGAGAGACGGGGAATAAACATCAGCCTCTAAGATCAAGCATCTTGGTACTAAAGTGACAAAGGGGCCTGGAGTTCACACCATGGCATTCCTGAGGTGTTGGAATAGCAGCCACCTTGTGAAACTTGCATAGCTGAAATGTCCAGCTCAGAGCCGAGACTGGTGCTGGTTTCAGTGGTAGCCATGGAAAGCCCAGACCCAGATATGGTCTTCTACGTGGGCCCAAAGTTTCTTTGTGGTAGTAGGAAAGTGTGGAATGGCTGTTTCCTACTAGCTGCTCATCTGAGATGTTTCTCCTCCCTTTCCTGTCCTTTGAAAGCGCATTAGTTTAGCACTGACTCCCTTGGCTATGTCTCTGCTGTGTCAATACAAGTCACTCATGGCTCTTTTGCCTTGTGCGACAGGTTCATGATATCTTCTATCCTTTCATCCAGCCGGAGGGAGAGGAGGAAGAACTCTGCTTTATCCGAGCCAACGAATGCAAAACAGGTTTCTGTCACCTGTACAGAGTCACAGCGGTCCTAAAGCAAGGCAGCTATGACTGGGTGCAGCCGTATGTCCATAGCGAGGGTAAGAGCTGCACCTTGTTGGTGTTTCAGCTTTGGGAGCTCCCTCTCTGATTTGCTTGTCTTGTCTTTTGGGGAAGGCGGGGATTTATTCTCATGTTATTTCTTTAGGTGATTTCAAATGCCCTATCAAAGAGGAGATTGCCCTGACTGGTGGGGAATGGGAGGTGTTGGCGAGGCACGGATCGAAGGTAGTGGTTATTTTTATTTTCACTTGCAGTGTTACAGCTCTGCATTGTCTGCCCACAGTCCTGGCCTACACCCTCTGTTACGCCTGGGACCAGCTAGAACTACTTCAGCTTCATTTTGTTTCTCTTTTTATTGCTCCCTCTGCTTTCCCCAGAAGTGCTGTAGTCGGTGCGCGTTGAACTGATTGCCTTTTTAATCAGACTTCAGATTGCTCCTTAGGTAAATCCCCTGAGTCAGTCAGGCCATAAAAAAAGGATGCAAGTCTGAGGTTCAAAAGCAACAAACAACTATTTTGTGGAGAAGCTTGGGATTGCTGCCTTTGCCGAAGCGTTTTAACCCCAATGAGTTCTTGCGAATTGGAAATATGTCCTAGCACTTAGAGTGAACTCTTGGTCTCCAGCTGATCCCTCAGTAGAGCCTTTAGGAAGGAGGCAGCTAGGGAGTAAAAAGCAATTTAGAATATGGAGAAACTGTGTCTGTTATTGGTTGCAGAATAACCAGAAATGAATTTTTATTAATCTTGTAGAAACCTAGTTCTGTTTTTGCTTCAGGAATTAACTCTGAGTCTGATCTTTAACGCTCCCAGGTGATTTCTGTCAAAATAAAGACCTTCTCTGTTCATTTCCCATTAATCTGGATTTTCACTTCGCGCTTTTTAAAAGGCCTGCAGCTCCATGCATTTGGTTTCTGCAGCTTTTTCTCAATCTGCAATTAACCTGCTGTCCCTCCCTATGTGGATTCTCACTGTACATGCTGTTGATTTTGGCCACAGCTCTTCCTGGCATGTGTTATGGCTAAAATTGGGTTAGCAGCAATTATTTTGATGCACTTGTTGCTCCACAGGGCTCTACCCAGTTTTTCTTGCCAATTGAGTTGGATATTTTTTTTCCCTTTGCTGCCCACAGTGGTCTTCAAACTGTGGGTTAGCCAGAAAGAGCATTTGGGCTTCAGCATTTGGAAACTGTAAGGTGGAAAACAGTTCAGTTACTGTTGCTGGATCAAAGCTGTAGTCTCTGTTGCTGGCTGGGCAGGTGGTTTTTAGAAGCAGCTTTGTCTGAACATTAAAAACGTAATTTCATGTGGCTTGAAGTTTGGTACTGTTAGAGAGTGATCCTTCCACAGACGGGAATTCGTTATCATGATTGCTGGAAAGAATACATCTATATCCTTCTAATCCAGACTTTCTGTGGAATGTTGCCATATTTAAGCACAGAATCTTTCTAGTTTCACCTGTGGGGAGCGGAGCCTGACTTTTTGTGCCCAAATGCTTTGAGTATCTCAAAAAAGCTGAGTGACTGCTTTTCGTTACTTCGTTGGAATATGTGCATTTCTCCAGAAGCGCTGCTTGTGTGTTCTCTAGCTTGTCACGTCAACAGGCGTTGCGTACGGTCCCTAATGCCGTGAGCAGTCTGTCATGGTCTATTTGTGTTTTAAGCTGACTCTGCCCGTGGCCAGGCTGTTTGAACTGGCGAAGGAGCAGTAGCTGTCACCCTTCTGTCACTGAGTCCTCTTTTCTCCACGTAGATCTGGGTCAACGAGGCTACGAAGCTGGTGTATTTCCAAGGCACAAAGGACACCCCGTTGGAGCACCACCTCTACGTAGTCAGCTATGAGTCTCCTGGAGAAATTGTGCGACTTACCACTCCGGGTTTCTCCCACAGCTGTTCCATGAGCCAGGTTTGTTTTTTCCCTCATCCCCTGACTGACAGGGATCCTAACTGGGAATGGTAATGAATCATAACCAGTAATGAGTCCTGAGGGCTTCTTCGTCTTGATTGCTTGAGATGTGGGAGGTCTTCTCTGAGAACTGGCTGGAGGAGATTAGATGTTGGAAGTGAAAGACCTTGTTCCCCTAACTCTTGTCTCTCCCATCTGTAGAACTTTGACATGTTCATCAGCCACTACAGCAGCGTGAGCACTCCGCCTTGTGTCCACGTCTACAAGCTCAGTGGCTCCGATGACGACCCGCTCCACAAGCAGCCCAAGTTTTGGGCTAGCATGATGGAGGCAGCCAGTAAGTCCTGTAGAATGCGTCAGTGCTGGGTTGTGTCTGTGGCACTCTTCCTTCCAGCGGTAGCCAGAGGTGATGGAGAGGGAAGTAGCCCATGTAACTTCACTCTAAGGGAAAATTAATTGTGTTATCTTGCAGGGGAGATATCTTTAGTGGGCAACTCATCCAAGAAAAGGTATATGAGCTTTTAAGATGTTAGCATTTCACGCTTTGAGCAAAAGCAGTGCTTCAGGGTGCAGGCTTTAGATGGCTCTGGGTTTAGGTGTTTCTTTATTCATGACTTGTCTGAAGCGGGGCAAGTATATGGGATGCAGTGGCTACTTTGTTCCAAGGCCTTTAAGGATTTAGATGTGGCTCACAGCAGCATGTAAACCCCTCCTGCAGATGTTTCATCCATTTGACCTGTCTGTGTTCGTAACCTTCCCCATCTTGCTGTTGCGGCATAGCGTGCCTTGTCTGAGGATGCCCAGCTGATGATGTTTTCCTGGGTGACACTTTCACTCTTTAGATGACCTGTTGCCCTGTGCAGGCAGGTAGAAGCTGTTTGTGTCCCAGGGAAAGGCTTCTCTGAGAGGCATTTCTAAAGGCTTGGTATGGTTTGGTGTTGAAAGAGCCCTGACTGGGGTCAGAACGAGCTTGTTCAGGCAGGGTAGGAGGCAGAGCCTGCTGGCAGTTACTGCATTGCTAGGGTCTGAACTTCCCTCTGCAGGTTGTCCCCCAGATTACATCCCACCGGAGATCTTTCACTTCCGCACTCAGTCAGATGTCGAGCTCTACGGAATGGTCTACAAACCTCATGATGTCCAACCTGGGAAGAAGCATCCCACAGTGCTTTTTGTGTACGGAGGCCCTCAGGTAATAATGCAGATTGTTCGCTGCTGCTGTTAGCCATGGGCTTGCTGTCCAGGGCAGAGCTCCGTGTAGCTCAGTCATGCATCAGGACTTACACTTTGGTTAGCACTGAGCACTGGATCTCTGTTCTGACCTCTGCTTCAAACCTCACGTGATTTCTCCAGCACTTAGTCTGATTTGCACGGCTCTAATAGCTCAGTTAGTGGCTGCCTTCCAGCTCAGGATCATACACAGTGGGACAGCCAGAGGGAGGTACTGGAAGGCAGCTGCTCAGCTCTGAAACTTTTTTTTCTGTTTCCCCTCCTCCTGCAGGTGCAGCTAGTGAATAATTCCTTCAAAGGAATCAAGTACTTGCGGCTAAACACGCTAGCATCCCTAGGCTATGCTGTGGTAGTGATTGATGGAAGGGGTTCATGCCAGCGAGGACTCAAATTTGAAGGGGCCCTGAAAAACCAAATGGTAATGTACTTTTGTTGATGAATCTCTGCTCATTTGCTGCTCTTTCTAAGGCTGCCTGGCTGCTTATTTCCTGTGTGAGTGTTGCTCTTGTCTTTTGTCTCATGTTTCTAGATTTAGAAAGCCACTCACTTGAGCTTCCATGTTGCCTTTTAGGGTCAGGTGGAGATAGAGGACCAGGTGGAAGGTTTACATTATGTAGCAGAAAAATACGGGTTCATCGACTTGAGTCGGGTAGCCATACATGGCTGGTCATACGGGGGTTTTCTCTCCCTCATGGGTCTTATCTGTAAACCCAACGTCTTCAAGGTAAGTCTGGATGTGGGGCTGTCGTCTTGGGACACTTGGCTCTCTCCGCTTCTGTAACTCCCGGCGTATGGAGTTGGCTTTTCTGCTTGATGTTTCTGATGGACAGGTGAAAATGCCCCTCGGTCCTGGCTGTAGCTCCTGGCTACAGTCCTGCGTTCTGCGTGCAGATCGTGCCTGTCTGAGGCGTGATGAGGGTGGGGTCGTTCCCCAGTGACTGCCAGTGGAGGACTTTGCCTAGCAAAGATAATTCATGTGCTATTCCTTAGCCCCTTCCCAAGTTCCCAGCACAGTGTCTGGATCATTTGACAAGTCCTCCTTGAAGTGCTGTTACGCAGGAATTTGGCCCAGTGTGACTCTGAGAGGAATAGCATGAGGAAGAATCTGGGTTTTATGTGGGTTTGCTGTAGAAGAATTCTGGTCTGAGTGATAGAACGGTCCAGGGCCTGTTTTTTCCTGCCTCTTCAGGAAGAAGGGGAACACTTGAACTCTTCAGCACATGATAATTGAGGCTGTTTCCTGCCACCTATTTGTTTGACAGATTGCTATAGCAGGTGCTCCTGTCACGGTTTGGATGGCGTATGACACCGGGTATACTGAGCGGTACATGGATATCCCAGAAAACAACCAGCAAGGTTACGAGGCTGGCTCTGTGGCGTTACACGTAGAAAAGCTTCCCAATGAGTGAGTACCCTGGGGTTGAGTGATCTGCTAAAAACCTCCACCCGGCTCCTGCTCGGTGCCACTGGTTGCACCTCCACAGAATCCCAAACGAACGGATAGATTCTGATCCTATGGAATTGTAACGCACGTGGCTGGTCGCTGCCTTCTGTGGCAAGCTGGGGCGTTGTACCCCCGGCCCCCTTTTGCCAGGGCGGGGTTGAGGACCACATCCGTGGCCTTGGGCTGTTCTCACTGCCAGTCCATTGCTCAGTTGTGGCTTGCCAACTGGCAGCTCTTTGCTCAGACCCACTGCAGAGCTTTTTGTGTGGTTTCTTATCCTATCTCTCATCCCACCTGCAGGCCAAATCGTTTGCTGATCCTCCATGGCTTTTTGGATGAAAATGTGCACTTTTTTCACACCAACTTCCTGGTATCACAGCTAATCCGGGCTGGAAAACCTTACCAGCTGCAGGTAGGAGGAACAAGAGTGAAGTGGGAAGGTCCCTCAAATCTGGAAAGAGAAAAACTTCTCTGCTGTGTGTTCTGGGGACGGGAGAAGGTGGAGGCAGATGCTCCCACATCTGTTTGCAGCATAGATGGCAGCCAGTGCCTGGTTGGACTCCAAGAGGTGGCCGGGAGGTGGCACTGTGGCTGTTTCACTGCTGGCAGATGTGGCCCGTGTCTAAAAGCATTTGCAAACAGGGCTCCTGCCCTCAGGCCTGGAACTTTCCTTCTCAGCTGAACTCTTGCTGTCTCCCTTGGCTGGTGGCAGCAGAGGTGGCTGGCTTGCCGAGCGGAGCAGCAGCACACGCCAGTGCAGTGAGGGAGGGAGGCTGGGGCTGTAGGCATTTCCCTGGCAGCTCTTTGTCCCGATGGAGACTCGGCTGAGGGAAGAGGGCTGGTGTGAGGGAGGGCTGTCTGTGCTTAACGTGCTGCTCCTGGCTAACCGCTCTGTCTCTCCGCTTCTGCGCAGATCTACCCCAACGAGAGACACAGTATTCGGTGCCCTGAGTCAGGAGAGCACTATGAAATCACGCTGCTGCACTTTCTACAAGAATACCTCTGAGAGCACAAGCCTCTGCAAACTGGACACTGACAGCTCATCTTCCCCCTCCTGTGCCCTGCCACTGCCGCCTGCCTCGACAGCCAGCTAACCCAGAGCACAAACGGCTGAGCGCCCGTGTCCGGGCTGGGTGTCCCTCCCGGAGCGAGGCGGGAGGGTGGAGGGCACCTTCCCTTTGGACAGTGCCACCTTCTTTCACTTTCCAAGCTGGAGGTCTGCCCCTGCTCGGCTGCTCGTCCTCTTCCTCTCCTCCGGCCTGGCTGTTAATGCTTTTTTTGCTGCTACTCCCTCTATCCTGGGAATCGACGGACAGAGGTCCATCTCCCAAGGCTGAGGTTTGTGTCCATCTCTCTCTCCCCCGTCCTTTTCCCCTTCCACTGCACCTCTGCAGTTCCCGTACTCTTACCTGCAAGAACTCAGTGCCTGCGTTGGAAAATGGAAAAGCCGAATCAGCAAGCTGCCTTAAGCCAGGAGTAGGAGGGAAGAGAGAACTACCTTTTGTTAAGCGCCGGGGGAGCTGACTGCTGCTGCTGCTGTGTGCTGGCCCTGCTGCGACAACGTGGAGCCCTGGGATGTGAGGCGAGCTCTACAGAAGCATCCAACACTAGTCTTTTCTGGTTTTCAGTGAGATTTTGCAGAGCAGATGGAGGAAGTGGCTGGGGTCGGTAACAGTGTCCTCTGATACCTTTCTCTAATGGCCGCTCACAAGCAGAGAGTTGTGCCAACAGGTAGCGCGGCAGCTGAAGCAGCTGGCTACAAGCAGAGATCACCTCTCCAGAGGTCACAGCAGCATTTGGGTTTTTGCAACACAAGATGGATGGTATTTATGCAAATCCTTCCTCCCTCCGTTCTCTGTGCTGCCTCCCAATCCCACCTTCTCCTTCCCCGACACCCCGAGCTTTCAGATGTGCACTGAAATTGGCTGTGCTTCAGTTCTCTGCGGGTCAGTGACTGTTCCCCTTGCCCGTCTACTCAGCAAATGCTCTCTTCTGGTTTTTATTTACCTGGTCAACAGGAACTGCAGTTCTGGGGAGGGGGTGATTGAGCAATCGCACCTCAGGGGAGCATATACCCCCCTCAAGCCAAGGGTTCTGCCAGGGGCAAAAAAGGAAAAAAAAAAAAACAAAAAAACAAACCCCACCCAAATGAACCACGTTGACTTGCCCTGGAGTATTTTAAGTGCGTATTATGAAAAGAAAATATTTTTATGGATTCTTATTCTTTTATAATATGAGTGTAAGATGTAGCGACTCATTAAAATATCAGAAAGAGGCGTGCTGGCTGGCGTTTGTGCCTGTTTCGGGAGCGCAGGAGAGGGCTCGGGAGGAAACGGCAGCTGGCTTATGCTAGCCAAAGCCGTGTCTGTGGTAAAAGCAAAGCACTCTGTTCGGTTTCTGTGCCAAGCAGTGGAGAGAATATTAAATCCCTGACGTTCCTCAGGGGAAGCGTGATCCGAGTGATTGAAGATGTGGGGTGGAGAGATGGGAATCCTGGACTGTGTTCTTGGCTCCGTTAAGGCGCTGCATGACCTTGAGCAAGTCAGACGCCTCGTGCTCGCGAATACCAGCCTTGGCTCTGGCGGTCGGTACCTCGCCCCGCGCCCTGACTCTCCCCGATGACTCGGGGGGATGCAGCTGCTCCGATCCGAGCGCTCGCAGCTCTGATCCCACGCTAGGACACAGAGCTGCTTTTTGCAGGTGCCAGGCCTGCCTATGCTTGCCCTCTCTGGAGCTTAAAGCTCAGAAAACCCGGCCTTGCTGTTCTCCTTTCTAAACCAGAGTCAGGCATTAATTAAACTGCTGTTAAATGCCTGGAGGATGCAAGCTGGAGGCTTGTTTTAAATGCAAAGCATCTCACAGCTGGAGCATTTTATTTTCTGAATATGGCTGTGAGCATATTTGTTGCCCCCCTTCTCATCCCTGTGCCCAAATAAGTTGTGTTTTAGCTTCTACGCACCCCGTTGAGTAACTTCTGGTGCAGCTTTTGAGGTCAGAGGGGCGGAAGGGGACGTAATGGAGGAAGTTGCACATCTCTGAAGTTGCCTCGAGAGAAATCTGCAGACAAAGTTGCTCCCCTTTCTCCCTGCCTTCTTTAGAGCCAGGTGGGTGCAAGTGGCTGGTAAGAAGCTTTATTTTGCAGGGTTGGTTTCTTTTCAGTCTTAATTTAAACTGCTTTTTCCTGGCTCAAAAGAGCAAATGTTAAAATCTTAAGATGTCTGCAGCATGCTCTTAAAATGCTCTTGTCTAGGAGAGTTTACGAATCTGTCAGCTCCTTTGATCCTCCAAGCTTGCTTCTGAAGCTGCAGGATTATTTGACGCTGTAAAAAGGGGTTGCTTTTCTTCTTTGGAGGACTGAGAATCCTGAGAGGCATTAACTGGGAAATCGCCTACCGCAATCCTGAGCTTTTCAATATGTAACAGGCTCTGCTGGGGATTGAAATACAAATGATGTGGGAGGCCCCCACCCATCTGTCCTGTGGGAAAGGTGATGGTGCAGCTGGGTTCCCCGCATCTCATGGGGAGAGGATTTTGCAGCTGCAGCATGAAGTTGAGTTAATTTCCTGAGTGAGTGGTAACGGCCGGAGGAAGCGGTGGGTGCTCTGTCGGGTGTGCTGGGGAAACTGGGCGAAAAATGACTCTTCCTCGAGAACTGGGACTAAGCACGAGAGTGGCTTGGGGAAGCGTTTCTCCCATGAAAACCCAGTACGTGGGGCTTTATTTTTAGGTAGAGGATGTAGAGGGAGAACAGATGTTCTCAGCGATTTATTTTTAAAACAAAAACCACTGCTTGAGCTACACAATCAGCTCAGAAGAGCCACCACTTGTCCTGAAAGATGCTCGAATGGAAAACTTTCCGGTGTCTCCATTCCCAAAGCGTGTGGAATAAAGGTGTGATGATGGCTCTTGCTCTTGGAAAGCCACGTCAGTGGAAATTCTGTTTGGTGATTGGGAGCGTCTCAGGCATTTGATCTCTGTCCTCTGCCGCGTGCTGCGTGGCCTTGCAGAGCAGCACCCCCGGAATAACTGAAGTTGTTCAGAAATGCCAGGGTCCATCAAAGGAGGTGGAGGGGCGTGCGGCGGCGATGTGAGGAAGACAAATGGCTGTGGTGGAGGGGGGCTGGGGGAGGGCTGCGTGTGGATGCTGGCAAAAAGAAAGGGTGTAAATTGATACTGGAAAATCCTCACAGAGGGATTTTGGTGAAGCACGTACACATGGGCAATCCTGCCTTCACGCTAGGACAGATGCGAGGCTTCAGTCATCGGTGCGGAGCGGCGGCTCCTCTGCGTCCCCACCTCTGTCGAAAAACCTCTTATCTCCGGTTCCAGCACAAGCCTCTTGCTCAGAAGCTGGTGCAGATTTCCGCAGGCTTTCAAGCGAAAACAGCTTCATCCTGGCCCAACGGTCGCACCTTTTGCTCTGCTGGGCTCTTTCTGCTTTGCCTTGAGCCCCAAAGCTGCTCTGGGGTGGAGCTGGGAGGCTCAACTGCCTTCGGCCAACGGGCAAACCTTGCTCCGGAGGGGTCTGGGTATGACCCTGCCTTTCCTGCTCGTCCTTTTGCTTGGGGCTTGATCCCGCTGGGTGCTGAGTCCCCAAGCGTGGGCTTGTCCTGCTCCCAGCCCCCGGCCCCAGCTGGCTCAGCCTGGGGACGCCCCTCACCCCCTTCTCACCATTCCCCCCAGCTGGGTGCCATGGCCGTGCCGCTGGGGCTGCTGCTGGCCCTGCTGGGCTGCTCCGCGGCGCTGGATCCTGCCTTGGAGGAGGCCTGGGAAGGGTGGAAGACCCTCCATGCCAAGGAGTACCAAGGGGTAGGTCCTGCTTCCCCCAGGCCTCCCGGCAGCGCCAGGGACGGATCTGGAGGGGTCTCCCCCAGAGCCACCGGTGTCCCCGTGCTCGCAGGGGACGTTTCTGATCCTGCTGCCGCTCTGCCCCATGCCAGGAGGCGGAGGCTGCCCGCAGGGAGGTCTGGGAGAAGAACCTGCGGCGCATCCAGCAGCACAACTGGGAAGAGTCGCAGGGGCAGCACGGTTTCCGGCTGGCCATGAACCACTACGGAGACTTGGTACCTGCTGATGTGCCCGGCACCTTCCCTGGGGACCCCTCCCTGCACCCAAGGCTTGATCTGGGGACTGGGGACCCCTCCCTGCACCCAAGGCCCCTCCCTGCTGCTCTGCTGGGAGCTGCAGGTGCCCCTGGGACTGGGTTCCTTCCCAGGGGTTGACCAGCTGGTGGGGAGCTGCGGTGGTGCCAGCTGGGCACCCGTGGCATCACACGAGTTTTCCCTTGGCGACCTGCAGACAGACGAGGAGTTTAACTGGCTCCTGAATGGCTTCACGCCAGCGTGGCGAGAGGAGTCGGTGTTGCTCTTCCAGGCGTCGGCAGCCCTGAAGACCCCAGCGGAGGTGGACTGGCGGGCGAAGGGCTATGTGACGCCCGTGAAGAACCAGGTGGGCATGGGGCGGGGGTCCGGCTTGGGCTGTGTGATGGGTGCCGGGAGTCTGGGCAGCAGAAACAAGCAGCAGCGTCCTCCCAAGCACCAAAAACCCTCTGGGCAACCCAGAGAAAGCAGCTCCTGTAGTTTTGGCCACTGCAGTTTTGCAGCTGAGGAGCTGGAGAGGGTCACAGCAGGACTAGGAGGGTCACAGCATCCCTCTCCAGCAGGTTTTGGGGTGATGCTGTGACCCCCTCACTGTCTCCATCTCACCCAGGGGCACTGTGGGTCATGCTGGGCATTCAGTGCCACGGGGGCCTTGGAGGGGCTCGTCTTCAACCGGACGGGGAAGCTGGTGGTGCTGAGCGAGCAGAACCTCATCGACTGCTCCCGAAAGCTGGGCAACAATGGCTGCCAGGGCGGCTACATGACCCGGGCCTTCCAGTATGTGCGTGACAACGGTGGCTTGAACTCGGAGCACGTCTATCCCTACATGGCCACGGTAAGGGACAGCGGGTGGCCCCGAGGACACGGCCGAGTCCCAGCCCCGCCATCGGTCTCTCTCTCCTCTCAGGACACCTCCAGCTGCCGGTACAACCCACAGGACAGGGCGGCCAACTGCTCCACCATCTGGCTGGTGGCCCAGGGCAGCGAGGTGGCGCTGGAGCAGGCGGTGGCGGTCGCAGGCCCCGTGTCTGTAGCAGTGGACGCCAGCAGCTTCCACTTCCACTTCTACAAGTCGGGTATTATCTCGGTCTTCGTGGTGTGGATGGGTAAACTGAGGCAGGGCTGCCTCACTCCAGGCCTGGGCTGCTTGTTGAGCTGTGGAGTTTCCCCAGGGGAGTAGGATCCACCACCTGCCTTTGCCTGGAGAAGAAGCAACCAGGGCCGGCCGCACAGCTCACCCCAGTTCTGCTCTTCCCAGGCATCTTCAGCAGCATATTTTGCAGCCAGCGGGTGAACCACGGGATGCTGGCCGTGGGCTATGGCACGAGCCAGGAGCAGGGGCGCAACGTGAGCTACTGGATCTTAAAGAACAGGTAGGGGCTGAGGGCGTCCCCGCAAACCTGCTGCCACCTCTACCCCTATGCTAGCTCTGTCCCCCCGCTCCTGCTGCGGTCAGAGCTGCGTGGCAGGAGCATGTCCCTCTCCCCTGTCTCGTGGGGTGCTCTGGCTCCCGTCCCCCTTGCCCTCCCCGAGTGGGGCTGCATTCTCTGTGTGTGGGAACGCGGATGTGCTCATTCTCCATCTCTTCCTGCAGCTGGTCGGAGGTGTGGGGTGAGCAGGGCTACATCCGCCTGCTGAAGGGCATCAACAACCAGTGCGGGGTGGCCAACCAGGCCAGCTTCCCCGCGCTATGAGCCAGGACATCCCTCTCCGGGCGTCTCTCCCTGCCCTGGCTGCAGATCCAGGGCTTGTTTCCTTCTGGAAAGAGGCTTTTGTTTGTGTGCGGTGAGCAGCAATTAAAAGTGGCATGGCTAATTGCTCTGTGCCTGCAAATGGCGGCCGGGCAGGGTTTGGTGGCTGAGGCACGGCTGATGCAGCCAGTCCTTTTCCCGGTGGGAAAGGCAAAGCTCCCTCCGCACGATGCTTGGTGAGAGGCTCTTTCTCCACACCTTTCCTCCTGGCCTGGACATCTCCTTCCTTTCCTTTCTTTCCCCTTCCTAGGCCCCATTTCCTTCCAGCTCAATCCCGGCCAGGGCGGGATTTTCTGGCCGTGGCTGCAGCTCTGCCGGACCCTGCACAGGCTGAGCTGACAACGCTGCCCCTGTAAGCTCAGCTCTTTTATTTAAACCTGTGTGAGAAGACAGATTTAAAGGCAGAAAATGAACCTTTTCCTCCGACATCCTGCTTTTTATTTCCTCGCCTTCCTGAAGAACTTGGGGGGCTTTGTGTCACGCACAGCCCGGCACCCCGGAGGGAGGCCAGGCTGAGATGAGAGGGGATGCGGGCCACAGCCCACGGTAGCCCAGTGCCAGCGTGGGCTCTCCGAAACGTCCCATGGCTGCCCCATATCCCTCGTGGGAGCAACCACATAGCAGAGCGTGGTACTGGCTGGGGGGAGACTGCTGTCTCCGCGTCCCCTTGTCCCACATCCCAGTGGCTCCTTGTCCCAGTGTCCCCATGGCCCCTTGTCCCAGCGGTCCCCTGTCCCCTGGCTCTCTCGTCCCCACTGCGGCCCCTCAGGGGTTAACCCGCCCGGGCTCCCTGCCCACACCCAAGATGTCCGCCGCGGCGCCCGCTGAGCGGCCGCTGCCCGCGTTGACCCCTCCCTCCCGCCGTAGCGCGGGCTTCCTTTCCAAGATGGCGGCGCCCAGCGGGAGGAGCGACCGGTGGCTGTGGGCCGCGCTGGTGCCCGCCGCCTTGTTGTGCCTGGCGGCCCGGGCGGCGGAGGAACCGAGCACGGTCGACTTCGACGTGCGGCCCGGCGGGGGGGTTCACTCGTTCTCCCGGAGCCTGGTGAGAGGCGAGGAGGGTGGGAGTGAGGAGAGGGTACGCGCCTCTCGCTGACTGGCTCCGCGGCGCGTCGCTCCCGCCTCCCGCGACGGGGATTGGCTGTCAGCGAGGGAAGGCGGGACGAGCGGGGGATGTGGGGGGGGGATCGGGGCTGGTTGCTAGGGTGCCGGTTGCTAGGGGTGGGGGGTTCCCCGGGGGGAGAGGGGTCCCCAATGGGGGGTCTCCAAAGGCAGGAGGAGGGAGAGGGTCCATCCCGAGGAGGTCCCCAGCGGGGGGGGTCTCCAGCAGAAGGGGGTCCTGAGGAAAATGGCTCCCCAAGGCGGAACAGTCTCGGTGGAGAGGAGATCCCTAGGCAAGGAGGCTTGCTGCGGAGAATGGCCCCCAGCGAGAAGGGGGCCCCCGAGGGGGGTTCCAGAGGAGGAACCCCCAAGGGGAGGGAGGGGTGACTAGGGAGAAGGGGGTCTCCAAGAAAGAGGGTCCCCATGGGAAGGGGGCTCACCAAGGGGAAGGGGCCCTGCGGGGAAGGGGACCCCCGGAACACGGGGTCCTGCCGACACCCCGCAGGGTCCCTGCCTCTGTCTGCGCTGGTCCGGACGTGGACACGGTGCGTGCTCCTCCTCGGTCACCCCCGGGATGGGGCTGCTGGCCGCGTTCTCTCGGGTGTCCCCAGATCTCCTGTCATCCCTGAGAGGTGGCCGATGGTGAACAAAGAGACGGTTCTCCTTGAGCGAGGCCGCTCTTCATCTTGTTCTCTTCTTCCAGGGGGATTACACCTGCACCTTCACGTATTCAGCTCAGGGAGGAACGAACGAGGTGAATTGGATAAACCTTCCAGCGTTTCCCTTACGCGCACTCTCTGTGGCTGTACAGAGTGAGATGATTTTGTTTGTGACAAGCTGATTCCAGGGAGAGGAAGGGCGATTGCGCCGTTTCCACCACTGCGTGTTTGCAAAAGGAACTTGTTGGATTTGCTCCCGGAATGGAAGCGCCCTTCGTGTGTTGCAGTGATGCTGTGGTTCGCAGGGCTGTGACATTTGTGAGGCTTAACAAATCTCTGGGCTGGATGTCTCTGGAGAACAGGGAGTGACATTTTCGTACCCCGCTTGGTAGGAAGGGCATTGTAGGAGTAACTCCTGTGTTCTTTTGGAGGTTTTTGCAGCTCGTGTTGTTGCTTGCAGCACGCGCTGTGCAGGTACACAGTTTGTACTTTCCTGTCTGCGAGTCCTGTTAGAATAAGGTGCCTTTCTTTTAGCCTAAATGGAAATGAGACTTTAACTCTTTCCTGTAACTGTGCTAATGAAATTTTGGAGGGGAGAGGGCAACCAGGCCTTGAGCTTTGTGCAACCCAAAGTAAGAGGGGCCATCTGCAAGTGTTGTGTAGTTATGTTGTGTTATTTTAGGGCGGCTGAAACTCGCTGTGCCTGGGGCTGGGAGGGGATGTGACTGGCCTCAGGGGCAAGCGGGAAGGCTCTTGCCCACCTTAACTGTTTGGATCTTTCTCCTCTGCAGCAATGGCAGATGAACGTTGGGGTCAGCGAAGACAACCTGCTCTTCTCCTGCTCTATCTGGAGGTGTGTTCTTTAACCCCCAGCTCTCTGAGGCAAAAGCAACAACAAGGCAGGTGGGATCTGGGCCAGGGACCCTGCCTCCCGGCTGGGTTTGCGTCCCTGCGGGACAGCACTGGAAGGCTTTCCTCTCCCCGGAGATTCTGTGCCTCTGGGTGGGCTCCTCAGCCAGGCAGCGGTTGATAAATGCTGTGCTCCCCCCTCTCCCCTCTCCTCACTAGATGTAGCTACAAGAGGTGGCTGTGGCGGGAGGGAGCCATGAATCCTGAGCCCGTCTGCACCTCCACCCTCTCTGCCGATGTTAAAGACGCTGCTTTCTTGTTTCAGGCCCCAAGGGAAGTCTTACCTCTTCTTCACCCAGTTTAAAGCTGAAGTGAAAGGAGCCAAGATAGAGCATGCCATGGCTTATGTAAGTCTCAGCTGATCGCTCGGAAGCAGGCACGTGGGAGGCTGCTGTAACACATGAATTGGACTTGAAAAACATTTATTAGATATCTGCGCAAGAAAATGCACTCCATCACGTGCAATTAGAGAGCGGTGGCAGTCAGGAGAGAGGCTGCAGGTAGGCTCGCCGGCAGCATTTTATTTCTGCTCCCTCAACACCGTCAGTTGGCTGCTGGCTCTGCCAGCGTCAGCAACTCCAAAAGACACCATCCTGCCAGGGTGCACTGCAGAAGGGGTTTGCCTCAATAAATTGCCTGTGACAAAGTAAATAAAACTTCTGCTTCATTCTTCCGTTTCCCAGTCTTCAGTGGTGAGGCTTTCGGTCACCCGAGCGACACGAGCTTGTGGTTTAATAGGAAATGAAAAGATAGCCAGAGATTTTCCTTCAAATTCCTTTGTGGATTGAATTCTTTCACTCCGCATTATTAAAATACGACTTTGTTCTTTTTCAAAATCTGCTGTTATTTGTTTGTTTGCTTTAAATACGGTAGCTTCTTGGATTGCCTCAACTGCTTAAACCTTCTTCCTTCCTATTTCAGTCTCAAGCTGCAGCGGGTGGACAAAGCGACGTCCCCTTAAAACAGGAAGAATTTGAAATCACTGAAACAACAGGTCTGTGGCTGAGAGAACTGTGTGAGAAAGGGGCTGGAGTGGGAGTGGGTGTCTACCAGGAGAGGAGTATTTAAGCTGTTGCGTTATGGAATCAGGGATATAGTGCTCTTGATCCGTAGCTGGCAGCCGGATTTTGCGGGTCCCGTTCCAGTGTAAATGTTAAATTAGCACCGGGGAAGAACAGATTTATCACAACGTGCTCGTCGCGTGCGTAAGGAGGAAGTGCAATGCCTGGCTTGCTGGCTTTATTGTCCTGGAAAGGAACCAGCGGGGCTGTTTTGTTCGTGCCTTACCATCTGTTGATCCTGCGCTTGTTTTCTCTCTTCTAGTGTCTCACAGGGAAGGCAAGTTCCGTTTTGAACTGTCCAAACTCATGATTGTAGCAAAAACGCCCCGTGACGAGCTGTGACCCCGAGGCCGGTGTTGGGCAGGGTGTTTTGGCTGGAAGAGCTGGCAGATAAAGAAGATTACGTGTTAACTGCGGGATTTTTTTGGTTGGCCAAACCTTTTCTGTTTTCCATATTGAAATGCGCGAGGGTCCAACACAAGTGGGGCTTGGAGGCGTTAAGACAGATGCATTCTGTCTTGTGTCAGAGTAACAACGTGCTTTGCAGCTGGAAACCTCCTCTGAGGCTCCTGATCTGCAGCCAGGCGTTGCGTCGCCCGCTTTCTGCTCGGTTGATCTGCTGAATATGGCAAAGCTCCCGTCCAACGGGGGCTCCTTATCTCCCTGGCTAGGAAGAGCAATGCAGAAAGATAAGTGGCTGGATTTAAACAGCGTTTGCTAAAGGAAAGTCGTTAACTCTCTAGTCTCTGGAGGGGAGACAGGATTTCTCTCTCTGCAAGCATGAGAGGAGGAAATAATTAAATTGGGCGGGAGGGGGGAGGAAGGGATTGAGCTGGCTTAAGCTATCGGCTCCTCGTTGAGTGTGGCTGTGAAGACCATCGCTGGCTTTGCAGGGGAGGATATTCCGGACCTGCCCCAGCGCAGAGCGCGGGCTGGGATAACTTGGGACGGGGGAAGGCAGAGCTGCTTATTCTGACACAACCCAGGAGTCAATCCGGGCAACACTTTCATGTCTCAGTACAACCGCAGGACTATTTTTTACCTACAGAAGTGATTTTTTTCTTATCTAGAGTAATAACAGTGAGGGAACGTGGAATTCCTTTCCTGTGTAAATACAACACAAATAAAGAAGTAAAGCATCGTACCCTGGCCTGACTGTGACATCCCCTCTCCAACCGGATGCCCAGCACGTGGCATGACCTTTGACATCTGCTCGGCCGGGAGGAGCCGAGACGTCACGCGGGAGTTTGGAGGCTCTAGAGGGGTTACGGGGTTCTGCCCACCCGCGAGGAGCCCCAGCACGGGAGAACGAGGCTCCAGCTGTAAGTTTGCATAACCCAGCACTGTAACGACGAGCGCTTTCGATACCCAGCGGTCACTGGTAGCTGCTTTTCCCATTTTGGGAGGAGTTCCCTGTTTTTTGGCAGTCTGGGAGCGCTTTGCACTGGGGATTTTACAAGCCCTGTTTTCTAGGCTGTTCCTAAATGCTGCTTTTTCTGCTGTGTGGCTCCTTCTGGATCTGCAGATGCCTGAGCGTCCCCAGCGTGCTCCTACCTGAGCTCCGACGCGCATTTAGGGCACTGATGTTGCAGGTCTCTGACCTTTTAACGAGTCACATGGAGGGAACCACCCCAAAGGGAGCTGAAGGGACTCGCTTTCCAGGCTCGTACAGCCAGGGTTGGGATGGGAAACCCAGGACACGAGATGGCTTTTCCTGCAGAGTGTGCTCTCCAGGGCTTCCTGGGACAAAAAGGCAAGAATTTGGGAACGAGGTGGGCGTTTGGCGTGGGGGAGAAGCTTCAGATGAGACACCTGCACGTGAAGGAAAGCTGGTGCCAGGCTTTGGTGGTCCTGGGGTGTAGGGAACCCTGGGGACAGAGGGAACAGCCGTGAGTCGGGGCCCATCTGAGCAGAGATGTTTCGTGCAATTAAGGAGCATCCTGCAGCTGCCGCTGCCGCGCACCTCGAGAACAGAACAGCGAAGCGTTTCTGGCTGTCAGCGCAGCGCCCGCTGCATCCATCAGCCCCGTTCCGCTTTGCCTGCACGCCGCATCTGCCGAGAACTCCACCGAGCTGTCTCCGGCCCTGGCTCCTCTTTGGCACGTACCTGACAGCTGCCGCCAGCCCGGCGGGGACAGGAACGTCTGTTCTCAGCTGCCGCACGCCAGAAGCTGACTTCACCCTGCCCTCCCCGTGAAACCAACACCTCGGTGGATCTTGGCCGCGTTCTCCTCCGCGCACACCTGTAAACGTGCTTCACCCCCCACCCCGAGCTGCGTTGCGCAAATTAGCTGTGATAGTTGGAGCCAGGCCTATGAAATGAGAGTCAGGGGGGCTTTATTTCTTTTTTTTTTTTTTAAATCTTTAAGGCTGAAAGTTATCAGCGCCTCGAGCCAGCGGTGGAAAGAGAGCAGCCAATGGGAGCCACGGAGCCGTGCTCTGCCCGCGAGCGCTGGCAGCCTCCTGTGCCTGGAGACATCCCATGGAACAGGAGGCACAAGAAGGTCGCGGAGATAAGGCCAGCTGAGATTGTACAGCGTCTTGGACGCTAAAAGGGCAATTTTCCATGTTCAAAGCCGAGCTCGGCGTGTTGGAAGCAGGCCATGGCTGGTGCATCCATGCTCTCAGAGCACGAGGCTTTTACAACACGCCTGAGTTCTTCAAAGCCTCTCCTTTCTTTCTCCTGCCAGGGTTGTGCTGCTTTAGCTCCCGCTGTGCAGCGAGGGGATGCAGAGGAGCACGTCTGAGTGCGTGGGAGCAGGATTTGCTCCCCTCCCGGAACCCCAAACCTTTGTTATGGGTTTGTGCGGGGTTTTGCACCGTGTCTCCTCCCGCCGGCTCCAGCGCTGGGACAGGGGCAGCCTGGCCGGCAGCGGTGCTACGGAAAGGAGAATAAAAACCCCAGGTCACAGCGAGCAACCGCCAGTTAAAGGACAAAACCGACTGCCCCGCCACTCGTTTTATCGCTGTCAGCCACGTGAAGCGCCCAGGCCAGACAGGCGAGTTTATTTAAATAACTCATCAGGGCTACAGACTTTGCTAAAAAATAACAACCAGCCGAGAACACGCAAAACGTATGAAATCCTAGGGAGAGCTTTGGGCAACCACGGAGGAAGGCGTCGCAGCAGTCACAGCGGTACCGATGCAGAAGGCTGGCGGGGAGAGCTGCATCTTGGATGAACGGGCATCCCTCCAGCTCCCTTCTGGCCTTGGGACAGCCGCTCGCCCGCCCAGGCGTGGTGGGATCCTTCTGCTCTGAAGGGCTTGTCCAAAGCCCATTCTAGCCTGCAAGGAGCAGAAGCACCTTCCTACCCTGGGCAGCAGGAGTTTGGACCGTGATCTGTTCCCACCATGTCATGGAGCTGCTGAAAGACAACCATGGGGCTCCACAACCGCTCATCCAAGCAACGGCCCACCCGCTCAGAGACACCCCAGAGGTGTTACATGCCGCCAGTCTTTGGTTTGGTTTCCCCCAGGAGGGTTACGATAGAGTTCAAGGTGAGAAGTCCAGTCCCTTGGACTCCGAGTTAAGAGCACTTGGTGGGCAAAGGAAATCAAACTGTACAGCAGGAGCCCAGAAGCCCAGGACGACCTGAAACGGACTCGGCCCAGTGCAGGGGGAGTTTGCAGACCCCGGGCAAGGGTTAGACAAAGTCAAGAGGTTGAGTCTTTAGTAGAAATGAGGAGAAAATGAGTTAGCACTTCAGAGGAGAAGAGGACATCAAGCCTGGTGATGGTCAGAACAGGCGTACGTCCTGTCCTCGGTCTCACAGGAGGCAGAGTCCGGCTGTTGCTGCCGATGGCCCACCTTGGCCAACTTCATATGTTGTCCTCCTCCAGCATCTTGTTAACTCCTTCACAGATCCTCTTCAGGTGGGTGCGGTAGGGCTCGGACGGCCCGTAGAGAGCCGAAAGGAACTCATAGTCCGCAAAGTGATTGAAGACGTGGTTGATGCGGGAGTGGGATTTGGCCGTCAGGTGGCCGTTGACAGCCTGGTGCAGCAGGTCCCGGCACTCGGTCAGCACACCCGACATGACCCTGCGGTCAAAGGTGAAGTCTATCTGGTGGAAGCTGACGGCCGTCATGGCCAAGGTATGCACCTTCTTGCGGAAGCGCTCCATCACCAGCATCTCCTCGGGGTTGAACTGCCCATTGCGGTAGAGCATGCCCAACTTCATGACGATCTTGATGAGGTTTTTGATGATCTTCTGGGCCTCTTTGCGGTTGTGAGTGTACTCCTTGGTGGCCCTGTAGAGTTCGTCCAAGATCTCGCTGCTGGTGTCGTCAATGAAGACGTTGGCTATGGTCTTGGTAGCCATCTTGCTCAAGAGCTTCTTCTGGGCCTGCAGGGCCAGGTTCTTGGTGCTGAAGGTGTCCATCTCTGCAGGGGGAAGAGGCACACACAGAGTTCAGCCCATACCCTGGATCAGTCCCCGTCCCCTCTCCTCCCCACGCAGCCTTTTGGGAGGAGGAAGAGCATCTCAGGCCAACGGCGAGGCCGAGAGGAGCTCCTGGGTGCCAGGGCAGGCAAGAGCTGAGCTCACGCCCCGGGTTTTGTTGGTGGGATGAGTTAGAGAGTGTTCCCACCTTCCTTCCCCTAAATTCTGGGGAGAAACTACAGCACGGCAGGGAGCGTTGGGGGTGAGTGAGGTCTCCCTACCTGAGCATCACCAATGACCCTCTGTCCCCATCTCTCTCCTGTGACCGACACCACCTTCTCCTCGGTGCAGGAAGGACTCCTGCCCCATCACTTTAACAATTTTTTCTTCCTTCAAACCTGACTCATTTCCTGCAGGGTGAGCTGGGGACAGCCCAGGTGACGGCTGAGTCACCCGCTGCCGCCGGCACAGCCACGTGCTGACGTACAGCCCAGCGCCCACCAAGGCCGGGGCGGCACGGCCGGTTCGCAGCACCCACCGCTGCGCATCGAAGCCCTTTTCCTCGGCGCTGCCTGCCCCGGTACGCCCACGCCGTTGGTCCTCGGACTCATTTTGCCACGGATTTCCTCCAGAGCCAGCGCGAGCACTGCACAGAGGGGAATAATTCAGCGAGGCAGAAACCTCGCTGCTCCCTCACCTACAGCCCGACTCCCCGCACGCCGGCGGGACCGAATCAATCACCTCCGGCAGAAGACAGTTTTACAAAGCGCCGTGAATGAATAAAACGCCACCAGCCCTGGAGACGCATCTTGCCCCCAGGAAATCGCAGCGCTACAAATCATGGGGAGGCCAGAGCGGCGTGATAACCGGCTCCCGCGCCGGGATGGATGGGCAGGGTCGGGGGACGCTTACGCAAGAGCCTGCACGTGGCACGGTCGGCATGGCAAAGCAAGAGCCGGGAAGGGATGGGATCGCTATAAAGACATCACCAGGGAGGGGAGAAGAGCTGCTGAAGCTAAAGGCTGCTGCTGGTGTGAGAAGGGATGGGGATAAATCCGCCGTGGATACGGAGAGGAGAGGAGGGGTCTCATCTCCAGCCCCCTCAGTTATCCCAGCGCAGAACCCAGCCCGTCGCCAGCAGCCCTGCGGACCCCGCCGGCTGAGCGGCCACCCCGTCCCGCCTCCCTCGGGGATCCTCAATCCCGCTCCTCCTGCCACGGAGCGCACACCGGGCTCTCGGGAGCAAACCCTCGCAGGGCTCGGACACCCCGCTGCGGCCAAAGCTCCGTCTCGCTGCAGCCGGTCGTGCAAGGGCGATGGTGAGCCCGGCTTCCCAGGCATCGTCCTGCCACCGGCTCCCGGGCCCGAGGGCAGCAGAGGCTCTGCGAGGGCGTGAATTCAGCGGGTGGTAACAGAGGCGCCGTCACCTGCCCCGTGCAAGCGCCGCGTGTGGGGTTATTTACAGCCCTCAGGAAAAACACAGAGGTTTGCAAGTATTTCCTTCGACGTGAAAACATCGATTTTTGCCAGCGTGAGCTTCGAGCCGCGGCTCTCGCGCTTAATAAGACAGAAATGGCAAAGCAGGGGCTGTTCTGTCGGCAGCTCGGGCTCGTTTAACGCCGGTGGCCCGGTGCCCGAGATGCTGCCAGAGCCGAGCGCGGAGGGACGGACAGAGGCAGCGCAGCTCCGTCTTCTCTCCCTTGGCTGTAAAAAGCGGGACCTGCTCTGCCTGCGGCAGGCAGGCTCTTCCGGAAGGAGCGGGGCTTTGCCGTGGCGTTGGCATCCCTCGCAACCCGCGGCGGTTGCGGGGTGTCTTGGGCTCCCTGCCGGGAGCAGTGCCCGGAAAAGTAGGAATTCCCACACCTGAGCTCGCTGTTGGGCGACCGCAGCCATAAAGCAAATGCAAACTCCACCTACGGAGCCCATAAAAAATAGGAACCGCCGGCTCCTGCCAGCTGCCCCGTGCGCCCGCGGCTCCCCGTTGGCGACTGTAATAACAGATCAACCGTCCGCTGCCTGTGCTGAACAACGCCGGCTGCCCCGTGGCCCGCCGGGGGCGCGAGCATCGCTCGTGGGGGGAAACTGAGGCACGAAGCGCTGGCAGGGGGGGTCTTTCCTACACCCCCCAAAACGGGACCCGTCCCTTTTCCAGCGCCCGTGGGCCGTTCGCAAGGTCGCCCGCAGCAAACCCCACGGAAACCCAAGCTCACCTCCCGGCACGCCGCTCCCGCTCAGCACCGGTTAACCCGGCGCCCTCCGCACCACGCTCTGTCCTACCAGAACCTGCTGACTCAGCACCAACCCGGAGATTTCACTGGAATGAGCCGTTTTCCTGCCGGGAAGGGCCCTGGGACCCCATTGTTCGCGAAGGGGCTGCTATCGGCGTGCGGAAGAGGCAAACCTTGCCCCGACGAGCAAACTCAAGACCGAAATAAACCGCTCTGTTTCCTTCCTGTCTCTGCAGTTTCCAGCCCTGCTCAGGGTTTGTTTTTTTCTCCCCTTCTTCTTCTTTTTAATGAAAACGCCCTCGAAACCCAGCTTCTTCCACCAAAAACGAGCAGCCGGGCGTTGCTTTCACGAGTCCCTCCCTTCTCCGGAAGAGCGCGGCAGGGCTGTGGCGCCAACGGTGGCTTTGGGGGACGGGCACGGCCCTTTTTGGGGAGTTTTCCACCCATTTTGCAGGTTTTGAGGGGGTAGCAGTGGTGTGGGGGCTCGACCGACGGTTGGGACCCTGTGAATGTCTCGCGCGAGGTGGGGCTGCGGTGACGCAGCCGAAGTCCCTGCCGCGGTGACGGACGCGTGCCAGCGCCGGGGCGCAGCAGCGTCCCAGCCGCGGGGAACATCTACACCACTGCGGGCGCACGCGGGAGCGGAATCCATCCCTCTCGTTAAAAAGCATCAATTAAAGCTCCCGTCTTCGCAGGGGGGAACACGAGAACTCATCATCCAACCAGCACCCGGGGCCGGCGGCACTGGCGCGTGGCTGGCATCGCGTTTACGGCAGCAGCGACGCCGTCCCCGGGTTATTTCTACCTGCCCCACAGATCCCTCACCCCGACCGCCCCAACCCCCCGGTACCCACCGGCGGCTCCGCGTCCTCGTCCCCCTCCCCAAGCCCTCGCCAGCTCCCCCGGCAGCGGGCTGAGTATTTCGTGCAGGAAAGCAAGAGCACGTCAATAATTTATGGGGCAGCGGCGAGCGGGAGCGCGGCGCAAGGGGAGGGCTCCGCAAAGCTCCGGCTGAGAGCAGGGGCACCTCCGCCTCCTCTTCCTCCTCCTTGCCAGGGCCACGTTAACTCGCAGCCTCTTCGCTATGAGTTTCTTCCGACACCGAAGCGTCGTCCGGTCTCCCCCGCCGAGGTAAATATTTAATGGCGGAGATCTCCCCAGTTTTCCCTCCATCTGTTTCCTCCCACCCCGGCATCCCCAGTTCCCCCAGAATCCTCGGCCGAACGCCGGGGTGGGGGTGGATGGGATCCCGCTGCTCCGCTCTCCATCCCCCAGCATCGCTTTCCACCCCCTCCCCGCGCCTTCAAATCCATTAATTAATTAAACCCCCCGCCGCGCTGGATTACAGGAGACGAGTCGGAGCGCTGGCGCGGCGCGGGGATGTAACCGGAGAGCTCGATCGCCGTCACCAGCCTGTCCCCCGCCATCCGTGACCCCTGCAGCTTCCAGACCCCATTTTACCAGTGCTGGGGTGGCAGAGGAGGAGGAGGAGGAGGAAGAAGGAGCTGCGCCGCCTTTTGCAATAGTCCCTCGCACGTTGCCATGGGTGCAAACAGCACCGAGAGCCGCCAGGTCCGGCGCGTGTGTGCCGAGCAGGGTGAGGCCAAAGAGGAAGCCACTGAGTAAACACCTCACCCGAGGAAAAACTCATTTCTTGGCAAGGATGGCAAAGAAAAAAAAAACCGCCGCGGCCGCCGCGACTCCTCGTAGCTGGCTGCGAGGCTGGAGCGAGTACCGGGAACGCTGCGGTGGCATCGCACGGTGCATCGCGCTCCGCTCGCTCCCGGCTCCAGTGCCAGCCAAACGGCTCGGCCGTGTCCCCGTCGTTGTTCCCACCGGGATCTGAACTCCTCTATCCCATAATCTCCTTCCCGTAGGTGCCCGCGCCGGGGCTGCGAATGCAGCCCCAGCGCGGGCACCTGCGGGAAGGAGCAGAAGCTTTTTTTGGTTTCTCCTTTACGCCAAATCCTGGGAACGCCGATCTGCCCCGGCAGCTCCGACATGTCCACGCAAAGAGCTGGGCGCCCGATCCGAGGGGGGCTCCGGCGATGCCAGCCTGGGGCGCGGGTGGTAAATCCCGCCGGCGTTTCCCGTTTGCCGGCGCCGCGTGGGAACGAGATCTCGGTAACACGGGGAAGGGGTGCGGATGCGGGTGCGGAGCCGGTGCCGTATCAAGGAATTTCTCCCGGGATTACCGTGCGCTGGGAGGGAGGCAGCTGCAGCGCGGAGAGGAGGAAGAGGAGGAGGAGGAGGAGGAAGGGGGGGTTAATTTGGAGCATCTGTCTCGCCTTCCATTTCCTCCTTTTCTTTATCAAGCTGCCGTCGAGCCGCTCTCTCTGGCAGCGACTTCCTTTCTCCTTCGCTCGGAGCAGACGGAGGCTCAGGAGACTCAGGGGGAAGTGGAAAACGGAGAGGGAGGGGGAGAAACAGAGGCCAAACCACCGTCCGTCCGTCCGTCCGTCTGTCCCGCGCGGGGGCCTTGGGCATCACATGCTTCCTGCCCCGGGATCAGCGAGGACAAAGCCGCTCCGGGAGGGAAGGAAAGCTCTGCGGGACAATTCGGATCCAGCCAAAAAAAAAAAATTTACGGTCCAAATCCTTCCTCGTTCCAGATAAAGCTTGGGTCGGTGGGAGCTGGGAAATTTCAAACCCAACTCGGTCGCTCCGGGCAGGATCCGGCCTCGCCGAAGGGATTTGTTTCTCCAGGAACGGAGGAATTTCACCTGTTAGAGCCCAGGGGCCGGGTGCGGAGGAAGGACGGGGCGATGCGCGAGGCCAAGCGCTGCCGTGGGGCACCCGGCCCTGCACGTGGGCTCTCGGGGCGGCCCCGTCGCGGGGGTTCCGGCACCTTCTCCAGGCTCCCATCGGCCGCAGCGGCGTTTCCAGCCCCCCACTGGTTTTTGGGGGGAGATCCCCTTTCCCTCGCTTTTTTTACTCGGGTGGGGAAACTGAGGCACAAGCAAGGGGTCCCGGGGAGCAACCCCGGGCTCTGCCCACCCCCCACCCCTCGGGGTTCCCCAAACCCTCGGTGTGCCCCCACCCCCTCGGGGCTCCCACGGGCCGCGCTGTCCCGTGGGCCGGGCGGGGCCGCCGGTGCCCGGTGACACCGGGACGGGGCGGGGTGAACCGAGGCGGTGCCCCGGAGGCTGCGCTCGCCTTCGGGGACCGGAGGTTTCGCCTGGCTGCCGGTCCTGGCGTCGGAAGGACGAACCGGGCCGGTACCGAGCACTCCCGCACCCACGGACCGGGGTAAGCGGGGGGGTTGCGGGGGCGAGGGGGCCCGATCCCGGCGGCGCTGCCCCGGCCGGGGCTGCCCTTACCTGCTGCCTGCCTCGGCGGCGGGAGCGGGGCTGCTCCGGTGCCTCCGGTGGGACGGGACGGGACGGGACGGGGCGGGGCGGGGCGGGGCGGGGCCGGGAGTTTCGCTTCCCCCAGCGCCTCTCCCTGCCCGCTCGGCGGCGGTGCCCCCCACAGCCGGTACCCGGTGCCCGGCGGGTCCGGGCCTCCCCGCCCGCGGCCAAATCCCGAGCAGGGCCGGGCGCGGCGGCGGCGGGGGCGGGACCCGCGGGCTGCGCCAGCCAATGGCGGCGCGGGGCTTGCTACGAAGCAGCCAATGGGAGCGAGCGGTGAGCGGTTCCCCCCCTCCCCTCCCGGGGGTGGGAGAGGGAGCGGGGCGGCCCCGGCCCCGTGGGTGCGCGCCCGGCGTGCGTGGGCCCGTCCCGTTAGCGCGGCGTGGGTCAGGCACGGCGCTGCCGTCCGCGAAGGCCTCCCGCGGGTCCGTACGGAGGCGCGTGGGTGACGGGGAAGCGGGTGGGTGGCGGGGTCCCGCGTGGGTGAGAAGGTCACGCGTGGAACCGGCGCGGGATGCTGGCAGGATGCTGGGGCGCTTTTGAGCAAGAGCCTGGGAGGGCGCTGGCACCGGGGGGGGGGGGGGTGTGCCACAAACTCCCCGCTCGCCCGCCTCTTGGCGGGGGAGGCTCTGGATGTGCCGTGGGGATGCGACACCCGTGGGAAGGTGGGGACGGCGTGGGGGTACGCGGGACGCCTGCTCCATGCCAGCATCCCCGCTCCCACCCTTCCCCTGAGCGGAGTGCAGGCGGCTGCTGCGGGGTGGGGGGGGGCATCTCCTCCGCTTGCCCCGGGGAGCGTGGGCCTGGCACCGCGGGGGGTGGGTGGGTGGCAGCAGCCCCCCCCCACACTGGGCGCAGGGCCGGTTTCTCAGCGGGGCGTCGCGGGGAGCCCCCCGGCCGCTGGCAGCCACGCGCAGGAGTTTTTAGGCTGGGGTGCGGCGAGTGGGGGGCGTGGGTGAGGGCTCGTCTCTGGCCGGGGACCCCACGGTCCCGAGGTTTGCACCCCATCCCGAGCCGCCCCCCAGCATCGCGGCTGTCGGAGCATCTTCCTCCTCCTCCTCCTCCTCCCGGCTCTGTGGGAAGCAGCCATCGCCCGGGACCCTCGTTCTGAGAGGTGACATTAAACCGGTTGAAGGTGGGATTTGGGCGGATTACCGGCCGGATTAACCAAATCCTCCACTTGAACCTTGGCCTCGCGCCGTGGCTGGGAAGCGAACCTCGGCCCCCTCAGATTCTCCCCGGCCCCCGCCAGCCCTGCCGTCCCCCCACCCGATGCCCTGAGCCCCCGTTCCTGCCACCGAGGGTCTGCTCCTGGCCCTGCGTCGGGCCGGAGCGGCTGGAGCAGCTGTTGCCACTCTCCGGAACAGTTGTGATGTCAATCTGCCCGGCATAAATCACCCGCCTGGCCTCGTCTGCTGCTGGTGGCCACTGGCAGCAGTAGGAGACGAGCCGCTGGCTGGGAGCAGCTCGGCACGGGCCAGCGGGCTGAGGGGATGGTGATGGGTCGGGGTGGAGGCGGTGAACGGAGCTGGGGAGGTGCTGGCAGAACGTGGCGGCTTCCGGCTGGCAGGGCCGGCTCCTGCCCAGCGCCGTGTCCCCATCACAGCCCGGTCCTGTGTCCCCAGTGCTGTCCTGTCCCCTGGCCCCATTGCTGCCCCATCCTGGGTCCCCATTGCTTCCCCGTTCTGCATCTTTATCCCTGCCCTGTCCCATGTCCCCACTCCTGCCCTGTCCCATGTCATCATTGCTTCCCTGTTCTGCATCCCCGTCACTGTCCCATCCCGTGTCCCCGTCACTGTCCCATCCCATGTCCCCATGACTGTCCCATCCCACGTCTCCATCGCTGTCCCATCCCCATCACTGGCCCATTCCGTGTCCCTCACTCCCATCCTGCATTCGCATCACTGTCCCATCCCACATCCCTGTCATTGTCCCACCCTGGCACCCCCGGCCGCTGTGCTCACCCCCCTCAGGCCGTTGCTGAAGGTGCTGCGAGGGTGATGGGGCGGGCTGGGCACATGGGGGCCACCCTGCTCCCCCAGTGCACCCCCGAAGTGCAAACCCCCTGCTCTCTGCCTCCGGCCGCCTCCCCAGCTCTCCACCCCGCTCCCAGCCCCGGGGCTGGACCCCAAACCCCCCTGGGGTCGCAGCGTGGTGCTCAGCTGGGGGCTGCACCAGGGGTCAGCCCAGCGAAGCCCCGTCCCTCCTGGGGGGCGCAGGGCGCTGCTGGCGTGGATGGAGCCGCCGTTGCCGGTGAGCTGGGGACGAGAGCTGGCGCTGCGTGCAAGCAGAGAGGAAAAAAGAGAAGCAGCAGGATCTGGGCCAGCTCGCGCTGCCTCCCCCTTCCCTCTCCTCCTTCCAGTGGCGTGAAATGGCGCTTCGCCACGGCTCTGCCGCGCGCTGAGCGTCACCCCGCGCTCGGGGAGGCCACGCGCCTCATCCCGCTCGTCCGCCTCGGCGGCCGGCATGTGGCCAGCGGCACCGGCCCCGGCAGCCCCCCACTTTTGAGACCCCCAGCTCTGCTCCCAGCGAGGGGTGAGCGCCCTCGGAGAGGCAGTGCCGGGGGATCCAGGAGAGCTCCGCGCGAGAAGCGGGAGCAGCAGAAGCCGTGCCCCGCTTCGTGCCCAGGGTGACTTTACCACGCAGCTGCGGGGACCCATCCCCACCAGCCTCACCTGGCTGCGAGGGGCCCAGCTCCCCGGGAGCACCCAGCACCCTGCTGAGCGGGGCCAGCCTGTGGCCATGCGGGGGGACAGGGTGGGGACAGGGCGTCCTCGGCACCCGCGTGACTCCGTCGGGATGGCACACGCCAGACCCCAGCAGCTCCTGGGACAGGGGATGGCGTTGCTCCCCATAAAGCCGCAATTGTCACCGGGACACGTCTGGGGTGGGGAACACTGTGGCAAATTCCCGGACCCCTTCCTGCCGCTGGCGTTCGGCATTCCCATCGCTCCCCTCCCGCACCCCACGCAGCTGCGCCTCCCCACAACGGCCCCTTCTTGCTGTGTTACCGGCTCCGGCTGCGCTGCCGCGGCCCCTTCCCCAGCACCCACCTTCTGCGCCAGCAGCCCAGGCGGAAAAATTCAGCCCTGTAGAAATAAAATCTGTCCCGGCAGCCACCGGCTCCGGGGGAGAACCGCGAGCTGAGGATGCTGAGCAGGGGATGCTCTGCCCAGCACTGGACCAGTTATCCCAGAGGGGCACTGGGATGTTTCCCCAGGAGGGAAAGGGGGCGTGGAGGTGCCTGCCCGGGGCACCCACAGAGGGAAATTCCCGTGGGAAATTGGGATCCCTCGGGCCCAGGGCTGCGTTTGCTCCCAGCGCTGGGGTTCAAGCGGGGACCTGGGATGCGCGGAGCCGCAGGGCTGATGCCGAGGGTGCTGGGTCACGGGGTGGGGGGCACCTGTGGGGTGGGGGGGTGCAGGTGGGAGACGTGGGGTGGTGGGGCTGGGTGCTGATGAGTGTCCCCAGGGGTGGAGCGGGACACGGCCACACGAGCTGCACCCCATCACCCTGTCACCGCACACTGGGGGGACACTGGGGGCCGGTCCCCAGGCAGGGATGGAGGGGGATGGTCCGGGGGAGACCCCCTGGGGAAGGGGCTCCTGCCGTTACCCACCCCGGGAGGAGGCGAAACACCGTCCCCATCCTGGGGACACGGCGCACGCGGTGGCACGCCATCACCTCTGCCTGTGCCCGTGACGAGCTGGGTGCTCGGGGTGACCCCCTCACCCAGGCTCCTCAGAGGGGCCGAGCCCTGGGTGCTTAATTGGGGTCTGGGGGCTGCTGAGAGGGACCCCAGTGCTGGGCAGTGAGCTGAGCCATGCCATACTGGGCCATGCTGGGCTGTGCGAGCCAAACACGGGGCCGCGGGCGGGCTCTGGGACAAAAGCGAATGTAGGTTACGCACAAAGCGACGCGGAGCGTGGCCGCGCTGGGGGGGCCGGGGCATGCGCCCACCGCCACCTCCCACCACAACCGGCTAATTGCTGCGTATTCCCAATGCTGCTGCCGCTCCCCGCCGCGCTCTCTCTGCGCCGCAGCCGCCCCGGGGGACACCGTCCCCTCCCTGCCCCCCGTGCGCCGCTGCAGTGCTGGGGCTGGAAGGAGGGGAGCGCGTTGCCCCCACAAACCCAGTTTCGCCGCCTCAGCTGGATGCTGTGGCCCTGATGTCACCCGCTGGGGACGGTTGGGATGACGCCCTTCCTTAGCGCCGTAGAGGGACCCAGCTTTCCCCTGTGTTTTGGGGGTGCCCTGCTGCACCCCAAGGCTTTGCCATCCTTTGGGTCCAAATTGTGCCGAATTCATCAAGCGGGAGCCGGCGACATCCCATTCTGGTGGGACCTGGGGTGGATGTGGGAGCCCGTGACATCATCACGAGCCCGCGTGACAAGTGACATCATCAGACCCAGGGGGCCTTTGTTACGTCACCATGGCTGGTGGAGGCAGCCCCAGGCTTTTGGGCGATGGCAGCGAGGACAGGGGGGTGTGGGGGCAGGCAGGAGGCTGATGACATCATCAGCATCATTCATGACATCAGATGGTGGCAACCAAGAGGGGGCCGGGGCTGCCAGGAGAGCGCGGCGGCAGTGAGAGCTGTAATGGTGGATTTAATCGGACGGACCCTCTGCTGAAGCCCACGGCACCCCGCTCCTCCACCGCCCCGGTGTGCCACGGCTGGGGCGGGGGCGGCTTTGCTTCCCAAATCCGTACCCACGGGTCAGTCCCGCGGCATCACCGGGATCTGGGCTGGGAGCGTTTTGCTCGCCGTTTCGGAGCGGACGATTTAATTTTGGTCCTAATCCCTTCCAGCACCGGGCTCTCTTACCCGCGCGGCTGTGGGCAGAGATTTCCCATCCCTAATTAAAGCTCGGCGCGTGCGGCGCCGATTCCCTGGGGATGCTTCCCTTGCCTCCCCGCTTCCCGTCAAGATCAAGGGAATAAACCAGCGTTACTGGGAAAGTTGACGCCGGCAGCAGCCGAGGGAAGCGGCGACGAGCCCCGCACTGGCGGCAGCCACATCTCTGGAGGCGAATCCCCCCTCGAACGCTGCCTCGGGGTCTGGCGGGATGGCAGCAGGGGCTCGGGGGTTGTGACATGAGTTGGGCAGGCCTCAGCCCAGCACCGGGCAGCTGGCAGCTTCTCCTGGGTGCATGGTGCCACCAGCCAGCCAGGTCCCTTGGCTGAGCGTCCCCAGGCCCTGAGACCGGCAGGAGGGGAGGTTTTGGGGTGCTGCAGCCCCCTCCAGCTCCCTAAAACAGACCCCAGAGCACCCCGCTGACCCCAGCGAGGGGCACCCAGCCTGGTGAGCCGAGAGAGCGGAGCTGCCTCCTCGCACCCGCTGAACGACCGAACCCCTGGAGCATCCGTGCCGCCTGCCAGCCAGCTGCCCGGTCCCCACCGCGCCAGCTGGCCTTTTGGCACGGGGGAGGCGCAGGACCCGCAAACCCACCAGCCGTTCCCCGCGGGGTTATTTCCCAGGCCTGGAAGAGGGGGACGCGCGTTGCGGGCAGGGATGCTCCCGCCGCCTGGCACGGCTTCTGCCTGCTTAATGGCGCTGAAAGCACAACAGATGGCAGAAGGGCTTCAAGATGTTCTTTTGCAACATTTCGGCACCGCCGGGCTTCTTCGCTCGCCTTCCTCCGAAATAAAGAGGGAGGTTGGGGAGAGCTCCGCATGCTGGGGGCGATGACCCCGGCCACGGCGGAATTAAAGGGAATTAAAACATTTGCCGGCCTCTCACTGCACGGCTTTCTTCCCACCGTAATCCTCGGCTGGGCCTGTACCTCCATCACCTGCCTGCTGCTGCTCCCCGGGGACAAAGGCCCCTTTGCCAGCGCTGCCAGTGGGGTGGGCACGTGCCACGGTGGGGCCACGTGCCGCGGTGCGACCGTGTGCCACGGTGGGGCCATGTGCCACGGTGGGGCCATGTGCCACAGTGGGGCCATGTGCTGGTGGCAACTGGCGGCAGCAGCTGGGTGCCGGGGGGTCACATCCGTCCCAGTGAGGGATGGCCCCAGCTGGGGGTTTCATGCCGTGGGGGCTGTTAAGAGACCTCGTGGCCTCTTCCAGCCAGGTCAGGGTCCCACCATGCTCCCGCCTGCGGGAAGGAGCCGGCCCCGCTCCCCTGCATCGCCCTGTCTCCAGCTGTGCTGGGCTCTCCCGCCACGGCACTGGGAGCAGCGCCAGGGCCCAGCACCCACCGTGCACCCCGGGACAGTGTGGCACCCCCACCCTGAGCCTCACTGGTTCTGGGCCCCATCCCGCATGGCTGTGCTGTGCCAGCACCCAGAACCCAGCACCTAGCACCCAGTATGGCTGTGCCGGACCAGTATCCAGTACCAGCACCCCGTATGGCTGTGCCAGACCAGTATCCAGTACCAGCACCCGGTATGGTTGTGCTGGACCAGTATCCAGTACCAGCACCTGGTATGGCTGTGCCGGACCAGTATCCAGTACCAGTACCCGGTATGGCTGTGCTGGAGCAGTATCCAGTACCAGCATGGCTGTGATGTGCTGGCGCCCAGTACTAGCACCCAGTATGGCTGTGCTGCATCAGCAACCAGCACCTAGCACCCAGTATGGCTGTGCGGGACCAGTACCCAGTACCAGTACCCAGTATGGCTGTGTTGTACCAGCACCCAGCACCCAGCCGTGCGTCTCCTGCGCCTGCCCCCCGCGGCACGCAGGGGAGAGGTGTATTAACACGCGGCTTTGATGAATTATTTATCCGGCAGGTGACCTCATTCGCTCAGATTGATTTTCCTCCCTGCCACTCCAATTCCATCGCGCGCCTGGCACCGGCGGGCGGGCGGCACGGCAGGTACCGCGCCGCGGGGACGGACGAGGACGGCTCCGCGCCCGGCACGAACCGAGGGCCCTTTGCCAGCTCAAGAATTATTTTTTCTTATTCTTATTCTTATTCTTATTCTTATTCTTATTCTTATTCTTATTCTTATTCTTTCTTATTGTTATTCTTATTTTTTTATTCTTATTAGTATTCTTTTATTCTCATTCTTATCATCATTATTATTATTAAAATAAAGAATATACAATAAATATGAACACATTATCATAATATAAATACATAATAAACACAAATATATTAATATTAATGATATTGCTATTATTAATAATAATACTAATATTGAAAGCATCACCTCCCTGCCCCAGGACCCCGCACCGCCCCGGGCCGTGCCCACCCTGCCCCCCCCCGCTGCAGACAGGCCCGTGGGTGCCCAGGCTGGCACTGGCGTGGCTACCAGCGGGCGGGTGGCCCGGGGCTACGCAGGGCCGTAGCGGCACCCCGTGGGGTGGCCCCGGGTGGGAGCGTGGGAGGTGGCAGCCTGGCTGCTCCCCGTAACCTGTTGCCTTAAGGACGTGGGCAACAAGGGTGCTGTCAGGTTAAAACTGGAGACACATTGAGAATATTTATATTTTAAAAGAAATTATCTTCTCTGTGCTCAACGAGATGCTTGAGTTTATTAAAAATATATACGGATATTTTAAAAATAGTATATATGTAAGTGTGTGTATAGATATTTATTCATATGGACTGAGGGGGTGCTGGGCCCTGGGCTGCAGGATGCGGCCTCCTTGGGCCGGAGCAGCTCCTTCCCACCCTTCGCAGCCGCTCGCCACCTGCCCAAGCGCTCCGTGCCTCAGTTTCCCTCCCGGCTGGGCAGCAGGAGCATGGGGGATGCACCGTGCGAGGGGAAGGCTGGAGGAGGGTCCGCTGCGGCTGGGAGAGCTGTCGGCGGGGAAAGGCTGAGCTCGGGGGTGCGACAGACATCTGTAGCCTGCAGATGATGGGTCCAGGCTGGTGGTACCGACCATGGGAGAGCATCTGCATGGCCCCACGGCCCCATTGCCCTCCTCAGCCCCCCAGCATCCCCCTGGCCGAGCATCTCTCTGCCTGAGCATCTCTCCAGCCAAGCATCCCTCCAGCTGAGCATCCCTCCAGCTGAGCATCCCTCTGCCTGAGCATCCCTCTGCCTGAGCATCCCCCTGGCCGAGCATCCCTCCAGCTGAGCATCCAGCACAGGCTGATGGCCGATTCCCTTAATGAACCTGCCGATACCCCAAATTGCCCCCCGTGCCGGCGATGCCTAATGAAGCCAGGCCTGCGGCGGATCAGCGGGGCGGCTGCCCAGCGCTATTGTCGCCTGACAATGGGAAGCGCCCGGCCCTGCTCCCTGAGAGTGCTATTAGCCCAAATATTTGCTTCCCGTCTCCAGGGTGACGGGGTTGCCAGCGCTCACCCACATCCCTCCTTTGATCATTTTCCTCTTGATCTTCAGAGCGTCAGTTCCCTGCGCTCCTCTCCATCTCCCGCGCCTCGCGGGGATGCGGGAGCTGGTGGCAGCCGCAGGATGCGGGTGCGGGGATTCTGTGGTGGGGATGAAGGCAGGGATGGGGGTGATGGAGATGGGGGATGAGGGATGAAGGTAGGGCTGGGGGTGATGGAGATGAGGGCTGGGGGATGAAGGCAGGGCTGGGGGTGATGGAGATGGGAGTCAAGGGATGAAGGCAGGGCTGGGGGGGGGTGATGGAGATGAGGGCTGGGGGATGAAGGCAGGGCTGGGGGTGATGGAGATGGGAGTCAAGGGATGAAGGCAGGGCTGGGGGTGATGGAGATGAGGGCTGGGGGATGAAGGCAGGGCTGGGGGTGATGGAGATGGGAGTCAAGGGATGAAGGCAGGGCTGGGGATGATGGAGATGAGGGCTGGGGGATGAAGGCAGGGCTGGGGGTGATGGAGATGGGAGTCAAGGGATGAAGGCAGGGCTGGGGATGATGGAGATGAGGGCTGGGGGATGAAGGCAGGGCTGGGGGTGATGGAGATAGGAGTCAAGGGATGAAGGCAGGGCTGGGGGTGATGGAGATGGGAGTCAAGGGATGAAGGCAGGGCTGGGGGTGATGGAGATGGGGGAAGAGGGATGAAAGCAGGGCTGGGGGTGATGAAGATGAGGGTTGGGGGATGAAGGCAGGGCTGGGGATGATGGAGATGAGGGCCAGGGATGGCTGCAGACACTCAGTGGTGGGACCACACTCCCTCCGCCATCCTGGGATAGCCATGTCCTGCTCAACATCACTGAAGAAGCTCCAGGAAGGATTGATCCAGCTTCTCCCGCTCCATTCCCCCCTCCTACGCTCCCTTCCTGGAACAGGTTTTTCCCAGCCCGGGGAGCCAAGCGGAGCTGCAGGCGGCCCAGGCTTGTTTCCATCCCTCCCAAACCTCACCCGGGTCCAACACTCGGCTTCTCGAGCCAGGAAATTTCCCCCTGAAAAGGGGGAATTTTGGAGCCAGACAGGATCAGCTCCAAAATCCCCAGGAATTTGGTGGTGGCAGGGGAGGGAGTGACAGCGCTGAGTGATTTCTAAGCAGCTTTTTTAAAAAACAAAGTGAAATCTTTGCCAGAAAATGTTATTTTGATCACTTCGGCAACCGCAAGTCTTTTCGAAGTGGTGCTTTGTGTTCAGAAATGGACCAAAATATAAAGGAGATGGGGAAGGAAAAAAGCCTGGCTCAGCTCCCCCCTCACCCAGGATCCAGCTGGGATGGATGGGGATGGGCAGTGGTCCAAAGGTGAGGGAGAGCCACTGGGGACCCACGTGGGGCTGGGGCCAGTGCCATGGGGTGGGAGCAAAGCCATGGTGGGTGCTCATGGCTTTTCCCTCGCAGACCCAAACCCAAACCCCTTTGCTTTGCAACGTCCTGGCCCTGCACCTCAAATTGTCTGGGGAAAAAGGCAAGATCCAGCCTCCCTTCCGGAGAAACTTTGGCAGTGGCCTGGCTGTGGGCTCTGGAGATGGGCTGTGAGGCGGGGGCTTTGCCTGGAGCATCCCCTGCCTGGGAGCAGCACGAGACCAGGAGGGACATTGTCACAGACCAGGAGGGAGCAGGATGGATGTCACCACAGGGCCAGGGGGGATCAGAAGGGACCAGGAGGGACCATCATCAGTGGGCCAGGAGGGACTAGGGGAGCATCATTGCTCAGGGCCAGGAGAGACCTTGCGGTGTGGAACCAAGAGGAACACGACTGGAGAACCAGGAGAACCTGGAGGGACCATCAGGGACAAGGCTTCAGGACCAGGAGGGATGGTGTCGCACGGGGCCGGGAGAGACACCACCAGAGGACCAAGAGATGCCAGGAGGGTGATGGTCACAGAGCAGGACGGGACCAGGAGGGACACTGTCAGGGGGTGAGAGCCCCTGAGGACACTGCAGCCAAGGGGAAGCAGCAGCGTGGATGGTGGGAATGGCCATGGCTGGGCGGCCGGGAAAGACGTGCTAGCCCGCACTTCGCTGCGTGATGGTGATTAAGCGGCTTCCCTTCGTTATGGTCCCTCGGGGAGGTGTTAAACGGCGGCTAATAAAGACGGATGTTTCTGAAGTGGCGTCTCCGGAGTCTTTACATCCATTGGATTTCGGGAAAAGCCACCCAGGTGCTCAGGGCCACCGGCCAGAGCAGCACCATCGGTCGCCAGCGTCAGTGGTTGTGGTGTTGGGGCGAGACCTCCGTTTCACGAGTGGTGGGGAGGGGGAGCTGGGGAAGGTTTTTGGGGGGCCTGGAGGATGCCAAGGGCTAGCTGTGAGCCTGGAGAAGCCCTCGGGAGGAGAAAGGGGAGGTGAAGGGCTGCGGCGGGGGAAAGCAACAGCAAGGGAAGGAGAAACCCGGCAGCAACTGCCCATTAAAATTCATGAAACCTGGTAAAAGGCAGAGAGCAGCGAGCTCCCGGCTGCTGCTGACAAAGGCGGCGCAGGGGGTCTTGGTGGCGGCTCCGAACCTCGGCAGATTTGGGGGTTACATCCCCATCCGCATGCTGGGCTCCATCCGGGGGACGTGGTAATGAAGGGGGCTTAATTAGGGCCCACACGCTGTGGGCAGAGGTGACGGGCGGAGGCTCCAGGCCATTCCCTGACCACGGCCACCCCGTCCCCTCGCAGGGGACCCCCTGAACCCCACTCCACTCCCCGGATGGTGATTTGCATCGTCGAGCTCATTTATTTTCCCCTCTTCCCATATATTTTTAGCGCCCCCCCCACGCATGCAACCCCCTTCCCAGCTGCCGGCGAACGGGTTTCACAAGCCGCAGCGCGTTTCCCTCGCTGTAATTAGCAACGTTTCTGCAGGCAAATGGCAGTCGGGAGCGAAAGTGGCATTTCCTTAATTAAAACAATGAATTAGGGTGGGGTGAGAGGGAAGATAAACCGTCTTCCCTATAGAAATGGCCCTCGGAGCAGCCGGTCCCCCAGGGCCGTGTCTTCCCCGTGGGGACGGTGTCACGCGTGTCGCTGCGGGCGCCCACTCGAGGGTGCTGTCCCCACTGCCGGGCGCCTCAGGTGCCTCTCAGACCCCCAGCTCAGCTCCTTGTCCTGCAAGGACCGGTCGCTTGTCCCTAAAACCTCGCCCTCCCCTGCCCCACCGGGAGCATCCCGGCCGCGGTGGAAATATCCACGCGTTACTTAGCGACTAATTGCGCGCAGCGCATCGGCGGGGGGTGCCAGCCCCTGATGAGGAGCCGCAATCGCAAACCGCTAATTACCCCCGCGCCGAGCTGCTGCCGGGGTCTGGCTGCGCGGCCCCCGCCCGCACCCCTTCGCCAGCCCCCGGCCCCGCCAACCGGTGCCACGGGTGTTCGGGGGCCAAATCCGAGGCTCCCCCACCCCGCACCCCGCCACGGGTGCCCCCTCGGAGGGCGGCGCTGCCGGCCCGACCGCGGGTCCGGTCCCAGGCACCCGTCGGGTGAGTGGACCCGTGGGCGGCCCCCCCGGGATGGGGTCCGGCCCCGCGCGTGTCCAGAGGCGGGGAGATGCGGGGCGGCGCGGTGGCACCCCAGGAACCTGCCCGTGGGTCCGGCTGCGGGACACGCTGCGGCGCGTCGTGGGGTGCCGGTGGGGCGCGGGGTGCCGCGGGTGTGCGCGCGCGCGCAGGGGCACGGGTGTGTGCACGGGTGGGTGCACGCGTGAGCGCGTGCAGAGGTGGTGGGGGGGGTGTGTGCGCACGGGTACGTACACGCGCGGGAGTGTCTGTGCGCTCGTGGGCGTGTGCACGCGCGGGCGCGGTGTGGGGGTATTTTGGATCCCGGCCCCTTCCACGCGTGGAGGCGCGGCCCCGGCCAGGCCGAGGGACCCCCCGCCCCCCACCCCGGTTATATACCCTGCGTTCTTCGGCCCCCGCTTCCCTCCCGGGCTCGGAGGGGGAGGATTTGCGGTTTGGGATCCACGCCGCCGATCCCGGAGCCTTTCCAGCCTCCTCTTCCCGCTCCCCGCCCCGCTGCTCCTCGAAAGCCGGCTTCGCAGGACGGCATCCAGCTCCCCGTTGGGCCGTCGTCGTCCCCTGGCCGCGGCCACCCCCGGATCCCCCTTGTGATGAGCTCACGCGTGTGCTGAGCTGTGACAGGGCTCAGCAGGTCTCTGGCATCTGCTGAGCCGGTTCCTGCTCCCGTCTAAGGATGCTCCGGTGCTTCAGTTCCGCTGGCAGTGCGGGATAGCACTGTCCCCACGGCCTGGGACCCCTCTCCCAGCCCCGCGGGCCCCACTGGGGACGTGCACCCACCCGGGAGCCCCGTGGGAACACGGGCACCCCAGCACCTATTTGCAGAGCGTGATTTTAAGGTGCCAAATTGCCTTTCGGTGATTAAACTGCTGCGTGGAACGGAGCGTGGGGACCTGGGAGGGGATCTGGCAGGGGAAGGTCAGCCACAGGCGGGGAAACAGCCCCAGTGCCACCAGCAGGCTCCGGTTTCGGGGAGGTTTTGGTGGATTTTGATGTTTTCTTGGTGGCTGCCAGAGCTCTTTGCAGATGGAGGAGAAGCAGAGACGGGAGGAGGCGACTCAACTAGGCAAATCCTCGGGGATGCAGCACCGTCGCGGTGCCTGGAGGCCATGGTGATGGGCACTGGGTGGGTGACACTGTCCGAGAGCCCAGCGATGGTGGCAGCATGGGCAGGGTTAAGGCGAGCGGCTGCAGGCAGAGCCCTGCCAGGGGGATTAGCCATGTCCCTCCGGCGCAGGCAATTCCCTGCCTTGTCCATCGATCCCTGCGAGGTGTTAAGAGAGGCTGGAGCATCGATCGGAGCAAAGCCCTGGGCAGCAGCGAGGCCGAAGGCTTCCCCGGGCAGCGGGACGCAGGATCCGGCCTTGAGGTCCAGAGGCCAAAGTGGGGAGTGTTCCCAGTGCCACGAACCCGCGGAGGCGCTGGGCCCCGACCCTGGCACGGACACCCCTCTGGGGACAAAGCACGCCGCGGCTGGGGGCACGCAAGGGCGCGATGCTCGGCCATGGGAAACGCCGACGAAACCTCCCCGGGCCTGCCAGGCGCCCGCGGCCTGCCGGCTTGGCACTTCGCCGCTGCAAACTGCTCGCTGGACCACGTCCCGGCGCTCGCGGTGACAGACGGGGACGTTAAACAAGCCACAGCCTGGTGCCCAAAGCAACCGGCCTTGCCGCTGCCATGGCACCCGCTGCGGGTTTATCCCCTCCATCCTGGGATGTGGCGGGTACCGGAGTATCGCCCCAGCTCCGGAGCGTCACCCCGTCTCGCGGCGCTGGGTACCGCGCCCCCGGCATATAAATAACACATCAGTAAAAAAATAGGATTCCATTTTCCTGAAAAGAAAGGAAGGGCTAAACACAAAAGAGGCCGTTTACCCACCAGCTGGCAGCCCAGGGAAAATTGCTATCAAGGTGAAAAAAAATCACAGATTAAGGAAAGGAAAGAGCTGACCTTAACTCCAGCCTATAGACAGGGAGGAAGGGCAGATTTTTCACCATTTAATTGGGGTTTTTTTTAACCCTTTAGGGCGGTTTGTTTGCTCCACTTCAAAGCTGGGGGTGCATCATTTTTTACCAACTCGCTGTAAAAATAGCAGAAATAAGGAATGTTTCCGAAAAAGCAGCTTCTGTGGCCCTGGTTGTCCTTGAATATAGTGAATTTGGTTGGTTGAGGAACAGAGCCCCATGTGTGCTCCCGGCTCGCGGGGTTTTATCCTCTTGGAGAAGGGACATCAGGGCTTCAGGACTGAGCTGAAAGCTGGAAAATAGCTGACGGGGGTGGAAAAAAAATATCCAAATAAATGGCAGGAGGGGTTCAGCAGCCTGCTCCAATTCTGTGCCTTTATTTGGGGTGAAATTCTCGTGATTTCTTTTCTCTCCCGGCTGTGGGAAGTGATCCCCCCCTCCCAGGTCTTGTCTCAGCAGCGGGTGTTGCCTGAGCTACCCCGGCGGGGGGAAAAAATGCGTTGGCTTCGGCCGTGCCGCCCGGCGAGCGCCGGCGTTAGCCACGCTTCAGGAGAAAATCACAATCGGTGCCCAGGCCTCGAGCCAGGAGCCGGCCCCGGCTTTTCCTTGACAAGTGAAAGCTGGGGTGGGGGGGTCGGCAGCATCCACGCCAACCGGGGGGTGCTGGTGCCCACAGTTGGATTTAGGGGGGTCCCGTGGCGGCGGTGAGCTGGGCCACTGGGGAAACTGAGGCACGGGGTGGGAGCGAGCGGACACAGGGCAAGGGCGAGTGGGGTTCACTGGTGTTGGATGGTGGATGGGGGGACATGCTTGGTCACCCTGTCACCACGCTGTCACCCCAGAGGGCCAATCACCCCCCCTACCCACCCTGATAACCTTTGCTCTGCTCCTCTTCCTCAGCAGGATGCGGAAACCTGAAGGGTTTTGCCCTCGTGGGGAAAAAGGGGAAAAGCTGGGGAGGAGTGAGAACGGGCGGCAGCTTTTCCGAGGAAAAGGTGAGCGGGGACTTGAGGAGATGGGCACCTCCCGGGGCGCTGGGGGGACTGGAGGGGACACGGGAACAGGGTGGGGTGTGGGGATGGCTGGGAGAGAAGGGGATGCGGGCTGGAGTCGGGGGGTAGAACAGCTGGACTGGGAGAGACTGGGCACACATCTGGATGGGGGAGCCCTGGGTGACAGCGAGTACAGCTGGCTTGGGGGAAACAGCTGGATGGATGGCCCTGGGGTGACAATGGGACCAGCTGGAGGAGGGTCGTGGGTGCACATCTGGACAGGAAAGCCCTGGGATAATGGGGAGAGTGGCCAGAGGGGCTGCGCAGGACTGGCAAGGCCAACAGCTGGATTAGCCCTTGGGAAACAGCTGGATGGGGGATGGGGGACAGCAATAGCCACCAGCGGGACTCATGGGGACAAGACACTGTCCCGGACACCACCAAGCCAAGCTGGGTCGCCACGGGGCTCGGGCGGCTCGGTTCCTTCCCGGCTGCCCCCGGCGCACACAGCGGGGTTTTGTCTTTCCAGACGGACTCGATGAAGTTACCACTCGTCTCCCGGCGCAAGGAGCTGCAGCGGGGTGGCGGGAACGAGGTCATTAAAGCAGAAAGAAAAATACATTAGAAATGGTGAACTGCTCAGCCTCCCCTGAAATGTGCTTAAATCAGCACCGAGTAAACACTGAGACAGGATTAATCGCAATTAATTTTCATTAGAAATGTGGCATCGCCCTCCCCTGCTCCCTGCCTTGCCGGGGATCTGGGGATCGGGCAGCCGGGTGGCATCGTCCTTCCTGGGCTCACCGGCTGCGGGGAACCGCGTTCTCTCCGGCGAGGCAGGGATGAGCGTCAAAGGGAACCCGCAAATCCGGCGTATGCAAAATCCCAGCCGGCACCGCCGATAAACAGGGATGCGGTTTGCCGGCCTCCGCCAGCCCGTGGCTGCTGCGGCACAGGGCAGCGCTCAGCATCGGGGCGACGCTTGGCCATGGGGCAATGTCCAGCCATGGGGCAACATTCAGCCAGGGGGTGATGCTCGACCGCGGGGCGATGCTCGGCCATGGGGCAACGTTCAGCCATGGAGTGATGCTCGGCCATGGGGAGATGCTCGGCTTTGGGGTGATGCTCGGCCATGGGGCGATGCTCAGTTTCGGGGTGATGCTCGGCCATGGGGCGATGTTTGGCTTTGGGTGATGCTCGGCCATGGGGCGATGCTCAGTTTCGGGGTGATGCTCGGCCATGGGGCGATGTTTGGCTTTGGGTGATGCTCGGCCATGGGGCGATGCTCAGTTTCGGGGTGATGCTTAGCCCCAGAGTGATGCTCGGCCCCGGGGTCACGTTCAGCCCCAGGGCAATATTTGACCATGGGGAGATGCTCAGCTTTGGGGTGACGCTCAGCCCCAGGGCAATATTTGGCCTTGGGGTGATGCTCAGCTTTGGGGTGATGCTCAGCCCCAGGGCAATATTTGACCTTGGGGAGATGCTCAGCTTTGGGGTGATGCTCAGCCCCAGGGCAATATTTGACCTTGGGGAGATGCTCAGCTTTGGGGTGATGCTCAGCCCCAGGGCAATATTTGGCCTTGGGGTGATGCTCAGCCCCAGCACACCCCACACAGCCCCACTTTTTTGCAGCCCCTCATCCTCGGCAGGGTTTTCAGGGACAGGGAGGAGCCAGCAGAGCTCTCAGGGATGCACGGGGAAAGGGCGAAGACACTGTGTCCTCCGTGGGCCCTGTGGTTTGGGGTGCTGGTGCTGGGCTCCCAGGGGCTGACGCGTCCCTCGGAGCTTGGCGGCTGGCTGACACGAGTCACCAGGTCTCAGCTCGCCACCACCCACATATCGCCTTCTCCCGGACGGCATCAGCCTCGCCGCCAGGTAGCGATTGGTAAATATTTAAAAACCCAACTCAAATTGCCGGTTTGCGGCGTGGCCCCCGGTCGGGGCGCGGGGTGAGCCCCCTTCTCCCCACCTCGCCGGGCACCCACGCGGCTGGGTGCACCCATTCCCGGGGGTGCTCGACCTCCGGTGCATCACCAGCATCTGTGCAAGCGTGGGGTCCTTCTCCCCCGCCCCCGGAGCGCAGCCCCCGTCATTAGCACCCAGAAAATGCCGGGTTTCTGGCTGGGAAAACACAGCAGATATGTACATTAAACATCAAATTATAAAATTAACAGATTCAAACGGAGGATGATTTGCATGTGCAAATTAACTTAATTACCACTCTTCCTCCCCGAGCGCCACGGGGTGCTGGGGAAGGGCCGGGCGCAGCCACGGCCGGCGGCAGGTGCTGGGGACGCGCGGTGCGTTTTGGGGGGGCCGGCGCCAGCTGGGGAGGTCTGGGGGGCAACCGCAACGCTCCCAGCCGAGCGAACGCAGGGATACGCATGGGATATATGTGTACATACCCGCACACGCGTGTGCATACCCGTGCACACTTGGGGTGCCTGAAAGGCAGGCCTGTTTGCGGGCACCCAGCGCTGCAGAGCCCGGGGGCACCCCGCAAGCGCCCGGCACCCCGCCCGCAGGCCTCGGCCGCAGCAGGGACTGCAGGGGAGACAGTAGTGCACGTGTGTGTGCACGGGCAGGCACGCACATGTACACACGTGCATGCATGTGAGCGCGTACACACGGGGGCATGCTCGCACATGCACATAGACAAACACATGCTTACGTGCATGCACACATGTAGGTGTGCACATGGATGCACGCACACACACATGCACATGTACGCACACACACACATGCACATGTACACACACGCACGCAGCGCTCAGCCCTGCCCCAGTCTCCCCCCGTCACCCAGCTCCAGCCACTGGGTCCCCCAGTGTCACTGGGACCAGCAGGGCTCGGGGGTTGGGGGGTGGTCGGGCAGGGGGGTGGCATGGGATCTTGTGCCACGCTGGACCCAGCAGGCGTCCTGGGACAGGCCTGGGGGCCGTGGTTCCTCCCCGCGCTGCCCCACGTGCTTGACGTGCACAAGGTCAGCGGGGCACACGCACGCGGGGGCCGACCTCCCTCCTGGACTCCCCTCCTGGGCACCCCACAGCAGAGAACGGCAGCCCTCATCACACATGTGGCCGGGGGATTTACGGCGGGCCAATTAGCTCCTCTGCCGCCCGCTCTCTTTCCAAAAGGTCAAATAAACCCGGGAATAAATCTCGATACGGAGGCTGTGGACGAGAATAGCCCTCCCCGAGATGCGGTTTTCCGGATTGCCGGCCAAAATCCCGACCCAGGAGGATTCCTGCGACCGTCACGGCCGGGGGACATCGGGCTGCCGTGGGATATCAGGGTGCTGTGGGATATTAGGGCGCCGTGGGATGTCAGGGTGCAAGGATCGCATTGACACACAAGAATTGTGGAGGAATTAATTCAGAGGGGTGTTAATTAGCCCTAATTAGCCCGAGTTTGGCCAGCGTGGGGGGCCAAGGGGGTGTGTGAACAGGTCAAGGGGCGCGGCGGCGTCCCCTCGACGTCTCCCTGGGGACGCTGACTCAGGCGCTGAGTCAAGGCCACGGTTTCCTTCCCCTTGAGACCCCCCCCTTTCCGGCACGGGCAGCCCAGTGTCCCACCCCCGGGGGTGGCTGTCCCCTTCCCCGCCCCGGGGACCAGAGGAGAGACGGGAAGAGGCGAATCGTCGGCGACGCGAGAAACCTCCTGCTTGCCAGGGCGGGCTGAGCACTGGGCACAACTCAGCGCACCGATGACACCGCAGCAGGTAGGAGACGCGCTGCCACGGCACCGGCAGCTCTGCGGCATCCCTGCTTTGCTTCTCCGGAAACCCACCCGTGACACCCACGCCGGAGGTTGGTGACAGCACCCGCGGCGCACCCCGACACCTCGGGGCGCCGAGCTGAAATTTCCCACCCTGAGCATCTGCCTGCGGCGGGGCGGGGGGGGTTTGGGGGGGTGTTTTTTTTCTGCCTGCCCTGATTCGGGATTTTTTTTTCCGGGAAAGTTCAGCTAAAACGGGCTGGGGAAGCAGATGGCGGCGGCGGGGGGGGGGCGCGGTAAAGCACTGAAGCAGAGCACCCTCTCCCACCGCGCTGGGTGCCAGCCCCCCACCCTCCCGTGTGTGTCCCCCTCGGGCACCCACCCGGGCACCCCCCGCGCCCTGCGGCCGGGCAGCACCCGTGGGGCACAGAGTGGCTCAGAGGAGTACGAGGGGAAACTGGGGCGGGGGGGTCCCAGCCCCTGCTTGTACCGGGGAAAGGGGGAAACTGAGGCAGGGGGTTGGAGGGGGGTGGTCCCAGTCCCTCCCGGTGCTGGGCACGGGGAGAAATTGAGGCGGGGGGGCCGGGGTCGGTCCCAGCCCCTCCTGGTGCTGGGGTGGGGGGGGTGCCCAGGCAGGCGGGTCCGGCTGCCCGCTCCTCTCCGCGCCGGGGGCGGGGGCGGGGGGGGGCCCGGGGCCGGGCCGCCTCCCCGGGGCGGGGGCAGGGCGGGGGGCGCAGCCGCTCCGGGAACGGCGGCGGGGGCGGGGGCTGCTCCAGCTCCGCTGGTACCGGAGCGCCCCCGGTGCAGCCGCAGCCACCGGGTGGGCCCGGCCTCGGCCCCCCCGTTCCCCATCCCCGCTCCCCCCTCCCCCGCCCTCCCCGCGGCCCCGCCCCGCCCGGGCTCCGGTGCCCCGGCGCCTCCCGCCGCGGCGGCGCGGAGCGGAGCCGCGGGGCCGGGCCGGGCCGGGCCGGGCCGCTGCCGGCGGCCGCAGGTGCGCGGTGCCCCGGGACCCCCCCCCGCCCCCCCGCCACCCACCCGGACCTGGACCCGGACCCCCGAGGTAAGAGCGCGGCTGGTGCCCCCCCAGCCCCCCGCGGCCCCACCGGCCGGTGTCGCGTGTCCCCCCGGTTTCTCCCCCTCCCCCCGTCGGTTGCCCCCTCTCGGGGAAGGGGGGGGATGGGAGGCAGCGGGGAGTGCCCCCCCCTCCCCGCCCCCCCCGCCGGCTGCTGCTGCATCGGGAAGCGGCGCTTTTGTTAGCGGCTCCGGGCGGAGCGGGCGGAACCTTGAAGGGTCATGGGCTGGAGGGACCCCCCCGTGCTCCCCCGGACCCCCAGCATCCTCAGCACCCCCGGCCCGCACCCCTCTGCCCTTTCCTTCCTGCACCCTGCGGTCCCCCCGCATCCCGCCCCCCCGCGCCAGCAGCTCCATCCCCCATCCCCATCCCCAACCCATTACTCCTGGGGGGCCCATCCGGCACCCCAATCCCCCCCCCTCAAGCCCCCTCCGGCACCCTGGGCACCCCCTGCACCCCCAGCCCATCCCCGCACCCCTAGCCCACCCCGGAGGCCCTCCCTGCACCCTGATTCTGCATCCCCGTGCCCCCCCCCAACACCCTGATGCCCCCCCCAGCACCGTGGTCCCCCCTCAACACCCTAGCCCCCCCGTAGTCTGCTCCCCCCGCAGCATCCCGATCCCGCACCCCCGTCTTCCCCCCAGCACCCCAATCCCGCACCCCTCTCCCCGTCCCAGCATTCCAATCTCCGCCCCCCCGCCACCTTGAGCCCCCCCCATCCCCTTAATCCCGCACCCAGCCCCCCCATCCCCTCCACCCCAGTCCCACTCCCCATCCCCTCCCACGCCCCCATCCCACCCATCAGCACCCCGGGCCGGCACCCTGACCCCCTCCCTGCCCCAGCCCCGGGGCACGGTGATGGGCACAAGGTTCTGAGGGGACGAGGGGGGGATGTGTCCCCCCCCCGAGCTGGGAGGATGGAGACTGGGGGGGTCGCTGCTTCACCAGGCTCTGTTTTGCCTCTGCTGCTTCTTTGGGAAGCAGCCAGGGCTTGTTTTTTGGGGGGGGATGGGAAAAGGGAGGGGGACTGGTGTGTGCACCCCCTCCCGTGCAGCTTCTGGTGGGCTGGGGGGAGCAGAGGGGCTGAAATGGGGGGGCCCGGCCAATACAACCCCTGAAAGGGCAGAAGGGAGCGCCGAGGGCTCAGTCTGGGGGGGTTGGCAATAAGGCTGCCCCCAAAAAATAACCATGCAGGGCTGAGGGGGGCATAGCCCCAACAAACTGGGGGGGTTCCCGGCTCTGTCTTACTGGAGCTGTAACTTTTCCCATGGTGGAGACAAGGGATGGGGGGGAACAGCCAGCAGAAGTGGGGCACCCCCCATGAGTGGGGAGGCGGGGGGCTGGCACCCCCTGGGGCAGGACTGGGGACCCCCATGCAGGCAGCGGCTGTGGGGGCCCCATCCCCATTTTGGGGCTCAGCACGATCGCACCGTCTGGTGGGGTGGGGGGGGTAACCCTAAAATAATGAGGGGTGGGAGGTGCTGGGCCTGACCCGAATCCTGCCCCGAATCCTGCCCCAACGCCCTCACCGCGGGGTGACCCGGGCCCGCTCAACCCTCCCCGGCCCCCCCAGGCCTGGCCTCCATCGCTCCCACATAACCCAGAGCAGTCGGGGTACTGGGGCCCTCCCCAAGTCCCCACCTGCCCCTCCGGACCCCCTCATGGGGCAGGAGGGAGTGAGGAGCCCCATCCCTGCGCAGAAGGATTGGGGGGGCCCAGCACACCCTAGAAGAGTGAGGAGGAGGGGGGCGTCGGCCCGGGGTGACCTTGGGTGAGTGCTGCCTCCCGCCGTGCCTCAGTTTCCCTTCCGCCAAACGGGGTCGTGAGCTGGGGGGGGGGTGCAGAGGGGAGCCCCCTCCCCACAGCGGTTTTAGGTGCTGCACCCACCCTGGGGCCGGATCCTGCTCTTGGTGGGGGGGGGGTGGCTCAGCCCCCCCATCCCGTTGAGACGACTGTGGGGAAGGGGTGCGTTGACCTGGGGGGGGGCCCTCTGTCACCTCTCTGCCCGCCCCCAGCAATTTTAGCCACAATTCGGGGCCTGAACTGGTGACAGCGGAGGGTGGCGCGCGGCCGGCTGGTGCGGGATTGGGCCCTGGGGTGCCAGGGCCCTGGCAGCGCCGTGTCCCCCCACCTCCGGCACCGTGGTGTCCCCTCTGGGTGCTGGGGGCCCGATCCAGGTGGGTGCTGAGAGGCGAGCGCGGGCAGCGATGCTCCACCGATACCCCCCCCGCCGCCATCGCTTTTTTTGCAGCGTCCCCGGGGTGACACGGGAATTGGGTCACCGCTGTCACCAGGGCACGTGGCTGCGGTGGGGAGGTTTGGTGCATGGGGGGGGGGTGGGTCTGGAGGTGGTCCCGTGGGGGGATGTGAGATTCGGGTTCCGAGGGTGCTGGGGGGCAGCGCAGCCCCCGCCAGCGGTGCCGGTGCCGCCGGTGCTTCGGCGGTGGGGGCCGTGGCTCCCTTCGGAGCCGCTTCCCGAGATGGTTTTGCTGCCTTTCCCCTAAACAAAGGGAAGTGGCCAAATTCAGCCACCGGCCAACCGGCCTGCGCTGCCCGGTGACCGCAGCAGGCTGGTGGTGGCTGTGCACGCATGTTGCACGCGTGTGCATGCATGTCCACACGTGTGGATATGCCGCTCCCCGCGGCAGAGCTGCCCCCGGTTGCACGGGGACGTCAGGACCCCCGGCGCTTTCCCTAAACTGGGACGTTTTCGGTGACTTTGCAGCCCCCCGAGCCCTGCCAGGAGCCCGAAGTCACGGGGCAGGGCGGTGACGCACCGCGCTGAGTGTCACCGTTCCCCTCGCACGCGCCCTCGCAGCCGGCATCCCTTGCTTGCTCTGCGCACGCCACGTGATGGTTTGGCTCCCAGTTAAACCAGTGGCTCCTGGGAGGGCTCAGCCTGGCCACCAGGCCCGTGGCGGCACAATGCTCGCCGGGTGCCGGCGCTGGATGCGGATCCCTGCTGCAGTGCCGGACGCGGTTTGTATCCTTAGATGAGCTCGAAGATTTTTAATTAAACCTGCCAGTTTGGATGCGATTTAATTTCTCAGAGGGCTGAGCTGCGCCGGCCGCTCGGTGCATCGCCCATGCCGAGGCCGCTCCGGCCGTGCCCGTTTCCCGGCGTTGCCTTCGGTGAGGTTTTCCTACCGGTGCCTTTCCCCGTGCCGTTGTCCCTCGCTGTGCCAGGCGAGCGGGTCGCCACCGGCTGCGGGCGGGATGGTTTCGTGGTGGTGCCGGCGCGGTGACGTCCGGCGTGCGTTCGGTAACGTAAATGGTAGTAAGGAAACCCGTGCCGCTGCGCTTGCTTGACCCGTTTGCGCCCGATCGCCGCCAGCATCGTGGGTGCTGCATCCCGGGGGGCTCCGGCATCTCCTTCCCGTCCCTCCATCCCCAGGATGGGAGAGTGGTACCCAAAAAGACGCTGCCGCATCCCCGGCAGCGCCCAACCCCACCGCGGAGGGGACCTGGTGACCCTGGGGACCCCCTCGGGCTCACCCCCGGGGACCTTTGGGCGCATCTCCCCGAAAGGAGCGATGGAGGTTTTGGTTCCCTTCGGGAAGGAGAGGAAGAGCGATTGTCTGGCGCGGAGGAGATCCCAGCGGGGCTGCCTCGTGCTAACAGGATTTTACTCCCTATTTAATTACAATTTTGTCAAATCAAAAAAAAAAAAGAAAAGAAAAGGGGGAAAAAGATCCCTCTCGTCTCTTTGTGCTGGTTCCCGGCAGCCGGTTAATTAACGAGCAGCTGGTGAAGCCACCGCTTCCCAGAGGAGGTCCCAGGGGACCCCAGCCCCAGGACTCGGCGATCACACCTCGGTCCCAGTTCCTCCCAGTCCAGCCCAGTTTGGCCCGCTGGCGACGAGGCCGGCCGCGGTTGTGGCAGCGTCGTGCCGATGCGCCGTGGCTAATCCCCGGCTCTTCCCTCTGTAATCCCGCTCGCCGAGATAATCTCATCACGCCCGGCAGCGCCGCGGCCAAGCTGGGTGCCGGGTTTGGTGCCGGATGGATCTGGGCGTTGGGGACACGGTGGCCCTGGGGGAGCGGCGACTTTGGGCGCGTGCCCGTCGGGGCGATGCAGGGCTGCGGGCGCCCACGGGCTCCTCGGGCACCGGGTGGGGAAACTGAGGCACGGAGCGGGGGACGGCACGTGGCTTTGCAGTAGCTGGGGGGGTGGCAGCCGCCCCCGTCCCAGCGCCGAAAACAAACGCGAGGCGCCGGAGGAGGGCGGGGTGGGAAGAGGCAGCGGTGGCAGCACCCACGTGCCCCCATCCCCCGGAGAGACTGGATCCGGCCCCGGTTTGGGTGGTGGGAACGTAACTGGTTTTTATTATCGGCCCCATCCGTCATCTCCCGCCGGGGGACGTCGAGATAAAGCGCCGGGAAATCGGGAGGCGTCGAGGCGTCGATTTGGGAGGCTGGGGCCGTGCGGGGCCCGATCCTGCCCAGGGCAGCAGGTAGGGAGCGCGGAGCCGCAAATAACCCCGGCAGCTGCCCCGGCACCGCCTGCACCCTGTCCCTCACGGCAGCTTTCAGGGAGCGAGCCGGCGCGGCATGAGGTCAGCGCCGGGAATAGCCCGGACCTGATCCTGCCTGCCAGCCGGGAGGGGCTGTCGGTCAGAGCCAGGGTGCGTTGCGTGGCCCCCGCTGCTTGCGTGCGCCACGTGTGCAGGTGACAGCCCTGTGCACACGCGTGTGCACATACACCGCTCCTGTGCACACCCCTCACATGCGTGACACCGGTGCGCACACACCTGTACACAGGTGATATCCCGTGCACAGGCACCTGCACACGTGTGACAGCCGGTGCACACATGACGTGGTGCACACAGATGACAGCCGGTGCACATGCTGCCATATGTACACACGTGACATTTGGTGCACACATATGTGCTGGACACACGTGCCAGCTGCTGCACACGCCAACACCTGTACACACATGATAAGCGGAGCACACATACCTGCACATATGTGCCAGTCGCTGCCTATACTGCCACCTGCACACACGTGACAGCTGGTGCACACGCGCTGGCACGCACATGTGACACCCAGCGCACGCCCCGACACCTGCACACGCACATGCGTGATGTGTGAGGCCCACACACCCGCACGCAGATGACACCCGGCATGCCTGATGGGGCCGCCCGGGGGACAGGGACCTCTGTCACCCGTCGTGCCGTGAGCGTTGCGGTGGCTGGGAGGACGCAGTGGCGGTGCGGAGGTGCCGGGACCGCGCCGGCCCAGCGGGTGCCCGTGCCCGAGCGGGCTTTGCTGGCGCTAGCGGGAGAACAAGGAGCCGTTTTGGGGGCAGCGAGGCAGCACCTGACCTTCCGGCGAGGCGGCGCTGAGCGCGGAGGCGGCGGCGCTGGGCGCGCGCCCGCAAACAATGGCCCTTTGTTCCGCACCGCCGCTGGCATCCCGCATCCCAGCCTGCATCCCACATCCCATCCTGTATCCCGCATCCCATCCTACATCCTATCTTGTATCCCAGCCTGCATCCCGCATCCCAGCCTGCATCTCATATCCCAGCCTGCATCTCGCATCCCATCCTGCATCCCAGCCTGCATCCCGTATCCCATCCTGTATCCTACATCGCAGCCTGTATCCCACCCAGCATCCCGCATCCCAGCCTGCATCTCATATCCCAGCCTGCGTCTCGCATCCTCTCTTGCATCCCATCCCGCATCCTGGATCCCATCCGGCATGCCGTATCCCATCTTGAACCCCACATCCATCCTGCATCCTTTATCGCATCCTGTATCTCCTTCTGCTTCCCACATCCCGTCTCGCATCCCATCGTGCATCCTGTATCCCACCCCGCATCCTACATCCAGCGTGGTGCTTGGGACGGTGACGCAGGGGGGACCGAGGGGACCCCAGGGGCTGCCAACCCCCCCAGCGCCCACCCGCAGCCCTCGCTCCTCTCCTCGCGGTTTCGCTGAGCGGATATTTAATTTTATTTTACTACAAACAAGTGTTTTGAAGCCTAGAAATCTGAACCGGAGGCACGAAATGCCCTGTTTTTCCCGACCGGAGCAGGAGAGCCCGAAACGGGAATAAAACCACCAAATCCCACCAATTAAACTTTATTAAGGCTTAAAAAAAAAAAAATGAGCAGGCTGAGGGGCTGCTCCCGGCGTCCCCGGCTTCTCCTCCGGCTGCGCTGGCTCTTCCCGGCTGCTGGGATCCGTGGGTTTGTTATTGTGGGGTTCCCGCTTGGAGCGGGGTGTAAACGCAGCGGTTTGTTGGCGTAGGGTCACCGCCCGGAGCGGAGCGTGCGCGCTGGTTTGTCATCGTAGGGTCTCCCACGCGGGGCTGGGTTTGCTGGTTTGTGTTGGGCTGGAACTGGGAGCTGCATGTCTCTCTGCCCACTCAGGGACAGGGATCCCTGGGGATGGGGCACCCTAGGGATGGGGGCACCCCAGGGACAGGGATCCCTGGTGATGGGGCACCCTAGGGATGGGGACACCCCGGGGACAGGGATCCCTGGGGATGGGGCACCCTAGGGATGGGGGCACCTTGGGGACAGGGATCCCTGGGGATGGGTCACCCTAGGGATGGGGGCACCCCGGGGACAGGGATCCCTGGGGATGGGTCACCCTAGGGATGGGGGCACCTTGGGGACAGGGATCCCTGGGGATGAGTCACCCTAGGGATGGGGGCACCCCGGGGACAGGGATCCCTAGGGATGGGTCACCCTAGGGATGGGGGCACCCTGGGGACAGGGATCCCTAGGGATGGGGCTCCCTGGGGACATGGTCCCTGTGGGGATGGAACACCCCAGGGACAGGGTTCTTTGGGGCCATGGTCTCCCCTGGGGACAGGGCACCCTGGGGTTCAAGGGGAGGCCCAGAGGACCAGCAGGGCTTTGGGTGCGGGGTCCCAGGAGGGGTGGCCAGGCTCGGGAGCAGGGGGTTCCCCCTTCCCACGCCAAGGGGAAACCGAGGCAGGAGGCAGGGAGCAGCGACCCGGAACGGCCGGACCTGGACTTGTCTGTGGCCACCCGCAGCCAGGGTGGCCCCGGGGCCATGCGGGTGCCGAAACAGGTGCTGGGGGACCTGGCGAGGGTGCCGAGCCCCTGGGGTGGCACAGGAGACCGGGGAGGACGAGGGGGGTGAGTGCCTTTGGGGACGAGGGGGACAAGGCGGGGTGGCTGTCCCACCTTGGGGACAGAGGGTCCTCGAGAGGACACCATCCATAATATGCAGATGAGCATGTGTTTAATATGCAATTATTATTATTTTATTTTATTATTTTTATATTATACATTATATTATTTTATTTTATTCTTATTTAATATGCAATTATTATGTGTGTGTATTTAATATGCAAATTACCACGCGGCTCTGGGCGGCCACCAGCACCGCCCGGGCGGGGCGGAAGGGACCCGCCGGGGGACACCGGGCACCCACGGGTGTCACCGGGCAAGTGTCGAAGGTGCCGACAGCGCCCAGAGGCTCGTGTCACCCCCGGGCACCCACTGGTGATGGCTATGGGAGGGGACAAAGCCACCCAAAGTGAACCCGGCGTCTCTACCGTCCCCAGAGCCCCGTGTTGGGGGGGGGGGTCGGACCCCCTTGGGGTGTGGGGATGGCGCGGGGGGCCTGGGTCCCCACCCGGGTGAGGGGTCGTGGGCGGCGAGGAGGGGACGGGGACCGGGACCGGGACCGGGACAGGGACGGGGCTATAAACGGCAGCTGTAAGCGGAGCCGGTAACCGGAGCGGGAGGCCCGGGGGGGACATTTGAGCCGCCGAAGGGGCCCTGGAAGCGCCAAGGTAAACGGGTGGGTGCTGCCCCCCCCTCCACCCCCCCCCGCCACGCTGCTGGGCTCTGTCACTCGCATGGGGACCCTACTGGGGTCCCTGCCATCCTCCTGGCACCCCCCCAGCTCTGGGGCGCTGGCTGCCTGCCTCCCCCCTCCGGGAGGTGCAGATTTGGGGCGGCGGGGGGGGCAGACACACACGGCGGGGGCCAGGGCCAGGGCCAGCGCGCGGTGCCAGGTGGCCGGGGTGACATTTGCTCCGTCCCCGCCGTGGGGGGACAGCTGCTTCCTGGCTCCGCCATCTGAACCGGCCCCGGATCGGAAACCCGGGGGGGCCGAGCCCCCCAGCCCCGCCGGCAGCAGCAGCTGGGGGGGGGGGGGCGGTCCCGATGGCCATTTTGGGGGTGGGACACACTGCTGGTGACCCCCAGACCCTCTCTATGACAATGGGGGTGCCCTTCTGTGTGCCCCGTCTTTCCCAGTGTGTCCCCCCCCGCTTTCCCAGTATCCCCCCTCCCTTTCCCAGTATGCCCCCCCGCTTTCCCAGTATCCCCCCCACCGCTCCCAGTGCCTTTCTAACCGGTTTCTGTTCTGATGCTGAGCCAGCGCGGCTGAAATCTGGGATCCCACGGGAATCAGCTCCGGTGAGGATTTTGGGGGGGCCCACGGTGCCTCTGTCCCCACCACGGCTTCGCGGGGGGGGAGGGGGGGAGTCCGCCCCGGGGTGTCACCGGGTGGGCTCGCGCCGGCAGTTTCCCGTGATGCTTTGGGAGGGGACGCCGCGCTGCCACTTGGGGGGTCCCATGGGTGCCCCCCCCCTCCATGCCGGGTCCCCGGCTGCGGTGACAGCTGCTGGGGGGGGGGGTGGTTTGGAGGCTCTGGTTACGGTGACATCAGCCCTACCTTCCCACCTGGCGCGGGTGGGGGGCTCAGGCCCCCCTCCCCTGGGGGTCCCTGGGGGGGGGGGTGGGGTACGCGACAGCTGAGCCGCTTTCAGGACGCTGGAGCCCCCAGCGCCATCGGGGCGTCCTGGGTGGGTGTGTGTGGGGGGGTGACACCCGCCCCAACTGTGGGACCCAGGCATCTGGGACCCCCCCTCTGAGCGCTGGGGACGGCGGTGGCCGTGCCTTCGGGTCAGCGGCGGAGGCGGCCGGCGGAGCTCAGGTGGGCAGATTGGGGTGCTGGGGGGGGGCTCCCATCGCCAGGAGGGGAAGGGGGACAGCGTACCCCGCCGTGGTGCGTGGCGGGGGGGGCTGGCAGCCCCCTCCGCAGGGTCGGAGAGACCCCGCTGTGCTTGGGGATCGCTGCTGCACTGGGGAATTGCAGGATGGGGTGGGGGGCTGCCCCCATTTCCTGCCGTGTCGCCCCATGTTGGGGGTCGGGGAGATGCTGGAGGCGGGGGGAGGACAAGGTGAGCAGCTGTACCCCGTCGTTTCCCCCCCACCCCCCAAAACTTTGTGTGCAGAGGGTGAGGGCTGAGCGCGCCTTCAAATGGGGAAACTGAGGCACGGAGCAGGGGGCTGCAGCAGGGACGAGGACAAGGGACGCGCCCGAGGCTGTTCAGAGTATCGGAGAATCCCACCTGGAGACCCCCACCCCTCCCGGACCACCCGCCGCATCCTTGGGTCACCCTCTCCCCACCCGCTGCCTCGGTTTCCCCGCAGCCGCCTTGGGGACCAGCACGGTGACCGTCCCATCTCCTCCGCTGCCGCCGCCGTGAATGGGTCCCTGTTCGGCACCCCTCTCCCCGCCGGCCCCCTCCTCCCCGCTGCCTTCGCTGCCTTTTCTTCGCCCGCACAATCGCAAGCATTTATGGCGCCGGAGGCTCCGGTTACCCCTCGCCCGCTCGCTGTCACCATGCAGGCCGGGGGGTGGGGGGACACGGTGACACCGGACCCCTCGTTTGGGGTTACAGGTGCCCGAGGCTGCGACGCGACCTCCCTGCACCCCAAATCCCAGAGTGGATTCTCAGGTGGCTGATAGACGCCGAGCTCTTCCCTTGGGCTGCTTTTTGTGGGTCCCCCCCTTCCCTGCACCCCAATTCCCACCCGGCGTGGGTGGATTCTCAGGTGGCTGATAGACGCCGAGCCCTTCCCTTGGGCTGCTTTTTGGGGTCCTCCCCCCCCGGCGCCTGGGGATTCTGCAGGACCTTAAATTTGGTGATTTTTGGATGCTGCTGGTGCCGGTGAGCAGGTTAGGGGGAGTTACAGTGGGGGGACATCGTTATCCCAGTGGGACGGCTCCTTTGGGTAACGAGGCTGAGCAAGGAGCCCCTCAAAGGGGAAAGCTGGAGGGGGGGCTTTGGAGGAGCCCCCTAATTCAGGTGGTAAAAGCCTCTGAGGCTTTAATTACAGCAATTAAATTGTTAATGGCTTTTATAAAGCAGCTCAGGCACAAAAAAAATAAATTAAAAAATCGGAATTTCCAAGTTGGCACCCAAGGGATGGGGCCAAAAACAGTTCATTTTCCTCTTTTTTGGGGAAAAATCCCCCCCCCATCCCGCTCCTCGGCACAAACGCGTCAGCAACGCCAAACCTCTGCGTCGCTTTTGGCGTTTGCCGGGGTTGTGGCACAGCTGTGCCGCCGGTGCTGCCGGCTTTGATGCGTGGTTCGCTCTTGCAGGCACCCGTCAGTTTTTTTTTTAATAGAAGTATGTATTAAATATATTAATATATGTGAAAAATTAATAAAGGGTGGCGCCGTTTGCTCCTTGGGCAAGTGGGGAAACTGAGGCACGGACCCATCCCACGGCTGGTTGTCCCGGCCTCGCGCGGCTGTGGCTGTCACCGCGAGGTCACCGGGAAAGTGAGTCCCATCCGAGCCCGGCTCACTGCCCGTGGGGGTGTCCCCCGGGGCTGTGACAGCGTGGGGACGGAGCTGGGTGTCCCTGAGGTCCGTGACGCCGTGGGGCTGGGGCCAGTTGTCCCCAGGGGATGTGACACCGTGGGAATGGAGTCAGTCGTCCCTGGGGTCTGTGACACCGTGGGGACGGGGCCAGTTGTCCCCAGGAGCTGTGACACCAGGGTCAGGTCCTACCCGGAGGCTGTGACCCCGCAGAGGGGACGGGGACGAGTGTCCCCGCTGGCACCGCCCGGCGTGCCGGCACCGTGACCCCCCCAGCCCCACGCAATGTCACCCATCCTCGCACCCCGCAGGGGACGCGGCGGCGGGAGAGCGACGGTTCGATCCAATTAATAATTCAAATCGCTAATCAATGAAATCCCCGCCTGGCTGCTAATTACCCAGCCCTGCCCCACAGATACGAGCGGCAGGGCCGTGGGGCAGGGCTGGGTGGCACGGTGAGCGGATGGCGGTGACATCGGGGCTGGCCGGCGGCAGGGATGCCATGGCATGTGGCATTCCGATGTGTCCCCAGGGATTTTCCAAGCCATCCCGGTGGCATTCCGGATGGAGGAAGAGTCGCGCTGGCTTCCCCCATGTCCCCAGCCCCGCTGCACCACCATGCACTGCCTTCATTGCCCCCATGGCTCGCTGGCGGTGAACTGCTGGTAAAGCCCCAGTTTGGGCCCAGTAGCCCCAGTGTGGAGCCGCGCAGGCGCTGGGGGCAGCTCGGCGGGGGCGCGGGGGGCTGCTTTTCCCAGCATATTTGAAATTCTTCAGCCAGGGAAGGATTTGCTTCCCTATCGCCAATCCCAGCCGCATCCCGCGCTGGCCCCTCGCCACTGGCACGGACCCAGCGCCGGCGCCAGAACCCCCCCGAGACCCCCCACCCCACCCCAGACCCCAGCACTGGTGATGGGTTTGGGGTGCAGGTGCTGCAGGATGAGGGGGTCAGTGGCACGCGATGGCGGGGGGCACTTGGGTGCCCGGGTGGGTGCTGCCCCCCTCCCACCGCTCCCCGTGCCCGCAGGTGCGGTGGGTGCCCACCCGTGCCGGGGGACGCCATGGGGCCACCCCCGCGTGTCCCCCTCGTCCTGCTGCTCCTGCTCACCACGGAGAGGACGGCCCGCGGCACCTTCCCTGAGGAGCCCGGCCCCATCGCTGTGGCCCCCGAGGACTGTGAGTGCCCACCCAGGGGTGCAGGGTGGGGGTCGGGGGGGCTGTGTCGAGGCACAAGGTGGGGGGGGACAGGGCTCAGCGTGGAGAGGAGATGGGGTTTTGGGGCGCTTTGGGGTGAAGACAAGGAGGGGGCCACCCATGGGAGGGGGTTTGGGGTGAGGGTAGGAGGGGAGCACCCATGGGAGGGGGTTTTGGGGCACCTTGGGGTGAAGACAGGAGGGGGACATTCCTAGGAAGGGGTTTTGGGGTGCTTTGGGGTGAAAATGGGAGGGGGGCAATCGCCCCGGCTGGCTGGAGGAGCCGGGATGGGTGGGGGTGCCCCGGCAGCGTGTGACCCCCCCGTGCGTGTGTCCCCCCCACCAGACGTGAAGCACTATGCCGTCTTTGTGGGCCACGGGACGAGCCGGCCGGCCAGCCCCGAGGGTGGGGGCACCCAGCGCCTCAACATCCAGCGCATCCTCAAGGTCAACCGGACCCTCTTCATCGGGGACAGGTCCGAACCGCAGCGCCCTAAAACCTCCCGCCCCATGGGGGTGGGCACCCGACACCCACCCCAACCCTCTTCGCTGGGGAGGGTCCCCCTGCCTGCCCTGGGGCTCCCCAAAACCTGCCACGGGGCACCCCGGGGGGGCTCGAGAGCCCCGCGGGGTGGTGACACCCGTGTCCCCCTCCGCAGGGACAACGTCTACCGCGTCAGCCTGGAGCCCACCGGATCCGGCGAGATGCGCTACCACCGGGTAAGCGCCGAGCCCCGGGGTGCCGGGGGTGGGGGGGTGCCGGGGTGGGGGGGGCTTCTCCCCCAGCCCCACACTGGGTTTTGTCCCCCCTCCCAGAAGCTGACGTGGCGCTCGAACCAGCACGACATCAGCATCTGCCGGATGAAGGGGAAACATGAGGTACGGGCCGGGGGGGTTCGCACCCTGGGACACTCCCCCCCCCCCCCGAAAGCAGGGACCGCGCACCCTCCACGCCCCGCATCACGCGGACAAAGCCACCCCGGCCCCGCAGCCCCGTGTCACCCTCCGCCTCCCCGTTCCCTGCTGGCGGTTGCATCCCCGTGATTTATTGGCCGCCTGGCTAATTGGATTTGTAATTAATTATTTCGAGCCCGTGGATCAGAGCAGGCGCAGCCCGGCATCTGCCAGAAATCCAATTTCCAGGTCCCAGAAACGCCGTTTGGGGGTGAAAATGCCCCCAAAGCCAGACTCTCACAGAGGGTGGGAGCAGCCAGGGGTGGGGCGGGGGGCTCTGGGTGCCGAGGGGTGACGGTCCCCTCTCGCCGGCGCAGGCAGAGTGCCGTAACTTCGTCAAGGTGCTGCTGGTGCGGAACGAGAGCCTGCTCTTCGTCTGCGGCACCAACGCCTTCAACCCCGTCTGCGCCAACTACAGCGTGAGTCACCCCGCCCCTCGCCGGGACGGGGACGCCTGGCACCCCACCTGGCACCCCACCCTGCGTCCGGGTGGCCGGACCCTGCTGGCTGGGTGGCGGCGTTCAGGGCCCTGTTTCACTCCCTGTAGATGGACACGCTGGAGCCCGTCGGGGACAACATCAGCGGCATGGCCCGGTGTCCCTACGACCCCAAGCACGCCAACGTGGCCCTCTTCACAGGTCAGTGCTGGCACCGCACCAGGCGCTCTGCCCGCCACCCCCTGCCCCGCGCCCGCCTGACGTCCGTCCCTCTCGCGCGCAGGGGGGATGCTCTTCACCGCCACGGTGACGGATTTCCTGGCCATCGACGCCGTCATCTACCGCAGCCTGGGTGACAGCCCCACCCTCCGCACCGTCAAACACGACTCCAAATGGTTTAAAGGTGCATCCCCCGGCGCGGTGCCCGGCGTGTGCCGCGTGGCACGGGTCCCCGTCCCCTTTGACACCGTCCTGGGACTCCCCTGACCCTGCCGCTGTCCCCACAGAGCCCTACTTCGTGCACGCCGTGGAATGGAGGAGCCATGTCTACTTCTTCTTCCGGGAGATCGCCATGGAGTTCAACTACCTGGAGAAGGTGGGAGACATCCACGGGGTGGCCCGGGACACCTGGGGTGTGGAAGAGGACAAGGTGAAGGTCATCAGGGTTGGGTACCAGGTGGTGACGGGTGTCCACCCCGCAGGTGGTGGTGTCCCGGGTGGCCCGGGTGTGCAAGAACGACATGGGGGGCTCGCAACGGGTGCTGGAGAAGCAGTGGACCTCCTTCCTCAAGGCCCGGCTGAACTGCTCCGTGCCGGGCGATTCGCATTTCTACTTCAACGTCATCCAAGCCGTGACGGACATCCTGGAGCTGGACGGGCGCCCCGTGGTGCTGGCCGTCTTCTCCACGCCTGCTAACAGGTCAGACCCTCTTGTGCCCCCGCCGAGACCCCCGGGGTTGGGCTGGGACCGCTCCACGTGCCCCAGTGCCCATGAGGGGACATGGGGGACGGGTCGTGGTGTTCACCCCATGCCCACGTTCCCCCAGCATCCCCGGCTCGGCCGTCTGCGCCTTCGACATGACCCAAGTGGCCGCTGTCTTTGAGGGACGGTTCAGGGAGCAGAAATCGCCCGAGTCCATCTGGACGCCCGTGCCCGAGGACATGGTGCCCAAACCCCGGTGGGTCACCCACTGCAGGGACAGGGATGGGGACAGGGACAGCCAGGGCTGGTGCCTGCAGGGAGGGTGGTGGGGATGGGGATGGGGACGGGGATGGGGACAAGGACAGGGTTGGCAGGGGCTGGTACTGGCAGGGACAGGAAAAGGGACAGGGATGGAGACAGGGATGGGGACAGGGACTGGTACCAGCTGGGATGGGGATGGGGCTGGGGACAGACAGGGATGGGATTGGGGATGAGGACAGGTGTGGCTGGTGGTGGGCTGGGGACAAGGCCTGCGTGGCTGTGGTGCACCAATGGTGCCACGGCCGCAGGCCCGGGTGCTGCGCGTCCCCGGGGATGCGCTACAACTCCTCCAGCGCCTTCCCCGACGAGATCCTCAACTTCGTCAAGACGCACCCGCTGATGGACGAGGCGGTGCCCTCCCTGGGCAACGCGCCCTGGATCCTCCGCACCATGAGCCGGTGAGCGCTGCGGGGCAGGATGCGGCCCGGGGAGGAGCTGGTGGGTGCTGGTGGGTGGGTGCTGGTAGGTGGGTGCTGGTGGCTGCTGGCTGGAGCCTCTTGTGCCGCCCTTGCACGTGCCAGCGCCAGGAGACTGCTGGGAGACCTGATAAATCTCATAAACTTTGCAGTCGAGATCGTCTCATCCTAATTAAATCTGCCTTAATTGCTGCTTGATGGGGAATTAATCAAGCGGCGCTCTCGGGCCATAGCGTCCCGCCGGCAGGGCAGCCGGGGCGCACGCCGGGGCGGGGAGTGAGGACACGGGGCTGGGGACGGGCACGTGGGGATGGGGACGGGGACACAGGGCTGGGGACAAGGACGTGGGGCTGGGGACACCAAGCTGGGGCCAGGGACACGAGTCTGCAGATGGACGTGAAGTTGGAGACTGGGACATGAGACCGGAGACGGGGACATGAAGCTGGGGACAGGGGTGTGGGGCTGGGGACCAGCTGGGATCTGGCTGCAATCCGGGCTGGGTCCAGGCAGGATGTGGGCAGGATCCTGAGTGGGACCTGGGCTGGGTCCTGGCTGGGATCCGGATTCGTTTCCGTTTGGGATCTGCACGGCCCCCCACGCTCCCTGGGGACTCTCCGCTCTGGGCCAGCCACAGCCTGGGCCAGCCCCCCACCCTGCCTCGGTTTCCCCTCCCCAGGGACACGCGGACCCCCGCACACCCCAACACCTGCTCCCTTCACACCGCACAGGTACCAGCTCCGCAAGATCGTGGTGGACAACGCAGCGGGGCCGTGGGGCAACCACACCGTGGTCTTCCTGGGCTCCAGCACGGGCACCGTCCTCAAGTTCCTCATCCAGCCCAACGCCAGCACCAGCCCTGCGCCCGCCCCTCCCGGCAGCCAGAGCGTCTTCCTGGAGGAGTTTGAGACCTACCATCCCGGCAGGTGGGTGCTGAGGTGCCAGGAGGGAGGGGTGGAGGTGGTTAGATGGGTGGAGGGATGGGTGGGTGGTTGGATAGATGATTGGTTGGATGGGTGGGTGGTTGAATGGATGGTTGGGTGGATGGTAAGTGGTTGGATGGATGGTTGGTTGGGTGGATGGTTGCATGGACAGCTGGATGGATGGTTGGTTGAGTGGATGGCTGGATGATTGGGTGGATACATGAGTGGATGGATGGATGGTTGGATAGATGATTGGTTGAATGGGTGGGTGGTTGGATGGGCGAGTGAGTGGTTGGATATGTGGATGGGTGGTTGGATAGTTAGGTGAGTGGATGGTTGGATGGTTGGTTGAGTGGATGGCTGGCTGAGTGGTTGGATGGATGGATGGTTGGATGGATGCATGAGTGGTCAGGTGGGTGGGTGGCTGGGTGAAAGGTTGGATGGATGGGTAGGTGGATGCCCTCCAGAGAAGGGCCACAAAGCTGGTGAGGGGTCTGGAGGACAAGTCTTATGAAGAGCGGCTGAGGGAACTGGGATTGTTTAGTCTGGAAAAGGAGAGGCTGAAGGGAGACCTCATTGCTCTCTGCAACTGCCTGAAAGAGGGTGTAGGGAGGTGGGTGTTGGTCTCTTCTCCCGAGTAACTAGCGCTAGGACGAGAAGAAATGGCCTCAAGTTATGTCAGGGGAGGTTTAGAGTGGATATCGGGAAAAATTCCTTTACTGGAAGAGTGGCCAGGCACTGGAACGGGCTGCCCAGGGAAGTGGTGGAGTCACCATCCCTGGAGGCGGTCAAAGAACGTGTAGGTGTGGCACCAGGACATGGCTTAGTGGACATGGTGGTGTTGGGTTGACGGTTGGACTTTATGATCTTGGAGGTCTCTTCCGACCGTAGTGATTCTGTTCTGTTCTGTTCTGCGGGTGGATGAGGGGTTGGAGAGCTGGATGGGTGGGGGTGGTTGGACCGGTGGGTGAGTGGGTGGATGAGATGTTCAGGGAGGGGTTGATCGACAGTTGCAAGGTGACGAGGAGGACGAGTGAGGTGGTTGGGGATGGAGGGATGGATGAGATGGATGGGAGGTTGGAGAGGATGGGTCAGAGGGATGCGGGAGGTGGGGGGGTGGGCGAATGGGGTGGGGGGAACGGGTAGGATGCCTTGCGCTGGGGCCGGCTCCGTGGAGGGCAGGCGTGGACCAGGACTGGGGCCACGCTGAGCTCTGCCCTGTCCCCAGGTGTGGCCGGGACACGGAGGATGAGCGGCGGCTGTTGGGGCTGGAGCTGGACAAGGCGGCGGGGTCCCTGCTGCTGGCCTTCCCCCCGTGTGTGGCCAGGGTGCCCGTGGCTCGCTGCCAGCAGCACTCGGGCTGCATGAAGTGAGTGCGCCGGTCTCAGCCGCCCCTCGGGGTGGGCAGGGCTCGCCAGTGGGCGGGGGGCATGTGGGGAGCAGGGAGGGGTCACCTGCACGTCCCAGGAATTTGCCCTGTGCCACGATCCGGCTTGGAAGGGCTCGGCATGGCTGGGAGCATGACCAGGGGAGACTGAGGCACGGCGTGGTGCGGGGTCGGGGTCCCTCGTGGGGGTCTAGGGTGTCATTCCCTCCCTGTCTCGGCACTGATCCCGATGTCTCTGCTCCCTGCCAGGAACTGTCTCGGGAGCCGGGACCCCTACTGCGGCTGGACGCCCGAGGGCTCCTGCGTCTTCCTGGACCCCAGCCCCAGGTAACGCTGCCAGGGCTGGGGGGGCACCCCGGGGGGGGACAGTGAGGAGGGACAGGGGGGTCTCAGGGGCTTCCCAGAGAGCAGCGACTCCTGCAACCCTCCTACCGCTGAGACCCAGCAAACTCATCACTTGCTGAAGCAAGCTGGGAGCCCTCTGCCGGGCTATGAGAGACTGGTTGACCCCCATCCTCACCCCCAATTTGCACCCCTCCCCCAGGGTGGCCTTCGAGCAGGACATCGCCGGCGGCAGCACGTCCCACCTAGGCGAGTGCGAGGGTGAGTGCGGGACGGGGACGGGGCTCGAGGGACACGGCGGTGGCACCGTGGCCGTCCCCTGATGTGTGTGTCCCCCGTGCCATCACCCAGGGCTGGTGACGGAGAGCTTTGTGGACGAGCCGGACGGGCTGGTGTCGGTGAACCTCTTGGTGATCTCCTCCGTAGCCGCCTTCGTCATCGGCGCCGTCATCTCCGGCTTCAGCGTCTGCTGGTTCATCGGCCACCGCGACCGCAAGGAGCTGGCCCGCCGCAAGGACAAGGAGACCATCCTGGCGCACAGCGAGTCGGTGGTGAGCGTCAGCCGGCTGGGCGAGCGGCGGGCGCGCGGCGGCCAACCCGGCGCCTTGCTGGCCCCGCTCATGCCCAACGGTTGGCCCAAGGAGTTGGGGAAGGTCAACCAGCACGACCTGGACTCGGGGGTGCTGCCCACGCCGGAGCAGACCCCGTTGCAGCAGAAACGCTGCCCAGGCGCCCTCCAAAACTGCACCTGGGAGCAGAGTCACAACATCATCAACGCCGCGTTGCGGGACCCCGGCGGATCCAGCACTACCGCCGCCGCCGGCGCTGGTCGGTTGCGCGCCGGTTCCAGCCGCTCGGCTCGCGGCATCCCCCTCTCCTGCCACGCCATCCTGGTGGATCAGGAGCTGGAGGCCGAACTCAGCGACTCCTCGGGCGACGGGCATTGGGGTCGAGACCCCCAAGAGGGTCCCCGCACCCGGCAGCACCCCGCCGCCGCCCGCCGCCCACCCCGCAGCTCCTACGGCGACTTCGCCGGCGGCACGCCGCACCCCAGCCCCGATCGCCGACGGGTGGTTTCGGCACCCAGCGGGGAGGTGGGGGGAGACTTTACCGAGGGGCCACCCTGGCACCCCGAACAGCTGAACTTCAACGCCAACAACGGCGCGGGCCGCCCCGGCGCCCACCTCAAGAGGAACCACACGTTCAACAGCGGCGAGGTGCCGGCGAGCGCCTACGGGCGACACGGGACGGCACCCCGGGCACCCAGCGCCGGGCCCCCGCGGGCGCTGACGGACCTGCACCACCTCCTGCACTACGTGGAGCGGACTCCCTCGGGAAAATAGGGTCCCCCCTCCCCCAGGCACCAGTGGGGTCCCCCCGGCTCCCTGGGGACAGGAAGGAGCTGCGGGCGTGGGGTGGACGGGGGGGTAGGCTCTCACTGGGTGCCCCCAGATAGGGTTTGGGGGTGTCTGTAGTTGGCGTGGGGCAGTGCCCCGCGCTCCTGCTGCTTTGCCCCGGGATGGGCGGGGGGGGGGGGTGTGCGTCCATCCCGTCCCCTCCCCAGGTTGGACCCAGGGATGACGGCACCCTGGGGGGGGATCCCTGGGGGGCAGCAGGACGGACGCACGGACACGGGCGCGGCCGAGGCTGTGCCCCCCTACCCCTGGCCCCTCGGAGCCATCGGCCTTGGGGGCTCACGGGTGCTGCCAGCACCCTGGGGACACTCGGCCGGGGGTGCCGCCGGGGTGCGTTGGTTGTGGTGATGGGACACGGTGAACATTTGGGGTGCAGAGGGGCGGGAGCCCCAAAATGTGTGTGTTATCTGGGGAGGGGGCACACTCACCCCCCGACTCCAGCCTGGGGTCAACCTCTGCCCAGTGCCAGCTTGAGGGGGGGGCTCATCCATCCCCCCCACCCTGACACCCCCTTCCTGGAAAGCACAGTCGGGGTGTGGGGCACCGATGGGGCTGGGGGGGGGGGTGTTCCCCACCGAACCCACTCTCTGCTGGCAAAGGGTGCCCTTTCGGTGCCCCCCCTGCCTGGCCCGGAGGGTGGCAGGTCCCCGGGGGGGATGACAGGTCCCCAGGGTGGGTGGCAGGCTGTAAATAGGGTGGGGGCAGCGGGTGCCCCCCCCCCCCCGCGGCCATGCATGCGGCCGCCTGCGGTCTGTACCCCGCGACCCCAATAAACGCCCGTTTACCGGAGGGGACTCCCCCGGCGCCGCCTCGGCACCTTCTTACCCCCCCCAACCCCGGGACCGCCGCGCACCCACTCTGCTGCCACCCACCCACCCACTCACGCTTCTGCTCCTCCCCCCCATGCACCCACCCCACGTTGTGCACCCACACCCTGTGCTCACCCCCCCACACATACACCCACCCATGCACCCGCACCCCTGTACCCCCACCCTCTCCTCGCACCCCTCCACGCCCCTGGGCACCCCCCGCCCCTGTTCTAACCCCCGCCCCCCTACAGGCACCAGCACCCCCACCCACCCTCTCCCATCCCCTCTCCCATGCCACGAGTTCCTCCGTGCTCAGCCCGCAGCAGCCGCGTCGTGCCCCGGTGCCACGCGTGGGGCTTTGCCACGGGGCAGTGGGTGCGACGCAGGGTTCCGCTGCCCCCCGCGATGCGCCGTGCCTCAGTTTCCCCCGGGGCGCGCAGCCGGCAGCGCGGTGGGTGCGGGGGTCCCTCAGAGGGGTGAGGGTGGCTTGGGGGGGGGTGTCAATGCCGCGTCTCCCAAATAGCTGGGGAGTGGGGGGGTGGCAATGGGGACGCGGGGACGCCAGCACCCTGACCCTGCCCCGGATGCCAGCGCGCTGCGAGCGAAGGCGACGATTTCCCAACCGGCACGTGAGGCCGAGCCACCAGCCCCACCCCAGGGTGACGGCCACCAGGAGCCAGGACGGTCCCCGAGGAGCCTCGCCGGCCGCTTGGCAAGGTGAGGGCAGGGCTGGGGGGCTCGGAGCGGGGTCAGGGATGGGGAGACGTGGGGGGCAGGGCATCGCCCAGCCCGCAGCCGTGGCGATGGCGGCGGCAGGGCTTGCACAACCCTCGGGTGACGATGGCCGCCCGCCCGCAGCCCCGCGCCACGATGCCGGCGGGCCGGATCCTGCTGCTGCTGCTGCTGCTGGCGCTGCTGCCGGCGCTGGGAACCGCCGCGCCGTGCTCCCCCCAGCCCAACGCCACCCGTTTCGTCTGCACGGAGCCCACCCTCAGCACCTTCCCTGCCGGGCTGCCCCCGACCACCGTGGCCGTTTCGGTGGAGTTCACGGCGCTGGCCGCCCTCCGCCCAGACGCCCTGGCCGGGCTGCCCCGGCTGCAGGAGCTCCACCTCTCCTCCAACCGCCTCGCCGCCCTCCCCGAAACCCTGCTGCGCCCCGTGCCCACGCTCCGCGTCCTCGACCTGACGGACAACGCCTTGACCGACCTCCCCGCCGCCATCTTCGCCGACACCGGCCTCCTCCAGCACTTGGTGTTGCGGGGGAACCGGCTGTGGACACTGCAACCCGCCTGGTTCCGGCACCTTCCCCGCCTGCTCTGGCTTGACCTGGCTGCCAACGCTTTTACGGAGGTGCCGCCGGAGGTTTTCAGCCCGCTGCGTTCCCTGCGCAGCCTGGACCTGTCCCACAATCACCTGGCATCCCTGGCTCCGGACGCGCTGGCCGGGCTGCGGGCGCTGGAGCGGCTGGACCTGGAGGGGAACCGGCTGGGCACGCTGCCGCCCGCCGCCTTCGCGCCCGCGCCCGCCCTGCGCTTCCTCTTCCTCCAGGAGAACGAGCTGCGAGCGCTGCCCGCCGGCATCTTCGGCCCCTTGCGTCACCTCCGCGTCCTCGACCTGGCGCGTAACAGGCTGCGGGCGCTGGAGCTGCCCCCCCGGCCCCCCGGCCCCGTCTTGGACCTCGACATTTCGGGGAACCCCTGGCTCTGCGAGTGCCGGCTGCTGGCGCTGCTGCGGCGGGCGGCCCCCCAGCTCACCGCCACCCGCGACACCCTCTGCGCCGGCCCCGCGCGTCTCCGGGGACAGGAGGTGGTGGCTGCCGTCAGCCAGGCTGGGGACCAGGGCTGTGAGCCCAAGGGGGACGGGCAGCGGCAGCACCCGACAGACCCCTAGGCCAGGGGTTTGGGGTCACCTCCCTCCCTGCCACGCTGTCCCCAGCCAAGGTGAGCTCTTTTGGGGAAACTGAGGCAGGGAGACAGGAGTGCAGCTGTCCCCAGCCCAAAGGCCCTTGTCCCCACCCCGCCATCCCCATCCCAGTGGCCCCTGTCCCCACCCTCCCATCCCTGTCGTAAAGACCCCTGTCCCCACCCCGTGATGCCCATCCCAGTGGCCCCCAGCCCGATCCCACCTGGCTCAGGCTGTCCCACATCTTCTGTCCCTGTCCCGCCTGACGCGTGTCCCTGTCCCCACCCCGCAAGAGCACATTAAACGTGGTCACCTGATGCCACCGCACACTTTCTCCTGTTGTTGTCCTGTGAAGTCCCCAGGGACAAGGCAGTTGTGGGCACCACGTCCCTGGGCCATGCTGGTCCCATACGCAGTGTCCCCTGCCCATGCCTGGCCTGGCCCCCCATGGGGCCACCTCCCAGGATTGCCCACCCTCTCCCAGCCCCAGGTGCTGTTCACTGGTGGGTGACACTGCTGTCCCCTGGCCTGAGCACCTGCAGGGGCTAGGGGGTGCCTGGGACCCTCCCCGGGCTCTGCTTGGCTTGGGGACAGCTGGAGTGGAGACACTTGGCATGGTGCTTGGCACGGGGACACCTGGTAGAAGGACACAGGACAAAAGGACACTTGGTATGGGGACATAGGTCAAAGGGACACTTGGTGTGGAGATGCTTGGCATGGGGACACCTGCCATGGGGACACTTGGGATGGAGATCCTGGCATGGGGACACACGGCAAGGGGACACTTGGTATGGAGGTGCTTGGCACAGGGACACCTGGCATGGGGACACTTGGTATGAGGTCACTTGCTGTGGGGACACCTGGCATGGGGACACTAGGTACAGAGATGCTTGGCAAGAGGACATCTGGTATGGGGACGCACAAGAAGGGGACACTTGGCATGGGGATGCCTGGCATGGGACCGCTGGGCATGGAGACATCTGGTATGAGGTCACTTGACGTGGGGACACGTGTCAAAGGGACACCGGGCATGGCGATGCCCGGCATGGGGACACTGGGCACAGTGTCACCCGCCCTTAGGTCCCTTGCTGGGGGGTCATGTGGCGTGGGAACACCCGAAGTAGGGACTCTTGGCACGGGGCGGTGGCCCGGGGCTCCTGGCCGCCCACCCGGCACCGGTTGTCCCCGCCGGTGTCCCCGCTCCCGCAGGATCAGGCCCCCCCCCGCCACCCCACGTGGCGGCTCGCCCCAAAGCCCGCCCCCCTTCGTCCCGCCCCTCTCTCTGATTGGTGACGGTGTGGCCCTCCCCCTCGCTGATTGGCTCCCGCCGCCAACTATGAATCCGACGCTGGGCGGGGGCCGAAGATCGCGACCGGGGATCGCGATCGTGACCGGGGGTCGCGACAGAGCCCCCGCCCCCCCCCCCGCCGTGAGTACCATCCCCGGGACCTGGTGGCGGTTGGAGGGCGGAAGGCGGCCCCGGGGGGGTGCGGGGGTTCCCGGGGATCCCCGGATCCGGTCCCGCAGAGCCCGGGAGGCTCCGGGGGGCTGACGGAGGGCAGAGCCCCCCAGGGCGGCTGGGAGCCCTGCGAGGGAGGGGGGGGTCCCAGGTGTCCCCTGCCTGTCCCCCATCAGCCTCTCCGGGGTGAACCCCTCCAGGGACCCGCCCCCCCCCAAGACCTGTCCCCCAGAACCCAAAGGGACCCCCCCCGTCTCGGCACCCCCAGGGGACCTGCCCCCCCCCGGCATCCCCAGGGGACCTGCCCCCCCGAACCCAAAGAGACCCCCCCCAGGGGACCTGCCCCCCCCAGAACCCAAAGAGACCCCCCCCAGGGGAACTGCCCCCATCAGGACCTGCCCCTCAGAACCCAAAAGGACCCCCCCAGGGGACCTGCCCCCCCCCGGACTTGTATTCAGAGTCCCCCCCAAGGCCCCCCCAGAACCTGCCCCCCGGGACGCACAGGGCCAGGCCGTGGGGCAGCAGGACACTCCAAAAGGCAGAGATGCTGCCGGGGGGGGGGGGGGAGCGCGTGCAGGGGGGGCTGCCGGCTGCTCCGCTCCCTGCGGTGGGACCTGGGGCCGCCCCGGCCGAGGTGGCGGTGACCGGTGGCACGTCCTCACAGCGCGCTTGCGAAAGGCCAATCCAGCCCGGCTTCCGGCTGCATCACCCAAAAACCCCTCCCTGGGCCCAAACGGCACCCAAGAGGGGATGGGCGGACCCGAACCACCTGCAGCCCAGCACGGCAGGAGGCCAGCCCCATCCCCGGACCCCTTCCAGACCCTCCATGACACCCCCTTGAGTGGCTCAGAGGCCTCCGGCTGCATCCCACTCATGTCATGAGTTGCTGGGTCTCGGCCCTCAGAGGAGTAGAGGCGTGCTGGGAGGCTCAGCCCCACCACGTGCTGCTTTCCCCGGCACGGTGAGGGGTGGCCGTGGGGCTCGGCCGCCTCGGGGGTCCACACCGGGTTCAGCCACGCACGGCACCCCGTGATCTTTCCCTTCCCGCTGCAGCCGCTGCTGCCATGTCGGCCGAAAACACCGTGCCGGCAGAGGACAGGCAGGAGGTGAAGGTAGGGGTGCAAGGAAGAGTGGGGGGGGGTCTGCGGGTATCGCAGGGGACCCCAGCTCAGCGCCATCCCCCCCCAGCAGAGCGTGGTGAGCCGGGTGGCCAGCCTGGCCCTGGTGAGCTGCGCCTGCGGTGCCGTCTCGGCCGCCTACGCCACCACCAAGGAGAGCCACCCCTACGTCAAGTCCATCTGCGCCGCCGCCGAAAAGGGGGTGAAGACGCTGACGGCGGCGGCGGTCAGCGGGGCCCAGCCCATCCTCACCAAGCTGGAGCCGCAGAGTGAGTGGGGCTGGGGCAAGGGTGGGGGCAGCACCCCGCTAATTTTGGAGTACCCCAAAAAGTGGCCCTAGCAGAGCCCCTGCAAGGCAGCCGGGGGTTAAAAACCATCGATTTTCCCCGTCTCCAGTTTCCACCGCCAACGAATACGCCTGCAAGGGGCTGGATAAGCTGGAGGAGAAGCTGCCCATCCTGCAGCAGCCCACGGAGAAGGTAAGGTCTCCCCTGGACGTCACGGGGGTCCGGCCCTGGGTGAGGAGCTGGGCCAAGGTGTCCCCTTCACTGTCCCCTCGCAGGTGGTGGCAGGGACCAGGGAGCTGGTGTCGTCCACCGTGAGCAGCGCGATGGGCCTGGCCCACGGCGCGGTGCGGGGCGGCGTGGAGGGGACGCGTTGGGCGCTGAGCGCGGCGGTGGATTCCCGCGTGGGGCGGCTGCTGGCCACGGGGGTGGACGTGGTGCTGGGGAAATCGGAGGAGCTGGTGGAGCGATACCTGCCCGGGACAGACGAGGAGCTGGGTGAGTGCCGGAAACCATCTCCCAAATCTGAGGATGCCAAACGCCCCCCCCCCCCCAGGACCCCCACCCCATTGCTCAGCACCACCCCAGCATTGCTTGCACCCAGTGCCCCCGCTCAGCCCTCCCCCACGCTGCTACCTGGGCGGCTTTGCCGTGCCAGGGCATCGCCGAGCCCCACGCGGTGCCCGGGGCCACCGCGACACCACGCCGGGGACAATCCCCACCTGGCGAGAACCCAAAGCCGGGGAACGCGGCACGGCAGCGGGTGAACTCTCACCTGGAAACCAGAAAGCAAATATAGCCCTGTGCCACCCACCCCGGGTATTTATAGCTCGGCACGGGGTAGCGGTGGGCAGAGCTGGCCGCGTGTCACGGCAGAGGTGACCGGAGAGGCCACCTGGCTTTTTGGTGACACCTCCGCATGACTCGGTGGCCAAGCATCCTGCAACCGGGCACCTCCACGTCCCCGTGACAGGGTACGGCGTTCGGGGGGGGCTCATTCCAGCGCCGGCGGCGGGACACTCCGGTGTCTGGCGCGGGATGGTCCAACCACGCCGTTCTCACCCCCTGGCCCCGCAGTGGTGGCAGGCGTCGCAGTGGCCTCACCGGAACGGCAGAGACGACGGCAGAGCTACTTCGTCCGCGTGGGCTCGCTCTCGGCCAAGCTGCGGCACCAAGCCCTGCGGTACTCGCTGGGTGAGCTGCGGCGGGCGCGGCACAGCGCCCAGCGGGTCCTGGCCCAGCTCCACCGCGTCTTCGAGCTGGTAAGGATGCAGCGGGGAGCGCGCCAGCCCCATGCCAGCCTGGCACGCTCCCACCTCGCCGTCCCTTCCCCCAGATCGAGCAGGGACGGCAGGGCATGGATGGGCCCCTGTACGGCGCCCAGCAGCATCTCCACCGCATGTGGCTGGAGTGGAGCCAGCAGGACGCCGTGCCCATGGAGGAGAGCGAGGTACTGGGCGTGGGTACTGTGGGGGACACCAAGATGTGGGGTGGGGTGGGAGGCTGTGCCTGTGGAGGACACTCCAAGGTTTGGAGTGGTGGGCCATACCTGTGCAGGACACCAAGGTTTGGAGTGGGGAGCCATGATCATGGAGAACACCAAGGTTTGGGGTGGTGGGCCATGCCCGTGGAGGACACCAAGGTTTTGGATGGGGCACCATGGTCATGGAGGACACCAAGGTTTGGAATGGGGAGCCATGGCCATGGAGGACACCAAGGTTTGGAGTGGGGAGCCATGGCCATGGAGGACACCAGCGCTTGGAGTGGGGAGCCATGGCCATGGAGGACACCAAGGTTTAGGATGAGGGACCACGCTCACGGGGGACACGAAGGTAGGGGTGTCCGAGGCAGGCCGGGCAGGGTGAACATCGTGCCCCAGGGCTGCTGCTGCCCGCTGGCTCCCTTGCAGGTGGAGATGCGAACGTTGGCCATGCTGCGCGGGCTCCTGCGCCAGCTCTGCGCCGCCTGCACCCGCCTGGCCGCCGGCGCCCGAGTTCTCCCCAGCAGCGTGCAGGAGACAGCGGGACACGTCCGGCACAGCGTGGAGGGCGTGCAGGCTTCCCTCTCCCGCGCCCGCTCCTTGCACGACCTGTCGGGTTTGGTGCTGGCGCAGAGCCGGGAGACGGTGATGCGGGCACAGCTGAGCATCGACGAGCTGCTGGAGTACGTGGGGCAACACGCGCCCCTGCCCTGGCTGGTGGGACCCTTCGCCCCGGCGCTGGTGGAGTATCCGGAGGATTTCCCCGTGGAGATGGCCAAGTGGGAGGGTTGCATCACCGTTGGGGGGACGCACCGGGTGCACTGAGCCCCGACACCGCCAAACCGGGGGAGCACCCACCCGCCCGCAGCAGCGAACCCCGCGGATGAGGCGGCGACGGACTCGGTGACCCGGCGTGGGGACCCTTGATGGGGACTCGTTCAGAGAGGGAGGGGACGGTGGCGCGTGGAGGACGCAGCCCTGCCCGTTTGGGGTTTGGGGGCTCCCCGTGCCATCCCCGAGCCTGGGAGCGTCGAGATTTTTTTGTCTTAGTGGCTTCGAAGCACTTTAACGAGGAAGAAAAAAACCTTTAGGCCTTAAAACGACTCACGACAGCACAGCCACCTGTCGTGCCGGGGGGCTCGGCAGGGGCGGCAGAGCCGGGGTGCAGGGTGACCCCATGGGAAGGGTTTGGCCGGCGGGGTGCCGGGATGGGGGGAACGGGGCGGGTGCGGGTGGGGTGCTGGGATGCGGGGTGCCGTGGCGGCTGGACTGTGAACCGTGGCCGTGTGGCACTGGACTTCGGCCTGGTTATCGCCGCCGCGGGGCTGGGCCCTGGGGATCCCCCAAATTGCAGGCGCAGGGGGGCCGCGGCACCGGGATCCCCCCCAAACCCGAGGTCTGGCCATTCTCCCACCACTGGCACCCACTGGGGCCAGTCTGATCCTCACCACTGGGCCCGGTGGCGGGGAGCACTGGGAGCCTCGTGCTGGGGGACGCCCCACAAGGGGAGGGGGGGTTTTGGGGGAGTCAGTGCCTGATCTGTCCCGGGGGGGCAGGGGGTCGGTGCAGCCTGGCTTGGGGGATCAGGGCCTGGAGGCATTGGTGCAGCCCGGTCCCGGGGGGGGAATCTGGTCTCGGGGGGTCCCTGTCCCGGGGGGGTCGGTTCAGCCTGGTCCCGGACGGCATCCTGAACCAGGAGGGGTCCCGATCCCAGTCTTGGGGGGGGGGGGATCGGGGCAGCCCACTCCCAGGGAATCCGGTCCCTTGGCGGGGGTCGGTGCATTCAATTCCTGGGGGATCCGGTACCGGGGGGGAGATATCGGGTCCCGGGGGCGGGGCCAGTGTAGCCTGGCCGGGGGTTTTGGGCGAGGGTTAGGGCTAGGGGCCACGGTTTTGGGCCAGGGTTAGGGCTAGGGGCCACGGTTAGGGCTAGGGGCCAGGGTTTTGGGCCAGGGTTAGGGCTAGGGGCCAGGGTTAGGGCTAGGTGCCAGGGTTTTGGGCCAGGGTTAGGGCTAGGGGCCAGGTTTTTGGGCCAGGGTTTTGGGCCAGGGTTAAGGCTAGGGGCCAGGGTTTTGGGCCAGGGTTAGGGTTAGGGGACAGGGTTTTGGGCTAGGGGCCAGGGTTTTGGGCCAGGGTTAGGGCTAGGGGCCAGGGTTTTGGGCCAGGGTTAGGGCTAGGGGCCGGAATTGTGGGCCAGGGTTAGGGCTAGGGGCCGGGGTTTTGGGCCGGGGTTAGGGCTAGGGGCCGGGGTTAGGGCTAGGGGCCAGGGTTAGGGCTAGGGGCCAGTGTTTTGGGCCAGGGTTAGGGCTAGGGGCCAAGGTTAGGGCTAGGGGCCAGGGTTTTGGGCCAGGGTTAGGGCTAGGGGCCAGGGTTAGGTCTAGGGGCCGGGGTTTTGGGTCAGGGTTAGGGCTAGGGGCCAGGGTTTTGGGCCAGGGTTAGGGCTAGTGTCCGGGGTTTTGGCCACGGTTAGGGCTAGGGGCCACGGTTAGGGCTAGGGGCCAGGGTTAGGGCTAGGGGCCAGGGTTGTGGGCCAGGGTTAGGGCTAGTGGCCGGGGTTTTGGGCCAGGGCTAGGGCTAGGGGCCGGGATTGTGGGCCAGGGTTAGGGCTAGGGGCCAGGGTTTTGGGCCAGGGTTAGGGCTAGGGGCCAGGGTTAGGGCTAGGGGCCAGGGTTCTGGGCCAGGGTTAGGGCTAGGAGCCGGGATTGTGGGCCAGGATTAGGGCTAGGGGCCAGGGTTAGGGCTAGGGGCCAGGGTTTTGGGCCAGGGTTAGGGCTACGGGCCAGGGTTTTGGGCCAGGGTTAGGGCTAGGGGCCAGGGTTAGGGCTAGGTGCCAGGGTTTTGGGCCAGGGTTAGGGCTAGGGGCCAGTGTTTTGGGCCAGGATTAGGGCTAGGGGCCAGGGTTTTGGGCCAGGGTTAGGGCTAGGGGTCAGGGTTTTGGGCCAGGCTTAGGGCTAGTGGCCAGGGTTAGGGCTAGGGGCCAGGGTTTTGGGCCAGGGTTAGGGCTAGTGGCCAGGGTTAGGGCTAGGGGCCAGGGTTTTGGGCCAGGGTTAGGGCTAGGGGCCAGGGTTAGGGCTAGGTGCCAGGGTTTTGGGCCGGGCTTAGGGCTAGGGGCCGGGGTTTTGGGCCAGGATTAGGGCTAGGGGCCAGGGTTTTGGGCCAGGGTTAGGGCAAGGGGCCGGGGTTTTGGGCCAGGCTTAGGGCTAGTGGCCAGGGTTAGGGCTAGGGGCCAGGGTTTTTGGCCAGGGTTAGGGCTAGCGGCCAGGGTTAGGGCTAGGTGCCAGGGTTGTGGGCCAGGGTTAGGGCTAGGGGCCAGGGTTTTGGGCCAGGGTTAGGGCTAGGGGCCGGGATTGTGGGCCAGGATTAGGGCTAGGGGCCAGGGTTAGGGCTAGGGGCCAGGGTTTTGGGCCAGGATTAGGGCTAGGGGCCAGGGTTAGGGCTAGGTGCCAGGGTTTTGGGGCAGGGTTAGGGCTAGGGGCCAGGGTTTTGGGCCAGGGTTTTGGGCCAGGGTTAAGGCTAGGGGCCAGGGTTTTGGGCCAGGGTTAGGGTTAGGGGACAGGGTTTTGGGCTAGGGGCCAGTGTTTTGGGCCAGGGTTAGGGCTAGGGGCCAGGGTTTTGGGCCAGGGTTAGGGCTAGGGGCCGGAATTGTGGGCCAGGGTTAGGGCTAGGGGCCGGGGTTTTGGGCCGGGGTTAGGGCTACGGGCCGGGGTTAGGGCTAGGGGCCAGGGTTAGGGCTAGGGGCCAGTGTTTTGGGCCAGGGTTAGGGCTAGGGGCCAAGGTTAGGGCTAGGGGCCAGGGTTTTGGGCCAGGGTTAGGACTAGGGCCAGGGTTAGGTCTAGGGGCCGGGGTTTTGGGTCAGGGTTAGGGCTAGGGGCCAGGCTTGTGGGCCAGGGTTAGGGCTAGGGGCCGGGGTTGTCGGCCAGGGTAAGGGCTAGGGGCCAGGGTTTTGGGCCAGGGTTAGGGCTAGGGGCCAGAGTTAGGTCTAGGGGCCGGGGTTTTGGGTCAGGGTTAGGGCTAGGGGCGGGGGTTTTGGGCCAGGGTTAGGGCTAGGGGCCAGGGTTAGGGCTAGAGGCCAGGGTTAGGGCTAGGGGCCAGGGTTAGGGCTAGGGGCCAGGGTTTTGGGCCAGGGTTAGGACTAGTGTCCGGGGTTTTGGCCAGGGTTAGGGCTAGGGGCCACGGTTAGGGCTAGGGGCCAGGGTTAGGGCTAGGGGCCAGGGTTTTGGGCCAGGGTTAGGGCTAGGGGCCGGGATTGTGGGCCAGGGTTAGGGCTAGGGGCCAGGGTTTTGGGCCAGGGTTAGGGCTAGTGGCCAGGGTTAGGGCTAGGGGCCAGGGTTTTGGGCCAGGGTTAGGGCTAGGGGCCAGGGTTAGGGCTAGGGGCCAGGGTTCTGGGCCAGGGTTAGGGCTAGGGGCCGGGATTGTGGGCCAGGATTAGGGCTAGGGGCCAGGGTTAGGGCTAGGGGCCAGGGTTTTGGGCCAGGGTTAGGGCTAGGGGCCAGGGTTAGGGCTAGGTGCCAGGGTTTTGGGCCAGGGTTAGGGCTAGGGGCCAGTGTTTTGGGCCAGGGTTTTGGGCCAGGGTTAAGGCTAGGGGCCAGGGTTTTGCGCCAGGGTTAGGGCTAGGGGCCAGAGTTAGGTCTAGGGGCCGGGGTTTTGGGTCAGGGTTAGGGCTAGGGGCCGGGATTTTGGGCCAGGGTTAGGGCTAGGGGCCAGGGTTTTGGGCCAGGGTTAGGGCTAGGGGCCAGGGTTTTGGGCCAGGGTTAGGGCTAGTGTCCGGGGTTTTGGCCAGGGTTAGGGCTAGGGGCCAGGGTTAGGGCTAGGGGCCAGGGTTGTGGGCCAGGGTTGTGGGCCAGGGTTAGGGCTAGTGGCCGGGGTTTTGGGCCAGGGTTAGGGCTAGGGGCCGGGATTGTGGGCCAGGGTTAGGGCTAGGGGTCAGGGTTTTGGGCCAGGGTTAGGGCTAGGGGCCAGGGTTAGGGCTAGGGTCCAGGGTTTTGGGCCAGGGTTAGGGCTAGTGGCCAGGGTTAGGGCTAGGGGCCAGGGTTTTGGGCCAGGGTTAGGGCTAGGGGCCAGGGTTTTGGGCCAGGGTTAAGGCTAGGGGCCGGGATTGTGGGCCAGGGTTAGGGCTAGGGGTCAGGGTTTTGGGCCAGGGTTAGGGCTAGGGGCCAGGGTTAGGGCTAGGGTCCAGGGTTTTGGGCCAGGGTTAGGGCTAGTGGCCAGGGTTAGGGCTAGGGGCCAGGGTTTTGGGCCAGGGTTAGGGCTGGGGGCCAGGGTTTTGGGCCAGGGTTAAGGCTAGGGGCCAGGGTTTTGGGTCAGGGTTAGGGCTAGGGGCTGGGGTTTTGGGCCAGGGTTAGGGCTAGGGGCCGGGGTTGTGGGCCAGGGTTAGGGCTAGGGGCCAGGGTTTTGGGCCAGGGTTAGGGCTAGGGGCCAGGGTTTTGGGCCAGGGTTAGGGCTGGGGGCCGGGGTTTTGGGCCAGGGTTAGGGCTAGGGGCTGGGGTTGTGGACCAGGGTTAGGGCTAGGGGCCAGGGTTTTGGGCCAGGGTTAGGGCTAGGGGCCGGGATTAGGGCTAGGGGCCGGGGTTTTTGTCCAGGGATAGGGCTAGTGGCCGGAGTTTTGGGCCAGGGTTAGGGCTAGGGGCCAGGGTTGTGGGCCAGGGTTAGGGCTAGGGGCCGGGGTTGTGGGGCAATGTTAGGGCTAGTGTCCGGGGTTTTGGGCCAGGGTTAGGGCTAGGGGCCAGGGTTAGGGCTAGGGGCCAGGGTTAGGGCTAGGGGCCAGGGTTTTGGGTCAGGGTTAGTGCTAGCGGCCAGGTTTAGTGCTTGGGGCCAGGGTTAGGGGTAGGGGCCAGTGTTTTGGGCCAGGGTTAGGACTAGGGTCCAGGGTTAGGGCTAGGGGCCGGGGTTTTGGGGCAGGGTTAGGGCTAGGGGCCAGGGTTAGGGCTAGGGGCCAGGGTTTTGGGCCAGGGTTAGGGCTAGGGGCCAGGGTTAGGGCTAGGTGCCAGGGTTTTGGGCCAGGGTTAGGGCTAGGGGCCAGGGTTTTGTGCCAGGGGCCAGGGTTTTGGGCCAGGCTTAGGGCTAGGGGCCAGAGTTAGGGCTAGGGGCCAGGGTTTTGGGCCAGGGTTAGGGCTAGGGGCCAGGGTTTTGGGCCAGGGATTTGGGCCAGGGTTAAGGCTAGGGGCCAGGGTTTTGGGCCAGGGTTAGGGTTAGGGGACAGGGTTTTGGGCCAGGTTAGGGCTAGGGGCCGGAATTGTGGGCCAGGGTTAGGGCTAGGGGCCGGGGTTAGGGCTAGGGGCCAGGGTTAGGGCTAGGGGCCAGGGTTTTGGGCCAGGGTTAGGGCTAGGGGCCAGGGTTAGGTCTAGGGGCCGGGGTTTTGGGTCAGGGCTAGGGCTAGGGGCCAGGCTTAGGGGCCAGGGTTAGGGCTAGGGGCCAGAGTTAGGTCTAGGGGCCGGGGTTTTGGGTCAGGGTTAGGGCTAGGGGCCGGGGTTTTGGGCCAGGGTTAGGGCTAGGGGCCAGGGTTAGGGCTAGAGGCCAGGGTTAGGGCTAGGGGCCAGGGTTAGGGCTAGGGGCCAGGGTTTTGGGCCAGGGTTAGGGCTAGTGTCCGGGATTTTGGCCAGGGTTAGGGCTAGGCGCCACGGTTAGGGCTAGGGGCCAGGGTTAGGGCTAGGGGCCATGGTTGTGGGCCAGGGTTAGGGCTAGTGGCCGGGGTTTTGGGCCAGGGCTAGGGCTAGGGGCCGGGATTGTGGGCCAGGGTTAGGGCTAGGGGCCAGGGTTTTGGGCCAGGGTTAGGGCTAGGGGCCAGGGTTAGGGCTAGGGGCCAGGGTTCTGGGCCAGGGTTAGGGCTAGGGGCCGGGATTGTGGGCCAGGATTAGGGCTAGGGGCCAGGGTTAGGGCTAGGGGCCAGGGTTTTGGGCCAGGGTTAGGGCTAGGGGCCAGGGTTAGGGCTAGGTGCCAGGGTTTTGGGCCAGGGTTAGGGCTAGGGGCCAGTGTTTTGGGCCAGGGTTTTGGGCCAGGGTTGAGGCTAGGGGCCAGGGTTTTGGGCCAGGGTTAGGGCTAGGGGACAGGGTTTTGGGCTAGGGGCCAGTGTTTTGGGCCAGGGTTAGGGCTAGGGGCCAGAGTTAGGTCTAGGGGCCGGGGTTTTGGGTCAGGGTTAGGGCTAGGGGCCAGGGTTGTGGGCCAGGGTTAGGGCTAGTGTCCGGGGTTTTGGCCAGGGTTAGGGCTAGGGGCCAGGGTTAGGGCTAGGGGCCAGGGTTAGGGCTAGGGGCCAGGGTTGTGGGCCAAGGTTAGGGCTAGTGGCTGGGGTTTTTGGCCAGGGTTAGGGCTAGGGGCCGGGATTGTGGGCCAGGGTTAGGGCTAGGGGTCAGGGTTTTGGGCCAGGGTTAGGGCTAGGGGCCAGGGTTAGGGCTAGGGTCCAGGGTTTTGGGCCAGGGTTAGGGCTAGGGGCCAGGGTTAGGGCTAGGGGCCAGGGTTTTGGGCCAGGGTTAGGGCTAGTGTCCGGGATTTTGGCCAGGGTTAGGGCTAGGCGCCACGGTTAGGGCTAGGGGCCAGGGTTAGGGCTAGGGGCCATGGTTGTGGGTCAGGGTTAGGGCTAGTGGCCGGGGTTTTGCGCCAGGGTTAGGGCTAGGGGCCGGGATTGTGGGCCAGGGTTAGGGCTAGGGGCCAGGGTTTTGGGCCAGGATTAGGGCTAGGGGCCAGGGTTAGGGCTAGGGGCCAGGGTTTTGGGCCAGGGTTAGGGCTAGGGGCCAGGGTTAGGGCTAGGTGCCAGGGTTTTGGGCCAGGGTTAGGGCTAGGGGCCAGTGTTTTGGGCCAGGGTTTTGGGCCAGGGTTGAGGCTAGGGGCCAGGGTTTTGGGCCAGGGTTAGGGCTAGGGGACAGGGTTTTGGGCTAGGGGCCAGTGTTTTGGGCCAGGGTTAGGGCTAGGGGCCAGGGTTGTGGGCCAGGGTTAGGGCTAGTGTCCGGGGTTTTGGCCAGGGTTAGGGCTAGGGGCCAGGGTTAGGGCTAGGGGCCAGGGTTAGGGCTAGAGGCCAGGGTTTTGGGCCAGGGTTAGGACTAGGGGCCAGGGTTAGGGCTAGAACCCAGGCTTAGGGCTAGGGGCCAGGGTTAGGGCTAGGGGCCAGGGTTTTGGCCCAGGGGCCAGGGTTCTGGGCCATGGGCCAAGGTTAGGGCTACGGGCCAGGGTTAGGGCTAGGGGCCACGGTTTTGGGCCAGGGTTAGGGCTAGGTGCCAGGGTTTTGGGCCAGGGGCCAAGGTTAGGGCTAGGGGTCAGGGTTTTGGGCCAGGGTTAGTGCTAGGTACCAGGGTTAGTGCTGTGGCCAGGGTTAGGGCTAGGGGCCAGGGTTAGGGCTAGTGGCTGGGGTTTTTGGCCAGGGTTAGGGCTAGGGGCCAGGGTTAGGGCTAGGGGCCAGGGTTTTGGGCCAGGGTTACGGCCAGGTGCTAGGGTTATGGCTAGGGGCCAGGGTTAGGGCTAGGGGCCGGGGTTACTGCTAGGGGCCAGGGTTAGTGCTAAGGGCCAGGGTTTTGGCTAATGTGGCTCCTGGCCAAGATTCCCCTGCAGCCTGTGGTGACGACCATGGTGGAGCAGGTTGTCCCCCTGCAGCCCATGGAGGTCCACAGAGGAGCAGAGATCCACTTGGAGCCCATGAAGGATCCCGTACTGGGGGAGGTGGATGCCTGAAGGCAGCTGTGGCCCATGGAGGGCCCGCTGGGACAGCTGTTCTGAAGGGACTGCACCCGTGGAAGAGATGACCCACGCCGGAGCAGTTTCACGGAGGACTGTGGCGTAGGGGTGGGACCCCACGCTGGAGCAGGGGAGGAATGTGAGGAGTTCTTCCCCCAACCATGAAGCAGCAGCGTAAAACAACGCTGAACTGACCGCAATCCCCATTCCCTCTTCCCCCTCCTGTGCCACTCGGGAGGGGAAGGTAGTAGAGATAATGTTAAGCTTGGGAAGAGGGAGGGGTGGAGGGAGGTTATCTTGTTCTCTGTCTCATTATCTTGCTGTTTGTAGTAATAAATGAATAGTTTTCCCCAAGTCGAGTCTGTTTTGCCCGTGATGGTAACTTTAAGGATTTCTCCCCGTCCTTATCTCAAACCTCGAGCCGTTTTTCCTTACATTATCTCCCCCTGTTCTCTCGGAGGGTGGGAGGAGTGAGAGAGAGACTGCGTAGTCTGGTCCTGATCGGGGCTGAACTACGACAGTGTTACTTTCTTAAACATTCTCCAAACCCATAGGTACAGCACAATAGTTAATATTAATAAAATTCCTAAGCTAATCAATAAGATCACAACGGGGCGCACCACAGTATTAAGGATCCCTGTTGCCTCTGTCCCAGCCCCACTCATGCCCTGAGTACATTTCCATTTTGTGCATAACCACAGTGGCCAAGTTTAAGCCCGACCGTTTAAAAGGTGGTCCCATGCTTCCTGTAAACCCAAGGGAGGCGTGAGACCACGGCCATTTGGTGTCCTTTTGATTACAAGTTAGTGGTAAGATGCAGGAAAATATTGTAAGCCCAATCACAATTCCAATTAAACAATTGGTCATTTTAGGATTTAGTTGGTCTAGTGGATTAGTACAGCTACTTCTGTAGATAACGTACTGCCTTTGGTGACCTGCTAAAATGGGTTTTATATTTCCTATAATAAAATGACAAATAAGATATAAACTGCACCGATGACAGATTTGGGCGAGATTAGTTACTGGCCGGTCCCGGTTTCTTTGTCCGGTATCGTTTGCTGTGGTGTCCCTCCGGTTCACTACTGCAGTGTTCCTGCCCTTATCCGTTCGAACGAGTTTAAGTCTCAAGTCTTCGTTGTTGTCTGGAGTTACTTTCCACAAGGTTGCAGAGGCTCTCTTGATCCGAGTATGGTGTATCCAGGAGTTCTGTCCCTTTACCTTAATTGCCGTGTAGGTGGTGAGGAGGACTTGAAAAGTTCCGGCCCACTGTGGTTCCAGAGTTTTTTCTGTAAGAGACTTAACATATACATAGTCCCCTGGTTGTATATCGTGAACAGGCCCATCCAGACCCCTACGACGTGTTCCCATTGCATGTTTTTCAATTCTTTTTAATTGTTTGTTTAGTGCCACCATATAGGAGGTCATTATTTCTTCACCAATTTGTGAAGACGTTCCCTTTTGTACCCCATAGGGTCGTCCATATAGAATTTCGAATGGACTAAGCCCTTCTCTTGCTCTTGGTCTGGTTCGTATTCGTATAAGAGCTAATGGTAAAGTTAGATTAGTTTCCTGACCCAACTTGACAATCTGTTGTTTGATTGGGTGATTCATTTTCTCCACCTGGCCACTTGATTGTGGTCAGTAAGAGATATGTAATTGCCACTCTATCCCTAGATGGTGGCTAATTGCTTGTACTATTCTGGACACAAAATGTGGTCCTGTATCCGAGGACGTTACTGCTGGGACTCCAAACCTAGGTACTATTTCCTGGAGCAGTATTTTGGTTACTTCCCAGGCTTTAGCAGTTCCGCACGGGAAAGCTTCTGGCCAGCCTGAAAAGGTATCCGTAAGTACTAATAAGTATCGATACCCCCCTTTTCTAGGGAGTTCTGAGAAATCAATCTGCCAACGTTGTCCCGGACCATTCCCCTTTCCGATTTTTTCAAGTTTCGGCCCTTTTACAACTTTAGGATTAGTCTGGAGACAAAGATCACATTGTTGAGTTACTTGTCTAACGGTAGTGTCTAAGTTTCGCGCTATTATGTTCCTGATGAGATCTTTATATAGGGCTTCTGCCCCCCCCTCCCCCCCAGTTCTTCTCGGACTACTGACCATATCATGTAGGAGGGAATTACTACCCTCCCGTGTGAGGGGTAGTAATTGGCCCACCCTTCCTCATTATATGACCCCTTTAGATCATTAATAAGTTTGCCGACTTCCTTTGTGTATTCTGGTTTACCTTCTAGAAATACCTGTCCATCAGGTATTAGCGCACCCTCTACCTTGATTGTTTCTCTAGCTGCTTGTTTTGCTTCCCTATCTGCCAGCTCATTTCCTCTTTCCAATTCTGTGCTCACTTTCTGGTGTGCTTTAATATGCATAATTGCCACCTTTTTGGGAAGCTGGACTGCATTCAGGATTTTCAAAATCCCTTCTGCGTGTTTGATGGTTTTTCCATGAGAATTTAACAGTCCTCTTTCCTTCCATATTGCTCCATGGGCATGTACCACCCCAAAGGCATATTTAGGGTCAGTCCAAATGTTTACAGTCCTTCCCTGGGCTCTCTCCAGGGCTCAGGTAAGGGCTATGATCTCGGCCTTTTGGGCTGAGACGTCGGCTGATAGTGGCCTGGACTCTATCACCTTTTCAAAAGTGGTAACAGCATATCCGGAATGTCGCCTTCCATTTAACATATAGCTGCTTCCATCGGTGAACCAATGTTCGGCTCCATCGACAGGGACATCTTTAAGATCCGTTCGACTAGAATACATGGTTTCAATTGTTTCCACGCAGTCATGACTCACCGGCTCCCCGATGTTCCCATCAAGGAATGAGGCCGGATTGATGATGTTTGTGGTCATGATTTCAACATCATCCTGTTCAACCATTATAGCTTGATATTTCAGGAACCTTTGTGGGGAAAACCAATGCCCTCCTTTTGCTTCAAGGATCGCAGATACAGTCTGGGAAACTAGGACAGTCATTTTCTGGCCTAGAGTGAACTTTCAGGCTTCTTGAATGTTTAGAATGACAGCTGCTACTGCTCTCAGACAGCTGGGCCACTGTCGTAGTTCAGCCCCGATCGAGACCAGACTACACAGTCTCTCTCTCGCTCCCCCCACCCTCCGAGAGAATAGGAGGAGATGATATAAGAAAAACGGCTCGAGGTTTGAAATAAGGACGGGAAGAAATTTTTAAAGTTACCGTTACAGGCAAAACAGACTCGACTTGGGGAAAAACACTCATTTATTTCTAAAACTAGCAGGAGAATGAGACAGGGAACAAGATAACCTCCCCCCACCCCTCCCTCTTCCCGGGCTTAACATTATCTCTACTACCTTCCCCTCCCGAGCGGCACGGAGGGGGGGGTTGGGGCTGGGGGGGGGGGGAATGGGGGTCACAGTCAGTTCATCACACGCCTCTGTGTCATCGTCGGGGGAAGAACTCCTTGCATTCTTCCTCTGCTCCAGCGTGGGGTCCCTCCCACAGGCCACAGTCCTCCGTGAAACTGCTCCGGCGTGGGTCATCTCTTCCACGGGGTGCAGTCCCTCTAGAACAGCTGTCCCAGCGGGCCCTCCATGGGCCACAGCCTCCTTCAGGCCTCTACCTGCTCCGGCGTGGGGTCCTCCACGGGCTGCAGGTGGATCTCTGCCCCTCCGTGGACCTCCATGGGCTGCAGGGGGACAACCTGCTCCACCATGGTCGTCACCACGAGTTGCAGAGGAATCTTGGCCAGGAGCCGCATTACTCCTCCCCCTCCTCTTTCACTGACCTTGGCGTCTGCAGCCGTTCCTCACAACAGGCTGGCAGATGCCTCTCAGGATCCTTTTTACATCTTATTCACTTCAACTGCTCCTCTCCACTTCTTGCAGCCAGGCCGGGCCGAGTTGGGCCCAGTCGGCTGCCCGGCGGGAGGCCAGAGGGTGAGGCCTGCAAGGCCCACAAGGCTCGCGCTTCCCCCTCTCTGCCCCCCGCTCAGCTGCTTCACATCTCTCCCTTTTTTTTTTCTGTTTTCCCCTATTTAAATACGTTATCGCAGAGGTGTTATCACGGGACATTCTGCTACCAATTGGCTCGGCCTTGGCCAGCAGTGGGTCCGCTCTAGGCCCGGCCGAGTCCACTGAACAAAGGGGAGCGACTTCTAGCAGTTTCCTACAGAAGCTACCACCTTAGGCCCCCCCGTCACTAAACAAAACCATGTATGATGTTTCATATCATTCAGGGAAACTGTTTAAGTAAAAGAATTTACTTAGTGTGATAAAAAGGGGGGATTGATATAGGGGACAATAAGTTAATCACAACTATATATGTATGCACTTAAAGAATTGTTGTAGTTCAGCCCCGATCGGGACCAGACTACGCAGTCTCTCTCTCACTCCCCCCCCACCCTCCAAGAGAACAGGGGGAGATTTGGTAAACAAAAGAAAACCAGGAAAAAAACCAAACACGTGGGTTGAGATTGAACAAAAAGTAAATTTAACGGTAATGACAGAAGAAAACAAAACAGTGATGCAATACAAATATAGTATAATGGCTTACAACAAATCTCCACACCTAGTTTCTTCCAAGTAGCAGGAGGCTCCTTTCATCACCCTCCTCACTTACATACTGAGCCCCAGCAGTTAGCTAATTAGTTAACTATCCCAGCCATAGGGGCTACCAGCTTCAGTACTCCACCCAGCTCAGGTAAATATTAACTCTATCCTAGCCAGAACCAGGACAAGAATACAGTTATAAAACATAGTCACGTACCCATATAGCTTAGAGAAACAATTAATGGAAGAGGAAGTCTGTTTTTTTTTTCTTTTCCTGACGAAGGACTCATTTGTAAGGAGTGAGAAACAGTCCCTACTGCTCAGTGGGAAAAAATCTTAAAAATCCTGAACCTTTTGTTACATGGTGACCAGCTCTGAATACCCTTGCTGCTCCTCACCGGCTCTTGCTACCACACATACAGGCTCCAAACTCTGGGGCTCCGGGCTTTCCTAGACCACCAGGACAGGGTGGTAAAGATCTACAGGCGTAAAAAAAATCTACAGGCCAGGAAACATTGGGGCTCCGGGATTTCCTAGACCACCAGGACTCCGACATTTAACACCAGCTCGAGCTGTCCGCCTAGTGTTAAACCACAGCTTAAAAATGATGAATGTCGGACAGCTGCTCCCACACCAGAAGTGTCAGCTCTGGAAGGTCTTGCTGCTTCTCACCAGCTCTAGGCACCACATCTACAGGCTCACAAACATTGGGGATCCGGCATTTCCTGGGACACCAGGACTCCGACGTCTACCATCACCTCAACTCAGCAGTCCCTTTTGAAAAAAATCTTAAAAATCACAAACGTCAGAAGACTGCTCCCACACCAGAAGTGACATTGCTGAAAGCTCTTGCTTCTCCTGCCCGGCTCTTGCCACCGCATCTACAGGCTCACAAATATTGGGACTGCGAGATTTCCTAGAACACCAGCAGTCCAACGTTTACCACCGTGCGCTTATGGCCGCCCAGTGAAAACACTTGTATATCATGAACGTTGGACGGTAGATCCCACACCAGAAGTGCCAGCTCTGAAAACACCTCAGTGGCTCTTGCCACCGCATCTACAAGCCCAGCAACATTGGGGCTCCGTTCTTTCCTAGAAAATCAGGACTCTGACTTTTGCCACCATGTACACAACTAAACTTTCAGAGGTGGCACTTTTGGTGTTGGAGCAATCGTCTGACGTTCGTGATTTTTAAGATTTATTTCTCACTGTGCAGCAGCTCTAGGTGATGGTAAGTGTCAGAGTCCTGGTGGTGGAGGAAAGCCCAGAGACTCAATGTTTCTGAGCCTGTAGATGTGGTGGGAAGAGTCGGTGAGGAGCAGCAAGAACTTTTAGAGCAGGCACTTCCGGTGTTGGAGTAATTGTCTGACTTCCTTCTGCGCGGCTGCTTCCAAGTTGACGGTAACTACCAGCGTGCTAGCTGTGTAGGACAGTGAAGAGGCTGACGCGTGTGTGTCCGTAGAGCTGCTAGAAAGCGTACGGGAAGAGCAGGAAGGGCTTTCAGAGCAGCCGGTTCTCGTGTTGCACAGTGGCCACACATCCGCACTTTTACTGCCTCAGAACCCCGGACAGCTTGCAAAACACGGCTGTAACTGTCCCAGCGCAAGCTGTTCAGGAAAGCACAGAAACGCGATGTTCGCGTGCTTTTAGCGCTGCTCGCAAGAAGCCTCCGGAGCAGGCACTTCTCGTGCAGCAACAACCGTGCCTGCTACGATCTTTCCTAGCCTCTTTTCCTCCGGGCAGCCGGCTTGAGCTGATGTGAAGTGTTGGTGGGCAAATCATCCAGAGAAGAGTCGCAATGCTTCTGGGCTGTTAGCAAGAGCGAGTGAAGAGCAGCAAGAGCTTTCCTTGCTGACCCTTTTCACGTGGGAGATTAGCTGGACATTTGCCGGTTTAGTGCCTTGTTTCTTCTGCGCAGCTTGCACAAAGCTCATTGCGGCTTTCGCGGTTCGAGTTGTGCATCGCCGGAGCTCTGCGGGAAAGAGCGAGAGAAGAGCCGCGAAAGCTCCGAGTGCGGCCAGCTCGCGTGTAGCCGCGAATGTGCACTGTTCGCCGGTTGGAGGGCGACTGCCTTCTGCGCGGCTGCTTCCAAGCTGACGGTAAGTGCCAGCGTGCTAGCTGTGTAGGACAGTGAAGAGGCTGACGTGTGTGTGTCCGTAGAGCTGCTAGAAAGCGTACGTGAAGAGCAGGAAGGGCTTTCAGAGCAGCCGGTTCTCGTGTTGCACAGTGGCCACACATCCGCACTTTTAGTGCCTCAGAACCCCGGACAGCTTGCAAAACACGGCTGTAACTGTCCCAGCGCAAGCTGTTCAGGAAAGCACAGAAACGCGATGTTCGCGTGCTTTTAGCGCTGTTCGCAAGAAGCCTCCGGAGCAGGCACTTCTCGTGCGGCAACAACCGTGTTTTCTGCGATCTTTCCTAGCCGCTTTTCCTCCGGGCAGCCGGCTTTAGCTGATGTGAAGTGTTGGTGGGCAAATCATCCAGAGAAGAGTCGCAATGCTTCTGGGCTGTTAGCAAGAGCGAGTGAAGAGCAGCAAGAGCTTTCCTTGCTGACCCTTTTCACGTGGGAGATTAGCTAGACATTTGCCGGTTTAGTGCCTTGTTTCTTCTGCGCAGCTTGCACAAAGCTCATTGCGGCTTTCGCGGTTCGAGTTGTGCATCGCCGGAGCTCTGCGGGAAAGAGCGAGAGAAGAGCCGCGAAAGCTCCGAGTGCGGCCAGCTCGCGTGTGCCCGCGAATGTGCACTGTTCGCCGGTTGGAGGGCGACTGCCTTCTGCGCGGCTGGTTCCAAGCTGACAGTAACTGCCAGCGTGCTAGCTGTGTAGGACAGTGAAGAGGCTGACGTGTGCGTGTCCGTAGAGCTGCTAGAAAGCGTACGGGAAGAGCAGGAAGGGCTTTCAGAGCAGCCGGTTCTCGTGTTGCACAGTGGCCACACATCCGCACTTTTACTGCCTCAGAACCCCGGACAGCTTGCAAAACACGGCTGTAACTGTCCCAGCGCAAGCTGTTCAGGAAAGCACAGAAACGCGATGTTCGCGTGCTTTTAGCGCTGTTCGCAAGAAGCCTCCGGAGCAGGCACTTCTCGTGCAGCAACAACCGTGTTTTCTGCGATCTTTCCTAGCCGCTTTTCCTCCGGGCAGCCGGCTTTAGCTGATGTGAAGTGTTGGTGGGCAAATCATCCAGAGAAGAGTCGCAATGCTTCTGGGCTGTTAGCAAGAGCGAGTGAAGAGCAGCAAGAGCTTTCCTTGCTGACCCTTTCTACGTGGGAGATTAGCTGGACATTTGCCGGTTTAGTGCCTTGTTTCTTCTGCGCAGCTTGCACAAAGCTCATTGCGGCTTTCGCGGTTCGAGTTGTGCATCGCCGGAGCTCTGCGGGAAAGAGCGAGAGAAGAGCCGCGAAAGCTCCGAGTGCGGCCAGCTCGCGTGTGGCCGCGAATGTGCACTGTTCGCCGGTTGGAGGGCGACTGCCTTCTGCGCGGCTGGTTCCAAGCTGACAGTAACTGCCAGCGTGCTAGCTGTGTAGGACAGTGAAGAGGCTGACGTGTGTGTGTCCGTAGAGCTGCTAGAAAGCGTACGGGAAGAGCAGGAAGGGCTTTCAGAGCAGCCGGTTCTCGTGTTGCACAGTGGCCACACATCCGCACTTTTAGTGCCTCAGAACCCCGGACAGCTTGCAAAACACGGCTGTAACTGTCCCAGCGCAAGCTGTTCAGGAAAGCACAGAAACGCGATGTTCGCGTGCTTTTAGCGCTGTTCGCAAGAAGCCTCCGGAGCAGGCACTTCTCGTGCGGCAACAACCGTGTTTTCTGCGATCTTTCCTAGCCGCTTTTCCTCCGGGCAGCCGGCTTGAGCTGATGTGAAGTGTTGGTGGGCAAATCATCCAGAGAAGAGTCGCAATGCTTCTGGGCTGTTAGCAAGAGCGAGTGAAGAGCAGCAAGAGCTTTCCTTGCTGACCCTTTTCACGTGGGAGATTAGCTGGACATTTGCCGGTTTAGTGCCTTGTTTCTTCTGCGCAGCTTGCACAAAGCTCATTGCGGCTTTCGCGGTTCGAGTTGTGCATCGCCGGAGCTCTGCGGGAAAGAGCGAGAGAAGAGCCGCGAAAGCTCCGAGTGCGGCCAGCTCGCGTGTGGCCGCGAATGTGCACTGTTCGCCGGTTGGAGGGCGACTGCCTTCTGCGCGGCTGGTTCCAAGCTGACAGTAACTGCCAGCGTGCTAGCTGTGTAGGACAGTGAAGAGGCTGACGTGTGTGTGTCCGTAGAGCTGCTAGAAAGCGTACGGGAAGAGCAGGAAGGGCTTTCAGAGCAGCCGGTTCTCGTGTTGCACAGTGGCCACACATCCGCACTTTTAGTGCCTCAGAACCCCGGACAGCTTGCAAAACACGGCTGTAACTGTCCCAGCGCAAGCTGTTCAGGAAAGCACAGAAACGCGATGTTCGCGTGCTTTTAGCGCTGTTCGCAAGACGCCTCCGGAGCAGGCACTTCTCGTGCGGCAACAACCGTGTTTTCTGCGATCTTTCCTAGCCGCTTTTCCTCCGGGCAGCCGGCTTGAGCTGATGTGAAGTGTTGGTGGGCAAATCATCCAGAGAAGAGTCGCAATGCTTCTGGGCTGTTAGCAAGAGCGAGTGAAGAGCAGCAAGAGCTTTCCTTGCTGACCCTTTTCACGTGGGAGATTAGCTGGACATTTGCCGGTTTAGTGCCTTGTTTCTTCTGCGCAGCTTGCACAAAGCTCATTGCGGCTTTCGCGGTTCGAGTTGTGCATCGCCGGAGCTCTGCGGGAAAGAGCGAGAGAAGAGCCGCGAAAGCTCCGAGTGCGGCCAGCTCGCGTGTGGCCGCGAATGTGCACTGTTCGCCGGTTGGAGGGCGACTGCCTTCTGCGCGGCTGGTTCCAAGCTGACAGTAACTGCCAGCGTGCTAGCTGTGTAGGACAGTGAAGAGGCTGACGTGTGTGTGTCCGTAGAGCTGCTAGAAAGCGTACGGGAAGAGCAGGAAGGGCTTTCAGAGCAGCCGGTTCTCGTGTTGCACAGTGGCCACACATCCGCACTTTTAGTGCCTCAGAACCCCGGACAGCTTGCAAAACACGGCTGTAACTGTCCCAGCGCAAGCTGTTCAGGAAAGCACAGAAACGCGATGTTCGCGTGCTTTTAGCGCTGTTCGCAAGAAGCCTCCGGAGCAGGCACTTCTCGTGCAGCAACAACCGTGTTTTCTGCGATCTTTCCTAGCCGCTTTTCCTCCGGGCAGCCGGCTTTAGCTGATGTGAAGTGTTGGTGGGCAAATCATCCAGAGAAGAGTCGCAATGCTTCTGGGCTGTTAGCAAGAGCGAGTGAAGAGCAGCAAGAGCTTTCCTTGCTGACCCTTTTCACGTGGGAGATTAGCTGGACATTTGCCGGTTTAGTGCCTTGTTTCTTCTGCGCAGCTTGCACAAAGCTCATTGCGGCTTTCGCGGTTCGAGTTGTGCATCGCCGGAGCTCTGCGGGAAAGAGCGAGAGAAGAGCCGCGAAAGCTCCGAGTGCGGCCAGCTCGCGTGTGGCCGCGAATGTGCACTGTTCGCCGGTTGGAGGGCGACTGCCTTCTGCGCGGCTGGTTCCAAGCTGACAGTAACTGCCAGCGTGCTAGCTGTGTAGGACAGTGAAGAGGCTGACGTGTGTGTGTCCGTAGAGCTGCTAGAAAGCGTACGGGAAGAGCAGGAAGGGCTTTCAGAGCAGCCGGTTCTCGTGTTGCACAGTGGCCACACATCCGCACTTTTAGTGCCTCAGAACCCCGGACAGCTTGCAAAACACGGCTGTAACTGTCCCAGCGCAAGCTGTTCAGGAAAGCACAGAAACGCGATGTTCGCGTGCTTTTAGCGCTGTTCGCAAGAAGCCTCCGGAGCAGGCACTTCTCGTGCGGCAACAACCGTGTTTTCTGCGATCTTTCCTAGCCGCTTTTCCTCCGGGCAGCCGGCTTGAGCTGATGTGAAGTGTTGGTGGGCAAATCATCCAGAGAAGAGTCGCAATGCTTCTGGGCTGTTAGCAAGAGCGAGTGAAGAGCAGCAAGAGCTTTCCTTGCTGACCCTTTTCACGTGGGAGATTAGCTAGACATTTGCCGGTTTAGTGCCTTGTTTCTTCTGCGCAGCTTGCACAAAGCTCATTGCGGCTTTCGCGGTTCGAGTTGTGCATCGCCGGAGCTCTGCGGGAAAGAGCGAGAGAAGAGCCGCGAAAGCTCCGAGTGCGGCCAGCTCGCGTGTGCCCGCGAATGTGCACTGTTCGCCGGTTGGAGGGCGACTGCCTTCTGCGCGGCTGGTTCCAAGCTGACAGTAACTGCCAGCGTGCTAGCTGTGTAGGACAGTGAAGAGGCTGACGTGTGTGTGTCCGTAGAGCTGCTAGAAAGCGTACGGGAAGAGCAGGAAGGGCTTTCAGAGCAGCCGGTTCTCGTGTTGCACAGTGGCCACACATCCGCACTTTTAGTGCCTCAGAACCCCGGACAGCTTGCAAAACACGGCTGTAACTGTCCCAGCGCAAGCTGTTCAGGAAAGCACAGAAACGCGATGTTCGCGTGCTTTTAGCGCTGTTCGCAAGAAGCCTCCGGAGCAGGCACTTCTCGTGCGGCAACAACCGTGTTTTCTGCGATCTTTCCTAGCCGCTTTTCCTCCGGGCAGCCGGCTTGAGCTGATGTGAAGTGTTGGTGGGCAAATCATCCAGAGAAGAGTCGCAATGCTTCTGGGCTGTTAGCAAGAGCGAGTGAAGAGCAGCAAGAGCTTTCCTTGCTGACCCTTTTCACGTGGGAGATTAGCTGGACATTTGCCGGTTTAGTGCCTTGTTTCTTCTGCGCAGCTTGCACAAAGCTCATTGCGGCTTTCGCGGTTCGAGTTGTGCATCGCCGGAGCTCTGCGGGAAAGAGCGAGAGAAGAGCCGCGAAAGCTCCGAGTGCGGCCAGCTCGCGTGTAGCCGCGAATGTGCACTGTTCGCCGGTTGGAGGGCGACTGCCTTCTGCGCGGCTGGTTCCAAGCTGACAGTAACTGCCAGCGTGCTAGCTGTGTAGGACAGTGAAGAGGCTGACGTGTGTGTGTCCGTAGAGCTGCTAGAAAGCGTACGGGAAGAGCAGGAAGGGCTTTCAGAGCAGCCGGTTCTCGTGTTGCACAGTGGCCACACATCCGCACTTTTAGTGCCTCAGAACCCCGGACAGCTTGCAAAACACGGCTGTAACTGTCCCAGCGCAAGCTGTTCAGGAAAGCACAGAAACGCGATGTTCGCGTGCTTTTAGCGCTGTTCGCAAGACGCCTCCGGAGCAGGCACTTCTCGTGCAGCAACAACCGTGTTTTCTGCGATCTTTCCTAGCCGCTTTTCCTCCGGGCAGCCGGCTTGAGCTGATGTGAAGTGTTGGTGGGCAAATCATCCAGAGAAGAGTCGCAATGCTTCTGGGCTGTTAGCAAGAGCGAGTGAAGAGCAGCAAGAGCTTTCCTTGCTGACCCTTTTCACGTGGGAGATTAGCTGGACATTTGCCGGTTTAGTGCCTTGTTTCTTCTGCGCAGCTTGCACAAAGCTCATTGCGGCTTTCGCGGTTCGAGTTGTGCATCGCCGGAGCTCTGCGGGAAAGAGCGAGAGAAGAGCCGCGAAAGCTCCGAGTGCGGCCAGCTCGCGTGTGGCCGCGAATGTGCACTGTTCGCCGGTTGGAGGGCGACTGCCTTCTGCGCGGCTGGTTCCAAGCTGACAGTAACTGCCAGCGTGCTAGCTGTGTAGGACAGTGAAGAGGCTGACGTGTGTGTGTCCGTAGAGCTGCTAGAAAGCGTACGGGAAGAGCAGGAAGGGCTTTCAGAGCAGCCGGTTCTCGTGTTGCACAGTGGCCACACATCCGCACTTTTAGTGCCTCAGAACCCCGGACAGCTTGCAAAACACGGCTGTAACTGTCCCAGCGCAAGCTGTTCAGGAAAGCACAGAAACGCGATGTTCGCGTGCTTTTAGCGCTGTTCGCAAGAAGCCTCCGGAGCAGGCACTTCTCGTGCGGCAACAACCGTGTTTTCTGCGATCTTTCCTAGCCGCTTTTCCTCCGGGCAGCCGGCTTGAGCTGATGTGAAGTGTTGGTGGGCAAATCATCCAGAGAAGAGTCGCAATGCTTCTGGGCTGTTAGCAAGAGCTTTCCTTGCTGACCCTTTTCACGTGGGAGATTAGCTGGACATTTGCCGGTTTAGTGCCTTGTTTCTTCTGCGCAGCTTGCACAAAGCTCATTTTGGCTTTCGCGGTTCGAGTTGTGCATCGCCGGAGCTCTGCGGGAAAGAGCGAGAGAAGAGCCGCGAAAGCTCCGAGTGCGGCCAGCTCGCGTGTGGCCGCGAATGTGCACTGTTCGCCGGTTGGAGGGCGACTGCCTTCTGCGCGGCTGGTTCCAAGCTGACAGTAACTGCCAGCGTGCTAGCTGTGTAGGACAGTGAAGAGGCTGACGTGTGTGTGTCCGTAGAGCTGCTAGAAAGCGTACGGGAAGAGCAGGAAGGGCTTTCAGAGCAGCCGGTTCTCGTGTTGCACAGTGGCCACACATCCGCACTTTTAGTGCCTCAGAACCCCGGACAGCTTGCAAAACACGGCTGTAACTGTCCCAGCGCAAGCTGTTCAGGAAAGCACAGAAACGCGATGTTCGCGTGCTTTTAGCGCTGTTCGCAAGAAGCCTCCGGAGCAGGCACTTCTCGTGCAGCAACAACCGTGTTTTCTGCGATCTTTCCTAGCCGCTTTTCCTCCGGGCAGCCGGCTTTAGCTGATGTGAAGTGTTGGTGGGCAAATCATCCAGAGAAGAGTCGCAATGCTTCTGGGCTGTTAGCAAGAGCGAGTGAAGAGCAGCAAGAGCTTTCCTTGCTGACCCTTTTCACGTGGGAGATTAGCTGGACATTTGCCGGTTTAGTGCCTTGTTTCTTCTGCGCAGCTTGCACAAAGCTCATTGCGGCTTTCGCGGTTCGAGTTGTGCATCGCCGGAGCTCTGCGGGAAAGAGCGAGAGAAGAGCCGCGAAAGCTCCGAGTGCGGCCAGCTCGCGTGTAGCCGCGAATGTGCACTGTTCGCCGGTTGGAGGGCGACTGCCTTCTGCGCGGCTGGTTCCAAGCTGACGGTAACTGCCAGCGTGCTAGCTGTGTAGGACAGTGAAGAGGCTGACGTGTGTGTGTCCGTAGAGCTGCTAGAAAGCGTACGGGAAGAGCAGGAAGGGCTTTCAGAGCAGCCGGTTCTCGTGTTGCACAGTGGCCACACATCCGCACTTTTAGTGCCTCAGAACCCCGGACAGCTTGCAAAACACGGCTGTAACTGTCCCAGCGCAAGCTGTTCAGGAAAGCACAGAAACGCGATGTTCGCGTGCTTTTAGCGCTGTTCGCAAGAAGCCTCCGGAGCAGGCACTTCTCGTGCAGCAACAACCGTGTTTTCTGCGATCTTTCCTAGCCGCTTTTCCTCCGGGCAGCCGGCTTGAGCTGATGTGAAGTGTTGGTGGGCAAATCATCCAGAGAAGAGTCGCAATGCTTCTGGGCTGTTAGCAAGAGCGAGTGAAGAGCAGCAAGAGCTTTCCTTGCTGACCCTTTTCACGTGGGAGATTAGCTAGACATTTGCCGGTTTAGTGCCTTGTTTCTTCTGCGCAGCTTGCACAAAGCTCATTGCGGCTTTCGCGGTTCGAGTTGTGCATCGCCGGAGCTCTGCGGGAAAGAGCGAGAGAAGAGCCGCGAAAGCTCCGAGTGCGGCCAGCTCGCGTGTGGCCGCGAATGTGCACTGTTCGCCGGTTGGAGGGCGACTGCCTTCTGCGCGGCTGGTTCCAAGCTGACAGTAACTGCCAGCGTGCTAGCTGTGTAGGACAGTGAAGAGGCTGACGTGTGTGTGTCCGTAGAGCTGCTAGAAAGCGTACGGGAAGAGCAGGAAGGGCTTTCAGAGCAGCCGGTTCTCGTGTTGCACAGTGGCCACACATCCGCACTTTTAGTGCCTCAGAACCCCGGACAGCTTGCAAAACACGGCTGTAACTGTCCCAGCGCAAGCTGTTCAGGAAAGCACAGAAACGCGATGTTCGCGTGCTTTTAGCGCTGTTCGCAAGAAGCCTCCGGAGCAGGCACTTCTCGTGCGGCAACAACCGTGTTTTCTGCGATCTTTCCTAGCCGCTTTTCCTCCGGGCAGCCGGCTTGAGCTGATGTGAAGTGTTGGTGGGCAAATCATCCAGAGAAGAGTCGCAATGCTTCTGGGCTGTTAGCAAGAGCGAGTGAAGAGCAGCAAGAGCTTTCCTTGCTGACCCTTTTCACGTGGGAGATTAGCTGGACATTTGCCGGTTTAGTGCCTTGTTTCTTCTGCGCAGCTTGCACAAAGCTCATTGCGGCTTTCGCGGTTCGAGTTGTGCATCGCCGGAGCTCTGCGGGAAAGAGCGAGAGAAGAGCCGCGAAAGCTCCGAGTGCGGCCAGCTCGCGTGTGCCCGCGAATGTGCACTGTTCGCCGGTTGGAGGGCGACTGCCTTCTGCGCGGCTGGTTCCAAGCTGACAGTAACTGCCAGCGTGCTAGCTGTGTAGGACAGTGAAGAGGCTGACGTGTGTGTGTCCGTAGAGCTGCTAGAAAGCGTACGGGAAGAGCAGGAAGGGCTTTCAGAGCAGCCGGTTCTCGTGTTGCACAGTGGCCACACATCCGCACTTTTAGTGCCTCAGAACCCCGGACAGCTTGCAAAACACGGCTGTAACTGTCCCAGCGCAAGCTGTTCAGGAAAGCACAGAAACGCGATGTTCGCGTGCTTTTAGCTCTGTTCGCAAGAAGCCTCCGGAGCAGGCACTTCTCGTGCGGCAACAACCGTGTTTTCTGCGATCTTTCCTAGCCGCTTTTCCTCCGGGCAGCCGGCTTGAGCTGATGTGAAGTGTTGGTGGGCAAATCATCCAGAGAAGAGTCGCAATGCTTCTGGGCTGTTAGCAAGAGCTTTCCTTGCTGACCCTTTTCACGTGGGAGATTAGCTGGACATTTGCCGGTTTAGTGCCTTGTTTCTTCTGCGCAGCTTGCACAAAGCTCATTGCGGCTTTCGCGGTTCGAGTTGTGCATCGCCGGAGCTCTGCGGGAAAGAGCGAGAGAAGAGCCGCGAAAGCTCCGAGTGCGGCCAGCTCGCGTGTAGCCGCGAATGTGCACTGTTCGCCGGTTGGAGGGCGACTGCCTTCTGCGCGGCTGGTTCCAAGCTGACGGTAAGTGCCAGCGTGCTAGCTGTGTAGGACAGTGAAGAGGCTGACGTGTGTGTGTCCGTAGAGCTGCTAGAAAGCGTACGGGAAGAGCAGGAAGGGCTTTCAGAGCAGCCGGTTCTCGTGTTGCACAGTGGCCACACATCCGCACTTTTAGTGCCTCAGAACCCCGGACAGCTTGCAAAACACGGCTGTAACTGTCCCAGCGCAAGCTGTTCAGGAAAGCACAGAAACGCGATGTTCGCGTGCTTTTAGCGCTGTTCGCAAGAAGCCTCCGGAGCAGGCACTTCTCGTGCAGCAACAACCGTGTTTTCTGCGATCTTTCCTAGCCGCTTTTCCTCCGGGCAGCCGGCTTTAGCTGATGTGAAGTGTTGGTGGGCAAATCATCCAGAGAAGAGTCGCAATGCTTCTGGGCTGTTAGCAAGAGCGAGTGAAGAGCAGCAAGAGCTTTCCTTGCTGACCCTTTTCACGTGGGAGATTAGCTGGACATTTGCCGGTTTAGTGCCTTGTTTCTTCTGCGCAGCTTGCACAAAGCTCATTGCGGCTTTCGCGGTTCGAGTTGTGCATCGCCGGAGCTCTGCGGGAAAGAGCGAGAGAAGAGCCGCGAAAGCTCCGAGTGCGGCCAGCTCGCGTGTGGCCGCGAATGTGCACTGTTCGCCGGTTGGAGGGCGACTGCCTTCTGCGCGGCTGGTTCCAAGCTGACAGTAACTGCCAGCGTGCTAGCTGTGTAGGACAGTGAAGAGGCTGACGTGTGCGTGTCCGTAGAGCTGCTAGAAAGCGTACGGGAAGAGCAGGAAGGGCTTTCAGAGCAGCCGGTTCTCGTGTTGCACAGTGGCCACACATCCGCACTTTTAGTGCCTCAGAACCCCGGACAGCTTGCAAAACACGGCTGTAACTGTCCCAGCGCAAGCTGTTCAGGAAAGCACAGAAACGCGATGTTCGCGTGCTTTTAGCGCTGTTCGCAAGACGCCTCCGGAGCAGGCACTTCTCGTGCAGCAACAACCGTGTTTTCTGCGATCTTTCCTAGCCGCTTTTCCTCCGGGCAGCCGGCTTGAGCTGATGTGAAGTGTTGGTGGGCAAATCATCCAGAGAAGAGTCGCAATGCTTCTGGGCTGTTAGCAAGAGCGAGTGAAGAGCAGCAAGAGCTTTCCTTGCTGACCCTTTCTACGTGGGAGTTTAGCTGGACATTTGCCGGTTTAGTGCCTTGTTTCTTCTGCGCAGCTTGCACAAAGCTCATTGCGGCTTTCGCGGTTCGAGTTGTGCATCGCCGGAGCTCTGCGGGAAAGAGCGAGAGAAGAGCCGCGAAAGCTCCGAGTGCGGCCAGCTCGCGTGTGGCCGCGAATGTGCACTGTTCGCCGGTTGGAGGGCGACTGCCTTCTGCGCGGCTGGTTCCAAGCTGACAGTAACTGCCAGCGTGCTAGCTGTGTAGGACAGTGAAGAGGCTGACGTGTGTGTGTCCGTAGAGCTGCTAGAAAGCGTACGGGAAGAGCAGGAAGGGCTTTCAGAGCAGCCGGTTCTCGTGTTGCACAGTGGCCACACATCCGCACTTTTAGTGCCTCAGAACCCCGGACAGCTTGCAAAACACGGCTGTAACTGTCCCAGCGCAAGCTGTTCAGGAAAGCACAGAAACGCGATGTTCGCGTGCTTTTAGCGCTGTTCGCAAGAAGCCTCCGGAGCAGGCACTTCTCGTGCGGCAACAACCGTGTTTTCTGCGATCTTTCCTAGCCGCTTTTCCTCCGGGCAGCCGGCTTGAGCTGATGTGAAGTGTTGGTGGGCAAATCATCCAGAGAAGAGTCGCAATGCTTCTGGGCTGTTAGCAAGAGCTTTCCTTGCTGACCCTTTTCACGTGGGAGATTAGCTGGACATTTGCCGGTTTAGTGCCTTGTTTCTTCTGCGCAGCTTGCACAAAGCTCATTTTGGCTTTCGCGGTTCGAGTTGTGCATCGCCGGAGCTCTGCGGGAAAGAGCGAGAGAAGAGCCGCGAAAGCTCCGAGTGCGGCCAGCTCGCGTGTGGCCGCGAATGTGCACTGTTCGCCGGTTGGAGGGCGACTGCCTTCTGCGCGGCTGGTTCCAAGCTGACAGTAACTGCCAGCGTGCTAGCTGTGTAGGACAGTGAAGAGGCTGACGTGTGTGTGTCCGTAGAGCTGCTAGAAAGCGTACGGGAAGAGCAGGAAGGGCTTTCAGAGCAGCCGGTTCTCGTGTTGCACAGTGGCCACACATCCGCACTTTTAGTGCCTCAGAACCCCGGACAGCTTGCAAAACACGGCTGTAACTGTCCCAGCGCAAGCTGTTCAGGAAAGCACAGAAACGCGATGTTCGCGTGCTTTTAGCGCTGTTCGCAAGAAGCCTCCGGAGCAGGCACTTCTCGTGCGGCAACAACCGTGTTTTGTGCGATCTTTCCTAGCCGCTTTTCCTCCGGGCAGCCGGCTTGAGCTGATGTGAAGTGTTGGTGGGCAAATCATCCAGAGAAGAGTCGCAATGCTTCTGGGCTGTTAGCAAGAGCGAGTGAAGAGCAGCAAGAGCTTTCCTTGCTGACCCTTTTCACGTGGGAGATTAGCTAGACATTTGCCGGTTTAGTGCCTTGTTTCTTCTGCGCAGCTTGCACAAAGCTCATTGCGGCTTTCGCGGTTCGAGTTGTGCATCGCCGGAGCTCTGCGGGAAAGAGCGAGAGAAGAGCCGCGAAAGCTCCGAGTGCGGCCAGCTCGCGTGTGGCCGCGAATGTGCACTGTTCGCCGGTTGGAGGGCGACTGCCTTCTGCGCGGCTGGTTCCAAGCTGACAGTAACTGCCAGCGTGCTAGCTGTGTAGGACAGTGAAGAGGCTGACGTGTGTGTGTCCGTAGAGCTGCTAGAAAGCGTACGGGAAGAGCAGGAAGGGCTTTCAGAGCAGCCGGTTCTCGTGTTGCACAGTGGCCACACATCCGCACTTTTAGTGCCTCAGAACCCCGGACAGCTTGCAAAACACGGCTGTAACTGTCCCAGCGCAAGCTGTTCAGGAAAGCACAGAAACGCGATGTTCGCGTGCTTTTAGCGCTGTTCGCAAGAAGCCTCCGGAGCAGGCACTTCTCGTGCGGCAACAACCGTGTTTTCTGCGATCTTTCCTAGCCGCTTTTCCTCCGGGCAGCCGGCTTGAGCTGATGTGAAGTGTTGGTGGGCAAATCATCCAGAGAAGAGTCGCAATGCTTCTGGGCTGTTAGCAAGAGCGAGTGAAGAGCAGCAAGAGCTTTCCTTGCTGACCCTTTTCACGTGGGAGATTAGCTGGACATTTGCCGGTTTAGTGCCTTGTTTCTTCTGCGCAGCTTGCACAAAGCTCATTGCGGCTTTCGCGGTTCGAGTTGTGCATCGCCGGAGCTCTGCGGGAAAGAGCGAGAGAAGAGCCGCGAAAGCTCCGAGTGCGGCCAGCTCGCGTGTAGCCGCGAATGTGCACTGTTCGCCGGTTGGAGGGCGACTGCCTTCTGCGCGGCTGGTTCCAAGCTGACAGTAACTGCCAGCGTGCTAGCTGTGTAGGACAGTGAAGAGGCTGACGTGTGTGTGTCCGTAGAGCTGCTAGAAAGCGTACGGGAAGAGCAGGAAGGGCTTTCAGAGCAGCCGGTTCTCGTGTTGCACAGTGGCCACACATCCGCACTTTTAGTGCCTCAGAACCCCGGACAGCTTGCAAAACACGGCTGTAACTGTCCCAGCGCAAGCTGTTCAGGAAAGCACAGAAACGCGATGTTCGCGTGCTTTTAGCGCTGTTCGCAAGACGCCTCCGGAGCAGGCACTTCTCGTGCAGCAACAACCGTGTTTTCTGCGATCTTTCCTAGCCGCTTTTCCTCCGGGCAGCCGGCTTGAGCTGATGTGAAGTGTTGGTGGGCAAATCATCCAGAGAAGAGTCGCAATGCTTCTGGGCTGTTAGCAAGAGCGAGTGAAGAGCAGCAAGAGCTTTCCTTGCTGACCCTTTTCACGTGGGAGATTAGCTGGACATTTGCCGGTTTAGTGCCTTGTTTCTTCTGCGCAGCTTGCACAAAGCTCATTGCGGCTTTCGCGGTTCGAGTTGTGCATCGCCGGAGCTCTGCGGGAAAGAGCGAGAGAAGAGCCGCGAAAGCTCCGAGTGCGGCCAGCTCGCGTGTGGCCGCGAATGTGCACTGTTCGCCGGTTGGAGGGCGACTGCCTTCTGCGCGGCTGGTTCCAAGCTGACAGTAACTGCCAGCGTGCTAGCTGTGTAGGACAGTGAAGAGGCTGACGTGTGTGTGTCCGTAGAGCTGCTAGAAAGCGTACGGGAAGAGCAGGAAGGGCTTTCAGAGCAGCCGGTTCTCGTGTTGCACAGTGGCCACACATCCGCACTTTTAGTGCCTCAGAACCCCGGACAGCTTGCAAAACACGGCTGTAACTGTCCCAGCGCAAGCTGTTCAGGAAAGCACAGAAACGCGATGTTCGCGTGCTTTTAGCGCTGTTCGCAAGAAGCCTCCGGAGCAGGCACTTCTCGTGCGGCAACAACCGTGTTTTCTGCGATCTTTCCTAGCCGCTTTTCCTCCGGGCAGCCGGCTTGAGCTGATGTGAAGTGTTGGTGGGCAAATCATCCAGAGAAGAGTCGCAATGCTTCTGGGCTGTTAGCAAGAGCTTTCCTTGCTGACCCTTTTCACGTGGGAGATTAGCTGGACATTTGCCGGTTTAGTGCCTTGTTTCTTCTGCGCAGCTTGCACAAAGCTCATTTTGGCTTTCGCGGTTCGAGTTGTGCATCGCCGGAGCTCTGCGGGAAAGAGCGAGAGAAGAGCCGCGAAAGCTCCGAGTGCGGCCAGCTCGCGTGTGGCCGCGAATGTGCACTGTTCGCCGGTTGGAGGGCGACTGCCTTCTGCGCGGCTGGTTCCAAGCTGACAGTAACTGCCAGCGTGCTAGCTGTGTAGGACAGTGAAGAGGCTGACGTGTGTGTGTCCGTAGAGCTGCTAGAAAGCGTACGGGAAGAGCAGGAAGGGCTTTCAGAGCAGCCGGTTCTCGTGTTGCACAGTGGCCACACATCCGCACTTTTAGTGCCTCAGAACCCCGGACAGCTTGCAAAACACGGCTGTAACTGTCCCAGCGCAAGCTGTTCAGGAAAGCACAGAAACGCGATGTTCGCGTGCTTTTAGCGCTGTTCGCAAGAAGCCTCCGGAGCAGGCACTTCTCGTGCAGCAACAACCGTGTTTTCTGCGATCTTTCCTAGCCGCTTTTCCTCCGGGCAGCCGGCTTGAGCTGATGTGAAGTGTTGGTGGGCAAATCATCCAGAGAAGAGTCGCAATGCTTCTGGGCTGTTAGCAAGAGCGAGTGAAGAGCAGCAAGAGCTTTCCTTGCTGACCCTTTTCACGTGGGAGATTAGCTGGACATTTGCCGGTTTAGTGCCTTGTTTCTTCTGCGCAGCTTGCACAAAGCTCATTGCGGCTTTCGCGGTTCGAGTTGTGCATCGCCGGAGCTCTGCGGGAAAGAGCGAGAGAAGAGCCGCGAAAGCTCCGAGTGCGGCCAGCTCGCGTGTAGCCGCGAATGTGCACTGTTCGCCGGTTGGAGGGCGACTGCCTTCTGCGCGGCTGGTTCCAAGCTGACAGTAACTGCCAGCGTGCTAGCTGTGTAGGACAGTGAAGAGGCTGACGTGTGTGTGTCCGTAGAGCTGCTAGAAAGCGTACGGGAAGAGCAGGAAGGGCTTTCAGAGCAGCCGGTTCTCGTGTTGCACAGTGGCCACACATCCGCACTTTTAGTGCCTCAGAACCCCGGACAGCTTGCAAAACACGGCTGTAACTGTCCCAGCGCAAGCTGTTCAGGAAAGCACAGAAACGCGATGTTCGCGTGCTTTTAGCGCTGTTCGCAAGAAGCCTCCGGAGCAGGCACTTCTCGTGCAGCAACAACCGTGTTTTCTGCGATCTTTCCTAGCCGCTTTTCCTCCGGGCAGCCGGCTTGAGCTGATGTGAAGTGTTGGTGGGCAAATCATCCAGAGAAGAGTCGCAATGCTTTTGGGCTGTTAGCAAGAGCGAGTGAAGAGCAGCAAGAGCTTTCCTTGCTGACCCTTTTCACGTGGGAGATTAGCTAGACATTTGCCGGTTTAGTGCCTTGTTTCTTCTGCGCAGCTTGCACAAAGCTCATTGCGGCTTTCGCGGTTCGAGTTGTGCATCGCCGGAGCTCTGCGAGAAAGAGCGAGAGAAGAGCCGCGAAAGCTCCGAGTGCGGCCAGCTCGCGTGTGGCCGCGAATGTGCACTGTTCGCCGGTTGGAGGGCGAGTGCCTTCTGCGCGGCTGGTTCCAAGCTGACAGTAACTGCCAGCGTGCTAGCTGTGTAGGACAGTGAAGAGGCTGACGTGTGTGTGTCCGTAGAGCTGCTAGAAAGCGTACGGGAAGAGCAGGAAGGGCTTTCAGAGCAGCCGGTTCTCGTGTTGCACAGTGGCCACACATCCGCACTTTTAGTGCCTCAGAACCCCGGACAGCTTGCAAAACACGGCTGTAACTGTCCCAGCGCAAGCTGTTCAGGAAAGCACAGAAACGCGATGTTCGCGTGCTTTTAGCGCTGTTCGCAAGAAGCCTCCGGAGCAGGCACTTCTCGTGCGGCAACAACCGTGTTTTCTGCGATCTTTCCTAGCCGCTTTTCCTCCGGGCAGCCGGCTTGAGCTGATGTGAAGTGTTGGTGGGCAAATCATCCAGAGAAGAGTCGCAATGCTTCTGGGCTGTTAGCAAGAGCTTTCCTTGCTGACCCTTTTCACGTGGGAGATTAGCTGGACATTTGCCGGTTTAGTGCCTTGTTTCTTCTGCGCAGCTTGCACAAAGCTCATTTTGGCTTTCGCGGTTCGAGTTGTGCATCGCCGGAGCTCTGCGGGAAAGAGCGAGAGAAGAGCCGCGAAAGCTCCGAGTGCGGCCAGCTCGCGTGTGCCCGCGAATGTGCACTGTTCGCCGGTTGGAGGGCGACTGCCTTCTGCGCGGCTGGTTCCAAGCTGACAGTAACTGCCAGCGTGCTAGCTGTGTAGGACAGTGAAGAGGCTGACGTGTGTGTGTCCGTAGAGCTGCTAGAAAGCGTACGGGAAGAGCAGGAAGGGCTTTCAGAGCAGCCGGTTCTCGTGTTGCACAGTGGCCACACATCCGCACTTTTAGTGCCTCAGAACCCCGGACAGCTTGCAAAACACGGCTGTAACTGTCCCAGCGCAAGCTGTTCAGGAAAGCACAGAAACGCGATGTTCGCGTGCTTTTAGCGCTGTTCGCAAGAAGCCTCCGGAGCAGGCACTTCTCGTGCAGCAACAACCGTGTTTTCTGCGATCTTTCCTAGCCGCTTTTCCTCCGGGCAGCCGGCTTTAGCTGATGTGAAGTGTTGGTGGGCAAATCATCCAGAGAAGAGTCGCAATGCTTCTGGGCTGTTAGCAAGAGCGAGTGAAGAGCAGCAAGAGCTTTCCTTGCTGACCCTTTTCACGTGGGAGATTAGCTGGACATTTGCCGGTTTAGTGCCTTGTTTCTTCTGCGCAGCTTGCACAAAGCTCATTTTGGCTTTCGCGGTTCGAGTTGTGCATCGCCGGAGCTCTGCGGGAAAGAGCGAGAGAAGAGCCGCGAAAGCTCCGAGTGCGGCCAGCTCGCGTGTGGCCGCGAATGTGCACTGTTCGCCGGTTGGAGGGCGACTGCCTTCTGCGCGGCTGCTTCCAAGCTGACGGTAAGTGCCAGCGTGCTAGCTGTGTAGGACAGTGAAGAGGCTGACGTGTGTGTGTCCGTAGAGCTGCTAGAAAGCGTACGGGAAGAGCAGGAAGGGCTTTCAGAGCAGCCGGTTCTCGTGTTGCACAGTGGCCACACATCCGCACTTTTAGTGCCTCAGAACCCCGGACAGCTTGCAAAACACGGCTGTAACTGTCCCAGCGCAAGCTGTTCAGGAAAGCACAGAAACGCGATGTTCGCGTGCTTTTAGCGCTGTTCGCAAGAAGCCTCCGGAGCAGGCACTTCTCGTGCAGCAACAACCGTGTTTTCTGCGATCTTTCCTAGCCGCTTTTCCTCCGGGCAGCCGGCTTTAGCTGATGTGAAGTGTTGGTGGGCAAATCATCCAGAGAAGAGTCGCAATGCTTCTGGGCTGTTAGCAAGAGCGAGTGAAGAGCAGCAAGAGCTTTCCTTGCTGACCCTTTTCACGTGGGAGATTAGCTGGACATTTGCCGGTTTAGTGCCTTGTTTCTTCTGCGCAGCTTGCACAAAGCTCATTGCGGCTTTCGCGGTTCGAGTTGTGCATCGCCGGAGCTCTGCGGGAAAGAGCGAGAGAAGAGCCGCGAAAGCTCCGAGTGCGGCCAGCTCGCGTGTGGCCGCGAATGTGCACTGTTCGCCGGTTGGAGGGCGACTGCCTTCTGCGCGGCTGGTTCCAAGCTGACAGTAACTGCCAGCGTGCTAGCTGTGTAGGACAGTGAAGAGGCTGACGTGTGCGTGTCCGTAGAGCTGCTAGAAAGCGTACGGGAAGAGCAGGAAGGGCTTTCAGAGCAGCCGGTTCTCGTGTTGCACAGTGGCCACACATCCGCACTTTTAGTGCCTCAGAACCCCGGACAGCTTGCAAAACACGGCTGTAACTGTCCCAGCGCAAGCTGTTCAGGAAAGCACAGAAACGCGATGTTCGCGTGCTTTTAGCGCTGTTCGCAAGAAGCCTCCGGAGCAGGCACTTCTCGTGCAGCAACAACCGTGTTTTCTGCGATCTTTCCTAGCCGCTTTTCCTCCGGGCAGCCGGCTTTAGCTGATGTGAAGTGTTGGTGGGCAAATCATCCAGAGAAGAGTCGCAATGCTTCTGGGCTGTTAGCAAGAGCGAGTGAAGAGCAGCAAGAGCTTTCCTTGCTGACCCTTTTCACGTGGGAGATTAGCTGGACATTTGCCGGTTTAGTGCCTTGTTTCTTCTGCGCAGCTTGCACAAAGCTCATTGCGGCTTTCGCGGTTCGAGTTGTGCATCGCCGGAGCTCTGCGGGAAAGAGCGAGAGAAGAGCCGCGAAAGCTCCGAGTGCGGCCAGCTCGCGTGTGGCCGCGAATGTGCACTGTTCGCCGGTTGGAGGGCGACTGCCTTCTGCGCGGCTGGTTCCAAGCTGACAGTAACTGCCAGCGTGCTAGCTGTGTAGGACAGTGAAGAGGCTGACGTGTGCGTGTCCGTAGAGCTGCTAGAAAGCGTACGGGAAGAGCAGGAAGGGCTTTCAGAGCAGCCGGTTCTCGTGTTGCACAGTGGCCACACATCCGCACTTTTAGTGCCTCAGAACCCCGGACAGCTTGCAAAACACGGCTGTAACTGTCCCAGCGCAAGCTGTTCAGGAAAGCACAGAAACGCGATGTTCGCGTGCTTTTAGCGCTGTTCGCAAGACGCCTCCGGAGCAGGCACTTCTCGTGCAGCAACAACCGTGTTTTCTGCGATCTTTCCTAGCCGCTTTTCCTCCGGGCAGCCGGCTTGAGCTGATGTGAAGTGTTGGTGGGCAAATCATCCAGAGAAGAGTCGCAATGCTTCTGGGCTGTTAGCAAGAGCGAGTGAAGAGCAGCAAGAGCTTTCCTTGCTGACCCTTTCTACGTGGGAGATTAGCTGGACATTTGCCGGTTTAGTGCCTTGTTTCTTCTGCGCAGCTTGCACAAAGCTCATTGCGGCTTTCGCGGTTCGAGTTGTGCATCGCCGGAGCTCTGCGGGAAAGAGCGAGAGAAGAGCCGCGAAAGCTCCGAGTGCGGCCAGCTCGCGTGTGGCCGCGAATGTGCACTGTTCGCCGGTTGGAGGGCGACTGCCTTCTGCGCGGCTGGTTCCAAGCTGACAGTAACTGCCAGCGTGCTAGCTGTGTAGGACAGTGAAGAGGCTGACGTGTGTGTGTCCGTAGAGCTGCTAGAAAGCGTACGGGAAGAGCAGGAAGGGCTTTCAGAGCAGCCGGTTCTCGTGTTGCACAGTGGCCACACATCCGCACTTTTAGTGCCTCAGAACCCCGGACAGCTTGCAAAACACGGCTGTAACTGTCCCAGCGCAAGCTGTTCAGGAAAGCACAGAAACGCGATGTTCGCGTGCTTTTAGCGCTGTTCGCAAGAAGCCTCCGGAGCAGGCACTTCTCGTGCGGCAACAACCGTGTTTTCTGCGATCTTTCCTAGCCGCTTTTCCTCCGGGCAGCCGGCTTGAGCTGATGTGAAGTGTTGGTGGGCAAATCATCCAGAGAAGAGTCGCAATGCTTCTGGGCTGTTAGCAAGAGCGAGTGAAGAGCAGCAAGAGCTTTCCTTGCTGACCCTTTTCACGTGGGAGATTAGCTGGACATTTGCCGGTTTAGTGCCTTGTTTCTTCTGCGCAGCTTGCACAAAGCTCATTGCGGCTTTCGCGGTTCGAGTTGTGCATCGCCGGAGCTCTGCGGGAAAGAGCGAGAGAAGAGCCGCGAAAGCTCCGAGTGCGGCCAGCTCGCGTGTGGCCGCGAATGTGCACTGTTCGCCGGTTGGAGGGCGACTGCCTTCTGCGCGGCTGGTTCCAAGCTGACAGTAACTGCCAGCGTGCTAGCTGTGTAGGACAGTGAAGAGGCTGACGTGTGTGTGTCCGTAGAGCTGCTAGAAAGCGTACGGGAAGAGCAGGAAGGGCTTTCAGAGCAGCCGGTTCTCGTGTTGCACAGTGGCCACACATCCGCACTTTTAGTGCCTCAGAACCCCGGACAGCTTGCAAAACACGGCTGTAACTGTCCCAGCGCAAGCTGTTCAGGAAAGCACAGAAACGCGATGTTCGCGTGCTTTTAGCGCTGTTCGCAAGAAGCCTCCGGAGCAGGCACTTCTCGTGCAGCAACAACCGTGTTTTCTGCGATCTTTCCTAGCCGCTTTTCCTCCGGGCAGCCGGCTTGAGCTGATGTGAAGTGTTGGTGGGCAAATCATCCAGAGAAGAGTCGCAATGCTTCTGGGCTGTTAGCAAGAGCGAGTGAAGAGCAGCAAGAGCTTTCCTTGCTGACCCTTTTCACGTGGGAGATTAGCTGGACATTTGCCGGTTTAGTGCCTTGTTTCTTCTGCGCAGCTTGCACAAAGCTCATTGCGGCTTTCGCGGTTCGAGTTGTGCATCGCCGGAGCTCTGCGGGAAAGAGCGAGAGAAGAGCCGCGAAAGCTCCGAGTGCGGCCAGCTCGCGTGTGCCCGCGAATGTGCACTGTTCGCCGGTTGGAGGGCGACTGCCTTCTGCGCGGCTGGTTCCAAGCTGACAGTAACTGCCAGCGTGCTAGCTGTGTAGGACAGTGAAGAGGCTGACGTGTGTGTGTCCGTAGAGCTGCTAGAAAGCGTACGGGAAGAGCAGGAAGGGCTTTCAGAGCAGCCGGTTCTCGTGTTGCACAGTGGCCACACATCCGCACTTTTAGTGCCTCAGAACCCCGGACAGCTTGCAAAACACGGCTGTAACTGTCCCAGCGCAAGCTGTTCAGGAAAGCACAGAAACGCGATGTTCGCGTGCTTTTAGCGCTGTTCGCAAGAAGCCTCCGGAGCAGGCACTTCTCGTGCGGCAACAACCGTGTTTTCTGCGATCTTTCCTAGCCGCTTTTCCTCCGGGCAGCCGGCTTTAGCTGATGTGAAGTGTTGGTGGGCAAATCATCCAGAGAAGAGTCGCAATGCTTCTGGGCTGTTAGCAAGAGCTTTCCTTGCTGACCCTTTTCACGTGGGAGATTAGCTGGACATTTGCCGGTTTAGTGCCTTGTTTCTTCTGCGCAGCTTGCACAAAGCTCATTGCGGCTTTCGCGGTTCGAGTTGTGCATCGCCGGAGCTCTGCGGGAAAGAGCGAGAGAAGAGCCGCGAAAGCTCCGAGTGCGGCCAGCTCGCGTGTGGCCGCGAATGTGCACTGTTCGCCGGTTGGAGGGCGACTGCCTTCTGCGCGGCTGGTTCCAAGCTGACAGTAACTGCCAGCGTGCTAGCTGTGTAGGACAGTGAAGAGGCTGACGTGTGTGTGTCCGTAGAGCTGCTAGAAAGCGTACGGGAAGAGCAGGAAGGGCTTTCAGAGCAGCCGGTTCTCGTGTTGCACAGTGGCCACACATCCGCACTTTTAGTGCCTCAGAACCCCGGACAGCTTGCAAAACACGGCTGTAACTGTCCCAGCGCAAGCTGTTCAGGAAAGCACAGAAACGCGATGTTCGCGTGCTTTTAGCGCTGTTCGCAAGAAGCCTCCGGAGCAGGCACTTCTCGTGCAGCAACAACCGTGTTTTCTGCGATCTTTCCTAGCCGCTTTTCCTCCGGGCAGCCGGCTTGAGCTGATGTGAAGTGTTGGTGGGCAAATCATCCAGAGAAGAGTCGCAATGCTTCTGGGCTGTTAGCAAGAGCGAGTGAAGAGCAGCAAGAGCTTTCCTTGCTGACCCTTTTCACGTGGGAGATTAGCTGGACATTTGCCGGTTTAGTGCCTTGTTTCTTCTGCGCAGCTTGCACAAAGCTCATTGCGGCTTTCGCGGTTCGAGTTGTGCATCGCCGGAGCTCTGCGGGAAAGAGCGAGAGAAGAGCCGCGAAAGCTCCGAGTGCGGCCAGCTCGCGTGTAGCCGCGAATGTGCACTGTTCGCCGGTTGGAGGGCGACTGCCTTCTGCGCGGCTGGTTCCAAGCTGACGGTAACTGCCAGCGTGCTAGCTGTGTAGGACAGTGAAGAGGCTGACGTGTGTGTGTCCGTAGAGCTGCTAGAAAGCGTACGGGAAGAGCAGGAAAGGCTTTCCGAGCAGCCGGTTCTCGTGTTGCACAGTGGCCACACATCCGCACTTTTAGTGCCTCAGAACCCCGGACAGCTTGCAAAACACGGCTGTAACTGTCCCAGCGCAAGCTGTTCAGGAAAGCACAGAAACGCGATGTTCGCGTGCTTTTAGCGCTGTTCGCAAGAAGCCTCCGGAGCAGGCACTTCTCGTGCGGCAACAACCGTGTTTTCTGCGATCTTTCCTAGCCGCTTTTCCTCCGGGCAGCCGGCTTTAGCTGATGTGAAGTGTTGGTGGGCAAATCATCCAGAGAAGAGTCGCAATGCTTCTGGGCTGTTAGCAAGAGCTTTCCTTGCTGACCCTTTTCACGTTGGAGATTAGCTGGACATTTGCCGGTTTAGTGCCTTGTTTCTTCTGCGCAGCTTGCACAAAGCTCATTTTGGCTTTCGCGGTTCGAGTTGTGCATCGCCGGAGCTCTGCGGGAAAGAGCGAGAGAAGAGCCGCGAAAGCTCCGAGTGCGGCCAGCTCGCGTGTGGCCGCGAATGTGCACTGTTCGCCGGTTGGAGGGCGACTGCCTTCTGCGCGGCTGGTTCCAAGCTGACAGTAACTGCCAGCGTGCTAGCTGTGTAGGACAGTGAAGAGGCTGACGTGTGTGTGTCCGTAGAGCTGCTAGAAAGCGTACGGGAAGAGCAGGAAAGGCTTTCAGAGCAGCCGGTTCTCGTGTTGCACAGTGGCCACACATCCGCACTTTTAGTGCCTCAGAACCCCGGACAGCTTGCAAAACACGGCTGTAACTGTCCCAGCGCAAGCTGTTCAGGAAAGCACAGAAACGCGATGTTCGCGTGCTTTTAGCGCTGTTCGCAAGAAGCCTCCGGAGCAGGCACTTCTCGTGCAGCAACAACCGTGTTTTCTGCGATCTTTCCTAGCCGCTTTTCCTCCGGGCAGTCGGCTTGAGCTGATGTGAAGTGTTGGTGGGCAAATCATCCAGAGAAGAGTCGCAATGCTTCTGGGCTGTTAGCAAGAGCTTTCCTTGCTGACCCTTTTCACGTGGGAGATTAGCTGGACATTTGCCGGTTTAGTGCCTTGTTTCTTCTGCGCAGCTTGCACAAAGCTCATTTTGGCTTTCGCGGTTCGAGTTGTGCGTCGCCGGAGCTCTGCGGGAAAGAGCGAGAGAAGAGCCGCGAAAGCTCCGAGTGCGGCCAGCTCGCGTGTAGCCGCGAATGTGCACTGTTCGCCGGTTGGAGGGCGACTGCCTTCTGCGCGGCTGGTTCCAAGCTGACAGTAACTGCCAGCGTGCTAGCTGTGTAGGACAGTGAAGAGGCTGACGTGTGTGTGTCCGTAGAGCTGCTAGAAAGCGTACGGGAAGAGCAGGAAGGGCTTTCAGAGCAGCCGGTTCTCGTGTTGCACAGTGGCCACACATCCGCACTTTTAGTGCCTCAGAACCCCGGACAGCTTGCAAAACACGGCTGTAACTGTCCCAGCGCAAGCTGTTCAGGAAAGCACAGAAACGCGATGTTCGCGTGCTTTTAGCGCTGTTCGCAAGAAGCCTCCGGAGCAGGCACTTCTCGTGCGGCAACAACCGTGTTTTCTGCGATCTTTCCTAGCCGCTTTTCCTCCGGGCAGCCGGCTTGAGCTGATGTGAAGTGTTGGTGGGCAAATCATCCAGAGAAGCGTCGCAATGCTTCTGGGCTGTTAGCAAGAGCTTTCCTTGCTGACCCTTTTCACGTTGGAGATTAGCTGGACATTTGCCGGTTTAGTGCCTTGTTTCTTCTGCGCAGCTTGCACAAAGCTCATTGCGGCTTTCGCGGTTCGAGTTGTGCATCGCCGGAGCTCTGCGGGAAAGAGCGAGAGAAGAGCCGCGAAAGCTCCGAGTGCGGCCAGCTCGCGTGTGGCCGCGAATGTGCACTGTTCGCCGGTTGGAGGGCGACTGCCTTCTGCGCGGCTGGTTCCAAGCTGACAGTAACTGCCAGCGTGCTAGCTGTGTAGGACAGTGAAGAGGCTGACGTGTGTGTGTCCGTAGAGCTGCTAGAAAGCGTACGGGAAGAGCAGGAAGGGCTTTCAGAGCAGCCGGTTCTCGTGTTGCACAGTGGCCACACATCCGCACTTTTAGTGCCTCAGAACCCCGGACAGCTTGCAAAACACGGCTGTAACTGTCCCAGCGCAAGCTGTTCAGGAAAGCACAGAAACGCGATGTTCGCGTGCTTTTAGCGCTGTTCGCAAGAAGCCTCCGGAGCAGGCACTTCTCGTGCAGCAACAACCGTGTTTTCTGCGATCTTTCCTAGCCGCTTTTCCTCCGGGCAGCCGGCTTTAGCTGATGTGAAGTGTTGGTGGGCAAATCATCCAGAGAAGAGTCGCAATGCTTCTGGGCTGTTAGCAAGAGCGAGTGAAGAGCAGCAAGAGCTTTCCTTGCTGACCCTTTTCACGTGGGAGATTAGCTGGACATTTGCCGGTTTAGTGCCTTGTTTCTTCTGCGCAGCTTGCACAAAGCTCATTTTGGCTTTCGCGGTTCGAGTTGTGCATCGCCGGAGCTCTGCGGGAAAGAGCGAGAGAAGAGCCGCGAAAGCTCCGAGTGCGGCCAGCTCGCGTGTGGCCGCGAATGTGCACTGTTCGCCGGTTGGAGGGCGACTGCCTTCTGCGCGGCTGGTTCCAAGCTGACAGTAACTGCCAGCGTGCTAGCTGTGTAGGACAGTGAAGAGGCTGACGTGTGTGTGTCCGCAGAGCTGCTAGAAAGCGTACGGGAAGAGCAGGAAGGGCTTTCAGAGCAGCCGGTTCTCGTGTTGCACAGTGGCCACACATCCGCACTTTTAGTGCCTCAGAACCCCGGACAGCTTGCAAAACACGGCTGTAACTGTCCCAGCGCAAGCTGTTCAGGAAAGCACAGAAACGCGATGTTCGCGTGCTTTTAGCGCTGTTCGCAAGAAGCCTCCGGAGCAGGCACTTCTCGTGCGGCAACAACCGTGTTTTCTGCGATCTTTCCTAGCCGCTTTTCCTCCGGGCAGCCGGCTTTAGCTGATGTGAAGTGTTGGTGGGCAAATCATCCAGAGAAGAGTCGCAATGCTTCTGGGCTGTTAGCAAGAGCGAGTGAAGAGCAGCAAGAGCTTTCCTTGCTGACCCTTTTCACGTGGGAGATTAGCTGGACATTTGCCGGTTTAGTGCCTTGTTTCTTCTGCGCAGCTTGCACAAAGCTCATTGCGGCTTTCGCGGTTCGAGTTGTGCATCGCCGGAGCTCTGCGGGAAAGAGCGAGAGAAGAGCCGCGAAAGCTCCGAGTGCGGCCAGCTCGCGTGTAGCCGCGAATGTGCACTGTTCGCCGGTTGGAGGGCGACTGCCTTCTGCGCGGCTGCTTCCAAGCTGACGGTAAGTGCCAGCGTGCTAGCTGTGTAGGACAGTGAAGAGGCTGACGTGTGTGTGTCCGTAGAGCTGCTAGAAAGCGTACGGGAAGAGCAGGAAAGGCTTTCAGAGCAGCCGGTTCTCGTGTTGCACAGTGGCCACACATCCGCACTTTTAGTGCCTCAGAACCCCGGACAGCTTGCAAAACACGGCTGTAACTGTCCCAGCGCAAGCTGTTCAGGAAAGCACAGAAACGCGATGTTCGCGTGCTTTTAGCGCTGTTCGCAAGAAGCCTCCGGAGCAGGCACTTCTCGTGCGGCAACAACCGTGTTTTCTGCGATCTTTCCTAGCCGCTTTTCCTCCGGGCAGCCGGCTTTAGCTGATGTGAAGTGTTGGTGGGCAAATCATCCAGAGAAGAGTCGCAATGCTTCTGGGCTGTTAGCAAGAGCTTTCCTTGCTGAGCCTTTTCACGTGGGAGATTAGCTGGACATTTGCCGGTTTAGTGCCTTGTTTCTTCTGCGCAGCTTGCACAAAGCTCATTGCGGCTTTCGCGGTTCGAGTTGTGCATCGCCGGAGCTCTGCGGGAAAGAGCGAGAGAAGAGCCGCGAAAGCTCCGAGTGCGGCCAGCTCGCGTGTGGCCGCGAATGTGCACTGTTCGCCGGTTGGAGGGCGACTGCCTTCTGCGCGGCTGGTTCCAAGCTGACAGTAACTGCCAGCGTGCTAGCTGTGTAGGACAGTGAAGAGGCTGACGTGTGTGTGTCCGTAGAGCTGCTAGAAAGCGTACGGGAAGAGCAGGAAGGGCTTTCAGAGCAGCCGGTTCTCGTGTTGCACAGTGGCCACACATCCGCACTTTTAGTGCCTCAGAACCCCGGACAGCTTGCAAAACACGGCTGTAACTGTCCCAGCGCAAGCTGTTCAGGAAAGCACAGAAACGCGATGTTCGCGTGCTTTTAGCGCTGTTCGCAAGAAGCCTCCGGAGCAGGCACTTCTCGTGCAGCAACAACCGTGTTTTCTGCGATCTTTCCTAGCCGCTTTTCCTCCGGGCAGCCGGCTTTAGCTGATGTGAAGTGTTGGTGGGCAAATCATCCAGAGAAGAGTCGCAATGCTTCTGGGCTGTTAGCAAGAGCTTTCCTTGCTGACCCTTTTCACGTTGGAGATTAGCTGGACATTTGCCGGTTTAGTGCCTTGTTTCTTCTGCGCAGCTTGCACAAAGCTCATTGCGGCTTTCGCGGTTCGAGTTGTGCATCGCCGGAGCTCTGCGGGAAAGAGCGAGAGAAGAGCCGCGAAAGCTCCGAGTGCGGCCAGCTCGCGTGTGGCCGCGAATGTGCACTGTTCGCCGGTTGGAGGGCGACTGCCTTCTGCGCGGCTGGTTCCAAGCTGACAGTAACTGCCAGCGTGCTAGCTGTGTAGGACAGTGAAGAGGCTGACGTGTGTGTGTCCGTAGAGCTGCTAGAAAGCGTACGGGAAGAGCAGGAAAGGCTTTCAGAGCAGCCGGTTCTCGTGTTGCACAGTGGCCACACATCCGCACTTTTAGTGCCTCAGAACCCCGGACAGCTTGCAAAACACGGCTGTAACTGTCCCAGCGCAAGCTGTTCAGGAAAGCACAGAAACGCGATGTTCGCGTGCTTTTAGCGCTGTTCGCAAGAAGCCTCCGGAGCAGGCACTTCTCGTGCAGCAACAACCGTGTTTTCTGCGATCTTTCCTAGCCGCTTTTCCTCCGGGCAGTCGGCTTGAGCTGATGTGAAGTGTTGGTGGGCAAATCATCCAGAGAAGAGTCGCAATGCTTCTGGGCTGTTAGCAAGAGCTTTCCTTGCTGACCCTTTTCACGTTGGAGATTAGCTGGACATTTGCCGGTTTAGTGCCTTGTTTCTTCTGCGCAGCTTGCACAAAGCTCATTTTGGCTTTCGCGGTTCGAGTTGTGCATCGCCGGAGCTCTGCGGGAAAGAGCGAGAGAAGAGCCGCGAAAGCTCCGAGTGCGGCCAGCTCGCGTGTGGCCGCGAATGTGCACTGTTCGCCGGTTGGAGGGCGACTGCCTTCTGCGCGGCTGGTTCCAAGCTGACAGTAACTGCCAGCGTGCTAGCTGTGTAGGACAGTGAAGAGGCTGACGTGTGTGTGTCCGTAGAGCTGCTAGAAAGCGTACGGGAAGAGCAGGAAGGGCTTTCAGAGCAGCCGGTTCTCGTGTTGCACAGTGGCCACACATCCGCACTTTTAGTGCCTCAGAACCCCGGACAGCTTGCAAAACACGGCTGTAACTGTCCCAGCGCAAGCTGTTCAGGAAAGCACAGAAACGCGATGTTCGCGTGCTTTTAGCGCTGTTCGCAAGAAGCCTCCGGAGCAGGCACTTCTCGTGCAGCAACAACCGTGTTTTCTGCGATCTTTCCTAGCCGCTTTTCCTCCGGGCAGCCGGCTTTAGCTGATGTGAAGTGTTGGTGGGCAAATCATCCAGAGAAGAGTCGCAATGCTTCTGGGCTGTTAGCAAGAGCGAGTGAAGAGCAGCAAGAGCTTTCCTTGCTGACCCTTTTCACGTGGGAGATTAGCTGGACATTTGCCGGTTTAGTGCCTTGTTTCTTCTGCGCAGCTTGCACAAAGCTCATTTTGGCTTTCGCGGTTCGAGTTGTGCATCGCCGGAGCTCTGCGGGAAAGAGCGAGAGAAGAGCCGCGAAAGCTCCGAGTGCGGCCAGCTCGCGTGTGGCCGCGAATGTGCACTGTTCGCCGGTTGGAGGGCGACTGCCTTCTGCGCGGCTGGTTCCAAGCTGACAGTAACTGCCAGCGTGCTAGCTGTGTAGGACAGTGAAGAGGCTGACGTGTGTGTGTCCGTAGAGCTGCTAGAAAGCGTACGGGAAGAGCAGGAAGGGCTTTCAGAGCAGCCGGTTCTCGTGTTGCACAGTGGCCACACATCCGCACTTTTAGTGCCTCAGAACCCCGGACAGCTTGCAAAACACGGCTGTAACTGTCCCAGCGCAAGCTGTTCAGGAAAGCACAGAAACGCGATGTTCGCGTGCTTTTAGCGCTGTTCGCAAGAAGCCTCCGGAGCAGGCACTTCTCGTGCAGCAACAACCGTGTTTTCTGCGATCTTTCCTAGCCGCTTTTCCTCCGGGCAGTCGGCTTGAGCTGATGTGAAGTGTTGGTGGGCAAATCATCCAGAGAAGAGTCGCAATGCTTCTGGGCTGTTAGCAAGAGCTTTCCTTGCTGAGCCTTTTCACGTTGGAGATTAGCTGGACATTTGCCGGTTTAGTGCCTTGTTTCTTCTGCGCAGCTTGCACAAAGCTCATTTTGGCTTTCGCGGTTCGAGTTGTGCATCGCCGGAGCTCTGCGGGAAAGAGCGAGAGAAGAGCCGCGAAAGCTCCGAGTGCGGCCAGCTCGCGTGTGGCCGCGAATGTGCACTGTTCGCCGGTTGGAGGGCGACTGCCTTCTGCGCGGCTGGTTCCAAGCTGACAGTAACTGCCAGCGTGCTAGCTGTGTAGGACAGTGAAGAGGCTGACGTGTGTGTGTCCGTAGAGCTGCTAGAAAGCGTACGGGAAGAGCAGGAAAGGCTTTCAGAGCAGCCGGTTCTCGTGTTGCACAGTGGCCACACATCCGCACTTTTAGTGCCTCAGAACCCCGGACAGCTTGCAAAACACGGCTGTAACTGTCCCAGCGCAAGCTGTTCAGGAAAGCACAGAAACGCGATGTTCGCGTGCTTTTAGCGCTGTTCGCAAGAAGCCTCCGGAGCAGGCACTTCTCGTGCAGCAACAACCGTGTTTTCTGCGATCTTTCCTAGCCTCTTTTCCTCCGGGCAGTCGGCTTGAGCTGATGTGAAGTGTTGGTGGGCAAATCATCCAGAGAAGAGTCGCAATGCTTCTGGGCTGTTAGCAAGAGCTTTCCTTGCTGACCCTTTTCACGTTGGAGATTAGCTGGACATTTGCCGGTTTAGTGCCTTGTTTCTTCTGCGCAGCTTGCACAAAGCTCATTGCGGCTTTCGCGGTTCGAGTTGTGCATCGCCGGAGCTCTGCGGGAAAGAGCGAGAGAAGAGCCGCGAAAGCTCCGAGTGCGGCCAGCTCGCGTGTGGCCGCGAATGTGCACTGTTCGCCGGTTGGAGGGCGACTGCCTTCTGCGCGGCTGGTTCCAAGCTGACGGTAACTGCCAGCGTGCTAGCTGTGTAGGACAGTGAAGAGGCTGACGTGTGTGTGTCCGTAGAGCTGCTAGAAAGCGTACGGGAAGAGCAGGAAAGGCTTTCCGAGCAGCCGGTTCTCGTGTTGCACAGTGGCCACACATCCGCACTTTTAGTGCCTCAGAACCCCGGACAGCTTGCAAAACACGGCTGTAACTGTCCCAGCGCAAGCTGTTCAGGAAAGCACAGAAACGCGATGTTCGCGTGCTTTTAGCGCTGTTCGCAAGAAGCCTCCGGAGCAGGCACTTCTCGTGCGGCAACAACCGTGTTTTCTGCGATCTTTCCTAGCCGCTTTTCCTCCGGGCAGCCGGCTTTAGCTGATGTGAAGTGTTGGTGGGCAAATCATCCAGAGAAGAGTCGCAATGCTTCTGGGCTGTTAGCAAGAGCTTTCCTTGCTGACCCTTTTCACGTTGGAGATTAGCTGGACATTTGCCGGTTTAGTGCCTTGTTTCTTCTGCGCAGCTTGCACAAAGCTCATTTTGGCTTTCGCGGTTCGAGTTGTGCATCGCCGGAGCTCTGCGGGAAAGAGCGAGAGAAGAGCCGCGAAAGCTCCGAGTGCGGCCAGCTCGCGTGTGGCCGCGAATGTGCACTGTTCGCCGGTTGGAGGGCGACTGCCTTCTGCGCGGCTGGTTCCAAGCTGACAGTAACTGCCAGCGTGCTAGCTGTGTAGGACAGTGAAGAGGCTGACGTGTGTGTGTCCGTAGAGCTGCTAGAAAGCGTACGGGAAGAGCAGGAAAGGCTTTCAGAGCAGCCGGTTCTCGTGTTGCACAGTGGCCACACATCCGCACTTTTAGTGCCTCAGAACCCCGGACAGCTTGCAAAACACGGCTGTAACTGTCCCAGCGCAAGCTGTTCAGGAAAGCACAGAAACGCGATGTTCGCGTGCTTTTAGCGCTGTTCGCAAGAAGCCTCCGGAGCAGGCACTTCTCGTGCAGCAACAACCGTGTTTTCTGCGATCTTTCCTAGCCGCTTTTCCTCCGGGCAGTCGGCTTGAGCTGATGTGAAGTGTTGGTGGGCAAATCATCCAGAGAAGAGTCGCAATGCTTCTGGGCTGTTAGCAAGAGCTTTCCTTGCTGACCCTTTTCACGTTGGAGATTAGCTGGACATTTGCCGGTTTAGTGCCTTGTTTCTTCTGCGCAGCTTGCACAAAGCTCATTTTGGCTTTCGCGGTTCGAGTTGTGCGTCGCCGGAGCTCTGCGGGAAAGAGCCAGAGAAGAGCCGCGAAAGCTCCGAGTGCGGCCAGCTCGCGTGTGGCCGCGAATGTGCACTGTTCGCCGGTTGGAGGGCGACTGCCTTCTGCGCGGCTGGTTCCAAGCTGACAGTAACTGCCAGCGTGCTAGCTGTGTAGGACAGTGAAGAGGCTGACGTGTGTGTGTCCGTAGAGCTGCTAGAAAGCGTACGGGAAGAGCAGGAAGGGCTTTCAGAGCAGCCGGTTCTCGTGTTGCACAGTGGCCACACATCCGCACTTTTAGTGCCTCAGAACCCCGGACAGCTTGCAAAACACGGCTGTAACTGTCCCAGCGCAAGCTGTTCAGGAAAGCACAGAAACGCGATGTTCGCGTGCTTTTAGCGCTGTTCGCAAGAAGCCTCCGGAGCAGGCACTTCTCGTGCGGCAACAACCGTGTTTTCTGCGATCTTTCCTAGCCGCTTTTCCTCCGGGCAGCCGGCTTGAGCTGATGTGAAGTGTTGGTGGGCAAATCATCCAGAGAAGCGTCGCAATGCTTCTGGGCTGTTAGCAAGAGCTTTCCTTGCTGACCCTTTTCACGTTGGAGATTAGCTGGACATTTGCCGGTTTAGTGCCTCTTTCTTCTGCGCAGCTTGCACAAAGCTCATTGCGGCTTTCGCGGTTCGAGTTGTGCATCGCCGGAGCTCTGCGGGAAAGAGCGAGAGAAGAGCCGCGAAAGCTCCGAGTGCGGCCAGCTCGCGTGTGGCCGCGAATGTGCACTGTTCGCCGGTTGGAGGGCGACTGCCTTCTGCGCGGCTGGTTCCAAGCTGACAGTAACTGCCAGCGTGCTAGCTGTGTAGGACAGTGAAGAGGCTGACGTGTGTGTGTCCGTAGAGCTGCTAGAAAGCGTACGGGAAGAGCAGGAAAGGCTTTCAGAGCAGCCGGTTCTCGTGTTGCACAGTGGCCACACATCCGCACTTTTAGTGCCTCAGAACCCCGGACAGCTTGCAAAACACGGCTGTAACTGTCCCAGCGCAAGCTGTTCAGGAAAGCACAGAAACGCGATGTTCGCGTGCTTTTAGCGCTGTTCGCAAGAAGCCTCCGGAGCAGGCACTTCTCGTGCAGCAACAACCGTGTTTTCTGCGATCTTTCCTAGCCGCTTTTCCTCCGGGCAGCCGGCTTTAGCTGATGTGAAGTGTTGGTGGGCAAATCATCCAGAGAAGAGTCGCAATGCTTCTGGGCTGTTAGCAAGAGCGAGTGAAGAGCAGCAAGAGCTTTCCTTGCTGACCCTTTTCACGTGGGAGATTAGCTGGACATTTGCCGGTTTAGTGCCTTGTTTCTTCTGCGCAGCTTGCACAAAGCTCATTTTGGCTTTCGCGGTTCGAGTTGTGCATCGCCGGAGCTCTGCGGGAAAGAGCGAGAGAAGAGCCGCGAAAGCTCCGAGTGCGGCCAGCTCGCGTGTGGCCGCGAATGTGCACTGTTCGCCGGTTGGAGGGCGACTGCCTTCTGCGCGGCTGGTTCCAAGCTGACAGTAACTGCCAGCGTGCTAGCTGTGTAGGACAGTGAAGAGGCTGACGTGTGTGTGTCCGTAGAGCTGCTAGAAAGCGTACGGGAAGAGCAGGAAGGGCTTTCAGAGCAGCCGGTTCTCGTGTTGCACAGTGGCCACACATCCGCACTTTTAGTGCCTCAGAACCCCGGACAGCTTGCAAAACACGGCTGTAACTGTCCCAGCGCAAGCTGTTCAGGAAAGCACAGAAACGCGATGTTCGCGTGCTTTTAGCGCTGTTCGCAAGAAGCCTCCGGAGCAGGCACTTCTCGTGCGGCAACAACCGTGTTTTCTGCGATCTTTCCTAGCCGCTTTTCCTCCGGGCAGTCGGCTTGAGCTGATGTGAAGTGTTGGTGGGCAAATCATCCAGAGAAGCGTCGCAATGCTTCTGGGCTGTTAGCAAGAGCTTTCCTTGCTGACCCTTTTCACGTTGGAGATTAGCTGGACATTTGCCGGTTTAGTGCCTTGTTTCTTCTGCGCAGCTTGCACAAAGCTCATTGCGGCTTTCGCGGTTCGAGTTGTGCATCGCCGGAGCTCTGCGGGAAAGAGCGAGAGAAGAGCCGCGAAAGCTCCGAGTGCGGCCAGCTCGCGTGTGGCCGCGAATGTGCACTGTTCGCCGGTTGGAGGGCGACTGCCTTCTGCGCGGCTGGTTCCAAGCTGACAGTAACTGCCAGCGTGCTAGCTGTGTAGGACAGTGAAGAGGCTGACGTGTGTGTGTCCGTAGAGCTGCTAGAAAGCGTACGGGAAGAGCAGGAAGGGCTTTCAGAGCAGCCGGTTCTCGTGTTGCACAGTGGCCACACATCCGCACTTTTAGTGCCTCAGAACCCCGGACAGCTTGCAAAACACGGCTGTAACTGTCCCAGCGCAAGCTGTTCAGGAAAGCACAGAAACGCGATGTTCGCGTGCTTTTAGCGCTGTTCGCAAGAAGCCTCCGGAGCAGGCACTTCTCGTGCAGCAACAACCGTGTTTTCTGCGATCTTTCCTAGCCGCTTTTCCTCCGGGCAGCCGGCTTTAGCTGATGTGAAGTGTTGGTGGGCAAATCATCCAGAGAAGAGTCGCAATGCTTCTGGGCTGTTAGCAAGAGCGAGTGAAGAGCAGCAAGAGCTTTCCTTGCTGACCCTTTTCACGTGGGAGATTAGCTGGACATTTGCCGGTTTAGTGCCTTGTTTCTTCTGCGCAGCTTGCACAAAGCTCATTTTGGCTTTCGCGGTTCGAGTTGTGCATCGCCGGAGCTCTGCGGGAAAGAGCGAGAGAAGAGCCGCGAAAGCTCCGAGTGCGGCCAGCTCGCGTGTGGCCGCGAATGTGCACTGTTCGCCGGTTGGAGGGCGACTGCCTTCTGCGCGGCTGCTTCCAAGCTGACAGTAACTGCCAGCGTGCTAGCTGTGTAGGACAGTGAAGAGGCTGACGTGTGTGTGTCCGTAGAGCTGCTAGAAAGCGTACGGGAAGAGCAGGAAGGGCTTTCAGAGCAGCCGGTTCTCGTGTTGCACAGTGGCCACACATCCGCACTTTTAGTGCCTCAGAACCCCGGACAGCTTGCAAAACACGGCTGTAACTGTCCCAGCGCAAGCTGTTCAGGAAAGCACAGAAACGCGATGTTCGCGTGCTTTTAGCGCTGTTCGCAAGAAGCCTCCGGAGCAGGCACTTCTCGTGCGGCAACAACCGTGTTTTCTGCGATCTTTCCTAGCCGCTTTTCCTCCGGGCAGCCGGCTTTAGCTGATGTGAAGTGTTGGTGGGCAAATCATCCAGAGAAGAGTCGCAATGCTTCTGGGCTGTTAGCAAGAGCTTTCCTTGCTGAGCCTTTTCACGTGGGAGATTAGCTGGACATTTGCCGGTTTAGTGCCTTGTTTCTTCTGCGCAGCTTGCACAAAGCTCATTGCGGCTTTCGCGGTTCGAGTTGTGCATCGCCGGAGCTCTGCGGGAAAGAGCGAGAGAAGAGCCGCGAAAGCTCCGAGTGCGGCCAGCTCGCGTGTGGCCGCGAATGTGCACTGTTCGCCGGTTGGAGGGCGACTGCCTTCTGCGCGGCTGGTTCCAAGCTGACAGTAACTGCCAGCGTGCTAGCTGTGTAGGACAGTGAAGAGGCTGACGTGTGTGTGTCCGTAGAGCTGCTAGAAAGCGTACGGGAAGAGCAGGAAGGGCTTTCAGAGCAGCCGGTTCTCGTGTTGCACAGTGGCCACACATCCGCACTTTTAGTGCCTCAGAACCCCGGACAGCTTGCAAAACACGGCTGTAACTGTCCCAGCGCAAGCTGTTCAGGAAAGCACAGAAACGCGATGTTCGCGTGCTTTTAGCGCTGTTCGCAAGAAGCCTCCGGAGCAGGCACTTCTCGTGCAGCAACAACCGTGTTTTCTGCGATCTTTCCTAGCCGCTTTTCCTCCGGGCAGCCGGCTTTAGCTGATGTGAAGTGTTGGTGGGCAAATCATCCAGAGAAGAGTCGCAATGCTTCTGGGCTGTTAGCAAGAGCTTTCCTTGCTGACCCTTTTCACGTGGGAGATTAGCTGGACATTTGCCGGTTTAGTGCCTTGTTTCTTCTGCGCAGCTTGCACAAAGCTCATTGCGGCTTTCGCGGTTCGAGTTGTGCATCGCCGGAGCTCTGCGGGAAAGAGCGAGAGAAGAGCCGCGAAAGCTCCGAGTGCGGCCAGCTCGCGTGTGGCCGCGAATGTGCACTGTTCGCCGGTTGGAGGGCGACTGCCTTCTGCGCGGCTGGTTCCAAGCTGACAGTAACTGCCAGCGTGCTAGCTGTGTAGGACAGTGAAGAGGCTGACGTGTGTGTGTCCGTAGAGCTGCTAGAAAGCGTACGGGAAGAGCAGGAAAGGCTTTCAGAGCAGCCGGTTCTCGTGTTGCACAGTGGCCACACATCCGCACTTTTAGTGCCTCAGAACCCCGGACAGCTTGCAAAACACGGCTGTAACTGTCCCAGCGCAAGCTGTTCAGGAAAGCACAGAAACGCGATGTTCGCGTGCTTTTAGCGCTGTTCGCAAGAAGCCTCCGGAGCAGGCACTTCTCGTGCAGCAACAACCGTGTTTTCTGCGATCTTTCCTAGCCGCTTTTCCTCCGGGCAGTCGGCTTGAGCTGATGTGAAGTGTTGGTGGGCAAATCATCCAGAGAAGAGTCGCAATGCTTCTGGGCTGTTAGCAAGAGCTTTCCTTGCTGACCCTTTTCACGTTGGAGATTAGCTGGACATTTGCCGGTTTAGTGCCTTGTTTCTTCTGCGCAGCTTGCACAAAGCTCATTTTGGCTTTCGCGGTTCGAGTTGTGCGTCGCCGGAGCTCTGCGGGAAAGAGCGAGAGAAGAGCCGCGAAAGCTCCGAGTGCGGCCAGCTCGCGTGTGGCCGCGAATGTGCACTGTTCGCCGGTTGGAGGGCGACTGCCTTCTGCGCGGCTGGTTCCAAGCTGACAGTAACTGCCAGCGTGCTAGCTGTGTAGGACAGTGAAGAGGCTGACGTGTGTGTGTCCGTAGAGCTGCTAGAAAGCGTACGGGAAGAGCAGGAAGGGCTTTCAGAGCAGCCGGTTCTCGTGTTGCACAGTGGCCACACATCCGCACTTTTAGTGCCTCAGAACCCCGGACAGCTTGCAAAACACGGCTGTAACTGTCCCAGCGCAAGCTGTTCAGGAAAGCACAGAAACGCGATGTTCGCGTGCTTTTAGCGCTGTTCGCAAGAAGCCTCCGGAGCAGGCACTTCTCGTGCGGCAACAACCGTGTTTTCTGCGATCTTTCCTAGCCGCTTTTCCTCCGGGCAGCCGGCTTGAGCTGATGTGAAGTGTTGGTGGGCAAATCATCCAGAGAAGCGTCGCAATGCTTCTGGGCTGTTAGCAAGAGCTTTCCTTGCTGACCCTTTTCACGTTGGAGATTAGCTGGACATTTGCCGGTTTAGTGCCTTGTTTCTTCTGCGCAGCTTGCACAAAGCTCATTGCGGCTTTCGCGGTTCGAGTTGTGCATCGCCGGAGCTCTGCGGGAAAGAGCGAGAGAAGAGCCGCGAAAGCTCCGAGTGCGGCCAGCTCGCGTGTGGCCGCGAATGTGCACTGTTCGCCGGTTGGAGGGCGACTGCCTTCTGCGCGGCTGGTTCCAAGCTGACAGTAACTGCCAGCGTGCTAGCTGTGTAGGACAGTGAAGAGGCTGACGTGTGTGTGTCCGTAGAGCTGCTAGAAAGCGTACGGGAAGAGCAGGAAGGGCTTTCAGAGCAGCCGGTTCTCGTGTTGCACAGTGGCCACACATCCGCACTTTTAGTGCCTCAGAACCCCGGACAGCTTGCAAAACACGGCTGTAACTGTCCCAGCGCAAGCTGTTCAGGAAAGCACAGAAACGCGATGTTCGCGTGCTTTTAGCGCTGTTCGCAAGAAGCCTCCGGAGCAGGCACTTCTCGTGCAGCAACAACCGTGTTTTCTGCGATCTTTCCTAGCCGCTTTTCCTCCGGGCAGCCGGCTTTAGCTGATGTGAAGTGTTGGTGGGCAAATCATCCAGAGAAGAGTCGCAATGCTTCTGGGCTGTTAGCAAGAGCGAGTGAAGAGCAGCAAGAGCTTTCCTTGCTGACCCTTTTCACGTGGGAGATTAGCTGGACATTTGCCGGTTTAGTGCCTTGTTTCTTCTGCGCAGCTTGCACAAAGCTCATTGCGGCTTTCGCGGTTCGAGTTGTGCATCGCCGGAGCTCTGCGGGAAAGAGCGAGAGAAGAGCCGCGAAAGCTCCGAGTGCGGCCAGCTCGCGTGTGGCCGCGAATGTGCACTGTTCGCCGGTTGGAGGGCGACTGCCTTCTGCGCGGCTGGTTCCAAGCTGACAGTAACTGCCAGCGTGCTAGCTGTGTAGGACAGTGAAGAGGCTGACGTGTGTGTGTCCGTAGAGCTGCTAGAAAGCGTACGGGAAGAGCAGGAAGGGCTTTCAGAGCAGCCGGTTCTCGTGTTGCACAGTGGCCACACATCCGCACTTTTAGTGCCTCAGAACCCCGGACAGCTTGCAAAACACGGCTGTAACTGTCCCAGCGCAAGCTGTTCAGGAAAGCACAGAAACGCGATGTTCGCGTGCTTTTAGCGCTGTTCGCAAGAAGCCTCCGGAGCAGGCACTTCTCGTGCAGCAACAACCGTGTTTTCTGCGATCTTTCCTAGCCGCTTTTCCTCCGGGCAGTCGGCTTGAGCTGATGTGAAGTGTTGGTGGGCAAATCATCCAGAGAAGAGTCGCAATGCTTCTGGGCTGTTAGCAAGAGCTTTCCTTGCTGAGCCTTTTCACGTTGGAGATTAGCTGGACATTTGCCGGTTTAGTGCCTTGTTTCTTCTGCGCAGCTTGCACAAAGCTCATTTTGGCTTTCGCGGTTCGAGTTGTGCATCGCCGGAGCTCTGCGGGAAAGAGCGAGAGAAGAGCCGCGAAAGCTCCGAGTGCGGCCAGCTCGCGTGTAGCCGCGAATGTGCACTGTTCGCCGGTTGGAGGGCGACTGCCTTCTGCGCGGCTGGTTCCAAGCTGACAGTAACTGCCAGCGTGCTAGCTGTGTAGGACAGTGAAGAGGCTGACGTGTGTGTGTCCGTAGAGCTGCTAGAAAGCGTACGGGAAGAGCAGGAAAGGCTTTCAGAGCAGCCGGTTCTCGTGTTGCACAGTGGCCACACATCCGCACTTTTAGTGCCTCAGAACCCCGGACAGCTTGCAAAACACGGCTGTAACTGTCCCAGCGCAAGCTGTTCAGGAAAGCACAGAAACGCGATGTTCGCGTGCTTTTAGCGCTGTTCGCAAGAAGCCTCCGGAGCAGGCACTTCTCGTGCAGCAACAACCGTGTTTTCTGCGATCTTTCCTAGCCTCTTTTCCTCCGGGCAGTCGGCTTGAGCTGATGTGAAGTGTTGGTGGGCAAATCATCCAGAGAAGAGTCGCAATGCTTCTGGGCTGTTAGCAAGAGCTTTCCTTGCTGACCCTTTTCACGTTGGAGATTAGCTGGACATTTGCCGGTTTAGTGCCTTGTTTCTTCTGCGCAGCTTGCACAAAGCTCATTGCGGCTTTCGCGGTTCGAGTTGTGCATCGCCGGAGCTCTGCGGGAAAGAGCGAGAGAAGAGCCGCGAAAGCTCCGAGTGCGGCCAGCTCGCGTGTAGCCGCGAATGTGCACTGTTCGCCGGTTGGAGGGCGACTGCCTTCTGCGCGGCTGGTTCCAAGCTGACGGTAACTGCCAGCGTGCTAGCTGTGTAGGACAGTGAAGAGGCTGACGTGTGTGTGTCCGTAGAGCTGCTAGAAAGCGTACGGGAAGAGCAGGAAAGGCTTTCCGAGCAGCCGGTTCTCGTGTTGCACAGTGGCCACACATCCGCACTTTTAGTGCCTCAGAACCCCGGACAGCTTGCAAAACACGGCTGTAACTGTCCCAGCGCAAGCTGTTCAGGAAAGCACAGAAACGCGATGTTCGCGTGCTTTTAGCGCTGTTCGCAAGAAGCCTCCGGAGCAGGCACTTCTCGTGCGGCAACAACCGTGTTTTCTGCGATCTTTCCTAGCCGCTTTTCCTCCGGGCAGCCGGCTTTAGCTGATGTGAAGTGTTGGTGGGCAAATCATCCAGAGAAGAGTCGCAATGCTTCTGGGCTGTTAGCAAGAGCTTTCCTTGCTGACCCTTTTCACGTTGGAGATTAGCTGGACATTTGCCGGTTTAGTGCCTTGTTTCTTCTGCGCAGCTTGCACAAAGCTCATTTTGGCTTTCGCGGTTCGAGTTGTGCATCGCCGGAGCTCTGCGGGAAAGAGCGAGAGAAGAGCCGCGAAAGCTCCGAGTGCGGCCAGCTCGCGTGTGGCCGCGAATGTGCACTGTTCGCCGGTTGGAGGGCGACTGCCTTCTGCGCGGCTGGTTCCAAGCTGACAGTAACTGCCAGCGTGCTAGCTGTGTAGGACAGTGAAGAGGCTGACGTGTGTGTGTCCGTAGAGCTGCTAGAAAGCGTACGGGAAGAGCAGGAAAGGCTTTCAGAGCAGCCGGTTCTCGTGTTGCACAGTGGCCACACATCCGCACTTTTAGTGCCTCAGAACCCCGGACAGCTTGCAAAACACGGCTGTAACTGTCCCAGCGCAAGCTGTTCAGGAAAGCACAGAAACGCGATGTTCGCGTGCTTTTAGCGCTGTTCGCAAGAAGCCTCCGGAGCAGGCACTTCTCGTGCAGCAACAACCGTGTTTTCTGCGATCTTTCCTAGCCGCTTTTCCTCCGGGCAGTCGGCTTGAGCTGATGTGAAGTGTTGGTGGGCAAATCATCCAGAGAAGAGTCGCAATGCTTCTGGGCTGTTAGCAAGAGCTTTCCTTGCTGACCCTTTTCACGTTGGAGATTAGCTGGACATTTGCCGGTTTAGTGCCTTGTTTCTTCTGCGCAGCTTGCACAAAGCTCATTTTGGCTTTCGCGGTTCGAGTTGTGCGTCGCCGGAGCTCTGCGGGAAAGAGCGAGAGAAGAGCCGCGAAAGCTCCGAGTGCGGCCAGCTCGCGTGTGGCCGCGAATGTGCACTGTTCGCCGGTTGGAGGGCGACTGCCTTCTGCGCGGCTGGTTCCAAGCTGACAGTAACTGCCAGCGTGCTAGCTGTGTAGGACAGTGAAGAGGCTGACGTGTGTGTGTCCGTAGAGCTGCTAGAAAGCGTACGGGAAGAGCAGGAAGGGCTTTCAGAACAGCCGGTTCTCGTGTTGCACAGTGGCCACACATCCGCACTTTTAGTGCCTCAGAACCCCGGACAGCTTGCAAAACACGGCTGTAACTGTCCCAGCGCAAGCTGTTCAGGAAAGCACAGAAACGCGATGTTCGCGTGCTTTTAGCGCTGTTCGCAAGAAGCCTCCGGAGCAGGCACTTCTCGTGCGGCAACAACCGTGTTTTCTGCGATCTTTCCTAGCCGCTTTTCCTCCGGGCAGCCGGCTTGAGCTGATGTGAAGTGTTGGTGGGCAAATCATCCAGAGAAGCGTCGCAATGCTTCTGGGCTGTTAGCAAGAGCTTTCCTTGCTGACCCTTTTCACGTTGGAGATTAGCTGGACATTTGCCGGTTTAGTGCCTCTTTCTTCTGCGCAGCTTGCACAAAGCTCATTGCGGCTTTCGCGGTTCGAGTTGTGCATCGCCGGAGCTCTGCGGGAAAGAGCGAGAGAAGAGCCGCGAAAGCTCCGAGTGCGGCCAGCTCGCGTGTGGCCGCGAATGTGCACTGTTCGCCGGTTGGAGGGCGACTGCCTTCTGCGCGGCTGGTTCCAAGCTGACAGTAACTGCCAGCGTGCTAGCTGTGTAGGACAGTGAAGAGGCTGACGTGTGTGTGTCCGTAGAGCTGCTAGAAAGCGTACGGGAAGAGCAGGAAAGGCTTTCAGAGCAGCCGGTTCTCGTGTTGCACAGTGGCCACACATCCGCACTTTTAGTGCCTCAGAACCCCGGACAGCTTGCAAAACACGGCTGTAACTGTCCCAGCGCAAGCTGTTCAGGAAAGCACAGAAACGCGATGTTCGCGTGCTTTTAGCGCTGTTCGCAAGAAGCCTCCGGAGCAGGCACTTCTCGTGCAGCAACAACCGTGTTTTCTGCGATCTTTCCTAGCCGCTTTTCCTCCGGGCAGCCGGCTTTAGCTGATGTGAAGTGTTGGTGGGCAAATCATCCAGAGAAGAGTCGCAATGCTTCTGGGCTGTTAGCAAGAGCGAGTGAAGAGCAGCAAGAGCTTTCCTTGCTGACCCTTTTCACGTGGGAGATTAGCTGGACATTTGCCGGTTTAGTGCCTTGTTTCTTCTGCGCAGCTTGCACAAAGCTCATTTTGGCTTTCGCGGTTCGAGTTGTGCATCGCCGGAGCTCTGCGGGAAAGAGCGAGAGAAGAGCCGCGAAAGCTCCGAGTGCGGCCAGCTCGCGTGTGGCCGCGAATGTGCACTGTTCGCCGGTTGGAGGGCGACTGCCTTCTGCGCGGCTGGTTCCAAGCTGACAGTAACTGCCAGCGTGCTAGCTGTGTAGGACAGTGAAGAGGCTGACGTGTGTGTGTCCGTAGAGCTGCTAGAAAGCGTACGGGAAGAGCAGGAAGGGCTTTCAGAGCAGCCGGTTCTCGTGTTGCACAGTGGCCACACATCCGCACTTTTAGTGCCTCAGAACCCCGGACAGCTTGCAAAACACGGCTGTAACTGTCCCAGCGCAAGCTGTTCAGGAAAGCACAGAAACGCGATGTTCGCGTGCTTTTAGCGCTGTTCGCAAGAAGCCTCCGGAGCAGGCACTTCTCGTGCAGCAACAACCGTGTTTTCTGCGATCTTTCCTAGCCGCTTTTCCTCCGGGCAGTCGGCTTGAGCTGATGTGAAGTGTTGGTGGGCAAATCATCCAGAGAAGAGTCGCAATGCTTCTGGGCTGTTAGCAAGAGCTTTCCTTGCTGAGCCTTTTCACGTTGGAGATTAGCTGGACATTTGCCGGTTTAGTGCCTTGTTTCTTCTGCGCAGCTTGCACAAAGCTCATTTTGGCTTTCGCGGTTCGAGTTGTGCATCGCCGGAGCTCTGCGGGAAAGAGCGAGAGAAGAGCCGCGAAAGCTCCGAGTGCGGCCAGCTCGCGTGTGGCCGCGAATGTGCACTGTTCGCCGGTTGGAGGGCGACTGCCTTCTGCGCGGCTGGTTCCAAGCTGACAGTAACTGCCAGCGTGCTAGCTGTGTAGGACAGTGAAGAGGCTGACGTGTGTGTGTCCGTAGAGCTGCTAGAAAGCGTACGGGAAGAGCAGGAAAGGCTTTCAGAGCAGCCGGTTCTCGTGTTGCACAGTGGCCACACATCCGCACTTTTAGTGCCTCAGAACCCCGGACAGCTTGCAAAACACGGCTGTAACTGTCCCAGCGCAAGCTGTTCAGGAAAGCACAGAAACGCGATGTTCGCGTGCTTTTAGCGCTGTTCGCAAGAAGCCTCCGGAGCAGGCACTTCTCGTGCAGCAACAACCGTGTTTTCTGCGATCTTTCCTAGCCTCTTTTCCTCCGGGCAGTCGGCTTGAGCTGATGTGAAGTGTTGGTGGGCAAATCATCCAGAGAAGCGTCGCAATGCTTCTGGGCTGTTAGCAAGAGCTTTCCTTGCTGACCCTTTTCACGTTGGAGATTAGCTGGACATTTGCCGGTTTAGTGCCTTGTTTCTTCTGCGCAGCTTGCACAAAGCTCATTTTGGCTTTCGCGGTTCGAGTTGTGCATCGCCGGAGCTCTGCGGGAAAGAGCGAGAGAAGAGCCGCGAAAGCTCCGAGTGCGGCCAGCTCGCGTGTGGCCGCGAATGTGCACTGTTCGCCGGTTGGAGGGCGACTGCCTTCTGCGCGGCTGGTTCCAAGCTGACAGTAACTGCCAGCGTGCTAGCTGTGTAGGACAGTGAAGAGGCTGACGTGTGTGTGTCCGTAGAGCTGCTAGAAAGCGTACGGGAAGAGCAGGAAGGGCTTTCAGAGCAGCCGGTTCTCGTGTTGCACAGTGGCCACACATCCGCACTTTTAGTGCCTCAGAACCCCGGACAGCTTGCAAAACACGGCTGTAACTGTCCCAGCGCAAGCTGTTCAGGAAAGCACAGAAACGCGATGTTCGCGTGCTTTTAGCGCTGTTCGCAAGAAGCCTCCGGAGCAGGCACTTCTCGTGCGGCAACAACCGTGTTTTCTGCGATCTTTCCTAGCCGCTTTTCCTCCGGGCAGCCGGCTTTAGCTGATGTGAAGTGTTGGTGGGCAAATCATCCAGAGAAGAGTCGCAATGCTTCTGGGCTGTTAGCAAGAGCGAGTGAAGAGCAGCAAGAGCTTTCCTTGCTGACCCTTTTCACGTTGGAGATTAGCTAGACATTTGCCGGTTTAGTGCCTTGTTTCTTCTGCGCAGCTTGCACAAAGCTCATTTTGGCTTTCGCGGTTCGAGTTGTGCATCGCCGGAGCTCTGCGGGAAAGAGCGAGAGAAGAGCCGCGAAAGCTCCGAGTGCGGCCAGCTCGCGTGTGGCCGCGAATGTGCACTGTTCGCCGGTTGGAGGGCGACTGCCTTCTGCGCGGCTGGTTCCAAGCTGACAGTAACTGCCAGCGTGCTAGCTGTGTAGGACAGTGAAGAGGCTGACGTGTGCTTGTCCGTAGAGCTGCTAGAAAGCGTACGGGAAGAGCAGGAAGGGCTTTCAGAGCAGCCGGTTCTCGTGTTGCACAGTGGCCACACATCCGCACTTTTAGTGCCTCAGAACCCCGGACAGCTTGCAAAACACGGCTGTAACTGTCCCAGCGCAAGCTGTTCAGGAAAGCACAGAAACGCGATGTTCGCGTGCTTTTAGCGCTGTTCGCAAGAAGCCTCCGGAGCAGGCACTTCTCGTGCGGCAACAACCGTGTTTTCTGCGATCTTTCCTAGCCGCTTTTCCTCCGGGCAGCCGGCTTTAGCTGATGTGAAGTGTTGGTGGGCAAATCATCCAGAGAAGAGTCGCAATGCTTCTGGGCTGTTAGCAAGAGCGAGTGAAGAGCAGCAAGAGCTTTCCTTGCTGACCCTTTTCACGTGGGAGATTAGCTGGACATTTGCCGGTTTAGTGCCTTGTTTCTTCTGCGCAGCTTGCACAAAGCTCATTGCGGCTTTCGCGGTTCGAGTTGTGCATCGCCGGAGCTCTGCGGGAAAGAGCGAGAGAAGAGCCGCGAAAGCTCCGAGTGCGGCCAGCTCGCGTGTAGCCGCGAATGTGCACTGTTCGCCGGTTGGAGGGCGACTGCCTTCTGCGCGGCTGCTTCCAAGCTGACGGTAAGTGCCAGCGTGCTAGCTGTGTAGGACAGTGAAGAGGCTGACGTGTGTGTGTCCGTAGAGCTGCTAGAAAGCGTACGGGAAGAGCAGGAAAGGCTTTCAGAGCAGCCGGTTCTCGTGTTGCACAGTGGCCACACATCCGCACTTTTAGTGCCTCAGAACCCCGGACAGCTTGCAAAACACGGCTGTAACTGTCCCAGCGCAAGCTGTTCAGGAAAGCACAGAAACGCGATGTTCGCGTGCTTTTAGCGCTGTTCGCAAGAAGCCTCCGGAGCAGGCACTTCTCGTGCAGCAACAACCGTGTTTTCTGCGATCTTTCCTAGCCGCTTTTCCTCCGGGCAGCCGGCTTTAGCTGATGTGAAGTGTTGGTGGGCAAATCATCCAGAGAAGAGTCGCAATGCTTCTGGGCTGTTAGCAAGAGCTTTCCTTGCTGACCCTTTTCACGTTGGAGATTAGCTGGACATTTGCCGGTTTAGTGCCTTGTTTCTTCTGCGCAGCTTGCACAAAGCTCATTTTGGCTTTCGCGGTTCGAGTTGTGCATCGCCGGAGCTCTGCGGGAAAGAGCGAGAGAAGAGCCGCGAAAGCTCCGAGTGCGGCCAGCTCGCGTGTGGCCGCGAATGTGCACTGTTCGCCGGTTGGAGGGCGACTGCCTTCTGCGCGGCTGGTTCCAAGCTGACAGTAACTGCCAGCGTGCTAGCTGTGTAGGACAGTGAAGAGGCTGACGTGTGTGTGTCCGTAGAGCTGCTAGAAAGCGTACGGGAAGAGCAGGAAGGGCTTTCCGAGCAGCCGGTTCTCGTGTTGCACAGTGGCCACACATCCGCACTTTTAGTGCCTCAGAACCCCGGACAGCTTGCAAAACACGGCTGTAACTGTCCCAGCGCAAGCTGTTCAGGAAAGCACAGAAACGCGATGTTCGCGTGCTTTTAGCGCTGTTCGCAAGAAGCCTCCGGAGCAGGCACTTCTCGTGCAGCAACAACCGTGTTTTCTGCGATCTTTCCTAGCCGCTTTTCCTCCGGGCAGCCGGCTTTAGCTGATGTGAAGTGTTGGTGGGCAAATCATCCAGAGAAGAGTCGCAATGCTTCTGGGCTGTTAGCAAGAGCGAGTGAAGAGCAGCAAGAGCTTTCCTTGCTGACCCTTTTCACGTGGGAGATTAGCTGGACATTTGCCGGTTTAGTGCCTTGTTTCTTCTGCGCAGCTTGCACAAAGCTCATTGCGGCTTTCGCGGTACGAGTTGTGCATCGCCGGAGCTCTGCGGGAAAGAGCGAGAGAAGAGCCGCGAAAGCTCCGAGTGCGGCCAGCTCGCGTGTGGCCGCGAATGTGCACTGTTCGCCGGTTGGAGGGCGACTGCCTTCTGCGCGGCTGCTTCCAAGCTGACGGTAAGTGCCAGCGTGCTAGCTGTGTAGGACAGTGAAGAGGCTGACGTGTGTGTGTCCGTAGAGCTGCTAGAAAGCGTACGGGAAGAGCAGGAAAGGCTTTCAGAGCAGCCGGTTCTCGTGTTGCACAGTGGCCACACATCCGCACTTTTAGTGCCTCAGAACCCCGGACAGCTTGCAAAACACGGCTGTAACTGTCCCAGCGCAAGCTGTTCAGGAAAGCACAGAAACGCGATGTTCGCGTGCTTTTAGCGCTGTTCGCAAGAAGCCTCCGGAGCAGGCACTTCTCGTGCGGCAACAACCGTGTTTTCTGCGATCTTTCCTAGCCGCTTTTCCTCCGGGCAGCCGGCTTTAGCTGATGTGAAGTGTTGGTGGGCAAATCATCCAGAGAAGAGTCGCAATGCTTCTGGGCTGTTAGCAAGAGCGAGTGAAGAGCAGCAAGAGCTTTCCTTGCTGACCCTTTTCACGTGGGAGATTAGCTGGACATTTGCCGGTTTAGTGCCTTGTTTCTTCTGCGCAGCTTGCACAAAGCTCATTTTGGCTTTCGCGGTTCGAGTTGTGCATCGCCGGAGCTCTGCGGGAAAGAGCGAGAGAAGAGCCGCGAAAGCTCCGAGTGCGGCCAGCTCGCGTGTGGCCGCGAATGTGCACTGTTCGCCGGTTGGAGGGCGACTGCCTTCTGCGCGGCTGGTTCCAAGCTGACAGTAACTGCCAGCGTGCTAGCTGTGTAGGACAGTGAAGAGGCTGACGTGTGTGTGTCCGTAGAGCTGCTAGAAAGCGTACGGGAAGAGCAGGAAGGGCTTTCAGAGCAGCCGGTTCTCGTGTTGCACAGTGGCCACACATCCGCACTTTTAGTGCCTCAGAACCCCGGACAGCTTGCAAAACACGGCTGTAACTGTCCCAGCGCAAGCTGTTCAGGAAAGCACAGAAACGCGATGTTCGCGTGCTTTTAGCGCTGTTCGCAAGAAGCCTCCGGAGCAGGCACTTCTCGTGCGGCAACAACCGTGTTTTCTGCGATCTTTCCTAGCCGCTTTTCCTCCGGGCAGTCGGCTTGAGCTGATGTGAAGTGTTGGTGGGCAAATCATCCAGAGAAGAGTCGCAATGCTTCTGGGCTGTTAGCAAGAGCAAGTGAAGAGCAGCAAGAGCTTTCCTTGCTGACCCTTTTCACGTGGGAGATTAGCTGGACATTTGCCGGTTTAGTGCCTTGTTTCTTCTGCGCAGCTTGCACAAAGCTCATTGCGGCTTTCGCGGTTCGAGTTGTGCATCGCCGGAGCTCTGCGGGAAAGAGCGAGAGAAGAGCCGCGAAAGCTCCGAGTGCGGCCAGCTCGCGTGTAGCCGCGAATGTGCACTGTTCGCCGGTTGGAGGGCGACTGCCTTCTGCGCGGCTGCTTCCAAGTTGACGGTAAGTGCCAGCGTGCTAGCTGTGTAGGACAGTGAAGAGGCTGACGTGTGTGTGTCCGTAGAGCTGCTAGAAAGCGTACGGGAAGAGCAGGAAAGGCTTTCCGAGCAGCCGGTTCTCGTGTTGCACAGTGGCCACACATCCGCACTTTTAGTGCCTCAGAACCCCGGACAGCTTGCAAAACACGGCTGTAACTGTCCCAGCGCAAGCTGTTCAGGAAAGCACAGAAACGCGATGTTCGCGTGCTTTTAGCGCTGCTCGCAAGAAGCCTCCGGAGCAGGCACTTCTCGTGCAGCAACAACCGTGTTTTCTGCGATCTTTCCTAGCCGCTTTTCCTCCGGGCAGTCGGCTTGAGCTGATGTGAAGTGTTGGTGGGCAAATCATCCAGAGAAGAGTCGCAATGCTTCTGGGCTGTTAGCAAGAGCTTTCCTTGCTGACCCTTTTCACGTTGGAGATTAGCTGGACATTTGCCGGTTTAGTGCCTTGTTTCTTCTGCGCAGCTTGCACAAAGCTCATTGCGGCTTTTGCGGTTCGAGTTGTGCATCGCCGGAGCTCTGCGGGAAAGAGCGAGAGAAGAGCCGCGAAAGCTCCGAGTGCGGCCAACTCGCGTGTGCCCGCGAATGTGCACTGTTCGCCGGTTGGAGGGCGACTGCCTTCTGCGCGGCTGGTTCCAAGCTGACAGTAACTGCCAGCGTGCTAGCTGTGTAGGACAGTGAAGAGGCTGACGTGTGTGTGTCCGTAGAGCTGCTAGAAAGCGTACGGGAAGAGCAGGAAGGGCTTTCAGAGCAGCCGGTTCTCGTGTTGCACAGAGGCCACACATCCGCACTTTTAGTGCCTCAGAACCCCGGACAGCTTGCAAAACACGGCTGTAACTGTCCCAGCGCAAGCTGTTCAGGAAAGCACAGAAACGCGATGTTCGCGTGCTTTTAGCGCTGTTCGCAAGAAGCCTCCGGAGCAGGCACTTCTCGTGCAGCAACAACCGTGTTTTCTGCGATCTTTCCTAGCCGCTTTTCCTCCGGGCAGTCGGCTTGAGCTGATGTGAAGTGTTGGTGGGCAAATCATCCAGAGAAGAGTCGCAATGCTTCTGGGCTGTTAGCAAGAGCTTTCCTTGCTGACCCTTTTCACGTTGGAGATTAGCTGGACATTTGCCGGTTTAGTGCCTTGTTTCTTCTGCGCAGCTTGCACAAAGCTCATTTTGGCTTTCGCGGTTCGAGTTGTGCATCGCCGGAGCTCTGCGGGAAAGAGCGAGAGAAGAGCCGCGAAAGCTCCGAGTGCGGCCAGCTCGCGTGTGGCCGCGAATGTGCACTGTTTGCCGGTTGGAGGCCGACTGCCTTCTGCGCGGCTGCTTCCAAGCTGACAGTAACTGCCAGCGTGCTAGCTGTGTAGGACAGTGAAGAGGCTGACGTGTGTGTGTCCGTAGAGCTGCTAGAAAGCGTACGGGAAGAGCAGGAAAGGCTTTCAGAGCAGCCGGTTCTCGTGTTGCACAGTGGCCACACATCCGCACTTTTAGTGCCTCAGAACCCCGGACAGCTTGCAAAACACGGCTGTAACTGTCCCAGCGCAAGCTGTTCAGGAAAGCACAGAAACGCGATGTTCGCGTGCTTTTAGCGCTGTTCGCAAGAAGCCTCCGGAGCAGGCACTTCTCGTGCAGCAACAACCGTGTTTTCTGCGATCTTTCCTGTCCGCTTTTCCTCCGGGCAGTCGGCTTGAGCTGATGTGAAGTGTTGGTGGGCAAATCATCCAGAGAAGAGTCGCAATGCTTCTGGGCTGTTAGCAAGAGCTTTCCTTGCTGAGCCTTTTCACGTTGGAGATTAGCTGGACATTTGCCGGTTTAGTGCCTTGTTTCTTCTGCGCAGCTTGCACAAAGCTCATTGCGGCTTTCGCGGTTCGAGTTGTGCATCGCCGGAGCTCTGCGGGAAAGAGCGAGAGAAGAGCCGCGAAAGCTCCGAGTGCGGCCAGCTCGCGTGTAGCCGCGAATGTGCACTGTTCGCCGGTTGGAGGGCGACTGCCTTCTGCGCGGCTGGTTCCAAGCTGACAGTAACTGCCAGCGTGCTAGCTGTGTAGGACAGTGAAGAGGCTGACGTGTGTGTGTCCGTAGAGCTGCTAGAAAGCGTACGGGAAGAGCAGGAAAGGCTTTCCGAGCAGCCGGTTCTCGTGTTGCACAGTGGCCACACATCCGCACTTTTAGTGCCTCAGAACCCCGGACAGCTTGCAAAACACGGCTGTAACTGTCCCAGCGCAAGCTGTTCAGGAAAGCACAGAAACGCGATGTTCGCGTGCTTTTAGCGCTGTTCGCAAGAAGCCTCCGGAGCAGGCACTTCTCGTGCGGCAACAACCGTGTTTTCTGCGATCTTTCCTAGCCGCTTTTCCTCCGGGCAGCCGGCTTTAGCTGATGTGAAGTGTTGGTGGGCAAATCATCCAGAGAAGAGTCGCAATGCTTCTGGGCTGTTAGCAAGAGCGAGTGAAGAGCAGCAAGAGCTTTCCTTGCTGACCCTTTTCACGTTGGAGATTAGCTAGACATTTGCCGGTTTAGTGCCTTGTTTCTTCTGCGCAGCTTGCACAAAGCTCATTGCGGCTTTCGCGGTTCGAGTTGTGCATCGCCGGAGCTCTGCGGGAAAGAGCGAGAGAAGAGCCGCGAAAGCTCCGAGTGCGGCCAGCTCGCGTGTGGCCGCGAATGTGCACTGTTCGCCGGTTGGAGGGCGACTGCCTTCTGCGCGGCTGGTTCCAAGCTGACAGTAACTGCCAGCGTGCTAGCTGTGTAGGACAGTGAAGAGGCTGACGTGTGCGTGTCCGTAGAGCTGCTAGAAAGCGTACGGGAAGAGCAGGAAGGGCTTTCAGAGCAGCCGGTTCTCGTGTTGCACAGTGGCCACACATCCGCACTTTTAGTGCCTCAGAACCCCGGACAGCTTGCAAAACACGGCTGTAACTGTCCCAGCGCAAGCTGTTCAGGAAAGCACAGAAACGCGATGTTCGCGTGCTTTTAGCGCTGTTCGCAAGAAGCCTCCGGAGCAGGCACTTCTCGTGCGGCAACAACCGTGTTTTCTGCGATCTTTCCTAGCCGCTTTTCCTCCGGGCAGCCGGCTTTAGCTGATGTGAAGTGTTGGTGGGCAAATCATCCAGAGAAGAGTCGCAATGCTTCTGGGCTGTTAGCAAGAGCGAGTGAAGAGCAGCAAGAGCTTTCCTTGCTGACCCTTTTCACGTGGGAGATTAGCTGGACATTTGCCGGTTTAGTGCCTTGTTTCTTCTGCGCAGCTTGCACAAAGCTCATTGCGGCTTTCGCGGTTCGAGTTGTGCATCGCCGGAGCTCTGCGGGAAAGAGCGAGAGAAGAGCCGCGAAAGCTCCGAGTGCGGCCAGCTCGCGTGTAGCCGCGAATGTGCACTGTTCGCCGGTTGGAGGGCGACTGCCTTCTGCGCGGCTGCTTCCAAGCTGACGGTAAGTGCCAGCGTGCTAGCTGTGTAGGACAGTGAAGAGGCTGACGTGTGTGTGTCCGTAGAGCTGCTAGAAAGCGTACGGGAAGAGCAGGAAAGGCTTTCCGAGCAGCCGGTTCTCGTGTTGCACAGTGGCCACACATCCGCACTTTTAGTGCCTCAGAACCCCGGACAGCTTGCAAAACACGGCTGTAACTGTCCCAGCGCAAGCTGTTCAGGAAAGCACAGAAACGCGATGTTCGCGTGCTTTTAGCGCTGTTCGCAAGAGCCTCCGGAGCAGGCACTTCTCGTGCGGCAACAACCGTGTTTTCTGCGATCTTTCCTAGCCGCTTTTCCTCCGGGCAGCCGGCTTTAGCTGATGTGAAGTGTTGGTGGGCAAATCATCCAGAGAAGAGTCGCAATGCTTCTGGGCTGTTAGCAAGAGCTTTCCTTGCTGACCCTTTTCACGTTGGAGATTAGCTGGACATTTGCCGGTTTAGTGCCTTGTTTCTTCTGCGCAGCTTGCACAAAGCTCATTTTGGCTTTCGCGGTTCGAGTTGTGCATCGCCGGAGCTCTGCGGGAAAGAGCGAGAGAAGAGCCGCGAAAGCTCCGAGTGCGGCCAGCTCGCGTGTGGCCGCGAATGTGCACTGTTCGCCGGTTGGAGGGCGACTGCCTTCTGCGCGGCTGCTTCCAAGCTGACGGTAAGTGCCAGCGTGCTAGCTGTGTAGGACAGTGAAGAGGCTGACGTGTGTGTGTCCGTAGAGCTGCTAGAAAGCGTACGGGAAGAGCAGGAAAGGCTTTCCGAGCAGCCGGTTCTCGTGTTGCACAGTGGCCACACATCCGCACTTTTAGTGCCTCAGAACCCCGGACAGCTTGCAAAACACGGCTGTAACTGTCCCAGCGCAAGCTGTTCAGGAAAGCACAGAAACGCGATGTTCGCGTGCTTTTAGCGCTGTTCGCAAGAAGCCTCCGGAGCAGGCACTTCTCGTGCGGCAACAACCGTGTTTTCTGCGATCTTTCCTAGCCGCTTTTCCTCCGGGCAGCCGGCTTTAGCTGATGTGAAGTGTTGGTGGGCAAATCATCCAGAGAAGAGTCGCAATGCTTCTGGGCTGTTAGCAAGAGCTTTCCTTGCTGACCCTTTTCACGTTGGAGATTAGCTGGACATTTGCCGGTTTAGTGCCTTGTTTCTTCTGCGCAGCTTGCACAAAGCTCATTTTGGCTTTCGCGGTTCGAGTTGTGCATCGCCGGAGCTCTGCGGGAAAGAGCGAGAGAAGAGCCGCGAAAGCTCCGAGTGCGGCCAGCTCGCGTGTGGCCGCGAATGTGCACTGTTCGCCGGTTGGAGGGCGACTGCCTTCTGCGCGGCTGGTTCCAAGCTGACAGTAACTGCCAGCGTGCTAGCTGTGTAGGACAGTGAAGAGGCTGACGTGTGTGTGTCCGTAGAGCTGCTAGAAAGCGTACGGGAAGAGCAGGAAAGGCTTTCCGAGCAGCCGGTTCTCGTGTTGCACAGTGGCCACACATCCGCACTTTTAGTGCCTCAGAACCCCGGACAGCTTGCAAAACACGGCTGTAACTGTCCCAGCGCAAGCTGTTCAGGAAAGCACAGAAACGCGATGTTCGCGTGCTTTTAGCGCTGTTCGCAAGAAGCCTCCGGAGCAGGCACTTCTCGTGCAGCAACAACCGTGTTTTCTGCGGTCTTTCCTAGCCGCTTTTCCTCCGGGCAGTCGGCTTGAGCTGATGTGAAGTGTTGGTGGGCAAATCATCCAGAGAAGAGTCGCAATGCTTCTGGGCTGTTAGCAAGAGCTTTCCTTGCTGAGCCTTTTCACGTTGGAGATTAGCTGGACATTTGCCGGTTTAGTGCCTTGTTTCTTCTGCGCAGCTTGCACAAAGCTCATTGCGGCTTTCGCGGTTCGAGTTGTGCATCGCCGGAGCTCTGCGGGAAAGAGCGAGAGAAGAGCCGCGAAAGCTCCGAGTGCGGCCAGCTCGCGTGTGGCCGCGAATGTGCACTGTTCGCCGGTTGGAGGGCGACCGCCTTCTGCGCGGCTGGTTCCAAGCTGACAGTAACTGCCAGCGTGCTAGCTGTGTAGGACAGTGAAGAGGCTGACGTGTGTGTGTCCGTAGAGCTGCTAGAAAGCGTACGGGAAGAGCAGGAAGGGCTTTCAGAGCAGCCGGTTCTCGTGTTGCACAGTGGCCACACATCCGCACTTTTAGTGCCTCAGAACCCCGGACAGCTTGCAAAACACGGCTGTAACTGTCCCAGCGCAAGCTGTTCAGGAAAGCACAGAAACGCGATGTTCGCGTGCTTTTAGCGCTGTTCGCAAGAAGCCTCCGGAGCAGGCACTTCTCGTGCGGCAACAACCGTGTTTTCTGCGATCTTTCCTAGCCTCTTTTCCTCCGGGCAGCCGGCTTTAGCTGATGTGAAGTGTTGGTGGGCAAATCATCCAGAGAAGAGTCGCAATGCTTCTGGGCTGTTAGCAAGAGCTTTCCTTGCTGACCCTTTTCACGTGGGAGATTAGCTGGACATTTGCCGGTTTAGTGCCTTGTTTCTTCTGCGCAGCTTGCACAAAGCTCATTTTGGCTTTCGCGGTTCGAGTTGTGCATCGCCGGAGCTCTGCGGGAAAGAGCGAGAGAAGAGCCGCGAAAGCTCCGAGTGCGGCCAGCTCGCGTGTGGCCGCGAATGTGCACTGTTCGCCGGTTGGAGGGCGACTGCCTTCTGCGCGGCTGGTTCCAAGCTGACAGTAACTGCCAGCGTGCTAGCTGTGTAGGACAGTGAAGAGGCTGACGTGTGTGTGTCCGTAGAGCTGCTAGAAAGCGTACGTGAAGAGCAGGAAGGGCTTTCAGAGCAGCCGGTTCTCGTGTTGCACAGTGGCCACACATCCGCACTTTTAGTGCCTCAGAACCCCGGACAGCTTGCAAAACACGGCTGTAACTGTCCCAGCGCAAGCTGTTCAGGAAAGCACAGAAACGCGATGTTCGCGTGCTTTTAGCGCTGTTCGCAAGAAGCCTCCGGAGCAGGCACTTCTCGTGCAGCAACAACCGTGTTTTCTGCGATCTTTCCTAGCCGCTTTTCCTCCGGGCAGTCGGCTTGAGCTGATGTGAAGTGTTGGTGGGCAAATCATCCAGAGAAGAGTCGCAATGCTTCTGGGCTGTTAGCAAGAGCTTTCCTTGCTGAGCCTTTTCACGTTGGAGATTAGCTGGACATTTGCCGGTTTAGTGCCTTGTTTCTTCTGCGCAGCTTGCACAAAGCTCATTTTGGCTTTCGCGGTTCGAGTTGTGCATCGCCGGAGCTCTGCGGGAAAGAGCGAGAGAAGAGCCGCGAAAGCTCCGAGTGCGGCCAGCTCGCGTGTGGCCGCGAATGTGCACTGTTCGCCGGTTGGAGGGCGACTGCCTTCTGCGCGGCTGGTTCCAAGCTGACAGTAACTGCCAGCGTGCTAGCTGTGTAGGACAGTGAAGAGGCTGACGTGTGTGTGTCCGTAGAGCTGCTAGAAAGCGTACGGGAAGAGCAGGAAGGGCTTTCAGAGCAGCCGGTTCTCGTGTTGCACAGTGGCCACACATCCGCACTTTTAGTGCCTCAGAACCCCGGACAGCTTGCAAAACACGGCTGTAACTGTCCCAGCGCAAGCTGTTCAGGAAAGCACAGAAACGCGATGTTCGCGTGCTTTTAGCGCTGTTCGCAAGAAGCCTCCGGAGCAGGCACTTCTCGTGCGGCAACAACCGTGTTTTCTGCGATCTTTCCTAGCCGCTTTTCCTCCGGGCAGCCGGCTTTAGCTGATGTGAAGTGTTGGTGGGCAAATCATCCAGAGAAGAGTCGCAATGCTTCTGGGCTGTTAGCAAGAGCTTTCCTTGCTGACCCTTTTCACGTTGGAGATTAGCTGGACATTTGCCGGTTTAGTGCCTTGTTTCTTCTGCGCAGCTTGCACAAAGCTCATTTTGGCTTTCGCGGTTCGAGTTGTGCATCGCCGGAGCTCTGCGGGAAAGAGCGAGAGAAGAGCCGCGAAAGCTCCGAGTGCGGCCAGCTCGCGTGTGGCCGCGAATGTGCACTGTTCGCCGGTTGGAGGGCGACTGCCTTCTGCGCGGCTGCTTCCAAGCTGACAGTAACTGCCAGCGTGCTAGCTGTGTAGGACAGTGAAGAGGCTGACGTGTGTGTGTCCGTAGAGCTGCTAGAAAGCGTACGGGAAGAGCAGGAAGGGCTTTCCGAGCAGCCGGTTCTCGTGTTGCACAGTGGCCACACATCCGCACTTTTAGTGCCTCAGAACCCCGGACAGCTTGCAAAACACGGCTGTAACTGTCCCAGCGCAAGCTGTTCAGGAAAGCACAGAAACGCGATGTTCGCGTGCTTTTAGCGCTGTTCGCAAGAAGCCTCCGGAGCAGGCACTTCTCGTGCAGCAACAACCGTGTTTTCTGCGATCTTTCCTAGCCGCTTTTCCTCCGGGCAGCCGGCTTTAGCTGATGTGAAGTGTTGGTGGGCAAATCATCCAGAGAAGAGTCGCAATGCTTCTGGGCTGTTAGCAAGAGCGAGTGAAGAGCAGCAAGAGCTTTCCTTGCTGACCCTTTTCACGTGGGAGATTAGCTGGACATTTGCCGGTTTAGTGCCTTGTTTCTTCTGCGCAGCTTGCACAAAGCTCATTGCGGCTTTCGCGGTACGAGTTGTGCATCGCCGGAGCTCTGCGGGAAAGAGCGAGAGAAGAGCCGCGAAAGCTCCGAGTGCGGCCAGCTCGCGTGTAGCCGCGAATGTGCACTGTTCGCCGGTTGGAGGGCGACTGCCTTCTGCGCGGCTGCTTCCAAGCTGACGGTAAGTGCCAGCGTGCTAGCTGTGTAGGACAGTGAAGAGGCTGACGTGTGTGTGTCCGTAGAGCTGCTAGAAAGCGTACGGGAAGAGCAGGAAAGGCTTTCCGAGCAGCCGGTTCTCGTGTTGCACAGTGGCCACACATCCGCACTTTTAGTGCCTCAGAACCCCGGACAGCTTGCAAAACACGGCTGTAACTGTCCCAGCGCAAGCTGTTCAGGAAAGCACAGAAACGCGATGTTCGCGTGCTTTTAGCGCTGTTCGCAAGAAGCCTCCGGAGCAGGCACTTCTCGTGCGGCAACAACCGTGTTTTCTGCGATCTTTCCTAGCCGCTTTTCCTCCGGGCAGCCGGCTTTAGCTGATGTGAAGTGTTGGTGGGCAAATCATCCAGAGAAGCGTCGCAATGCTTCTGGGCTGTTAGCAAGAGCTTTCCTTGCTGAGCCTTTTCACGTTGGAGATTAGCTGGACATTTGCCGGTTTAGTGCCTTGTTTCTTCTGCGCAGCTTGCACAAAGCTCATTTTGGCTTTCGCGGTTCGAGTTGTGCATCGCCGGAGCTCTGCGGGAAAGAGCGAGAGAAGAGCCGCGAAAGCTCCGAGTGCGGCCAGCTCGCGTGTGGCCGCGAATGTGCACTGTTCGCCGGTTGGAGGGCGACTGCCTTCTGCGCGGCTGCTTCCAAGCTGACGGTAAGTGCCAGCGTGCTAGCTGTGTAGGACAGTGAAGAGGCTGACGTGTGTGTGTCCGTAGAGCTGCTAGAAAGCGTACGGGAAGAGCAGGAAAGGCTTTCAGAGCAGCCGGTTCTCGTGTTGCACAGTGGCCACACATCCGCACTTTTAGTGCCTCAGAACCCCGGACAGCTTGCAAAACACGGCTGTAACTGTCCCAGCGCAAGCTGTTCAGGAAAGCACAGAAACGCGATGTTCGCGTGCTTTTAGCGCTGTTCGCAAGAAGCCTCCGGAGCAGGCACTTCTCGTGCAGCAACAACCGTGTTTTCTGCGATCTTTCCTAGCCGCTTTTCCTCCGGGCAGTCGGCTTGAGCTGATGTGAAGTGTTGGTGGGCAAATCATCCAGAGAAGAGTCGCAATGCTTCTGGGCTGTTAGCAAGAGCTTTCCTTGCTGACCCTTTTCACGTTGGAGATTAGCTGGACATTTGCCGGTTTAGTGCCTTGTTTCTTCTGCGCAGCTTGCACAAAGCTCATTTTGGCTTTCGCGGTTCGAGTTGTGCATCGCCGGAGCTCTGCGGGAAAGAGCGAGAGAAGAGCCGCGAAAGCTCCGAGTGCGGCCAACTCGCGTGTGGCCGCGAATGTGCACTGTTCGCCGGTTGGAGGGCGACTGCCTTCTGCGCGGCTGGTTCCAAGCTGACAGTAACTGCCAGCGTGCTAGCTGTGTAGGACAGTGAAGAGGCTGACGTGTGTGTGTCCGTAGAGCTGCTAGAAAGCGTACGGGAAGAGCAGGAAGGGCTTTCAGAGCAGCCGGTTCTCGTGTTGCACAGTGGCCACACATCCGCACTTTTAGTGCCTCAGAACCCCGGACAGCTTGCAAAACACGGCTGTAACTGTCCCAGCGCAAGCTGTTCAGGAAAGCACAGAAACGCGATGTTCGCGTGCTTTTAGCGCTGTTCGCAAGAAGCCTCCGGAGCAGGCACTTCTCGTGCGGCAACAACCGTGTTTTCTGCGATCTTTCCTAGCCGCTTTTCCTCCGGGCAGCCGGCTTTAGCTGATGTGAAGTGTTGGTGGGCAAATCATCCAGAGAAGAGTCGCAATGCTTCTGGGCTGTTAGCAAGAGCTTTCCTTGCTGAGCCTTTTCACGTTGGAGATTAGCTGGACATTTGCCGGTTTAGTGCCTTGTTTCTTCTGCGCAGCTTGCACAAAGCTCATTTTGGCTTTCGCGGTTCGAGTTGTGCATCGCCGGAGCTCTGCGGGAAAGAGCGAGAGAAGAGCCGCGAAAGCTCCGAGTGCGGCCAGCTCGCGTGTGGCCGCGAATGTGCACTGTTCGCCGGTTGGAGGGCGACTGCCTTCTGCGCGGCTGGTTCCAAGCTGACAGTAACTGCCAGCGTGCTAGCTGTGTAGGACAGTGAAGAGGCTGACGTGTGTGTGTCCGTAGAGCTGCTAGAAAGCGTACGGGAAGAGCAGGAAAGGCTTTCAGAGCAGCCGGTTCTCGTGTTGCACAGTGGCCACACATCCGCACTTTTAGTGCCTCAGAACCCCGGACAGCTTGCAAAACACGGCTGTAACTGTCCCAGCGCAAGCTGTTCAGGAAAGCACAGAAACGCGATGTTCGCGTGCTTTTAGCGCTGTTCGCAAGAAGCCTCCGGAGCAGGCACTTCTCGTGCAGCAACAACCGTGTTTTCTGCGATCTTTCCTAGCCGCTTTTCCTCCGGGCAGTCGGCTTTAGCTGATGTGAAGTGTTGGTGGGCAAATCATCCAGAGAAGAGTCGCAATGCTTCTGGGCTGTTAGCAAGAGCTTTCCTTGCTGAGCCTTTTCACGTTGGAGATTAGCTGGACATTTGCCGGTTTAGTGCCTTGTTTCTTCTGCGCAGCTTGCACAAAGCTCATTTTGGCTTTCGCGGTTCGAGTTGTGCATCGCCGGAGCTCTGCGGGAAAGAGCGAGAGAAGAGCCGCGAAAGCTCCGAGTGCGGCCAGCTCGCGTGTGGCCGCGAATGTGCACTGTTCGCCGGTTGGAGGGCGACTGCCTTCTGCGCGGCTGGTTCCAAGCTGACAGTAACTGCCAGCGTGCTAGCTGTGTAGGACAGTGAAGAGGCTGACGTGTGTGTGTCCGTAGAGCTGCTAGAAAGCGTACGGGAAGAGCAGGAAGGGCTTTCAGAGCAGCCGGTTCTCGTGTTGCACAGTGGCCACACATCCGCACTTTTAGTGCCTCAGAACCCCGGACAGCTTGCAAAACACGGCTGTAACTGTCCCAGCGCAAGCTGTTCAGGAAAGCACAGAAACGCGATGTTCGCGTGCTTTTAGCGCTGTTCGCAAGAAGCCTCCGGAGCAGGCACTTCTCGTGCGGCAACAACCGTGTTTTCTGCGATCTTTCCTAGCCGCTTTTCCTCCGGGCAGCCGGCTTTAGCTGATGTGAAGTGTTGGTGGGCAAATCATCCAGAGAAGAGTCGCAATGCTTCTGGGCTGTTAGCAAGAGCGAGTGAAGAGCAGCAAGAGCTTTCCTTGCTGAGCCTTTTCACGTTGGAGATTAGCTAGACATTTGCCGGTTTAGTGCCTTGTTTCTTCTGCGCAGCTTGCACAAAGCTCATTTTGGCTTTCGCGGTTCGAGTTGTGCATCGCCGGAGCTCTGCGGGAAAGAGCGAGAGAAGAGCCGCGAAAGCTCCGAGTGCGGCCAGCTCGCGTGTGGCCGCGAATGTGCACTGTTCGCCGGTTGGAGGGCGACTGCCTTCTGCGCGGCTGGTTCCAAGCTGACAGTAACTGCCAGCGTGCTAGCTGTGTAGGACAGTGAAGAGGCTGACGTGTGCGTGTCCGTAGAGCTGCTAGAAAGCGTACGGGAAGAGCAGGAAGGGCTTTCAGAGCAGCCGGTTCTCGTGTTGCACAGTGGCCACACATCCGCACTTTTAGTGCCTCAGAACCCCGGACAGCTTGCAAAACACGGCTGTAACTGTCCCAGCGCAAGCTGTTCAGGAAAGCACAGAAACGCGATGTTCGCGTGCTTTTAGCGCTGTTCGCAAGAAGCCTCCGGAGCAGGCACTTCTCGTGCGGCAACAACCGTGTTTTCTGCGATCTTTCCTAGCCGCTTTTCCTCCGGGCAGCCGGCTTTAGCTGATGTGAAGTGTTGGTGGGCAAATCATCCAGAGAAGAGTCGCAATGCTTCTGGGCTGTTAGCAAGAGCGAGTGAAGAGCAGCAAGAGCTTTCCTTGCTGACCCTTTTCACGTGGGAGATTAGCTGGACATTTGCCGGTTTAGTGCCTTGTTTCTTCTGCGCAGCTTGCACAAAGCTCATTTTGGCTTTCGCGGTTCGAGTTGTGCATCGCCGGAGCTCTGCGGGAAAGAGCGAGAGAAGAGCCGCGAAAGCTCCGAGTGCGGCCAGCTCGCGTGTGGCCGCGAATGTGCACTGTTCGCCGGTTGGAGGGCGACTGCCTTCTGCGCGGCTGGTTCCAAGCTGACAGTAACTGCCAGCGTGCTAGCTGTGTAGGACAGTGAAGAGGCTGACGTGTGTGTGTCCGTAGAGCTGCTAGAAAGCGTACGGGAAGAGCAGGAAGGGCTTTCAGAGCAGCCGGTTCTCGTGTTGCACAGTGGCCACACATCCGCACTTTTAGTGCCTCAGAACCCCGGACAGCTTGCAAAACACGGCTGTAACTGTCCCAGCGCAAGCTGTTCAGGAAAGCACAGAAACGCGATGTTCGCGTGCTTTTAGCGCTGTTCGCAAGAAGCCTCCGGAGCAGGCACTTCTCGTGCGGCAACAACCGTGTTTTCTGCGATCTTTCCTAGCCGCTTTTCCTCCGGGCAGTCGGCTTGAGCTGATGTGAAGTGTTGGTGGGCAAATCATCCAGAGAAGAGTCGCAATGCTTCTGGGCTGTTAGCAAGAGCGAGTGAAGAGCAGCAAGAGCTTTCCTTGCTGACCCTTTTCACGTGGGAGATTAGCTGGACATTTGCCGGTTTAGTGCCTTGTTTCTTCTGCGCAGCTTGCACAAAGCTCATTGCGGCTTTCGCGGTTCGAGTTGTGCATCGCCGGAGCTCTGCGGGAAAGAGCGAGAGAAGAGCCGCGAAAGCTCCGAGTGCGGCCAGCTCGCGTGTAGCCGCGAATGTGCACTGTTCGCCGGTTGGAGGGCGACTGCCTTCTGCGCGGCTGCTTCCAAGTTGACGGTAAGTGCCAGCGTGCTAGCTGTGTAGGACAGTGAAGAGGCTGACGTGTGTGTGTCCGTAGAGCTGCTAGAAAGCGTACGGGAAGAGCAGGAAAGGCTTTCAGAGCAGCCGGTTCTCGTGTTGCACAGTGGCCACACATCCGCACTTTTAGTGCCTCAGAACCCCGGACAGCTTGCAAAACACGGCTGTAACTGTCCCAGCGCAAGCTGTTCAGGAAAGCACAGAAACGCGATGTTCGCGTGCTTTTAGCGCTGTTCGCAAGAAGCCTCCGGAGCAGGCACTTCTCGTGCAGCAACAACCGTGTTTTCTGCGATCTTTCCTAGCCGCTTTTCCTCCGGGCAGTCGGCTTGAGCTGATGTGAAGTGTTGGTGGGCAAATCATCCAGAGAAGAGTCGCAATGCTTCTGGGCTGTTAGCAAGAGCTTTCCTTGCTGACCCTTTTCACGTTGGAGATTAGCTGGACATTTGCCGGTTTAGTGCCTTGTTTCTTCTGCGCAGCTTGCACAAAGCTCATTGCGGCTTTCGCGGTTCGAGTTGTGCATCGCCGGAGCTCTGCGGGAAAGAGCGAGAGAAGAGCCGCGAAAGCTCCGAGTGCGGCCAACTCGCGTGTGGCCGCGAATGTGCACTGTTCGCCGGTTGGAGGGCGACTGCCTTCTGCGCGGCTGGTTCCAAGCTGACAGTAACTGCCAGCGTGCTAGCTGTGTAGGACAGTGAAGAGGCTGACGTGTGTGTGTCCGTAGAGCTGCTAGAAAGCGTACGGGAAGAGCAGGAAGGGCTTTCAGAGCAGCCGGTTCTCGTGTTGCACAGTGGCCACACATCCGCACTTTTAGTGCCTCAGAACCCCGGACAGCTTGCAAAACACGGCTGTAACTGTCCCAGCGCAAGCTGTTCAGGAAAGCACAGAAACGCGATGTTCGCGTGCTTTTAGCGCTGTTCGCAAGAAGCCTCCGGAGCAGGCACTTCTCGTGCAGCAACAACCGTGTTTTCTGCGATCTTTCCTAGCCGCTTTTCCTCCGGGCAGTCGGCTTGAGCTGATGTGAAGTGTTGGTGGCTAATCATCCAGAGAAGAGTCGCAATGCTTCTGGGCTGTTAGCAAGAGCTTTCCTTGCTGAGCCTTTTCACGTTGGAGATTAGCTGGACATTTGCCGGTTTAGTGCCTTGTTTCTTCTGCGCAGCTTGCACAAAGCTCATTTTGGCTTTCGCGGTTCGAGTTGTGCATCGCCGGAGCTCTGCGGGAAAGAGCGAGAGAAGAGCCGCGAAAGCTCCGAGTGCGGCCAGCTCGCGTGTGGCCGCGAATGTGCACTGTTCGCCGGTTGGAGGGCGACTGCCTTCTGCGCGGCTGCTTCCAAGCTGACAGTAACTGCCAGCGTGCTAGCTGTGTAGGACAGTGAAGAGGCTGACGTGTGTGTGTCCGTAGAGCTGCTAGAAAGCGTACGGGAAGAGCAGGAAGGGCTTTCAGAGCAGCCGGTTCTCGTGTTGCACAGTGGCCACACATCCGCACTTTTAGTGCCTCAGAACCCCGGACAGCTTGCAAAACACGGCTGTAACTGTCCCAGCGCAAGCTGTTCAGGAAAGCACAGAAACGCGATGTTCGCGTGCTTTTAGCGCTGTTCGCAAGAAGCCTCCGGAGCAGGCACTTCTCGTGCAGCAACAACCGTGTTTTCTGCGATCTTTCCTAGCCGCTTTTCCTCCGGGCAGCCGGCTTTAGCTGATGTGAAGTGTTGGTGGGCAAATCATCCAGAGAAGAGTCGCAATGCTTCTGGGCTGTTAGCAAGAGCTTTCCTTGCTGAGCCTTTTCACGTTGGAGATTAGCTGGACATTTGCCGGTTTAGTGCCTTGTTTCTTCTGCGCAGCTTGCACAAAGCTCATTTTGGCTTTCGCGGTTCGAGTTGTGCATCGCCGGAGCTCTGCGGGAAAGAGCGAGAGAAGAGCCGCGAAAGCTCCGAGTGCGGCCAGCTCGCGTGTGGCCGCGAATGTGCACTGTTCGCCGGTTGGAGGGCGACTGCCTTCTGCGCGGCTGGTTCCAAGCTGACAGTAACTGCCAGCGTGCTAGCTGTGTAGGACAGTGAAGAGGCTGACGTGTGTGTGTCCGTAGAGCTGCTAGAAAGCGTACGGGAAGAGCAGGAAAGGCTTTCAGAGCAGCCGGTTCTCGTGTTGCACAGTGGCCACACATCCGCACTTTTAGTGCCTCAGAACCCCGGACAGCTTGCAAAACACGGCTGTAACTGTCCCAGCGCAAGCTGTTCAGGAAAGCACAGAAACGCGATGTTCGCGTGCTTTTAGCGCTGTTCGCAAGAAGCCTCCGGAGCAGGCACTTCTCGTGCAGCAACAACCGTGTTTTCTGCGATCTTTCCTAGCCGCTTTTCCTCCGGGCAGTCGGCTTGAGCTGATGTGAAGTGTTGGTGGGCAAATCATCCAGAGAAGAGTCGCAATGCTTCTGGGCTGTTAGCAAGAGCTTTCCTTGCTGAGCCTTTTCACGTTGGAGATTAGCTGGACATTTGCCGGTTTAGTGCCTTGTTTCTTCTGCGCAGCTTGCACAAAGCTCATTTTGGCTTTCGCGGTTCGAGTTGTGCATCGCCGGAGCTCTGCGGGAAAGAGCGAGAGAAGAGCCGCGAAAGCTCCGAGTGCGGCCAGCTCGCGTGTGGCCGCGAATGTGCACTGTTCGCCGGTTGGAGGGCGACTGCCTTCTGCGCGGCTGGTTCCAAGCTGACAGTAACTGCCAGCGTGCTAGCTGTGTAGGACAGTGAAGAGGCTGACGTGTGTGTGTCCGTAGAGCTGCTAGAAAGCGTACGGGAAGAGCAGGAAGGGCTTTCAGAGCAGCCGGTTCTCGTGTTGCACAGTGGCCACACATCCGCACTTTTAGTGCCTCAGAACCCCGGACAGCTTGCAAAACACGGCTGTAACTGTCCCAGCGCAAGCTGTTCAGGAAAGCACAGAAACGCGATGTTCGCGTGCTTTTAGCGCTGTTCGCAAGAAGCCTCCGGAGCAGGCACTTCTCGTGCGGCAACAACCGTGTTTTCTGCGATCTTTCCTAGCCGCTTTTCCTCCGGGCAGCCGGCTTTAGCTGATGTGAAGTGTTGGTGGGCAAATCATCCAGAGAAGAGTCGCAATGCTTCTGGGCTGTTAGCAAGAGCGAGTGAAGAGCAGCAAGAGCTTTCCTTGCTGACCCTTTTCACGTTGGAGATTAGCTAGACATTTGCCGGTTTAGTGCCTTGTTTCTTCTGCGCAGCTTGCACAAAGCTCATTTTGGCTTTCGCGGTTCGAGTTGTGCATCGCCGGAGCTCTGCGGGAAAGAGCGAGAGAAGAGCCGCGAAAGCTCCGAGTGCGGCCAGCTCGCGTGTGGCCGCGAATGTGCACTGTTCGCCGGTTGGAGGGCGACTGCCTTCTGCGCGGCTGGTTCCAAGCTGACAGTAACTGCCAGCGTGCTAGCTGTGTAGGACAGTGAAGAGGCTGACGTGTGCGTGTCCGTAGAGCTGCTAGAAAGCGTACGGGAAGAGCAGGAAGGGCTTTCAGAGCAGCCGGTTCTCGTGTTGCACAGTGGCCACACATCCGCACTTTTAGTGCCTCAGAACCCCGGACAGCTTGCAAAACACGGCTGTAACTGTCCCAGCGCAAGCTGTTCAGGAAAGCACAGAAACGCGATGTTCGCGTGCTTTTAGCGCTGTTCGCAAGAAGCCTCCGGAGCAGGCACTTCTCGTGCGGCAACAACCGTGTTTTCTGCGATCTTTCCTAGCCGCTTTTCCTCCGGGCAGCCGGCTTTAGCTGATGTGAAGTGTTGGTGGGCAAATCATCCAGAGAAGAGTCGCAATGCTTCTGGGCTGTTAGCAAGAGCGAGTGAAGAGCAGCAAGAGCTTTCCTTGCTGACCCTTTTCACGTGGGAGATTAGCTGGACATTTGCCGGTTTAGTGCCTTGTTTCTTCTGCGCAGCTTGCACAAAGCTCATTTTGGCTTTCGCGGTTCGAGTTGTGCATCGCCGGAGCTCTGCGGGAAAGAGCGAGAGAAGAGCCGCGAAAGCTCCGAGTGCGGCCAGCTCGCGTGTGGCCGCGAATGTGCACTGTTCGCCGGTTGGAGGGCGACTGCCTTCTGCGCGGCTGGTTCCAAGCTGACAGTAACTGCCAGCGTGCTAGCTGTGTAGGACAGTGAAGAGGCTGACGTGTGTGTGTCCGTAGAGCTGCTAGAAAGCGTACGGGAAGAGCAGGAAGGGCTTTCAGAGCAGCCGGTTCTCGTGTTGCACAGTGGCCACACATCCGCACTTTTAGTGCCTCAGAACCCCGGACAGCTTGCAAAACACGGCTGTAACTGTCCCAGCGCAAGCTGTTCAGGAAAGCACAGAAACGCGATGTTCGCGTGCTTTTAGCGCTGTTCGCAAGAAGCCTCCGGAGCAGGCACTTCTCGTGCGGCAACAACCGTGTTTTCTGCGATCTTTCCTAGCCGCTTTTCCTCCGGGCAGTCGGCTTGAGCTGATGTGAAGTGTTGGTGGGCAAATCATCCAGAGAAGAGTCGCAATGCTTCTGGGCTGTTAGCAAGAGCGAGTGAAGAGCAGCAAGAGCTTTCCTTGCTGACCCTTTTCACGTGGGAGATTAGCTGGACATTTGCCGGTTTAGTGCCTTGTTTCTTCTGCGCAGCTTGCACAAAGCTCATTGCGGCTTTCGCGGTTCGAGTTGTGCATCGCCGGAGCTCTGCGGGAAAGAGCGAGAGAAGAGCCGCGAAAGCTCCGAGTGCGGCCAGCTCGCGTGTAGCCGCGAATGTGCACTGTTCGCCGGTTGGAGGGCGACTGCCTTCTGCGCGGCTGCTTCCAAGTTGACGGTAAGTGCCAGCGTGCTAGCTGTGTAGGACAGTGAAGAGGCTGACGTGTGTGTGTCCGTAGAGCTGCTAGAAAGCGTACGGGAAGAGCAGGAAAGGCTTTCAGAGCAGCCGGTTCTCGTGTTGCACAGTGGCCACACATCCGCACTTTTAGTGCCTCAGAACCCCGGACAGCTTGCAAAACACGGCTGTAACTGTCCCAGCGCAAGCTGTTCAGGAAAGCACAGAAACGCGATGTTCGCGTGCTTTTAGCGCTGTTCGCAAGAAGCCTCCGGAGCAGGCACTTCTCGTGCAGCAACAACCGTGTTTTCTGCGATCTTTCCTAGCCGCTTTTCCTCCGGGCAGTCGGCTTGAGCTGATGTGAAGTGTTGGTGGGCAAATCATCCAGAGAAGAGTCGCAATGCTTCTGGGCTGTTAGCAAGAGCTTTCCTTGCTGAGCCTTTTCACGTTGGAGATTAGCTGGACATTTGCCGGTTTAGTGCCTTGTTTCTTCTGCGCAGCTTGCACAAAGCTCATTGCGGCTTTCGCGGTTCGAGTTGTGCATCGCCGGAGCTCTGCGGGAAAGAGCGAGAGAAGAGCCGCGAAAGCTCCGAGTGCGGCCAGCTCGCGTGTAGCCGCGAATGTGCACTGTTCGCCGGTTGGAGGGCGACTGCCTTCTGCGCGGCTGGTTCCAAGCTGACAGTAACTGCCAGCGTGCTAGCTGTGTAGGACAGTGAAGAGGCTGACGTGTGTGTGTCCGTAGAGCTGCTAGAAAGCGTACGGGAAGAGCAGGAAAGGCTTTCCGAGCAGCCGGTTCTCGTGTTGCACAGTGGCCACACATCCGCACTTTTAGTGCCTCAGAACCCCGGACAGCTTGCAAAACACGGCTGTAACTGTCCCAGCGCAAGCTGTTCAGGAAAGCACAGAAACGCGATGTTCGCGTGCTTTTAGCGCTGTTCGCAAGAAGCCTCCGGAGCAGGCACTTCTCGTGCGGCAACAACCGTGTTTTCTGCGATCTTTCCTAGCCGCTTTTCCTCCGGGCAGCCGGCTTTAGCTGATGTGAAGTGTTGGTGGGCAAATCATCCAGAGAAGAGTCGCAATGCTTCTGGGCTGTTAGCAAGAGCTTTCCTTGCTGACCCTTTTCACGTTGGAGATTAGCTGGACATTTGCCGGTTTAGTGCCTTGTTTCTTCTGCGCAGCTTGCACAAAGCTCATTTTGGCTTTCGCGGTTCGAGTTGTGCATCGCCGGAGCTCTGCGGGAAAGAGCGAGAGAAGAGCCGCGAAAGCTCCGAGTGCGGCCAGCTCGCGTGTGGCCGCGAATGTGCACTGTTCGCCGGTTGGAGGGCGACTGCCTTCTGCGCGGCTGCTTCCAAGCTGACGGTAAGTGCCAGCGTGCTAGCTGTGTAGGACAGTGAAGAGGCTGACGTGTGTGTGTCCGTAGAGCTGCTAGAAAGCGTACGGGAAGAGCAGGAAAGGCTTTCCGAGCAGCCGGTTCTCGTGTTGCACAGTGGCCACACATCCGCACTTTTAGTGCCTCAGAACCCCGGACAGCTTGCAAAACACGGCTGTAACTGTCCCAGCGCAAGCTGTTCAGGAAAGCACAGAAACGCGATGTTCGCGTGCTTTTAGCGCTGTTCGCAAGAAGCCTCCGGAGCAGGCACTTCTCGTGCGGCAACAACCGTGTTTTCTGCGATCTTTCCTAGCCGCTTTTCCTCCGGGCAGCCGGCTTTAGCTGATGTGAAGTGTTGGTGGGCAAATCATCCAGAGAAGAGTCGCAATGCTTCTGGGCTGTTAGCAAGAGCTTTCCTTGCTGACCCTTTTCACGTTGGAGATTAGCTGGACATTTGCCGGTTTAGTGCCTTGTTTCTTCTGCGCAGCTTGCACAAAGCTCATTTTGGCTTTCGCGGTTCGAGTTGTGCATCGCCGGAGCTCTGCGGGAAAGAGCGAGAGAAGAGCCGCGAAAGCTCCGAGTGCGGCCAGCTCGCGTGTGGCCGCGAATGTGCACTGTTCGCCGGTTGGAGGGCGACTGCCTTCTGCGCGGCTGGTTCCAAGCTGACAGTAACTGCCAGCGTGCTAGCTGTGTAGGACAGTGAAGAGGCTGACGTGTGTGTGTCCGTAGAGCTGCTAGAAAGCGTACGGGAAGAGCAGGAAAGGCTTTCAGAGCAGCCGGTTCTCGTGTTGCACAGTGGCCACACATCCGCACTTTTAGTGCCTCAGAACCCCGGACAGCTTGCAAAACACGGCTGTAACTGTCCCAGCGCAAGCTGTTCAGGAAAGCACAGAAACGCGATGTTCGCGTGCTTTTAGCGCTGTTCGCAAGAAGCCTCCGGAGCAGGCACTTCTCGTGCAGCAACAACCGTGTTTTCTGCGATCTTTCCTAGCCGCTTTTCCTCCGGGCAGTCGGCTTGAGCTGATGTGAAGTGTTGGTGGGCAAATCATCCAGAGAAGAGTCGCAATGCTTCTGGGCTGTTAGCAAGAGCTTTCCTTGCTGAGCCTTTTCACGTTGGAGATTAGCTGGACATTTGCCGGTTTAGTGCCTTGTTTCTTCTGCGCAGCTTGCACAAAGCTCATTGCGGCTTTCGCGGTTCGAGTTGTGCATCGCCGGAGCTCTGCGGGAAAGAGCGAGAGAAGAGCCGCGAAAGCTCCGAGTGCGGCCAGCTCGCGTGTAGCCGCGAATGTGCACTGTTCGCCGGTTGGAGGGCGACTGCCTTCTGCGCGGCTGGTTCCAAGCTGACGGTAAGTGCCAGCGTGCTAGCTGTGTAGGACAGTGAAGAGGCTGACGTGTGTGTGTCCGTAGAGCTGCTAGAAAGCGTACGGGAAGAGCAGGAAAGGCTTTCCGAGCAGCCGGTTCTCGTGTTGCACAGTGGCCACACATCCGCACTTTTAGTGCCTCAGAACCCCGGACAGCTTGCAAAACACGGCTGTAACTGTCCCAGCGCAAGCTGTTCAGGAAAGCACAGAAACGCGATGTTCGCGTGCTTTTAGCGCTGTTCGCAAGAAGCCTCCGGAGCAGGCACTTCTCGTGCGGCAACAACCGTGTTTTCTGCGATCTTTCCTAGCCGCTTTTCCTCCGGGCAGCCGGCTTTAGCTGATGTGAAGTGTTGGTGGGCAAATCATCCAGAGAAGAGTCGCAATGCTTCTGGGCTGTTAGCAAGAGCTTTCCTTGCTGACCCTTTTCACGTTGGAGATTAGCTGGACATTTGCCGGTTTAGTGCCTTGTTTCTTCTGCGCAGCTTGCACAAAGCTCATTTTGGCTTTCGCGGTTCGAGTTGTGCATCGCCGGAGCTCTGCGGGAAAGAGCGAGAGAAGAGCCGCGAAAGCTCCGAGTGCGGCCAGCTCGCGTGTGGCCGCGAATGTGCACTGTTCGCCGGTTGGAGGGCGACTGCCTTCTGCGCGGCTGGTTCCAAGCTGACAGTAACTGCCAGCGTGCTAGCTGTGTAGGACAGTGAAGAGGCTGACGTGTGTGTGTCCGTAGAGCTGCTAGAAAGCGTACGGGAAGAGCAGGAAAGGCTTTCAGAGCAGCCGGTTCTCGTGTTGCACAGTGGCCACACATCCGCACTTTTAGTGCCTCAGAACCCCGGACAGCTTGCAAAACACGGCTGTAACTGTCCCAGCGCAAGCTGTTCAGGAAAGCACAGAAACGCGATGTTCGCGTGCTTTTAGCGCTGTTCGCAAGAAGCCTCCGGAGCAGGCACTTCTCGTGCAGCAACAACCGTGTTTTCTGCGATCTTTCCTAGCCGCTTTTCCTCCGGGCAGTCGGCTTGAGCTGATGTGAAGTGTTGGTGGGCAAATCATCCAGAGAAGAGTCGCAATGCTTCTGGGCTGTTAGCAAGAGCTTTCCTTGCTGAGCCTTTTCACGTTGGAGATTAGCTGGACATTTGCCGGTTTAGTGCCTTGTTTCTTCTGCGCAGCTTGCACAAAGCTCATTTTGGCTTTCGCGGTTCGAGTTGTGCATCGCCGGAGCTCTGCGGGAAAGAGCGAGAGAAGAGCCGCGAAAGCTCCGAGTGCGGCCAGCTCGCGTGTGCCCGCGAATGTGCACTGTTCGCCGGTTGGAGGGCGACTGCCTTCTGCGCGGCTGGTTCCAAGCTGACAGTAACTGCCAGCGTGCTAGCTGTGTAGGACAGTGAAGAGGCTGACGTGTGTGTGTCCGTAGAGCTGCTAGAAAGCGTACGGGAAGAGCAGGAAGGGCTTTCAGAGCAGCCGGTTCTCGTGTTGCACAGTGGCCACACATCCGCACTTTTAGTGCCTCAGAACCCCGGACAGCTTGCAAAACACGGCTGTAACTGTCCCAGCGCAAGCTGTTCAGGAAAGCACAGAAACGCGATGTTCGCGTGCTTTTAGCGCTGTTCGCAAGAAGCCTCCGGAGCAGGCACTTCTCGTGCGGCAACAACCGTGTTTTCTGCGATCTTTCCTAGCCGCTTTTCCTCCGGGCAGCCGGCTTTAGCTGATGTGAAGTGTTGGTGGGCAAATCATCCAGAGAAGAGTCGCAATGCTTCTGGGCTGTTAGCAAGAGCTTTCCTTGCTGACCCTTTTCACGTTGGAGATTAGCTGGACATTTGCCGGTTTAGTGCCTTGTTTCTTCTGCGCAGCTTGCACAAAGCTCATTTTGGCTTTCGCGGTTCGAGTTGTGCATCGCCGGAGCTCTGCGGGAAAGAGCGAGAGAAGAGCCGCGAAAGCTCCGAGTGCGGCCAGCTCGCGTGTGGCCGCGAATGTGCACTGTTCGCCGGTTGGAGGGCGACTGCCTTCTGCGCGGCTGGTTCCAAGCTGACAGTAACTGCCAGCGTGCTAGCTGTGTAGGACAGTGAAGAGGCTGACGTGTGTGTGTCCGTAGAGCTGCTAGAAAGCGTACGGGAAGAGCAGGAAAGGCTTTCAGAGCAGCCGGTTCTCGTGTTGCACAGTGGCCACACATCCGCACTTTTAGTGCCTCAGAACCCCGGACAGCTTGCAAAACACGGCTGTAACTGTCCCAGCGCAAGCTGTTCAGGAAAGCACAGAAACGCGATGTTCGCGTGCTTTTAGCGCTGTTCGCAAGAAGCCTCCGGAGCAGGCACTTCTCGTGCAGCAACAACCGTGTTTTCTGCGATCTTTCCTAGCCGCTTTTCCTCCGGGCAGTCGGCTTGAGCTGATGTGAAGTGTTGGTGGGCAAATCATCCAGAGAAGAGTCGCAATGCTTCTGGGCTGTTAGCAAGAGCTTTCCTTGCTGAGCCTTTTCACGTTGGAGATTAGCTGGACATTTGCCGGTTTAGTGCCTTGTTTCTTCTGCGCAGCTTGCACAAAGCTCATTTTGGCTTTCGCGGTTCGAGTTGTGCATCGCCGGAGCTCTGCGGGAAAGAGCGAGAGAAGAGCCGCGAAAGCTCCGAGTGCGGCCAGCTCGCGTGTGCCCGCGAATGTGCACTGTTCGCCGGTTGGAGGGCGACTGCCTTCTGCGCGGCTGGTTCCAAGCTGACAGTAACTGCCAGCGTGCTAGCTGTGTAGGACAGTGAAGAGGCTGACGTGTGTGTGTCCGTAGAGCTGCTAGAAAGCGTACGGGAAGAGCAGGAAGGGCTTTCAGAGCAGCCGGTTCTCGTGTTGCACAGTGGCCACACATCCGCACTTTTAGTGCCTCAGAACCCCGGACAGCTTGCAAAACACGGCTGTAACTGTCCCAGCGCAAGCTGTTCAGGAAAGCACAGAAACGCGATGTTCGCGTGCTTTTAGCGCTGTTCGCAAGAAGCCTCCGGAGCAGGCACTTCTCGTGCGGCAACAACCGTGTTTTCTGCGATCTTTCCTAGCCGCTTTTCCTCCGGGCAGCCGGCTTGAGCTGATGTGAAGTGTTGGTGGGCAAATCATCCAGAGAAGAGTCGCAATGCTTCTGGGCTGTTAGCAAGAGCTTTCCTTGCTGACCCTTTTCACGTTGGAGATTAGCTGGACATTTGCCGGTTTAGTGCCTTGTTTCTTCTGCGCAGCTTGCACAAAGCTCATTTTGGCTTTCGCGGTTCGAGTTGTGCATCGCCGGAGCTCTGCGGGAAAGAGCGAGAGAAGAGCCGCGAAAGCTCCGAGTGCGGCCAGCTCGCGTGTGGCCGCGAATGTGCACTGTTCGCCGGTTGGAGGGCGACTGCCTTCTGCGCGGCTGGTTCCAAGCTGACAGTAACTGCCAGCGTGCTAGCTGTGTAGGACAGTGAAGAGGCTGACGTGTGTGTGTCCGTAGAGCTGCTAGAAAGCGTACGGGAAGAGCAGGAAAGGCTTTCAGAGCAGCCGGTTCTCGTGTTGCACAGTGGCCACACATCCGCACTTTTAGTGCCTCAGAACCCCGGACAGCTTGCAAAACACGGCTGTAACTGTCCCAGCGCAAGCTGTTCAGGAAAGCACAGAAACGCGATGTTCGCGTGCTTTTAGCGCTGTTCGCAAGAAGCCTCCGGAGCAGGCACTTCTCGTGCAGCAACAACCGTGTTTTCTGCGATCTTTCCTAGCCGCTTTTCCTCCGGGCAGTCGGCTTGAGCTGATGTGAAGTGTTGGTGGGCAAATCATCCAGAGAAGAGTCGCAATGCTTCTGGGCTGTTAGCAAGAGCTTTCCTTGCTGAGCCTTTTCACGTTGGAGATTAGCTGGACATTTGCCGGTTTAGTGCCTTGTTTCTTCTGCGCAGCTTGCACAAAGCTCATTTTGGCTTTCGCGGTTCGAGTTGTGCATCGCCGGAGCTCTGCGGGAAAGAGCGAGAGAAGAGCCGCGAAAGCTCCGAGTGCGGCCAGCTCGCGTGTGGCCGCGAATGTGCACTGTTCGCCGGTTGGAGGGCGACTGCCTTCTGCGCGGCTGGTTCCAAGCTGACAGTAACTGCCAGCGTGCTAGCTGTGTAGGACAGTGAAGAGGCTGACGTGTGTGTGTCCGTAGAGCTGCTAGAAAGCGTACGGGAAGAGCAGGAAGGGCTTTCAGAGCAGCCGGTTCTCGTGTTGCACAGTGGCCACACATCCGCACTTTTAGTGCCTCAGAACCCCGGACAGCTTGCAAAACACGGCTGTAACTGTCCCAGCGCAAGCTGTTCAGGAAAGCACAGAAACGCGATGTTCGCGTGCTTTTAGCGCTGTTCGCAAGAAGCCTCCGGAGCAGGCACTTCTCGTGCGGCAACAACCGTGTTTTCTGCGATCTTTCCTAGCCGCTTTTCCTCCGGGCAGCCGGCTTTAGCTGATGTGAAGTGTTGGTGGGCAAATCATCCAGAGAAGAGTCGCAATGCTTCTGGGCTGTTAGCAAGAGCGAGTGAAGAGCAGCAAGAGCTTTCCTTGCTGACCCTTTTCACGTTGGAGATTAGCTAGACATTTGCCGGTTTAGTGCCTTGTTTCTTCTGCGCAGCTTGCACAAAGCTCATTTTGGCTTTCGCGGTTCGAGTTGTGCATCGCCGGAGCTCTGCGGGAAAGAGCGAGAGAAGAGCCGCGAAAGCTCCGAGTGCGGCCAGCTCGCGTGTGGCCGCGAATGTGCACTGTTCGCCGGTTGGAGGGCGACTGCCTTCTGCGCGGCTGGTTCCAAGCTGACAGTAACTGCCAGCGTGCTAGCTGTGTAGGACAGTGAAGAGGCTGACGTGTGCGTGTCCGTAGAGCTGCTAGAAAGCGTACGGGAAGAGCAGGAAGGGCTTTCAGAGCAGCCGGTTCTCGTGTTGCACAGTGGCCACACATCCGCACTTTTAGTGCCTCAGAACCCCGGACAGCTTGCAAAACACGGCTGTAACTGTCCCAGCGCAAGCTGTTCAGGAAAGCACAGAAACGCGATGTTCGCGTGCTTTTAGCGCTGTTCGCAAGAAGCCTCCGGAGCAGGCACTTCTCGTGCGGCAACAACCGTGTTTTCTGCGATCTTTCCTAGCCGCTTTTCCTCCGGGCAGCCGGCTTTAGCTGATGTGAAGTGTTGGTGGGCAAATCATCCAGAGAAGAGTCGCAATGCTTCTGGGCTGTTAGCAAGAGCGAGTGAAGAGCAGCAAGAGCTTTCCTTGCTGACCCTTTTCACGTGGGAGATTAGCTGGACATTTGCCGGTTTAGTGCCTTGTTTCTTCTGCGCAGCTTGCACAAAGCTCATTGCGGCTTTCGCGGTTCGAGTTGTGCATCGCCGGAGCTCTGCGGGAAAGAGCGAGAGAAGAGCCGCGAAAGCTCCGAGTGCGGCCAGCTCGCGTGTAGCCGCGAATGTGCACTGTTCGCCGGTTGGAGGGCGACTGCCTTCTGCGCGGCTGCTTCCAAGCTGACGGTAAGTGCCAGCGTGCTAGCTGTGTAGGACAGTGAAGAGGCTGACGTGTGTGTGTCCGTAGAGCTGCTAGAAAGCGTACGGGAAGAGCAGGAAAGGCTTTCCGAGCAGCCGGTTCTCGTGTTGCACAGTGGCCACACATCCGCACTTTTAGTGCCTCAGAACCCCGGACAGCTTGCAAAACACGGCTGTAACTGTCCCAGCGCAAGCTGTTCAGGAAAGCACAGAAACGCGATGTTCGCGTGCTTTTAGCGCTGTTCGCAAGAAGCCTCCGGAGCAGGCACTTCTCGTGCGGCAACAACCGTGTTTTCTGCGATCTTTCCTAGCCGCTTTTCCTCCGGGCAGCCGGCTTTAGCTGATGTGAAGTGTTGGTGGGCAAATCATCCAGAGAAGAGTCGCAATGCTTCTGGGCTGTTAGCAAGAGCTTTCCTTGCTGACCCTTTTCACGTTGGAGATTAGCTGGACATTTGCCGGTTTAGTGCCTTGTTTCTTCTGCGCAGCTTGCACAAAGCTCATTTTGGCTTTCGCGGTTCGAGTTGTGCATCGCCGGAGCTCTGCGGGAAAGAGCGAGAGAAGAGCCGCGAAAGCTCCGAGTGCGGCCAGCTCGCGTGTGGCCGCGAATGTGCACTGTTCGCCGGTTGGAGGGCGACTGCCTTCTGCGCGGCTGCTTCCAAGCTGACGGTAAGTGCCAGCGTGCTAGCTGTGTAGGACAGTGAAGAGGCTGACGTGTGTGTGTCCGTAGAGCTGCTAGAAAGCGTACGGGAAGAGCAGGAAAGGCTTTCCGAGCAGCCGGTTCTCGTGTTGCACAGTGGCCACACATCCGCACTTTTAGTGCCTCAGAACCCCGGACAGCTTGCAAAACACGGCTGTAACTGTCCCAGCGCAAGCTGTTCAGGAAAGCACAGAAACGCGATGTTCGCGTGCTTTTAGCGCTGTTCGCAAGAAGCCTCCGGAGCAGGCACTTCTCGTGCGGCAACAACCGTGTTTTCTGCGATCTTTCCTAGCCGCTTTTCCTCCGGGCAGCCGGCTTTAGCTGATGTGAAGTGTTGGTGGGCAAATCATCCAGAGAAGAGTCGCAATGCTTCTGGGCTGTTAGCAAGAGCTTTCCTTGCTGACCCTTTTCACGTTGGAGATTAGCTGGACATTTGCCGGTTTAGTGCCTTGTTTCTTCTGCGCAGCTTGCACAAAGCTCATTTTGGCTTTCGCGGTTCGAGTTGTGCATCGCCGGAGCTCTGCGGGAAAGAGCGAGAGAAGAGCCGCGAAAGCTCCGAGTGCGGCCAGCTCGCGTGTGGCCGCGAATGTGCACTGTTCGCCGGTTGGAGGGCGACTGCCTTCTGCGCGGCTGGTTCCAAGCTGACAGTAACTGCCAGCGTGCTAGCTGTGTAGGACAGTGAAGAGGCTGACGTGTGTGTGTCCGTAGAGCTGCTAGAAAGCGTACGGGAAGAGCAGGAAAGGCTTTCAGAGCAGCCGGTTCTCGTGTTGCACAGTGGCCACACATCCGCACTTTTAGTGCCTCAGAACCCCGGACAGCTTGCAAAACACGGCTGTAACTGTCCCAGCGCAAGCTGTTCAGGAAAGCACAGAAACGCGATGTTCGCGTGCTTTTAGCGCTGTTCGCAAGAAGCCTCCGGAGCAGGCACTTCTCGTGCAGCAACAACCGTGTTTTCTGCGATCTTTCCTAGCCGCTTTTCCTCCGGGCAGTCGGCTTGAGCTGATGTGAAGTGTTGGTGGGCAAATCATCCAGAGAAGAGTCGCAATGCTTCTGGGCTGTTAGCAAGAGCTTTCCTTGCTGACCCTTTTCACGTTGGAGATTAGCTAGACATTTGCCGGTTTAGTGCCTTGTTTCTTCTGCGCAGCTTGCACAAAGCTCATTTTGGCTTTCGCGGTTCGAGTTGTGCATCGCCGGAGCTCTGCGGGAAAGAGCGAGAGAAGAGCCGCGAAAGCTCCGAGTGCGGCCAGCTCGCGTGTGGCCGCGAATGTGCACTGTTCGCCGGTTGGAGGGCGACTGCCTTCTGCGCGGCTGGTTCCAAGCTGACAGTAACTGCCAGCGTGCTAGCTGTGTAGGACAGTGAAGAGGCTGACGTGTGTGTGTCCGTAGAGCTGCTAGAAAGCGTACGGGAAGAGCAGGAAGGGCTTTCAGAGCAGCCGGTTCTCGTGTTGCACAGTGGCCACACATCCGCACTTTTAGTGCCTCAGAACCCCGGACAGCTTGCAAAACACGGCTGTAACTGTCCCAGCGCAAGCTGTTCAGGAAAGCACAGAAACGCGATGTTCGCGTGCTTTTAGCGCTGTTCGCAAGAAGCCTCCGGAGCAGGCACTTCTCGTGCAGCAACAACCGTGTTTTCTGCGATCTTTCCTAGCCGCTTTTCCTCCGGGCAGTCGGCTTTAGCTGATGTGAAGTGTTGGTGGGCAAATCATCCAGAGAAGAGTCGCAATGCTTCTGGGCTGTTAGCAAGAGCTTTCCTTGCTGAGCCTTTTCACGTTGGAGATTAGCTGGACATTTGCCGGTTTAGTGCCTTGTTTCTTCTGCGCAGCTTGCACAAAGCTCATTTTGGCTTTCGCGGTTCGAGTTGTGCATCGCCGGAGCTCTGCGGGAAAGAGCGAGAGAAGAGCCGCGAAAGCTCCGAGTGCGGCCAGCTCGCGTGTGGCCGCGAATGTGCACTGTTCGCCGGTTGGAGGGCGACTGCCTTCTGCGCGGCTGGTTCCAAGCTGACAGTAACTGCCAGCGTGCTAGCTGTGTAGGACAGTGAAGAGGCTGACGTGTGTGTGTCCGTAGAGCTGCTAGAAAGCGTACGGGAAGAGCAGGAAGGGCTTTCAGAGCAGCCGGTTCTCGTGTTGCACAGTGGCCACACATCCGCACTTTTAGTGCCTCAGAACCCCGGACAGCTTGCAAAACACGGCTGTAACTGTCCCAGCGCAAGCTGTTCAGGAAAGCACAGAAACGCGATGTTCGCGTGCTTTTAGCGCTGTTCGCAAGAAGCCTCCGGAGCAGGCACTTCTCGTGCGGCAACAACCGTGTTTTCTGCGATCTTTCCTAGCCGCTTTTCCTCCGGGCAGCCGGCTTTAGCTGATGTGAAGTGTTGGTGGGCAAATCATCCAGAGAAGAGTCGCAATGCTTCTGGGCTGTTAGCAAGAGCGAGTGAAGAGCAGCAAGAGCTTTCCTTGCTGAGCCTTTTCACGTTGGAGATTAGCTAGACATTTGCCGGTTTAGTGCCTTGTTTCTTCTGCGCAGCTTGCACAAAGCTCATTTTGGCTTTCGCGGTTCGAGTTGTGCATCGCCGGAGCTCTGCGGGAAAGAGCGAGAGAAGAGCCGCGAAAGCTCCGAGTGCGGCCAGCTCGCGTGTGGCCGCGAATGTGCACTGTTCGCCGGTTGGAGGGCGACTGCCTTCTGCGCGGCTGGTTCCAAGCTGACAGTAACTGCCAGCGTGCTAGCTGTGTAGGACAGTGAAGAGGCTGACGTGTGCGTGTCCGTAGAGCTGCTAGAAAGCGTACGGGAAGAGCAGGAAGGGCTTTCAGAGCAGCCGGTTCTCGTGTTGCACAGTGGCCACACATCCGCACTTTTAGTGCCTCAGAACCCCGGACAGCTTGCAAAACACGGCTGTAACTGTCCCAGCGCAAGCTGTTCAGGAAAGCACAGAAACGCGATGTTCGCGTGCTTTTAGCGCTGTTCGCAAGAAGCCTCCGGAGCAGGCACTTCTCGTGCGGCAACAACCGTGTTTTCTGCGATCTTTCCTAGCCGCTTTTCCTCCGGGCAGCCGGCTTTAGCTGATGTGAAGTGTTGGTGGGCAAATCATCCAGAGAAGAGTCGCAATGCTTCTGGGCTGTTAGCAAGAGCGAGTGAAGAGCAGCAAGAGCTTTCCTTGCTGACCCTTTTCACGTGGGAGATTAGCTGGACATTTGCCGGTTTAGTGCCTTGTTTCTTCTGCGCAGCTTGCACAAAGCTCATTTTGGCTTTCGCGGTTCGAGTTGTGCATCGCCGGAGCTCTGCGGGAAAGAGCGAGAGAAGAGCCGCGAAAGCTCCGAGTGCGGCCAGCTCGCGTGTGGCCGCGAATGTGCACTGTTCGCCGGTTGGAGGGCGACTGCCTTCTGCGCGGCTGGTTCCAAGCTGACAGTAACTGCCAGCGTGCTAGCTGTGTAGGACAGTGAAGAGGCTGACGTGTGTGTGTCCGTAGAGCTGCTAGAAAGCGTACGGGAAGAGCAGGAAGGGCTTTCAGAGCAGCCGGTTCTCGTGTTGCACAGTGGCCACACATCCGCACTTTTAGTGCCTCAGAACCCCGGACAGCTTGCAAAACACGGCTGTAACTGTCCCAGCGCAAGCTGTTCAGGAAAGCACAGAAACGCGATGTTCGCGTGCTTTTAGCGCTGTTCGCAAGAAGCCTCCGGAGCAGGCACTTCTCGTGCGGCAACAACCGTGTTTTCTGCGATCTTTCCTAGCCGCTTTTCCTCCGGGCAGTCGGCTTGAGCTGATGTGAAGTGTTGGTGGGCAAATCATCCAGAGAAGAGTCGCAATGCTTCTGGGCTGTTAGCAAGAGCGAGTGAAGAGCAGCAAGAGCTTTCCTTGCTGACCCTTTTCACGTGGGAGATTAGCTGGACATTTGCCGGTTTAGTGCCTTGTTTCTTCTGCGCAGCTTGCACAAAGCTCATTGCGGCTTTCGCGGTTCGAGTTGTGCATCGCCGGAGCTCTGCGGGAAAGAGCGAGAGAAGAGCCGCGAAAGCTCCGAGTGCGGCCAGCTCGCGTGTAGCCGCGAATGTGCACTGTTCGCCGGTTGGAGGGCGACTGCCTTCTGCGCGGCTGCTTCCAAGTTGACGGTAAGTGCCAGCGTGCTAGCTGTGTAGGACAGTGAAGAGGCTGACGTGTGTGTGTCCGTAGAGCTGCTAGAAAGCGTACGGGAAGAGCAGGAAAGGCTTTCAGAGCAGCCGGTTCTCGTGTTGCACAGTGGCCACACATCCGCACTTTTAGTGCCTCAGAACCCCGGACAGCTTGCAAAACACGGCTGTAACTGTCCCAGCGCAAGCTGTTCAGGAAAGCACAGAAACGCGATGTTCGCGTGCTTTTAGCGCTGTTCGCAAGAAGCCTCCGGAGCAGGCACTTCTCGTGCAGCAACAACCGTGTTTTCTGCGATCTTTCCTAGCCGCTTTTCCTCCGGGCAGTCGGCTTGAGCTGATGTGAAGTGTTGGTGGGCAAATCATCCAGAGAAGAGTCGCAATGCTTCTGGGCTGTTAGCAAGAGCTTTCCTTGCTGACCCTTTTCACGTTGGAGATTAGCTGGACATTTGCCGGTTTAGTGCCTTGTTTCTTCTGCGCAGCTTGCACAAAGCTCATTGCGGCTTTCGCGGTTCGAGTTGTGCATCGCCGGAGCTCTGCGGGAAAGAGCGAGAGAAGAGCCGCGAAAGCTCCGAGTGCGGCCAGCTCGCGTGTAGCCGCGAATGTGCACTGTTCGCCGGTTGGAGGGCGACTGCCTTCTGCGCGGCTGGTTCCAAGCTGACAGTAACTGCCAGCGTGCTAGCTGTGTAGGACAGTGAAGAGGCTGACGTGTGTGTGTCCGTAGAGCTGCTAGAAAGCGTACGGGAAGAGCAGGAAGGGCTTTCAGAGCAGCCGGTTCTCGTGTTGCACAGTGGCCACACATCCGCACTTTTAGTGCCTCAGAACCCCGGACAGCTTGCAAAACACGGCTGTAACTGTCCCAGCGCAAGCTGTTCAGGAAAGCACAGAAACGCGATGTTCGCGTGCTTTTAGCGCTGTTCGCAAGAAGCCTCCGGAGCAGGCACTTCTCGTGCAGCAACAACCGTGTTTTCTGCGATCTTTCCTAGCCGCTTTTCCTCCGGGCAGTCGGCTTGAGCTGATGTGAAGTGTTGGTGGCTAATCATCCAGAGAAGAGTCGCAATGCTTCTGGGCTGTTAGCAAGAGCTTTCCTTGCTGAGCCTTTTCACGTTGGAGATTAGCTGGACATTTGCCGGTTTAGTGCCTTGTTTCTTCTGCGCAGCTTGCACAAAGCTCATTTTGGCTTTCGCGGTTCGAGTTGTGCATCGCCGGAGCTCTGCGGGAAAGAGCGAGAGAAGAGCCGCGAAAGCTCCGAGTGCGGCCAGCTCGCGTGTGGCCGCGAATGTGCACTGTTCGCCGGTTGGAGGGCGACTGCCTTCTGCGCGGCTGCTTCCAAGCTGACAGTAACTGCCAGCGTGCTAGCTGTGTAGGACAGTGAAGAGGCTGACGTGTGTGTGTCCGTAGAGCTGCTAGAAAGCGTACGGGAAGAGCAGGAAGGGCTTTCAGAGCAGCCGGTTCTCGTGTTGCACAGTGGCCACACATCCGCACTTTTAGTGCCTCAGAACCCCGGACAGCTTGCAAAACACGGCTGTAACTGTCCCAGCGCAAGCTGTTCAGGAAAGCACAGAAACGCGATGTTCGCGTGCTTTTAGCGCTGTTCGCAAGAAGCCTCCGGAGCAGGCACTTCTCGTGCAGCAACAACCGTGTTTTCTGCGATCTTTCCTAGCCGCTTTTCCTCCGGGCAGCCGGCTTTAGCTGATGTGAAGTGTTGGTGGGCAAATCATCCAGAGAAGAGTCGCAATGCTTCTGGGCTGTTAGCAAGAGCTTTCCTTGCTGAGCCTTTTCACGTTGGAGATTAGCTGGACATTTGCCGGTTTAGTGCCTTGTTTCTTCTGCGCAGCTTGCACAAAGCTCATTTTGGCTTTCGCGGTTCGAGTTGTGCATCGCCGGAGCTCTGCGGGAAAGAGCGAGAGAAGAGCCGCGAAAGCTCCGAGTGCGGCCAGCTCGCGTGTGGCCGCGAATGTGCACTGTTCGCCGGTTGGAGGGCGACTGCCTTCTGCGCGGCTGGTTCCAAGCTGACAGTAACTGCCAGCGTGCTAGCTGTGTAGGACAGTGAAGAGGCTGACGTGTGTGTGTCCGTAGAGCTGCTAGAAAGCGTACGGGAAGAGCAGGAAAGGCTTTCAGAGCAGCCGGTTCTCGTGTTGCACAGTGGCCACACATCCGCACTTTTAGTGCCTCAGAACCCCGGACAGCTTGCAAAACACGGCTGTAACTGTCCCAGCGCAAGCTGTTCAGGAAAGCACAGAAACGCGATGTTCGCGTGCTTTTAGCGCTGTTCGCAAGAAGCCTCCGGAGCAGGCACTTCTCGTGCAGCAACAACCGTGTTTTCTGCGATCTTTCCTAGCCGCTTTTCCTCCGGGCAGTCGGCTTGAGCTGATGTGAAGTGTTGGTGGGCAAATCATCCAGAGAAGAGTCGCAATGCTTCTGGGCTGTTAGCAAGAGCTTTCCTTGCTGAGCCTTTTCACGTTGGAGATTAGCTGGACATTTGCCGGTTTAGTGCCTTGTTTCTTCTGCGCAGCTTGCACAAAGCTCATTTTGGCTTTCGCGGTTCGAGTTGTGCATCGCCGGAGCTCTGCGGGAAAGAGCGAGAGAAGAGCCGCGAAAGCTCCGAGTGCGGCCAGCTCGCGTGTGGCCGCGAATGTGCACTGTTCGCCGGTTGGAGGGCGACTGCCTTCTGCGCGGCTGGTTCCAAGCTGACAGTAACTGCCAGCGTGCTAGCTGTGTAGGACAGTGAAGAGGCTGACGTGTGTGTGTCCGTAGAGCTGCTAGAAAGCGTACGGGAAGAGCAGGAAGGGCTTTCAGAGCAGCCGGTTCTCGTGTTGCACAGTGGCCACACATCCGCACTTTTAGTGCCTCAGAACCCCGGACAGCTTGCAAAACACGGCTGTAACTGTCCCAGCGCAAGCTGTTCAGGAAAGCACAGAAACGCGATGTTCGCGTGCTTTTAGCGCTGTTCGCAAGAAGCCTCCGGAGCAGGCACTTCTCGTGCGGCAACAACCGTGTTTTCTGCGATCTTTCCTAGCCGCTTTTCCTCCGGGCAGCCGGCTTTAGCTGATGTGAAGTGTTGGTGGGCAAATCATCCAGAGAAGAGTCGCAATGCTTCTGGGCTGTTAGCAAGAGCGAGTGAAGAGCAGCAAGAGCTTTCCTTGCTGACCCTTTTCACGTTGGAGATTAGCTAGACATTTGCCGGTTTAGTGCCTTGTTTCTTCTGCGCAGCTTGCACAAAGCTCATTTTGGCTTTCGCGGTTCGAGTTGTGCATCGCCGGAGCTCTGCGGGAAAGAGCGAGAGAAGAGCCGCGAAAGCTCCGAGTGCGGCCAGCTCGCGTGTGGCCGCGAATGTGCACTGTTCGCCGGTTGGAGGGCGACTGCCTTCTGCGCGGCTGGTTCCAAGCTGACAGTAACTGCCAGCGTGCTAGCTGTGTAGGACAGTGAAGAGGCTGACGTGTGCGTGTCCGTAGAGCTGCTAGAAAGCGTACGGGAAGAGCAGGAAGGGCTTTCAGAGCAGCCGGTTCTCGTGTTGCACAGTGGCCACACATCCGCACTTTTAGTGCCTCAGAACCCCGGACAGCTTGCAAAACACGGCTGTAACTGTCCCAGCGCAAGCTGTTCAGGAAAGCACAGAAACGCGATGTTCGCGTGCTTTTAGCGCTGTTCGCAAGAAGCCTCCGGAGCAGGCACTTCTCGTGCGGCAACAACCGTGTTTTCTGCGATCTTTCCTAGCCGCTTTTCCTCCGGGCAGCCGGCTTTAGCTGATGTGAAGTGTTGGTGGGCAAATCATCCAGAGAAGAGTCGCAATGCTTCTGGGCTGTTAGCAAGAGCGAGTGAAGAGCAGCAAGAGCTTTCCTTGCTGACCCTTTTCACGTGGGAGATTAGCTGGACATTTGCCGGTTTAGTGCCTTGTTTCTTCTGCGCAGCTTGCACAAAGCTCATTTTGGCTTTCGCGGTTCGAGTTGTGCATCGCCGGAGCTCTGCGGGAAAGAGCGAGAGAAGAGCCGCGAAAGCTCCGAGTGCGGCCAGCTCGCGTGTGGCCGCGAATGTGCACTGTTCGCCGGTTGGAGGGCGACTGCCTTCTGCGCGGCTGGTTCCAAGCTGACAGTAACTGCCAGCGTGCTAGCTGTGTAGGACAGTGAAGAGGCTGACGTGTGTGTGTCCGTAGAGCTGCTAGAAAGCGTACGGGAAGAGCAGGAAGGGCTTTCAGAGCAGCCGGTTCTCGTGTTGCACAGTGGCCACACATCCGCACTTTTAGTGCCTCAGAACCCCGGACAGCTTGCAAAACACGGCTGTAACTGTCCCAGCGCAAGCTGTTCAGGAAAGCACAGAAACGCGATGTTCGCGTGCTTTTAGCGCTGTTCGCAAGAAGCCTCCGGAGCAGGCACTTCTCGTGCGGCAACAACCGTGTTTTCTGCGATCTTTCCTAGCCGCTTTTCCTCCGGGCAGTCGGCTTGAGCTGATGTGAAGTGTTGGTGGGCAAATCATCCAGAGAAGAGTCGCAATGCTTCTGGGCTGTTAGCAAGAGCGAGTGAAGAGCAGCAAGAGCTTTCCTTGCTGACCCTTTTCACGTGGGAGATTAGCTGGACATTTGCCGGTTTAGTGCCTTGTTTCTTCTGCGCAGCTTGCACAAAGCTCATTGCGGCTTTCGCGGTTCGAGTTGTGCATCGCCGGAGCTCTGCGGGAAAGAGCGAGAGAAGAGCCGCGAAAGCTCCGAGTGCGGCCAGCTCGCGTGTAGCCGCGAATGTGCACTGTTCGCCGGTTGGAGGGCGACTGCCTTCTGCGCGGCTGCTTCCAAGTTGACGGTAAGTGCCAGCGTGCTAGCTGTGTAGGACAGTGAAGAGGCTGACGTGTGTGTGTCCGTAGAGCTGCTAGAAAGCGTACGGGAAGAGCAGGAAAGGCTTTCAGAGCAGCCGGTTCTCGTGTTGCACAGTGGCCACACATCCGCACTTTTAGTGCCTCAGAACCCCGGACAGCTTGCAAAACACGGCTGTAACTGTCCCAGCGCAAGCTGTTCAGGAAAGCACAGAAACGCGATGTTCGCGTGCTTTTAGCGCTGTTCGCAAGAAGCCTCCGGAGCAGGCACTTCTCGTGCAGCAACAACCGTGTTTTCTGCGATCTTTCCTAGCCGCTTTTCCTCCGGGCAGTCGGCTTGAGCTGATGTGAAGTGTTGGTGGGCAAATCATCCAGAGAAGAGTCGCAATGCTTCTGGGCTGTTAGCAAGAGCTTTCCTTGCTGACCCTTTTCACGTTGGAGATTAGCTGGACATTTGCCGGTTTAGTGCCTTGTTTCTTCTGCGCAGCTTGCACAAAGCTCATTGCGGCTTTCGCGGTTCGAGTTGTGCATCGCCGGAGCTCTGCGGGAAAGAGCGAGAGAAGAGCCGCGAAAGCTCCGAGTGCGGCCAACTCGCGTGTGGCCGCGAATGTGCACTGTTCGCCGGTTGGAGGGCGACTGCCTTCTGCGCGGCTGGTTCCAAGCTGACAGTAACTGCCAGCGTGCTAGCTGTGTAGGACAGTGAAGAGGCTGACGTGTGTGTGTCCGTAGAGCTGCTAGAAAGCGTACGGGAAGAGCAGGAAGGGCTTTCAGAGCAGCCGGTTCTCGTGTTGCACAGTGGCCACACATCCGCACTTTTAGTGCCTCAGAACCCCGGACAGCTTGCAAAACACGGCTGTAACTGTCCCAGCGCAAGCTGTTCAGGAAAGCACAGAAACGCGATGTTCGCGTGCTTTTAGCGCTGTTCGCAAGAAGCCTCCGGAGCAGGCACTTCTCGTGCAGCAACAACCGTGTTTTCTGCGATCTTTCCTAGCCGCTTTTCCTCCGGGCAGTCGGCTTGAGCTGATGTGAAGTGTTGGTGGGCAAATCATCCAGAGAAGAGTCGCAATGCTTCTGGGCTGTTAGCAAGAGCTTTCCTTGCTGAGCCTTTTCACGTTGGAGATTAGCTGGACATTTGCCGGTTTAGTGCCTTGTTTCTTCTGCGCAGCTTGCACAAAGCTCATTGCGGCTTTCGCGGTTCGAGTTGTGCATCGCCGGAGCTCTGCGGGAAAGAGCGAGAGAAGAGCCGCGAAAGCTCCGAGTGCGGCCAGCTCGCGTGTAGCCGCGAATGTGCACTGTTCGCCGGTTGGAGGGCGACTGCCTTCTGCGCGGCTGGTTCCAAGCTGACAGTAACTGCCAGCGTGCTAGCTGTGTAGGACAGTGAAGAGGCTGACGTGTGTGTGTCCGTAGAGCTGCTAGAAAGCGTACGGGAAGAGCAGGAAAGGCTTTCCGAGCAGCCGGTTCTCGTGTTGCACAGTGGCCACACATCCGCACTTTTAGTGCCTCAGAACCCCGGACAGCTTGCAAAACACGGCTGTAACTGTCCCAGCGCAAGCTGTTCAGGAAAGCACAGAAACGCGATGTTCGCGTGCTTTTAGCGCTGTTCGCAAGAAGCCTCCGGAGCAGGCACTTCTCGTGCGGCAACAACCGTGTTTTCTGCGATCTTTCCTAGCCGCTTTTCCTCCGGGCAGCCGGCTTTAGCTGATGTGAAGTGTTGGTGGGCAAATCATCCAGAGAAGAGTCGCAATGCTTCTGGGCTGTTAGCAAGAGCTTTCCTTGCTGACCCTTTTCACGTTGGAGATTAGCTGGACATTTGCCGGTTTAGTGCCTTGTTTCTTCTGCGCAGCTTGCACAAAGCTCATTTTGGCTTTCGCGGTTCGAGTTGTGCATCGCCGGAGCTCTGCGGGAAAGAGCGAGAGAAGAGCCGCGAAAGCTCCGAGTGCGGCCAGCTCGCGTGTGGCCGCGAATGTGCACTGTTCGCCGGTTGGAGGGCGACTGCCTTCTGCGCGGCTGCTTCCAAGCTGACGGTAAGTGCCAGCGTGCTAGCTGTGTAGGACAGTGAAGAGGCTGACGTGTGTGTGTCCGTAGAGCTGCTAGAAAGCGTACGGGAAGAGCAGGAAAGGCTTTCCGAGCAGCCGGTTCTCGTGTTGCACAGTGGCCACACATCCGCACTTTTAGTGCCTCAGAACCCCGGACAGCTTGCAAAACACGGCTGTAACTGTCCCAGCGCAAGCTGTTCAGGAAAGCACAGAAACGCGATGTTCGCGTGCTTTTAGCGCTGTTCGCAAGAAGCCTCCGGAGCAGGCACTTCTCGTGCGGCAACAACCGTGTTTTCTGCGATCTTTCCTAGCCGCTTTTCCTCCGGGCAGCCGGCTTTAGCTGATGTGAAGTGTTGGTGGGCAAATCATCCAGAGAAGAGTCGCAATGCTTCTGGGCTGTTAGCAAGAGCTTTCCTTGCTGACCCTTTTCACGTTGGAGATTAGCTGGACATTTGCCGGTTTAGTGCCTTGTTTCTTCTGCGCAGCTTGCACAAAGCTCATTTTGGCTTTCGCGGTTCGAGTTGTGCATCGCCGGAGCTCTGCGGGAAAGAGCGAGAGAAGAGCCGCGAAAGCTCCGAGTGCGGCCAGCTCGCGTGTGGCCGCGAATGTGCACTGTTCGCCGGTTGGAGGGCGACTGCCTTCTGCGCGGCTGGTTCCAAGCTGACAGTAACTGCCAGCGTGCTAGCTGTGTAGGACAGTGAAGAGGCTGACGTGTGTGTGTCCGTAGAGCTGCTAGAAAGCGTACGGGAAGAGCAGGAAAGGCTTTCAGAGCAGCCGGTTCTCGTGTTGCACAGTGGCCACACATCCGCACTTTTAGTGCCTCAGAACCCCGGACAGCTTGCAAAACACGGCTGTAACTGTCCCAGCGCAAGCTGTTCAGGAAAGCACAGAAACGCGATGTTCGCGTGCTTTTAGCGCTGTTCGCAAGAAGCCTCCGGAGCAGGCACTTCTCGTGCAGCAACAACCGTGTTTTCTGCGATCTTTCCTAGCCGCTTTTCCTCCGGGCAGTCGGCTTGAGCTGATGTGAAGTGTTGGTGGGCAAATCATCCAGAGAAGAGTCGCAATGCTTCTGGGCTGTTAGCAAGAGCTTTCCTTGCTGAGCCTTTTCACGTTGGAGATTAGCTGGACATTTGCCGGTTTAGTGCCTTGTTTCTTCTGCGCAGCTTGCACAAAGCTCATTGCGGCTTTCGCGGTTCGAGTTGTGCATCGCCGGAGCTCTGCGGGAAAGAGCGAGAGAAGAGCCGCGAAAGCTCCGAGTGCGGCCAGCTCGCGTGTGGCCGCGAATGTGCACTGTTCGCCGGTTGGAGGGCGACTGCCTTCTGCGCGGCTGGTTCCAAGCTGACAGTAACTGCCAGCGTGCTAGCTGTGTAGGACAGTGAAGAGGCTGACGTGTGTGTGTCCGTAGAGCTGCTAGAAAGCGTACGGGAAGAGCAGGAAGGGCTTTCCGAGCAGCCGGTTCTCGTGTTGCACAGTGGCCACACATCCGCACTTTTAGTGCCTCAGAACCCCGGACAGCTTGCAAAACACGGCTGTAACTGTCCCAGCGCAAGCTGTTCAGGAAAGCACAGAAACGCGATGTTCGCGTGCTTTTAGCGCTGTTCGCAAGAAGCCTCCGGAGCAGGCACTTCTCGTGCGGCAACAACCGTGTTTTCTGCGATCTTTCCTAGCCGCTTTTCCTCCGGGCAGCCGGCTTTAGCTGATGTGAAGTGTTGGTGGGCAAATCATCCAGAGAAGAGTCGCAATGCTTCTGGGCTGTTAGCAAGAGCTTTCCTTGCTGACCCTTTTCACGTTGGAGATTAGCTGGACATTTGCCGGTTTAGTGCCTTGTTTCTTCTGCGCAGCTTGCACAAAGCTCATTTTGGCTTTCGCGGTTCGAGTTGTGCATCGCCGGAGCTCTGCGGGAAAGAGCGAGAGAAGAGCCGCGAAAGCTCCGAATGCGGCCAGCTCGCGTGTGGCCGCGAATGTGCACTGTTCGCCGGTTGGAGGGCGACTGCCTTCTGCGCGGCTGGTTCCAAGCTGACAGTAACTGCCAGCGTGCTAGCTGTGTAGGACAGTGAAGAGGCTGACGTGTGTGTGTCCGTAGAGCTGCTAGAAAGCGTACGGGAAGAGCAGGAAGGGCTTTCAGAGCAGCCGGTTCTCGTGTTGCACAGTGGCCACACATCCGCACTTTTAGTGCCTCAGAACCCCGGACAGCTTGCAAAACACGGCTGTAACTGTCCCAGCGCAAGCTGTTCAGGAAAGCACAGAAACGCGATGTTCGCGTGCTTTTAGCGCTGTTCGCAAGAAGCCTCCGGAGCAGGCACTTCTCGTGCAGCAACAACCGTGTTTTCTGCGATCTTTCCTAGCCGCTTTTCCTCCGGGCAGTCGGCTTGAGCTGATGTGAAGTGTTGGTGGGCAAATCATCCAGAGAAGAGTCGCAATGCTTCTGGGCTGTTAGCAAGAGCTTTCCTTGCTGAGCCTTTTCACGTTGGAGATTAGCTGGACATTTGCCGGTTTAGTGCCTTGTTTCTTCTGCGCAGCTTGCACAAAGCTCATTTTGGCTTTCGCGGTTCGAGTTGTGCATCGCCGGAGCTCTGCGGGAAAGAGCGAGAGAAGAGCCGCGAAAGCTCCGAGTGCGGCCAGCTCGCGTGTGCCCGCGAATGTGCACTGTTCGCCGGTTGGAGGGCGACTGCCTTCTGCGCGGCTGGTTCCAAGCTGACAGTAACTGCCAGCGTGCTAGCTGTGTAGGACAGTGAAGAGGCTGACGTGTGTGTGTCCGTAGAGCTGCTAGAAAGCGTACGGGAAGAGCAGGAAGGGCTTTCAGAGCAGCCGGTTCTCGTGTTGCACAGTGGCCACACATCCGCACTTTTAGTGCCTCAGAACCCCGGACAGCTTGCAAAACACGGCTGTAACTGTCCCAGCGCAAGCTGTTCAGGAAAGCACAGAAACGCGATGTTCGCGTGCTTTTAGCGCTGTTCGCAAGAAGCCTCCGGAGCAGGCACTTCTCGTGCGGCAACAACCGTGTTTTCTGCGATCTTTCCTAGCCGCTTTTCCTCCGGGCAGCCGGCTTTAGCTGATGTGAAGTGTTGGTGGGCAAATCATCCAGAGAAGAGTCGCAATGCTTCTGGGCTGTTAGCAAGAGCTTTCCTTGCTGACCCTTTTCACGTTGGAGATTAGCTGGACATTTGCCGGTTTAGTGCCTTGTTTCTTCTGCGCAGCTTGCACAAAGCTCATTTTGGCTTTCGCGGTTCGAGTTGTGCATCGCCGGAGCTCTGCGGGAAAGAGCGAGAGAAGAGCCGCGAAAGCTCCGAGTGCGGCCAGCTCGCGTGTGGCCGCGAATGTGCACTGTTCGCCGGTTGGAGGGCGACTGCCTTCTGCGCGGCTGGTTCCAAGCTGACAGTAACTGCCAGCGTGCTAGCTGTGTAGGACAGTGAAGAGGCTGACGTGTGTGTGTCCGTAGAGCTGCTAGAAAGCGTACGGGAAGAGCAGGAAAGGCTTTCAGAGCAGCCGGTTCTCGTGTTGCACAGTGGCCACACATCCGCACTTTTAGTGCCTCAGAACCCCGGACAGCTTGCAAAACACGGCTGTAACTGTCCCAGCGCAAGCTGTTCAGGAAAGCACAGAAACGCGATGTTCGCGTGCTTTTAGCGCTGTTCGCAAGAAGCCTCCGGAGCAGGCACTTCTCGTGCAGCAACAACCGTGTTTTCTGCGATCTTTCCTAGCCGCTTTTCCTCCGGGCAGTCGGCTTGAGCTGATGTGAAGTGTTGGTGGGCAAATCATCCAGAGAAGAGTCGCAATGCTTCTGGGCTGTTAGCAAGAGCTTTCCTTGCTGAGCCTTTTCACGTTGGAGATTAGCTGGACATTTGCCGGTTTAGTGCCTTGTTTCTTCTGCGCAGCTTGCACAAAGCTCATTTTGGCTTTCGCGGTTCGAGTTGTGCATCGCCGGAGCTCTGCGGGAAAGAGCGAGAGAAGAGCCGCGAAAGCTCCGAGTGCGGCCAGCTCGCGTGTGCCCGCGAATGTGCACTGTTCGCCGGTTGGAGGGCGACTGCCTTCTGCGCGGCTGGTTCCAAGCTGACAGTAACTGCCAGCGTGCTAGCTGTGTAGGACAGTGAAGAGGCTGACGTGTGTGTGTCCGTAGAGCTGCTAGAAAGCGTACGGGAAGAGCAGGAAGGGCTTTCAGAGCAGCCGGTTCTCGTGTTGCACAGTGGCCACACATCCGCACTTTTAGTGCCTCAGAACCCCGGACAGCTTGCAAAACACGGCTGTAACTGTCCCAGCGCAAGCTGTTCAGGAAAGCACAGAAACGCGATGTTCGCGTGCTTTTAGCGCTGTTCGCAAGAAGCCTCCGGAGCAGGCACTTCTCGTGCGGCAACAACCGTGTTTTCTGCGATCTTTCCTAGCCGCTTTTCCTCCGGGCAGCCGGCTTGAGCTGATGTGAAGTGTTGGTGGGCAAATCATCCAGAGAAGAGTCGCAATGCTTCTGGGCTGTTAGCAAGAGCTTTCCTTGCTGACCCTTTTCACGTTGGAGATTAGCTGGACATTTGCCGGTTTAGTGCCTTGTTTCTTCTGCGCAGCTTGCACAAAGCTCATTTTGGCTTTCGCGGTTCGAGTTGTGCATCGCCGGAGCTCTGCGGGAAAGAGCGAGAGAAGAGCCGCGAAAGCTCCGAGTGCGGCCAGCTCGCGTGTGGCCGCGAATGTGCACTGTTCGCCGGTTGGAGGGCGACTGCCTTCTGCGCGGCTGGTTCCAAGCTGACAGTAACTGCCAGCGTGCTAGCTGTGTAGGACAGTGAAGAGGCTGACGTGTGTGTGTCCGTAGAGCTGCTAGAAAGCGTACGGGAAGAGCAGGAAAGGCTTTCAGAGCAGCCGGTTCTCGTGTTGCACAGTGGCCACACATCCGCACTTTTAGTGCCTCAGAACCCCGGACAGCTTGCAAAACACGGCTGTAACTGTCCCAGCGCAAGCTGTTCAGGAAAGCACAGAAACGCGATGTTCGCGTGCTTTTAGCGCTGTTCGCAAGAAGCCTCCGGAGCAGGCACTTCTCGTGCAGCAACAACCGTGTTTTCTGCGATCTTTCCTAGCCGCTTTTCCTCCGGGCAGTCGGCTTGAGCTGATGTGAAGTGTTGGTGGGCAAATCATCCAGAGAAGAGTCGCAATGCTTCTGGGCTGTTAGCAAGAGCTTTCCTTGCTGAGCCTTTTCACGTTGGAGATTAGCTGGACATTTGCCGGTTTAGTGCCTTGTTTCTTCTGCGCAGCTTGCACAAAGCTCATTTTGGCTTTCGCGGTTCGAGTTGTGCATCGCCGGAGCTCTGCGGGAAAGAGCGAGAGAAGAGCCGCGAAAGCTCCGAGTGCGGCCAGCTCGCGTGTGGCCGCGAATGTGCACTGTTCGCCGGTTGGAGGGCGACTGCCTTCTGCGCGGCTGGTTCCAAGCTGACAGTAACTGCCAGCGTGCTAGCTGTGTAGGACAGTGAAGAGGCTGACGTGTGTGTGTCCGTAGAGCTGCTAGAAAGCGTACGGGAAGAGCAGGAAGGGCTTTCAGAGCAGCCGGTTCTCGTGTTGCACAGTGGCCACACATCCGCACTTTTAGTGCCTCAGAACCCCGGACAGCTTGCAAAACACGGCTGTAACTGTCCCAGCGCAAGCTGTTCAGGAAAGCACAGAAACGCGATGTTCGCGTGCTTTTAGCGCTGTTCGCAAGAAGCCTCCGGAGCAGGCACTTCTCGTGCGGCAACAACCGTGTTTTCTGCGATCTTTCCTAGCCGCTTTTCCTCCGGGCAGCCGGCTTTAGCTGATGTGAAGTGTTGGTGGGCAAATCATCCAGAGAAGAGTCGCAATGCTTCTGGGCTGTTAGCAAGAGCGAGTGAAGAGCAGCAAGAGCTTTCCTTGCTGACCCTTTTCACGTTGGAGATTAGCTAGACATTTGCCGGTTTAGTGCCTTGTTTCTTCTGCGCAGCTTGCACAAAGCTCATTTTGGCTTTCGCGGTTCGAGTTGTGCATCGCCGGAGCTCTGCGGGAAAGAGCGAGAGAAGAGCCGCGAAAGCTCCGAGTGCGGCCAGCTCGCGTGTGGCCGCGAATGTGCACTGTTCGCCGGTTGGAGGGCGACTGCCTTCTGCGCGGCTGGTTCCAAGCTGACAGTAACTGCCAGCGTGCTAGCTGTGTAGGACAGTGAAGAGGCTGACGTGTGCGTGTCCGTAGAGCTGCTAGAAAGCGTACGGGAAGAGCAGGAAGGGCTTTCAGAGCAGCCGGTTCTCGTGTTGCACAGTGGCCACACATCCGCACTTTTAGTGCCTCAGAACCCCGGACAGCTTGCAAAACACGGCTGTAACTGTCCCAGCGCAAGCTGTTCAGGAAAGCACAGAAACGCGATGTTCGCGTGCTTTTAGCGCTGTTCGCAAGAAGCCTCCGGAGCAGGCACTTCTCGTGCGGCAACAACCGTGTTTTCTGCGATCTTTCCTAGCCGCTTTTCCTCCGGGCAGCCGGCTTTAGCTGATGTGAAGTGTTGGTGGGCAAATCATCCAGAGAAGAGTCGCAATGCTTCTGGGCTGTTAGCAAGAGCGAGTGAAGAGCAGCAAGAGCTTTCCTTGCTGACCCTTTTCACGTGGGAGATTAGCTGGACATTTGCCGGTTTAGTGCCTTGTTTCTTCTGCGCAGCTTGCACAAAGCTCATTGCGGCTTTCGCGGTTCGAGTTGTGCATCGCCGGAGCTCTGCGGGAAAGAGCGAGAGAAGAGCCGCGAAAGCTCCGAGTGCGGCCAGCTCGCGTGTAGCCGCGAATGTGCACTGTTCGCCGGTTGGAGGGCGACTGCCTTCTGCGCGGCTGCTTCCAAGCTGACGGTAAGTGCCAGCGTGCTAGCTGTGTAGGACAGTGAAGAGGCTGACGTGTGTGTGTCCGTAGAGCTGCTAGAAAGCGTACGGGAAGAGCAGGAAAGGCTTTCCGAGCAGCCGGTTCTCGTGTTGCACAGTGGCCACACATCCGCACTTTTAGTGCCTCAGAACCCCGGACAGCTTGCAAAACACGGCTGTAACTGTCCCAGCGCAAGCTGTTCAGGAAAGCACAGAAACGCGATGTTCGCGTGCTTTTAGCGCTGTTCGCAAGAAGCCTCCGGAGCAGGCACTTCTCGTGCGGCAACAACCGTGTTTTCTGCGATCTTTCCTAGCCGCTTTTCCTCCGGGCAGCCGGCTTTAGCTGATGTGAAGTGTTGGTGGGCAAATCATCCAGAGAAGAGTCGCAATGCTTCTGGGCTGTTAGCAAGAGCTTTCCTTGCTGACCCTTTTCACGTTGGAGATTAGCTGGACATTTGCCGGTTTAGTGCCTTGTTTCTTCTGCGCAGCTTGCACAAAGCTCATTTTGGCTTTCGCGGTTCGAGTTGTGCATCGCCGGAGCTCTGCGGGAAAGAGCGAGAGAAGAGCCGCGAAAGCTCCGAGTGCGGCCAGCTCGCGTGTGGCCGCGAATGTGCACTGTTCGCCGGTTGGAGGGCGACTGCCTTCTGCGCGGCTGCTTCCAAGCTGACGGTAAGTGCCAGCGTGCTAGCTGTGTAGGACAGTGAAGAGGCTGACGTGTGTGTGTCCGTAGAGCTGCTAGAAAGCGTACGGGAAGAGCAGGAAAGGCTTTCCGAGCAGCCGGTTCTCGTGTTGCACAGTGGCCACACATCCGCACTTTTAGTGCCTCAGAACCCCGGACAGCTTGCAAAACACGGCTGTAACTGTCCCAGCGCAAGCTGTTCAGGAAAGCACAGAAACGCGATGTTCGCGTGCTTTTAGCGCTGTTCGCAAGAAGCCTCCGGAGCAGGCACTTCTCGTGCGGCAACAACCGTGTTTTCTGCGATCTTTCCTAGCCGCTTTTCCTCCGGGCAGCCGGCTTTAGCTGATGTGAAGTGTTGGTGGGCAAATCATCCAGAGAAGAGTCGCAATGCTTCTGGGCTGTTAGCAAGAGCTTTCCTTGCTGACCCTTTTCACGTTGGAGATTAGCTGGACATTTGCCGGTTTAGTGCCTTGTTTCTTCTGCGCAGCTTGCACAAAGCTCATTTTGGCTTTCGCGGTTCGAGTTGTGCATCGCCGGAGCTCTGCGGGAAAGAGCGAGAGAAGAGCCGCGAAAGCTCCGAGTGCGGCCAGCTCGCGTGTGGCCGCGAATGTGCACTGTTCGCCGGTTGGAGGGCGACTGCCTTCTGCGCGGCTGGTTCCAAGCTGACAGTAACTGCCAGCGTGCTAGCTGTGTAGGACAGTGAAGAGGCTGACGTGTGTGTGTCCGTAGAGCTGCTAGAAAGCGTACGGGAAGAGCAGGAAAGGCTTTCAGAGCAGCCGGTTCTCGTGTTGCACAGTGGCCACACATCCGCACTTTTAGTGCCTCAGAACCCCGGACAGCTTGCAAAACACGGCTGTAACTGTCCCAGCGCAAGCTGTTCAGGAAAGCACAGAAACGCGATGTTCGCGTGCTTTTAGCGCTGTTCGCAAGAAGCCTCCGGAGCAGGCACTTCTCGTGCAGCAACAACCGTGTTTTCTGCGATCTTTCCTAGCCGCTTTTCCTCCGGGCAGTCGGCTTGAGCTGATGTGAAGTGTTGGTGGGCAAATCATCCAGAGAAGAGTCGCAATGCTTCTGGGCTGTTAGCAAGAGCTTTCCTTGCTGACCCTTTTCACGTTGGAGATTAGCTAGACATTTGCCGGTTTAGTGCCTTGTTTCTTCTGCGCAGCTTGCACAAAGCTCATTTTGGCTTTCGCGGTTCGAGTTGTGCATCGCCGGAGCTCTGCGGGAAAGAGCGAGAGAAGAGCCGCGAAAGCTCCGAGTGCGGCCAGCTCGCGTGTGGCCGCGAATGTGCACTGTTCGCCGGTTGGAGGGCGACTGCCTTCTGCGCGGCTGGTTCCAAGCTGACAGTAACTGCCAGCGTGCTAGCTGTGTAGGACAGTGAAGAGGCTGACGTGTGTGTGTCCGTAGAGCTGCTAGAAAGCGTACGGGAAGAGCAGGAAGGGCTTTCAGAGCAGCCGGTTCTCGTGTTGCACAGTGGCCACACATCCGCACTTTTAGTGCCTCAGAACCCCGGACAGCTTGCAAAACACGGCTGTAACTGTCCCAGCGCAAGCTGTTCAGGAAAGCACAGAAACGCGATGTTCGCGTGCTTTTAGCGCTGTTCGCAAGAAGCCTCCGGAGCAGGCACTTCTCGTGCGGCAACAACCGTGTTTTCTGCGATCTTTCCTAGCCGCTTTTCCTCCGGGCAGCCGGCTTGAGCTGATGTGAAGTGTTGGTGGGCAAATCATCCAGAGAAGAGTCGCAATGCTTCTGGGCTGTTAGCAAGAGCTTTCCTTGCTGACCCTTTTCACGTTGGAGATTAGCTGGACATTTGCCGGTTTAGTGCCTTGTTTCTTCTGCGCAGCTTGCACAAAGCTCATTTTGGCTTTCGCGGTTCGAGTTGTGCATCGCCGGAGCTCTGCGGGAAAGAGCGAGAGAAGAGCCGCGAAAGCTCCGAGTGCGGCCAGCTCGCGTGTGGCCGCGAATGTGCACTGTTCGCCGGTTGGAGGGCGACTGCCTTCTGCGCGGCTGGTTCCAAGCTGACAGTAACTGCCAGCGTGCTAGCTGTGTAGGACAGTGAAGAGGCTGACGTGTGTGTGTCCGTAGAGCTGCTAGAAAGCGTACGGGAAGAGCAGGAAAGGCTTTCAGAGCAGCCGGTTCTCGTGTTGCACAGTGGCCACACATCCGCACTTTTAGTGCCTCAGAACCCCGGACAGCTTGCAAAACACGGCTGTAACTGTCCCAGCGCAAGCTGTTCAGGAAAGCACAGAAACGCGATGTTCGCGTGCTTTTAGCGCTGTTCGCAAGAAGCCTCCGGAGCAGGCACTTCTCGTGCAGCAACAACCGTGTTTTCTGCGATCTTTCCTAGCCGCTTTTCCTCCGGGCAGTCGGCTTGAGCTGATGTGAAGTGTTGGTGGGCAAATCATCCAGAGAAGAGTCGCAATGCTTCTGGGCTGTTAGCAAGAGCTTTCCTTGCTGAGCCTTTTCACGTTGGAGATTAGCTGGACATTTGCCGGTTTAGTGCCTTGTTTCTTCTGCGCAGCTTGCACAAAGCTCATTTTGGCTTTCGCGGTTCGAGTTGTGCATCGCCGGAGCTCTGCGGGAAAGAGCGAGAGAAGAGCCGCGAAAGCTCCGAGTGCGGCCAGCTCGCGTGTGGCCGCGAATGTGCACTGTTCGCCGGTTGGAGGGCGACTGCCTTCTGCGCGGCTGGTTCCAAGCTGACAGTAACTGCCAGCGTGCTAGCTGTGTAGGACAGTGAAGAGGCTGACGTGTGTGTGTCCGTAGAGCTGCTAGAAAGCGTACGGGAAGAGCAGGAAGGGCTTTCAGAGCAGCCGGTTCTCGTGTTGCACAGTGGCCACACATCCGCACTTTTAGTGCCTCAGAACCCCGGACAGCTTGCAAAACACGGCTGTAACTGTCCCAGCGCAAGCTGTTCAGGAAAGCACAGAAACGCGATGTTCGCGTGCTTTTAGCGCTGTTCGCAAGAAGCCTCCGGAGCAGGCACTTCTCGTGCGGCAACAACCGTGTTTTCTGCGATCTTTCCTAGCCGCTTTTCCTCCGGGCAGCCGGCTTTAGCTGATGTGAAGTGTTGGTGGGCAAATCATCCAGAGAAGAGTCGCAATGCTTCTGGGCTGTTAGCAAGAGCGAGTGAAGAGCAGCAAGAGCTTTCCTTGCTGACCCTTTTCACGTTGGAGATTAGCTAGACATTTGCCGGTTTAGTGCCTTGTTTCTTCTGCGCAGCTTGCACAAAGCTCATTTTGGCTTTCGCGGTTCGAGTTGTGCATCGCCGGAGCTCTGCGGGAAAGAGCGAGAGAAGAGCCGCGAAAGCTCCGAGTGCGGCCAGCTCGCGTGTGGCCGCGAATGTGCACTGTTCGCCGGTTGGAGGGCGACTGCCTTCTGCGCGGCTGGTTCCAAGCTGACAGTAACTGCCAGCGTGCTAGCTGTGTAGGACAGTGAAGAGGCTGACGTGTGCGTGTCCGTAGAGCTGCTAGAAAGCGTACGGGAAGAGCAGGAAGGGCTTTCAGAGCAGCCGGTTCTCGTGTTGCACAGTGGCCACACATCCGCACTTTTAGTGCCTCAGAACCCCGGACAGCTTGCAAAACACGGCTGTAACTGTCCCAGCGCAAGCTGTTCAGGAAAGCACAGAAACGCGATGTTCGCGTGCTTTTAGCGCTGTTCGCAAGAAGCCTCCGGAGCAGGCACTTCTCGTGCGGCAACAACCGTGTTTTCTGCGATCTTTCCTAGCCGCTTTTCCTCCGGGCAGCCGGCTTTAGCTGATGTGAAGTGTTGGTGGGCAAATCATCCAGAGAAGAGTCGCAATGCTTCTGGGCTGTTAGCAAGAGCGAGTGAAGAGCAGCAAGAGCTTTCCTTGCTGACCCTTTTCACGTGGGAGATTAGCTGGACATTTGCCGGTTTAGTGCCTTGTTTCTTCTGCGCAGCTTGCACAAAGCTCATTGCGGCTTTCGCGGTTCGAGTTGTGCATCGCCGGAGCTCTGCGGGAAAGAGCGAGAGAAGAGCCGCGAAAGCTCCGAGTGCGGCCAGCTCGCGTGTAGCCGCGAATGTGCACTGTTCGCCGGTTGGAGGGCGACTGCCTTCTGCGCGGCTGCTTCCAAGCTGACGGTAAGTGCCAGCGTGCTAGCTGTGTAGGACAGTGAAGAGGCTGACGTGTGTGTGTCCGTAGAGCTGCTAGAAAGCGTACGGGAAGAGCAGGAAAGGCTTTCCGAGCAGCCGGTTCTCGTGTTGCACAGTGGCCACACATCCGCACTTTTAGTGCCTCAGAACCCCGGACAGCTTGCAAAACACGGCTGTAACTGTCCCAGCGCAAGCTGTTCAGGAAAGCACAGAAACGCGATGTTCGCGTGCTTTTAGCGCTGTTCGCAAGAAGCCTCCGGAGCAGGCACTTCTCGTGCGGCAACAACCGTGTTTTCTGCGATCTTTCCTAGCCGCTTTTCCTCCGGGCAGCCGGCTTGAGCTGATGTGAAGTGTTGGTGGGCAAATCATCCAGAGAAGAGTCGCAATGCTTCTGGGCTGTTAGCAAGAGCTTTCCTTGCTGACCCTTTTCACGTTGGAGATTAGCTGGACATTTGCCGGTTTAGTGCCTTGTTTCTTCTGCGCAGCTTGCACAAAGCTCATTTTGGCTTTCGCGGTTCGAGTTGTGCATCGCCGGAGCTCTGCGGGAAAGAGCGAGAGAAGAGCCGCGAAAGCTCCGAGTGCGGCCAGCTCGCGTGTGGCCGCGAATGTGCACTGTTCGCCGGTTGGAGGGCGACTGCCTTCTGCGCGGCTGCTTCCAAGCTGACGGTAAGTGCCAGCGTGCTAGCTGTGTAGGACAGTGAAGAGGCTGACGTGTGTGTGTCCGTAGAGCTGCTAGAAAGCGTACGGGAAGAGCAGGAAAGGCTTTCCGAGCAGCCGGTTCTCGTGTTGCACAGTGGCCACACATCCGCACTTTTAGTGCCTCAGAACCCCGGACAGCTTGCAAAACACGGCTGTAACTGTCCCAGCGCAAGCTGTTCAGGAAAGCACAGAAACGCGATGTTCGCGTGCTTTTAGCGCTGTTCGCAAGAAGCCTCCGGAGCAGGCACTTCTCGTGCGGCAACAACCGTGTTTTCTGCGATCTTTCCTAGCCGCTTTTCCTCCGGGCAGCCGGCTTTAGCTGATGTGAAGTGTTGGTGGGCAAATCATCCAGAGAAGAGTCGCAATGCTTCTGGGCTGTTAGCAAGAGCTTTCCTTGCTGACCCTTTTCACGTTGGAGATTAGCTGGACATTTGCCGGTTTAGTGCCTTGTTTCTTCTGCGCAGCTTGCACAAAGCTCATTTTGGCTTTCGCGGTTCGAGTTGTGCATCGCCGGAGCTCTGCGGGAAAGAGCGAGAGAAGAGCCGCGAAAGCTCCGAGTGCGGCCAGCTCGCGTGTGGCCGCGAATGTGCACTGTTCGCCGGTTGGAGGGCGACTGCCTTCTGCGCGGCTGGTTCCAAGCTGACAGTAACTGCCAGCGTGCTAGCTGTGTAGGACAGTGAAGAGGCTGACGTGTGTGTGTCCGTAGAGCTGCTAGAAAGCGTACGGGAAGAGCAGGAAAGGCTTTCAGAGCAGCCGGTTCTCGTGTTGCACAGTGGCCACACATCCGCACTTTTAGTGCCTCAGAACCCCGGACAGCTTGCAAAACACGGCTGTAACTGTCCCAGCGCAAGCTGTTCAGGAAAGCACAGAAACGCGATGTTCGCGTGCTTTTAGCGCTGTTCGCAAGAAGCCTCCGGAGCAGGCACTTCTCGTGCAGCAACAACCGTGTTTTCTGCGATCTTTCCTAGCCGCTTTTCCTCCGGGCAGTCGGCTTGAGCTGATGTGAAGTGTTGGTGGGCAAATCATCCAGAGAAGAGTCGCAATGCTTCTGGGCTGTTAGCAAGAGCTTTCCTTGCTGACCCTTTTCACGTTGGAGATTAGCTAGACATTTGCCGGTTTAGTGCCTTGTTTCTTCTGCGCAGCTTGCACAAAGCTCATTTTGGCTTTCGCGGTTCGAGTTGTGCATCGCCGGAGCTCTGCGGGAAAGAGCGAGAGAAGAGCCGCGAAAGCTCCGAGTGCGGCCAGCTCGCGTGTGGCCGCGAATGTGCACTGTTCGCCGGTTGGAGGGCGACTGCCTTCTGCGCGGCTGGTTCCAAGCTGACAGTAACTGCCAGCGTGCTAGCTGTGTAGGACAGTGAAGAGGCTGACGTGTGTGTGTCCGTAGAGCTGCTAGAAAGCGTACGGGAAGAGCAGGAAGGGCTTTCAGAGCAGCCGGTTCTCGTGTTGCACAGTGGCCACACATCCGCACTTTTAGTGCCTCAGAACCCCGGACAGCTTGCAAAACACGGCTGTAACTGTCCCAGCGCAAGCTGTTCAGGAAAGCACAGAAACGCGATGTTCGCGTGCTTTTAGCGCTGTTCGCAAGAAGCCTCCGGAGCAGGCACTTCTCGTGCGGCAACAACCGTGTTTTCTGCGATCTTTCCTAGCCGCTTTTCCTCCGGGCAGCCGGCTTTAGCTGATGTGAAGTGTTGGTGGGCAAATCATCCAGAGAAGAGTCGCAATGCTTCTGGGCTGTTAGCAAGAGCTTTCCTTGCTGACCCTTTTCACGTTGGAGATTAGCTGGACATTTGCCGGTTTAGTGCCTTGTTTCTTCTGCGCAGCTTGCACAAAGCTCATTGCGGCTTTCGCGGTTCGAGTTGTGCATCGCCGGAGCTCTGCGGGAAAGAGCGAGAGAAGAGCCGCGAAAGCTCCGAGTGCGGCCAGCTCGCGTGTGGCCGCGAATGTGCACTGTTCGCCGGTTGGAGGGCGACTGCCTTCTGCGCGGCTGGTTCCAAGCTGACAGTAACTGCCAGCGTGCTAGCTGTGTAGGACAGTGAAGAGGCTGACGTGTGTGTGTCCGTAGAGCTGCTAGAAAGCGTACGGGAAGAGCAGGAAGGGCTTTCCGAGCAGCCGGTTCTCGTGTTGCACAGTGGCCACACATCCGCACTTTTAGTGCCTCAGAACCCCGGACAGCTTGCAAAACACGGCTGTAACTGTCCCAGCGCAAGCTGTTCAGGAAAGCACAGAAACGCGATGTTCGCGTGCTTTTAGCGCTGTTCGCAAGAAGCCTCCGGAGCAGGCACTTCTCGTGCAGCAACAACCGTGTTTTCTGCGATCTTTCCTAGCCGCTTTTCCTCCGGGCAGCCGGCTTTAGCTGATGTGAAGTGTTGGTGGGCAAATCATCCAGAGAAGAGTCGCAATGCTTCTGGGCTGTTAGCAAGAGCGAGTGAAGAGCAGCAAGAGCTTTCCTTGCTGACCCTTTTCACGTGGGAGATTAGCTGGACATTTGCCGGTTTAGTGCCTTGTTTCTTCTGCGCAGCTTGCACAAAGCTCATTTTGGCTTTCGCGGTTCGAGTTGTGCATCGCCGGAGCTCTGCGGGAAAGAGCGAGAGAAGAGCCGCGAAAGCTCCGAGTGCGGCCAGCTCGCGTGTAGCCGCGAATGTGCACTGTTCGCCGGTTGGAGGGCGACTGCCTTCTGCGCGGCTGCTTCCAAGCTGACAGTAACTGCCAGCGTGCTAGCTGTGTAGGACAGTGAAGAGGCTGACGTGTGTGTGTCCGTAGAGCTGCTAGAAAGCGTACGGGAAGAGCAGGAAAGGCTTTCCGAGCAGCCGGTTCTCGTGTTGCACAGTGGCCACACATCCGCACTTTTAGTGCCTCAGAACCCCGGACAGCTTGCAAAACACGGCTGTAACTGTCCCAGCGCAAGCTGTTCAGGAAAGCACAGAAACGCGATGTTCGCGTGCTTTTAGCGCTGTTCGCAAGAAGCCTCCGGAGCAGGCACTTCTCGTGCGGCAACAACCGTGTTTTCTGCGATCTTTCCTAGCCGCTTTTCCTCCGGGCAGCCGGCTTTAGCTGATGTGAAGTGTTGGTGGGCAAATCATCCAGAGAAGAGTCGCAATGCTTCTGGGCTGTTAGCAAGAGCTTTCCTTGCTGACCCTTTTCACGTTGGAGATTAGCTGGACATTTGCCGGTTTAGTGCCTTGTTTCTTCTGCGCAGCTTGCACAAAGCTCATTTTGGCTTTCGCGGTTCGAGTTGTGCATCGCCGGAGCTCTGCGGGAAAGAGCGAGAGAAGAGCCGCGAAAGCTCCGAGTGCGGCCAGCTCGCGTGTGGCCGCGAATGTGCACTGTTCGCCGGTTGGAGGGCGACTGCCTTCTGCGCGGCTGGTTCCAAGCTGACAGTAACTGCCAGCGTGCTAGCTGTGTAGGACAGTGAAGAGGCTGACGTGTGTGTGTCCGTAGAGCTGCTAGAAAGCGTACGGGAAGAGCAGGAAGGGCTTTCAGAGCAGCCGGTTCTCGTGTTGCACAGTGGCCACACATCCGCACTTTTAGTGCCTCAGAACCCCGGACAGCTTGCAAAACACGGCTGTAACTGTCCCAGCGCAAGCTGTTCAGGAAAGCACAGAAACGCGATGTTCGCGTGCTTTTAGCGCTGTTCGCAAGAAGCCTCCGGAGCAGGCACTTCTCGTGCAGCAACAACCGTGTTTTCTGCGATCTTTCCTAGCCGCTTTTCCTCCGGGCAGCCGGCTTTAGCTGATGTGAAGTGTTGGTGGGCAAATCATCCAGAGAAGAGTCGCAATGCTTCTGGGCTGTTAGCAAGAGCGAGTGAAGAGCAGCAAGAGCTTTCCTTGCTGACCCTTTTCACGTGGGAGATTAGCTGGACATTTGCCGGTTTAGTGCCTTGTTTCTTCTGCGCAGCTTGCACAAAGCTCATTGCGGCTTTCGCGGTTCGAGTTGTGCATCGCCGGAGCTCTGCGGGAAAGAGCGAGAGAAGAGCCGCGAAAGCTCCGAGTGCGGCCAGCTCGCGTGTGGCCGCGAATGTGCACTGTTCGCCGGTTGGAGGGCGACTGCCTTCTGCGCGGCTGGTTCCAAGCTGACAGTAACTGCCAGCGTGCTAGCTGTGTAGGACAGTGAAGAGGCTGACGTGTGTGTGTCCGTAGAGCTGCTAGAAAGCGTACGGGAAGAGCAGGAAGGGCTTTCAGAGCAGCCGGTTCTCGTGTTGCACAGTGGCCACACATCCGCACTTTTAGTGCCTCAGAACCCCGGACAGCTTGCAAAACACGGCTGTAACTGTCCCAGCGCAAGCTGTTCAGGAAAGCACAGAAACGCGATGTTCGCGTGCTTTTAGCGCTGTTCGCAAGAAGCCTCCGGAGCAGGCACTTCTCGTGCAGCAACAACCGTGTTTTCTGCGATCTTTCCTAGCCGCTTTTCCTCCGGGCAGCCGGCTTTAGCTGATGTGAAGTGTTGGTGGGCAAATCATCCAGAGAAGAGTCGCAATGCTTCTGGGCTGTTAGCAAGAGCGAGTGAAGAGCAGCAAGAGCTTTCCTTGCTGACCCTTTTCACGTGGGAGATTAGCTGGACATTTGCCGGTTTAGTGCCTTGTTTCTTCTGCGCAGCTTGCACAAAGCTCATTGCGGCTTTCGCGGTTCGAGTTGTGCATCGCCGGAGCTCTGCGGGAAAGAGCGAGAGAAGAGCCGCGAAAGCTCCGAGTGCGGCCAGCTCGCGTGTAGCCGCGAATGTGCACTGTTCGCCGGTTGGAGGGCGACTGCCTTCTGCGCGGCTGCTTCCAAGTTGACGGTAACTGCCAGCGTGCTAGCTGTGTAGGACAGTGAAGAGGCTGACGTGTGTGTGTCCGTAGAGCTGCTAGAAAGCGTACGGGAAGAGCAGGAAAGGCTTTCCGAGCAGCCGGTTCTCGTGTTGCACAGTGGCCACACATCCGCACTTTTAGTGCCTCAGAACCCCGGACAGCTTGCAAAACACGGCTGTAACTGTCCCAGCGCAAGCTGTTCAGGAAAGCACAGAAACGCGATGTTCGCGTGCTTTTAGCGCTGTTCGCAAGAAGCCTCCGGAGCAGGCACTTCTCGTGCGGCAACAACCGTGTTTTCTGCGATCTTTCCTAGCCGCTTTTCCTCCGGGCAGCCGGCTTTAGCTGATGTGAAGTGTTGGTGGGCAAATCATCCAGAGAAGAGTCGCAATGCTTCTGGGCTGTTAGCAAGAGCTTTCCTTGCTGACCCTTTTCACGTTGGAGATTAGCTGGACATTTGCCGGTTTAGTGCCTTGTTTCTTCTGCGCAGCTTGCACAAAGCTCATTTTGGCTTTCGCGGTTCGAGTTGTGCATCGCCGGAGCTCTGCGGGAAAGAGCGAGAGAAGAGCCGCGAAAGCTCCGAGTGCGGCCAGCTCGCGTGTGGCCGCGAATGTGCACTGTTCGCCGGTTGGAGGGCGACTGCCTTCTGCGCGGCTGGTTCCAAGCTGACAGTAACTGCCAGCGTGCTAGCTGTGTAGGACAGTGAAGAGGCTGACGTGTGTATGTCCGTAGAGCTGCTAGAAAGCGTACGGGAAGAGCAGGAAGGGCTTTCAGAGCAGCCGGTTCTCGTGTTGCACAGTGGCCACACATCCGCACTTTTAGTGCCTCAGAACCCCGGACAGCTTGCAAAACACGGCTGTAACTGTCCCAGCGCAAGCTGTTCAGGAAAGCACAGAAACGCGATGTTCGCGTGCTTTTAGCGCTGTTCGCAAGAAGCCTCCGGAGCAGGCACTTCTCGTGCGGCAACAACCGTGTTTTCTGCGATCTTTCCTAGCCGCTTTTCCTCCGGGCAGCCGGCTTTAGCTGATGTGAAGTGTTGGTGGGCAAATCATCCAGAGAAGAGTCGCAATGCTTCTGGGCTGTTAGCAAGAGCGAGTGAAGAGCAGCAAGAGCTTTCCTTGCTGACCCTTTTCACGTGGGAGATTAGCTGGACATTTGCCGGTTTAGTGCCTTGTTTCTTCTGCGCAGCTTGCACAAAGCTCATTGCGGCTTTCGCGGTTCGAGTTGTGCATCGCCGGAGCTCTGCGGGAAAGAGCGAGAGAAGAGCCGCGAAAGCTCCGAGTGCGGCCAGCTCGCGTGTAGCCGCGAATGTGCACTGTTCGCCGGTTGGAGGGCGACTGCCTTCTGCGCGGCTGCTTCCAAGCTGACGGTAAGTGCCAGCGTGCTAGCTGTGTAGGACAGTGAAGAGGCTGACGTGTGTGTGTCCGTAGAGCTGCTAGAAAGCGTACGGGAAGAGCAGGAAAGGCTTTCCGAGCAGCCGGTTCTCGTGTTGCACAGTGGCCACACATCCGCACTTTTAGTGCCTCAGAACCCCGGACAGCTTGCAAAACACGGCTGTAACTGTCCCAGCGCAAGCTGTTCAGGAAAGCACAGAAACGCGATGTTCGCGTGCTTTTAGCGCTGTTCGCAAGAAGCCTCCGGAGCAGGCACTTCTCGTGCGGCAACAACCGTGTTTTCTGCGATCTTTCCTAGCCGCTTTTCCTCCGGGCAGCCGGCTTTAGCTGATGTGAAGTGTTGGTGGGCAAATCATCCAGAGAAGAGTCGCAATGCTTCTGGGCTGTTAGCAAGAGCTTTCCTTGCTGACCCTTTTCACGTTGGAGATTAGCTGGACATTTGCCGGTTTAGTGCCTTGTTTCTTCTGCGCAGCTTGCACAAAGCTCATTTTGGCTTTCGCGGTTCGAGTTGTGCATCGCCGGAGCTCTGCGGGAAAGAGCGAGAGAAGAGCCGCGAAAGCTCCGAGTGCGGCCAGCTCGCGTGTGGCCGCGAATGTGCACTGTTCGCCGGTTGGAGGGCGACTGCCTTCTGCGCGGCTGGTTCCAAGCTGACAGTAACTGCCAGCGTGCTAGCTGTGTAGGACAGTGAAGAGGCTGACGTGTGTGTGTCCGTAGAGCTGCTAGAAAGCGTACGGGAAGAGCAGGAAAGGCTTTCAGAGCAGCCGGTTCTCGTGTTGCACAGTGGCCACACATCCGCACTTTTAGTGCCTCAGAACCCCGGACAGCTTGCAAAACACGGCTGTAACTGTCCCAGCGCAAGCTGTTCAGGAAAGCACAGAAACGCGATGTTCGCGTGCTTTTAGCGCTGTTCGCAAGAAGCCTCCGGAGCAGGCACTTCTCGTGCGGCAACAACCGTGTTTTCTGCGATCTTTCCTAGCCGCTTTTCCTCCGGGCAGTCGGCTTGAGCTGATGTGAAGTGTTGGTGGGCAAATCATCCAGAGAAGAGTCGCAATGCTTCTGGGCTGTTAGCAAGAGCGAGTGAAGAGCAGCAAGAGCTTTCCTTGCTGACCCTTTTCACGTGGGAGATTAGCTGGACATTTGCCGGTTTAGTGCCTTGTTTCTTCTGCGCAGCTTGCACAAAGCTCATTGCGGCTTTCGCGGTTCGAGTTGTGCATCGCCGGAGCTCTGCGGGAAAGAGCGAGAGAAGAGCCGCGAAAGCTCCGAGTGCGGCCAGCTCGCGTGTAGCCGCGAATGTGCACTGTTCGCCGGTTGGAGGGCGACTGCCTTCTGCGCGGCTGCTTCCAAGCTGACGGTAAGTGCCAGCGTGCTAGCTGTGTAGGACAGTGAAGAGGCTGACGTGTGTGTGTCCGTAGAGCTGCTAGAAAGCGTACGGGAAGAGCAGGAAAGGCTTTCCGAGCAGCCGGTTCTCGTGTTGCACAGTGGCCACACATCCGCACTTTTAGTGCCTCAGAACCCCGGACAGCTTGCAAAACACGGCTGTAACTGTCCCAGCGCAAGCTGTTCAGGAAAGCACAGAAACGCGATGTTCGCGTGCTTTTAGCGCTGTTCGCAAGAAGCCTCCGGAGCAGGCACTTCTCGTGCGGCAACAACCGTGTTTTCTGCGATCTTTCCTAGCCGCTTTTCCTCCGGGCAGTCGGCTTGAGCTGATGTGAAGTGTTGGTGGGCAAATCATCCAGAGAAGAGTCGCAATGCTTCTGGGCTGTTAGCACGAGCTTTCCTTGCTGACCCTTTTCACGTTGGAGATTAGCTGGACATTTGCCGGTTTAGTGCCTTGTTTCTTCTGCGCAGCTTGCACAAAGCTCATTTTGGCTTTCGCGGTTCGAGTTGTGCATCGCCGGAGCTCTGCGGGAAAGAGCGAGAGAAGAGCCGCGAAAGCTCCGAGTGCGGCCAGCTCGCGTGTGGCCGCGAATGTGCACTGTTCGCCGGTTGGAGGGCGACTGCCTTCTGCGCGGCTGGTTCCAAGCTGACAGTAACTGCCAGCGTGCTAGCTGTGTAGGACAGTGAAGAGGCTGACGTGTGTGTGTCCGTAGAGCTGCTAGAAAGCGTACGGGAAGAGCAGGAAGGGCTTTCAGAGCAGCCGGTTCTCGTGTTGCACAGTGGCCACACATCCGCACTTTTAGTGCCTCAGAACCCCGGACAGCTTGCAAAACACGGCTGTAACTGTCCCAGCGCAAGCTGTTCAGGAAAGCACAGAAACGCGATGTTCGCGTGCTTTTAGCGCTGTTCGCAAGAAGCCTCCGGAGCAGGCACTTCTCGTGCAGCAACAACCGTGTTTTCTGCGATCTTTCCTAGCCGCTTTTCCTCCGGGCAGCCGGCTTTAGCTGATGTGAAGTGTTGGTGGGCAAATCATCCAGAGAAGAGTCGCAATGCTTCTGGGCTGTTAGCAAGAGCGAGTGAAGAGCAGCAAGAGCTTTCCTTGCTGACCCTTTTCACGTGGGAGATTAGCTGGACATTTGCCGGTTTAGTGCCTTGTTTCTTCTGCGCAGCTTGCACAAAGCTCATTGCGGCTTTCGCGGTTCGAGTTGTGCATCGCCGGAGCTCTGCGGGAAAGAGCGAGAGAAGAGCCGCGAAAGCTCCGAGTGCGGCCAGCTCGCGTGTGGCCGCGAATGTGCACTGTTCGCCGGTTGGAGGGCGACTGCCTTCTGCGCGGCTGGTTCCAAGCTGACAGTAACTGCCAGCGTGCTAGCTGTGTAGGACAGTGAAGAGGCTGACGTGTGTGTGTCCGTAGAGCTGCTAGAAAGCGTACGGGAAGAGCAGGAAGGGCTTTCAGAGCAGCCGGTTCTCGTGTTGCACAGTGGCCACACATCCGCACTTTTAGTGCCTCAGAACCCCGGACAGCTTGCAAAACACGGCTGTAACTGTCCCAGCGCAAGCTGTTCAGGAAAGCACAGAAACGCGATGTTCGCGTGCTTTTAGCGCTGTTCGCAAGAAGCCTCCGGAGCAGGCACTTCTCGTGCAGCAACAACCGTGTTTTCTGCGATCTTTCCTAGCCGCTTTTCCTCCGGGCAGCCGGCTTGAGCTGATGTGAAGTGTTGGTGGGCAAATCATCCAGAGAAGAGTCGCAATGCTTCTGGGCTGTTAGCAAGAGCGAGTGAAGAGCAGCAAGAGCTTTCCTTGCTGACCCTTTTCACGTGGGAGATTAGCTGGACATTTGCCGGTTTAGTGCCTTGTTTCTTCTGCGCAGCTTGCACAAAGCTCATTGCGGCTTTCGCGGTTCGAGTTGTGCATCGCCGGAGCTCTGCGGGAAAGAGCGAGAGAAGAGCCGCGAAAGCTCCGAGTGCGGCCAGCTCGCGTGTGGCCGCGAATGTGCACTGTTCGCCGGTTGGAGGGCGACTGCCTTCTGCGCGGCTGGTTCCAAGCTGACAGTAACTGCCAGCGTGCTAGCTGTGTAGGACAGTGAAGAGGCTGACGTGTGTGTGTCCGTAGAGCTGCTAGAAAGCGTACGGGAAGAGCAGGAAAGGCTTTCCGAGCAGCCGGTTCTCGTGTTGCACAGTGGCCACACATCCGCACTTTTAGTGCCTCAGAACCCCGGACAGCTTGCAAAACACGGCTGTAACTGTCCCAGCGCAAGCTGTTCAGGAAAGCACAGAAACGCGATGTTCGCGTGCTTTTAGCGCTGTTCGCAAGAAGCCTCCGGAGCAGGCACTTCTCGTGCGGCAACAACCGTGTTTTCTGCGATCTTTCCTAGCCGCTTTTCCTCCGGGCAGCCGGCTTTAGCTGATGTGAAGTGTTGGTGGGCAAATCATCCAGAGAAGAGTCGCAATGCTTCTGGGCTGTTAGCAAGAGCTTTCCTTGCTGACCCTTTTCACGTTGGAGATTAGCTGGACATTTGCCGGTTTAGTGCCTTGTTTCTTCTGCGCAGCTTGCACAAAGCTCATTTTGGCTTTCGCGGTTCGAGTTGTGCATCGCCGGAGCTCTGCGGGAAAGAGCGAGAGAAGAGCCGCGAAAGCTCCGAGTGCGGCCAGCTCGCGTGTGGCCGCGAATGTGCACTGTTCGCCGGTTGGAGGGCGACTGCCTTCTGCGCGGCTGCTTCCAAGCTGACGGTAAGTGCCAGCGTGCTAGCTGTGTAGGACAGTGAAGAGGCTGACGTGTGTGTGTCCGTAGAGCTGCTAGAAAGCGTACGGGAAGAGCAGGAAAGGCTTTCCGAGCAGCCGGTTCTCGTGTTGCACAGTGGCCACACATCCGCACTTTTAGTGCCTCAGAACCCCGGACAGCTTGCAAAACACGGCTGTAACTGTCCCAGCGCAAGCTGTTCAGGAAAGCACAGAAACGCGATGTTCGCGTGCTTTTAGCGCTGTTCGCAAGAAGCCTCCGGAGCAGGCACTTCTCGTGCGGCAACAACCGTGTTTTCTGCGATCTTTCCTAGCCGCTTTTCCTCCGGGCAGCCGGCTTTAGCTGATGTGAAGTGTTGGTGGGCAAATCATCCAGAGAAGAGTCGCAATGCTTCTGGGCTGTTAGCAAGAGCTTTCCTTGCTGACCCTTTTCACGTTGGAGATTAGCTGGACATTTGCCGGTTTAGTGCCTTGTTTCTTCTGCGCAGCTTGCACAAAGCTCATTTTGGCTTTCGCGGTTCGAGTTGTGCATCGCCGGAGCTCTGCGGGAAAGAGCGAGAGAAGAGCCGCGAAAGCTCCGAGTGCGGCCAGCTCGCGTGTGGCCGCGAATGTGCACTGTTCGCCGGTTGGAGGGCGACTGCCTTCTGCGCGGCTGGTTCCAAGCTGACAGTAACTGCCAGCGTGCTAGCTGTGTAGGACAGTGAAGAGGCTGACGTGTGTGTGTCCGTAGAGCTGCTAGAAAGCGTACGGGAAGAGCAGGAAAGGCTTTCAGAGCAGCCGGTTCTCGTGTTGCACAGTGGCCACACATCCGCACTTTTAGTGCCTCAGAACCCCGGACAGCTTGCAAAACACGGCTGTAACTGTCCCAGCGCAAGCTGTTCAGGAAAGCACAGAAACGCGATGTTCGCGTGCTTTTAGCGCTGTTCGCAAGAAGCCTCCGGAGCAGGCACTTCTCGTGCAGCAACAACCGTGTTTTCTGCGATCTTTCCTAGCCGCTTTTCCTCCGGGCAGTCGGCTTGAGCTGATGTGAAGTGTTGGTGGGCAAATCATCCAGAGAAGAGTCGCAATGCTTCTGGGCTGTTAGCAAGAGCTTTCCTTGCTGACCCTTTTCACGTTGGAGATTAGCTAGACATTTGCCGGTTTAGTGCCTTGTTTCTTCTGCGCAGCTTGCACAAAGCTCATTTTGGCTTTCGCGGTTCGAGTTGTGCATCGCCGGAGCTCTGCGGGAAAGAGCGAGAGAAGAGCCGCGAAAGCTCCGAGTGCGGCCAGCTCGCGTGTGGCCGCGAATGTGCACTGTTCGCCGGTTGGAGGGCGACTGCCTTCTGCGCGGCTGGTTCCAAGCTGACAGTAACTGCCAGCGTGCTAGCTGTGTAGGACAGTGAAGAGGCTGACGTGTGTGTGTCCGTAGAGCTGCTAGAAAGCGTACGGGAAGAGCAGGAAGGGCTTTCAGAGCAGCCGGTTCTCGTGTTGCACAGTGGCCACACATCCGCACTTTTAGTGCCTCAGAACCCCGGACAGCTTGCAAAACACGGCTGTAACTGTCCCAGCGCAAGCTGTTCAGGAAAGCACAGAAACGCGATGTTCGCGTGCTTTTAGCGCTGTTCGCAAGAAGCCTCCGGAGCAGGCACTTCTCGTGCGGCAACAACCGTGTTTTCTGCGATCTTTCCTAGCCGCTTTTCCTCCGGGCAGCCGGCTTTAGCTGATGTGAAGTGTTGGTGGGCAAATCATCCAGAGAAGAGTCGCAATGCTTCTGGGCTGTTAGCAAGAGCTTTCCTTGCTGACCCTTTTCACGTTGGAGATTAGCTGGACATTTGCCGGTTTAGTGCCTTGTTTCTTCTGCGCAGCTTGCACAAAGCTCATTGCGGCTTTCGCGGTTCGAGTTGTGCATCGCCGGAGCTCTGCGGGAAAGAGCGAGAGAAGAGCCGCGAAAGCTCCGAGTGCGGCCAGCTCGCGTGTGGCCGCGAATGTGCACTGTTCGCCGGTTGGAGGGCGACTGCCTTCTGCGCGGCTGGTTCCAAGCTGACAGTAACTGCCAGCGTGCTAGCTGTGTAGGACAGTGAAGAGGCTGACGTGTGTGTGTCCGTAGAGCTGCTAGAAAGCGTACGGGAAGAGCAGGAAGGGCTTTCCGAGCAGCCGGTTCTCGTGTTGCACAGTGGCCACACATCCGCACTTTTAGTGCCTCAGAACCCCGGACAGCTTGCAAAACACGGCTGTAACTGTCCCAGCGCAAGCTGTTCAGGAAAGCACAGAAACGCGATGTTCGCGTGCTTTTAGCGCTGTTCGCAAGAAGCCTCCGGAGCAGGCACTTCTCGTGCAGCAACAACCGTGTTTTCTGCGATCTTTCCTAGCCGCTTTTCCTCCGGGCAGCCGGCTTTAGCTGATGTGAAGTGTTGGTGGGCAAATCATCCAGAGAAGAGTCGCAATGCTTCTGGGCTGTTAGCAAGAGCGAGTGAAGAGCAGCAAGAGCTTTCCTTGCTGACCCTTTTCACGTGGGAGATTAGCTGGACATTTGCCGGTTTAGTGCCTTGTTTCTTCTGCGCAGCTTGCACAAAGCTCATTTTGGCTTTCGCGGTTCGAGTTGTGCATCGCCGGAGCTCTGCGGGAAAGAGCGAGAGAAGAGCCGCGAAAGCTCCGAGTGCGGCCAGCTCGCGTGTAGCCGCGAATGTGCACTGTTCGCCGGTTGGAGGGCGACTGCCTTCTGCGCGGCTGCTTCCAAGCTGACAGTAACTGCCAGCGTGCTAGCTGTGTAGGACAGTGAAGAGGCTGACGTGTGTGTGTCCGTAGAGCTGCTAGAAAGCGTACGGGAAGAGCAGGAAAGGCTTTCCGAGCAGCCGGTTCTCGTGTTGCACAGTGGCCACACATCCGCACTTTTAGTGCCTCAGAACCCCGGACAGCTTGCAAAACACGGCTGTAACTGTCCCAGCGCAAGCTGTTCAGGAAAGCACAGAAACGCGATGTTCGCGTGCTTTTAGCGCTGCTCGCAAGAAGCCTCCGGAGCAGGCACTTCTCGTGCGGCAACAACCGTGTTTTCTGCGATCTTTCCTAGCCGCTTTTCCTCCGGGCAGCCGGCTTGAGCTGATGTGAAGTGTTGGTGGGCAAATCATCCAGAGAAGAGTCGCAATGCTTCTGGGCTGTTAGCAAGAGCTTTCCTTGCTGACCCTTTTCACGTTGGAGATTAGCTGGACATTTGCCGGTTTAGTGCCTTGTTTCTTCTGCGCAGCTTGCACAAAGCTCATTTTGGCTTTCGCGGTTCGAGTTGTGCATCGCCGGAGCTCTGCGGGAAAGAGCGAGAGAAGAGCCGCGAAAGCTCCGAGTGCGGCCAGCTCGCGTGTGGCCGCGAATGTGCACTGTTCGCCGGTTGGAGGGCGACTGCCTTCTGCGCGGCTGGTTCCAAGCTGACAGTAACTGCCAGCGTGCTAGCTGTGTAGGACAGTGAAGAGGCTGACGTGTGTGTGTCCGTAGAGCTGCTAGAAAGCGTACGGGAAGAGCAGGAAGGGCTTTCAGAGCAGCCGGTTCTCGTGTTGCACAGTGGCCACACATCCGCACTTTTAGTGCCTCAGAACCCCGGACAGCTTGCAAAACACGGCTGTAACTGTCCCAGCGCAAGCTGTTCAGGAAAGCACAGAAACGCGATGTTCGCGTGCTTTTAGCGCTGTTCGCAAGAAGCCTCCGGAGCAGGCACTTCTCGTGCAGCAACAACCGTGTTTTCTGCGATCTTTCCTAGCCGCTTTTCCTCCGGGCAGCCGGCTTTAGCTGATGTGAAGTGTTGGTGGGCAAATCATCCAGAGAAGAGTCGCAATGCTTCTGGGCTGTTAGCAAGAGCGAGTGAAGAGCAGCAAGAGCTTTCCTTGCTGACCCTTTTCACGTGGGAGATTAGCTGGACATTTGCCGGTTTAGTGCCTTGTTTCTTCTGCGCAGCTTGCACAAAGCTCATTGCGGCTTTCGCGGTTCGAGTTGTGCATCGCCGGAGCTCTGCGGGAAAGAGCGAGAGAAGAGCCGCGAAAGCTCCGAGTGCGGCCAGCTCGCGTGTGGCCGCGAATGTGCACTGTTCGCCGGTTGGAGGGCGACTGCCTTCTGCGCGGCTGGTTCCAAGCTGACAGTAACTGCCAGCGTGCTAGCTGTGTAGGACAGTGAAGAGGCTGACGTGTGTGTGTCCGTAGAGCTGCTAGAAAGCGTACGGGAAGAGCAGGAAGGGCTTTCAGAGCAGCCGGTTCTCTTGTTGCACAGTGGCCACACATCCGCACTTTTAGTGCCTCAGAACCCCGGACAGCTTGCAAAACACGGCTGTAACTGTCCCAGCGCAAGCTGTTCAGGAAAGCACAGAAACGCGATGTTCGCGTGCTTTTAGCGCTGTTCGCAAGAAGCCTCCGGAGCAGGCACTTCTCGTGCAGCAACAACCGTGTTTTCTGCGATCTTTCCTAGCCGCTTTTCCTCCGGGCAGCCGGCTTTAGCTGATGTGAAGTGTTGGTGGGCAAATCATCCAGAGAAGAGTCGCAATGCTTCTGGGCTGTTAGCAAGAGCGAGTGAAGAGCAGCAAGAGCTTTCCTTGCTGACCCTTTTCACGTGGGAGATTAGCTGGACATTTGCCGGTTTAGTGCCTTGTTTCTTCTGCGCAGCTTGCACAAAGCTCATTGCGGCTTTCGCGGTTCGAGTTGTGCATCGCCGGAGCTCTGCGGGAAAGAGCGAGAGAAGAGCCGCGAAAGCTCCGAGTGCGGCCAGCTCGCGTGTAGCCGCGAATGTGCACTGTTCGCCGGTTGGAGGGCGACTGCCTTCTGCGCGGCTGCTTCCAAGTTGACGGTAACTGCCAGCGTGCTAGCTGTGTAGGACAGTGAAGAGGCTGACGTGTGTGTGTCCGTAGAGCTGCTAGAAAGCGTACGGGAAGAGCAGGAAAGGCTTTCCGAGCAGCCGGTTCTCGTGTTGCACAGTGGCCACACATCCGCACTTTTAGTGCCTCAGAACCCCGGACAGCTTGCAAAACACGGCTGTAACTGTCCCAGCGCAAGCTGTTCAGGAAAGCACAGAAACGCGATGTTCGCGTGCTTTTAGCGCTGCTCGCAAGAAGCCTCCGGAGCAGGCACTTCTCGTGCGGCAACAACCGTGTTTTCTGCGATCTTTCCTAGCCGCTTTTCCTCCGGGCAGCCGGCTTTAGCTGATGTGAAGTGTTGGTGGGCAAATCATCCAGAGAAGAGTCGCAATGCTTCTGGGCTGTTAGCAAGAGCTTTCCTTGCTGACCCTTTTCACGTTGGAGATTAGCTGGACATTTGCCGGTTTAGTGCCTTGTTTCTTCTGCGCAGCTTGCACAAAGCTCATTTTGGCTTTCGCGGTTCGAGTTGTGCATCGCCGGAGCTCTGCGGGAAAGAGCGAGAGAAGAGCCGCGAAAGCTCCGAGTGCGGCCAGCTCGCGTGTGGCCGCGAATGTGCACTGTTCGCCGGTTGGAGGGCGACTGCCTTCTGCGCGGCTGGTTCCAAGCTGACAGTAACTGCCAGCGTGCTAGCTGTGTAGGACAGTGAAGAGGCTGACGTGTGTATGTCCGTAGAGCTGCTAGAAAGCGTACGGGAAGAGCAGGAAGGGCTTTCAGAGCAGCCGGTTCTCGTGTTGCACAGTGGCCACACATCCGCACTTTTAGTGCCTCAGAACCCCGGACAGCTTGCAAAACACGGCTGTAACTGTCCCAGCGCAAGCTGTTCAGGAAAGCACAGAAACGCGATGTTCGCGTGCTTTTAGCGCTGTTCGCAAGAAGCCTCCGGAGCAGGCACTTCTCGTGCGGCAACAACCGTGTTTTCTGCGATCTTTCCTAGCCGCTTTTCCTCCGGGCAGCCGGCTTTAGCTGATGTGAAGTGTTGGTGGGCAAATCATCCAGAGAAGAGTCGCAATGCTTCTGGGCTGTTAGCAAGAGCGAGTGAAGAGCAGCAAGAGCTTTCCTTGCTGACCCTTTTCACGTGGGAGATTAGCTGGACATTTGCCGGTTTAGTGCCTTGTTTCTTCTGCGCAGCTTGCACAAAGCTCATTGCGGCTTTCGCGGTTCGAGTTGTGCATCGCCGGAGCTCTGCGGGAAAGAGCGAGAGAAGAGCCGCGAAAGCTCCGAGTGCGGCCAGCTCGCGTGTAGCCGCGAATGTGCACTGTTCGCCGGTTGGAGGGCGACTGCCTTCTGCGCGGCTGCTTCCAAGCTGACGGTAAGTGCCAGCGTGCTAGCTGTGTAGGACAGTGAAGAGGCTGACGTGTGTGTGTCCGTAGAGCTGCTAGAAAGCGTACGGGAAGAGCAGGAAAGGCTTTCCGAGCAGCCGGTTCTCGTGTTGCACAGTGGCCACACATCCGCACTTTTAGTGCCTCAGAACCCCGGACAGCTTGCAAAACACGGCTGTAACTGTCCCAGCGCAAGCTGTTCAGGAAAGCACAGAAACGCGATGTTCGCGTGCTTTTAGCGCTGTTCGCAAGAAGCCTCCGGAGCAGGCACTTCTCGTGCGGCAACAACCGTGTTTTCTGCGATCTTTCCTAGCCGCTTTTCCTCCGGGCAGCCGGCTTGAGCTGATGTGAAGTGTTGGTGGGCAAATCATCCAGAGAAGAGTCGCAATGCTTCTGGGCTGTTAGCAAGAGCTTTCCTTGCTGACCCTTTTCACGTTGGAGATTAGCTGGACATTTGCCGGTTTAGTGCCTTGTTTCTTCTGCGCAGCTTGCACAAAGCTCATTTTGGCTTTCGCGGTTCGAGTTGTGCATCGCCGGAGCTCTGCGGGAAAGAGCGAGAGAAGAGCCGCGAAAGCTCCGAGTGCGGCCAGCTCGCGTGTGGCCGCGAATGTGCACTGTTCGCCGGTTGGAGGGCGACTGCCTTCTGCGCGGCTGGTTCCAAGCTGACAGTAACTGCCAGCGTGCTAGCTGTGTAGGACAGTGAAGAGGCTGACGTGTGTGTGTCCGTAGAGCTGCTAGAAAGCGTACGGGAAGAGCAGGAAAGGCTTTCAGAGCAGCCGGTTCTCGTGTTGCACAGTGGCCACACATCCGCACTTTTAGTGCCTCAGAACCCCGGACAGCTTGCAAAACACGGCTGTAACTGTCCCAGCGCAAGCTGTTCAGGAAAGCACAGAAACGCGATGTTCGCGTGCTTTTAGCGCTGTTCGCAAGAAGCCTCCGGAGCAGGCACTTCTCGTGCGGCAACAACCGTGTTTTCTGCGATCTTTCCTAGCCGCTTTTCCTCCGGGCAGTCGGCTTGAGCTGATGTGAAGTGTTGGTGGGCAAATCATCCAGAGAAGAGTCGCAATGCTTCTGGGCTGTTAGCAAGAGCGAGTGAAGAGCAGCAAGAGCTTTCCTTGCTGACCCTTTTCACGTGGGAGATTAGCTGGACATTTGCCGGTTTAGTGCCTTGTTTCTTCTGCGCAGCTTGCACAAAGCTCATTGCGGCTTTCGCGGTTCGAGTTGTGCATCGCCGGAGCTCTGCGGGAAAGAGCGAGAGAAGAGCCGCGAAAGCTCCGAGTGCGGCCAGCTCGCGTGTAGCCGCGAATGTGCACTGTTCGCCGGTTGGAGGGCGACTGCCTTCTGCGCGGCTGCTTCCAAGCTGACGGTAAGTGCCAGCGTGCTAGCTGTGTAGGACAGTGAAGAGGCTGACGTGTGTGTGTCCGTAGAGCTGCTAGAAAGCGTACGGGAAGAGCAGGAAAGGCTTTCAGAGCAGCCGGTTCTCGTGTTGCACAGTGGCCACACATCCGCACTTTTAGTGCCTCAGAACCCCGGACAGCTTGCAAAACACGGCTGTAACTGTCCCAGCGCAAGCTGTTCAGGAAAGCACAGAAACGCGATGTTCGCGTGCTTTTAGCGCTGTTCGCAAGAAGCCTCCGGAGCAGGCACTTCTCGTGCGGCAACAACCGTGTTTTCTGCGATCTTTCCTAGCCGCTTTTCCTCCGGGCAGTCGGCTTGAGCTGATGTGAAGTGTTGGTGGGCAAATCATCCAGAGAAGAGTCGCAATGCTTCTGGGCTGTTAGCACGAGCTTTCCTTGCTGACCCTTTTCACGTTGGAGATTAGCTGGACATTTGCCGGTTTAGTGCCTTGTTTCTTCTGCGCAGCTTGCACAAAGCTCATTTTGGCTTTCGCGGTTCGAGTTGTGCATCGCCGGAGCTCTGCGGGAAAGAGCGAGAGAAGAGCCGCGAAAGCTCCGAGTGCGGCCAGCTCGCGTGTGGCCGCGAATGTGCACTGTTCGCCGGTTGGAGGGCGACTGCCTTCTGCGCGGCTGGTTCCAAGCTGACAGTAACTGCCAGCGTGCTAGCTGTGTAGGACAGTGAAGAGGCTGACGTGTGTGTGTCCGTAGAGCTGCTAGAAAGCGTACGGGAAGAGCAGGAAGGGCTTTCAGAGCAGCCGGTTCTCGTGTTGCACAGTGGCCACACATCCGCACTTTTAGTGCCTCAGAACCCCGGACAGCTTGCAAAACACGGCTGTAACTGTCCCAGCGCAAGCTGTTCAGGAAAGCACAGAAACGCGATGTTCGCGTGCTTTTAGCGCTGTTCGCAAGAAGCCTCCGGAGCAGGCACTTCTCGTGCAGCAACAACCGTGTTTTCTGCGATCTTTCCTAGCCGCTTTTCCTCCGGGCAGCCGGCTTTAGCTGATGTGAAGTGTTGGTGGGCAAATCATCCAGAGAAGAGTCGCAATGCTTCTGGGCTGTTAGCAAGAGCGAGTGAAGAGCAGCAAGAGCTTTCCTTGCTGACCCTTTTCACGTGGGAGATTAGCTGGACATTTGCCGGTTTAGTGCCTTGTTTCTTCTGCGCAGCTTGCACAAAGCTCATTTTGGCTTTCGCGGTTCGAGTTGTGCATCGCCGGAGCTCTGCGGGAAAGAGCGAGAGAAGAGCCGCGAAAGCTCCGAGTGCGGCCAGCTCGCGTGTGGCCGCGAATGTGCACTGTTCGCCGGTTGGAGGGCGACTGCCTTCTGCGCGGCTGGTTCCAAGCTGACAGTAACTGCCAGCGTGCTAGCTGTGTAGGACAGTGAAGAGGCTGACGTGTGCGTGTCCGTAGAGCTGCTAGAAAGCGTACGGGAAGAGCAGGAAGGGCTTTCAGAGCAGCCGGTTCTCGTGTTGCACAGTGGCCACACATCCGCACTTTTAGTGCCTCAGAACCCCGGACAGCTTGCAAAACACGGCTGTAACTGTCCCAGCGCAAGCTGTTCAGGAAAGCACAGAAACGCGATGTTCGCGTGCTTTTAGCGCTGTTCGCAAGAAGCCTCCGGAGCAGGCACTTCTCGTGCGGCAACAACCGTGTTTTCTGCGATCTTTCCTAGCCGCTTTTCCTCCGGGCAGCCGGCTTTAGCTGATGTGAAGTGTTGGTGGGCAAATCATCCAGAGAAGAGTCGCAATGCTTCTGGGCTGTTAGCAAGAGCGAGTGAAGAGCAGCAAGAGCTTTCCTTGCTGACCCTTTTCACGTGGGAGATTAGCTGGACATTTGCCGGTTTAGTGCCTTGTTTCTTCTGCGCAGCTTGCACAAAGCTCATTGCGGCTTTCGCGGTTCGAGTTGTGCATCGCCGGAGCTCTGCGGGAAAGAGCGAGAGAAGAGCCGCGAAAGCTCCGAGTGCGGCCAGCTCGCGTGTGGCCGCGAATGTGCACTGTTCGCCGGTTGGAGGGCGACTGCCTTCTGCGCAGCTGGTTCCAAGCTGACAGTAACTGCCAGCGTGCTAGCTGTGTAGGACAGTGAAGAGGCTGACGTGTGTGTGTCCGTAGAGCTGCTAGAAAGCGTACGGGAAGAGCAGGAAGGGCTTTCAGAGCAGCCGGTTCTCGTGTTGCACAGTGGCCACACATCCGCACTTTTAGTGCCTCAGAACCCCGGACAGCTTGCAAAACACGGCTGTAACTGTCCCAGCGCAAGCTGTTCAGGAAAGCACAGAAACGCGATGTTCGCGTGCTTTTAGCGCTGCTCGCAAGAAGCCTCCGGAGCAGGCACTTCTCGTGCGGCAACAACCGTGTTTTCTGCGATCTTTCCTAGCCGCTTTTCCTCCGGGCAGCCGGCTTTAGCTGATGTGAAGTGTTGGTGGGCAAATCATCCAGAGAAGAGTCGCAATGCTTCTGGGCTGTTAGCAAGAGCAAGTGAAGAGCAGCAAGAGCTTTCCTTGCTGACCCTTTTCACGTGGGAGATTAGCTAGACATTTGCCGGTTTAGTGCCTTGTTTCCTCTGCGCAGCTTGCACAAAGCTCATTTTGGCTTTCGCGGTTCGAGTTGTGCATCGCCGGAGCTCTGCGGGAAAGAGCGAGAGAAGAGCCGCGAAAGCTCCGAGTGCGGCCAGCTCGCGTGTAGCCGCGAATGTGCACTGTTCGCCGGTTGGAGGGCGACTGCCTTCTGCGCGGCTGGTTCCAAGCTGACAGTAACTGCCAGCGTGCTAGCTGTGTAGGACAGTGAAGAGGCTGACGTGTGCGTGTCCGTAGAGCTGCTAGAAAGCGTACGGGAAGAGCAGGAAGGGCTTTCAGAGCAGCCGGTTCTCGTGTTGCACAGTGGCCACACATCCGCACTTTTAGTGCCTCAGAACCCCGGACAGCTTGCAAAACACGGCTGTAACTGTCCCAGCGCAAGCTGTTCAGGAAAGCACAGAAACGCGATGTTCGCGTGCTTTTAGCGCTGTTCGCAAGAAGCCTCCGGAGCAGGCACTTCTCGTGCGGCAACAACCGTGTTTTCTGCGATCTTTCCTAGCCGCTTTTCCTCCGGGCAGTCGGCTTTAGCTGATGTGAAGTGTTGGTGGGCAAATCATCCAGAGAAGAGTCGCAATGCTTCTGGGCTGTTAGCAAGAGCGAGTGAAGAGCAGCAAGAGCTTTCCTTGCTGACCCTTTTCACGTGGGAGATTAGCTGGACATTTGCCGGTTTAGTGCCTTGTTTCTTCTGCGCAGCTTGCACAAAGCTCATTTTGGCTTTCGCGGTTCGAGTTGTGCATCGCCGGAGCTCTGCGGGAAAGAGCGAGAGAAGAGCCGCGAAAGCTCCGAGTGCGGCCAGCTCGCGTGTGGCCGCGAATGTGCACTGTTCGCCGGTTGGAGGGCGACTGCCTTCTGCGCGGCTGGTTCCAAGCTGACAGTAACTGCCAGCGTGCTAGCTGTGTAGGACAGTGAAGAGGCTGACGTGTGCGTGTCCGTAGAGCTGCTAGAAAGCGTACGGGAAGAGCAGGAAGGGCTTTCAGAGCAGCCGGTTCTCGTGTTGCACAGTGGCCACACATCCGCACTTTTAGTGCCTCAGAACCCCGGACAGCTTGCAAAACACGGCTGTAACTGTCCCAGCGCAAGCTGTTCAGGAAAGCACAGAAACGCGATGTTCGCGTGCTTTTAGCGCTGCTCGCAAGAAGCCTCCGGAGCAGGCACTTCTCGTGCGGCAACAACCGTGTTTTCTGCGATCTTTCCTAGCCGCTTTTCCTCCGGGCAGCCGGCTTTAGCTGATGTGAAGTGTTGGTGGGCAAATCATCCAGAGAAGAGTCGCAATGCTTCTGGGCTGTTAGCAAGAGCGAGTGAAGAGCAGCAAGAGCTTTCCTTGCTGACCCTTTTCACGTGGGAGATTAGCTGGACATTTGCCGGTTTAGTGCCTTGTTTCTTCTGCGCAGCTTGCACAAAGCTCATTTTGGCTTTCGCGGTTCGAGTTGTGCATCGCCGGAGCTCTGCGGGAAAGAGCGAGAGAAGAGCCGCGAAAGCTCCGAGTGCGGCCAGCTCGCGTGTAGCCGCGAATGTGCACTGTTCGCCGGTTGGAGGGCGACTGCCTTCTGCGCGGCTGGTTCCAAGCTGACGGTAACTGCCAGCGTGCTAGCTGTGTAGGACAGTGAAGAGGCTGACGTGTGTGTGTCCGTAGAGCTGCTAGAAAGCGTACGTGAAGAGCAGGAAGGGCTTTCAGAGCAGCCGGTTCTCGTGTTGCACAGTGGCCACACATCCGCACTTTTAGTGCCTCAGAACCCCGGACAGCTTGCAAAACACGGCTGTAACTGTCCCAGCGCAAGCTGTTCAGGAAAGCACAGAAACGCGATGTTCGCGTGCTTTTAGCGCTGTTCGCAAGAAGCCTCCGGAGCAGGCACTTCTCGTGCGGCAACAACCGTGTTTTCTGCGATCTTTCCTAGCCGCTTTTCCTCCGGGCAGCCGGCTTTAGCTGATGTGAAGTGTTGGTGGGCAAATCATCCAGAGAAGAGTCGCAATGCTTCTGGGCTGTTAGCAAGAGCGAGTAAAGAGCAGCAAGAGCTTTCCTTGCTGACCCTTTTCACGTGGGAGATTAGCTGGACATTTGCCGGTTTAGTGCCTTGTTTCTTCTGCGCAGCTTGCACAAAGCTCATTGCGGCTTTCGCGGTTCGAGTTGTGCATCGCCGGAGCTCTGCGGGAAAGAGCGAGAGAAGAGCCGCGAAAGCTCCGAGTGCGGCCAGCTCGCGTGTGGCCGCGAATGTGCACTGTTCGCCGGTTGGAGGGCGACTGCCTTCTGCGCGGCTGGTTCCAAGCTGACAGTAACTGCCAGCGTGCTAGCTGTGTAGGACAGTGAAGAGGCTGACGTGTGTGTGTCCGTAGAGCTGCTAGAAAGCGTACGGGAAGAGCAGGAAGGGCTTTCAGAGCAGCCGGTTCTCGTGTTGCACAGTGGCCACACATCCGCACTTTTAGTGCCTCAGAACCCCGGACAGCTTGCAAAACACGGCTGTAACTGTCCCAGCGCAAGCTGTTCAGGAAAGCACAGAAACGCGATGTTCGCGTGCTTTTAGCGCTGTTCGCAAGAAGCCTCCGGAGCAGGCACTTCTCGTGCGGCAACAACCGTGTTTTCTGCGATCTTTCCTAGCCGCTTTTCCTCCGGGCAGCCGGCTTTAGCTGATGTGAAGTGTTGGTGGGCAAATCATCCAGAGAAGAGTCGCAATGCTTCTGGGCTGTTAGCAAGAGCGAGTGAAGAGCAGCAAGAGCTTTCCTTGCTGACCCTTTTCACGTTGGAGATTAGCTAGACATCTGCCGGTTTAGTGCCTTGTTTCTTCTGCGCAGCTTGCACAAAGCTCATTGCGGCTTTCGCGGTTCGAGTTGTGCATCGCCGGAGCTCTGCGGGAAAGAGCGAGAGAAGAGCCGCGAAAGCTCCGAGTGCGGCCAGCTCGCGTGTGGCCGCGAATGTGCACTGTTCGCCGGTTGGAGGGCGACTGCCTTCTGCGCGGCTGCTTCCAAGCTGACAGTAACTGCCAGCGTGCTAGCTGTGTAGGACAGTGAAGAGGCTGACGTGTGCGTGTCCGTAGAGCTGCTAGAAAGCGTACGGGAAGAGCAGGAAGGGCTTTCAGAGCAGCCGGTTCTCGTGTTGCACAGTGGCCACACATCCGCACTTTTAGTGCCTCAGAACCCCGGACAGCTTGCAAAACACGGCTGTAACTGTCCCAGCGCAAGCTGTTCAGGAAAGCACAGAAACGCGATGTTCGCGTGCTTTTAGCGCTGTTCGCAAGAAGCCTCCGGAGCAGGCACTTCTCGTGCAGCAACAACCGTGTTTTCTGCGATCTTTCCTAGCCGCTTTTCCTCCGGGCAGCCGGCTTTAGCTGATGTGAAGTGTTGGTGGGCAAATCATCCAGAGAAGAGTCGCAATGCTTCTGGGCTGTTAGCAAGAGCGAGTGAAGAGCAGCAAGAGCTTTCCTTGCTGACCCTTTTCACGTGGGAGATTAGCTGGACATTTGCCGGTTTAGTGCCTTGTTTCTTCTGCGCAGCTTGCACAAAGCTCATTTTGGCTTTCGCGGTTCGAGTTGTGCATCGCCGGAGCTCTGCGGGAAAGAGCGAGAGAAGAGCCGCGAAAGCTCCGAGTGCGGCCAGCTCGCGTGTAGCCGCGAATGTGCACTGTTCGCCGGTTGGAGGGCGACTGCCTTCTGCGCGGCTGCTTCCAAGCTGACGGTAACTGCCAGCGTGCTAGCTGTGTAGGACAGTGAAGAGGCTGACGTGTGTGTGTCCGTAGAGCTGCTAGAAAGCGTACGGGAAGAGCAGGAAGGGCTTTCAGAGCAGCCGGTTCTCGTGTTGCACAGTGGCCACACATCCGCACTTTTAGTGCCTCAGAACCCCGGACAGCTTGCAAAACACGGCTGTAACTGTCCCAGCGCAAGCTGTTCAGGAAAGCACAGAAACGCGATGTTCGCGTGCTTTTAGCGCTGCTCGCAAGAAGCCTCCGGAGCAGGCACTTCTCGTGCGGCAACAACCGTGTTTTCTGCGATCTTTCCTAGCCGCTTTTCCTCCGGGCAGCCGGCTTTAGCTGATGTGAAGTGCTGGTGGGCAAATCATCCAGAGAAGAGTCGCAATGCTTCTGGGCTGTTAGCAAGAGCGAGTGAAGAGCAGCAAGAGCTTTCCTTGCTGACCCTTTTCACGTGGGAGATTAGCTGGACATTTGCCGGTTTAGTGCCTTGTTTCTTCTGCGCAGCTTGCACAAAGCTCATTGCGGCTTTCGCGGTTCGAGTTGTGCATCGCCGGAGCTCTGCGGGAAAGAGCGAGAGAAGAGCCCCGAAGGCTCCGAGTGCAGCCAGCTCGCGTGTGGCCGCGAATGTGCACTGTTCGCCGGTTGGAGGGCGACTGCCTTCTGCGCGGCTGGTTCCAAGCTGACAGTAACTGCCAGCGTGCTAGCTGTGTAGGACAGTGAAGAGGCTGACGTGTGTGTGTCCGTAGAGCTGCTAGAAAGCGTACGGGAAGAGCAGGAAGGGCTTTCAGAGCAGCCGGTTCTCGTGTTGCACAGTGGCCACACATCCGCACTTTTAGTGCCTCAGAACCCCGGACAGCTTGCAAAACACGGCTGTAACTGTCCCAGCGCAAGCTGTTCAGGAAAGCACAGAAACGCGATGTTCGCGTGCTTTTAGCGCTGTTCGCAAGAAGCCTCCGGAGCAGGCACTTCTCGTGCGGCAACAACCGTGTTTTCTGCGATCTTTCCTAGCCGCTTTTCCTCCGGGCAGCCGGCTTTAGCTGATGTGAAGTGTTGGTGGGCAAATCATCCAGAGAAGAGTCGCAATGCTTCTGGGCTGTTAGCAAGAGCGAGTGAAGAGCAGCAAGAGCTTTCCTCGCTGACCCTTTTCACGTGGGAGATTATCTGGACATTTGCCGGTTTAGTGCCTTGTTTCTTCTGCGCAGCTTGCACAAAGCTCATTGCGGCTTTCGCGGTTCGAGTTGTGCATCGCCGGAGCTCTGCGGGAAAGAGCGAGAGAAGAGCCGCGAAAGCTCCGAGTGCGGCCAGCTCGCGTGTGGCCGCGAATGTGCACTGTTCGCCGGTTGGAGGGCGACTGCCTTCTGCGCGGCTGGTTCCAAGCTGACAGTAACTGCCAGCGTGCTAGCTGTGTAGGACAGTGAAGAGGCTGACGTGTGTGTGTCCGTAGAGCTGCTAGAAAGCGTACGGGAAGAGCAGGAAGGGCTTTCAGAGCAGCCGGTTCTCGTGTTGCACAGTGGCCACACATCCGCACTTTTAGTGCCTCAGAACCCCGGACAGCTTGCAAAACACGGCTGTAACTGTCCCAGCGCAAGCTGTTCAGGAAAGCACAGAAACGCGATGTTCGCGTGCTTTTAGCGCTGTTCGCAAGAAGCCTCCGGAGCAGGCACTTCTCGTGCGGCAACAACCGTGTTTTCTGCGATTTTTCCTAGCCGCTTTTCCTCCGGGCAGCCGGCTTTAGCTGATGTGAAGTGTTGGTGGGCAAATCATCCAGAGAAGAGTCGCAATGCTTCTGGGCTGTTAGCAAGAGCGAGTGAAGAGCAGCAAGAGCTTTCCTTGCTGACCCTTTTCACGTGGGAGATTAGCTGGACATTTGCCGGTTTAGTGCCTTGTTTCTTCTGCGCAGCTTGCACAAAGCTCATTGCGGCTTTCGCGGTTCGAGTTGTGCATCGCCGGAGCTCTGCGGGAAAGAGCGAGAGAAGAGCCGCGAAAGCTCCGAGTGCGGCCAGCTCGCGTGTGGCCGCGAATGTGCACTGTTCGCCGGTTGGAGGGCGACTGCCTTCTGCGCGGCTGGTTCCAAGCTGACAGTAACTGCCAGCGTGCTAGCTGTGTAGGACAGTGAAGAGGCTGACGTGTGTGTGTCAGTAGAGCTGCTAGAAAGCGTACGGGAAGAGCAGGAAGGGCTTTCAGAGCAGCCGGTTCTCGTGTTGCACAGTGGCCACACATCCGCACTTTTAGTGCCTCAGAACCCCGGACAGCTTGCAAAACACGGCTGTAACTGTCCCAGCGCAAGCTGTTCAGGAAAGCACAGAAACGCGATGTTCGCGTGCTTTTAGCGCTGTTCGCAAGAAGCCTCCGGAGCAGGCACTTCTCGTGCAGCAACAACCGTGTTTTCTGCGATCTTTCCTAGCCGCTTTTCCTCCGGGCAGCCGGCTTGAGCTGATGTGAAGTGTTGGTGGGCAAATCATCCAGAGAAGAGTCGCAATGCTTCTGGGCTGTTAGCAAGAGCGAGTGAAGAGCAGCAAGAGCTTTCCTTGCTGACCCTTTTCACGTTGGAGATTAGCTGGACATTTGCCGGTTTAGTGCCTTGTTTCTTCTGCGCAGCTTGCACAAAGCTCATTGCGGCTTTCGCGGTTCGAGTTGTGCATCGCCGGAGCTCTGCGGGAAAGAGCGAGAGAAGAGCCGCGAAAGCTCCGAGTGCAGCCAGCTCGCGTGTAGCCGCGAATGTGCACTGTTCGCCGGTTGGAGGGCGACTGCCTTCTGCGCGGCTGGTTCCAAGTTGACGGTAACTGCCAGCGTGCTAGCTGTGTAGGACAGTGAAGAGGCTGACGTGTGTGTGTCCGTAGAGCTGCTAGAAAGCGTACGGGAAGAGCAGGAAGGGCTTTCAGAGCAGCCGGTTCTCTTGTTGCACAGTGGCCACACATCCGCACTTTTAGTGCCTCAGAACCCCGGACAGCTTGCAAAACACGGCTGTAACTGTCCCAGCGCAAGCTGTTCAGGAAAGCACAGAAACGCGATGTTCGCGTGCTTTTAGCGCTGCTCGCAAGAAGCCTCCGGAGCAGGCACTTCTCGTGCAGCAACAACCGTGTTTTCTGCGATCTTTCCTAGCCGCTTTTCCTCCGGGCAGCCGGCTTTAGCTGATGTGAAGTGTTGGTGGGCAAATCATCCAGAGAAGAGTCGCAATGCTTCTGGGCTGTTAGCAAGAGCGAGTGAAGAGCAGCAAGAGCTTTCCTCGCTGACCCTTTTCACGTGGGAGATTAGCTAGACATTTGCCGGTTTAGTGCCTTGTTTCTTCTGCGCAGCTTGCACAAAGCTCATTGCGGCTTTCGCGGTTCGAGTTGTGCATCGCCGGAGCTCTGCGGGAAAGAGCGAGAGAAGAGCCGCGAAAGCTCCGAGTGCGGCCAGCTCGCGTGTGGCCGCGAATGTGCACTGTTCGCCGGTTGGAGGGCGACTGCCTTCTGCGCGGCTGGTTCCAAGCTGACAGTAACTGCCAGCGTGCTAGCTGTGTAGGACAGTGAAGAGGCTGACGTGTGTGTGTCCGTAGAGCTGCTAGAAAGCGTACGGGAAGAGCAGGAAGGGCTTTCAGAGCAGCCGGTTCTCGTGTTGCACAGTGGCCACACATCCGCACTTTTAGTGCCTCAGAACCCCGGACAGCTTGCAAAATACGGCTGTAACTGTCCCAGCGCAAGCTGTTCAGGAAAGCACAGAAACGCGATGTTCGCGTGCTTTTAGCGCTGTTCGCAAGAAGCCTCCGGAGCAGGCACTTCTCGTGCAGCAACAACCGTGTTTTCTGCGATCTTTCCTAGCCGCTTTTCCTCCGGGCAGCCGGCTTTAGCTGATGTGAAGTGTTGGTGGGCAAATCATCCAGAGAAGAGTCGCAATGCTTCTGGGCTGTTAGCAAGAGCGAGTGAAGAGCAGCAAGAGCTTTCCTCGCTGACCCTTTTCACGTGGGAGATTAGCTGGACATTTGCCGGTTTAGTGCCTTGTTTCTTCTGCGCAGCTTGCACAAAGCTCATTGCGGCTTTCGCGGTTCGAGTTGTGCATCGCCGGAGCTCTGCGGGAAAGAGCGAGAGAAGAGCCGCGAAAGCTCCGAGTGCGGCCAGCTCGCGTGTGGCCGCGAATGTGCACTGTTCGCCGGTTGGAGGGCGACTGCCTTCTGCGCGGCTGGTTCCAAGCTGACAGTAACTGCCAGCGTGCTAGCTGTGTAGGACAGTGAAGAGGCTGACGTGTGTGTGTCCGTAGAGCTGCTAGAAAGCGTACGGGAAGAGGAGGAAAGGCTTTCAGAGCAGCCGGTTCTCGTGTTGCACAGTGGCCACACATCCGCACTTTTAGTGCCTCAGAACCCCGGACAGCTTGCAAAACACGGCTGTAACTGTCCCAGCGCAAGCTGTTCAGGAAAGCACAGAAACGCGATGTTCGCGTGCTTTTAGCGCTGTTCGCAAGAAGCCTCCGGAGCAGGCACTTCTCGTGCGGCAACAACCGTGTTTTCTGCGATCTTTCCTAGCCGCTTTTCCTCCGGGCAGCCGGCTTTAGCTGATGTGAAGTGTTGGTGGGCAAATCATCCAGAGAAGAGTCGCAATGCTTCTGGGCTGTTAGCAAGAGCGAGTGAAGAGCAGCAAGAGCTTTCCTTGCTGACCCTTTTCACGTGGGAGATTAGCTGGACATTTGCCGGTTTAGTGCCTTGTTTCTTCTGCGCAGCTTGCACAAAGCTCATTGCGGCTTTCGCGGTTCGAGTTGTGCATCGCCGGAGCTCTGCGGGAAAGAGCGAGAGAAGAGCCGCGAAAGCTCCGAGTGCGGCCAGCTCGCGTGTGGCCGCGAATGTGCACTGTTCGCCGGTTGGAGGGCGACTGCCTTCTGCGCGGCTGGTTCCAAGCTGACGGTAACTGCCAGCGTGCTAGCTGTGTAGGACAGTGAAGAGGCTGACGTGTGTGTGTCCGTAGAGCTGCTAGAAAGCGTACGGGAAGAGCAGGAAGGGCTTTCAGAGCAGCCGGTTCTCGTGTTGCACAGTGGCCACACATCCGCACTTTTAGTGCCTCAGAACCCCGGACAGCTTGCAAAACACGGCTGTAACTGTCCCAGCGCAAGCTGTTCAGGAAAGCACAGAAACGCGATGTTCGCGTGCTTTTAGCGCTGCTCGCAAGAAGCCTCCGGAGCAGGCACTTCTCGTGCGGCAACAACCGTGTTTTCTGCGATCTTTCCTAGCCGCTTTTCCTCCGGGCAGCCGGCTTGAGCTGATGTGAAGTGTTGGTGGGCAAATCATCCAGAGAAGAGTCGCAATGCTTCTGGGCTGTTAGCAAGAGCAAGTGAAGAGCAGCAAGAGCTTTCCTTGCTGACCCTTTTCACGTGGGAGATTAGCTGGACATTTGCCGGTTTAGTGCCTTGTTTCTTCTGCGCAGCTTGCACAAAGCTCATTGCGGCTTTCGCGGTTCGAGTTGTGCATCGCCGGAGCTCTGCGGGAAAGAGCGAGAGAAGAGCCGCGAAAGCTCCGAGTGCGGCCAGCTCGCGTGTGGCCGCGAACGTGCACTGTTCGCCGGTTGGAGGGCGACTGCCTTCTGCGCGGCTGGTTCCAAGCTGACAGTAACTGCCAGCGTGCTAGCTGTGTAGGACAGTGAAGAGGCTGACGTGTGTGTGTCAGTAGAGCTGCTAGAAAGCGTACGGGAAGAGCAGGAAGGGCTTTCAGAGCAGCCGGTTCTCGTGTTGCACAGTGGCCACACATCCGCACTTTTAGTGCCTCAGAACCCCGGACAGCTTGCAAAACACGGCTGTAACTGTCCCAGCGCAAGCTGTTCAGGAAAGCACAGAAACGCGATGTTCGCGTGCTTTTAGCGCTGCTCGCAAGAAGCCTCCGGAGCAGGCACTTCTCGTGCCCCACAGTTTTGAGGAATCAGCTAGCAAACGACTTGGAATCATGGGAACCACCATCAGAAGAAGGGAAGGTGTTACAATATGTAGACGACCTTCTTATTGCAACCAGAACCAAAGAATCCTGTGTCATTTGGACCGTGAGTTTGTTAAATTTCCTGGGACTACAGGGATATCGGGTTTCTAAGAAAAAGGTACAGGCGTTGTTAAAACCCCAGGTCACGTACCTGGGGTACGAGATCAGTGCCGGACAACGGATCCTAGGACAAGCCCGGAAAGAGGCCATATGCCAAAGCCCCCGACCACAAACTATAAAGGAACTATGGACATTCTTAGGAATGACGGGTGGTGCCAACTTTGGATATGTGATTATGGTTTGCTTGTTAAGCCACTGTATTCCCCGATAGCAGCTAACCAAAAGTGTCTCCAGTGGGATGCTGAGTCAGATTGAGCCTTCCATCAGCTGAAGAAAGCCCTGATGTCGGCATCAGCATTGGGACTTCCTGATGTGAGTAAGCCATTTTTTCTATTTTCCCACGAAAAACAAGGAATGGCACTAGGAATATTGGCACAAGATTTGGGACCATACAGACGGGCGGTAGCATACTTCTCCAAACAGCTGGATGCTGCTGCGAAAGGGTGGCTGTTCTGGTTTTGTTAGTGGGGGGGGGCCTAAGGTGGCAGCTTCTGTAGGAAACTGCTAGAAGTCGCTCCCCTTTGTTCAGTGGACTTGGCCGGGCCTAGAGCGGACCCGCTGCTGGCCAAGGCCGAGCCAATTGGTAGCAGAATGTTCTGTGATAATGCCTCAGCGATAACATATTTAAGAAGGGGGAAACAGAAAATAAAAAGGGAGAGATGTGAAGCAGCTGAGCGGGGGGCAGAGAGGGGGAAGCGCGAGCCTTGTGGGCCTTGCAGGCCTCACCCTCTGGCCTCCCGCCGGGCAGCCGACTGGGCCCAACTCGGCCCGGCCTGGCTGCAAGAAGTGGAGAGGAGCAGTTGAAGTGAATAAGATGTAAAAAGGATCCTGAGAGGCGTCTGCCAGCCTGTTGTGAGGAACGGCTGCAGACGCCAAGGTCAGTGAAGGAGGAGGGGGAGGAGTAATGCGGCTCCTGGCCAAGATTCCTCTGCAACTCGTGGTGACGACCATGGTGGAGCAGGTTGTCCCCCTGCAGCCCATGGAGGTCCACGGAGGGGCAGAGATCCACCTGCAGCCTGTGGAGGACCCCACGCCGGAACAGGTAGAGGCCTGAAGGAGGCTGTGGCCCATGGAGGGCCCGCTGGGACAGCTGTTCTAGAGGGACTGCACCCCGTGGAAGAGATGACCCACGCCGGAGCAGTTTCACGGAGGACTGTGGCCTGTGGGAGGGACCCCACGCTGGAGCAGAGGAAGAATGCAAGGAGTTCTTCCCCTGACGATGACACAGAGGCGTAAAACAACGCGTGATGAACTGACTGTGACCCCCATTCCCCCCCCAACCAGCCCCAACCCCCCCCTCCGTGCCGCTCGGGAGGGGAAGGTAGTAGAGATAATGTTAAGCCCGGGAAGAGGAAGGGGTGGGGGGAGGTTATCTTGTTCCCTGTCTCATTCTCCTGCTAGTTTTAGAAATAAGTGAGTGTTTTTCCCCAAGTCGAGTCTGTTTTGCCTGTAACGGTAACTTTAAAAATTTCTCCCTGTCCTTATCTCAAACCTCGAGCCGTTTTTCTTATATCATCTCCTCCTATTCTCTCGGAGGGTGGGGGGAGCGAGAGAGAGACTGTGTAGTCTGGTCCCGATCGGGGCTGAACTACGACAGTGGCCCAGCTGTCTGAGAGCAGTAGCAGCTGTCATTCTAAACATTCAAGAAGCCTGAAAGTTCACTCTAGGCCAGAAAATGACTGTCCTAGTTTCCCAGACTGTATCTGCGGTCCTTGAAGCAAAAGGAGGGCATTGGCTTTCCCCACAAAGGTTCCTGAAATATCAAGCTATAATGGTTGAACAGGATGATGTTGAAATCATGACCACAAACATCATCAATCCGGCCTCATTCCTTGATGGGAACATCGGGGAGCTGGTGAGTCATGACTGCGTGGAAACAATTGAAACCATGTATTCTAGTCGAATGGATCTTAAGGATGTCCCTGTCGATGGAGCCGAACATTGGTTCACCGATGGAAGCAGCTATATGTTAAATGGAAGGCGACATTCCGGATATGCTGTTACCACTTTTGAAAAGGTGATAGAGTCCAGGCCACTATCAGCCGACGTCTCAGCCCAAAAGGCCGAGATCATAGCCCTTACCTGAGCCCTGGAGAGAGCCCAGGGAAGAACTGTAAACATTTGGACTGACCCTAAATATGCCTTTGGGGTGGTACATGCCCATGGAGCAATATGGAAGGAAAGAGGACTGCTAAATTCTCATGGAAAAACCATCAAACACGCAGAAGGGATTTTGAAAATCCTGAATGCAGTCCAGCTTCCCAAAAAGGTGGCAATTATGCATATTAAAGCACACCAGAAAGTGAGCACAGAATTGGAAAGAGGAAATGAGCTGGCAGATAGGGAAGCAAAACAAGCAGCTAGAGAAACAATCAAGGTAGAGGGTGCGCTAATACCTGATGGACAGGTATTTCTAGAAGGTAAACCAGAATACACAAAAGAAGTCGGCAAACTTATTAATGATCTAAAGGGATCATATAATGAGGAAGGGTGGGCCAATTACTACCCCTCACACGGGAGGGTAGTAATTCCCTCCTACATGATATGGTCAGTAGTCCGAGAAGAACATAGAAAAAGACACTGGGGGGAGGGGGGGGCAGAAGCCCTATATAAAGATCTCATCAGGAACGTAATAGCGCGAAATTTAGACACTACCGTTAGACAAGTAACTCAACAATGTGATCTTTGTCTCCAGACTAATCCTAAAGTTGTAAAAGGGCCGAAACTTGAAAAAATCAGAAAGGGGAATGGTCCGGGACAACGTTGGCAGATTGGTTTCTCAGAACTCCCTAGAAAAGGGGGGTATCGATACTTATTAGTACTTACGGATACCTTTTCAGGCTGGCCAGAAGCTTTCCCGTGCGGAACTGCTAAAGCCTGGGAAGTAACCAAAATACTGCTCCAGGAAATAGTACCTAGGTTTGGAGTCCCAGCAGTAATGTCCTCGGATAGAGGACCACATTTTGTGTCCAGAATAGTACAAGAAATTAGCCACCATCTAGGGATAGAGTGGCAATTACATACCTCTTACTGACCACAATCAAGTGGCCAGGTGGAGAAAATGAATCACCTAATCAAACAACAGATTGTCAAGTTGGGTCAGGAAACTAATCTAACTTTACCATTAGCTCTTATACGAATACGAACCAGACCAAGAGCAAGAGAAGGGCTTAGTCCATTCGAAATTCTATATGGACGACCCTATGGGGTACAAAAGGGAACGTCTTCACAAATTGGTGAAGAAATAATGACCTCCTATATGGTGGCACTAAACAAACAATTAAAAAGAATTGAAAAACATGCAATGGGAACATGTAGTAGGGGTCTGGATGGGCCTGTTCACGATATACAACCAGGGGACTATGTATATGTTAAAGTCTCTTACAGAAAAAACTCTGGAACCACAGTGGGCCGGACCTTTTCAAGTCCTCCTCACCACCTACACGGCAATTAAGGTAAAGGGACAGAACTCCTGGATACACCATACTCGGATCAAGAGAGCCTCTGCAACCTTGTGGAAAGTAACTCCAGACAACAACGAAGACTTGAGACTTAAACTCGTTCGAATGGATAAGGGCAGGAACAGTGCAGTAGTGAACCGGAGGGACACCACAGCAAACGATACCGGACAAAGAAACCGGGACCGGCCAGTAACTAATCTCGCCCAAATCTGTCATCGGTGCAGTTTATATCTTATTTGTCATTTTATTATAGGAAATATAAAACCCATTTTAGCAGGTCACCAAAGGCAGTACATTATCTACAGAAGTAGCTGTACTAATCCACTAGACCAACTAAATCCTAAAATGACCAATTGTTTAATTGGAATTGTGATTGGGCTTACAATATTTTCCTGCATCTTACCACTAACTTGTAATCAAAAGGACACCAAATGGCCGTGGTCTCACGCCTCCCTTGGGTTTACAGGAAGCATGGGACCACCTTTTAAACGGTCGGGCTTAAACTTGGCCACTGTGGTTATGCACAAAATGGAAATGTACTCAGGGCATGAGTGGGGCTGGGACAGAGGCAACAGGGATCCTTAATACTATGGTGCGCCCCGTTGTGATCTTATTGATTAGCTTAGGAGTTTTATTAATATTAACTATTGTGCTGTACCTATGGGTTTGGAGAATGTTTAAGAAAGTAACACTGTCGTAGTTCAGCCCCGATCAGGACCAGACTACGCAGTCTCTCTCTCACTCCTCCCACCCTCCGAGAGAACAGGGGGAGATAACGTAAGGAAAAACGGCTCGAGGTTTGAGATAAGGACGGGGAGAAATCCTTAAAGTTACCATCACGGGCAAAACAGACTCCTCTTGGGGAAAACTATTCATTTATTACTACAAACAGCAAGATAATGAGACAGAGAACAAGATAACCTCCCTCCACCCCTCCCTCTTCCCAAGCTTAACATTATCTCTACTACCTTCCCCTCCCGAGTGGCACAGGAGGGGGAAGAGGGAATGGGGATTGCGGTCAGTTCAGCGTTGTTTTACGCTGCTGCTTCATGGTTGGGGGAAGAACTCCTCACATTCCTTCCCTGCTCCAGCGTGGGGTCCCACCCGTACGCCACAGTCCTTCCTGAAACTGCTCCGGCATGGGTCATCTCTTCCACGGGGTGCAGTCCCTCTAGAACAGCTGTCCCAGCGGGCCCTCCACAGGCCACAGCTGCCTTCAGGCATCCACCTCCCCCAGTACGGGGTCCTTCACGGGCTCCAAGTGGATCTCTGCTCCTCTGTGGACCTCCATGGGCTGCAGGGGGACAACCTGCTCCACCATGGTCGTCACCACAGGCTGCAGGGGAATCTTGGCCAGGAGCCACATTACTCCTCCCACTCCTTCTGAACTGACCTGGGCATCTGCAGCCGTTCCTCACAACAGGCTGGCAGATGTCTCTCAGGATCCTTTTTACATCTTATTCACTTCTCATCTCCTCTCCACTTCTTGCAGCTGGGCCAGACCAATTCGGGCCCAGTCAGCCGCCTGGCGAGAGGCCAGAGGGTGAGGCCTGCAAGGCCCATAAGGCCTGCGCCTCCCCCTCTGTGCCTCTGCCCCCCCGCTCAGCTGCTTCACATCTCTCCCTTTTTTTTTTTCTGTTTTCCCCTATTTAAATACGTTATCACAGAGGCGTTATCACGGGACATTCTGCTACCAATTGGCTCGGCCTTGGCCAGCAGCGGGTCCGCTCTAGGCCCGGCCGAGTCCACTGAACAAAGGGGAGCGACTTCTAGCAGTTTCCTACAGAAGCTACCACCTTAGGCCCCCCCGTCACTAAACAAAACCATGTATGATGCTTCATATCATTCAGGGAAACTGTTTAAGTAAAAGAATTTACTTAGTGTGATAAAAAGGGGGGATTGATATAGGGGACAATAAGTTAATCACAACTATATATGTATGCACTTAAAGAATTGTTGTAGTTCAGCCCCGATCGGGACCAGACTACGCAGTCTCTCTCTCACTCCCCCCCCACCCTCCAAGAGAACAGGGGGAGATTTGGTAAACAAAAGAAAACCAGGAAAAAAACCAAACACGTGGGTTGAGATTGAACAAAAAGTAAATTTAACGGTAATGACAGAAGAAAACAAAACAGTGATGCAATACAAATATAGTATAATGGCTTACAACAAATCTCCACACCTAGTTTCTTCCAAGTAGCAGAAGGCTCCTTTCACCACCCTCCTCACTTACATACTGAGCATGATGTCAGATGGGATGGAATAGACCTTTGGCTAATTTGGGTAAATGAACCCCAGCAGTTAGCTAATTAGTTAACTATCCCAGCCATAGGGGCTGCCAGCTTCAGTTCTCCACTCAGCTCAGGTGAATACTAACTCTACCCTAGCCAGAACCAGGACATTATCCACCCCTTATTCCATACCATCTACATCATGCCCAGATCCTACACTTTCCAATCAATCATCAACTGTTTCTTCCTTTGATCTACTTGTATGCATACACACAGATGTACCAACTCCTTGGTCCGTCGCACCATCCCTTCAAAAGGTCTGTTGAGTTTATCCAGTCCATAACTTCGGGCTCCATCTGTCATAACAGTCTCTCAGCGTAGGACAGAAAACACAGTGTTTCCTCAGGTAGTCTATCTGGTGCGAGTGACTTAGCAAGTTCATAGTCTGCAGGCTGAAGATCTGTTGGTAGGTGCTAGTAGCAAGAGCCAGTTCTGATTGCATCACTGCTGCAATTGTTCCTGTTTTATTAAAGTTCATTCTTTGTTGGTATAGATGATTTTACTATAATACTTTTGACACAACATAAGTCTCTCAGGGCGTGGAGCAGGTAGAAGCAAGGAGGGACATATAATAGCTAGATAACGACATACAGTACTGTATAGTAACCGACATCAAGCACTTCAAATTATTGGCTCTTTTCATCTAAAATTAGATCTCCTTGAGGTACACATTGGACTTTCCCATCCTCCTGCATTACCCACCAAGTACACCCAGGTCCTTGAGCAAAAGCAATCCCATGCATGGGTTTGCCTCTGCCCAAGGGAGAAATGACCCAGACTGTCTTCCCCAGTATATTCCTTACATGCACCACAGGGACTTTATCCCCTTCTACAGTATGTAGAAGTTCAGATTGGGCAGGGCCAGCTCGATTGGTGGACCCCCGATGGTTGACTAGCCAAGTGGCTTTTGCTAAATGTTTATCCCAATTTTTGAAGGTTCCACCACCCATTGCTTTCAGTGTCGTTTTCAGCAGCCCATTAGACCTTTCAATTTTTCCAGGGGCTGGTGCATGATAGGGGATGTGGTATACCCACTCGATGCTGTGCTCTTTGGCCCAGGTGTCTATGAGGTTGTTTCAGAAGTGGGTACCATTGTCTGATTCAATTCTTTCTGGAGTGCCATGTCACCATAAGAAAGGTGTTTCGGGCAGTGGCATGGGACACAGGATATGTTTCCAGCCATCCAGTGGTTGCTTCCACCGTTGTAAGTACATAGCGCTTGCCTTGGTGAGTTTGTGGGAGTGTAATATAATCAATTTGCCAGGCCTCTCCATATTTATACTTCAGCCATCATCCTCCATACCACAGAGGCTTTAACCGCTTGGCTTGTTTGATTGCAGCACATATTTCACATTCAAGGATAACCTGTGCAATAGTGTCCATGGTTAAATCCACCCCTCGATCACGAGCCCATTTGTATGTTGCGTCTCTTCCCTGATGGCCTGAGGTATCATGGGCCCACCGAGCTAAAAGTAGTTCACCCTTCTGCTGCCAGTCCAGATCCACCTGAGCCACTTCAATTTTAGCAGCTTGATCCACTCACTGGTTGTTTTGATGTTCTTCAGTGGCCCGACTCTTGGGTACGTGGGCATCTACGTGACGTACTTTTACAACCAGATGCTCTAACAGGGCAGCAATATCTTGCCACAGAGTGGCAGCCCAGATAGGTTTGCCCCTACACTGCCAGTTGCTCTGCTTCCATTGCTTTAACCATCCCCACAGAGCGTTTGCCACCATCCATGATTCGGTGTAGAGATAGAGCACAGGCCATTTTTCCCGTTCAGCAATGTTTAAAGCCAGCTGGATGGCCTTCACCTCCGCAAACTGGCTCGATTCACCTTGGCCTTCAGCAGCTTCTGCAACTCGTCGTGTAGGACTCCACACAGCAGCTTTCCACTTCCCATGTTTTCCTACAATACGACAGGACCCATCAGTAAATAGGGCACACTGCCGCTCATTTTCTGGGAGGTTGTTATATGGTGAGGCCTCTTCAGCACGCGTTACGTCTTCCTCTGGTGGCTTTCCAAAATCTTTGCCTTCTGGCCAGTCTGTAATTACTTCCAATATGCCTGGGCGATTGGGGTTTCCTATTCGGGCCCACTGTGTGAGCAGTGCAACCCACTTGCTCCATGTAGCATCCGTTGCATGATGCGCAGAGGGGACCCTTCCTTTGAACATCCAGCCCAGCACTGGCAGTCGGGGTGCCAAGAGGAGCTGTGCTTCAGTACCAATCACTTCTGAAGCAGCTCGAACTCCTTCGTATGCTGACAGGATTTCTTTTTTGGTTGGAGTATAGCAGGCTTCAGATCCTTTATATCCCCGGCTCCAAAACCCAAGGGGTCGACCACGGGTTTCCCCTGGTGCTTTCTGCCAGTGACTCCAGGTAGGGCCGTTCTCCCCGGCTGCGGTGTAGAGCACATTTCTTACCTCTTGCCCTGTCCGGACTGGCCCAAGAGCCATGAACAATTTCTTGTTTAATTTGTTCAAAAGCCTGCTGTTGTTCAGGGCCTCATTTAAAATCATTCTTCTTTCAGGTGACTTTATACAGAGGGCTTACAATCATACTATAATTTGGAATATGCATCCTCCAGAAACCCACAACGCCCAGGAAAGCTTGCGTTTCCTTTTTGTCAGTCGGTGCAGCCTTAGCTGTTATTTTGTTGACTATATCTATTGGAATCTGACAACGCCCATCTTGCCATTTTATCCCCAAAAACTGTATCTCGTATTGTATTGTGTTTGGGATTTTTAAGGTTTATTCTCAGAGGGCTGCCGTGTTGAGGTGGTGGCAAACGGCAGAGTCCTTATGGTCTACAAAATCCCAGAGTACCAATGTTTCTCGGCCTGGAGATGCGGTGGAAGAGGCGGCGAGGAGCAGCAAGATCTGTTAGAGCTGCCACTTCTGGTGTTGGAGCCATCGTCGGATGTTTGTGATTTTAAAGATTTTTTTTCTGCTGTCTCGGCAGCCAGCTCTAGGTGATAATAAACATTGTGGTCCTAGTGGTCTAGGAAAGACTGAATCCTCATTGTTTCTAGGCATGTAAATGAAGTGGGAAGACCCTGTGAGGAGCAGCAAGATCTTTCAGAGCTGGCAGTTCTGGTGTGGGATTTGTCATCCGACCTTTGTGATTTTGAAGATTTTTTTCTCACTGGGCGGCCAGCTCTAGGTGATGGTAAACATTCGGTCCTGGTGGTCTATGAAAGCCCAGAGCCCTGTGTTTGCAGGCCTGTAGATGCGTTGGCAAGAGCCGGTAAGGAGCAGCAAGAGCTTTCAGAGCTGCCAATTCTGCAGTGGGATCTATCGTCCAACAGTCATGATTTTAAAGATTTTTGGTCACTGGGCGGCAAGCTCTAAGTGATTATAGAATCATAGAACGGTTAGGGTTGGAAGGGACCTTCAACGGTCATCTAGTCCAACCCCCCTGCAAGGAGCAGGGACATCCCTGACTGGATCAGGTTGCTCAGAGCCTCATCCAGCCTGGCCTTGAACGTTTCCACGAATGGGGCCCCCACCGCCTTTCTGGGAAACCTGTTCCAGTGTTCTATAACTCGCATCATAAAAAATTTTTTCCTAATTTCTAATCTAAATCTACGCCCCACTATTTTAAAACCATTACCTCTCATCCTATTGCAACAGGCCCTACTAAACAGCCTCTCCCCATCTTTCTTGTAGGCCCCCTTGAGGTACTGGAAGACCGCTATCAGGTCTCCCCAGAGCCTTCTTTTCCCCAGGCTGAACAGCCCCAACTCTCTCAGCCTGTCCTCAGACGTCGGACGATTGCTCCCACACCAAAAGTGCCAGCAACTCAAGCTCTTGCTGCTCCTCACCGGCCATTCATGCTGCAACTACAGCACCACAGACATCGGGGCTCTGGGCTTTCCTGGATGAACAGCGCTTCGGAGTTTAACATAAACTGCACAGGGGCAGCCAGTAAAAAATTTGCCCTGAAATGTGCGAACGTTGGACGATTGATCCCACACCAAAAAATCTCGGAGCCCCAATGTCTCTGGTGCTGTAGATGTGCTGCGAATGGCCGTGGAGGAGCAGCAGGAGCTTGAGTGGCTGGCACTTTTGGTGTGGGAGCAATCGTCTGATGTTTGTGATTTTTCGGGGTTTTTTTTTCAGTGGGCGCCCAGGTGCAGATGGTGGTAAACGTCGAAGCCCTGTTCGTGAGGGAAAGCCTGGAGCCCCAGTGTCTGTGGTGCTGTAGATGCGCTGCCAATGGCCGGTGAGGAGCAGCAAGAGCTTGAGTGGCTGGCACTTTTGGTGTGGGAGCAATCGTCTGACGTTCGTGAATTTTTCTGGGTTTTTTTTCAGTGGGCGCCCACATGCAGTTGGTGGTAAACGTCGAAGCGCCGTTCGTCAGGGAAAGCCTGGAGCCCCAAAGTCTGTGGTGCTGTAGATGCCCTGGGAACAGCCAGTGAGTAATCCTTTCTCATTTAATACATTCCTGTTCTTTGCAGCGATTTTGGATTATTTTGCCTTTACATTGTCATTTCCCACCCCTGCTATCCTTTGATTCAATCATTCTATGAGCAGCGGTTTGAGTACTGTTGCTGCTGGCCAAGGTTTCCCTGCAAGCCACGGTGAAGACCATTGCAAAGCCAGCTCTATCTCTGTAGGCCACTGAGGCCCACAGAAGGGCAGAGATCCACCTATAGCCCGTGGCAGATCCCATGCCAGGGCAGACATATGCTCAGCTGAGGCTGTGGTGTTTGCAAGGCCTGTGTTGGGGCAGGTGTTATGGATGGAATGCATCCCATGGAAAAAGGACCTACGCCAGAGCAGGTCAGAATGGACTGTGGCAGTAGAGGGGACCCCAGACTGGAACAGGGGAGGAATGCGAGCTGTTGTTTCTTGTGGGGAGAAAGGAGTTACTTAACACTTCATGTGAGGCAGTGTCCCTAACCCCCCTTCCCTGTTTTTATGCCTTTTGGTGGGCGGGGGGTGGGGGGGGTGGTGAGGAGGAGAGGAGATAGACATAATTGAAATTAAGTTAAGCCCAAGAAGAGGAAGGGATGGGGCAAGTTATCTTCTTCTCTTTTATATCATCCTGCTTTGGTTTTAATAACAACCAAATAGTTGTCTGCAAGTTCAGCCTGGCCCACAATGTTTTTTTTAAGGATGTCTCCCTGTTCTCATCGCAAGTGCTAAGCCTTTTTTATTATATTATTTCTCCCTATTTAGACAGAGAGTGGGGATAGTGAGAGAGAGACTGCATAGTCAGGTCTTGAGCAGGACTAAAGTACAACATCTCTTGTCTTTGGTATCTCAGTACAACAGCTGTTGACTTTCTAACTACACATAGTAGTAGTGTAGTTTTTTTCCCATACCTGGTCAGGTTCCCAATTTAATAGATGGAGCTACAGCAAACGAGCCAGCACTGTCCTTTCCTTAAGGGCTATTTCCTCCATTCATTACCCCCTGAGATATAAACTTAAGGCAGACCAGAAGACTCCCTGTCATGCCTCTGGCTGCTTTTATCCCTTTTGCCAGCTGGTCCCGCCTCTTTCCCAGGGGATTGTGGGAATGGAGATGGGCGGGGCCTGGGCTACACGAGGCCCAGCCCTGGCTGAGGGAGGTCATGGTGTTCCTGGCTTTCTAGGGGGTGAGTGGTCTGCTTTTTCTTCAATGACTTGCAGCTTTTGAGCTTGCAAAGCTGTTTAAGCAGCTGTGTTTTGACATTTGGAGTGGTAGAGATGTGTGTTTCAGGTAGGACTTCTACAATCAGTCAAGTTTTAGCTGCATGTGTAGTGAAAAGGGCACCTGTATGCAGCTGGATGATTTAAAAAAAAATGTATTGATGTGTTTGTATTAAGTGTTAAATGATAGCTAAATGGCTTAATGATTTTTGTTTTATTTTTAACTCTAGATGCCATGTGTCTTGCTGGAGCTTCCTACTTCATTGAAGATGAGACTGTAGTATCTTTCACCAGTTTTGCTGCAGTCTGTGTGAGTACTTGATATCACACCTTAGTAGGATTGAAAGTGAGATTACCTGCCGGGGGTCAAGGTGAGCATCTTGTATGCACCCATATGTGGAATTTCAAAAAGGAAGAGGGGTGTAAGGCTTAATGTTTTTCAGCGTGTAGGACAGCTTATCACCTTTTCTGGTCATCTCTGTGGGATCACTAAGCTATTGCTCTGCAGGCAGGTGACTTATTTGCCGTTAATGTTTCTACAGATGCAGAGGGTCAAGCCGAGCACTAAAGCACAACGGAGGAGAGGTGAACGATAAGAAGGTGAGTTGGTGTGCAGTAATAGAGCAAACGAGTGCAGTGTGGCTGTAGCATTAAACTGAGATATTACTTTTTTTTTTTCACATTTTAATCTCTGTTTTGATGAGCACTGTGTGAGATGGGCTCCAGAGCAATCTCGGTGAAGGCGAGTTGCAGTCGGAGGGCTGAAGCAGAGGTTATTTTTCAACTGTTGCACTGCCAATGTGGTTTTAAGCAATCTTTGTTCGGGCTTTGCAGACGGTGTGCCAGCCTCAACGAGGCAAGCGGAACCAAGGGATGCTAGGTGGGCGAGCCGTCCGGGTAAAGGATGAGGAGATGGACCTAGATGCCTGTAGACTGGGGTTTCGGGCATTATCTCAGCATGTGTCTGTTCATTTAGGGTTTTTGTAGGTGCCGCCCGCACGCTCTGAGGGGTGGCTATGCCTGTTGTTGAGCTATCTGACAAGGTCAGGCGGTCGAGGGCCGACATTCGAGAGACAAGTTTTACACGGCTGTTACCGAAATCCGGAATAAAACTCCTTAACAGCAATGAGAAGCGAGGAAGCAGGCACTCCTTTATTGCAGCGCTGGGCGCACGGGGGATCGCTCCACCTAGCATGCACAACTGTTTGATTAACAGCGCAGGTTAAATACACACTTGTTATACATATTCACTAGATTTCTGAGAAATATTGTACATAAACATTAACTTTCCGAGACATCATTATAATATTTCCCCACCCACTTGTGCATGCTCAGTCTTTTGAGTCGAGGGTCTTCTGGTGGTCTCGGTGGTCGTCAAAACGCCCCCTCCTCGAATTTGCTGGTCAAACTCCTCCTTGAAATCTCCATCTCTGGTCTTGAGAACAGGTCGCGATGCTCCTTGATTTTCCTGGCTCCAAAATGATGGCTCAGGGCCTATTTCTGCAGTTGGTGTTTGGGACTTACCATTGTATTAAAGATATGCTAGGCTAGCTTCTAACAAATGCGTATTATAAGATCTCTAGGGTCCCACTCCCTTTAGGAACAAACGAATTTTATGAAGATTTAACCTATGTGACTACAGTTCTACAGTTAGCAAGAATCACCTCATACTGATATTTAATTTTCAACGTTTATGTCATGTAATGTCTCCCCCCTTTGAGACTTATTTTATTTTTTAAATGTCTCTTTTACTTATAACTAATCTCCATAATCAGTAAGTCAAAAAGTATTATTAACATTACTACTAAAATTCCGTTGATAGATTTCATTATTTTGGTATGATTTTGTCTAATTCAGTACAGATGAGAGACTGTTAACTTTAAATGACATGTTTCTTTAGAAATCCGTTGTTTCTGTTTTGGAGGCGGTGCTTCTTGTCTCTCAAATAATGAATCCAAGAATCAATATCTTCAAATTTAGGGGCTGCATGGTGTTCGAATCACCTGATATGGTTCTTTCAATTTTTATTGAAGAGATTCTGATTCCCAAGTTTTCAGGTACACATAATCTCCTGGTTAAAAATAGTGAACTGGGGAATCTAAAGAAAGAGGCTCCATGGCAGTTCCATACCCTTTTAAAGCATTCAGAGTTCTTCCAAGGGATATCAAATACAATTCCATTTCATTATCCCCAGGAACAGTCCCATTTTGAACAAGGGTTGGAGTCTGATAAGATTTTCCATACATTAACATATGGACTAATTTTAGTCCTAGATCTGGATTGAATCGTGATTCTCAGAAGTGCTTAAGGAAGAGCATGAGGCCATTTTAAAGATATTTTCTGACAAATTTACTTATCTATTAGATTATAGCCAAAAAGAGTGTGTAAATTCAATTTAATTCCCAGAATTTTGCTCAATATTTGAATAATTTCAGCTACAAAATGAGGACCTCTGTTTGATTACATTCTTTTGGGGATTCTAAACCATGATATTTCTTTTAACAGATTTTTTTTTTTTGCCACTTCTCTTGCCTATCGGTGCGACAGGGAAAAAAAACTTTTGGCCATATCTACTAATACCAATAGATATGTATATCCATTTTGTTGTGGCAATTCCGGAAAATCAATCTGCCAATAATTTTCAGGCAAGTTTCCCGTATATGTGGTTCCTGGGGGTGGTTATTTAATATTTCTAGGGTTATTCTTTAAAGAAATTTCACACTTTTTGTCTAATTCCAAATCAACCTTACTGTAATTTGGGGTTTGTTGTTCAAATTTCATTTCTTTACCTGGTATTATTGTCATGATGCCTTTTTCTGCTCTCTCCTTTGCCTTTTGATTGACTAATTTATTTCCAATATGCACTGGGGAATTCCCAAATTGGTGGGCTTTGCAATGCATTACTGCAACTTCTTTGGGTTTCTGCACCACTTGGAGCAAGTGCAGAATTTCTTCTTGGTGTTTAATGGATGTTCCTTGTTGACGCGGAAGTCACGGACACTGCTGACGACCAATATGATCAAGCAAATGCCACTTTATTACCTAGATAGCTCAGATTATATAGACATAGCAAGTCATTCATTGATTGGTTAGTATGTGCTGTCCGTACTCCTAAAGTCCTAATTTGATTGGTTAAAGATGTATACTGGATATAGTCATGTATTTCTTACTTTGTCTATTGTACCGTTGCTTCTCAGCATGTATACTTGCTTTGTCCATTGTGCTCAGGTCCTGTTCATTTCGATACATTCGCCCATATTCCCATCCGCATAGCTCACTTCGCTACATTTGCATACATTGATACACTTGCTCATATTCCCATCTACTACATGGAGGGCCTACTGCCTGCAGAGGCCTCTGAAACAGTCCCATTGTGTCTGGATTGTTCACTATGTGTCCATTGCTTTCCAAATATCCCACAGTTCCTTGTGCTGTCAGCGTTCCTCTTTCTTTCCACGTGGCTCCATGGGCATGTACTGCTCCAAAAGAACACTTTAAATCAGTCCAGATATTAACTTTTTCTCTTCTGTCCATTTTCGGGCTTTTGTGAGGGCTAGTTATCAATTCCGCCTTTTGTGCTCAGGTGTTCACTGAGAGCGGCTTTGCGTCAATAACAGTTTGTTGTTGTTATTGCATATCCAGCCAATCTTCTTCTGTTTCTCACGAAGCTGCTTCCATCAGTGCATATCTTGAATTCTGGGTTGGGTATATGTTCACTCTTCTGTTACTTCTGCTGGAATAAACTTGTTTGGTCTGTAGGCAGTCATGACTTAGAACTTCTTCTTCTATTGAATTTAAAAAGATGGCAGGATTTATTGTTGTAGTTGTTTTCAATTTGACATCATCTTGTTCCAACAGGACAATGTGATGTTTGAGCATCCTGCTTGGTGATAACCAGTGTCCTCCTTTCTGTTCCAGAACAGAAAGCACCGTATGCGGTACATAAACTGTTCTTGGCTGTCCAGTTGTCAGCTTACGAGCTTCTTAAATCAGGAGGACAGTTGCTGCTACAGCTCGTAGACAACCTGGTCATCCTTGGCTAACATTGTCCAATTGTTTGGAGAAATAACCAACCGGTCTTCTTCATTCTCCATTTTTCTGAGAAAGGATTCTTCTGAGAGCTGAGTGCTGTCTTTCACGAACAAACAGTTCAAAGGGTTTGGTTAAATCGGGCAACCCTGGAGCAGGAGTGGACGTCAGAGCTGCCTTCACATTCTGGAATGCCTTTCGAGCTCCAGGTCCCACACAAGGGGTCCCTCCTTCGATTCCTTTAATCCACAGGTGACACCAGCCAGCCATTCCCAGAAATGTTTGCAGCTCCTTAGCTCCTTTTGGCTCCGGCATTTGGCAAATTGCCTCTTTTCTCTCATTTCCAAGTTGTCTTTGTCCCTGTGTGATTTCAAATCCCAAATGCATGACAGTCTCTTTTCCAATCTGTGCTTTCTTCTTGGAAAATCTGTTATCACTTTGGCCCAAGAAATTTAGCAGGTTAGTAGTCAAGTTGAAATATTCTTCTCTGGTTTCTGTGGCTATTAAAATGTCATCTACATATTGCAACACCAGTCTTTCAGGATAAATTATTTTGCATGTTTCTAATTCCTTAGCCAATTGATTTCCAAGGATCGTTGGGCTATTTTTAAATCCTTGAGGTAGCACTGCCCAGCTGAGCTGAGTCTTCTGCCCAGTTGTGGGATTTTCCAGTTCAAAGGCAAAATATGCCTGACTATTTTTGTCAAGGGGAATACAGAAAAAGGCATCCTTCAAGTCCAATACTGTGAACCACTTGTGATTTTCTTTTAAAGCTGTCAACAAGGTATATGGGTTTGCCACTAAGGGGTGAATATCTTGGACTAATTTATTGCTGTTAAAATCTTGTTCTAACCTATATTCCTCACTTTTTGGCTTTTTTCACAGGTAAAATGGGAGTATTGAATTCTGGTTCACATTCAACTAATAATCGATATTTTTTTTTTTTAAATTTCAATTATTTTCTCAAGGCCTCTTCTAGCTTCTAATTTTAAAGGGTACTGGTTTTGTCTTACCGGTTTGGTGCTTTCCATTAGAAGAATCTTTACCGGTTCTGCTGCTTTTGAATGTCCGGGAACTTCGCCAGCCCACACCAAAGGGTTACCGCATTGTCCACTTCTTGAGGGATTTCATATGGCTCTGAAGTTGTCTGTAACACAAAAATTCTTGACTCTGTGGCTTTTGATTAGGGTATATTTAATTGCATTTCACAGTTTTAAAAATTAACTTTTGCTTGCAATTTGCTCAATAAATCTCTCCCCAGTAAGGCAACAGGACACTCTGGTATATATAAAAATTGGCCAGTTCCCATTGCTTACCCAGCTTAAAGTTAAGGATTGAAAGAAAAATTTCTGTTCAGCTTTCCCTGTGGCACCAATTTTGTCTATGTGCTTTTTACTCAATTTTCTTCTACAAGTACTTAAACCTCCAGTATCAAAATAGAAAATCCATGGTTTGGGTCCCCAGCTGGATTGTAACCAGGGGTTCTGCTGGGGAATTCTCCCCCAGTCCTCTTTGCACCTCTGACACAGGCATCTGCTGTGCTGCCAGTTTTTTGTTTCTTTTTCAGAATAAGGACATTCATTTTTCCAGTGCCACCATGCTTCACACTTTGCACACTGATTTTCCCAATCTCTCTCCTATTGCGGTTATTTTATCCATTCCTCTACCACACCCCGACCTCATCCCCGGTTTGTTCCCCTACCACTTGTCGAAGTGCGGGGCAGGGCTCAAGCCGCTCCTTGGTCTGTCTGGTCTTGTCGGCTTCCAGTTCTCCCTGCAGTAGGACTGAATCCCTCATCATCCAACTGCCCCGCTCTACAGCTCCCACCAGCGGTTCGGTGTTCTGGCCCCTTTTTCTACTGTTTCATTTGTTAAACCTGCATCAACACTTAGAGACAACACGTGAGTTTAACACGTGAGTTTAACACGTGAGTTTAACACGTGAGTTTATGTCTTCCTCTTCAGTTCCACAATTTAAACACCACTTTTTATGCTACAAGCCAAACAAGATCTTTTCAACCTTTTTTCATTTTTTTTTTTTTTTTTTTTTTTTTTTTTTCCTCTAATGCCAAAGCCATCAGATCCTTGGGGACATATCCGCAATCTTTCTGCCACTCGGGGTGATTTCTCAAAGCAAAGAACAAATCAACATTGGGGACCACATCTCACTTTCTTTCCCTTCTACAAGATAACATCAACTGTAAAATATTGTATCAATTTTTCCTAGTCATTGGGTCTCCCCTTATATCCTCCCAATATTTAAGAACACATCCCACTAGAGACTTCATTAATGTTTCCCCTCCCATTGAGGTAGACATAGAAGTTATGTGTTTTCCCGTATTTTACAAAGGAGTTTTTGGTACCATAAAGACAATAATACTGTTCTACAGACAAATTCAATCCCATCACCAAGAAAAGTTTAAAACCTCAAATGCAATACTGTATATTATTCAAGTCCCGTACACCACAACACATGCATACAGACTTAAAAAAAACCAAAACAAAAAAACGCACTGAAGCAACAATTACCAGCTTGTAAATCACTTCTAAAACACGCTGGGGCCCCTTTCCAAGCTGCGTACAAACCTTACCAATACTTCCCATGCTCTTACTCTTAAACAATTTAGACTAAATGCCAAATACCAGATAAATGCAAATGACAATTGTCCCATATATAAAAACCAAACCAATGCAAATGACAATTGTCCCAAATACGCAAATGTCCAACCCAGCAATAGCTTTCGCTTATGACTTACGGGCAGACGCCTAGGCTTCCAGAACAGACGGGTACCCTCTGAGCGCCAGCTCTGCGAAGCTTTCGCCGCGCCTTACGGGCAGGCTATCCAGAGCAGACAGATTTCAAAGAAGAAGTGCCTTACCCTTTTCTCCAGGGAACGTTGCGAGGAGCTTTGTGAGTCGAGAGCGATGGGTCTCCCCAAGAATCCCTCGGTGCCGGCCGGAGTTTGATCAACACTCAATCTCATCAAGTCTCACTCGCAAGGTCCCATCTGGGTCGCCAAAGCTGTTACCGAAATCCGGAATAAAACTCCTTAACAGCAATGAGAAGTGAGGAAGCAGGCACTCCTTTATTGCAGCGCTGGGCGCACGGGGGATCGCTCCACCTAGCGTGCGCACCCATTTGATCAACAGCACGGGTTAAATACACATTAATTATACATATTCATTAAATTCCAAGAAATAATATGCATAAACATAAATTTTCTGAGAAACCATTACATCATTTCCCCACCCACTCGCGCATGCCCAGTCTTTTGAGTCAAGGGTCTTTTAGTGGTCTCGGTGGTCGTCAAAACGCCCCCTCCTCGAATTCGCTGGTCAAACTCCTCCTTGAAATCTCCATCTCTGGTCTTGAGAACAGGTCGCGATGCTCCTTGATTTTCCTGGCTCCAAAATGATGGCTCAGGGCCTATTTCTGCAGGTGGTGTTTGGGGGTGTTTGGGACTTACCATTGTATTAAAGATATGCTAGGCTAGCTTCTAACAAATGCGTATTATAAGATCTCTAGGGTCCCACTCCCTTTAGGAACAAACGAATTTTATGAAGATTTAACCTATGTGACTACAGTTCTACAGTTAGCAAGAATCACCTCATACTGATATTTAATTTTCAACATTTATGTCATGTAACACGGCTACCCGGCATAGTGTTTCTCCTTCACGTCGCAGATTCCGTGCGGGCGGCCCGCAGAGCTG